>NC_141685.1:44560646-45760646 GCF_964263255.1 Lissotriton vulgaris | reverse complement strand
TTGAGTTGATGAAAGAGTTCTGTTGCTTTTTCTTTATAAGTCTTTGTTTCTGGCGTCACTTCAGGGTCGTTTTGATCTTCAGAAAAGGTATTGAAGTTAATGAAGTAGCCAGAGTCAGTTCTGTCAATTGTTGGAATTGTTTTCTCAATTTGTCTTTCGGTAGCACATTCTGATGCCACATCATTGTAGACTGGTGTTTCATGACGAACTGTTTCAATCTGTGTTTCAAGAGGCACGAGTTCCATGGCATTATTGCATAGTCCCTCTCTGTGTACTGCAGGTTTATCAAATGTGATTAGTCTTTCAGTTTGAACCTCTTGGATTGTTGCAAATTTGGGTATTCTGTTGTTTCTTGGGAGTCCACTTGGCCTACTGTTGATTATAGGCCACATTGATTGATACAACTCGGTTCTCCTTTTTACCAGCAAGAGGCGGTAGTACTACTGATCTTGTTCCGTTTATTGCCAAGACAGGTACTGCTTTTCTGTAAGAAGGCCCAAATTCCTTCTTCAACGCTATTTTCTCTCTGACTAGATCCCCAATCTTTGGAATCCAGACAGGTCTTGCTGGGACAGGTGGTGTGTCTTCAGTGGTAGCTGCTTTAACTTTATGTTGCTTCAGGATTTTCGTGTTTCATTCAAGTCCTGTAAAACAGCCAAACGATCTTTGATGTCAAAGTCTTTATTCTTATCTTTTACCACTGAAGCCTGACTATCGAGGTCCTGAATATGCATTCTAGTTCCGAACAATAGTTCGTACGGGCTGAAACCTTTTAGAGAATTTCTTGGCAAATTATTTAGACTAAGTTGGACACTTATTAAATGTTTGACCCACCCATCACCCGAACCTAATACCTTCGCCGTTATAGATTGCTTTATGTCTAGGTTTTTTCTTTCCACTACACTGTTCCCCTCAGGGTGTGATGGACAAGAGTATCGCAACCCAACGCCCATACTGGCCATGGCCTCCTTATAAGCTCGAGAGCTGAAAGCAGGACCCTGGGCAGAATCGAACATGGCAATTGCGTATGTGCCGATAAAGACTTGCAGATCTTTTATAACAGTTTTGGCGTCAGCCAAGCGTTGGGGCCACATTTTCTAAGTGAATCTAGTCTTAAACAATTAATAGGGTGCTGGTTTGCATATAGACAGCATTACCCTGTCTATAAACGGTAATTGGGCAACAGACTGGACCGGTTCATTACTGCGATCTCTGTCACATTCGGGACAGTTCTTTACATATTAATAGTGGTGCAGGCTCATCTCCGGCCACCAGTATACTGATTGTAATTCACTCAGAGATTCTTTCATCTGTTTGTGCCTTGGACCTTCACCCATGTGTGCTTCTGCTATTAATAACTTTCTCCGGTTCTTGTTTGGAATTACCCTATCCCCCACTCCAAGGATTCGAGCAAAAGGAACGGAGTTTGCATCAATTACGTATGCATAATTGAGTGGATAGTTCACGGGTAGTGCTGTGCAGTCTCTTTTTAAGGACGTTTTTACTGCCAGCATGGTTTCCCCGTCTATGTATTTTTCTGAACGCTTTTTGTGGCTACGGAAGCCGGTTTAGTTGCTTCCGTTGTGGCTGTATTAGCCAATGAATTCCCTGCAACGTGAACGCCATCACGTTGATGACTCAGAGTATGTATCACGTGAGTCTTTTGTAGTTCTTTCTGTAAAAGAACTACCTGTTTCCAAAGCATTTTATGCTTGATTGTGGCACCTGTGTCATCTTTGTAATCATTTTGAATCCAGCTCTGCAACTTATTATTGTAAGAGTTGATGCAAAAATGCGAATCGCAAACGATTAGTGTCGTGAATTCACGTTCTGCATTTTCAAGCGCCATCTTTAAAGATCTGATTTCAGCTCGCTGAGCCGAACAGTTTTTCAGTGATTCAGTTTTTGTTATTTTCGGTCTGAATTTACCGCAGAGCCAGCGACCTTTAACAATCGCACAGGCTGCATCGTAGGATTTATTTTCTACGTTGTAATGCTGTACAAATCTGTCTGTGTAAATTATACATGAATATTGTTGTAGAGGAAGAATTTCGATTGGCAGAGGAAATTCTTGTTCATAAGTTAAATCATTCAGTTTTTTCATGTGCGGGGCGAAATAGTATTTTACATCTTCCTCGCCAAGAGAATTTACACACTGTATCCATTTCGGATCCAGTGACACTGTAGGCAGGTTTACTGGGCTGAATAGCGCCTCGAAGGCGGATTCCGCTGTGAGGACATTGATCTTTTTGCCGTGTGCTGGTTCTCGTTCATTCGCTATAGCAGTTTGTGCTGCTTTCACAGTATTTTCTGTGAGAATGAATGTTTTTCTGCTTGTGTGTACAAGTGTGATTTGTAAGCAATAGGTACCTTTTCTCCCTCATTAGAGGTCAGGTACGTGATTCCGCATCCTCCTGGGATGACTCGGATTACAAGGATTTGTGTATTGTCACGTGTATCCAATTTTGTTTTTGCTAACATGTCTGTTTGCAATGATCTCAAAATTTCTGTGTGTTTTTGAGTCCAGTTGATTGGTTTAAAATCAGGTTTAATTAGTTCGTAGAGAGGTTTAACCCTCTCTGCATAATTTAGAATGTAAGTTCTTCCGAAATTCAGGAAGCCTAGAATCGATTGTAAGTACTTCAAGCGTTTTTGGTGCTTGGAGTACAGCGCAATTCTCTAAGAAGTTGTCCGCCTGGCTTTTCCCTTCACTTGATAATTCGTATCCTAAAAATAATACTGTCAGATGGGCAATTCGAGACTTTTTAAAGTTGAATTTGTAACCCTCTGCTGCGAAACCAAGTATTATGGTGTTCACCCTTTTCAAGTGAGTCTCCAAGTCGTCGGCTATTAGATAGATGTCATCGACGTAAGATAATACCTCATCATCATATGTTTGTAGTAACTCTGTTACTCTGGCTGAGAATAATCCTGGGCTGTTCTTGAATCCCTGTGGGAGCCTACAGAAATTTCTGAGACCCCATTACTGAGAAAGCGGTCAAGTATCTGCTTTCTGGTGCAATATTTTGACAAAAGAAACCATTAGATATGTCTAATGTTGTTTTATATTTTTTCCGAACTATGTTATTCATTAGTGCAGCACTATGCGAATTTTGAACTGCAAATGTTTTACAACATGAGTTTAGGTGTCTGTAGTCCAAGACTAGATGATATGAATCGTCCGGTTTGGAGACAGGAAACAAAGGATTGTTCATTTGAGAGGTGCATGTTTCAATCACCCTCTGGTATTCAAGTTGATCTAAAATCTCCCTGACCTGTTTTTTAGCTTCTTGCTTAATTGGATACTGCCTTTGTGCAGTCGGTTGATTTTTTAATTGGATTTTGTGAGGAGGAGAGTCCTCATCCCATCCTAAATGATTTTTATATAATGCTGGTGCCTGGGCTACTGCCCATTTCATTGCATATATATATTTAGTGTGAATCGGAATGTGATTCGAGAAGGCAGGCATAATTATTTCTTCGCCACGAGGGCACTCCCTGACAAACTCTGGGGGCCAATCTTTTTCAGCTAACAGGATGTCATAGCCTTTTGAGAGTTTATCCCAGAATAGACCCCTTATTTTCCTAGTCTTATCTCCCTCTATAAGCAGTGTTATTTTGTATATCTTATGAGGTTCGCTAACTCTGGTGTTGGCAGTTTCTACTTGAATGTATTCATTCGTGTCCACTGTCTCCAGATGACTCATCAGGATCTTGTGAGCTATGGTGATTTCTGCTGCACTGTCTAGCATTGTCTGTGCCCACTCCCCGTTTTTCAGCTGTGTCCTCAGTATTCTCGGCATGTTCGATTACTCTAATACTAGCTACCTTCTTCTTTGGAAATTGTGATGTTTTAGTTTGAGCAGGTTCCTTGTCTTTGGACTTGGTGTGCTCTCCTGGGTCTGACAGTCCTCTTCTTTCCGATTTCTGCGAAAAAGATCGAGAGGGACGTGTATCAATACTTTGATATCTATCAGGCTTCTTAAAGTTATCCCTATTTCTAAGGTTATATCTTTTCTCAGAGGGCTCCCTCTGGGGAGACTGGTGTTCTCGAGTCGGAGTTCTTTCCCTCCGTCGAGGAGACCTTCCTCTGGACTGGAAAACTTTTTCCTTGGGAGTGGATTGTTTATTTCCATCCCAGCTCTTTTTAGGAGTGTTTGAATTATTTTTAATAAAAAAGTTTTCAGGATTTTCGAGTAGTTGGGGTTTTACTGGTTTCCCACCCAAGCTGTCTCTACCTAATTCTTCATAACATTTTTCTATAATTCTGGCAAGCTCAATTGGTTGATCTGTTATATCTGTTTCCTTCAACTTCTGGTGGATCGCAACAGATGCTGCTTCTCCTTTTATATTGGCTAGTAATATAACCGAGAACTGCTTGAAGTCTTTCAGTAATTTCATACCAAGAGTTAAAGCAGGTTCTGGACCGTCTTCATTCTGAATCTGTTTTAGCACATCTGGTATTACCGCCATTGACGGAACACCATGTGTTTTTGTGTAAATGGAAGCAAAGATTGTACCCCAAGTGTCACAGTCCTCCACGTGTGGTGCGACACCCATAGGAAGGCAGATGGTCAGAATTCTGTGTTTCTCAGTAGGGGTAGTATTCGGAAATAGTGCCTCTATTTGAGTAATTTTCTGCGCTAACCAGAAAGGAATTTGTTCCCGTTTTATGGATGTTTTACCAAGACATGATTGTATGTTCTGTGGTGTAATTTTATTTGTGTTCCCCTGATGAGGGGCAGCTGTGGGACATTAACAGCTGTTTGGACTGTTGCAGTCCGCATTACATATTGGACTAATTGTCTATGTATTTTAATTAATGTTTTTAGCTGTGCTAAAAGTTCTTCTTTTGACATTTTTGCAATGTCCGGATGTGGTGTGTAACTGGCTAGAACCGGCCACGTTGCTCCTGGTCTACCTAGTGGACCGAGCCTGGTAATATGATCGTTGTGTTTTAGGGCGCATTTAAACCAGAGCAGATACTCTTGGTATTTTAATGGGATTTCAATCTCCTCGAAAGGAGCGTACTCTTCCGGTGGATCCTCTATTTTGTAATAGTGGAACTCGTGTGTTGCAGCGTTTGCCGCTGGAAATTTTATCCAAGAATAGAATACCTCTGTCTGCCGATATTCGTGTGCCTCTATCACGAAGACGACTGTGCTACCTTGTGTGTTCGGTCCATTTTCTATAAGTTTTAACGTTATAGTTTTTCTTATGTTGCCTGGGATGATTATCGCATCCGGTGGGTAAATCCCTGTTTCATCGGAACCCTGCTGAGTCGCATTTACTGCTGCATCAGCGTTCCCATTTTTTCCGCCTTCTCCAGGCATTTTACTGTCAGGAAGGTCTTTGTTGTAGATCGGGTTTCAAGGAGACAAAGATTAGGTGCACAATATTTTGGAACACTGTATCCTTCAACGTTGAATAAACCAGAGCTTTACATAGGAATCTCTTCCTACTAAGTTCGGGCGGATTTGAACCTTTCACCCACTCCAGACGTCTATTGGAGTATTTACGGTATAAAGGGTCTGTGTGAAAAAGCACGACTGAGTTACTCTAACGTCTTGCGTTAGTTTTATCGCCTTACCAAACGTTGGGCGCCATGTAGTGCAGTTCCTATTTTCCCTATAGGCCCTGCGCATTGGAATAACATAAACAGCAGTTTTGACGTAGAAGTGCGGTCTTCCAGGCCTCTACTGACTATGCTAAACTTAATTGGGTTTGTACCAACTAGCTCAGAGGTCACTGGAAACTTTCTTGACTGAATAGGGAGTGATCAGCTCCCCTGGATCAGACAAGAAGGGACTCAGTTTTCCAACAACCGCATAAACATGACAACTTTGCTCCTTAGAATAAGAGTCAATCTCTAGAGTCGTGTGAAACAATAGACAGCTATTTCACTCAGTCAGTTGTGCAAGAATTACTTTCACCAGGATGCAGAGAATAGAGAGACGGGCGTTTTCAATAAAAAGGTATTTTTTATTGAACAGTCTTTCTTCTCATGCAAGAGAAATGAATTGCCACAATTGCAAGACTTGTTATTATAAAAAGTGCGTACAGTAAAAGGAGGATTGCGAAATATTACTGTAAAAGCATTGATATGGTTTCTTAGCCATACAATGGTTAAAATGAATAAAATATATACATTCATATATACATTTGACTAACGTACTCAACTGATGCTTCTAACTACGCCTGCCCCAGTGTACCTGACCTAAGCCTAATACTTGGGAGGGAGTAAGTAAGTAGCAGTTTAAGTTAAGTTGGTTTTGCCAAGAGTTTGCTGCAAAAATTCTCTCTAAGGGTTTAGTCAACACTGTACCTCTGAAATAGAATGTTGGAGGTCTTGTATCTCCCCTCAGGACTCGATATCCCAGTTACCCGCAAGGGTAGGCTGGAAACGCCGGAGCTGGATTTTCTCGGCAGGAGAAAAGACAGCGTCTTTCTCAGCGCATCAAGGAGGAGGGGCAGCGTCCGTGGGCTTCTCGCATCTGCTGGGCTCTGCAAGGGACAGCTGTTCTGCTCCTGTATTCTCTTTCACCACCGCTGTGTTTGCTTAAGGCAACGTTGGTAATATTTATACCTGGAAGGTGCCTTGTTTGACGTAAGTTTTTGGACATAAGACGTCAATAAAGATGTCACTAAGAACCGGTCGTTCTTACAGTGCCCATTAGAGTTCTATTACTAATCAAAGCATAGCAAGCGGGGCTTTCCCAGGTTGCTGGGGGTTTTATCTGTTGAAAGAAATCGGTGTGTAATCTAGGAACCTAAGATAGTGGCTTCTGCTGTGTCATCTACTGTAATGAGCTGCAGAGGCGAGGTTCTGAAATATGGCTCTGATCGTTTATGCCAGAGACAAGTTTCTGAAATATGGCTCTGATCGTTTATGCCATTGTACGGGTATGGATGGATTATGGCCGTATTGGGGCATAAGGTCACAATATTGATCAGGGTCCTTGATTAGAACACGACAAGGAGGAGGTTCTGATGTGTTGAGGGAAGTCACTCCATACTTTAGGAGCGATGTATGAGTAGGCGTGGCCTCCAGATCTGTTTCTGTGTATGTCTGTGATGTGTCCGAGTATGAGTCCGGCTGAGGGGGGGCGGGAGTACCTAGGGTGTTGATGGAAGGAGTTGTGGTTGTTAATGTGGTTGTTAATGTATGCTGGGGCTTTTTTGTGTAGTGCCTTGATTGTGGGGGTGAGTGTAGGAAGGTAAATACCTGACTATGGTTACCCCCAACTTTTTTCCTGGTGTTTTGCTGGTTTTCTGACTTAGTTGACCTGGGGCCCTGCTAGTCAGGACCCCAGGCCCACTGCTCTCTCTCTAAAATGGATTCCATGTACCTTAGGTACATTTCCAATTGGTACTGGGCCACCTTATCATGCCCTGTAACTCAGGGCATAGGTGTACCCAGGGCCTACCAGGGGCTGAAGCATGTATTATGCCACCCCTGGATGGCCATCTAAATCTGACACAACTGGCTGCACGACAGCTGGGGCAAGGTGGTGTAATCACCCTTTGCTTTAGATATAGTATTCCTATATCTAACCCTATGGCAGGCCTTGACAATCCTGAAGGCAGAGTGCTTGGAATCGTGTGAGATGGTGCTCTGGCATGAGCTGAGCCCGTTTGCAGCTTGCGGAACCAAGTCCTAATAGCTGTTCCATGATAACGCATACCATATACTCTTAAGTGCATTATAATCCTCGCGGTTAAATGCTATCTTTGGTATCGCTTTATCAAAACATGTCGAGTAAGGTGTCGTACGAATTGGAATACTAACCCCTCGCCAATTCTGGCGACGGGGTTAGCATTCCACCCTTCTAGAGGGACACGACATGTATGTAACTGTGAACCCCGGTTAAAGTTAAACGAAGCCTCAGCTCCACAAAATGGATGCTGCCACCACAGACACAAGTCTGACCTCCTGCTGCTGGGAGTCCTTCCAGCGAGGAGAGCTTGGACAAAGGGTTTCTTGCCAGGGGCGGTGCTAGCACCATCCCAGACAGGGTCTTGTATATTTTTAGGAACTGTAGTTCATCCCAACTCAGTAGTTGGTGTTCATGCCGCTCCAGTAGTCTTTCCTTATGGTGTGTAATTACATTTTGTAAATATTCCCTGTTGGACTTGGCCCTTCTGGTAGGCTCACCCCAAAACTTTTTGCTTTTAATTGTGACTTGGTGTTAGTAATTTTTGGCTTCTGTGCACTTTACCACTGTGTCCCAGTGTAAAGTGCGTGCGTGTTGTGAGGTTGGCCTGCCCTCCCATAGGAATGCATGGGGAATGTATGTGTCCCTGATGCATGGGGAGTGCAGGGGCGAGTTTGGTATGTGCGAACTCGTGAGATTGAATGCTGTGTGATGATGTGTGCGGCGTTATTGTGCCTAGTGTCAAGTCAAGTCAAGTCAAAAAATGTATATAGCGCGCTACATACCCAGAGGGTCTCAAGGTGCTTGAAGAAGGAGGGTGGGGAATTACTTGTCAAATATCCACATTTTAAGTTGCTTTCTGAATGCTAGGTGGTTCTGAGTAAGGCGAAGGTGAGTGGGAAGTGAGTTCCAGGTTTTAGCTGCCAGGTAGGAGAAGGATCTTCCTCCCATGGTGGTTTTGTTGATGCGAGGTACAGTGGCAAGGGCTTGGTTGGAGGATCGTAGCTGGCGGGAGGGGGTGTAGAAGGACAGTCGTGTGTTGAGGCATTCGGGTCCGATTTCGTAGAGTGCTTTGTGTGCGTGGGTTAGGAGCCGGAAAGTAATCCTCTTATTGACGGGGAGCCAGTGGAGGTTTTTCAGGTGACCAGAGATGTGTTCTTTACGCGGGATGTCTAATACGAGCCTGGCTGAAGCGTTCTGGATGCGTTGGAGTTTTTTCTGGAGTTTTGCGGTGGTACCGGCGTAAAGGGTGTTTCCGTAGTCCAGTCGGCTCGTGACCAGAGCGTGGGAGTGCCACTTCTAGAAGTTGGCCTGTCTGTGTACAAAAGGTAAATTGGCTGTCTGGCTTGTGATTGGCTGAGACTAGCTGGTGTGCCTGGCTCCATGAGTCAGGATGGGTCTGCCCCGGTGGTGAATGGTAGATCTGCATGTTAATGTGAGGGAGGGGTGCACCTGGGACCTGAATAGGGCTGGGCTTTCCCCACACAATGCTGGCTCCGCCCCCTGTGGTGCGACTGATGATCCTAACCTGGCCAGTGAATGAGAAGAGGGGCTGAGAACATCAGAGTGCTCCAAAACCAGCTGCGACTGGTTTTCCCCCTACCCTGCAGACACAGACAGAGGAATTAGGTGTATAAAAAGGGGCTGTGTCCCCATGAATGTTGCTCTTGTTCTTGACCTGAAAAGGGGGCCCTGCTGCTGCTGCTGGGCGCACGGAAGACCACCACTGGGGACTGCCTCCCTGCCTGGAGGGCCCTGTGAGCTGGCCCCTGGGTCCCGCCTTTGCCCCCCTGCCTTTCCAAAGACTTTACCCTGGACTTTGGGGATTCCTGCCTGCCAGCCCTAGGGAGCGCTGGCCTCCCCCCTCTAAAAACAGTGCATTGCACCGCTGGAGCGGCGATCCTTTTTCTCGAGGAAATTCCCGACGTGGGGATCCCCCTTTGTGCTTATCATCGGCACGGGAGCCTACCCCGCAATTTTGCCGGTTTATGTCTCTAGCCGGTGCTCACCCCGCCAGCAGACCTTGTGCCAGGGTGTATTCTTACATTTGCGGCCTACCGAGTGCTCACCTCGCTTTACATTTAAATTAAAGAGGGAGCCTGCCCCTCATCAGCCCGCATCACCACCGCAGGCTGAGACAACAGAAAATCACTGTGCGGCCCCCGGAAGTCAGGCAGCCCTTGCTGAGACGAGGGCGGGGACCGGCCAAGGAGCAGGAAGTCCGACCGTAGGAGGAGACAGGAAGCAGGGCTCCCGCAGTGGTGGTGTGAACCCTGTGTGTGTCTCCCACCAGAGAGCCCCGCAGCCCCCGGCAGAGAGGAGCACTGGCCGCCAGAGCAGCAAGGCTCCCCGAGTGAAATGAGAGCCCCGCAGCCCAAGAGGAGCCTCGCCCTACCCTGCGCAGACCGGAGGAGTGCTGCTGAAGACCTCCGGTGAGTGAAGCGGGACTCCGACGTTGGCGGCACATTATTGTAGCAGTCCCAGGAGCGAGACACCAACAGGGGCATTTGCTGATTCAAGCCCTGAGAGGTTCCCGGGGACCAGTGCATTCAGAGCCACGATGGGCCCTGGGGGCCATTATTGATAGAGGTGGTGTCGGGGCATATTGCCGGTGCCCGCCCCCTCCTGCTAAGTGCTGCCTTCGTTTTGGGCCATAATTGTTTGTCGAGTCCCCCGAGCAGGACTCCAACATCTTGAGGGCATTATTGTTCCACCAGTTTGGGGGCATTTCGGGAGGTAGAGCGGGCCACTCCCCCCACAGTGGGCAGCATTTTCTCTCGAGCCCACGAGGCTCCCACGTTATTTTGGCCCTATTTTGTTTATTTAGAGCCCAGAGGAGGTCTCCAGCTGCCCAGCACTTAGTGGGCAGCTGCTTCATTTGGAATTCCCCAGGAACACTTGCGCCATCTTCTTTGGCTGCCTGTGCAGCCTTCCCTGACATTGTGGACACGCTTCATTTAGGCCTCCCCAGGAACCCTTGCGCCATCTTCTTTGGCTGCCTGCGCAGCCTTCCCTGACATTGTGGACACCGGGCGTTTCAGCCCCTGAGAGGCCAGTTGGCCTGGGGGACAGATCTGGTGTTGTGCCGTTGCGAGGGGTACCTATTTCTGGCCCTATGTGATCTTTGCGCAATTCATGATTACCTGCCTAGTGTGTAATGCCTTCTTACCTACACCTCTGAATGTGTTTTCATGCGTCATGTGCCAAGCTTCTTGCCTATACCCCTAAATGTATTTTTATGCTTAGGTGGTTGTTTTTCCTAGTATAGTTATGCTAGTGAGTTCATGGTTCCCTGTGTGATATTTGCCTAAGGTGTTTAGGATCGCGTAGGTGGTACTTAACTTTTACCAGTGATTACTGGTTGTGTGCTACATATACTATTTGATTCTACAGTTATATGTTCTATGTGCTAAGCGCTACTCCTACAAGTATTCTATTTCTACAAAGTGCTAGTTCTACCAAGTGCTTAGTCCAGGCTCTTGTCATCTCCCGCCTGGACTATGGGAACATCCTTCTCTTGGGTGCCGCCAAGGAGGTCACCAGGAAGTACCAGGTGGTGCAGAATATGGCAGTTCGCCTTATCTGTCACCTTCCTGCTAGATCCTCGGTTACTCCCCATATGCGGAAATTGCACTGGTTGCGTATTGAGAACAGAGTCAAGTTTAAAGCACTCTGCTATATGCATAAAATCATGACTGGTAGGGCCCCTCAATATCTGTCTGCCCTAGTGCAGCAATATATTCCCCCCCGGACACTTAGGTCCTCCACGCAGAACAAGTTCATGGTTCCACGTATCAACAGAGCCAAAATGGGCGGACGCTCGTTTTCCCTGTTGGCCCCTTCTTTATGGAACGCCTTACCTCAACTGTTGCGCTCTGAATTCTGCTTCCTCACTTTCCGTAAGGGAATTAAAACCTGGCTTTTTGACACCTAGTTCTATGGTCCATTACCTCTCCCTCCTCTTCTTACCGTTTAGTCTGCCTTAGCGCCGGGAAACCTCCGGGTAGCTGTGCGCTTAACAAATGTAATTATAAATAAAATAAATAAATAAATAAATAAAATTCCTGACAGTGGTCCATGTGGCCCTGTTCCATGTATATAATCCCCTGTAAATTCTGCCCGTGCCTCTGGCACATTGTAAATGGTGTGTTTATTATCTAATGTGTATAATACAAAGGCTATTTTTATATATAACCTTGTGTGGAGTTTCCTTTGTGGTGGGCCTTGGGTGTTGTTGCTGGGTGCGTGCGCAAATACTTAACCTACATTGCCTCCGGGATTAGCCTTACTTCTCAAGCCACGTGACCTAGAGGGTGAGCAGGGGTTATCCTTGGCGTGTTACTTCCTTGCCCTGGCTAGAGTGGTGGTTTCTGCCTGGCTTTGGCGCAAGCCTTAGCCAACCGGAAATCCCATTTCTAACATTCCCTGTCACTTCTAACGTAACAGATGCTATTGCTCACCAGTCTGAGTCCCTCCTTTACATAGTTCTCTCTACAAATTATCACTATTTTACCCCCCCTTGTCGGAGGGTTTAATGATTATTGTCTGATCTTTCTGTAACTCAGTTAATGTGTTCCATTGTCTCTTGTTCAAGTTACTCTGTTTCAATTTTTCTCTACTTAGTTTCAAAATTTCCTCTGTTACTGTGTCTGAGAATACGTCAATATTGTATTTGGGTAATTGGGGTATGGATCTAGATGGCATTCTAAAATTTGTCATTTGCCCCTGTCGATACCAAGGATGTTGTTAATATTAGTGGGATCTAGAGAGTCATTGGAATTACTAGATATGATTGTGGTCTCTTCCATTCTTTCTAAACCATGTAGTGTTTGTAATATCTCAAGGTCTCTTATTGTAAGGGCAGTCTGGAGAGAAGTGGTTGTTGTTGTCACATCAATTGTTTCCCTGTTTGGTGGAATGCATGTATTTTGTACAATGTCAACTTCCTAACAAACTTAAATAAATCGATCCTTAATTGTGCATAATTTACTTGTGATGTAGGACAAAAGGATAATCCAAGTTTAAAAGTCCAAATGTCCTCATGAGTGAATTGTGTTTTAGAGAGGTTTATTACCGTTACTTTCTTCGATTGTACTGCCATTACTTGTTCTTTCCATGCTGGCCCCGTATTCCCATGCCGCTGTTTGTTTGTTTTCCTTCATTGTCTGCTTCTCTGGGTTTCACTTTTGTGCCCCTTCCCCTGTCTCTTTGTTTTGACTTAAATGAGTGTTCGTTTTCTTTTTGGAGCATCCGAAGTTCCTTGGAAAAATAAATCTTTGGTGGCATCTTGTTTCTCAGGTCTTCCAACGTTCCGAGTTCAGAGCTCTGGTCCGTGCCTGAATTTGATACTTTTGCAGCGTGAATCTTTCTGGATTCACTATGCTGTGCATTATTCTGTGGTCTAGTGGTTGGGTCCGGAATCGTAGTCTTTTTTTTCTTTTTTTTTTCTTTCGTAGCCCAGGTGAGCATCGATGTCCCACCTTTTGGTGTACTTCCTGTGACGTCGGCACGCTTCCTGCGGAAGCTCCCACCTTTGGGAGCCATCTTCATCTCCAGCAATTGGGTCTGGATTGTCACCCAGAGGCTCCAGAGTTTTTGGAGAAAAGAAGAGGAAAAAGAAGAATTTTACACAGAAAAGATTGGAGAATATATCGAGGAACGAGATCACCAACTACACCATGCAAGGAAAAGGCCAACTTCTGTCGCTTCGGGACCTGGGCCTCTCCAGCGACGAAGAGGACAACATCGCCGAGGGACCAGATGACTACACGGTCATAAGCTCCCGCCTTTGGGCGCCATTTTCAGATTATTTTTTCCGCCGTTGGGTTTGGATCGTCACCGAGAGGCTCCAGAGTTTTTGGAGAAAAGAAGAGGAAAAAGACAAATTTTACACAGAAAAGATTGGAGAAGATACCAAGGAACGAGATCACCAAGCCGGGACGACGAAGAAGGAGGAGAACTTTGAGATCTTCGTCGTCTAACGGATAATGGGCACATAGGGGGCCCCCTGAGCGCAGGAATGGACAAAACACCTTTTAAATTCTGCCATAACTGCCACCACAAATACGCGCAGAAGGACCAGCACCCGGTCTGCAACCTTTGCTTACCAGTTGACCACAAGAGCAAGGATTGCAACTCCTGCTCCGCCTTCACCCCGAAGACACTCAGGGTTAGAGAGAAACAGAGGAAAGCCAACTACACCATGCAAGGCAAAGGCCAACCTCTGTCGCTTTGGGACCTGGGCCTCTCCAGTGACGAGGAGAGCAAGATCGCTGAGGGACCAGATGACTACATGGTCGTAGAGACTGTTAAGAAGGCATCTAAAGAGGTAGGAGAGTCGTTGACCCCTAAACTCCCGACAGGCTCTCGAAAGCCCGAGTCAGACTCTTGAAAAACAGAGTCTAAGTCCTCGAAGGGAGCACTGGCGCCGAAAATCTCGACGGCCGCAGCTGCATCCAAGGACAAACAGCCCAGCGGATCCTTCGAAAAGGACTCCCAGGCAGCGAAGACCGTCGAAAAGCCAATGTCGTCGAAGCACGTCCCCGAAAAGGACCGCTCGACTTCAAAGGAGAAGGACCCGACGCCAGAAGTACAAAACAACATTCTGCGCACCCCGTGAAGAGACACTGTTCGGGGCACCGGTGGATTAGAAACTCACCCAGCTCAAGAAAGAAAATGAAACTGCAAGGTCCATGGGGGCCTTACAATTCAGAGGTATGAGAAGGGGTACCCCGACACGGAGACCAAACGCAAGGGGAGGAAACCAGTCGGGGAACGTCTCACCAGACATCCAGCAGGCATTCCAGGGTGGCAATCAATCACAGCAGGGACAGCAAAAGCAAGCTTGGCAGTACCAACCTCGGGGCCAGTCCTTTCCCGGGAGGGCGAATGGACAAGGGCAAACAAGAAGGGTGGGCCAACAACCCACCTCAAAGTGATTCCGACACGCAAAGCGTGCCCACCCACACGACCCCTCCAAGGGTGAGGCACAACAAGGCCAACGAGAGGGGGTTACAGAGGCCAAACATCGACGAACATGTAACACCAGTAGGAGGCGGGCTAAGATACTTCTTCCAGGAGTGGAAGAAGATAACTACAGACAAATGGATACTCAACATCATACAGTTCGGATACAGCATAGAACTGGAAAAGAAACCAACAAACAGAAAACTAAAAAGGAAGGCACATTCAGGAAAAGAACTAGCGTTACTCCTAGAGGAATCACAAGAACTGCTCCGAAAGGAGGCTAACGAACCAGTTTCATTCAGAGAGAGGAACAAGGGAGTGTACTCAAACTATTTCCTAGTTCCAAAAGTGGACGAAACGCTAAGACCCATCCTTCACCTAAGGTTCCTAAACAAATACATAAAGACACAAAAATTCAAAATGACATCCCTACAAGAGGTCATTCCTCAGATAAAGGATGGAGACTTCATGTCCACCATAGACCTCAAAGATGCCTACCTGCACATTCCCATGAACAGGCAGCACAAACATCCACTAAGATTTACCATCAACAAATAACACTACCAGTTCACAGCCCAAGACTTCGGACTAAAGTCCGCACCAAGGGTGTTTACCAAATGTCTCTCAGCCGTGGCACCGTACCTGTGCAGGGCAGGGGTTCATGTATACCCTTACCTCGACGACTGGCTAATAAAAGCAAGTTCACACAGGACATGCAAGTAACACGCACAGTGGGTCACAGAAACACTGACAGAACTGGGTTTCTCAATACACTGGGGGAAATCCTCAATGGAACCAGAGCAAGTGAAGATCTTCCTGGGGGCACAGATCAACACCATACAGCGCAAGGTGTTCCCCAGTGACAAGAGAACACTGGCTCTGCTGAAGGAGACACGCCACTACCAGAAGGGGCGAGCTCTGACAGTGAGGACATTGAGCAAGATCATGGGAATGATGGCGTCCTGCATACACCTGGTCCCCAATATACAGCTCCACATGTAACCAACAACAATGGTCACAAGCTGCAGGAAGTTGGGAAGATCTATTGGTTGTAACACACGCAGTGCAGGAGGAGAGTATGTGGTGGAACAGTGAGACCATAACAAAAGGGAAGCCTTTAACACCACTAACCCCATCGGTGACCATCACCACAGATGCATCCCAGATGGGATGGGGAGCACACATGAACAAACTCAAAGAGAGGGGTCTGTGGACTCCAGCAGATGCGGTCAGACACATCAACTACCTGGAACTGAAGACCGTGTTCCTCGCCCTGAAGGCATTCCAGAAACAACTGTACAGCCAGAGAGTGTTGATACAAACAGACAACACAACAACGATGTTCTACATCAACAAACAGGGAGGAACACAATCAGTCGCACTAACCAACCTAGTGCAGGAAATATGGAGATGGGCCATCCCACTCAAAATAGACCTGCTAGCCATACACCTACCAGGGAACGACAATGTGGAAGCAGAGTGGCTCAGCAGACAGACTTCAGCATCCCACGAGTGGAAGCTCAATGCACAGGAAACGCAAAGGCTATTCAGGAGATGGGGAACACCGATGATAGACCTATTTGCAACACACCAGAATGCCCAATAACGACACTTCGCATCCAGGTAACCAGGGGAACGATCCCAGGGGACTGCCCTATGGATAAGCTGGTCGAAAACATTTGCCTACGCTTTTCCCCCGATACCACTGATACACAGGGTACTCAACAAGTGCAGGACCAGCAACATGACACTGATCCTGGTGGCACCACAGTGGCCAAGGAAGATCTGGTACTCACAAATAATGGAAATGGCACAGGGACCACCCCACAAGTTCGGGAAAAGAAAAGACTTACTCTGCATGCAAAACGGAGAAGTACTGAACCCAGAGCAAGAGAGCCTCAGCCTAGCGGCATGGCTCCTGAAGACATAGAGTTTGCACACCTAAGGTTACCTGAGAGCACCCTTCGGGTGCTACGAGAGGCAAGGAGCCCCACCACATGAAGGTGCTATGTGGCAAAATGGAAGAGGTTCACACAATGGTGCATCAAGAAGAAACTACACAAAAAGATAAGGGAATCCCCAGTGCTAAGATACCTCACGCACCTGCTGAAAGCAAAACTAAGTTCATCCTCGCTAAGAGTACACCTAGCAGCGATAGTAGCCTACACAAGAGGAGAGACAAGAAAGAGCTTCTTTACATCACAAGTAGTAAATAGATTCCTGGAAGGGGTAAAAAGGATTGCACCACCTAAGAGAATGCCGCCACCGGCATGGAACCTTAAATTAGTCCTAACAGAGCTTGTGAAAGTGCCCTTTGAACCCATCCATAAGGCCTCCCTACAAATGCTGGCAATGAAGACAGCCTTTCTGGTGGCTATCACCTCGCTGCGCAGGGTAAGCGAACTGCAAGCGTTGACACTGCAGGAATCCTGCATTCAAATACACTATAATAGGGTGGTAATGAGAACTGACCCACACTTTATGCCAAAGGTGGTGTCTAGGTTCCACATGAACCATACAGTACAAATACCAAGCTTCTTTCAGAAACCGTCCACAAGCGCAGAGAGGGCACTGCACACTTCTGGATGCTAGAAGAGCAGTAATGCATTACATGGAAAGAACTAAGGAGCACAGGAAAACACATCAGTTATTTGTGTCCTTCGCAAGCAGTTTCCTGGGCAGACCAGTAACAAAGGGAACCATCGCACGATGGATCGCAGAAACTATACAATTCTGCCACAAACAGGCAGGCCAAGAACTAGCAGAGGGGGCACGAGCCCACTCTACCAGGAAGAAGGGAGCAACAATAGCCTTCCTGGATAACACACCTATTCAAGACATATGCCTGGCAGCAACATGGGCTTCAGTGCACACGTTCACTTAGCACTACTGTGTGGATATACAAATGAACAAGGAAGCACAAGTTGGACAGAAGGTGCTTAAACATATATTCAACAACCAACGCTCATCTTCCACCCAGCCGCCACAAACATAACAAACCGCTACAAAGTCTATGCACAGCATAGTGAATCCAGAAAGATTCACGCTGCAAAATGAATAGTTTCTTACCTGTCGGTGTAGTTTTGCAGCTTGAAGATCTTTCTGGATTCACCACCCACCTCCGCCAGAAAGATGAGGCAGGAGAAGAAGGTGGAAATAAAAAGGACAATATACAAACAGACACCTAAATAGACAAAGCAGAAAAAATCCTTTACTTGGAGGAAAAACTAGAAAACATTGCCAAAGGATTCACAAGCAGAACACAAAAATAAGAAATAAGAATCCGAAGATGACGCCCAAAGGTGGGAGCTTCCGCAGGAAGCATGCCGACGTCACAGGAAGTACACCAAAAGGTGGGACGTCAACTCCCACCTGGGCTACGAACAAAAAAAAAAGAAGAAAGAAAAGACCATGATGCCGGACCCAACCACTAGACTGTGGAATAATGCACAGCATAGTGAATCCAGAAAGATCTTCAAGCTGCAAAACTTCACCGACAGGTAAGAAACTATTTGTCTCTGCTCTATTGCTATCTTTAGCAATTTGTTGGTGGGCTTTATCAAAGTTTTGGGCAAATATCACAATCCTTACTGCTGCGTAATCAGTTCATCTCAAAAGAATTTATGTTGTTTGCGCTCTGTTACTTCCTTTGCATGGGTCTTCTTCAATTGGCTTAAAGTATTTTCTTAACGCCTTCCTGATCTATTTCTTTCTCAAATTCATCCATTATGCCCTTCATTTTAGTTTTTAAATCCGTATGCTCTATCCATGCACTCTTGATCAGGATTCTAAGTATTTTCTGTCCAATCCTTCAGTAGCTCAGGTCTAGGATTTGCCATTGTGGGGATTATAAAGTTTCTCCGGCCTCTCGTTATTCTGTTTAGATCCAGGTAATTTTGAAGTGATGTGGCTTCCCACCATTGACTGATTTCCCTTTTCCTAATTTTTTCCAGTGTAATTCCTCGTTTTTTCAAAGTGCCGCTTGGGCCATCGGCATCACTTACATCACAGCTGACTTCGATTTAAAGATGAGCCGATGCTTCGTGTTTCTTTAATGCAGTTTAGGCCATGTGTATAGCATATACTGCGTGGCGTAGATGTAAATACCTAATGCACCTTAGTCACTGCAGGTTAGATCCCTTCTATGTGTCGCCGGACCCCCCGTGTGCGAGACAATGCACGCAATGTATGTGTATATAAAACACTAGCTGTCACCAGTAGGTAGTTATAGTTAGGACCTACTTTCCATAGAAATAATGTTTTGTTTTGCTAATAACTTTGGCTCCATTTGACGAGTCTACAAATGTTTTAAAGCTAGTTTACTATTCAATTCAGCTGCTGTCTGGAAAGCTTTGGGGGTCATTCATCAGTAGAGGCCGAGAAAAAGGATGGTCCCAAAATGCCTTTTCCCCATGCAATTTCCCATAAGGTTTTAGAAATTACTACAGGCCGGACCGCTGAACAATATTACACCAAATTTGGCAGCAAGCTAGAGCTTGTTCCAGAAAGTTCTCATTTTGTAATTTGGTGCAAATCCATTGATTAGTTTTTAAGTAATTAAAAAGAAAAAGATTTAGCAGCATGACCATCTCGCGGAAGCACCTTGCAGCTCTCTCCTCCATGGTCAGCGGACAGCCCCGCTTCAGCCCCTGGGTCCCCTCTACGTGCTGAGCTGCATGAGAGCCCCCAGGTAATTGTTGCACTTTGCATCCGGGTCTGCACGTGCTTATGGCAGAGCACGGATAGGGCACTGGGGCTGGCACTCTTAATGACCCTGTGCTTAGGGGGAAGTACTTGCTTGTGATGCATGTGAACAGAGGTGAAAGTTGCTTGCTGCTTTTAGGGCTTGCAGTGACCTCTCTGCTCTGTTAGATTCGCTGTCTGAGTGCAAAGTAAATCCCTGCGTGGAGAGGGTCAGCGAGCTGACAGGAGAGCAGTGTATGCTTTCTAGCAACCAAACTGACAACGTGGGCCACATAGCGGTGCATGCACAACCCACAAACACAGAGGTTAGCATCCCACACCTAATCTTTGTGCTGAGACACACAGGAACGAAATGAAGTACTGAGCAGTACATGTTTCCTAGGCATCTAGGATCTGGGTAGTCGCACACGGTTGGCTGTGACACTTCTGCTATTACCAGCAGTATCTACTTAATCATGCATGCGTTACTAAACCGTGTGTTCTCCCAATATTTGTTTGATTATTTGTTATAAATGTCAAGCTCATTTCATTTACTGTAACCCTTCAGCACACTGCAGTACCTTGCATGCTCACAGTACTTTGCTGTAGTACACACTGCTGAGCAATACATGGTTCCTTGAGTGCAATTTAGCGCCGTGGCGAGCCATGCATCCCTAAACACCACTATTGTGACCCCTCTGCTGAGCATTGCATGCTTACAGTCAGACGCTCACGGCTGCACCTTGCATACTTCTATGCACTGTAATGGGGCAATCACTGCTGAGTCAAACATGCTTCGCATACTGGGTAGTTGTGCACACTGCTGAACCACTCGTGCGTTAATCTTCATTTCAGTTGTGCCAGCACTGATGAGCCGTGAATAATTTCTATAAGGCACAATTGTGCACACCCTCTGCTGCGCCTTTCTTAACCAGGTATTCTTATGATACTGTGCAGTTGTGCACACTGCTGAGCTGTGCCCTCAATGCATCCTATAGCCAACCGTGCAGCAATCTCTCTTGCCTTGCAAGCTTCGTTTAAGGTGCAGTTGTGCATAGTGTTAGGCCTTAAATGCTTAGTGTGAAAATAATGTGTGCATACTGCTGAGCCATGCTTTCTTTTTACACAGTACAATTGTACACACACTTTAGTACCATACATGCTTTATATAGTGTGCTGTGCTGCGGAGTATAAACAGTTACGCCTTGCATGCTTCCTGTATGGTGCAGTTCTGCACACTGTTAACTCCTACCTGGTTTGCTGTACAGTGCAGTTGTGCACTACAATAAAGTACAATTGTGCACACTGTTGCGCCATCCTGCTTTCAACCCGTGTGCTAGTCACACACACACACCACACCCCCACATACATCTTGTATGGATCCAGTACAGCGCAGTTGTGCACAAGACTGTTGAACTATGCTTGCTATGTTTGTATCCTCTACAGCGCAGTTGTGTGCACACAGATGAGCCGTGCACGTCCTTTGCACAGCATAAGTGTGTGCATGCACGGACAGAAATCGCCTCCCATTCTTCCTACATAGAGTATATTTGTGATGCTAGAGTCCTCCTGCCCGCATGCGTCGCAACAGTGTGATAGTGGACACTGCTGAGCCATGCATTCTTCAGATTTAATTCTGCTCTGATTGCTGAGTCTTGCATGCCTCTTAAGGTTTTTTGCAGACTGGCTGCTGAACCATCCATCCTTCAGATATATTTGTGTTCTGATTGCTGAGTCATGCATGCCTGTTTAGGGTTTTTGTAGCCATACTGCTGGCCCATGCATTCTTCAGATCTATTTGCGTTCTGATTGCAGTCATGCATGCCCCTTTAGGGTTTTTGCAGCCATACTGCTGAGCCATGCATTCTTCATATCTATTTTTGCTCTGATTGCAGGGTCACGCATGCCTCTTAAGGGCTTTTGCAGACTTACCGATGAGCAATGCATTCTTCAGATATATTTGTGCTCTGATTGCTGAGCCATGCATGCCTCTTCAGGGTTTTTGCAGACAGAATGCTGAGCCATGCATCGTTCAGATATATTTGTGCTCTGATTGCTGTGTCATGCATGCCTCTTAAGGGTTTTAGCAGACAGACTGCTGAGCCATGCATTCTTCAGTCCCTGCAAGATACTGTATCACGCAAGCATTATCCAGTGCTTTCACACAACGGGTGCAATCCGGGCCAAGGCTGGTGGCGGCGCGTGTACTGATTTGACAAAGACATTCATCCACTCACAACGGGGCTACCATCGCCTCTTAGCTTGGATGGTGCTTGCATTGCTTTTGTTGCCGTTCATCCAAGAGTGCTGCTCACAGCGGTGCTACCATCGCCTCTTAGCTTGGATGGTGCATGCATTGCTTTTGTTGCCGTTTATCCAAGAGTGCTGCTCACAGCGGTGCTACCATCGCCTCTTAGCTTGGATGGTGCTTGCATTGCTTTTGTTGCCGTTCATCCAAGAGTGCTGCTCACAGCGGTGCTACCATCGCCTCTTAGCTTGGATGGTGCTCGCATTGCTTTTGTTGCCGTTTATCCAAGAGTGCTGCTCACAGCGGTGCTACCATCGCCTCTTAGCTTGGATGGTGCTTGCATTGCTTTTGTTGCCGTTCATCCAAGAGTGCTGCTCACAGCGGTGCTACCATCGCCTCTTAGCTTGGATGGTGCTCGCATTGCTTTTGTTGCCGTTTATCCAAGAGTGCTGCTCACAACGGTGCTACCATCGCCTCTTAGCTTGGATGGTGCATGCATTGCTTTTGTTGCCGTTTATCCAAGAGTGCTGCTCACAACGGTGCTACCATCGCCTCTTAGCTTGGATGGTGCTCGCATTGCTTTTGTTGCCGTTTATCCAAGAGTGCTGCTCACAGCGGTGCTACCATCGCCTCTTAGCTTGGATGGTGCTCGCATTGCTTTTGTTGCCGTTTATCCAAGAGTGCTGCTCACAACGGTGCTCCAATCGCCTCTTAGCTTGGATGGTGCTTGCATTGCTTTTGTTGCCGTTCATCCAAGAGTGCTGCTCACAGCGGTGCTACCATCGCCTCTTAGCTTGGATGGTGCTCGCATTGCTTTTGTTGCCGTTTATCCAAGAGTGCTGCTCACAACGGTGCTACAATCGCCTCTTAGCTTGGATGGTGCTCGCATTGCTTTTGTTGCCGTTTATCCAAGAGTGCTGCTCACAGCGGTGCTACCATCGCCTCTTAGCTTGGATGGTGCTCGCATTGCTTTTGTTGCCGTTCATCCAAGAGTGCTGCTCACAACGGTGCTCCAATCGCCTCTTAGCTTGGATGGTGCTTGCATTGCTTTTGTTGCCGTTTATCCAAGAGTGCTGCTCACAACGGTGCTACCATCGCCTCTTAGCTTGGATGGTGCTCGCATTGCTTTTGTTGCCGTTTATCCAAGAGTGCTGCTCACAACGGTGCTACCATCGCCTCTTAGCTTGGGTGGTGCTTGCATTGCTTTTGTTGCCGTTCATCCAAGAGTGCTGCTCACAGCGGTGCTACCATCGCCTCTTAGCTTGGATGGTGCTCGCATTGCTTTTGTTGCCGTTCATCCTAGAGTGCTGCTCACAACGGTGCTACCATCGCCTCTTAGCTTGGATGGTGCTCGCATTGCTTTTGTTGCCGTTTATCCAAGAGTGCTGCTCACAGCGGTGCTACCATCGCCTCTTAGCTTGGATGGTGCATGCATTGCTTTTGTTGCCGTTTATCCAAGAGTGCTGCTCACAACGGTGCTACCATCGCCTCTTAGCTTGGATGGTGCTTGCATTGCTTTTGTTGCCGTTCATCCAAGAGTGCTGCTCACAGCGGTGCTACCATCGCCTCTTAGCTTGGATGGTGCTTGCATTGCTTTTGTTGCCGTTCATCCAAGAGTGCTGCTCACAGCGGTGCTACCATCGCCTCTTAGCTTGGGTGGTGCATGCATTGCTTTTGTTGCTGTTCATCCAAGAGTGCTGCTCACAACGGTGCTACCATCGCCTCTTAGCTTGGATGGTGCTTGCATTGCTTTTGTTGCCGTTCATCCTAGAGTGCTGCTCACAACGGGGCTCCCATCGCCTCTTAGCTTGGATGGTGCTTGCATTGCTTTTGTTGCCGTTTATCCAAGAGTGCTGCTCACAGTGGTGCTACCATCGCCTCTTAGCTTGGATGGTGCATGCATTGCTTTTGTTGCCGTTTATCCAAGAGTGCTGCTCACAGTGGTGCTACCATCACCTCTTAGCTTGGATGGTGCTCGCATTGCTTTTGTTGCCGTTCATCCTAGAGTGCTGCTCACAACGGTGCTACCATCGCCTCTTAGCTTGGATGGTGCTCGCATTGCTTTTGTTGCCGTTTATCCAAGAGTGCTGCTCACAGCGGTGCTACCATCGCCTCTTAGCTTGGATGGTGCATGCATTGCTTTTGTTGCCGTTTATCCAAGAGTGCTGCTCACAGCGGTGCTACCATCGCCTCTTAGCTTGGATGGTGCTTGCATTGCTTTTGTTGCCGTTTATCCAAGAGTGCTGCTCACAGTGGTGCTACCATCGCCTCTTAGCTTGGATGGTGCTCGCATTGCTTTTGTTGCCGTTCATCCAAGAGTGCTGCTCACAGCGGTGCTACAATCGCCTCTTAGCTTGGATGGTGCTCGCATTGCTTTTGTTGCCGTTTATCCAAGAGTGCTGCTCACAGCGGTGCTACCATCGCCTCTTAGCTTGGATGGTGCATGCATTGCTTTTGTTGCCGTTCATCCAAGAGTGCTGCTCACAGTGGTGCTACCATCGCCTCTTAGCTTGGATGGTGCTCGCATTGCTTTTGTTGCCGTTTATCCAAGAGTGCTGCTCACAGCGGTGCTCCCATCGCCTCTTAGCTTGGATGGTGCTCGCATTGCTTTTGTTGCCGTTTATCCAAGAGTGCTGCTCACAGCGGTGCTACCATCGCCTCTTAGCTTGGATGGTGCATGCATTGCTTTTGTTGCCGTTTATCCAAGAGTGCTGCTCACAGCGGTGCTACCATCGCCTCTTAGCTTGGATGGTGCTCGCATTGCTTTTGTTGCCGTTTATCCAAGAGTGCTGCTCACAGCGGTGCTACCATCGCCTCTTAGCTTGGATGGTGCATGCATTGCTTTTGTTGCCGTTTATCCAAGAGTGCTGCTCACAGCGGTGCTACCATCGCCTCTTAGCTTGGATGGTGCTTGCATTGCTTTTGTTGCCGTTTATCCAAGAGTGCTGCTCACAGTGGTGCTACCATCGCCTCTTAGCTTGGATGGTGCTCGCGTTGCTTTTGTTGCCGTTCATCCAAGAGTGCTGCTCACAGCGGTGCTACAATCGCCTCTTAGCTTGGATGGTGCTTGCATTGCTTTTGTTGCCGTTTATCCTAGAGTGCTGCTCACAGCGGTGCTACCATCGCCTCTTAGCTTGGATGGTGCTTGCATTGCTTTTGTTGCCGTTCATCCAAGCGTGCTGCTCACAGCGGTGCTACCATCGCCTCTTAGCTTGGATGGTGCTTGCATTGCTTTTGTTGCCATTTATCCTAGAGTGCTGCTCACAGCGGTGCTACCATCGCCTCTTAGCTTGGATGGTGCTCGCATTGCTTTTGTTGCCGTTTATCCAAGAGTGCTGCTCACAGCGGTGCTACCATCGCCTCTTAGCTTGGATGGTGCTCGCATTGCTTTTGTTACCGTTCATCCAAGAGTGCTGCTCACAACGGTGCTACCATCGCCTCTTAGCTTGGATGGTGCTTGCATTGCTTTTGTTGCCGTTCATCCAAGAGTGCTGCTCACAGTGGTGCTACCATCGCCTCTTAGCTTGGATGGTGCTCGCGTTGCTTTTGTTGCCGTTTATCCAAGAGTGCTGCTCACAACGGTGCTACCATCGCCTCTTAGCTTGGATGGTGCTTGCATTGCTTTTGTTGCCGTTTATCCAAGAGTGCTGCTCACAGCGGTGCTCCCATCGCCTCTTAGCTTGGATGGTGCTTGCATTGCTTTTGTTGCCGTTTATCCTAGAGTGCTGCTCACAACGGGGCTACCATCGCCTCTTAGCTTGGATGGTGCTCGCATTGCTTTTGTTGCCGTTTATCCAAGAGTGCTGCTCACAGCGGGGCTACCATCGCCTCTTAGCTTGGATGGTGCTTGCATTGCTTTTGTTGCCGTTCATCCAAGAGTGCTGCTCACAACGGGGCTACCATCGCCTCTTAGCTTGGATGGTGCTCGCATTGCTTTTGTTGCCGTTTATCCTAGAGTGCTGCTCACAGCGGTGCTACCATCGCCTCTTAGCTTGGATGGTGCTCGCGTTGCTTTTGTTGCCGTTTATCCAAGAGTGCTGCTCACAGCGTGTTTTCTCTCACTCCGCATGTGTCTCCTTTCCATTGCCCCGTTAGGCCCTCTCATGCACATTATAACTCAGCTCCATTCATGGAAAATCTACAGCTCACCCCCTCCAATCTTACTGACCAAGCAACTCTTCTGCCTGCCAGTGTCTCATTATTACCTATTTACTTCAGTGTCAATGAGGTGTGTGCTGGTTTACATGTGAGTGTCTTTTAGCCTGTGTGTTTGTTTATATGTGCATGTTTGTGTGCATCTATTTGAATATCTGTTTGTGGGTGTTAGTTTGTTTCTATTTGTATTTATGTGTTTGTGTGCACCATTGTGGGTAGTTAGGTGTCTGTATGTTCATGTTTGGTGTGTGTTTGTTTGTATGTGTATTTCTTTGTAGGAGCACTCTTTTCTGTCTTTATCAAGCAATCAATCAGGACACTTGTAAAGCGCACTACATACCCGTGAGGGTCTCAAGGCGTTGGGGGGGACGCTGCTACTGATCAAAGAGCCAGGTCTTGAGTAGTCTTCTGAAGGCCAGTAGGTCTTGGGTCTGCCGTAGGTTGGTGGGGAGGATGTTCCAGGTCTTGGCGGCGAGGTGGGAGAAGGATCGGTCTCCCGCTGTTGTTCTTCGAATGCGGGGGACAGCGGCGAGGGCGGCAGAGCGGAGCCCTGCGGGTGGGACTTTTGAGGTACGCTGGGCCGGTGTCGTGGAGGGCTATCAATGTGCTTAACCTCTTCCTTAGAAGATAGAAATCCTCTTTTAATGAGGTATTCTCTATGCCTGCCCTATACATTAAAACAAACATTAAATTACATTAGCACACCCAATTTTCTATGTATTCACAGTCAATTATTAGGATAAGATTTTCAGTGTAAAAACTGTACTTGTAAATCATTATTTTTCTCACAAACACAGATTATTTATCCTCCACTTCTACTTTCAAACATAATGCGTAAACTACAGGCCTAGCTTTCATTAGTGCAGCAGGTGCAGTGGCACCAGGGCACACTGAACCTTAAATATTGCTGTATTTCACAGTTTCAAAAGAAGTGGTGTTCGCATAGAATATGCGGGTACATCCCAGGGAGGCACTCCGGGGTGGTTCAAAAACAATGAGTCCAATGTTTTGAAATTAATTGTTTATTTCCATGTTAAAGTACTTTTTTGTCTCTCATGATATTGTTTTCATATCAATGAAATTTCAAAGTGTACAATCCATAAATCAATGAATTTGACGAACGGCTCTGATGCATTTCGGGCAGGTTGCCCTTTGCCAAGGAGCGTTCGTGCAAGAAACGTCGTGTGTCTCAGGTACGGTGGCTCAGAGGTTGTGTGTATTTCACAGTTTAACATGGGCCAAAGAGGGAATTTCTTTCTTGGACTAGAGCCCCTGACACACTGGCTATTGCTGTCACCTAGCCTTGCTGGAGAACGTTATTTGCGGGAGGGATGCTGTATGGAAGAGTAAAGACTCGTTGGATATTGTTCTACTTGTGAAATACACCTGCTTTAGAGTTGGAAATGATTATCAGCCACATCAGTGGTGGGAAGTTCCATCGGGGAGCATGGCAGTGCCTAACAGGACTGAATGTGAACACAGCTAAGTACAGGAGGCTGCTCGGTGCATTACAGGTGCCTGTATTCTAGGTCTTGTCATGACGTTTGGACAACTTAACTAGATATGGTGATCTCCTGTATGTGCTGCAAGTACATAATATTAAGGCGTTAAGAGCCCAGTTCCTTGGGAAAGTTTACTTGCGCACCATAGTGACTCGAAGGGGGAGCAGCCATAAAGACAAGCCCCAGGGCAGTCCGGAGGTCAGCCACGGTGTACCCTCTATTGCCCTCATTACAAGTAGCCTCTTTGGTTATTATGGGAAATATGAAACCGAGAAATACAGAGAATCTATTTACTTTAATGCTGAAAACTGCCAACTTTTCTGTGTGTACATTTGGGAGAAATTAGGAATTACCAGGTGAATTGAGGCACTATATCACAAAACGTGTAATACTTAAATATATATATGCTGGGGAGATAAATAAACGAGCTGTCTGACCTGTAATCCCCTTGGCCTTCCGCGTTCTTCTTTGAGGGATGTTTGGGTGATATTTGCTGTGCCTGCCAGAAGACACAGAACGGAAGGCTCCCTGCATCAAGAGTTTTGGAGTTCAATCTGGCACCCAGCTGCTTGCAGCTACAAAACTGTATCGAGGGATCGATATCCTCCGAAGACCGCCAGAGGACCTGGATGTATGCTTGGGAGAGCGAGGTATTTCACTTCGAAGGGATTTCCAGTCCGCATTGACTGCCCTGACTCAACAGTTTGTCCTTGGTACACTGGTTGCAGCGGCCATAAGAGGACACAGGACAGAGGCCGTTAACTTTCTTTCTCGCCGCGGCATGTGCCTTTCATCACCTACCTGTAATCAGCGGGACCCACAGTCTGCCTCATTCCCCCACGCCATCGACCCAGCCGTGCCGGTACAGTGCCCTCTGGGAGTTGAAGTCCAGCATTGAAACGGACTCAAACATGATGTGTCGACCACATTAGGGGGAGGAGCGTCAGGTGCTGAACCAATACAGTTAACAGGAAGGAACATTTGTGAACTTGACATGCTGCAGTGCTGGGCGCTGAAGAAGGCTACTCTAGCCGAAATGCATTCGCCGCCATTGCTGGGGAGAGAAATAAATGAGCTGTCTGACCTGTAATCCCCTTGGCCTTCCGCGTTCTTCTTTGAGGGATGTTTGGGTGATATATATATATATATTTTCAAAAGTTCCATAGAGAAAAAATCCTAACTATATATACCTACTGGCGACCGCCAGTAGGTAATATATATATATATATATATATATATATATATATATATATATATATATATATATATATATATATATATATATATATTACCTACCGCCAGTAGGTAATATATATATATATATATATATATATATATATATATATATATATATATATATATATATATATATATATCTGGAACACTCCAAACTTTCTCATCCAAGTAAGGCACTGACTCCGTGAAAATTAGTTGATTCCAAATAAATTTATTCTCTCATTTAGGCTGCTTGACGCGTTTCGGCGGTAAGCAGTAGGTATATATAGTTAGGATTTTTTCTCTATGGAACTTTTGAAAATTCTATGTCTAATAACTTTGGCGTTTGTGGACGGAATAGGCTGAAATTTTCAGGAAAATGGCACATTTTGTTTCTGAGCAGCCCCTGAAAATATGGGGGGTTTCGTCAAGGGGGGGCCGAGAAAAAAGGGGGGTCCCAAAACGCGTTTTTCCCATTCATTTTTCCATAGGGCCTTTGGCCTCACTTTTAGCTCGAACGGCTGAATGGATTTACACGAAACTTGGCAAAATTATAGGGACTGTTAGCCCGATGTGTCTTTGCTGGGTCTCAATATATGTGCTCCAGTGGATTTTGAGAAATTAACGTTTAAAAAAACAGATATATCTGTGACAGCGTCCTAGATAGCGCACCAGATCGCGTACTTTTCGCGTAACGGAGCTTTGCGTAGCGAAGCTGATTGGCTCTCCGGTGTCTGTCAACATTCTAAACAGACCGTTGCGGCAGCCATCTTGTCTCTCGGTAGGATCGAGAGACAAGAGGAGGAGAAAAACGAAGGGGGAATTTAATGAAAGGGGGCAAGGTAGATCCTTCTTGACCCCCTAGGAATGATGTTGGGGTTATTAAAGGGTCCCGTGGGGCAAATAATAAAAATTTGATTTTTCGCGGTAGAAGCGCTTCTCGGTTCGCGAACCGGGTCGCAAACTGGTAGCGAAACGTGAATTCGCCATTTTGTGTTTCGATTTAATTAAATTACTAGGTATAAGGGGGTACGGGAGACGTATCCTGACCCCTTATGTTTTCTGAGGGTGGCTGAGGAGGCTCATATATGTTGATACATGTCTTCCAGCGGCTGTGCGTGAGCGTTTTTTTTTTTTGCCGCTTGACTTCTGTTAACGTTCGATTCGATGGAAATCAGGAGCTGTTGACCGCCATTTTGTCACTGCGAGTAAATATTTTGTTAAAAATAATTGTTATAAATTAATCCTTATTGATAAACATTGTCTGCGCCATCTTGCCTTTTTTGCAAAGCCACACTTTTGTTGAGCACGGCAGCCATTTTAGATGCCTTGACCAGACCCACTCTCTGAACGCCGCCGATCCTTAGCATGACTCCCCACCCTCGCAAGCATCTCCCCCACGCACTGGTCACCCCGCTCTCTCTTTCATGCATGGGCCATAAACCTCCCCCCATTTGCGCTGCTCTTCCCTGCGAATCACACCCTGTGCCCGCCCGACACCTCCCTTTCACCCTATTCACTACCGCACCCTCTGACACTCCTTTCCCTCTGTGTCTGATTGTCCAGGCCGGTCCCAGGCTATCACCTAGCCCTGCAGATGTAGTTTATGGCCCCAGCTGTAGAGAATCACCCCTCTTCAAAGGAGTTACAGTAGATCAAGGCCCCCACCCGATGAGATCCGTCACACCACACGCGTTCCTACTATCTGATAACCATCCTGTATTGTGCTTGGGGAGGGGATTCTCACTGTGAGGGTGTGTGGGTCCGAGCCTGAAGCAGAAGATTCCAGGGATGCCTTTTTGTACATCAAAGTCTTCACAATTATGTCTCACATTAAAAATGTATAGCACTCCAACAAAGTAAACACGTTAAAAAAAACTATTTAAAAATCTATTTACATGACATTGCTTTAACCAGGATAGACAAAGAAATGACACAGTGATGTAAAAGTTTCTGAAAGAAATGCCAAGAACGTCCCATGTGAAAGTGAATTTTATCTGGCAATTTTTTTCTTTTCCTTCAAATGAAAAGAAAGTTAATGCCAGGTTCGTTACCTGCCTCATCTGCAAAAAAAAAACTCTCGAGAGGGACCGAAAAAAAATATAGCTATGGTAATCATACCATGCATCGGCACATGGAGAGGTGGCACTCTCTTAATTATTCTAAAGCACAACTTCGAGATTTGGTGGATAATCCCCGACCGGCAAAAACATCCACCAATGACTTAGCAATAAGTCAGTCAGAGGCAAGGGAAACGGTCCCAAATCTGTAAAAGAACTTTAGGCAGATGAGATTGATTCGTGTAGCATGTGGAAAATTAATTTCATGCAGAGAGATGAGTATTACTTTAATAAATAGATCATATGAAAATCATCAATGTCCAAAACGTTCTAGAAAGTACTTTTTGTCATTTTTGAGGAAGAGAGATAACCTACAGTGGTACGGGGTCGTTTTCGTTCGTACTAGGGGGGCCAGGTTACATTCGTTCAGGGTGGCTTAGGGGCATTTAAAACAACTTCCCTGATACAGGTAGCATATAAAGTAGAGGCTAAATACCAGGATCTTTATCGATTGCTTTATGCTGTAGAAAAATGAAAAACACACAACAAACCAGGACCATACATATTTTCAATGTTTCTGCGTACTATACTTTTTAACCCTTAACTAATTGAGCTGCTTCATTTCACCTGCTTTTTAAAAAAAAAAAAAAAATCGGAAACAGTGGCCATTTCTTCGAAACTTACCAATCTACACGTTACAACTACGTTTGCTTTTTCAAAAACCTTTAATAAAAATGTTGGTGCCCAAATACTGGCTTACAACCCTGTGGGCCGGCCACGGAGCAGGCTGGAACTGAAAATGGGGGGGGGGGGTACTTATTTGTGGAAAACATAACAGAGTAAGTGGTTGTTGATTTCATAGTAAAAAGTGCGACAAGTGCAACAAAATCATATCGATAATTCATTGTGAGCAAGTACCAAAAGTGTCGACAATTCGAACCTTCAATAATAAATACAGTAATCAATGATGCATTAGAAGTTAATATCAATTCATTGTTCGAACGTGTAATCAGTACCCGTCCCATGTCAATTCATTGTTCGAACGTATAATCAATACCCATCCTGGATCAATTCATTGTCCGAACATATAATCAGTCTTATCCCATATCAATTCATGTGCTAAAAACTGCATACATATCTCATGATATCAAGGCTGAGCAATCGGGGCACAACAAGGAGTTGAGAGTTTCATTTGTACCGGCGCCATTTTGGGTGAGGTCAGGAAGGTCTAAGTATAGTCAAAATGTCTCCACCAACTCGTGGTTGGACCGGGACCTCTTTCGGCAGTCCAAAAGTTTTCGTTGAAGGGTAGCGAGGGGACTGGTGAAATGAACCATCAGTGAAAGTGGGGTGGGAGGAAACAATCTCTCCTACCGGGTCATACTGGTGTCCCACCGGAACTGATCAAGTTGGTAGTCTTGCAGGATTTTGGTGATTTCAAGACTGAGGCCGGCGCCGGCATGAGCGCGCCGACGATCCGCGGCTATGTCGTGGTCGTTCCGTGGGTGATCATGGCAGTCATTCCCCATCGGGGGTCGGGGGCCCCCGTGGCTCTTATAGAATCTTCAAAGTTGAGGAGAACGTTTCTGGTCGCAGGAAACTAGAAGCGTCGTTGCACCGCAACAGTGGACGAGACCCCCGCTGGGTGAGCGGAGCATCATTGCCTCGCAATAGTGGACGAGACCTTTTGTCGGGTGAGAGCAGCGCGGCTGCATCGCAAGAGTGGAGGAACCCTTTTGTTGGGTGAGTGGAGCGTTGGGGGTGCAGCTGAGGGGCCCTCACCTGTGGGGGTGGGAAAGGCTCGTTCGCGCCGCCTCTCCCTCCCAGCGCACCCCACGCCGACACCTGGCATTGATATCCGTGATGTCCGGACCAGGCGATAAGGGGAATGGGGGGGGGGTCGGAGGCAGAGGCAAGACATCCCCCCCCCCGTGGCCTGCAGGGCGCTGCTTCAGGACCGAACGGGGAGCTCTCATATCAAGCCGGGCCAGACCAGGAGATACGAGGGGAGAAGGGGGGGGTCGGTGGCATGTGCAAGACATCCCCCCCAGTGTGGTCCCAGCCATTATTGAAAAAAGAAGAAGATACCGTCGGCCTCGGCTCCTCTCCTGGTCCACCTTATGCGACGACCCTTTTGTTGGGTGAGTGGAGCGTTGGGGGTGCAGCTGAGGGGCCCCCACCTGGGGGGGTGGGAGAGGCTCGTTCGCGCTGCCTCTCCCTCCCAGCGCACCCCACGCCGACACCTGGCGTTGATATTCGTGATATCCGGACCAGGCGATAAGAGGGGGGGGGGTCGGAGGCAGAGGCAAGACATCCCCCCCCGTGGCCTGCAAGGCGGCAGAAGAAGGGAATCGGGAGACCAGTACATTTCGGGCCATCCACCCCACAGCTGCCCTGCACGTGTCGAGGCCTCAGCTTCCGGATGGGCGTAACCGTGGCCCTGTTGCACTTCCGGAGTTTCCGGAATGGGGGTAGGTATTTGCTGATTTGTATCTATTTCATGTTACCGTTAATGGGCGTGGCGGGCGGTGGGACAGACATGCTTGGAGCAGTGGGGGGGTGGCGGAGCCTAGCTATCTCGTGGCTGCCGTAACGTCAAGCTTGGCTTTTTTCACCACTTCTATGTTTCTTAAGGTATTGGTGATTTTTTTTTTTTTAAAGTCACAAATGTTTTATTTGTGTAATCGTTTCAGGTCAAACGGATTGTGGGACAATGTTCAGAATGGAAGAGTCACCAAAAGGTGAAATTGTTTTTGATGGTAAAATGATGTGACTCCTGCAATGTGTCCTTAGGGCATGTCTGTGTGCCACATTGCACACATGCCCGTTTTGGGGGTGCTAGATGGTGTCAAAAAGATACCCCCTGCACCCTTGACAAATTCGGTATTTACCGATTCGGTAAATACTGAATCGGTATTTGAATTGAATCCTATGGGCTTCAAGGCCCATAGGATTCAATAGCAAATACCGATTCGGTATTTACCGAATCGGTAAATACCGAATTTTTAAGGAATCGGTAATAAATCAGATGTTGGTACTTACATCCCATTTACCGATTTTGAAATACCGAATCGGTAAAATTCGGTAATATTCGGTATTTCAAAATCGGTAAATGTGATTTACCTACATCTGGCACTAGGTGTATTATTGTTTTACATAAAATGTTTTAAAACTTTGTTTGAAATCAAATGCATGCACACTTAGGGCCAGATGTAGGTGGTCGTTTCAGGCCATTTACCGACCGGTTACGGCCGTTTTCGGCCGTTTCCGATCATTAAATGGCAAACCGGTATGTAGGGGCTTAAATCCAAGGCCACGTGTAGGTAAATCTACATTTATAGAATCGGAAAAATTATTTGTTCGGTAAAATACCGAATCGGTAATTTTACCGATTCTGTTAATTTGTTATGTAGGGGGGAGTCTTCTGAGTCCCAAAGACCTTAACGAATCGGTAGTTTAGCATGAAATCAAACTTCATGGTAAAATACCGATTCCGGTGTGCATGCACATGTGTGCTCGCACACCTATGTCATGTGAAAGGCAGACCTGCCCTTAGGGCTGGTTTGCTTGCCACATGGCACCTGTGCCTGTTTTGAGGGTGTCAGAGGGTGTCAAAGTGATACCCCCTGCACCCTTGTGCATACTTTTTTTTTTTTATAGCATTGTCGAATCTAGTTCTTACTGTTATTGATTTACTGTTTGGTAATAGTGGTTAATAACATTTTTTATTATATTTCACCACAGATTCAACTGCAGATTATTTGGGAATTAGACAATGCCGTCTAAGGATAGAATTCGAAAGGCTACAAAACGTCAAAGACAGCTTGACCCCGGGAGCCGGCCGCCTATGTCGGGTGCGATCTCAGGCTACACCAGGGCTATAAGACTTGGGGAGGGGGTCGGAGCCAAGCGTCTTCTCCGAGTCCGTGCCATGACACCGCCCCTCGGGGGCCTCCGTCAAGCGGTTTAGGGAGGTACCTTATCACATTGTTTTCAAATGCAGTCAGGTCCACAAACGGCCCCCACTTACTTTGAGAATAGTGAAGCTGCAGCAGGTGCAAATAAGGTTTAGACAGTGTTACAAGCGCTGCTCAGAACTCTGAAGTATGGCACCCAACATCCAGGACTTATGCCATTTGTGCAAGGCAGTGAAATCGAAGCAACTCAGGGACCAAAACCATGAACGAACACTCATGTATTAAAATTTTACTATTGATGCTTGACTGAGGCAAAGGAGATCAGAGTGCATGAGTCTCATGCTCGATCGATTGAGCTAGCCGGATCGTGCAACTAAAAGTATAAAATAGTTATGTAAATAGTTATTTAATAAAATGTTTTACCTTGTTACTTTGCTGGTGTGTTGTATATATTTATAATATTTGCATAGGGTTTGTCGTTATTTTGGGTGGGGTGGGTGGCGGAGCCGAGCTGTCTTGCAGCCATCATCGTGTGGAGCTCAGTTCATCTCACTAGTTTCGTATTTCTCATGAGGGGTTGTTTTTAATGTTTCTATTTTAGCTAGGTCAAAAAGAAATCCCATTAGTGGCCTACTGATTTTGCTCGATTCCTTTTGTTTTTAAACAGAGTATTGCGACTCTGTGCTTGTTTGTAAATAGAGAATGAACCAAAGAGAACCAATTCTAAAACAGTAAATGCTTGGATAACAATCAATCAAATGGAGAGAGAAGCAGACATGACGGATTAGAACGGGGGCAAAGGCCTGCGTTAACTACCCTTCACTATCTGCAAAGAGAGAGTACTGCTAAGAGAAAAGCGAGGGGGGGTGGAGGGGGGGGGCAGCGTTCAAAGTACATCAGCATGCATGAATACGAAAATGTTTTTACCTATCACGTACTTCACATTTGACAGCTTTTGATATTTGCTATTAAAAAACCATTGAAATTCACTGAAAAAACCATAGGTTTTAGGCCATATATAGTTAGGGGTTAGCATTTACAAAACCTTAATTTACTCGCAAAAAGGCATAGAAATTCGCATATATAGTTAGATGCAATAACTACATATCGCGCACCCGCAATCCACTGCTGATGATGTCACATATTACATCATTAATGACATGGTCAGTGACATCACTGATGACATCACTGATGACATCTCAAATGACATCACTGATGACATCACTGATGACATCAACCATGTGATAATACTATCAACCTCTTCAGACTCTAATATAACCTTAGATACACTCAGAGTAAACAGACACTCACAGACTGTCAATCATGCATGGAGTTACTCACACACCTAGTCAGTCATGCACTGAATCAATCACACCTCCATTTCATCAACTATACAGTAATACACACCTTACTTATACATATACTAACACATATTTACTCTCTTATACAATTCCTGATACAAGTATTCAATGATCCATTCAGCCACTCACACATTCACTGGCTCTTATACACAGTAATTTATATATGTGAACTCTCACATGTATTGTGTTTTACATATTTACTTACTTTGACATGTAGCACTGAGATATCCATTCACTCACCAATACACTTGTACACAGTCAACCACCCATACAGCTGTTTCAACATGCAGTTTTGAACTCATAGATCGAGTGAATCAACTGTTCACACATGTATACACAGAGTCACACACCTCCCAGCCACCCCCACACACACACTTACTCTCCCATAGAAATACTTAGGCAACCAATCAATAACCCATATAGTTACTCATATAGCTACTGATTAACACATGCAGCACTTCATAGAACAACAGATATAATGATGCACAAATTAAGACAGTTTAGTCACTAACCCATGCACTCAGTGAGACACATTTAATCACTCTCTCATACAGTCAGTCATGCACCTACTAAATCCTTCATCCAGACACTTATACATCCACTCATTCTTCAATATGTAAGACATATTTTGACTTTTCAGAAACATACAGTCACTGGATGTTGTCATCAGTGATGTCATCAGTGATGTCACTGACCATGTCATTAATGATGTAATATGTGACATCATCAGCAGTGGATTGCGGGTGCGCGATATATAGTTATTGCATCTAACTATATATGCGAATTTCTATGGTTTTGTGCGAGTAAATTAAGGTTTTGTAAATGCTAACCCCTAACTATATATGGCCTAAAACTATGGTTTTTTCAGTGAATATATATATATATAAACACACTCCTGGTCGCAGATGCTCTTGGATTCAGCAAAAAACCAGAACTGGGGCCCAAATGTTGCTCAAAGTGCAGTATTTTATTGGCACACGGACAGAAACAACCCTACGCGTTTCGAAGCTTGCACTTCTTGCTCACGGAGCACGAATCCAAGAGCATCTGCGACCAGGAGTGTGTTTATGTTGAAAGGAGTGGCGATCCCGCCGGGAAGCCCGCTGCCAAAGGAGGCTTGAGCACGCCAAAGCAGTGTGTTAAATATATATATATATATATATATATATATATATATATATATATATATATATATATATATATATATATATATATATATATATATATATATATATATATATATATATATTACCTACTGGCTATCGCCAGTAGGTATATATAGTTAGAATTTTTTCCCTATGGGACTTTTGAAAATTCTATGTCTAATAACTTTGGCGTTTGTGGACGGAATCGGCTGAAATTTTCAGGAAAATGGCACATTTTGTTTCTGAGCAGCCCCTGAAAATTTGGTGGGGTTTCGTCAAGGGGGGGCTGAGAAAAAAGGGGGGTCCCAAAACGCGTTTTTTGCATTGAGTTTTCCATAGGGCGGTTGGACTCACTTTTAGCTCGAACGGCTGAATGGATTTGCACGAAACTTGGCAAAATTGTAGGGACTGTTAGCCCGATGTGCCTTTGCTAGGTCTCAATATATGTGCTCCAGTAGTTTTTGAGAAATTAACGTTCAAACCAAGATATATATCTGTAACAGCGCTCTGGGCAGCGATCCGGTCCGCTTACTTTTCGCTTATCGGAACTTTGCGCGCAGAAAGCTGATTGGCTCTCCGGTGTCTGTCAACATTCTAAACAGTCCGGAGCGGACGCCATCTTGTCTCTCGGTAGGATCGAGAGAGAAGAAGAGGTGGAAAACGAAGGGGGAATTTAATGAAAGGGGGCAAGGTATCCCCCTCTTGACCCCCTAGGAATGTTGTTGGGGTTATTAAAGGGTCCCGTGGGGAAAATAAAAAAAAATGATTTTTCACGGTAGAAGCGCGGCCGCGAACTGGTAGCGAAACGGGAATTCGCCATTTTGTGCTTCGTAAATTAAATTACTAGTTATAAGTGGGTGCGGGAGACGTATCCTAATCCCCTATGTTTCCTGAGGGTGGGTGAGGAGGCTGATATATGTTGATATATCTCTTCCAGCGGCTGCGCCATCTTGCCTTTTTTCGAATGCCACAATTTTGTCGTGCACGGCAGCCATTTTAGATGCCAGGCTGGTCCCAGGCTATCACCTACCCCTGCGGATGTAGTTTATGGCCCCAGCTGTAGAGAATTCAGACATGCCAATCCTCCTGATTCAGGCGTGTGAGTACTGATTTCAGTGCTAGTCTCCCGCCTCCCGATTTCTGCAAGCAAAAATTCGGGGGCATATTACGAACAACTAGCGATAATTTTTGTCTATAACTTGTTTAGAGACAAAAATTATCGCCGCACATCGGCGATTTTTATCGCAGATAAACCTTGCTATTATCGCAGAAAAGTCAGCGATATTCATGTATTATCGACCTAATGCTCTTAGCCATGTTATCCACCTCCCATTGGATAACATGGCTAAGAACTGCTCAGGGTAGGTGTTAGATTTTGGAGATATTCGCGCTTAGCGCGAATATCTCCAAAAGTTGGTAATAGAAGGTAGCGATGTTAGAGACTGTTTCCAGTCGCTAACATCTTGGCACGCCACTTTGCATGTCATTAGTGATAAGTATCACTGACATGCAAAGCCGGGCCCAAGATGGTCGCTATCTCCTTTTAGGTGTCACTAACTGGTGTTAGCGACAGCTTGATAATAGGGAAATAATTTTATCTCCGCTTTCATGGTTTTTAAAGCCAAAAAAGCGGAGATAAACCCCCTTGATAATATGCCCCACGATTCCTTGGGGGTTTCAGCTGACAGGGCTTGGTATTGTGTTACATGGTAATTTTTCCATGAAACGTCAGAGGGTGGATGTAGGGGTTCTAGAAGAGGTGATAAACCATTTAAGCCTCATGAACAAGCGCATGGTCTTTGAAAGATTTGTGAAGTACTCGGGGCGGCGGTGTGTGTGTGCCCTCTTTCAGGAGCGGGCGGGGGGGCACTGCCAGCAACTTGCCAGGTCAGGTAGTGTTCAACACGTGCATCACCCTTTCTCTGCCTGCTATTGCGCTCCATGCTTCGGAAAGGTAAGAAAAAGAACGTGCATTTGAGTTTGAAATGTCCGATCCTGCAGCAGCACACTTCCAAAGCCCACACATGACAATATCCCGATTCAAGGCCCCATTCACCCGTTTTTCAAAAAAATAGATAACACTCCAACAAATTAAGGTTATAAAACTTTATTAACTTTTAACGATAATGAACAGAACAAAAACTAAAAACATTTAAACATTTATTAACACAAAAAGCAACAATGGTTAGAAGCTGTCTTTTGTGCGAATAGTCCCAAGGCAGCACAACGTGCAGAGTTCTGGACGGCACCCAGGTGATGTCGCCTGGGTGCCGCACTGGTTTAGGGATCCTACAATGCTGCTCCGAAAATTGGCGTGGGGCGTCCCGGGTGGGGCGGGGGGAGGCCTCGTCAGTAGCGGTCTGTTGTGCGAATAGTCCCAAGGCAGCACAACGTGCAGAGTTCTGGACGGCACCCAGGTGATGTCGCCTGGGTGCCGCACTGGTTTAGGGATCCTACAATGCAGCACAGAAAAACAGCGTGGGGCGTCCCGGGTGGTGCGGGGGGAGGCCTCGTCAGTAGCGGTCTGTGTCCAGTGTCACATGGCTGACACAACATGTACGACAGGCACCCAGGTGATGTCCAGTAAACTGCCGCACTGGTTTTGGTATCCTACAATGCTGCTCCGAAAATTGGCGTGCGGCGGCCCGGGGGGGGGGGGGGGAGGCGGCGTGAACGGGCCTCCCCAGGTGGCGGCCATCTAGCTGAGTTGCGCTCGCTCTTGCGGCCACAGCGTCTCGCTCACCATGTTGTGGAGTTGCTCCCACTCTTGCAGTGCAGCGATAGGCGGCTGCCACATGGCTGTCAAAATGGCGGACGGCTCTTCGGTTTTGGGCCTGGTCCACTGAAATGGCCCTGGGACACCTTGGAAGTCGGACGCTTGCCTGCTAGGGCTTGGGCTCCATTCTCGAAAAGCGTCCCCTCAGCCGTGAAGATTGTATAAAAGTCTTGGGGGCCCCCGACTCCCGCAGGCTTCCGGTGGGGAGCGGCTGACATGATTGCTCTCGGAATGACCACGACGGAGCCAAGAGATGGTGGTGCTCTCATGCTGATGCCAGCTTCAGTCTGAATGATCCAGAAACAAGGTGGGGCTTTCATCGTTTAGGAAAAAAAAATGTTCTAAACCAATGAAAAGTGTTATTTTTAGGTCATATGACCAAGCCTTCCATCTTTAGGAAACCAAAAGTAAAATGAACCAATGAAAAGTTTTATAAACAAGTCACATGACCTGTTATGCGACATAGGGCTACAAAAAGCGTAGAAAATCCGTTGGCACGTGAGGCGGCGTCAGTAGCGGACCGATGTGCGAATAGGCCGAAGGCAGCACAACGCGTCGAGATCCGGATGGCACCGAGGTGGTGTCCAGCAAATTGCCGCACTGGTGTGGCCATCCTACAATGCTGCGCCGAAAGACGGCGTGTCCAGCTGAGTTGCGGTCACTGTCAGTAGCGGACCGATGTGCGAATAGGCCGAAGGCAGCACAACGCGTCGAGATCCGGATGGCACCGAGGTGGTGTCCAGCAAATTGCCGCACTGGTGTGGCCATCCTACAATGCTGCGCCGAAAGACGGCGTGTCCAGCTGAGTTGCGGTCACTGTTGCGGTACAGTGACTCGAACGCGCCGAGATCCGGATGGCACCGAGGTGGTGTCCAGCAAATTGCCGCACTGGTGTGGCCATCCTACAATGCTGCGCCGAAAGACGGCGTGTCCAGCTGAGTTGCGGTCACTGTTGCGGTACAGTGACTCGAACGCGCTGAGATCCGGATGGCACCGAGGTGGTGTCCAGCAAGTGGCTGCACTGGTGTGGCCATCCTACAATGCTGCGCCGGAAGTCGGCGTGGGGTGCCCCGTTGGCTTATGAGGTGATGTCAGTAGTGGACTGATGTGTGAATAGGTCGGAACCAGCACAAGGCGCCAAGATCCGAATGGCAAGTCCTGGATGTTGAGTGCCTCAGTTGAGATTTCTGAGCAGTGCTTGTAGAACTGTCTGAAGCTTATTTGCACCTGCTGCAGCTTCACTAGGTCCGGCGGAACTTGTTGCCTTTTCCTTTCTGCTTCTTTTCCTACAATGCGTTTCTTCTGAAGACACGACCAGGTCCCTGAATGTGTGCAGGGGGACGCTATTGAATGAATGAACGCGCCGAGATCTGGATGGCACCGAGGTGGTGTCCAGCAAATTGCCGCACTGGTGTGGCCATCCTACAATGCTGCGCCGAAAGTCGGCGTGGGGTGCCCCGTTGGTTTATGAGGTGATGTCAGTAGCGGACCGATGTGTGAATAGGTCGGAACCAGCACAAGGCGCCCTGCACTGTTGAGCCTTTTTCAATGTCTGTTTTTTGTTCTTTCCCCTCCATCAAAAACAAAACAAAAATACAAGGCGCCAAGATCCGAATGGCAAGTCCTGGATGTTGAGTGCCTCAGTTGAGAGTTCTGAGCAGTGCTTGTAAGACTGTCTGAAGCTTATTTGCACCTGCTGCAGCTTCACTAGGTCCGGCGGAACTTTTTTCCTTTTCCTTTCTGCTTCTTTTCCTACAATGCGTTTCATCTGAAGACACGACCAGGTCCCTGAATGTGTGCAGGGGGACGCTATTGATTGAATGAAAATGGCGGCTTGACACAAAGCTGACTCAAGCGTTACTGTTGGTGCTATACAGACAAAAATTGGTTTTCAGTTTGTACATTCTTCAGGTTTTTTTTCCCATCCAAGTCTGATTCAGAGTTTGTAGAAAAATGGCTTCAGATTTTCCACATACTACTCTTCAACATTCTTCCTAAATGTAACAATGTGAAACTCACTAGGAGAACGGCTGTTTCTGTTTCCTTTCAAAATGCTGCCATTAATATTTTCTGAATGGAAGACACCATCTTGTAACATAAAGGGCCGAAAGGGGTTCTGGTCTGGCCGATGGTTGGTGGAGACATTTTGACTATATCTTGGACCTGCCCGGCCTCGCCCAAAATGGCGCCGGTATAAATGGGACTCGTAACTCTTTGCCCGCAAATGTATATCTAGAAAATGTTATTGTAAGTGGCCCTGTCGTATTTTAATTACAAAATGTACGTCCACCGATTCCGCAACTGTTAGACACCTTTGTTCTTGTCACCTAATGGCTCGCTCGTTACGTTCTTCTACAGTGTAAATGTCTCCTCATCATATACGATTTGAGTTTGCTCCGTGGCCGGCCCACGTGGTTATAGGCCCGTATTTGTATACTGACATTTTCACAATAAAGGTTTTTAAAACAAAACACGGTAGTAGTATTTTCATTTGTAAAGTTTTTACTTTTAGTGACTGTTTTCGAATCAGTAAAAGGCAAGTGAAATAAAGCAGTCCAATTACATGACGGATAAAAGGTATAATATGTAGGAACGCAGTAAAGATAAATGGTCAAGGGCAGTTGTGTTTTTCATGTCTGCAACATAAAGTGATCGATAAGAATCTGATAATCAGGCGTATCGGCGACTAAGACAGCAGGCCGAATCTCTTTTACTCAACGGCTCCGTCATGGAAGGAAGAAACGCCCTTTTTCTCGAAAAAGGAATATATTTTACTTGCAAGACAGTTGTAAATTTTCCGGGAAAGTACATTAGCCTGGAATATTATAACATATGTTTGAAAAAAAAATATTGTTCGAAAATAATAAAAAGCGTAATTTTTAGGTCATATGACCAAGCTTTTCATCATTAAATTAACAAAAGTAAAATGAACCAATGAAAAGTTTTATTAACAAGTCACATGACCTGTTATGCTTACGTTACGCGCTGCGCGCCGCGCCTCGGATCACTTCCGGGTGCGCTAACGCGGCGTGTCATAAAACGCATTACGCGACAACGTAGGTCAAGAATATAGTCTAAATGTCTCCACCAACCAGCGTTCAGAACACAACCCCTTTCAGCAGTCCAAAAAGTTCTGTTAAATGACAACAGAGGGGACAGGCAACAAGAACCATCAGTCAAAGAGGGGAGGGCAAGTTCTTCTCTTCCGGGTCATGTTGGGGCGCTACCGGAACTGATCGAATTGGTAGTCTACAGTGTTTCTGGATGTTTCAGACTAAAGCTGGCGTCAGCATGAGACCACTACCATCTCGTAGCTCCGTCGTGGCTATTCCACGAGCAATCATGGCAGCCGCTCCCCACCAGAAGCCTGCGGGAGTCGGAGGCCCCCAAGACTTTTGTAGAATCTTCACGGCTGAGGGGACGCTTTTCGAGAATGGGACCCAAGCCCTAGCAGACAAGCGTCCGAGTTCCAAGGTGTCCCAGGGCCATTTTAGTGGACCAGGCCCAAAACCGAAGAGCCGGCCGCCATTTTGAGAGTCCTGTGGCAGCCGCCTATCGCTGCACCGCAAGAGCGGGCGCATCTCAACTACATGGTGAGCGAGACGCTGTAGTCGCAAGAGCGGGTGGAAAACAGCTGAATGGCGGAAGAGGCACAGTGTAGCAAAAGCGGGCGGAATGGCAACTAAAACGATAAAGGGGCGCCTCACTACAGCTTGTCTTCAGGTCAAACGGATTGTGGGACAAGGTCCAGAATTGAAGAGTCATCAAAAGGCAAAAAGTACCGCCGGACCCCGGGAGCCGGCCCCCTATGTCGGGGGCGATCTCAGGCTACACCAGTGCTATAAGACTTGGGGAGGGTGTCGGAGCCAAGCGTCTTCTCCGAGTCCATGGCCATCACAGCGCCCCTCAGGGGCCTCCGTCAAGCTGTTTAGGAAGGTAACATATCACATTGTTTTCTAATGCAGTCAGGTCCACAAACGACACTCACTTACTTTGAGAATAGTGAAGCTGCAGTAGGTGGAAATAAGCTTCAGACAGTGTTACAAGCGGTGCTCAGAACTCTTAACTATGGCACCCAACATCTAGAACTTATGCTATTTGAGAATGGTAGTGACATCGAAGCATCTCAGGGACCAAAACCATTAACGTACTTTCACGTATGAAAATCTTACTTGGGGAGGGGGCAGGAGCGAAGCGCCCCCTCCCAGTCAGCGCCACCACACCGTATGTTGAAAATCTGAAGCCATCGTTCTACAAAGTCAACCAAACTTGGATTGAAAAATCTAGAAAAATGTACAAACTGAAAACCAGTTTTGGTCTGCATAGCATCAGTAACAACGCTTGAGTCAGCTTTGTGTCAAGCCGCCATTTTGATTCAACAAAGCACAGGCATTGAAAAAGGATGAAATTCAGAACTCTAAACTATGGCACCCAACATCCAGGAGCTTGCTATCCGGATCTTGGAGCCTTGTGCTGTTTTCGATCTATTCACACATCGGTCCACTACTGACATTGTAGGAAAGACTGGAGGACACGAGGAGATGAATTGTAGCAGGAGTTTATTAGAGACACGTCCTGTCACAGATAACAATATGATAACAATATGAGCAGTATAACAATATGAGCAGTATACAACAGACATCATCTTATAAACCAACGTTATGTAAATAGTTTTTTAATAAAATGTTTTACCCTGTTTCTTTGCTGGTGTGTTGTCTATATTTTTAATATTTGCATAGGGTTTGTCATTATTTTGTGCGGGATGGGTGATGGAGCCGAGCTGTCTTGCAGCCCTCATGGTGTGGAGCTCAGTTCATCTCACTATTTTCGTATTTCTCAAGAAGGGTTGTTCCTAATATTTCTATTTTAGCGAGGTCAAAAAGAGATCCAATTAGTGGCCTACTGATTTTGCTCGATTACTTTTATTTTTTTACACGATTTTTCACTATCTGCAAAGACTAAACAGAGTATTGCGACTTTGTGCTTGTTTGTAAATAGAGAATGATCCAAAGAGAACCAATTCTAAAACAGTAAATGCTTGGACAACAATCAATCAAATGGAGAGACAAGGAGGTACGACGGATTACAACGGGGGTAAAGGCCTGCGTTAACTACCCTTCTGTATCTGCAAAGAGAGAGTACTACTAAGGCAAAAGAGGGGAGGGGGGGGGGCAGCGTTCAAAGCACATCAGCGTGCATAAATACGAAAATGTTTTTATCTATCACGTACTTGACATTTTAAAGCTTTTCATATTTGCTATTAAAAAACCAATGAAATTCACAGAAAAAACCATAGGTTATAGTGGATATATAGTTAGGAATTTGCATTTACAAAACCTTGAAAATTCAATGAAAAAACCATAGGTTATAGGCCATATATAGTTAGGAATTAGCATTTACAAAACCTTATTTTACTCGCATAAAACCATTGAAATTCCATATATAGTTAGCTAACTATAAGCGCTAACTATATATCGCGCACCCGCAATCCACTGCTGATGATGTCACATATTACATCATTCATGACATGGTCAGTGACATCACTGATGACATCACTGATGACATCTCAAATGACATCACTGATGACAACTCAAATGATATCAATGATGACATCTCAAATGACATCACTGATGACATCACTGATGACAACTCAAATGACATCACTGATGACATCTCATTTGTCATCACTGATCACATCACTCATGTGATAATATAATGAACCTCTTCAGACTCTAATATAACCTTACATACACTCAGTATAAACAGACACTCACAGACTGTCACTCATCCATGGAGTTACTCACACACCTAGTCAGTCATGCAAAGAATCAATCACACCTCCATTTCCTCAACTATACAGTTATACACATCTTACTTATTCAAACATATAATAACACATATTTACTCTCTTATATAATCCCTGATACAAGCTCACAGTGATCGATACAGCCACTCACACATTCACTGGGTCTTATGTTCAGTTATTTATATATCTCAACTCTCACATGTATTGTGTTTTACATACGTACTTACTTGCACATGTAGCAATGAGAAATCCATTCACTCACCAACACAACCATGCACAGTGAACCGCCCATATAGCTGTTTCCACATGCACTCTTGAACTCATACTCCTAGTGAATCAACTGCTTACACATCTATGCACAGAGTCACGCACCTCCCAGCCACCCACACACACACTCAGCCTCCCATTCAAATATTTGGGCAACCAATCAATAACCCATATGGCCACTCTTATAGCTACTGATCAACACATGCAGCGGCTTACACAACAACAAACTTACTGATGCACGAATTAAGACAGTTTAGTAACTAACCCATGTACTCAGTGAGACACATTTAATCACTCACTCATACAGTAAGTCATGCACCTACTAAATTCTTCATCCAGACACTTATACATCCACTCATTCTTCAATATGTGAAACATATTTAAACTTTACAGACACATACAATCACTGGTTGTTTTGATCAGTGATGTCATCAGTGATGTCACTGACCATGTCATGAATGATGTAATATGTGACATCATCAGCAGTGGATTGCGGGTGCGCGATATATAGTTAGCGCTTATAGTTAGCTAACTATATATGGAATTTCAATGGTTTTATGCGAGTAAAATAAGGTTTTGTAAATGCTAATTCCTAACTATATATGGCCTATAACCTATGGTTTTTTCATTGAATTTTCAAGGTTTTGTAAATGCAAATTCCTAACTATATATCCACTATAACCTATGGTTTTTTCTGTGAATATATATATATATATATATATATATATCCGAAAAAACTCCAAATACCACTTCCTGGTCAACCAACGTCGAACCGGCGAGGGAACATAGGAGACGGACCACAGAATGCGCTGCACAGGATCTTTTATTTGCAGAGAAGCCGGTAAGCCCGAGGGCACTACGCGTTTCGGGCTGGAAAAGCCCTTGTTCACATGCAAATGAACCAGTTTCAACTTTTTAATTTTATACTGCTGTGCACACCCAATTGGCCCGCCCTGTCACATGGTATACAACTGCATAGACATAAAAAACATTTTACTCCCACATCTTGAGGAGAGAGGTACTGCCCAGTCTACAGTTTTCCCTTGTTTTCAAACAAACCACATTTCAATATTATATATTATATATTATTTGCATACAAATTAATATAAAAATAAAAATGGGATGTCATGTTTTAAAATCAAGATTGTAGGCAGATTTGATGAATACGGTATCACAAAATTCATAACAGGATAAATCCTTATATACATAACCGTAAAAATGTCTATATACAGTATTGTAGTGACTGGGGAATTGTAGGATTGCTGAAGGTGCCAATATTTACATTTTAGACTGGTTCCAAGTCTGCGAATGGTGGAGAGTGATAAAGTGCATAGGGAGGAGAGGTAGGTGAGAATAAAGTGCTGAATCCACATGTTGTTAAGTACCTTTTGTCATCATTGCATAAATGCATAAAGTCAGAGATAGGAACATGAACCTGTATAAATCTCATACAAAAGTTTAAAACAATGGATACTTAATAAAACCACCATGTGTAGAATTCATAGTTGCTAAAAATACCCGGTGTAAAATACAGTGATAAAAAGTGTACAAAAATATTTTTTCATTTTTTTGATAAAACACGTGTATCTAAATTATTATATAACAATATTTACAATATTAGAGGAAGGTAAGGAGTTACATTTATCAATGGTAGGTTGACCAACAAGGAACTTGACTGGTCAACTATATAGCTTGTGAATTCGGCACCATCATACATTGCTTGGACTTAGAAGATTTGACCCACTAGATAACAGGGAACCTGACTATCTAGTGGAAAAGAAACCAAGGTACTGTTTACTAAAGAGCATCTCATAGAAAGTGACGAAGATCCTCAGTAATGTTAAGCCCGTTAGGCCATTTACTGTTGAATTCGAGGATCATTCGTGATTCCAATTGCCTGAGTTTAAGCTCACGGTTACCCCCACGTCTTAGCTTTGGAATCGAGGCTATCACGTAGTAAGATAGACAATTAATATCTTTACTGTGAGTGCTCAAAAAGTGACGTGCTACTGGGTATGCTGGATCCGAGTGCAAAATTGCTCGTATATGCTGTAAAATTCTGACATGTACAGGTTGTATGGTGCTGCCTACATAATTGAGGCCGCACGTACATGTCAGGACGTATACTGCATATTCTGTTTTGCAAGTGTGCTGGCCTTTAATTGGGGTCTCTGTATCACTGAAGGGAGTTGTGTAATGAGTCTTATTTATTCCGAATTTACATGCTCTACAAGTAGAGCATTTCCGGAATCCCTCCTTGACTAGCCAGTTCTGTTTGCACTTGAGTTCAGGGCTACTTTGGTCAAGCACAGCGCCCATACTGAGAGCACGTCGAAAAGTAACCATGGGTTTGTTAGGAAGCATATTACCTAATACGTTGTCAGTTAATACAATAGGCCAATTATGGTTAATGATCTGTCTTATTTTATTTTGTTGGCTACTGTAATTGGTGATGAACCTGGGACATTCCTGTATGGTGGTATCAATTGTCTCACCAGGTAAGTTAGTTGTTTCAGAAGATGTGCTTAACAGACTTGCCCGGGTTCTGTCTTTTGATTTTGCTAATGCTTGATTAAACATTTTTTCAGTATAACCTCGGGCTTTCATGCGAATGCGTAAGTCATTAACACTACTCTCAAAATCATTAATACTACTGCAAATTCTTTTCAGCCTAAGTATTTCCCCATAGGGAATACTTTGGATCGTGTGCCTTGGGTGTAAACTAGAGGCGTGAAGAGTAGTGTTGCCTGCAGTAGCTTTGCGATGGAGAGTAGTTTGCACTCTATCATGTTCATCAATGTATACAGTGACATCCAAAAATTCTGCTTGTTTGTTACTTATTTTGGATGTAAACTTGAGGTTATATGGGTTATCATTGATGGCATTTATAAACGCACATGCTTCTGTTTCATCACCTTGCCACACTAAGAAGATATCATCAATGTAGCGAAGGTAACGGACAATTTTTTCACGTACCCACACCTGATGCGTGACATTGAGGACCCGCTCCTCCCACCAGCCAACGTGCAAGCACGCATAGCTGGGGGAGAAGCAGGCCCCCATAGCCACGCCCCTCAGTTGCTTCCAAATCTCTTTGCCAAATAAAAAATAGTTGTTATACAAACACCATTCTATTAAGCCCAGAATCACTTTGTTGTGTTCATAGAAATCAATTGGCCGTTGGCCTAGAAAGTGAGAAACTGCATTTATACCATCTGTATGTGCAATGCTGGTATATAATTGTTCAACATCCAAAGTTATTAGGAGCATATCATTCTGCCATTCTAAATCCTCTATTTTGGCAAGAAAGTCTCCAGTGTCGCGTACAAAACTAGGTAGTCCGCTTACCCACTTTTGCAGAAAGAAATCCACGTATTGACCAACTCTTTCACCACAGCTGTTAATTGCCGAGATTATTGGCCTCCCGGGTATCGGTGATTGTCCTTTATGCACTTTCGGGATCAAGTACATAGTAGGTAGAGTTGGATGTTCATTGAGCATAAATAAATACTCTTCCTCTGAGATAAGGCCCTCTCTTCGATGTTTCTGTAGCAATTTGTTCAAATTCTCATTAGCCTTAATGTATTCTTTGTTTGTAGATTTTTTATAACAAACTGGATCCGATAACTGTCTTTGAGCCTCTTGAATATATGCTGCCTTTGGCCAAATAACAAGGTTGCCACCTTTATCTGCCGTTTTAACAACAATGTCCGGATTGTCTTTCAATTTCTTCATTAATGCAGAGTATTGCGCTTGTTTGGCATCAAATTTCTTTCTTTTTTTGTGGATGTTGGTGGTTTTGTGCAGTTCCTTCATTTCAGTAATGACACAATCTTGGAAAACATCAACTGCATCACGGGTCATGATAGGTACAAAATCCGATTTACGCTTAAAAGGAGTAATGCCTGCTCCTGATTTAGCGATGTTGATTCTTTCTAATTGGATTTGCGTACTCTCCATTTCACTTTCTCCGGTTACTTCCACATTATCATCATTTATTAAACCATGTATTGCAAGAAGCGCCGGGGCATCCGACACTACAAAAGGTTGATTTGTGTCAGTAGTATTTGAATTGGCAGAGCTGTTGGTGCCAATCGGAGTTTTAAGTCGTTGTAGAGCAAAAAATTTCTGAAGTTTTAATTTTCGGATGTAACAGTAAACATCCACCCTGGTGGAAGCATAGTTGAATTTTTGTTTAGGACAGTAGTTTAAGCCCAAAGCGAGAAGTTGTTGCTCCGCCTTGGTCAGAACTACATTAGACAGGTTGATAATTGATCTGTCCATTACTGTTTCTTTTTCTTCCATTGCTGATTGTTTTTTTGTGGTTTCTTGGACCCTTTGTTTTCTTCTTCTTCGCCTTTCCCGGCGTTTTTGGTTGCGGCGGGTTTTGCCGTTGCTTTTTGGCGTGGCCTCAATGTGCGCAGTTTTTCTTCCACTAAAAAACCCAGCTCCTCATCAATTTCCAAAACAGGCAGAGGTTGGTTGTTGACACTTAGATCTGTGCTAGATCCACTAGATCCACTGTAGCTGGACAGCGAGTCACTACTGGCGCCACCTGCAGCTTCCTCATGAGTATTAATTTCAGATACTGTAGGTTGTGCATTGGGTGTGGAATTGGATGCACCTCTGAATTGTTGCCTCTTAGTAGCATTGTATTTTCTGGCAAAGGTAAATATTTGTCCATTTGCGTAGTCAGAGGCATCTCGGGCAAATTTACTGATTTTTCTCGTTTTAATTTTATCAGCATGCTTTTTTAAGCGGTCATTCATGGCTTCTTTCAACTGTTTTGCCCCTTCCACTTCCCCCAATGCGTTTATCTGATCTTCCAACTCCGTGATTGTTTTAAGAATGGCTTCTCTGTCAATGGCGGCATATTTGATGAGAATGAGAACTAAATTCATTGAAGCCGCAAGGTTGTTCTGACCCCATTCTTTTAACATGGATGGGTTGGGATTTTCGAAGCTTGGTGCTAGCATAATTCTCAGTCCTCGTGGCACCCTTTTTACTTCTGCATATTTGGAAAGGGAATAGTGCTCCCACCATTTCGTTATTTCCAGCCTTTTTTGTTTTTCCAGTTCTTTGTATAATGATTTTAGGTTAGGTTTGTCCTGTGCTTCTGTGTTTGTAATCGGCGCACTGGTGTTGTTGGTTGGCGCCATCACTCCACTGAACAGTAACTCCGCCTCCTCCTCCCTTGCACGGAACTCCTCCGCAGACATCACCTCTGGTTACCCGGCTAAACACAATATGCAAATTGACACCACCGAGATGATTTGGCGTTTCACGTGGTGTGTATGATATGCGCTGTTTCCCTACAGACGGGAAAAACCTTTCCACCTCCGCTTCTTTTAACAACTTCAAACTCACCGCGTTTGCCGCAGTCACTCGTCAAGCGGAGCCTTCCGAATCCGCCGATGAATGCTCGCGTTACACAGCCGGTTCAGAGTATCTTCTTCCGGGTTGCGTGAGGGGGCTGCCACATTTAATTTCCTCCAGGAAACGTAGAAAACGAAGTGGCTTGCAGTGGCGCCTCAAAATTGGAAAGGGGGTCCGAAACGAAAGCAAGCCGGCTTCCGTAATTTGCATCTGAAAAAACTCCAAATACCACTTCCTGGTCAACCAACGTCGAACCGGCGAGGGAACATAGGAGACGGACCACAGAATGCGCTGCACAGGATCTTTTATTTGCAGAGAAGCCGGTAAGCCAGAGGGCACTACGCGTTTCGGGCTGGAAAAGCCCTTGTTCACATGCAAATGAACCAGTTTCAACTTTTTAATTTTATACTGCTGTGCACACCCAATTGGCCCGCCCTGTCACATGGTATACAACTGCATAGACATAAAAAACATTTTACTCCCACATCTTGAGGAGAGAGGTACTGCCCAGTCTACAGTTTTCCCTTGTTTTCAAACAAACCACATTTCAATATTATATATTATATATTATTTGCATACAAATTAATATAAAAATAAAAATGGGATGTCATGTTTTAAAATCAAGATTGTAGGCAGATTTGATGAATACGGTATCACAAAATTCATAACAGGATAAATCCTTATATACATAACCGTAAAAATGTCTATATACAGTATTGTAGTGACTGGGGAATTGTAGGATTGCTGAAGGTGCCAATATTTACATTTTAGACTGGTTCCAAGTCTGCGAATGGTGGAGAGTGATAAAGTGCATAGGGAGGAGAGGTAGGTGAGAATAAAGTGCTGAATCCACATGTTGTTAATATATATATATATATATTACCTACTGGCGGTCGCCAGTAGGTAGTTATAGTTAGGATTGTTTTCCATAGGAAATCCTCAACATTCTATTTGGAATAACTTTGGCCCTGGTGGATGAGTCTTTGCGAATTTCTCAAAGAAGATGGCTAGGTTCGCTGTACTCCTTCCCTGAAAGTTTGGGGGGGGATTGGTCAAGTGGGGGCTGAGATATAAGGGGGGTCCCAAAACGTATTTTCCATAGGACCTTTAGACTCGGCTACAGTTCGAACGGGTGAATGAATTTATAAGAAATTTGCCAAAACTGTAGAGTCTTGTTTGCAGATTACGCTTTTTTTGGAATGGTGTAAATCCGTTCAGTAGTTGTTGAGAAAATTAAAGTTAAAGTCAATTATATATCTATAGGCGCGCACACGTTCGCGCACCCAAGCGGCTGCGCGCGCGAGCGGAATTTTGCTGCGTGACGTCTGTTAACGTTCGATTCGAAGGAAATCAGGAAGTTTTGTCCGCCATTTTGTCACTGCGAGTAAATATATTGTTCATTTCAAAGCGTTGAAACATGGAAAGGGGAGAAGGTAGAGATTGTCTTCCTGCGTAGGTTTTCTCGGGGTGTGCAGTAAGGCCCTTAAACGCAAAAAGATATAATTTTTCCCCGAAAAAAAAATACGGGGTGCGCGCACTCGGTCGCGCACACCTATTTACAAGAGTGTGGAAAAGGAGGTAAATCAGAAGTTTGAGTGCTTTGATATAAGGTGGCTCTGAAAAGAGCCCTTGTGTTAATTGAGTGTTTTCTGCATTTATAAGTAAGTACCGATGCAGAGCCTGATGTTGCAGAGGAAGATTCTGTTTCCCTCATTCGTGAAATGAACACCGTCTCTCCTATAGACGTCTTGCATGTGGTAGCACAAGTTGTTGTGGTAAATAGAACCCATGCTATAATCTCTGAGGAACGCAGAAACAGATTTATTTACATGTCTCCTTGCTTTCTCAAATTGTGCACAATGGTGATTGGACCAATTCCATTTCTGTCTTTGGCATATATTGGAATATACCAAGGCAGATCGAGGAAAAAGTGTCATCAATTGTCGAAAGGTGTCTTTTAGAAGCATTTCCAGACCTACCCCAGTGATTGTGCCTAGATCGTTCCCACCACAGTGCACAATTATAAGGTCTGGTTCTGGGAGATGCATAAAAGTTTTCACAATGGAATCAATTGGTGACATTTCAATCCTCTTTTGGAAATCCATGTTATGTGTACATTTGGTAAGCGGAGGTTGGAAATTCGTCTGCTTACTGCATATTTTTCACTCCAGTGAATATAACTGTGTCCTATTAGCCAGACCTTCATTTTCAAGGGATTTGTAGTCGTCCTCCGATCGGTTCTGGAAGTGGAATGGTAGTTAGAAGTTGAAATTTTAAATAAAGAAAAAGGAAGAGGCTGGGTGTGGTTAAAAAAATAAAAATGATTGGTTGATTGTAACAAGTGGAGAGTGAACAGGTCAATGTTTATATTAAACGAAAAGTACTATTGGGTGTGAAAAAACAAGACATGTAACAGAGTTGTGGATTGGCAGGTGTTTCTGGAGGGAAAATAGTGTTCTTAGTTTGTTGTAGAACGTTGAGACATGAACTTTTGACCTGTGCCTTCAGGAAGGTGCAGAATGAGGTGTAGCCATGGAAACAGCCGGAGATGGCAGTTGGTGATGGGTTCACTCTTTGGTGCCTCTGCATCTGAGTCTGTTCTCTGGTGGCTGGCGGACAACTGTTTGTTATTGTGGAGATGAAAGGGTGATAAGGAGAGAAATACGACATAGTGTCTGGCCTGTAGAAGCGTGGGAGCAGTGATTAACTCTGAGTGAAGCGGAACTGTGTCGGTGCTTAGTAACAGTAAAAAAAAAATGTTAACAGTGGTATAACTGTCTTTACGGTGCGCGACCTACTAAGAAAGAGTTCACGGGCCGTAATTGGTTTGCAGGTTCTAGTATCAGTAAGTGAGGTTGAGAAAAGAAAACATTCAGGACTTTATTTATGAAGGCCTTGCGCCACCGGTGCATTACTTTTTCCCATTTTAAGAAATGAGGCACCGGCGGCGGAAGGTCTTCATAAATAAGGTCCTCAGTGACTACAGTTAAGGTTATGTGGAACCCATGAATAGTTTTTCAATATGAAATCATTTCAGTTGAGATTATGGATTAAAAGAGAAACCGTGAATATTTGAAATGTTTATTTAGAAATGTACTGTTTTAAAGGCAAATCATTATGTAATATGAGTACAGAAATTGCAAAAAACACAGTAATTGGTATTGTCAGTAGTACATGGAATACAAACGCTATAGTTGAAGAAAAATGAATATAGTTGGAAAAAAACATTGTACACTCTTATAAGGAAGTATATTATATTTTAATAAATGGAAGAAGGTCTCTGGCCTTTCAGTTTGGGAACGATATATGAAAATGCAAGTGGTTATACATCATTACTTTATGAATCAGCTGTCAAACAACACAAAATTATAATGTACACTGTTAGTAAAGCAAATAGGTCTGTTCTTCAAAAGAAAATATGGAAAAGAACGTGAAGAATATAGAAAACCAAAAGGTAATGAGGACGTCAATGGCTTGTTTGAGAGTTATTGAAGCATTGTTTAGGGAAAATAGGTAGCTTCTGCTTGTAACAGGAAATCAGTTTTATTATTTGAAAACATGTCAGCCATCCAATTGAGAAGATGAAAGGAGCATTCATGATCTGTCATTATTGGAGCGTCTTTTACCATGATAGGGCAGCTCAGTGGGTTTTCGATGTAGCTCTCTGTTAGGAAATCTTGCGCCGCTGCGAATATATTCCAATGACCCAGAACTCCTTGTATCGCTGCAAAGGCCATAAACCCTCCGGAAGTATGTCAGCTATCCAATGGAAAAGAGTAAAGCAGTACTGATGATCTTTTATAATCGGAGCGCCTTTTACCATCAGAAGGAGCTCGGTGGGTTTTCGATGTAGCTCGCTGTTAGGAAAGAGTTAAGTGTCCATTGTGTAGGCAAAGTATGCAGCAATTGCCTCTAACATGAAATCATTGTTATCATCTGAAAACATGTCAGCCATCCAATTGAGAAGATGAAAGGAGCATTCATGATCTGTCATTATTGGAGTGTCTTTTACCATCATTGGGCAGCTCGGTGGGTTTTCGATGTAGCTCTCTGTTAGGAAATCTTGCGCCGCTGCGAATATATTCCAATGACCCAGAACTCCTTGTATCGCTGCAAAGGCCATAAACCCTCCGTTGTAACAAAGCTGTTCATGATCAAGTAACGGATTCATGAGGTGATTGTAATTTGGTTCAGGAGGTACCAAATTGGAGAGACATAAATCCAGGGCCCACGTGAAATCACAGCTCAGGCAATGAAATACAGGCTGCACACAGGTGAAATGCGAATATCGAAATGATAATCGATATGAAGTATTCAAAGTCGAGAGTGGTAAGATTCCGTAGTAGTCAAGCATCGTCTGGCGAAATAGTTCTAAGTGGCCCGGCTCGTTTGCGAAGGCAGGAGGGACATCCATTTTGAATTTCCCAAGATGGTACAGGAAACGGCGCAGCACCGCTGGTTGTATAGCAACTCCACAGAATTAGGTCGCCGGCAATGCAGTGGACAGGAGCAGAATGTCTTGATACATTTTCTAGGAGTCTAGTCACTTATATATTGCTTAGTGGTTATTAAAAAAGTAGCTTCTTTTGAACTGGAGGATGCGTTAAAAAATAAGGGAGTGATTTGAGGGAGTTGTAAAGCAAGGTCAATTTTTTTTTACATCAATGCTGTTTTCTGTGAATGTTAGCTTAGTGAAAGATATGTGTGTGAGCAGATGCAACGTTCAGTTTTAAATGTGACAATGGCGCTCTTGTTCATGTCTTCCGATTCAAGGTCGGTATTCGGTGCCAAATACAAAGACTAAGAAACGCATGCGTGGGGTACATAGAGTGCATTTTTAAAGGAAAGTAAATGAAGGGTTATTTTTACCGCGTTAGCATTGTCGTTTAAAAAGTTATAGTGATTTCTATTGTATGTGAAGAAAGTGTCACTGATGAAGACTGAAAATAAATCCTTATAAATGATACGGACTGGTGTATTTTAAAAAAGGTTTCTAACATTACATGAATTGTGGAAAAAAAATAATGTAATTGAAAGTGTATGGTTTGAAAATGAAAAGTAGAGGTTTATAGTTCATGTTTTGAAAGCAGTTCTAGAGGGTCAGAAGAAAGTGTATGGTTTGAAAATGAAAAGTAGAGGTTTATAGTTCACGTTTTGAAAGCAGTTCTAGAGGATCAGATGCATGATAGATTTATTAAAAATAGAACATGTTTTTAAATAGTATTTTGGAAAAACTATGTGTCTTTATGTACTATTTACATTATGTGCCTGTTGCGTATTCTTTGAGTTTTAGTAATCCTGTGTCTTATAAGTTTTCTAGGGGCGGTTTGAGGTTCATGGTGGGTTTGGGCAGGGAGGGTAGGTTGGGGGTTTGTAATAGGGGGTTTGGCTGGGGTGGAGTGCGGAGTTTAGTGAAAAGTGAGGGGGGCGGGGAGTTACGGTGTTTGGTAATGGAGCAGAGTCAGAGGACGCCACATTTGTGTTATGGGCTGCCACGGAAATATGTATTTATTCTCAGAGGTTTATTATATTAAGGATATATATTAGCATGGTGGCTCTTGTCGTTTTGTTGTTTTGTGTATGTTTATAATGCTGGTTCTGTAGTTTTTGTTTATGGACCTTATTGCGACACACAGGGGATTTACGTTGCACAGTTGGCGATCAGAGACTTAGGAAATAAAACTTTATAATTGTAAGGGCTGTAAGCGATAGAAATCGCCCGTTCTCGGTGTAAAAAATATCACCGCTATTGGTGGTATTTTCTACGGTGTTAGTACTCGAAGGAGACTAGTAACATATATGTGTAATAAAATTATGTAATAGGCTCAGCATTTTACATTATCTTGGAGAGCAAAAGTTGATTTTACATAGCAATAAGTCTCTTATAATTAAGGGACGGAGTGTATATAGTGCTATTTAGTACTCTGCTATGTGATTGATGTTTAATATTTCATAAGAGGAGGCTTTAAAAGATTTACGATAAACTGGTTTTCTAGGGAAGTGGGTGGAGTGTTCCGTGTAAATTGCAGAATAGAAACTAGTAAGAACCAATTGGAAGTGTTGTTTTAAAGTCACATGACTGCACATGAGTGTCTCGACGCGATAGGTGGGTGCGGGCACCCGGTCGCGCACTATAAGAAAGCGGCGAGAAAATATCAGCTAATATGCTCTTCAAGCTTGTTTTGGTACAAAGAGTTAGTTCTGAAAAGAACTTTTTTTTTTTTTTTTTTTTTTTGGAAACAAGTGTTATGATGCTTTTTATTTCTTAAAGTTGCGACAACATTTTTCAGTATGTCATACTATCCAAATAAAGTGAAGAAATTTAACTTTTCTTGGAGCATTCATGACTCTCAATTATTTGTTTAATTAGAGTAAAGCTTTGCTCTCCGTATACAAGAAGTTCTCCACAGTTCGTGCATTTCATGTGCACGTTCGCCAGATATGGTCTCAAGTCCATCTCAGCACTCGATGGAGATACAGGTCGTCCACCGGAAGATGTGTTGATTACTTCTGATGGTAATAGCGTGGCCTCCGTTTTTCTTGTGAAAAGTGGTCGCTCATTTTCATCAGATTCGGAAGATGAATGCGGAACGGTAGCCATTGTATCGAAGTCTTCGGGAAGATGTTCGACGTTGTTGTCTCTTGAGAGTAGAAAAGAAAGTGATGGTAGTGGGTGGAGTGCTGCGTGTAAATTGCAGAATAGAAACTACCAAGAACCAATTAGAAGTGTTGTTTAGAAGTCACATGACTTCACATGGGAGTGTCAGGTCCTGTACGCGATAGAAGGGTGCGCGCACCCGGTCTCGCACTAAAATAAAGCGGCGAAAAAACATCTTATAATATGCTCTTCGAGCATGTTTTGGTGGAAAGAGTTAGTTCTGAAAAGAACTTTTTTTTTTTTGGGGGGGAAAGAAGTGTTATAATGTTTTCGATTTCTTAAAGTTGAAAATGAAGTGAAGAAATTTATCTTTTCTTGGGGCATTTGTGACTTTCAATTTTCAGTTTAATAAGAACGAGGCTCTGCTCTCCATACAAAATAATTTCTCCACACTCGTTGCATTTCATATGCACCATCGCAAGATATGGTCTCAAGTCCATCTCAGCACTCGATGGAGATACAGGTCGTCCACCAGAAGATGTGCTGGCCACCTCTGATGGTAATAGCGTGGCCAGGGCTCTTGTCGATGCTTTTGCATAATGCTCAGGATGTCTTTGTTTAACATGCCACTGCATGGTGTGTGCAGAGAAGGAATATTTTTTATTTGGATTTCCCCTTGAGAGCTCCGAATTGCATATCGTGCAGGTTACTTTTGGCGCATTCACTTTCTTTTGATCTTCAGGATAAGTGAAAAATTGCCAAATGAAAGATTCCTTTTTTCTTCTTAACGGTGGTCGCTCATTTCCTTCAGATTCGGAAGATGAATCTGGTAGGGAAGCCATTTCAGCAAAGACTTCCGGAAGATGCTCGACGTTGTTGTCTCTTGAGAGTAGAAAAGATTGTGAGGAAAGTGGGTGGAGTGCTTCGTGTATATTCCAGAACAGAAACTACTAATATCCAATTGGAAGTTTTGTTTTCAAGTCACGTGACTTTACATGCGCTTCTCAGGACGTGTAGGCGGTGACACTATGTAGTTACGAACGTGATTACATACTTAGGAACTAGCATTCAAAAAAACTATGAAATTCACTGAAAAAACCATAAGTTTTACACACGTTATAGTTAGGGAGTAGCATTTGGAAAACCTATGAAATTCACTGAAAAAACCATAGGTTTGACACCAGTTATAGTTAGCTGGAAATTTTACTGACATAAAACCAATGAAATTCCACGTTATAGTTAGTTGGACTCACTATAACTTGCGCGTGTAATGCACTGCTGATGACATTACATATTACATCACTCATGACATGGTCAGTGACATCACTTATGACACCATCCAGTGAATGTGTGTCTTTCTAAAAAATAAATATGTTTTATATATGTATATTTAAAGGTCGAGGAAAGAATAAATGTTTAAATTATTGTCTTAATGAATGTTTTTTTCAAAAAGAAATGATTGGATAACTGGCTTATTAAGTGTACCTTAGTGAATACATATATTAGCGAGTAATGTTTAAATATTTAAATATATGTATCAGTGTTTCACTTTGTGAATAACTGGCTGCATGGGTTGATGAGTACCTACATGTGTAGGTATTTGGGTTCTTAGATGTTTTTTAGTATCAGTATGAGTGTTTCTATGGTTTCATGGGGGTATTACTAATCACATAGATGCATGAATGACTAACTCTCTCTTTGTATGTGTTTAGAAGACACCATATGTGCAGGACTGTATGGGTGGTTGAGTGTGTATAGTTTTATATGCAAATAAATGGATGTTCAATAGTTTATTTGCATGTGTGAGTATGTGTGTGAGTAACTTTTGGATGATTGTCGGTGTGTAACAGGATGTATAGGTGTATCACTACATATGATGAGTGAGTATATGTATGAGTGACTATATAGAACTGTTGGTGAATGAGAGAATGTGTATATAGATGGTGGAATTACTGAATTGGTTGTTGTAACTGGTATGGGTATGTCCATTTTTTTGAAAATGTTAATTTCTATTTTTCAATATGTGTTTTAAGGGTTACATTACACTTAAAGGAGGTCTGTCATCAGTGATGTCATAAGTGATGTCACTGACCATGTCATGAGTGATGTAATATGTAATGTCATCAGCAGTGCATTACACGCGCAAGTTATAGTGAGTCCAACTAACTATAACGTGGAATTTCATTGGTTTTATGTCAGTAAAATTTCCAGCTAACTATAACTGGTGTCAAACCTATGGTTTTTTCAGTGAATTTCATAGGTTTTTCAAATGCTACTTCCTAACTATAACGTGTGTAAAACCTATGGTTTTTTCAGTGAATATATATATATATATATATATTACCTACTGGCAGTCTCCAAATAGCCCAACAGGTATCTCCAGTATGTGCCAGGGAGCTGCGTTGCAGACAGGTGTTCAGAGGCCGCGCCCCTTTTTACACCTCTCTGCAACACATCTCTGTGGTGCTTATTGGAGGTGCCTAGTGGGCTAGTTTGACCCCAGGGATCCTTAGGGTTGAAGGGGACTTAATCTCTCAACTTAGAACAGTGACAGGGTGCGTTTACACAGTGGTGAAGGGAGGGGACTGGGCCTGACGTGAAGTGTGCCCTGAGGAGCATTTTAAGTTGGGGAAAAAATTAAACTTCAAACCTGAGGGACCATGGGGGCCAAGTAGTCCACCAAGTGCTTCTAGGAAGCGCTACTGCGCTGCGTTGCAGAGAGGTGGTGCATGCCGTGCCCCTTTTCACATCTCTCTGCTACGCAGCTCTGTGGCGCTCACTGGATGTACTACGAATTCCGATTTACTCACCTGTTGTCAAGAGAGACCTCAGTGCTGCATCTTTGATCCCAGTACTGATCCCCAAAAGTAATTCTAACCATACTTACCAGTAACTTGAATTTCCTTCGATAGGCTAACATTGACTGGTTTCACTTGGAAATTCTTCTAAGTGTGGAGTTTTGCAACTTTAAAAATTCACCTAAAATCATCTGAACAACAAATTCCGATTTACTCACCTGTTATGAGGCGAGAACCCAGTGCTGCATCTTTTAGCCCAGCACTGACCCTGAAAAGTAATTCTAACCATACTTACCAGTAACTTGAATTTCCTTCCATAGGAATCCATTGTCTGGTTTTCACCAGAAAAGTTTCAAAGTGTCTATTTTCACAAACTAAAAATATTCCTTAAAAATCGCCTGTATGACAAACGCATTCTTTCAACTGTTTACAGGAGATGCACCAGTGCTGGATCCAGGATCCACCACTGAGTAAGAAAAAGTAACGATAACACTACTTACCTGCTAAGTGAATGTCCTTCCAAAGGGTAACATTGAGGGATTTTACTTGGACATTTTTCTTAGTGTGGAGTTTTGGAACTTTAAAATATTCTTATAAAATCAGCAGAACTACGGATTCTGATTTACTCACTTGTTATTAGGAGAGTACTCAGTGCTGCATCTTTTAGCCCAGCACTGACCCTGAAAAGTAATTCTAACCGTACTTACCAGTAACTTGTATTTCCTTTCATAAGAATCCATTGTCTGGTTTTCACCAGAAAAGTTTCTAATGTCTATTTCCACAAACTAAAAATATTCCCTAAAAATCGCCTGCATGACTTAAACGCATTCTTTCAACTGTTTACAGGAGATGTTGCAAAGATCTTTGCAAAGATCTTTAGTTTTTCAAAACATTGTGGAAAGTAGCTTCTTTCCAAGGGAACAGTGCACATTACGTGCAGTTTACCTCTGCATCATTTAGATTCATAAGTTGTGAAGGACACATTATATTTGTTTCTGGTGTTCCTTTTGTACATGTGATGTTTGTTTGTTAGCCACGTGTTTGGTATATGAGTTGGTTGCTTTTGTTTTGCCAACACTTTTCTTTGAGCGTTTGTTTTATCTGGAGTTTGTTTTATTTGAATTTTGTATGTCCAATAAATCAAAAGTGTTTTCTGAAATTAGTTTGGGAATATAGGCTTCTTTTTTCTCTTTTTCTTTATGATTCTTTTTTTTTCTTTATGAATCTCTTTTCGTGTGAATCTGTACTTGTCATTTAATTTTTGTACCTGAACCTTCTGTTAGGTGTTGCTATCAATTGTCCCTGGTTCAGGGTTGTTGGACCGCCTATGTTGTTGGTAATGATTGGGTAGTTTGGGTCTTTGTTTTATATTGCACGGAGATGTTGCAGAATCCGTAATTTTAATTTGTTAATGGTACTTGTTGGACAGGCCACGTGAAGGGCCGCTCCCCCTCGGCCCGACCAGGCCCGAGCCCGGCCACACCAGTCCCACACACCACCACTGCACGTTTTCCGTCCCCTCCGGGACCCTTGCCTCTGAACATATCGACCTCGTGGGCCCGATCCACTACTGGCCCGCGCGCCCAGCCTGGGCGCCATCTTGGACACTCCGCCACGAGGCCGTCTGGCCCCCGATCGACCTCAACCCTGGGCCTGGCCAGGCCTCAGACATCCCGGCACCACCATCCACCCAGGAGGTGAGCGGGCTACTTGGCAGGTCAATGGGAGAAAGAGGTGTCGATGGTTCTCCCCCGCCAGGTGCCGCTCGCCCACAGCCGCCCCGGGCGCTGGCTCCACCCCCCTGCTGGGTGTCTGGACTCCCTCATCCCGGACCTCCCGACCTCCAAGTGCGAGGGTCCGGACATCAAAGGGCACCAGCCCTATAACTGGGGCAGCTCCAGAGCAGGAAGGCAGTTGTATCCTGGAGTCGAGAGACGCAGAGAAGAACTCATCCTTGACGGACTACTGGCGCTGCCGTAGCTCTGCCTTGCGCATCATCGTCCTGCCTGCTGGCGCTGCCGCAACCTTCGTAACCTTCGTAAACCTTCATCGTCGTCGGGACCTGCTGGCGTGGCCGCGGACCGTTTGTAACTACCATCTTCATCGGGACCTGCTGGCTCCGCCACGGACCGTCGCTTCCTTCGTCCATCTCGGGACCTGCTGGCTCCGCCGCGGCCCGATCATCTAGAACGCCGAGCTCGAGGATTGAGAGCTATTTCATCTATTGGTAACAAGACTGTCCCGCTACCCTTTTCCCAAACCAGAGACTAGAATCGAGGGGACCCCTGAGTCCAGACCTCCTTGTACCATTCATCGTACCTAAAAGAATTGCCTATAAAGTATCGTTGAACTTTGCCCTTGTGTGGTGTCCGTCTGTGGGGGGGAAGTTACTTGTCTGTACGATCGTCGGAGACGGCTCTCCCCGAAGGACCTCTCCCCTTATCCTCGGCCGACCCTCCCGGTCCGTCTAACAGTACTCTCTATGTAGTACTTTCCACAAGGACATGTCAACCTGTAGATCACAAATTTTGATTCACACGTGATGTGATCCTTAATTTTCTTAGTTCTCCCATTCTGTAATTTGTATTCTGTGATGTTAGAACCCTGTTCGCAAGCTTTACACTTGCAGCATTTCCAAAAACCTGGTGTCATCAGCCATGTTGTCTTTTTTGGTGGTTGGATTTCCAGGTGACTCTGAGTTAGGATATCGCGTAGAGATGCTGTTTTTCTATATGTTATACTTGGAAAAGATGTTAGGTTTTCCTTCAGAGTTTCATCCAGTAACAGAATCTCCCAGTTCATCCTTATCACCTTCTTCAGCTCCTTACTTTGGTTGTTGAAATCCATGATCAAACGTGTTGTACCCTCTGTTTCTGTTGTGTTCTCATGTGTCGTCCTGGCTGCATCTGCTGCAGGGATTAAGAGGTCCGATCGTTGTTTCAGGTTCATCCTAGATTTTGCAGTTTTGCCTGATGTGCCTTTGCCATACTCAAGTGGTTTTTACGAAAATTAACTTTCAAATAAATATATATTGTGCTACATTGGGCTATATATATGTTAGAGCCCAAATTTAGGCCAATGTAGCCCAATGTAGCCCAAAGATGGCCACCAGAGACAAAAAAAAACAAATGTAGCCCAAATATCAGCCATATGTAGCGCAACTATAGCCCAATGATAGAATGTACCAGAGTGTTCTAAAGAACAACTAGAGCGTTAACAGTCTTACTTATAAAGTGAGACTTATAGTTAGGAATTAGCATTTAAAAAACCTATGAAATTCACTGAAAAAACCATAGGTTTCACACCAGTTATAGTTAGGAATTAGCATTTACAAAACCTATTAAATTCACTGAAAAAAACATAGGTTTCACACCAGTTATAGTTACCTGGAAATTTTACTAACATAAAACCATTGAAATTCCATGTTATAGTTAGTTCGACTCACTATAACTTGCGCGTGTAATGCACTGCTGACGACGTCACATATTACATCACTCATGATATGGTCAGTGACATCACTCATGACATCACTGATGACTCCATCCTTGTGACAGAGTGACAGACCTCTTTCAGTGTAATGTAACCCTTGAAACACAAATTCAAAAATAGAAACTAACGTTTACAAAAAAGTGGAGATACCTATACCAGTTACAACAACCAATTCAGTAATTTCACCATTTATATATACATCCACTCATTCACCAACAGTTTTATATAGTCATTCATACATATACTCACTTATCATATGTAGTGAGACACCTTTACATCCGTTAACACACCGACAGTCTTCCAAAAGTTACTCACACACATACTCACACATGCAAATAAACTATTGAACATCAATTTATTTGCATATACAGCTATACACACACTAGCACATTACTTCTAAGGAAACTTACACATACTTACTCTCACTAACCATGTCATGAGTGATGTAATATGTGACGTCATCAGCAGTGCATTGCACATGCAAGTTATAGTGAGTCCAACTAACTATAACGTGGAATTTCATTGGTTTTATGTCAGTAAAATTTCCAGCTAACTATAACTGGTGTCAAACCTATGGTTTTTTCAGTGAATTTCATAGGTTTTTTAAATGCTACTTCCTAACTATAACGTGTGTAAAACCTATGTTTTTTTAGTGAATTTCATAGGTTTTGTAAATATATATTTTCGCGTTTAAGGGCCTTACTGCACACCCTGAGAAAACCTACGTGGCAAGACAATCTCTACCTTCTCCCCTTTCCATGTTCCAACGCTTTGAAATAAACAATATATTTACTCGCAGTGACAAAATGTCGGTCAACACTTCCTGATTTCCTTCTAATCGAACGTTAACAGACGTCACGCAGCAAAAAAAAAAATCCGCTCATGCGCAGCCGTCTGAGTGCGCGCACCCGTGCGCGCGTACAGATATATAATTGACTTTAACTTTAATTTTCTCAGCAACTACTGAACGGATTTACACCATTCCAAAAAAAGCGTAATCTACGAGCCAGACTCTACCGTTTTGCCAAATTTCTTATAAATCCATTCACCCGTTCGAGCTGTAGCCGTGTCTAAACGTCCTATGGAAAATAACATGGAGAAAACACGTTTTGGGACCCCCCTTTTATCTCAGCCCCCACTTGAAGAATCCCCCCCAAACTTTCAGGGAAGGACCGCAGCGGACCGAGCCATCTTTTTTGAGAAATTCGCAAAGATTCATCCACCAGGGCCAAAGTTAATCCAAATAGAATGTTGAGGATTTCCTATGGAAACTAGGTCCTAACTATAACTACCTACTGGCGACCGCCAGTAGGTAATATATATATATATATATATATATATATATATATATATATATATATATATATATATATATATATATATATATATATATATATAGAGAGAGAGAGATAGAAAGAGAGAGATATTTTCACTGAAAAAAAATACATAGTTTACAGAGACGTTATAGGTAGGAAATAGCATCAAAAACTTTAGAAATTCACCGAAAAAAACAAAGGTTACAGAGAGGTTCAGATTTTACATATTCAAAACCGTAGAAACTGAGCAGTTAGAGTTACCTGGGATAAATATAACTTACACTCCCCACAATACACAGCTTATAAATCGGGCAGAGAAACACATGAAAAAATTGTTCCTGCCCGTAGAGCACAGGATTTTAAGCTGCTCCCTACGGGTAGGAACAATACTGGCTCCCGCAGGCGTCATGGGGACTTCGAGGGCCCTCAATATTGATCATGTGGGTGCCCAGGATGGGCTCAAGGGCACCACCCTTTACTGGCAGGGCCATTTTTGTAAATCCTTCATTATGCATGGTCAAGGCATATGCATGGTAAAGGTGTAACGTGGTAAAGGCAGGGCTTAATTTTTGCCGGTGCTTTCCGGTGCTTAGCACCGGAACTTATATGACAGGGCCGGGTCTACACTCTGCATCTGCTGCACTGCGCGCACGTCACATTTTTCAATAATTTAAAGTTACACTACTCAGACTCTCGTGCCACAGCGTGAATTTTTTGCATCGATCGCAATCGCCTTTCCGAGGAGTGAGTGAGTCAGTCACAGTCCAGAGTCACACTCACACTGTAGTCTGATTCTCAGATTGACTGTATATATATATATATTTAAAGTGTGTTGAGCTTGAAATTGAATCTTGATTGATGGCAGCGCTGCATCACACTGCATGCTGCGGAGCCGTTTTCGCCACTTACTTGTTGCTGCTGGGGCGGGCCGCAGGCCGGATGAGGACACTACTTCCGGCGTTTTTTGGGCTGGATTTTGGTGGATGGGGTAGGGGCTGTGCAGCAACGTGCGCAGTTTTTTTACACATTGCCAGTTTGCCCCGCCCCAGAATAACCACCGCAGTGCACAACAGACAGCTCACTCACCACGACCTGCAGTCAGTGATAGCATTGAAGTCGCCCCCCTGACCCCTGCCGCCCGAGGCCCGGACCAACAGTTGTGGCGTGGTTGAGCCGGGTATCGATCAGCCTTACTGTGGAGAGTGTCTGGTTGCCAATTAAGCAGCAGAAGTAGCACCTGTCCGTCCAGGCCCTAAGTAAGTTCCTAACAACTACCCTAGCTAAAAAATCAATCCCAATCATCCTCACAATCATGTGATTTTTCAATAGGGTGGGGCGGGGGCACCGGCCGCAGTACTGACCTGCCACCTGCCGGGGTTAAGAAGACTCACTTAATACTACTGTATAAAGTATATGTTGACTGTTGTACATGTAGACAGAAAGCCAAGGAAGGCCCTGCCTGGCGTGTACTCACAGGCAGCTGCTTTATTGTCCTCTTTCTGTAATTCCTTCTTAAACTTCTTTTCGACGAAGCCTCCATTTCTCCTTGAGATTCGGGTTTTGCATTCGTTTTCTCTTGAAGAGTTTTTGTCAGGGTCCCGTGACTCACTGTAACTTGAGAAGGAGATTTCCAAAGTGCCTGGAAACTTTCAGGCGTGCTTATAGGCTATTATGGTGCAATCATCGGGTTTTAAGTGTGCCAGGTCCCCTTCGAGAGACCCTACAGTTTTTTTTCCCCACTTAAAGCCCTGGCTATCATGTCTCACTTCTGGATTGTATGTATCGTCCTGTAAGTATTTATTCGTGCTAGCGCCTATAGTGGAATGAGTCAGTCAAACCCTTAGCATGGTGATTTAGGCGCTCGCTGATGACATTGCTCATGATCTTTTAATCCCACGTTAGATCCCTGGAAATGCTTCCTTTGCTTTTCCACATGGCGCAGTAGGGCAATTAAGGATTCTTACATTGTGAAATAGTGGCACGTACTATGTATTGCACTTAGAAATGTCAAAGCGCTACACAAAAGAATATTCATTTACTGACTGGGAAAATCTCAAGGAAGATAGGTTATGAAATTGACAAATACTTTCCTTGCAGTGTTTGTGGCATCCCCATGCGTATAGCTGGACAGCAGAACCAGCGGCGGCCACGCAGGAATTAGTTTCACAATCACAGCACTTTGTCTTGACTCTTAACTTCTTTTCGGACCGGCCCGTTCGTTCCCCACGAAATTCAGTTTGGTTTTGTTTCACTTTCTGGTGTCTCACATGACTCAAGTCAACAACAAATGGCTGGGTCACCCACTAATAATCTACAGCAATATTTTCTACTTACAATTTCAGTAAAAGCCATTGGTTTCATTGACATGCAAAATAATCTACGTATAACATTTAAGATGTCTCTTCTAATTTTTAGAAAGTACAAAACATATACCGCGTTGTCTTTATTTCTGTTTTCTTTTCCTTTCATTTTCCTTATGCACATTCCATGTAAAGTCGGCGTTTATATCAAATGCTTTTAGAACTATTTAGTGTGACAGGCAAAGATGTGAAAGCGAGAAGTTACGCCAGTGACATAGGTGGCCGAGCTGTCTCAGTCTCAAAATGAACTGATTTTACAGGTTCAGCTGGGCAAGATGGTGGTGACTGACAGTAAATAACATCCATCCGACCGCCCACTTTACACAGGGCGGGCGAATGGCTTGCCTCCGATGGTATTAGCTGAGAGCATAAGGTTTACTCCATCTGCCGTCACCTGATGGTCCATCCACCTCTAAATCAGGTGGGCAGACTGAGAGTCTGGAGAAGAGGCTATTCCGTGGTCATTGCATGTGCACCATACTCCAAGGCAGCCCATATGTTTTTGGTGTTAGTTGTTGTGCAAATGTTACAGCACCATTTTACAGTGTTGTGGAAATCTGCACCTGGGCAGTATAGATTTTTTTCTGGAATTGCATACTCTGGGCTCCATACCTGCAGGGATATGTTTTTTTTTCTTGAAGTTGTTTTTGTTTTCACAATATGAACGGTCAGATTGTTTAACACTTTTCGCGCCACGGTGCCTGCCTGATGCAGAACAAACTAGCGAAGTCCTGAAACAGGATGTGTGGAAGGTAAAACATTACCAAGTATCTAAGTTCCAGAGTCCCAGGGTCAGCAGGTCAGACCTACCTAAAGACTCGGTTATTACATCTGACTTTTAGCAGTGCCAGTTCAGAATGTGGGTGGAGCTAATAGAGTGGGTGGAGCCAGTGGAGGAAATGGGTGGAGTCGGAAAAAGTAGGTGTGGCCTCAAAACAAAATTTGAGCACCTGCACTTCATATTTTACAAATTAAGCACTGGGTAAAGGCATACGTGTTTAAGGCATTGCATCGTAAAGGCATACGTGTTAAAGGCATTTGTTGGTATCTATGACATTATAATTAGTCTAATCCTGCACTATCTCTTGACTTGAAACTAAACCCTGGGCCTTGGAAAACTGAACACAGACAGCTCAAAAAAGGTGTAAAAGCAGGTTTAGTGGGAATGTCATGTCACATTGTCATCACATGCCATTATCCCAGTGCATTGTACCATTTCCCCAGTTTTCCCCAGATAAATGGTACTATGAACCGAATAGAACTACTCGGCACCACGTTTAGAGGGTGATCCATTTTTCTTCCTACCCTGGAAAGAGAGTTACTCCAGCATTTTGTTGAAGTTAAAGTGAAACTCTTCTTCTGTTTCCAGTGTCAGAAAAAGTCAAATTGGGGTGTGTGAATGCTCACTTGCTCACAAACTGACAAGGTGAGTCATGCATGCACTACAGTTACTAGTGTGTGATTCTACACATGCAAAACATGTACACCTGGCAGCTATCATCTGACTAGTTTTGTTTTCAAACATTGTTGAAAGAACTGAGGACACAGACAAGCCCACTGACACCAAGAGAGAAACAGTCATAACAGTTATTCACAGGCCCTGGCAAATCCCTTGGGCCTGCTCAACATGAGACCAATCTCCCTCCCAAACATTCTTGCTAAACTATTCACAGGCATTCTGGCACACAGCTTAGTCCGTTCATAATGGCCTTATGACTGCAAGCCACAGCAGTGGTGAGTTAATATTGTGCTGTTAATACAATTGATAATTTCCAACACTGTGAAGATACTGGATGTAGGAAGGTGGATATCTGACTATATGGTTACCCCAACTTTTTGCCTTGTGTTTTGCTGGTTTTCGACTTAGTTGGCCTGGGATCCTGCTATTCGGGGCTCCAGGCTATCTGCTCTCCCTATAAAATGAACTCCATGTACTTTAGGTACATACCAGATTGGGTATTGGGTCACCTCTGTGAGCCCCTGTGTAGTGTACCATAGTTACCCAGGGCATAGGTGCATCCAAGGTCTACCAGGGGCTGAAGCATGTATTATGGAACCCCTGTCTGGCCATCCAAACTGGCTTGAGTAAGGTGGTGTAATCACCCCTTACTTAGATATAGTATACCTATATTTACCTTTATATATAGACACATATGCACCTCTAAGTCACTCCCATGGTAGGCCTAGACAATCCTCAAGGCAGAGTGCTTGGTTTTATGTGAGAGGGTGCCCTAGCATGAGCTGAGCCCCTCTGCAGCTTTCAGAACCATGTCCTTATAGCTGTTCTATGATATAGCCATACCATATGAATGAATGAATGAATGTTGGATTTGTAAAGCGCGTCGTTACCCTGGAGCGTCCCAGCACTGTACCACTGGGGAACCCGTCCTGGCTATTGTTGTGAGATGGTCCCTTTACTGGGCATCCCCAAGGTGAAGCCAGGCATCCCCGGCGGTGATGGGGCCAGAGTGGAGATTAAGCAAGCTATTGCCCAGAGTTGCAGTGTGGGACCCCATGGTTAGAGTGGCACGAGGCGAGATTTATCGGGCCCGCTGACATTTGTCCTGCACCCGGCCGTGTCGGGAATTGAACCCTGGTCCCGGGCCGACCTCAGCCTCCGGGTCTGCCGCCTCTAACCGTTGAGCCACACTTCTCCACAGTGCATATACTCTTAAGTGCATTATAATCCTCATGGTTAAATGCTAACTTTGGTGTGGCTTTATCAAAACATGTGGTGTAAGGTGTCAAACACTTTGGAATACTACCCCCCCCCCACCAATTTCTGGCAGCGGGGGTAGCATTCCACCCTTCTAGAGGGAAAAGACATGTATGTAACTGCTTTACCCGGTTAAAGTTAAACAGAGCTTCAGCATCACAAAATGGATGCTGCTGCCACAGACACGAGTCTGAACTCCTGCTGCTGGACGAAACTCCAGCAAGGGATGCCTGGACAATGGGTTTTCTGTCGAGGGAGGTACCAGCACCTCCCCAGACAGGCTGTAGTGTATTGGGGCAGGGTGGGTTGAATTGAACAATGCTTTTTCAGACACTGCCTGGGGCACACAAGATGATCCATGCATAGCCCGGTTCAAACCAGTTGCTGGGGCACTCCAGCCCTGCTCTGGCACGATACTGGACAAAGGGAAAGGGGTGTAACCCCCCCTTCCCAGGTCCACCCATAGGAGGGACCTAGTGGGTAATCCAGCCCATTTTCTTATTATAAAGATAGGAGCTGTGTCCCCAGGACTTTAGATTATCCTGGAACGAAACACTGAAATGAAACTCTTGGACCTTCAATATTCTATACCGACTTGAAGACTGAAGACATCTCCCTTGTGGTCAAGGAGTGACCACCCTGTGTAAACAGGGACCCCTGTCTTTAGTAACAAGCAAGGTAAAGGCGGCAGTTGGCATTTGAGCTGATCCAGTGTGAACAGGAAAGCATTGTGGAAAAAAGATGCCCGGAGTTACCTTTGTCATATATACTTCCTGAAGGGTTACCTTTGTTATACAGTTCATAAAGAGTTACCTTTATTATACACATTCTGAAGAGTTACCTTTGTTATACACTTCCTGAAGAGCTACCTTTTGTAGATACTTCCTGAAACTGAATTAATGGCAGCTCTTCCTGATTCCTCTCTTTTTCCACAATCGTTTCTGTTTAAATGAAATCTTATCCATGTGTATCTACCCAAAACTGTACCTGTAGCACATGAGTGCTCTGTGGCTGCCCTTTCCTTAGTAATTTACTCTGAACAATGGTAAATCACTGCCTTTTCAGAAGTAAATAAGATGTGACATGTTCAACCACAGTTTTAATGAAATATCCATGTATGGTAAAATGTTCCTTACTAAATTTCAAATAGGGTAGAGAAGAGATGTCTTATCCAGCTGGTTAAATATTGTGTATTCACATTGTATTACATTTGCATTTAGTAATATTACATTTCTTTACATCCAACAGAAAATAAGCCTTAAATGCACGGATTGCTTATGAATAATGAAGATAACACATCAAACCAGCAAAAAATATCAAAATAAGGAGCTCCAAAAACATCAGTGCATTCAGAGGCAGAGGACAGATCCAGGAAGAAGCAGTCAAAGGCAATTTAGTGAGTTTCCAAGTCTGAGATCTGCACCTCGACACCCCAAGACGAAGAAATGACCTCTACAAAATTAAGGCAACAAAACTGACAAACCACCTGCTGTATAAACAAGCGTCCAAAACCAGCTTTGATCATGAGGCCGGTATGAGAGTTGGAGGAAGGTCTCGTGTCTATTTGGGTCCATAGCTTGGAGCAAAAACCTTCTTCAGCTTTGAGCTGTTAGCAACATGATAATGTTTAAAAAAAGGTTGAAAACTTGGCTTTTTGTCCATGTTTGAAACAACCAGATTTACTTTCTTTTCTGACCTGTGCTTTGCCCCGGACACTCTTTGGAGTAGCTGTACACATTATGAGTCGCTTTACCATCATGATATGGCTAGAGCAGTGCTTCGCTATCTAAACTGGCAACAGACCAGCATTCAGTGCTCTAGGTGTATTGTTAACTCTTTCAAGCCAAACCACAGGAACCAGGGAAAAGCACAACAAAGTGGTGCCTAACAACTGAAGGCTAAAAGAAAGCGGAGTTCTGCTCTCTGAAGTACAGAGTATTGTCCCAATTTGCACTACCGGAAGGAAGATTAAGCTTTACCCGCAAGCAGGCGAAGCCATTATCCAATCTAAAGATTCAATCACCCTCAAGGAAGCCTTACTGATATTATGAATGTGGCAGGTATTTAGTGAATCTTGTATTTTTTTGTTAAATCGGAAATCAAGCGTCCAAAATATCACACACATACAGGGAATGTGAACATAACGCAAGTGGTTTATTAACTATGCTGACCCTTCAGGAAACACGGTCAGGAGAAAAATCTGGCAATTGCACTGAATATGTCAAGAACTTTAGCCAGTTAGAAACCATAAAAGAGCATCAGCGAATACAAACGGGGGAAAAACCATACCATTGCACTGAATGTGTGAAGAGCTTCAGTCGGTTATCACATCTCCAAACACATCAGCGAACACACACAGGGGAAAAACCATACCATTGCACTGAATGTGTGAAGAGCTTCAGTCGGTTAACACACCTCCGAAGACATCAACAAACACACACGGGGAAAAAACCATACCATTGCAATGAATGTGTGAAGAGCTTCAGTCTGTTATCAAACCTCCACACACATCAGAGAATACACACAGGGGAAAACAATACCATTGCAAGGAATGTGTGAAGAGCTTCAGTCGGTTATCACTCCTCCAAAGACATCATCGAACACACACAGGGGAAAAACCATACCATTGCAGTGAATGTGTGAAGAGTTTCAGTCACATTTCAAACCTCCACAGACATCAGAAAATACACACAGGGGAAAAACCATACCATTGCAAGGAATGTGTAAAGAGCTTCTGCTGGTTACAAGAACTCCAAACACATCAGCGAACCCACACAGGGGAAAAACCATACCATTGCAAGGAATGTGTAAAGAGCTTCTGCCGGTTACAAGAACTCCAAACACATCAGCGAACCCACACAGGGGAAAAACCATACCAGTGCAGTGAATGTGTGAAGCGCTTCAGTCGGTTATCACATCTACAAACACATCAGCGAACACACACAGGGGAAAAACCATATCATTGCACTGAATGTGTGAAGAGCTTCAGTCGGTTAACAAACCTCCAAACACATCAGCGAACACACACAGGGGAAAAACCATATCATTGCACTGAATGTGTGAAGAGCTTCAGTCAGTTATCAGACCTCCAAAGACATCACAGAATACATACAGGGGAAAAACAATACCATTGCAAGGAATGTGTGCAGAGCTTCAGTCGGTTATCACACCTCCAATCACATCAGCGAACACACACAGGGGAAAAACCATACCATTGCAGTGAATGTGTGAAGAGTTTCAGTCACATTTCAAACCTCCACAGACATCAGAAAATACACACAGGGGAAAAACCATACCATTGCAAGGAATGTGTAAAGAGCTTCTGCCGGTTACAAGAACTCCAAACACATCAGCAAACCCACACTGGGGAAAAACCATACCATTGCAAGGAATGTGTAAAGAGCTTCAGTCAAATTTCACAGCTCCACACACATCAGAGAATACACACAGGGGAAACACCATACCAGTGCAGTGAATGTGTAAAGAGCTATAGTCAAATTTCACAGCTCCACGCACATCAGAGAATACACACAGGGGAAAAACCATACCAGTGCAGTGAATGTGTAAAGAGCTTCAGTCAGTTAACAAGCCTCCGGAGACATCAGCAAATACACACAGGGGAAAAACCATACCAGTGCGGTGAATGTGTAAAGAGCTTCAGTCAGTTAACAAGCCTCCGGAGACATCAGTGAATACACACTGGGGAAAAACCCTACCATTGCAGTGAATGTGGCAGTAGTTTTACTTACTCTTCAGCATTAAGAAATCATCAGCGAGCTCACAAAGGGGAAACAAATCTTTTAAATGCCATGAATGTTTGAAAAGCTGAAGTCCATTATCACTCCTAAGCAGGCATCAACAAACACACGCAGAAAAAAAGCCTTCAAGTGCAATGAATGTGTGAAGAAATGTAGTCAATTATCAAGCCTATATAGACATCAGCTTACACACACTCTGTAAATACCGTACAACTGTAGTGAGTGTAGAAGTACCTTTAGGAAATCTTCCGCATTAAGGATTCATCAGTTAATGCTCACAGAGAAAAATCCTTTCAGGTGCAGTGAATGTGTGAATATCTTCTGTCAGTTATTAAACCTATGGATACATCAACTAACACACAGAGAGTAAAAATGGGCATTGCAATGAATGTCAGAAGTGATTTTGTCAATTGCGAACACACCTGGGGTAAAACTTACAATTGCACTAAAAGTGTGACGAGCTTTTGTCAATTTTTGATCCTACATAGCCTCAGCGAACACACACCTTCATTTAACTCACTTAGAAATAATCCCAAAGATGCAGTGAATTCAAAAAGAACTTAAGAACATTAACATTAATATCGACTCCTCTGAGGACATAGACAGGAGCAGAACAGTGCAGTTATTGTGACATGAAGGAATTATAGGAATAAATATATAATTATGTTAGTTATTCAAATACCAGATGAATGAAGACTCGACTATAAGAAATGAAGAAAACCAAAGATTTGTAGAATAATAAAAGTGTCTGTTCCCAGTGATTGTTCACTTCGGTACACATAGAAAAAACATGATATAACAGGAAATACACTGGGAGACTAGCACAATGTGGAATAAAAGAAAAGAAACACTGTTGGTTTTTATTTGGCGATGAAGAGTTGCAAAGAAAAACATCCTAGTGTTCCTGTTCATGCTACCTGTAAAAGTGTAGGGATGAATATGATTCTGCCTGCACACATTGCTATATTAGCATAAGTGAGTTAGTTGCGAAAACGCCATTTTGCTGCTTTTGCACATGACACTACATCTCTGTTTTTATAAAGACAAACTGCTTGCTTTTCCTTCACATGAGAATGGTCTGTTTTTCATATCTCTAAACCTACACTGCGACCTCAAGTCTGCACAAAGTGTTCAAGGTTAAAATAACAATGTATGCTGTTGATGCAGGTTGATCGCCCACGCTCTAGACACAACACAATCACAGCTGCTCATTTCTGAAACTCAGGTGCTTTTAATATTGCACTGCATGCATGAGTCTAGCACTTGGGAAAAACCTTTCAATCGACAAAGAGCTGTGCTGATCTGAGATGTGATTCACTTCACCTGACTTTGGAGGTATGGGGTTCCCGGTTTTAACCTAGAGATCTTCTATTATTATAATACCTAGCTCCTAGCAAGGGGAGGGTGGTACCCAAGGCGCTATAGACCTGGTTCCACTATCATTATAATATGATTTCTCCCTTTGTATTTTATGGAATTGTAACAATGTTGATTGTATTGATTGTATGCATCTTTTTACTTATGTTAATAAAGATACTGCATCTTAGAGCACGTAGTTGAAATAAACATTTTAAACTATACAGTGTCTCTGATTGCTCACGTTGTGGACATTTATGAGAATAAAAACAAAAGAGAGTTCTTGATTCCCACTATTCCTGAGAGGTCCCAAAGTCGCTTGTTCATTGGTAGCTTCGCTGTAGTACGGAGAATGAATGAGACACTGTTGCTAGTCGGATAAGGGTTCTGGGCACTGAGGTGGATTTTTGGTACACCGCAATACACTGAGGTCCTGGTTTCCTGCGCATAGTTCTGTGCATGAGCAGAATTCCCGCAACATGGCACCCAAAGTCTTGATTAGTGCTCGTATCTGTCCACAATACCCTCAACACCTTTTCCGGTTAACAGGTGTGACGGATTAACCTACCTATACGAATGTGTTATAGGTCAATTCAAGCATGAGATTTATGAAAAGGTTCACATTTTGAATTACAAGCCTTTGTTGAACTGCAATTTATATAAATTGTTTTTATTTTCTATGTCCTCATGGGTGATATTGACATAGCTCAGCATAGTTGGGAGGCGCTCCGGCGTCATCTGATGCAGTTTGGAGTAGCAGACAATGGTATGTCTGTTATCTTTGTGGTGAGTGCTGATTCGGCGTTCCCCTTTGAGCTTTTCTTCTCTTGGGTCACGTTTCCTGCAATAAATGCGGATGAGGATACGTTTCACACATACCCTCACACTGCGATTCCTTTGAACGATACTCCATATAGGACACAAGAGATTCCAATTTCGGCATGGCAGCATCGTGTTTGGTTGTAAGGCACCCTCCCCCACACCGTAACTCCGGTTCGGTTAGGGCCCTTGTCAATTCCTGGAGCCACTTGGCCAGACTTAGCCGGGTTCACACCATATCCACGTTATCTCAATGCCCCGATTGACGACTTGTGTCAACTTTATACCTCTTTTGTTGGGGTACATAGTGCTTTAGTTCAATGTGTTTCTTGCAGCGGAACAAGTTGGACTGGCCGGAATGTAGATTAGTCCAGTCATGGTTAATTTGGTTAATTCGATAATGGGCAAGCACCCTCAAACTAAGTACGATATGCCTTATTGGCTTGCTGAGAAATTTGACCAACTGGAAGCAGTGTTTCCTAATACCACTCCTGTGGAAATACACAGGATTCTCACAATTAGTTTGCAGAAAGACTTATTGCCAGAGGAGGTAACAGATTGTGAGATTTGGGGTAAAGTATTTGCAGCAGAATATGGGAAGTGTTTCTGCACGCCGTCTATGAATGTCTTGCCCTCTGTGATCAAGCATGTTCTGGATGAGCACAGTGCGGAGGTGGCTGTCGAGTTGAGAATGAGGCTCGTTGAAGTGTTTGACGTAGTTGCTGATCTCATCTTTTGTAATATAAAGGGAGATGCGGTTAACTTTCAGGTGTGGAATGCTTTGCGCCTTGTCCAAGATGCCGACAAACCCCGAGTGTTACCATAAATTATTGCGGAGGCTTATAAGACCATTGGCCGCAATAGTTTGGATGTTAAGCCTTTTGTTAAAACGGCAACTCAACCGCAGACTCAGATAGCAAAGTCTACTAAAGATAACCATCCAAATTTTCCAAAACAGAATTGGAAGAATAAAAATCAGGGGAAGCAGCAGTAGAAACAGGGGTTGCGTCCGGCGTCGCCGATACCAGCGTCTACTGAGCGCACTTTGTGCGACCACGCAAGAATTAGGTCTCCTGATAGATTTCAGGTTCCTGAGCAACGTTCTCCTAGTTCTTCACAGGAAACATCGCGTGCAAGCTGGTGGAGGAGAACACATCAGGGGTCGGGGTGTCCCTTAAGGACGTAAGCAGCCCTGCCCGTCTGATGGTAAAGGCAAGCAGGAAGACTTATTTATTTATTTATTTGTTTGAATTTGTATGGCGCACAGCTACCCAACAAAGGGTTTCCCGGCGCAACAGATCCCAGTGTCAATGCGGTTACAGGAATTAGATGTTGAATAGCCATGTTTTTAGGGCTTTCCTGAATTTGATGTAGCTTGGTTCAGACCGCAATGTGTGTGGCATTGAATTCCAAAGTGTTGGTCCTAGAAATGAAAAGGACTTGCCACCCATGCGTGACAACTTGATCTTTGAGATTTCAAAATTATTTGCCGTGGAGGAACGAAGAGATCTGGAGGGACGGTAGGGGCGCATCAGGCTTTGCAAGTATTTTGGAGCGGTATTGGTGGAAATCTTGTGCATGAAACATAGGGATTTGAATTTAACCCGATTTTCAATTTTTAACCAGTGTAGTTTCCTAATGTATTTGGTAGTTGGAGTAGTGATGGGAATTTTCCAGAGTAGTCTGGCTGCTGCATTCTGTACTGACTGTAACCTGCGGACAGTAGCTTTATTTGCCCCCAGGTACAGAGCATTGCCATAGTCTAATCTGGATGTAATTAGGGCGTTGACAACTGTTTCCTTGGTGTTTTCAGGTAACATCCAACAGATCTTTTTGAGCCATTTCAATATGGCGAAGCAGGTAGATGAAGTTTTTACTGCTTGCTGGTGTAGACTGAGTGAGTCGTCAATAATGACTCCCAGGTTGCGAGCCTGCGCGACAGGGGTTGGGGGGGTACCCATTTCAGTTGGCCAATGTTGGGGTCCCCAGAGTTCTTTGTTTTTGCTCAACACGATTAACTCGGTTTTCTCGCCGTTCAGTTTTAGGAAGTTTTTCTGCATCTATCCAGCGATTTTACTGAGTCCGAGTTGTAGGGAAGAAGAATTGTCAGAATCTGTCGCTGATAGCGAAAAAAACAGCTGAGAGTCATCAGCGTATGAAAACATTAAAAGCCCAGTGTCTTCCACAATCTTGGACAGGGGACTCATATAAATATTAAAAAGCAACGGGCTAAGAATGGACCCCTGAGGTACTCCGTGTTTGAATGTTCTTGTATCAGAACACGCAGTTTGCGAAAATATCTGAAACGTTCGGTTATCTAATAGTGATCTGATCCAATTAAGAGCTGCCCCGCGGATGCCTAGGGAGTGGAGAGTCTGGGCGAGGACCGCATGAGACACGGTGTCGTTAACACCCTCATTTTCAGAAAAAGAAAGTTGCTGCGTTAACCTTAAGGTATGCCACGGATAGTGAGAACACAGCTTCGGATCCTGACATGGGCATTAACGCTGCTCGACAGGGCAGCGGAGGTTACAATAGTGCGCAAGCACTGCGTCCATATCTGAAGGCGACAGCAACTGATACTTTTATCACAATGGAAACTGCTGACAGTAGGGTGGCTCCCCCTGACAGACTATATGATAGAGTTCTTTTAATAGAAGGTGATATCCAACGTGTAATAAAAGGGATTTTTTTGGGAACATCTGACCTCTACATATGACATTCTGTTAGCTGAGTCAGACTGGCCCCCGCTTTTCATTTTGGCTGCTCCAAGAGGGGAGGAGGTCACCCTCCCCAGCTTTCCGCACACCGTATCCAAGGAGCAGTCCGCAGAACTTTGCAGAAGAGTGTGCTCTGGTGCTTGCACCTGCGTTGTACCATACTCAAGTCGGGTGGGCTAAACTTTCTCCCAGACACGAGATTCCATTGCGGTTTATGCCACAGCCACCACCCCGACTTCCCATGCGGCGAGTGGCTAAAGCCCCCGTTGCGGAAATCCTTGAACGATTAGAATATCAAGGTGTGATTGAGACATGTGTGTCACCCACGAATAATCCTCATTTCACTGTTACCAAACCTGATGGGTCGTACTGCCTGGTTTTGGATTATCTTTGTGAAACAAAGGAGTTGGGTCCATGTAGGGTATGGGGTAGATTGGATCGTAATAAACTAGAAAACACAAGAATATGTCTACACCCAATTAATTTCCAAAAAAGTATTTCAGATCATAGGAGAAAGACAAACGTATTGAGTTGACCCGGTATTTTTATTTATACCTGTCTATTTCAACAAAAAAAAAATCATTCTTCTTTTGAAAGTTTTGCAAAAAAGGAGAAAACTGTACATTCAATACATTTAAATTCCAACATCTAACTATTTACAAACAAAATATTTACAATTTATTTACATAATTATCATTCCACAAAAAATTCACTATACAAACACAAACAATTGAAATTTTCAATAAAGTTAATCTGAATTCATAAATCAAATAAATAATGTCAAATAATGTAATGCTTATTGTTTAGTTAATTAAAACCATAACAATTTTAAAACAAGAACCAAAAAACGGATAAAAAACAGTATTGTACAAAGGTTAATAAGACAAGAATTTAAATATACAGTCACTTCATCTCTACATAGGGTCTCTAAAATGACCATTGTTAGTAGAATAAGAAAAAAGTCTGTTCCGTGAGTTAGCCATCACATGGTCATGCTTCCGACCCCTTTTAGCACAGCTTTGTAAACACTTTGAGACATTTAATCAGTCTGCCATTCAATGGGGGATCAGAGGGGTTTAGGCACGCCGTTATTGCAGCTCTGCAAGATCTAATGCCCCTCTGATTGAAACATGCTTTTAAAAGGAGCGCTCGCTCCTGTAGTTTCTTGCATGTGCAGATTAGGTGGATAAGATCTTCTTTTTTTTTAAGGGTGAAGAAACGAAAAAAACGTTATTCTTGCAGCAGAATAAACAATACTTTCCCCCCAAAAAATTGGCATCAAGGTATAGAAAATACATGTGTACGCAGTTCACACCCCCAGCACGGCTTCAACAGTTGCAGATAGAACAGGAGATGCAAGAATCAGATCCACGGGATACAGTGCAAGTACAGAAAAACTGACATAAGGAACATGTGCGTAGTCATCAGGGTAGTACCCCAGCCCCTACTCACCCTCCCCATCCCCCGCCACCCCTTCCTCAGGTTCCGATTCCTCGGACGAGAACAATGCAGCACTAGTAGCATCAGAGTCGCTGGCAGTCGACCCCACCGCACACATCATACGCCATGCAAGCAAGTCCTCCTGTAGCCGCTCATCCCTACGCGTAAGTTGCATGTGCGTTTCTTCAGCCAATGTCCATTCCCCCACATCCTGAAGCCATAATGTCATATCTGGCGCCCTTTGTCCCATCCAGGTTATAGCCACCCGCCTTCTAGCCAGCACTAAGAGCAGCTGAAGCATTTTATACGACAGATTCCTCTTCTTAGGTTTGGGGACCAGGGCTAACAAGCAATGGATCGGGGACAGGTCAAGACGCAGTCCCGTGACTCTCCGGATGTAGGCTACCACAACCCTCCAGAAGTCCCCGACTAGTGGGCACTCCCAAGCTAAATGGAGAAATCCGGCTCCTACTGAACCACACCGAGGACAGGCATCCGATTTATCCGCCGCAATGCGGTGCAGAGCAACTGGGGTTACGTAAGTGCGGTGCATGAAATTGAAATGGATTAATTTGAAACGTGCGTTACACGATACCTTCTTGGTGAGCGTCCCTATCCGCCCGGATAAGATCTTCTTTGTAGAAGTTGCACAGCCGGCATGTTTTGGGGCCTGTATGCAACCACGCGGGCTGGTCAGCCAAGGATGGTAAGATTCCAAAACGTAGTGTCATAAGTTGCATTTTTACATTAATTGAAAATGTTTTGCTCAGGTATGCCACCGGTGCAAGGGACTTATAGTGGTTTAACACCATCCAGGCATGCGACCTTGATTTAAAAATGTTTTTATCCAATAGAGACGAATGGCTTTTTGACGCCTTATATACAACTTGCTTGAAAGATTGGTACGGCAAATTTTTGTTCCATAATTCCATTGTGCATGTAGTGGAGAGGGATTTGGTGAGGTATTGATTAAAAAGAGAAGTTTTATCCTCATTTAATTCACACCAAAGAGCTTCGTTGATTTTTGATGTGGCTGCATTTAGTTTCAGGCGATACCAGGTTTTCACAGTCGCATACATTCTTCCTATTTTTTCATTTATTAGACCAAATTCAAGGCGGACCTGCGCTGGAGAGGCCGACCTTTGTATGTGGAATACTTTTTTGTAGATGGAAGCTATTAGTTTGTTTATGAGCTCTCCGTCCTCGCCATGGAAGGCAGCGCTGGCATATGATAGAGTTGGCAGGATTTTTGCCTTCATTACAGCAAGCAAGGGTTTATAGGAGGGACCCTTCAGCTTTTTAGCCAGTAAACTGAAGGCAAAAGTTAAGGCACTTGTTCTCTGAGACATATACTTTTTTTGCTCGGTGACATTTTTAGAGTTGTCAATGTAGAGGCCTAGGTATTCGTATTTTTTTACCTCCTCTAGCTGGGTTCCATTAAGCCAAATTGTCTTGGGACCATCCATGCCGCAACGGTGACACAACCACGTCAACTTGTACAGGTTCACGATGACTCTACACCTGAACACGGTCAGGAAAAGGAAGTGACTGAACTTCTTGGAATATCTTCGAAAAAAAATGTCAATACCGGAAACGTGAAAATCTATATGGGGAAGATTATATCGCCCCTCACAACAGACCATCATAAGAACCACTGGATGGGCAGGAATAAAGGAAACTAACTGGGGACAAGAAGGATCCAAACCCTGCGTTTCCGGAGAAATACTGTTGTGCCCTGAAGAAACTCCCTGGAAGGGAGTGACACGCGTTGGCTGATATTTTTTGTAAAATGCCTGGTGATTTGTATTTTATGAATGGATAAAAATAAAGAAATTTTCTATATACACGAATAATACTCTCCTTGGACTTCTGTTTGGTGCGCCCCTGCAAACAATTGAGTAAAATAAGCCAAATTGTCTGTTTTCTTTGCTTTTTGCTACCAATCACCATAGTTTTAGTTTTGGATGTGTTTATTTCAAGATTATGTTCTGAAATATAAGATGACATTTCGTTAAGGCATCTTTGTAGACCGATCTTTGTTTGGCTCATTAACACCACGTCGTCCGCATGTGAAAGATGCGAACGCCTCAATTCACCAAGCTTTGGTGGATGGGAGTTAATACTGTCCAGCCTTTGAGAGAGGTCTGATAGAAACAGATTGAAAAGGTGTGGGGCCAGGACGCACCCTTGTTTTAAGCCTCTGGCGGTCAGCAGCTTCCTCGATAGCCTGGGCCCATCACCTATCTTGATCCTTAGCCAGGTATTTGAATAAAATAGCAATATGCCTTTTAATACCTGGCAGGTATGTCCCAGGCTCGCAGCTTTTTCCACAGTAGGTGACGATCGACACTATCAAAGGCTGCTTTTAGGTCTACAAAGCAGAGGTAGAGATGTAATTTCCTCTGCTTTCACTTGTTCGCAATTAGTGATAGACCTAAGATATTCGTCGTCGGCCCTAAGCCTTGCCTGAAACCCGTTTGGTTAGCCGTGATAAGGTTAAGGTTGTCAGACCATGCCTTGAGATCTTCTAGCACCCGGGTGGCATAGTATTTCGCCTCTATGTCCAGCAGGGCTATCAACCTATAATGAGCTGGATTTGCTCTGTCACCTCCTTTAAATATTGGAGTCAAGATCGAACCTTTCCAATTTTCTGGTATTGTATTTATTTTCTCTATTTCTTGGTATAGATTAGAGAGGTAATTACCCCAAAACGAGATGTCGTGTTTAAAAATTGCTTGCCGGATGCCGTTGGGGCCTGGCCCACCGTCGTTTCTGCCTTTCTTGATTATGCGTGTGACTCCTTCACTTGAGGGGGACATGTAGTTTGTAGGTGGTGTCAGAGAGGCGTTTCCCTCTATTGGGTTTATTTCGACATTTATCTGGTCTTTTTTTTGTGGAGTAAATGCGTCTTCTGGGCTGGTAATTTCTATGGCCCCATTGAGTTTGCCATTTCCCTCTACTGAATCGTAGGAGTTTCTTTTACTTCTTTCTTGATAGAATGTTTCTGAAAACCTCATGGTTAAAAATTCCGCCCATCCGATTCTTGTATAGTTGAGGATAAAGCTTCTGCTGGTCGGTTCAAATTGTTATAATTATCCAAAACTGTTTTGAGTTGGTTTTCTTTGAGCTACAGAGGAGTTTTGCCCAGAATTTGTCATTGCTCTTTCTTTTATCGTCCCAGAGATCTTTTTTATAGCTTTTCCTGAGCTGCCTTGCCCTATCCCATGCAGCTGTATCAGGGGTTGTTCTTTTTAACATCCTTATTGATTTTTTATGGTTACGTTTCAAAGTTCGCAGCCGTGCTGTTGATGTTTTTCCCCGGGCGTTTGTTTGGCTGAGATTGTTTATCTTTTTTTGTCCAGGCGACATTAATGTTGTGAGATCCACTGTGAAGTTTTCCCACGCTTGTATTTTATTCTGTACAAAAGGGGGTGGTGATGGACGGAGCATCTGAATCAATCAAACACTCACACCCAGTCATAAGATCTGGGTTTAATCCATCACCGTTCTTTAGCCCACTCTGCCACTCCAGTTCAGACATGGCTATATGCAAATCAGTCTGACCTTGTGTCTCATGGGAACAGTCCAGCCCGAACTGCCAAGCCATGTCTTCCCGGGACCGGAATCAAGCTTCCGAGGACCGGTTTCTGGCATTCCATCCGTTTTCAACCCGGCTTGCTTGAATCCAGTGGCAAAGTGAGCAAGGGACTCACGTCTAAGCATACCCTGCCACACTAATGGCGGCCAAAATCGGTACAAAAGGAGCTGGTGATGGAAGGAGCATCTGAATCAATCAAACACTCACACCCAGTCAAAAGATCTGGGTTTAATCCATCACCGTTCTTTAGCCCACTCTGCCACCCCAGTTCTGACATGGCTATATGCAAATCAGTCTGACCCTGTGCCTCATGAGAACAGTCCAGCCCGAACTGCCAAGCCATGTCTTCCTTGGACCGGAAACAAGCTTCCGAGGACCGGTTTCTGGCATTCCAGCTGTCTTCATTCCGGCTTGCTTGAATCCAGTGGCAAAGTGAGGAAGCGACTCACGTCTGAGCATACCCTGCCACACTAATGGCGGCCAAAATCGGCTTCACTTGTAAATAACTTTTCTTTTTTTTTTGACTGAAGGTTTTCAATTGAATCGTGTGACCATTTTAGATGTTTTAAGTCAACTGTGTGTATGTTGCCTACTACTGTTGCATTTAACAGATGTTTACTGGTTTGTAGCCTAAAATGGATCAGCTGATATGAGTGGTCGCTCTTGGTTGTATGGTACCAGTGATATTGAAATTGCTCTATAGTCCAGTCTTGATCTTGTTTTTGCCCCATGGAATGTAAACTTGGGGGGGAAATCGTCAGGAGTCCGACCATTCATCACTCTTAGCCCGAGAAACTCTAGGGCATTTACGAACCCTTGGCCTGCGTGGTCGACATTTTGATCAGACCAAATTATATTGTCAGATGCTAGAAATTCGTCCTCATCCGGAGTATGAATTAAGTTTGAATTAAAGTCCCCAGTGAGGATCAAGTCCCACAAGGGGAAGGTACTTCGGATATTTGTGATGATAGTGATTAGTTCTTTGTCTTTGTTGGGTGCCAGTTTTTTTCTGGCCGTAGGGTGTGCGTATGTATTCATCAAGAGGACGGTTTTTGTTCTACTAGCAGGCCCCAATGTCAATTTGATCATTTGAATGTTTGGTCCTTCTGTTACCATTTGTTCGCTCTCGATTTTTATCTCTGCCGAAATGTAGACTGCCAGGCCCCCTTTAGGGCAACCAAAGGTTTTAGTTTTGGTGGCTGGGACAGTATAGTGGATGTAATTTGCCAAGGGGAGAGCTTCTAGTGCCCACGTTTCTTGCAGAGCTATTATGTCGTACGTTTCCCATTTTTTTGAGTGAGCTCCATTCTCCAACCATTTTTTTCCCCAAGCGATGTTCCACGAAAGCATCTGTATGTTGTACGGGTCTTGAGTTGCTGGGATGTTTTCCACTGGTCAGTGCCATGATTTCAAATTTAGCACTCCTGGCAGCAAATTCATAAATAATGAAGAGACAAAGTCAAAAGGAAGGAGCACGTCCTAAAATAAGGATGGCTTTTACAGCCAGCCAGAGCTAGTTCAAACGCTTAGTGATATTGATTGCTCCCTCAGATGTGCTGACACGTTTCTAGTCCGAGGAAACCAGTTCCCAGACAGTCATCAGGGCTTTGTCACTTTTCTGTGTAAAATGCAGAAAAATAAAAAAGTTTTAATTATCTAGCTTGAAGCCTCTATTCTTTCTGGTATTGCACTAAATGATCTAAAATATGTACCTGTTGGTCTCTGATGTCCTGGCCTCTCACGGTATCGTTTGGCTCAGAACACCCACGGTTCAGCTCTTGTTAACAGTCTGATGCGAAAAAGATTTAAGATCACACGAGACATTTCAAATGGCTTTTTTAGTCAGAACCTGTCCTCCGTTAGTAGTCAATGAACAGCGTTCTCTTGTGGCGGCAAACAAAAACAATTTAAAAGACTGGCCATTGGCTATAAAAACAGCCCAGGTGTCTTCGCCGCACGTGTCGTCTCTTTCTTAGATGGCATTGATCCTGATGCGTACTCGTACATTGATGATATTTATCTAATGTACGACGAATTATGGCCGCATTTGTGTCGCATTGACCGCATCATAGTTATGTTTGCGGACTTCGGTTATAAATGTATCTTTGCAAAGTCAGACATTGCGGAGTTCACAGTGTTGTTCCTGGGCTCAACAATGAAGGTAGAGGTCTTCACTTCCTGGAAAAATGCCCATGTTTATGGTCTCCTACAGCTCGGAAAAAACTACAATCCTTGCTGGGATTTTTGAATTTCGGGCGTACTTATATTCCCGATTATGCCCAGCGTATCAAACCTCTTTATGCTTTGATACAACCAACTTTTACCAAGTCATGCTGGCTGCCTGAACATTCAGCTATTCTGCAATTTTTGCAGTCTGATCTTCTTGAATCTAAGTACTTATTGACTCATGATAACCACACTAACCTGGTAATAAGAATTGTGCCTGGTGCCGTGGGTTTCACATACTTGATGTTTAATGAAGGAGACACAGTGCCTATCGCTTACAAGTCACACTTGTACACTTCGGCTGAAAAGCGATTTTCTTCTGTCGAGAAAGTCTTGACAGCTGTACAGATGGCGATTCTAAAAGAGAGAGCGCAGTCACGAGGAAAACACATGTTGGTTGTTACACCTTATACTGCATTTGAAGCAGTGATGAAAGCCAGTGTACCAAATTCTAAAGTTTTATATCCTAATTGGATACAATGGGCAACTTTGTTGACATCTCCGGATGTCACATTTATCTTTGACCCCTGATTGCAAACTCAGGAGTTCTTACAGTATGAGTTTGTTCATGCTGCTCCTCTGATCATGCGCATGCTTGAGGATTACCATTGTATCATTAACACTGACGGTTCGGCACAACCGGCGATAGGATCTTATAGCATTCTTATTCAGTGGCCGGCGCAATCGTGGCTGGTACCATGATGAATGGAGAATTCAAGTCCGATGTCGTGCACATGCAGACATTAGGTGACTGTGCCGCCAAGTTGGCAGAGCTACGTGCTCTAGTGCTTGGGTTAGTGAGAATGAGGGGTAAAAGGTCCCAATTCCTTACTGGCCATTTATTGAACAATGGTCCCTCTTTTTTTTCAAGCTTGCCCTTGGCATGGGGAAACCCCTAACCCCCTATTATAGCAAAGTTTGAGAAAGGTGTGTCAGGGCAAGCTTTGTTTTTTATAGTCTATTATGGAAAAATTCCAATTGCACGAGACGACTCGTACCGGCATTACACCAAAATCACGGAATCCCTATTTATCCACAGAAAAGAACGACCAGATATACTTCTTCAACCTGATTCGTAATGCCCTGAGGAAGCCCCAGGCCGGATGGCCATGTAAGGGGTGAAACAAGTGTTGGCTGTTCTCCTACGTACTATCACGAATATAGTAACACCTTTATTAAAACAAAAAAATGGACCAACGTGTGATTGGAATTTTTCCATGATAGACTATAAAAAACAAAGCTTGCCCTGACACACCTTTCTCAAACTGTGCTTTAGTGTTTGCATTGAAGTTTGCTGACCCTCGTTTGACTACTTTAATTGTGAGTGACTCTTATTACTGTGTTCAGTCCTTCAATAAAAATGTATTCTTTTGGACTCAGAATGACTATCGTGATTCCAAAGGTGGCACAATTAAGCACAAGATGCTATGGGTTTGAGTCGCAGAAATAAAGAACGTCTGCCTCTCGTAAATGTAATTCATACTCTTGGTCACCATCGTGTAGGAGTACACGCTGTTGGCAACAGTCTTGCTGATGAAGCAGCTAAGACCGCAGTAGCAACATATGTAGTATCAGCAGGAGGTGGCGAGAGTATATAGGGGCCCCGAGGACGCGAGAGTGGAAGGCACCCCGCGGCACATTCTAGCGTACATTACGCTGCACCAAAAGCTCCGGGTGGGAGACCTGACGGTCGAGGAGCAGACGTTCCGGCTATGCTGGGACCGGGCCCGTAAGCGGGCGGGTGTCCGCCTTATGTATGCCCCCGAAATTCCGCTGCGGATGGTCACCGCCCTCCCACATGGAGGCGACTGGTCGCGCTTGCTAGGATGGGAGGAGGCGGGAATACAAATGCTGGGTGATCTCTACGAAGATGGGGTGTTGCTGCCGTTCCAGGACCTGCAGGAGCGATTTGACCTTCCGAGGGGCGACTACTTGCTGCACGCAGCAGTCACGGGCGCTATGCAAGCCCACTGGGGGGAAGGGCTGCAGGAACCGGGCACCTCGATGGCCTGCCAGTACACTATGATGGCGGCGGGAACTTTTAAGGCTGTCACGTGCTTGTACTCTAGGATGCAGCGGGAGGCCTTGCAGCCCTTGGCAGCCCTGAAGGCCAAGTGGGAGCTGGACCTTCAAGTGGAGATACCAGACACGACCTGGGGCCAGTTGCTAAGGCGGGCACGGAAGAGCTCGAGAAATGCCAGGTTTCAATTGATTCACTTCTATGTCATTCACAGGGCATACCTCACCCCCGGGAAAATCCAACAGTATTTTGGGGTGACCGACGCTGCTTGCCCCAGATGTAACACAATTGGGGCGGATTTGGGCCATATGCTGTGGGATTGCCCCTCTCTGGGAGACTATTGGCAGGAAGTTGGGCGGGCCCTTAACGGCGCGACAGACAGGGATATCCAGTTCACTAAAGCGGTTGGCGTCCTTCATTGGTTCCCACACACGCCCAGGAACAAGACGACTAGTATATTTATAGATTTAGGGCTTATTCTGGCCAAGCGGGAGATCACGAGAAACTGGAAGTCCAGAGTGGGACCCACGTATAAAAGATGGTATGGGGAATGCCTGAGATGGGCCGTGTGTGAAAGTACTCTACGGTACCAGATGGCCTGGAGGTTGAATGATGAGAAAGCTCTGGAAAGGGCGACTGCATGGGAAGTGATGGTGCAGGCGCTCCGTGATATGGATGATGAGGGGCAGGAGGGCGAGAGCGAACTGGACGGGGCAGACCCTATCACTACACAGGAGAACACACCTTAGCGAATGACTACTTCCTCCTGCAACACACCGGACACTTTTACACTGTTAACCCAGCGCAGAGCGACCACGGGGGAGGGTGGGTAGGAGGCTGGTTTGGAGGGGTGTTGGGGTACCGAAATTTGGGGAGGGGGAGGGGTGAAAATCACAAAAGCAACCCAGAGATATTTGCCTAATGTAGCGGTCAGACGTTGTAAGGAGTTACGAGAAGTGATCAGGAATGAGGTCACCCACACCGAGGACGAGGTGAACCCCCCGGATGGAGAAGGAATGGATCATACTAATCTTGTACATGATGTATATTTATTGATGATTATATTGTCTGTACATTTCTATTGGTGATGCAATAAAAATGATGTTAAAAAAAAAAAACATATGTAGTAGCAGCAGTTACAAGGTCCAACAGTAAGAATGATGATGACATCTTGGCAGCTATAGTTGCTACAGAGATTGGTGATAATTACCCTCAGGGTTTCCCTTCTAAATACTCATCATTTAAGTCCTGATAAAGTTCCCTATGTGAGAATTAACAACGTTGGTGACAGGCTGATTCCCGATGCGTACCGCAGGCTACCCTTGATAACAGTCTCTCACGAAGGCATAGCCTCTGCTCATGCCGGCATTTCAGCATATGTTTCTATCTTAGAGCAGCGTTACTGGTAGTGGATTGTATAAATAAACTTGTGAATATGTCCTATATGAATGACCGTCCCGAGATCCCCGAAGGAGGTCGCTCCCCTTGCTGCTTGCTGCTGGTATCGTAGCGCTGCTCGCTGCCTGTGCCTGTGCCTTATTTACAAAACAGTAATCACTGATTTATGTAATTAGCGCTGCTCACGCTGCTTGTGCCTGTGATTCCGGACTTTGTTTACATAGCGCTGCTCGCGCTGCTTGTGCCTCTAATTTCTGGAGTTTGGTTATTTGGTGCTGCTCACGCTGCCTGTGCCAGAGCCCCAACTAAGATTATTGTTTTGTATTTAAATATTAATCCTGCTGCCTGTGCTGTGCCCTAACTCGTCGCGCTCGCATATTGGCTTGCAGCCATCTTGTTGTTGTTGTGGCGACCCCCAGCCCGGCTCTCCGCCCCGCTCCCCGCCTCCAAGATCATCCTCCCTTGCCCCTCGCCCCTCCCACTATCCATATATGACAGATGCATATACGCGCAGCGTTCTCACGCAGCGTTCACGCCCCAAGCGCGCCGACGGTGCGCCTAAGGTAAGCCCGTCTACGCCCGTCCGCGCCTGGACCGTGCCCAGCGCCTGTCCCCCTGGTCCCCGCCGCTCCCAACCCTCTAGATTCACATATGATGCCGCTACTCTCCTCGCCCTCAACTCCGGACGCACACCGCAATGCTGCGAAGCCACCCCAGGACGAACCCATGGCCCTTTCGCCTGCCTCTCCTGCAAGTTCAACTGCCTCAGACCCATCACCAAATCCACTTCCTCCATACACAGCACCGACTCTAACCGCCTGAAGTGCATCCTGCTGAACACCCGCTCGGTCCACAGACACGCAACTGAACTCTGGGACCTACTCGACACTGCGTCACCGGACATCACCTTCCTCACCGAAACATGGATGAACACATCTTCAGCACCCGACATCGCCATTGCCATACCGGACGCTTACAAGATTATCCGAAAAGACCGCACCAATCAAACAGGAGGAGGCATCGCCATCATCCATAGGAATACCGTCAAAATCACGACCAGCTCCGACGATAATCTCACAACCGCCGAACATCTCCATTTTCAGATCCAAACCGACCCTAAGACCACACTCAGAGGCACCCTCATTTACAGGCCTCCAGGTACCCGCACTCAATTCAGCGATGACTTCACTCACTTCATCAGCCCACATGCCCTCGCCTCCGAGAACTACATTCTATTGGGAGACCTCAACTTCCACCTTGAAAACAAACACAACAGCAACACCAACTCCCTTCTGGACTACCTGGCCAATCTCGGACTCAAACAACTTGTTGACACCTCCACCCATATAGCCAGACACACGCTTGACCCTATCTTCACCTCCAGCAGGCACGTCTCCTTCGACCGCACCACAGCACTCCACTGGACGGACCACAGCTGTGTTCACTTTAGTTACAAAACCACCCTGACCCACAACCGCCCACAACCGATGCCCCGGAGAAAGTGGAACAAAATCACCCAACTCCTCACATCACTCAACCAAAACCCTCCCACCCCCTCACTGGACCCACACCATGCGGCCACCAATCTCAAACAATGGATCACCCACAGCGCTGACGAATTAGCACCCCTGAAAAAGCTCCAGATCAAATCAACCAGCAAAAAGGCTCCCTGGTTCAATGATGACCTTAAAAAATCCAAGAAGCTATGCCGCACCCTAGAGAAAGCATGGAGAAAAAACCCAACCACCGACAACATGGCCACCCTTAAGACAGCCACCCGCAAACACCTCCAACTGATTCGATCCGCCAAGAAATCAGCATTCAAGGACCGGCTCGACAACAACTCTCACAACAGCAAGGAACTATTCAACATCGTCAAAGAATTAGCCAACCCCATCGCAGCATCTAACGACATCTCTCCCTCCCAAGACCTCTGCGATGCGATATCCATGCTGACATCCACAACAGTTCCCAGCGACCAACCCTCCCCACCGCCCTCAGATCCTAACCCGCCAACCAACAACCTTAGCGCTTGGAACCCAATCACCACTGAAGACACTATCCGCCTAATGAACTCAATCCACTCTGGCTCGCCAACCGACCCCTGCCCTCACCACATCTTCAACAAAGCTAACTCCATCATCGCACCCCATCTCCATGATGTCATCAACTGCTCATTCAACTCTGCCACCTTCCCAGAAAGCTGGAAACATGCTGAACTCAGCGCCCTTTTGAAGAAACCCACAGCAGACCCCTCTGAACTTAAAAACTACTGACCCATATCCCTCCTCCCATTCCCGGCCAAAGTCATTGAGAAAGCCGTCAACAGCCAGCTCGCCGCCTTCCTTGAATCCAACAACTCCCTCGATCCCTCTCAGTCCGGATTTTGAACCAAACACAGCACCGAAACCGCCCTCATCACAGCAATTGAAGACATCCGAACACTACTGGAGAACGGAGAAACAGCGGCCCTCATTCTACTCGACCTCTCCGCCGCTTTCGACACAGTCTGCCACAGCACCCTCATACAACGCCTTAGCAACATCGGCATACAAGGGAAAGCCCTGGACTGGATCACCTCATTCCTAGCTGGGAGAACTCAGAGAGTCCGACTTCCCCCTTTCATCTCAGAGGCCACCAAAGTCATCTGCGGAGTTCCACAAGGATCTTCACTCAGTCCCACCCTCTTCAATGTTTACATGAGCCCACTCACATCTATCGCGCGCCAACACAACCTCAACATCATCTCTTACGCCAACGACACCCAATTAATCCTTTCCCTCACCAAAGACCCCAACACAGCCAAAACCAATCTTCACGAAGGCATGAAAGAAGTAGCCGAATGGATGAATCATAGCCGCCTGAAACTCAACTCAGACAAAACTGAGGTGCTCATCCTAGGATCTTCCCCCTCCGCCTGGGACGACTCTTGGTGGCCTTCTGCTCTGGGCACAGCACCCACACCCACAGACCATGCACGTAACCTTGGCTTCATCCTAGACTCCTCTCTCTCGATGTCCAGACAAGTCAACGCAGTTTCATCCTCCCGCTTTAACATACTTCGCATTCTCAAAAAGATCTCCCTCGAGAAAAGAAAAACTGTCACCCACGCACTAGTCACGAGCCGACTGGATTAGGGTAACACACTGTAGGCCGGAATCACAGCAAAATTACAAAAAAAACTCCAACGCATCCAAAACGCATCAGCGAGACTCATATTGGACATCCTTCGCCAAGATCACATCACGAACACCTAAAAGACCTCCACTGGCTCCCCGTCAACAAAAGAATTACATTCCGTCTTCTCACCCACGCACACAAGGCCCTCTACAATCAAGGTCCCGAATGCCTCAACACTCGACTGTCCTTCTACAAACCCACCCGCCAACTAAGATCTTCCAACCAAGCCCTCGCCGCAGTCCCGCGCATCCGAAAATCCACCATGGGAGGAAGATCTTTCTTCTTCCTGGCGGCCAAAACCTGGAACTCACTCCCCACTCGCCTCCGCCTTAATCAAAACCACACCTCTTTCAGAAAAGAACTTAAAACCTGGCTATTTGACAAATAATTAACCCCTTCCCAAGCGCCTTGAGACCCTCTGGGTGAGCAGTGCGCTATATAAATGCCCGAACTTGAACTTGAACTTGAACTTGAACTTTCTTGTTATGTATGTCAGCAGATTAAACATTGAACTGCTGCACGGCTGCCACAAACGCAGCGGTACATATCTAATAGACCACTTGGTTGTGTTTATTTAGATCACTGCTGATATTTTTCTGCTGATACTGCGTATAAGTATATCTTAGTTGCAGTGGATTCATGCACACATTTTCTCTGGGTTTGGCCACAAAGGAGTGCTGATGCTCGAACTGTCATCAGAGATTTGCATGTCTTTGTGGGAATTTTTGCATGTGACACCTTTCTTTCTGATCAGGTCCAGCGTTCACCTCTAAGGTGTGCAAGGAAGCCATGGGGTCTTTGGGGGTGCAGGTGAAACTTTTGTCTCCATACCGGCCTTAGGGCAATTCTGTTGCGAATGAACTGTGACTTAAGGCAATCTTTGACAGCTAGGGTTTTAGGTACTACATGCACTAAATAATCTTCCTAGAAGATCTCTGGGTGGGCAGACCCCATACGAAATGATCTTTGGCATAAAAATGTTTGTCCCGGACCTTGCTAGTCTAGACATGGCGGCGACAGCCGTACCCTTTGATGTAGATAATCATTCTGCTGTGTTACAGAACCTACAAGAGACTCGAGACAGTCTTGCAAAGGAATACTTGCCCTCCACATATGGAGCTGAAGCTTCTCTACAGATTCCGGTAGATTCCGTAGTTAGCTGGCTAACCTGAGACAGTGACCTGGTCCGTGAGAAGGTGGAGAACAAGAAGGAGTTCAGACCCTCGCATCATGCACCCTTTCCAGTGCTTGGCTTGCAGGGCACAAGAACAGTCATTTTACCACCACTTCCGGGTCATAAGGGAAACAGGTACGACTCCATTGACAATGTCAAACTACAACGAGTGGCCGATTCTTCTTAGTATGACTCCTGCTGTCTCTTGTCCAGCACTGCTGAGGAATTCTCTTTTGGCCTCTGCTGACACCAACAGGCCTGACCTTGCTATAGAGATGTCCACAGTCACTAATCCATTATTAAATTTGCCAGCTGGCGATCCACATGAAGATACTGAGTATACATATCCCAGGGATTTGTCATTGCCTGGTGTGTAAACAAGTCTAGCTGACCAGTCTGACTCTATAACATCGAGTGTACCATTGAGGATTTCTACTATATTGGTTTAAAAGAATTCTTTTGGTTCCCCCTTGGACTTACATCTGGTTAGTTCTCATCTCCATTTTTTTGTTCATGTCGATTGGATTTGTGATGGTATTTTTTCGTCTGGTAAATGGACACTATGTAACTGAACGATCAAAAATCTGATTAATTGATGGAACTTTGGCCCCACACTCCTCATCACACATCATGTAAAGAGACCAGACTTTTGTCAACATCACAGCCTAGCCCGTGCTAGATGTTATTGTATGAGATGCTGTAAAATTTCAAATTCATGGACCCACAGAGGTGGTTAATGTTCCTAATGTACTTCGTGTTCCAATGGGAGTTGTTGTGAAACAAAACATACATTCTGATGTTTGGGGTGTTCAAGCCATTGAACCTCTCTTTTCTGATTTGAAATATTATGCTGCCTTTCATGCTGATAATTTATATTTAGACTCCGCAAACTACGCCGACTTGTTCTGTTACCAACACTATGGCCATCACTTTCTGCATAAGGCTAATACATTTAGAAATGTGGTTAATTACACCCAATGGGAACATTGTCCTACTCCCATAGAAGGCAGCTCAAATACCCTTTTGAATAAATTCACATATTTTACTGACTTTGATCGGTCTAACCCAAGCTCATTTTATTTTAAATTTAATTACAAACGCGAATTCGAAAGTGAGACTTACGCAGTTAAAATTATTGTATTCCAAATCCTTTATGGATCAGTTAGCAGTGGATGGCTACAAGCTATGGAAAGATGCCATAGATCTTAAATCTGTTTGGGGTTCTAGACCCTGGCAAGGACAGGACACTGAAGCTTTACACCGAGCATGTCTTATTCCGGGCCACATGTTGTTTTTAAATAGTACGCTCTCACAAACAACTTGTCTTAGTTTGGCCACTTCAAAACACTTGAATACCCCTAAAAGTCCAAATCTGCATGCTTACCCTAATTGGAGCAATCATACTGATAGGTCCCTTGATGAATTACAATCTTTAATTTCAAATTCCTCCTTTAACATTTTGTCCCTGGATCTTGAGGGTTGGCTGTTGTGGCCAACAAGTTCTGATTCTTGTCGACATGGCTTTCTGGATTTTAGCCCCTGGCCTTACACAGGACACTACTGATCCCCGTTTTCAAACTTCCCATTTAGTTACCATCTAGTCAGTGGGGAAATGATGTCAAAATTGGCTGAAACATTCCACCCTTTCGTCTGTTAAACATCTTTTACCTTTGTTGACCGACAATGTTGATTCAACTGATTTTGTTAAGGGTCCTGTGAGTGGAAGATTTAAAAGATATATATGTGCTATTTACTATGAAGTTTGGGAACTGTCGCAGGATGAGGCTGCTTCCCGTTTAAGAGCAATAGACCAAGCTAATTTGGAAAAAGTGCTTGCTCTCATTGATAATAGCATTAACACACTCTCTTCCAGGATTTACACCTTGCATAATATTGTTTCATCTGTTGTGCATATTGTGCAAGATGATGTTTCTGTTTTGTTCCATGGTCAAAATCAATTGTGGTCCATCACGCAGTTTGCATGGACCTTTCAAACTTTAAAATCTGGGAAAGTGCCTTCGGACTACATTAATATTTCGTCAGTGTTTTTACCGTTTAATTTAACAGAAAATCAACAGTTCATGTCTATGAAGGATGCGTCACATTCTCTATTGCATATAAAAAAATTAGAAGCATTACCATTTTCTGTAGCCAAATCTAATTCAGCTGAGTGGCTCATCCATGGTATAATAACATTGCCTTTTCCTCTGTTTAAGTTAAGCTCATGTATGAAACACTATGCCCTGGGTAGATATGAACCACTTGGTACCGCTTTTCTCCATGAAGTTTGGTCTCTGCCCTTCTCATACAGATGTCTGATGGATGGCTAAGAGGTTTACTTAAAAGGGGAGGAGTGTACTTCCTCACCTGATCATTCACTCGTATGCAAGAATGTTCAATTGCACGACATGTGTAATGTGGAGGCTCCGAATTTAGCTTGCATTTTGAAGGGAATTCCTGTGCCAGCTATCGTACCAACATTCACACTATTAGCTAACGGTAGCTATTTGCTTTTAAATATTGACACTTGCTGCGGGATGTTGGCTGGAATTCCGTACATTGTCACTGTTTCACAGCGAGTAGTTTCCTGTAAAAATTTGCTTTTCCCGTCCCCCCATGGGAGGCTTGATATCTCGATTTGGCCTTCCATTCTGACCCGAAAGCAGAGTTCAACAAGTTGAACAGAATAAGAGCTTTATTGTCTCAAACAGAAATCGCTCTCACTTGTTCTCGTGAAACATTTGTCCGTCATGATGCTAACACGTGTACAGAAGTACACACGCTTTTAAATACCGATCTCCCACTTCATTTTGGCGCTTTAATCCACACTATCTTTAATGCCTCGACCACTACAGGCCTGGCCCACTTTTTTAAAACTGTTAGCTCCGGCCTTGTGACTAAATTCCAAACTATATTTGGTGTGTTACTGGCATTTTTTCATTCTATTTTTTCCAGCATCTCTGGCGGCTTCCCCTTGTTCCATTGCCTGGATTGCCAATTCGAATGGGCATTAAAACTCTGTCTCTCAAATACGGTGTCTCCTGCTCCTGATTTCGACCATCTATTGAGTCCCTTAGTGGCTCATGAGCTGGCCTGTTCTGGAATCGGGATTATGGTCTGTGAAGCAGCACACTGAGTTTTACCGAATTGGGACATATATACGTCTGCGCATGACTTCCTGGAACAAAGTTATCTTGACGTAAACGCAAGTTGTCCTCTGATTGTGCTAGAGGCTCCCACAATTGAAGAACATGTATGTTCATTTCCGTTACTAAATTGAATGGCAGACCTCTTTACTGACAATAACAATGACTTCCTTTTGGAGGCTGTTGCGACATACTGTGCATACACGCTGATGGATTTGATTGGCAACTATCCAGCATGCGATGCATCACTCAAGTTTTTTGCTTCTCCCAGTGATGTTATTTTTTTTTCACACTTGTATTTTTGTTTCTTTTTTAATAGACATTCTTTCTTTTTGCCCCTTTCATTTCCTCGTGACCAATTTTTTGACAAGAATGAACTTATTTCTGTTTCGGATGAATTGGAACTCTGCATCCTTCTTATGTTTCTTTTCGTGCATTGACCCGATCAAGGGAGGGTGTATTGAGGATACGGTTCTGCCTGCACACATTGCTATGTTAGCATAAGTGAGTTAGTTGCTCAAACGCCATTTTGCTGCTTTTGCACATAACACTACATGTCTCTGTTTTTATAAAGACAAACTGCTTGCTTTTCCTTCACATGAGAATGGTCTGTTTTTCACATCTCTAGACTCACACTGCGGCCTCAAATCTGCACAAAGTGTTCAAGGGTAAAATAACAATGTGTGCTGTTGATGCAGGTTGATCGGCCCACGCTCTAGACACAACACAAACACAGCTGCTCCTTTCTGAAACTCAGGTGCTTTTAATATTGCACTGCATGCATGAGACGAGCACTTGGAAAAAATCTTTGAATCGACAAAGAGCTGTGCTGATCTGGGATGTGATTCACTTCACCTGACTTTGGAGGTATGCGGTCCCCGTTTTAACCTAGAGGTCTTCTGTTATTATAAGACATAGCTCCATGCCAAGGGATGGTGGTACACAAGGCGCTATAGACCTGGTTCCACTAACATTATAATAGGATTTATCCCTTTGAATTTTATGGAATTGTAACAATGCTGATTGTATTGATTTTATGCATCTTTTTACTTATGTCGGTAAAGATACTGCATCTTAGAGCACGTAGTTGAAATAAGCATTTTAAACTATACCGTGTCTCTGATTACTCACGTTGTGGACATTTATGAGAATAAAAACAAAAGAGTGTTCTTAATGCCCACTATTCCTGAGAGGTCCCAAAGTGTCTTGTTCTGAGTTGTCTAATCATAGTTAGCTTTGTTGTAGTACCGAGAATGAATCAGGCACTGTTGCTAGTCATATAGGGCTTCTGGGCACTGAGGTGGATTTTTGGTACACCACAATACACTGAGGTCCTGGTTTCCTGTGCATGAGCAGAATCCCCACAACAAAAGCAGCTCTAGAAACCATGCTTGGACTAAGAAGGGTATTTTCAGCTAACTTTAGGGATTAGTGATAAAACCTATAAACTCAACACACTTAGACTGAGTCCCTGGAAGAAGAACTAATTTAACAAGCACACACTGTTGAATAGTCACAGCTGATTGTGGTGTTCGGTTGTTTTCTACAACAGTAATGAGTCAGTGACAGCGGTCAGAGAACAGTTTCCAAAAGCAAAGTGAAAGGAGAAGAATGTGAAATGTCACTCGGATATATTGCTTGCAGTACACAACATTTACCACCCAAGCCCTGATGCGGAACAAGTGAGAGGATCAGAATGAGAGCTGTGACTCTCCGTGTTAATGCTTGCAGTGCACTGCATTCGCCACCCAGGCCCTGACATGGAAGAATGAAAGGAGAAGAATGTGAGCTGTGACTCTCTGTGTTAATGCTTGCAGTGAACTGCATTTACCACCCAGGCCCTGACATGGAAGAATGAAAGGAGAAGAATGTGAGCTGTGACTCTCAGGGTTAATGCTTGCAGTGCACTGCATTTACCACCCAAGCCCTGATGTGGAAGAATGAAAGGAGAAGAATGAGAGCTGCGACTCTCTGTGATAATGCTTGCAGTGCACGGCATTTACCACCCAGGTCCTGACATGGAAGAATGAAAGGAGAAGAATGTGAGCTGTGACTCTCTGTGTTAATGCTTGCAGTGAACTGCATTTACCACCCAGGCCCTGACATGGAAGAATGAAAGGAGAAGAATGTGAGCTGTGACTCTCAGGGTTAATGCTTGCAGTGCACAGCATTTACCAGTCAGGCCCTGACATGGAAGAATGAAAGGAGAAGAATGAGAGCTGCAACTCTCAGGGTTAATGCTTGCAGTGCACTGCATTTACCACCCAAGCCCTGATGTGGAAGAATGAAAGGAGAAGAATGAGAGCTGCGACTCTCTGTGATAATGCTTGCAGTGCACCGCATTTACCACCCAGGTCCTGACATGGAAGAATGAAAGGAGAAGAATGTGAGCTGTGACTCGCAGGGTTAATGCTTGCAGTGCACTGCATTCACCACCCAAGCCCTGACATGAAAGAATGAAAGGAGAAGAATGTGAGCTGTGACTCTCAGGGTTAATGCTTGCAGTGCACTGCATTTACCACCCAGGCCCTGACATGGAAGAATGAAAGGAGAAGAATGAGAGCTGCGAGCCTGTGTTAATGCTTGCAGTGTACTGCATTTACCACCCAGGCCTGAAATGAAAGAATGAAAGGAGAAGAATGTGAGCTGTGACTCTCAGGGTTAATGCTTGCAGTGCACTGCATTTACCACCCAGGCCCTGACATGGAAGAATGAAAGGAGAAGAATGTGAGCTGTGACTCTCATGGTTAATGCTTGAAGTACACTGCATTTACCACCCAGGCCCTGACATGGAAGAATGAAAGGAGAAGAATGTGAGCTGTGACTCTCATGGTTAATGCTTGCAGTGCACTGCATTTACCACCCAAGCCCTGACATGAAAGAATGAAAGGAGAAGAATGTGAGCTGCGACTCTCTGGGTTAATGCTTGCAGTGCACTGCATTTACCACCCAGGCCCTGACATGGAAGAATGAAAGGAGAAGAATGTGAGCTGTGACTCTCAGGGTTAATGCTTGCAGTGCACTGCATTTACCACCCAGGCCCTGACATGGAAGAATGAAAGGAGAAGAATGTGAGCTGTGACTCTCATGGTTAATGCTTGCAGTACACTGCATTTACCACCCAGGCCCTGACATGGAAGAATGAAAGGAGAAGAATGTGAGCTGTGACTCTCAGGGTTAACGCTTGCAGTGCACTGCATTTACCACCCAGGCGCTGACATGGAAGAATGAAAGGAGAAGAATGTGAGCTGTGACTCTCAGGGTTAATGCTTGCAGTGCACTGCATTCACCACCCAGGCCCTGACATGGAAGAATGAAAGGAGAAGAATGTGAGCTGTGACTCTCATGGTTAATGCTTGCAGTGCACAGCATTTACCACCCAAGCCCTGACATGGAAGAATGAAAGGAGAAGAATGTGAGCTGTGACTCTCAGGGTTAATGCTTGCAGTGCACTGCATTTACCACCCAAGCCCTGATGTGGAAGAAGTGACTCCATTGTCCATTGTTGCATCTGTAAATGCACCCATCATAGTGGCCCTTTACGAGAGGTGTTTATCATCAAACTTGATCTTTACGCACCGCTGACTGTAACTGATTCATGGTTAGATAGATTGTATACAACAGAGGTGATTATCATTTATTTTGTTTATTTATTATATTTTGGTCATTTATTGGGTGCAGCGAATCATCCCCAGGGGGATCTCTCGGTGCTTGCGAAGATAACAACCTATTGACAGTGGGAACCAGATTAGAAAAGCCAGGTTTTAAGCAGTTTCTTAAATTGAAAGAAACTGGAACAGGCACGGAGCTCTTCGGGGATAGAGTTCCAATAACTGGGTGCCAAATAAGAAAAGGCTAGCCCACTCATTTTGGTCTTCCGAATTCTCTGAGTACAGAGCAGGTTGCAGTTGCTGGATCGAAGCTGTCGTACGGGTTGATATCAATCAATTTTTTTGTCAGATATAATGGCCCCATACCCTGGAGGGCCTTGAAAACCATAAACAACAGCTTAAAGATGGCTCGTTTTCTAATGGGGAGCCAATGCAGTTGGTGAAAGAGAGGTAAAGAGGGGGTTCGAGCAGGCTTTTGAGGGCAAGACGGGCTGCCGTATTTTGAACCACTTGAAGTTTGGCTGCCAAGTCCTCTCTTACTCTCACCAACAAAGAGTTGCCATAGTCCAGTCGACTAACCAGGAGTGACTGGATAAGAGTCTTTCTGGCATTTAGCGGGATCCACTGAAAGATTTTTCTGAGCATCATCATGGTACCAAAACACGTGCCTGACACGGTCTTCACCTGCTCTTCCATGGATAATTTGTTGTCAATTTTGATACCCAGTTTCTTAGCCCATCCTCTAGGGGAAGGAGATTCTCCTAATTCTGCTGGTCACCAATCTGGGGTCTATATCTCCTCCGCCTTTTTAAAACAGTAAGATCTCTGTTTTCGAGGAGTTGAGTTTGAGAAATTTCTTCTTCATCCAGCTTGCTATGCTGTTCCTGCAGTTTATAAATTTAAGTTGGGTTACTGAAGGGTTAGCCTCAAAGGGGACTATCACCTGTGTGTCGTCTGCATAGGATATAGTTTCAAAACAACAGTTCCTAATGATGGCAGCTAAGGGGGTCACATATATATTGAACAAGGTAGGGCTCAATATTAAGCCCCGTGGGACTCCTTTATCTACCAAAGTGGTTTTTGACACAAATAGTCCAACTGGACACTCTGTGTTCTATCAAACAGATAGTTCTGAATCCATTTAAGGGCCATGCCTCTGACACCAATCTCTCGGAGCCTGACCAACAGGATGCATTGAGAGATGATGTCAAAGGCCACCGACAGATCAAGCAGCACTAACATCACAGGGATATCCTTGTCCAGAGACATTCTTAAAGTGTCAGTAACCTCCAACAAAGCGGCCTCTGTGCTATAAGAAGCACAGAAGCCCGACTGGGATATGTCCAGTAAGTTATTCTGTTCCCAGTAGCAGGAAAGGTGCCGGTTGACTTGACTAGTGTTTCTATAATTTTATAACAACCGGGAAGCAGGGAAATCGGTCTAAAATTCGGTAAATCCGTAGGGTCCGCTAATGCCTTTTTAAGCAAATGTTTAATACGAGCGCATTTCCATTTTCGTGGCACTGTTACTGTGCCTATGTAGATGTTACAAACTTGAGCAAGCACATAAGATAAGACTGGGGTTAGTTCAGACATAACAGCAGGCGGCATCGGGTCTAGCGGAGAACCGGATTTCACCTGCATTAATAACAGGCTTACTTGTTACCCCGAGATGTTGGGAAAAGATTCTAGGCTCGAAGGACAGTGGTTTTCAGGCACAGGGACCTTTTCAAGAGCAACCTCTTCAGGCCCAAAGGCACGATAGATCACGTTCATTTTGTTAGTAAAGTAGCTCCCTAGATCCTCACATAATTCTTGGTTGGATGGCGGGAGTGGGTTGCTAGACCTCGGGTTTGTGAATTCCTTTAGGATAGAAAAGAGCTCCCGAGAGGAATTCCTAGCTTTCATAATGCTGGAGCCTAGGTAGGATTGCCTAGCTATGTTACAGCTGTTGAAATAAGCTCTATGAGTCACTCGGTAGCGCGATTCCTTATGCTCCGAGTTGGATTTCCTCCATTTTCTTTCTATCACCCTGCATGAAGCCTTTACTCTCTTAAGACTATCTTAATACCAGGGGGCAGGAGTTCCCCTTGCCTGAATATTTAGCCTCTTTAAAGGTGCAATAGAGTCGAGGCCATCCGTTATAGAGGCCTCGAACCTTTCTAAGGCAGTCTCACAATTGTCACAGTTCTCAAGTATGGGAGGGATAAAGACCCGACTAAACGCAGCGGAAGTTACCTTTTTCCAGGATCTACACAACTCCTTGTGAGTGAGTGGGGGTCCGGGCAGTTTTTTCAATGCCCAATAAAAATGTAGTGCCAGGTGATCAGTCCAGCTTAACTTTAGACGGGGTTCGGCAACTAACTCAGGGATGCTGGTGAAAATCATGTCCAACTCATGTCCAGCCACATGTGTAGGGCTAGTGACTCTAGGGGTCAGTTCAAGAGTTTCCATCACGGCCACCAGACAGACAGATTCTGTATTGGAGAGAACCTCCAGATGATGATTGAAGTCCCCTACCAATAGAAACCTGTTGGTCTGTAACGTATAAGGGGCCAGCCGTTCTAGCAGTGCTGAACAAAACTCCTTCTTGATACCTCCCGGGGGGATATGCTAGAGCTCCCCCCTACTCAATCTCTTGGCGGGGATGCACTCTGAAGATCAATAGCTCGATATTGGGGGAAGATAGTGTATCAAGAGTCTATATGATAAGGAGGACGAGTGGCAATGGCCAAACTTCCACCCCGTTTTCCTGATCTATCCAGCCGGACCACAGCATAATCTTATGGAAAAGCCATTGCCAAAGCTGGCGTTGCTTCATTATTCAGCCAGGTTTCCATGAAAAGGCAGATGTCTGGCCTGGTCTCGTCTAATAGGTCCCAAATTTCCACCACATATTTTGGGATAGAACGCACATTCAGATACAACCCCATAAATGGTAATGCTAGGCCCATCCCGGTCTGTCTCTCACTTCCAGTGTCCTGCACCCTTCCAGTAGGACTGGGGATGGAACATAATAGTGGACTAAGGGGAGTATGCATGACTTCCCCCTATGTCCATCCACAATCGGGGCACTTCTCTAGGGTGACAGCATCTACTACTTGCAGGTTAATTCTCTCCCCTGCACAAGCTGAGGCAAGCCCATATTCCATCAACCTCTCCTCAGGATACACCAGCCTGGGAGCCTGAGTTCCCCGTGGAAAAACGGGCAGCATACTCTGGCAACCGGCAGCGTCCAGGGGCGGACGGGCGCGGACAGGCTTACCTTAGGTGAGACTTCAGTGGGCCAGTGGCACGCCCGATGCGTGCGGCAGGAAATGCAGGGATTTTATACCTGGGAGGACTTTCCACTAGAGCGCTAACCATTTGACTGGCGCCCCGCAGGTATAAAAAAGACTATGGGCGTGCTCTCTCCACTCAATCAATCGGAAATTAGATTGCGGTGGACTGGAGAGCAGTCCAAACAATGCGTGAAACGTAATCAGATAAGGGGCAGTTTATATGAAAGGCAGTTCTAGGTTAAAACAAATGTCACATCTGAAACACATAATGCTAAAAACTAATTAACAGAAGATTCCTACTCAGGCTCCTTCCTTCTCTCATTGAGCTGGATCTTGGCTCACCATTTGGTGTGTAAATGAGTCACGGTCAGATGAATTGTATATAACAGAGGTGTTTATCATCGAGCTGGTTCTTGACTCACCGCTGGCTGTGTAAATGAGTCACGGTCAGATGAATTGTATATAACAGAGGTGTTTATCATCGAGCTGGACCTTGACTCACCAATAGTTGTGTAAACGAGTCGGAGTCACGCTTAGAGGAATTGTATATAACAGAGGTGTTTATCATCGAGCTGGATCTTAACTCACCCGGCGCTGATTATGTAACTGATTCACAGTTAGATGGATTGTATACAACAGAGGTGTGTATAATTGTGCTTGATCTTGGCTCACCACTGGCTGTGTAAATGTGTCCCGGTTAAATTAATTGTATAAATATATGTTATGAGTTTCTTATTTGCAGAGACTCATTTAACCAAATTCTAACTGGTTTAGGACAGAATCAATGCATGACGGCAAAATTATTGTTAGGAATTATTGTGGAATGGAGGAGCTCAGTACAAAGAGCTTCTCATAAACCTATGAGCACCAAGTAAGGGTGAAGGGTCAGCAGGTATAAAGTAATGGTTATTTGATTTTTTTGGTTTTTGTTGAAACGCTCCTGCAAAGGTCATAATCCAGAATGTTGCTCCTTCTAGGTCTCGGGCAAACTCATTGTTTTATACTTTTTCTCATAGTATGAGAGGCTATTTTTCTGAGCCCCTGTTTGTTCTTACAGTGATAAAGTCCCAGCAAAGGCTATCTATGGAGCTACTTCACTGTGATTACCGAGTAAGATCTTCTTACACCTTTGCCAAGTTACCTGTAAAAGAGAATTTTATGTGTTTGTCTGGGGGCTAGTAATTCCATAGTTCTATGGGTGCTTAACTATAAATATTATATATATATATTTATATATTTATCCACTGAAAAAAAAGCAAAGTTTAGAGGGACGTTCTAGTTAGGAAATAGAATTTAAAAATATAAGAAATTAGCTAAAAAAACAAAGGTTACTGGGACGGTATACTTTGGTTCACAATTAATAAACAAAACCATAGAAATTCAACAGTAATGGTTAGAGTTATCTCAAGAAACTATAACTCCTGCCCTCGGGTAACTATAACTTGCGCGCCCACCATGCAGTTTTCTCATCAATAATTTCACTGCAAATGATATCATCAATGATGGCATAGAAGTTATCATGAGTGATGTAATATGTGGGTTAATTAGCAGTGCGTTGCCACTGCTCCAGATGCTCCACGCCTCCGGCATGTACCAGCATTGCTTTGACTCGCAGGGAGAAGCTAAAAACGCTGCTCCCTGCATGCAAGAGTAATTTTTTCATCTGTTTCTCTGCCCACTTCACAGCGGGCAGGGAAACAATTGTAAAGTCTGCTCCCAGCAGCCAGGTGTATTTTTTAATGCTCCTGCCTGCTGGGTGCAGACGTAGTGTTTGTTCTTGCTTTGCAGGAGCTTTAAAATTGCCCCAGGGCACCCGAGGGCATAGCCAAGCTGCCAATGGAGTATGGGGTCCCCAAGTTTATTAATGGCCCTAGGAGGGGTGGATTTCAACCCATTTCCATTTGCTTTTAAAGCCTGCCCCCAGGATGGGGTCCCTGGGACTGAAATTGACCTGGGGAGGGGGATGCGTGTCCCCCTCCCTCATGATTTTTGCTTCGTGCCTGGGGATGCCCCCCTTTAAATCTGAAATCGGCCCGGGGAGGTGGGTTGCCATGTGCCCCCTCCCCTTAAGTTCAGGAATAGTGGTCTCCAGGGCCATAACTGGTCTGGGAAAGTTGGGCCACGTGCACCCCCTCTCTCCTAATTCTGAAGCTAATTTTTCCCCAGGAACTGGCCCACCCGGGGGCATTATAAAAAGCAGATCCTTCCTGGAAAGTTTTGAGGTGATCCATCAGGCGGGGGCTGAGAAAAACAGGGGTCTCCGCCTTGTATTTTCCATAGACTTCTTTAAACAGTGCTGCAGCAAAAACTGCTGAACAGCATTACACTAAATTTGGCATTAAGCTAGATCTTGGCCCACAGACTTAGCTTTTTAGTTATTTGGTGTAAATCCGATCAGTAGTTTTTGAGAAATGAAGTGTCAAAAATAATTGTATATTTAGGCAGTTGGTGTCCAGATGTGCTCTGATTGACCAAATTAGGAGGCAGTAGTCAATCCTGATTGGTTGGTTTCAACCTGAACGATATGTTTTGGCAGCCTTTACCAGACTCACGGATATAATAAATTAATTAAACACGCATTTTCAATGCAATAGGTTTCACATCTGCAAGAGTTTAAGCTATAAGCATTGTAAATGACAATGCCTGTTATTTATGTTTTAAGAAACAAAACTTAAATAAAAGGGATTATTATGTACAATGCCAATAACACAAACTCTCGTAAATGCGAGCCCTAGTGCACTGGGAATGGGACCCAGCAGAGAGATGTAGGGAAAGAGAAAGATGGAACGAGCGAAGGAACGACTACACATGTGGAGACAGAGAGAAAGAGTGAAAACACTGTGACCATAGATACATTTCATTCTACTGAAACTAAACGCAAATGTAAAACTTCAAAACATGAAAAGCATAATTATTCCACTTACCTTGGAGAAGTTGATTGAAGGGGTAATGAAGCCCATGGCTGACTTGGTGGCCGGTTTCAAATGGAGTTGCAGTTTGAAAAGTGCAGGACACTGTAAACAATTTAGAATAACACTGAAAGCGTGATTTGCGGGAGCTAAAGGAACCCAAGGCTGGGTAACCAAAGCTGTTTTCATTGGCCGATATAAGTCCTGCAGTGGAGCAGCGAGCACCAGTATTGGCTGATGTCTTTCAAGCCAATCATAGTAGCTCTCTACAAAAAGTCTGGGGCGACCATTAGAGGGTGAAACACACCGCTTCATTGGCTGTCACCCAAAATAATGAAAATTATAGACGTGGCTTCGTATAAAGGCATTCTTATGGAGAGTCCGTAAAAAGTAGGGACGGTTAGTCACCATGGTTGTTGATGGGATTTGTGTGGAGAAATGAGGGATGGAGGAGCACATATGAAGCACCACAGCCACTACGGTGGTGATGAGAAGTCAGTTGTTATTCCGGATGCGATTGCAGTCGCAACCACCTCCGCTGTTTCTTTTGTGTTGTTTTGTGGCCACTATTTTAGGTTCTGTGGTGATGGCAGTGTAAAAGGATACATGTGATGATTTGTATGAGAGAGGCCTGGGCATGAATGACTTTGCATGGGTTGTGTGTGGCACTGAATAGGCAACTGTGTGCAAGAAAGCGTGTTTGCATATTACTAGCGTTTGCACGGTACATTGCGTACGTGGTAATGTGCATGAAGTGCAAGGGCCGTTGGAGTTCGGTGTTCTGTGCACATGCGAGGAGAGGGGCAAAAGGGATGCTGAAAACGACGGAATGCTGGCTTTGCGCTGCCTTTGTCTCGGTCTGCTTCGTACAGCCCTGTGCTGTGAATGCTTCAGTACCGGCAGCAGGCTTCTGCTCACCTTTCCCATCCTACACTGGCACCACCAGCCTCTAGGACCTCTGAAGGAGGTGGTGACTAAGAATAGTACAAATGGAAAGGGGCGACCACTCGGTCCCCCCGAATGTATGGTAGGGTGCCCTGACCCCCCCGGGAAACCATTTTGGGCGGGAGGCGTGTCTCGGCTGGTATGCCCGAAGCGGCGTAGCCGGGGCGCGCCTTTTTCCGCCCAAGAGGGGTTGTCCTAGACACCTACACCGTTGGCCACGCCACGTAGGCGGATCGGAGGAGGGTACACGCCCTCCCGAGGAAGAATAAAAGAGCAACAATCTAAGGAAGCATCCTCTTGTTCCTGTGCTTGGAAGCTGCACCTCCTCGTTGCACGTGAGCCCGAGACGGAACAAGGAGCCAATTTTGAGAACGTGTAATTTTTGTGTTTCCCTTTTCAGTGATTCCGAAGATTTGGATCCAGGACCTCGAGTGAACGATGCCTGGCAAGAGGGTCGCAAAGAAGGTTGGGACCGAACAAATGCTTCGCATGCTGGTGAAGGACATGGCGAACATGAAGAAGCAGATGGCGGCAATGAATGGTACGGGTAGACCGAAGAAAGTCATCGGGCCAGCATTGCCGGGAGTAGTCCCTGCCGGGAGAGGTAAAAGGGCCAGGAATAGGGCGGCAGGGGGGGAGGCCCCGGTTCCCGAGTCACCTCCGGCGAGCCCGGTCAGTCCTGTGGAGGCCCCAGCTCCGATCCCGAATGCGGGTCAGCCGATCCCTGTGGTAGTTACACCCGTTAACGAGGGGGATATGCCTCCCGAGCTGGCCGCCCAGTTGGCAGCGTGGTTAGGCAAGAGCAACGAGGGTGCTGTGGCACCAGGAGACACGGCCGAGGAGGCCAGGTTAATAATGAAGCAGTTGCGGCAATCGAGAGATGCTGCGAAGGCACCATGTCCTCTTGTTTCCCCGCAGAATCCCTCGGGACAACCGGCGTTGAGCGTTGGAACAACAGCATCAACAGATCCAGCTACTGGTTCGGGTAAGCAGCCTTTGCCGATAGCGGGGGAGGGATCGTTACCCTCAAGGAGGGAAAAGGTGGTCCAACATATACCAATTGATGTGAAAGAAAGGATTTGGGCGGATAAATATGTGAACATGTTTTTGCTGTTGACCGATCATTATGAGATAGAACACGTTAGAAATCAGAAGGAGTTGTTACATCCGAGTGTATGGCGTGCCAAAATGGCGGGTTTCAGAGTAGATGAAACAATTGCTAATTGGGCCAGAGCGTTCGGAATGTTTACTGCAATCATGGGGGAACGTAGGCCTGAAGTGTTGTCGGAATTAGCTTGTTACCAGACACGTATAATGGAATTTTATGAAACGTATGAAGGAAATCAATGGATGGGTTATGATAACAAATTTCGTAAGGCCAAGGAGCACGACTCATCCCTGACGTGGGATTGTTTCGACTCCATTTCCTGGCAGAAGCAGGTTATGCCGAACACGACGAAGTCGTCTTCTTTCGGCGGGAATGGGGTGGAGCCTTCCCGCCATAATTTGGCGGCGCCCTTTCGGGCGGGCTCCAACGGTAATCAGCACACAAGAATAATGGGAACTCGGGTGGAAAAGGGGTCTGTTGGAGCTTTAACCGGGGCAAGTGCACTAGGCCACAAGGGACATGCAAGTTCAGGCATGAGTGTGCAGGGTGCGGACAGGCTTCACACCCCGAGAGTTCGTGCAGAGCCAAGAATGGTGATACAGGAGGTAGAGGAGGGGCCAAACAGGTCTAATATCCACCGAGGGGCACCGTTACCTACTCCCGTTGATATCATGGCGATGATCCCTTGGCTGAACGAATACCCTGACCATGTTTCCGCCGGGGTGTTGCGAGACGGTTTCTCATATGGTTTCCGCATCCCGGCGGGGGATTTTCGGGGGGAAGCACAGTGTAAAAACCAACTATCGGTTCAACAAAATACGAAGGTGGTACAGGCAAAGATTGCAAAGGAGGTGGCCCGAGGTCGGGTTGCGGGTCCATATGGGAACCCGCCAGTTGTTAACTTTGTTTGTTCACCATTGGGAGTAGTCCCCAAGAGGGACCCGGGTGAGTTCAGGTTAATCCATAATTTGTCCGCTCCTAGGGGTCTTTCGGTGAACGATGCGATTGACCCGGGAGTTTGTTGGGTGCGGTACGCATCCTTTGATGAGGCCGTCGCCATGTTGAATCGCCTGGGGCCCGGAGCGCTGATGGCTAAATCAGATATCGAGTCAGCGTTCCGGTTGCTCCCGGTACACCCACAGGATCAGCGTCTCTTAGGTTTTATGTTTCAAGGACGCTACTACATGGATAAATGTATGCCGATGGGTTGCTCCATCTCTTGTGCGTATTTCGAGAGGTTCAGTACTTTTTTGCAATGGGCGTTCACCAGAGCCACGGGCTTTACGCAGGTTATGCAATATCTTGATGATTTTCTGTTTCTGGGGGCAGCTGGGGACACGGAATGTGCACAGGCTTTGAGGGAATTCTGTAAACTCATGAAACAATTTGGCGTGCCACTGGCACCAGGGAAGACAGTAGGGCCATCTACTTCACTCGAGTTTCTGGGAATTGAGCTCGATTCTGTGGAGGGGTGCTTCAGTTTGCCCAAGGAGAAGGTAGTGAAATTTAAGGCCTCGCTTGAAAGGTGCCTCGGCGAGAAAAAAGTAACTCTCCATCAGTTGCAACAAGCTGTGGGTCAGCTTAACTTTGCCCTTAGAGTGATACCGATGGCTCGCCCCTTTTCCCGCTCTATCGCACAAGCCATGGTTGGCCTCAAGGAAGGGCACCACCGCACAAGACTGTCAGCAGAGGTTCGCCAGGATATGTGCATATGGCTGGCATTTCTGGCGGATTTCAACGGTCGCGTCGTGTGGAACAAACCGCCAGCTTCCTCCGAGGAGCTGGGATTGTGGACCGACTCGGCAGGGAGTGTGGGCTTTGCCGCCATCTTTGGTAATCAATGGTCGGCACGAACATGGCCGGCGTGGTGGCACGATAGTGGGCTCACAGGTAACATTGGGTTTCTTGAGCTGTTCCCCATTCTGGTGGCCTTGAAAACATGGCCTGAAGGGTTTCGTGATCGCACTGTGGTTTTCTGGTCTGATAACATGACCGTTGTTGAATGTATCAATAATCAGGCAGCACGTTGCAAATGGATTTTGAGATTGCTGAAAGAAATTGTCCTGCTATGTATGAGACTAAACGTCCACTTTAGGGCAAGACACGTGCCTGGGGTACTGAACCAGGCGGCTGATGCACTCTCTCGTTCCCACATGCAGGCCTTCCGGGGTCTTCTGCCCTCAGCGGACTTGGTGGCGGCACCATTTCCCGAAGCTCTCTGGTCTCTCGGTGCCCCGGATTACAAAACCTTGTGGGAGAGAGTCTAGCACCCAGGACAAGGAAGGCATATGAAGGGGCGTTCCGTTCCTATTGGGAATTTTTGGGTTCAGCTAGGGGGGAGCATTGGGGGCAGGAGGAGTATGTCCTGAAATTTTTGGTATCACTACATCAGGCAGGCCGATCACTGGCAACAGCCAATAGGCACAGGGCCGCCATTGCCTTCATGGCGCAGGCTCATGGCATCCAGGACCCCACATCGTCCTTTCTCGTAAGAAAGGCTCTGCGTGGGTGGCAACGCCTTGAGGGTCGTAGAGTGGATGAGAGGCACCCGATAGGTCTAGAAAGGTTGTCCCTGTTAATGTCCGTACTCCCTGCGACATGTTCATCTCAATCAGAGACAGTACTGTTCCGGGCCGCTTTTGCATTAGCATTCCATGGGGCTATGCGGGTAAGCGAACTGGTAGCGAGGAACAAGCAGGATACGGGGGGAGGTCTGTGTCGAGAACACATTCATATTAAGGGTGAGACGATGGTAGTCTGAATAGCCAGGTCCAAGACCGATCAGGGAGCGATCGGGGACTGTGTGGTAGTCCAGCGGATTCCGGGGTCTCCCATGTGCCCGGTAAGATGCGTGGAGGAGTATTTAGCGCAGAGGGCGGCATCATGGGGGGGAAGCTTGCTGAGGCACACCGACGCCACCCCACTGACTAGGTTTCAGTTCCAGCGGGTGTTAACAATGGCAATCGCGGCGGCGGGCTTGAACCCGAGCAATTTTGGGACCCATTCCTTCCGGATAGGGGCTGCTACAGAGGCTACAGCCAGGGGTCTGAGTGTTGAAAAGGTGAAACAGTTGGGACGTTGGTCCTCGAACTGTTATAAAAGGTATGTGCGGTTGCACATGTTGTGAAGCTAATGTCATGCACTCACGCTTCTTGTTTTCTGTTTGGTTTACAGTTTCGCGAGCAGGCTTTGCGGGGCGGACTGTGCAGTTGACCCGACACCTGGGGACCAGCGGTCAAAAATCACCGGCTGAGGGAAGAGTGGTGTGGGTCGTTGGCCACTCATACGTGAGGCGAGCCGCGGATGTATTCAAAGCAGGTGACATGATTCACGTGGCTGGGGAATACGGGTGCAGGGTGACCTTCCACGGAAGGGGCGGACTCTGTATTGACCAGTTTCAAACATTTATGGAGGGACTGCTAGGGCGGACGAAGTCACCGCCGTCTGTAATCATAGTACATCTTGGGGGCAATGATTTGGTGACCATTGGTTGACGAGTACTTCTCGAGGTAATTTTATCCACAGTGAGTTGGTTGGCGAGAAAGGTTCCGGGGTGCACGATTGCATGGTCACACATGATTCCTAGGAAGGTGTGGTGGGGGGCTCTCTCTGTGTCAGCTTTGAACCAGTCGGTAATGAAGGTTAATAACAAACTTAGTAGGTTGTTTCGTTCAGGCCAGTTGCATTGTATTCCACATGGATGTATTCGGGGGGACCATATGTATCTTGAAGATGGGGTCCATTTGTCCCGGGAGGGGAATGTCTTACTCATAAGAGACTTCATAGCTTGGTTAAAGAGTTTCTGTAGCCATGACCTTTAGTAGGAGTTTGTGGGGGGTCCGGATAGCCGGTCAACTATCCGGCCTGTGGCGGTAAGGTCATGATCGGTGAGCAGTAATTGGAAGATCCCTAGAGGTGGGCCGCCACCCATTATGGATGGGAGCGCCCGGGGGGAGGCGGCCATTGGCCCCTCACACGGGGAGGCGGTACCCCTCTAAGGATGGGGCCGCTGAAAGGGAAGGCGGTCAAGGCCCCTCCCAGGGGAGGAGGGGCTACGGGCCCCTCCTGGGAATTTCCCGGGGCCAGGACATCCGCGACGGCGGATGTGGTAAGCAGTGTGGGGTGGGAGGGGGGTCTACCCTACCTTCTAGACACCTCACACGAGTCCTCGGACGACCACTAAGATGGCGTCGAGTAAATATGGGGCCCCCGTTAAGACAAGGGAAATTGGAAGTTGGCACAGAGGTGCAGTCCTCTCTGCGCCCGCCCCTCACAAGTAAGGGGGGGAGTTCTGGTATTAGGGATCTGACACCGGTTACGACCTTGCCGTTGGCCCGTAATGTTAGGATGTACAATTTAATTTTGAGTATATGCATTTGCAGGATGTTTAGAATCGGCTAGTAGAACCTTTGTATTAGAGCTGTGTTAAGGTTAGCCAATAAACATCGTAATGTGTAAATGAAATTGTACATGATATGAAACTGTTATTTTAATGTTTTAATTTTGTTTCATATTTTAATAAATACGGCCGGGAGGGTAACTCCCTCCCGCCTTCCAAAAGTCAAGAACTGTGTCCGTCTTCCCATCCTTGGGGATTGTGTTGGGAGGGGGTGACGGGTATATGGAAAGGGGCGACCACTCGGTCCCCCCGAACGTATGGTAGGGTGCCCTGACCCCCCCGGGAAACCATTTTGGGCGGGAGGCGTGTCTCGGCTGGTATGCCCGAAGCGGCGTAGCCGGGGCGCGCCTTTTTCCGCCCAAGAGGGGTTGTCCTAGACACCTAAACCGTTGGCCACGCCCCGTAGGCGGATCGGAGGAGGATACACGCCCTCCCGAGGAAGAATAAAAGAGCAACAATCTAAGGAAGCATCCTCTTGTTCCTGTGCTTGGAAGCTGCACCTCCTCGTTGCACGTGAGCCCGAGACGGAACAAGGAGCCAATTTTGACCCACCCACCAGCCCCTTATGGCAACGATTAGTACTGCAATAAAGTCGATTAACGGTGATATTATCTCTTTTACAGGTTGTTTTAATAAAGTCTGGATTGTCTTTTTTGAGGATAATAAAATGGTTGCTATTTAGCATGTTCTTAGGCGAAGTATTACAGCCTAGTTGAATGATGTGTTACTTGTGTAAATAAAGGTTTTACTGTGTAATATCCAGTCTAACCATTTATTCCGTCCCCATTAGGTTAAAAAATGTCGTATTTATTTTGGTCGGGCGGTAAGGTCATGATCGGTGAGCAGTAATTGGAAGATCCCTAGAGGTGGGGCGCCACCCATTATGGATGGGAGCGCCCGGGGGGAGGCGGCCATTGGCCCCTCACACGGGGAGGCGGTACCCCTCTAAGGATGGGGCCGCCGAAAGGGAAGGCGGTCAAGGCACCTCCCAGGGGAGGAGGGGCTACGGGCCCCTCCTGGGAATTTCCCGGGGCCAGGACATCCGCGACAGCGGATGTGGTAAGCAGTGTGGGGTGGGAGGGGGGTCTACGCTACCTTCTAGACACCTCACACGAGTCCTCGGACGACCACTAAGATGGTGTCGAGTAAATATGGGGCCCCCGTTAAGACAAGGGAAATTGGAAGTTGGCACAGAGGTACAGTCCTCTGTGCGCCCGCCCCTCACAAGTAAGGGGGGGAGTTCTGGTATTAGGGATCTGACACCGGTTACGACCTTGCCGTTGGCCCGTAATGTTAGGATGTACAATTTAATTTTGAGTATATGCATTTGCAGGATGTTTAGAATCGGCTAGGAGAACCTTTGTATTAGAGCTGTGTTAAGGTTAGCCAATAAACATCGTAATGTGTAAATGAAATTGTACATGATATGAAACTGTTATTTTAATGTTTTAATTTTGTTTCATATTTTAATAAATACGGCCGGGAGGGTAACTCCCTCCCGCCTTCCAAAAGTCAAGAACTGTGTCCGTCTTCCCATCCTTGGGGATTGTGTTGGGAGGGGGTGACGGGTATCCCGGCCATAACAAAGAAGCACATTTTCTAAAATGCTTTATTATCACTAAAATCAAATTTCATGTTGCAAGGTAGCACCCAAACAAACTGTTTTCTTGTGGAAAATGGCTTTGTATGGCTTAAATAACACTGTTATTTATTGTTGAAACATCAAGTTACCGTTTGATGAGATTAGGAACGGGAATGAATACCTTGCATGGAGGCAACTTCTGGACCGTAACAATAAACGAAATAAGTAGAAACGGGCGCCCTGCGAAACATGAAGCACTGCGCACGTGTGGAGAAAATTAATACAGGTGTGGATATAAAAGCAGTAGTCCCCAAAGGAGCATATGTACAACTACAGCGTAACAAAACTGTATTTGGCCGGTGCTCCTGAGAGAAAACACCAAGTGATGTTACAGGAGTGCCAACCAATAAGAAGCAAACAAAGAAGAGTGATGGAGGAGTAAACCAATGGCAGGCAGCCTGGTGGGATCACACCCCTTGTAATGATTACAACAGGTCTTGCAGACAGCGCATGCGCTGATGCTCAACCTAAAAAATATGTTAGGGGGCAGAGTGGGCACACCCGAAAGGAACCCCCCTTTACAGGCTGGCCACAACATGGACAACATGCCGTGGCAGCCATTACAGGACTCTTTGACATGGAGCCAATTGAAATGAAAAGATGATAACAGTTACAATATAATTTATTTGTTGATGGTACCAAACTAATTTTAGGAATTGTCTGTTTTAAGGTGATTTTACCCCGTAAAATTAAAGGATGCTAACTGTTACAATATAAATCATTTGTTTTCTGTTCTAAGCTGTTCTAAGCTGATTTTACCCTGTGAAAAATGCTGACCCTCATATGAGATTTCATGAATCATATTTAAGAGAAAACAGTTTTCTCATGATTTTCTCAGAGAGGTATGGAAGGTGCTCCAAAAGCTAAAATGCAGAGCATGTTTCCTGTAAATCCACACTGTCTTTCTCAGCCCTGTGAGAATAAAGTCTGACATTCTCAGTAAATTGTTTACTACCAGCAAGAGCAGCGTATGTGAGCTGATATACAGTATTCTACTGCAGCCTCCCAGAGTGTTCTAAAGAACAACTAGAGCGCTAACAGTCTTACTTGTGACAAAACTGTGGCACACCTGAAGCCATCTTGATTGAATCAAACTGATAAACCTCGAAATATTTAATTTAAAAAGGAACAAAAAGAGGCAGTTCATTTTGTCATAGAAATGATGGTTAGTGCTGTAGAAAGCAAAATTAGAAAACTTTTTAAATGAGTTTTTACACATCTTCTTCTATTTCAATAAAACGTTTTGGCACACAGACCGAAACATGCACTTTCAACGCCAGCAGCAGATTGCCAGTTAACTCCCTGAGGACAGCAGCTTTACTACAGTGTTCTAATGAGAAACTAGAGTATTAACTTTCTGAAATTATTCCAAAAGTGTGGCACAGCTGAAATTCACCTTGATGGAATTGAAGTGGAAAACTGAAAGCACATTCTTCTGAGGATACTGCAGTAAGGTAAACATTTCCAGCTAACTAAAAGGAAAGTTTAGATTCTATTGAGGACAAAGAGGCAATGACTATGCATATCGTTCATCACTTCATTAATCCAGCAGCATTCAAAGAACATCTTAATAAAAAACAGCCTTAACTACATTTCTCATGAACCACCAGCGAATCCAAGAAAGGCATCGAGCAGCGCGGAGGGAGCATGGAATCCTAGGAGCAGCATTGAGCAGCGCCGAGGGAGCATGGAATCCTAGGCGCAGCATTGAGCAGCGCAGAGGGAGTGGGGAATCCAAGGAGTGTTACCAAGCAGCTTAGAAGGAAGTTACCCGTTTAGGGTCACCCGGGTCACTAATGACCACCTCTCAGTCTTTCACACAAAATGAAGTACACACAGAGCGGAGCCGGGTTTGCCCTGTCACTAGGAGTGCTGCAGAGGGACTGACATCAGCAAGCATTAAGATACAATATGTACATTTCATATCCAATGAAGACACGCCCATCATGGAATTTTCCAAGCAGATGTAGCTAAACAGTGAAATACAAGGAGTAAGTTCCTGTTGATTACCTGCTACGTTGACTGTTGTTATTTCTGCCTGGGGAGACCGAGGATTGCGCGTCAAGCACTGAGGGCCGCCATTGCCTGCATCAACACCGGGGGGGTGAGGAGACCACACTACCCAGCATCCCTTGCAGCTGCTGACTCCGCCCTCCGCGCCAGGAGGCACTTAAAGCTCTCCTAGGGCTCCCACAGCGCGGGAGTCCATTCCTGTTGGTTACCTGCTGCGCTGACTGTTGTTGTTTCTGCCCGGGGAGACCGAAGATCGCGTGCCAAGCGCTGAGGGCCGCCTTTGCCTGCATCAACACCGGGGGGCCAGGAGACCACACTACCCAGCATCCCTTGCGACTGCTGATGTCGCGCTTCACGCCAGGAGGTGCTTAAAGCTTGACCAGAGCTCCCGCAATGCGGGACACGCACGGGCGTGCCCCGGCGCTGCCCGTCAGAGGCCGAAGGAGGCTGGGCTGGGCCACCCCTCTTAGCGATCCATTAAGGTGAGTGGCATTAAGCAATATGGGGAAGCGTACAGTAACATCAGGCCCAAGGCCTACTATTACCATTGACAGTATGCTTGAAAGAGCTGTTAGTATCGTCTCATCGGAGATTGAACTAACAGAGAGGAGACTTTCCTTGGGCCTATCAGTATCCCAGCTGCATTCGCCTGAAGGAGCTGAGCGGGGTAATTTATATGCCCCTCTCCCCCTGACACCTAATGTACTAATTACCACCACCTGCCATCGAGAAACGCGGCCAGTAGATCCTGAGATTGATGAGGCTGATGTGGAGTTTCCTGATTGTCAATCCCTGACTCAAGCCAACGTCAGCACTGGGAATTTGACCCCAAATACTAAAGTAATTGGGGCAAAAAGGAAGAAAACTATGCCAAAACCCACTAGCAGTAAGAGGAAACAGCCCCCTCGTCTAAAATCCCAACCCACACCCTTGAGTTCATGGATACAAGGGTCCATTGCTGTGTCCCCAGGCTCTATTGAGCAAACAATCGATATCACTGTGGACTTGACTGCATTAGAAGCCGCAGCTAACACTACCAACACTCAGACTGAGCACACCTTTACCCCTAGTATTCGTGTTAGGCCGGGTGATATTTCATTCGAAACCATAGTGGACTCCGTTTATGAACGTTTAAAGAATTTAGTAGATAAACAATTCAATGCCCTTTTTAAACGTTTGGGCAGACTTGAAAATCTGGTAAAGAAATCTGATACTCGAAAAAATGCAGTTACTATTGTTATTAAAATTAGGGGGGAGCAGCACTTAAAACTAATGGAAATAACTAATCAGAGTATGCCACAGCAGATTGGGGACCATATGCTACCCACTGTTAATTCTGTTAATACTGAGAGAGAGAGACCTTGTTTATTTAGTCCACACCGGATCCACACCAACCCCAACACCACCCTCAGAGGAATACTCATCTGCAGACCCCCCGGACCCTGGGCTCATTTCAGCGACTCCATCGCCGACCTCGCCAGCACCCACGCACTCGCCCCCACCGACTACATCCTCCTCGGGGACCTTAACTTCCACCTCGAGAACATCAACAATGCTAACTCCGCCACCCGGATCGCCAACCTCGCCAACCTCAGCCTCAGACAACTTGCACTGCACCCACCCACGCCGCCGGCCACACGCTTGACCCCCATCTTCTCTACAGGCTCCCACATCACCTTCGACCACACCACCGAACTCCACTGGAGCGACCACCGCTGCATCCATTTCACCTTCAAGAAACCAACCACGCACCACCGCCTCGCCGCTGCTGGAGCACAGTCACCGAAGACCAGCTGATCACCTCCCTCGCCAAGAACCCACCCACTGACCCCACCACCCAGACACCGCAGCCCGCAACCTCAGACAGTGGATCAACAACTGCGCCAACACCCGCGCCCCGCTCAAGAAACCCTCCAACAGCCACGCACAAAAGAGAGCCACCTGGTTCACCAACGAGCTCCAGGCCTCCAAATGCGCATGCCGGAAACTGGAGAAGACATGGCTCCACAAACGCACACCGGACAACCACGCAGCCCACATGGATGCCACCTGTAGACACCACCACCTCATCAGATTAGCCAAAAGATCCTCCTTCAAAGACCGCTTGGATAACAACGCACATGACAGCAAAGAGCTCTTCAGCATCGTAAAGGAACTCTAAAACCCCAGCGCCATCGCCAACGACATTCCGCCCTCACAAGAACTGTGCGACTCACTAGCCTTCTTCTTCCACCGCAAGATCACTGACATCCATGACAACTTCAATACCACGACCGCCCGACTACGCCAGACTCCACCCCCCCTGTGAACAGCGCCAACCGCCTGACCTCCTCATCCAACGTCAACGACAACGAGACACGCAAGGTCATGAACTCCATCCACTCTGGAACTCCGTCATACCCGTGCACTCACCACGTATTCAACAAAGCAGACGCTGCCATCGCACCCCAGCTATGGAAGTTCATCAACATCTCCTTCGAAACAGCGACATTCCCGGAAAGCTGGAAGCATGCCAAAATCCACGCCCTCCTCAAGAAGCCCAATGTGGACCCCAAGGACCTCAAAAACGCCCGGCCCATCTCCCTGCTCCCGTTCCCAGCAAAGGTCATTGAGAAAATCGTCAACATACAACTGACCCGCCACCTGGAAGACAACAACATCTTGGACCCATACCAGTCCAGATTCAGACAAAACCACAGCACCGAGACATCCCTCATCTCCGCCACAGACGATATCAGGTGCCAACTAGACAACTGCGAAACATCAGCCCTCATCCTCCTGGACCTGTCTGCTGCCTTCGACACAGTCTGCCATCGCACTCTAAAGACATGCCTCCTAGAAGCCGGAATCCAACAGAAGGCTCTTGACTTGACTGCTCTCCAGCAGAATCCAGAGCGTCCGCCTCCCACCCTTCCGATCCGAAGCCACCGACATCATCTGCGGCGTCCCCCAGGGCTCATCCCTCATCCCGACACTGTTCAACGTCTATATGGTCCCCCTTGCACAAGTGGCCCTCCATCACAACCTCAACATCATCTCATACGCCAACGACACCCAGCTCATCCTCTCCCTCACCAAGGACCCACACACCGCCAAAACCAACCTCTTCTAGGGAATGAAGGCCGTCGCCGACTGGATGAAGAGCAGCCGTCTGAAGCTGAACTCGAACAAGACGGAGTCCTCATCCTCGGACCCACCCCCTCACCCTGGGACAACTCCTGGTGGCCGACCACACTGGGAACAGCACCAAAACCCACCGACCATGTACGCAATCTAGGATTTATCCTCGACTCCTCCCTCTCCATGTCGAGGCAGGTCAACGCCGTCTCCTCCTCCTGCTACAACACCCTCCGCATACTCCGCAGGATCTACAAGTGGATCCCCACCGAAACAAGAAGAACGGTGGCACAGGCCCTCATCAGCAGCAGACTGGACTACGGCAATGCACTCTATGCAGGAATCCCAGCCAAACACCTAAGACGACTACAATCCATCCAAAACTCCTCCGCCCGACTGATCGTCAACGTCCCCTGCCGCAGCCACATCACCCCCACCTGAGAGACCTACACTGGCTCCCCGTCGCCAAGAGGATCACCTTCAAGCTCCTCACCCATGCACACGGAGCACTCCACAACACCGGACCAGCCTACCTGAACAGCAGACTCAGTTTCCACACCCCCATCCACCAGCTCCGCTCCGCCAGCCTCGCCCTCGCAGCTGTCCCCCGCATCCAACCTCCGGCAGCAGATCCTTCTCCTACCTCGCCGCCAAGACCTGGAACACCCTCCCTACCCACATACGGCAGACCCAAGACCTTCTCGCCTTCAGAGGCTCCTCAAGACCTGGCTCTTCGAGCAGTAGCAGCATCCCCCCTCCCCCAGCGCATTGGGACCCTTACGGGTAAGTAGCACGCTTTACAAGTACTCTGATTGATTGATTGATTGAATGTCTGTGAGAGCCTGCTCCTATTAGGGCCTAATCTTCGGGCAATCCCATAATATGTGTAGCAGTGAACCAGGGGTACCTCACTGTCACCAACACTCAGGAGATTTGGACTGGTTATACCGGTAGGTTGCAATCTTTGTGGCCATCTCGATACTGGCCATGTTGTGCATGTTGTATTGTGCCCTGTAATAGACGTCCTCCCATTCTTTAGTCGTGAGTTCCCTGCCGATTTCTGCTTCCCAGCAGAGTTGGCCCATTGAGGAGTTAATCATGTGGTATAGGTCTGAAACCAGGCACTTGTTGGAAGACCTCGACAAAAGACAGTTTTCGAAGGGGGTGAGTTGTCGTTCAGCACGGGGGCGCATAGAAGGTTGCAGCACCCACTGTTGGATTTGGGTGTAGTGCCAGTGCTCTCTTTCAGTAAGTATATCGTTTTTATTTGAAGGGTAGAGCACCCTCCAGGTCAAATAGGTGGCCTACTGATCTGCAGCCTGTCTGTACCCGGACTTCGAATGAAGGGTGCAGAGAGTCCAGGTGAAAATCCAGGTTATTAGTTATGGGAGTGAGTGGTGAGGGGAAAGTCGTGAGGTTCCTTTGTGTCGCTAGACTGTTCCAAACTGCCAGTGGTGCCTTGGTGATTGGAGAGAGATATAGAGATTTGGGCCTCGTGTGCTTCGGGAGGAACGGGATTCTCCACAGCGCTTGTCCCACCAGTTCCCAGCCATGGTAGGTGTTAGCTGGAGACCTAGATAAGGAATGGATACAGGGACCCACTATAAAGGCAAAGCATATCTTAAAGCGTTTAATATCTGTGACAAGAGAGTAAGGTTGAGAGCTTACAGCCAACAGCCTTCAACTCAGATCGGAAGGCGGGCAGTGAAGTAGAAGGTTCCTCCAGAGAAGCCATGACATCATCTGTGTATTCCCCTATAGTACGCGGCTCTCCACCAAATTAGACTACTTTTATCTGTGGGTTGGTGCGCACTTTCTGGTCCACGGGTTCTATGTACAGGGCCAACAGCACGGGTGACAGTGGACACCCCTGTCCACCCCCCTGCAACAGGGAAGGGAGAGGATGGGTGCGGAGAGGATGGGTGCCCATTGACGGTGGCTGTTGGGTGGGAGTAACTGCTGAGGATCCATCTCTGAAAGTGGTCCCCTGTGCCAAAGTGGGTCAGAGTGGCTGCGGGATAGGGCTAGTGGACCCTATCGAAGGCCTCCTCGGTGTCTATTCCTAAGAGCATTCTTTCGTCTGCATATCTCAGGGTCTATGATGCCGGGAAGGAGAGGGCCAAGCCGAGCGGCAAGAATCCAAGTAAAGGTTTTGAGATCTGTGTTCAGGAGGAAGATGAGATGAAAGGAAGCACAATGAGTCCTGTCTTTCCCGGGTTTGGGGATTACTACTATATCTGCTCGGAGGATCGACAGGGGGAGTGGTGTTGTGTCCCTGATCGCGTTAAAGAGCCTCATGAGGACTGGGGCAAGGCTTTGACAGAAAGTTTTATAAAAGGAGGCTGGAAAACTGTCTGGAAGGCTTTAGGTGGGAAATACTAGAGATAACATCTTCTATCCTGATCAGTTGTTCTAGATCCACAACCTACGTGGGAGTCAGTGAAGTAGTGGAAGCGCCCTTTAGATAGGCTGAGATCACGTCCAGCGACACATCTTGTGCGGTGTAGAGGGTCTGATAGTATTTCCAGAAGGAATCTACAATGTGTGTTTCGTCTGTCCACTCATTTCCCTCCCTGTCTGGACACCTGACTCCTGGTGTTGGCCCAATAGCTGACTTGCCAATAGGCGGCCTGAGCAGTCGCCACCCGTGTGGAACCTATGCCAGAGTCTGAGCGCAGTGTATTCAGCCCTATCAATGTCTAGCCCTGCTCGTTGAGCTCTGACCGCTTCAAGCTGCCTCCAAATCCTGAAGGGCCCTGTCCTTTTGGGTATATGCTCTGATTCTGTCACTTGGCGAGACAGGCTCTCTCTTTTGTCAGCTGAAGCTATAGCTATAAATTCCCCTCTCACAAACGCCTTCAGGGCATCCCACAGTATAGAGATCGAGATCTCAGGGGTGCAGTTAGTCAACAGGTAGTCCTGTATTGGCTTGGTTATCTGGCTTTTGACCTCCGGTCGGTGGAGCAGGGAGTCCCTGAGTCTCCACGTTCTGGGGGAAGGTCTAGAGTACGGCACTGAGAGGGTCACTGACAACGGGGCGTGGTCAGAAAGGGAGAGAGGCTTGATCTCTGTCGCTTGGACCGCCGTGAATACCTCTGGGGTAATGAGTAGGTAATTGAGTCTGGTATATGTTTTATGGGCATGAGAGTAAAGTGTGTAATCGGGAGTTTCCAGCTGTGAGGTTCTCCAAAGGTCCACTAAGCTAATATTCTTCAGCCACTCCTGACCCGCTGTCGTGAGGGTCCTTGTCTCTCCATGGCGTTGTGCTCAACAATCTGGTTGATCTTTTTTGCATTAAGAAATGAACATTGAGACATCCTTGTATGTACCAATAACCCAGTTTTAACTACAAGGCACTTCATTTTCACCTATGCCTAGAGGTCTGGCTATGGTTACTTCACTTGGGGTTTATCATTCTCCTTTACTTTTCAAAAAGACCACTCACAAAATCTAATGCTAGTCAAATAAAAATGTGTTCGGCCAATAATGACCATAAAAGCACAATTGCACAAATGTATGATATTCCATCGCGGTCTTCAAACCGCGAAACATTTACAACACAGCCATTACAACGCAAGTCATTACAATGACTTGTGCTGGATGGTGCTGGACTTAGGAATAGTACGATTTACTATTCCAACTTCAGCCTACGTAACAATAGGGAAGGTGTTGGAATAGTAAATCATACTATTCCTTAGTGTATAACGCAAGCGTTGTAATGGCCACGTTGTAAACATATTGCGGCGTAAAGACCCAGTTGTAATGGATGTCTCCCTAATAGCACAGCCCTAGAGTAACAATTTGAAAACTTGCACAATACCTAATAAAAGGGCGAAACCGATAATTCATGTACAAATTTCCATGTACGAGTGATAAAGCCCTAGTTTATATTAATTTTAATCAAATATAAAAACTACTACATGTCAAAACTACTACCCCTTCTTTGACCTGGATAAAGAGGATTCTGTACAGTACTAAAAAATTATTTAAAACAATGCCCATTAAAATATAACAATTCTATGGACAAGTCAATACAAGATCACATTTTTTCTTTCGGCAAAGGGCTCCTGTTAAGAAACTCCCAACCCCGAAACATATCAAAGGTGATGACAACATTTGCAGATATATCTGTGCTGGCCTCACTTGTGCAAAATTACAGTGTTTTAAAAGTGGTAAAATGTATCTTGACCGAAGATCATTATAAAATCCACAGAAGAACATAACATTTATGAGACCTTGGTCCAAGAATTCATCACGGGGGCATGGCTTTACAGCCCCAGGCTTCAAAATCCCCTTAGAGACTGTGAGGGACCAGTGGAAACAATTGAACCTAAACCTGATTAAAAGAAAACGGTGGTGTAGATTTTTTAATATAAGAGCAGAAGGGTTGTTCTAAAGTTCCAGGACTCAGGATTATGTACTGTCCTATGGTAGGTTTTTTAAGCTCCCTTTCCACCATCCTCTTAGCTAAAACTTGTCTTTTAATTACCTTCAACTCACCAGGGTGCATTTGTCTAGGATGTATAAAAAGCTCAGGGCGCCCAACATATGCCAGCTGCTGTGAGATGTAACCCAGCCAAGGAATGTCAGCCACCTGTCCAGGCTCATACAATCTTCTAAAACTGTTTGGTTCTGGGTAGGTGTGGGGCTAGACCATATTTTTAGCCACCATATTTAAGGGGCCACTGTTATGCGGCCAGAGATATAACCCAGTCCTAATTCTGAATGCATCATAAAAGATGGGTGCAGGGGGTACAGATAATAGTTTCCGCAGGAATTTATCCTCAGCCACCTGCTGATCACCAACCTCCTTATAGCCCCATTCCTCGCTGCCATATGGGGCCATTGGTGTACATTTCTCATTACAGACCTTCAGTAATGCTCGTAGTGGTTTGCTCTCCAGTCTCCTAGCAAACTCAATCGTCGCTCCGGCTGATCTAGACAGGGTGTTTGTTTTTTAGTGTTCGCTGAGGTACCCAAGACCCTTTTTTGTCAAACAGGACGGCAGATTTACAAGAAAGTGACCCATATGTAAAGATGCGTCACTTTCCCTGCGCCACCCTGAGAAACACTTGTGCCACTATGGATGCACCGTGTTTCCAGTACGGCGCACCATGGCGCAAGGATTGACAGATGCGTCAGAAATTCTGATGCATCTGTTGACGCAAAAGTCATGCATTGCTGGAGTCATGTCACAAGCACAACGCAACTCCAGCAATACAGGGGAGACCTATTCTCCTTATGCTGCGTCACTTATTATGCCTGCTTCAAGCAGGCATAGGAATTTGATGCAGTGGCGTCCTAGAAGTGGCACAGTGAAATTTTGTAGATTTCACTGCGTCACTTCTACGTGGCTTTTTTGCGTTGGAACCCCCACCATGCATACATTATACCTGACGCAGGTATAATGTGATGCAGGGCTTTACAACGTGATGCATCTCCCTAGATGCGTCACGTTGTAAATGGATGCATTTTTACGCCGCTGTTGCGTCACAAAAAGTGACACAACAGCAGCGCAAAAATGATGCAGGGGGCTTGCAAATCTGCTCCACGATATCCAAATAGGCAAATGTAGCAACATTTGTCAGTTCTCCACCTGTGCATAAAAGCGTATGCTTGTCACGATTTATTTTACCAGATGACATTATGTGGGACTTCGAGAAATTGATAGAGAGGTTGAGTGAGACCATAACATCTATAGACGTATTTACGATTCTTTGCAGCACCTTTGGTGTCCTTGCAAGTAGAATTGCATCATCTGCGTATAAAAGAGCAGGGATGGGTTTAGCACCTGCTCTAGGAGTGTCTTTGCTAGCCGATGATAGGGCTGCACCCAGATTGTTAATATATAAGGTAAACAAAACAGGGGCCAAAATACATCCCTGTCTAACCCCTCGCTTAACGACCCAGGATTCTGTAAGGGAACCATTTTCATTGTATTTGACAGAGGCTGTTAAATGTGGGTGGGACCAATGCAGAAAAGCCACTAGATTGGCATCCGCCTCACTCTTTAATAAAGGCCATGATTTTGACCTATTCACTTGGTTGAAAGCAGACATTAAGTCCATGAAAGCCATGTGCATATATTCCTATATAGTGAGTGAGTATTTGACGATAATCATGAGTACCTTTATGCATTGATCCACTGTCCCCAACCCCCTTTCTGAAACCGTATTGCAGGTCAGATATTATATTACTTGCATCTAACCATATTGTTTAGCCTTGTAAAATCACTTTCCCCATCATTTTTGCAGCACAGACTAATATTGAGATCGGGCAATAACAAGCAGGGTCATCCCGAGCGCCCTTTTTAAAATTGGGTAAAATAACCGCCGTAGACCAAGAGTGGGGTGAACCGCCTACCGTTGCTGCATTAAAGACCCTAGCTAGGATCTATGCCCACATCCCTGGGTCAGCTTTATAAAGATCTGCAGGGACCCCATCAGGCCCAGGGGCTTTTCGTCCTGATGTGTCCATGATTGCTTTCTGGACCTGAGCTACCCCAAAGCATAGCGGACGCGTCTCTATGCAAGGTACCCGGGGGTGATGTTTCTTTCCAAATCCATTCCTCTATAAATCTGCTCAAAATAACTAACCCATCAGCAGGGATGACACCGTCTGTTCTGATACAAAAAGGACTGTTTACGGATTTTCAAAATGTTGAACTATTCGACAAAACACTAACCAGATTCAGATCATGCAATGCTTGTTCCCGTATCTTGTCTTTCCTTTGATTTATGGCCACTTTACAGGCTTTTCTCCGTACCTTTATCTGTTCTTCACTCTTGGGTTTATATTGTAAAGCACTCATAGGAGCTTTGTGGGATTTAGAACAGTCTGCGTCGAACCATTTTTCCCCCTCTAATATCCCTATCCTTCCTCTCCCTGTTAAACTTTCTACAATCCTCTTGACAAGATTTCCAAAAGCCCCTATTGTCACACCAGCTTCAGCCTGGGAATCAAGACACAATTTAATATCTTCAGCACCCTTCGTATATAACTTATCTAAAAAGGCCTCCGCCACCTCATTTTGCGGACCTGATTTGTTGGTTTAAAGTCCCAATTTGATAAACTCTTTCTCTCCGCTACATGGAAGTCCAACTCTCCCATCATTTGTAAAATCAGCGGATTGTGATCACTATAGCAGCTCCACATAGGGTTTACTTTTAATAATATGTAAAGGAGCAGGGGAGCAGATACCATAATAAAGCCTATATTCAAAGAACAGCCCCGCCAAATAAAAGATGGTACTAACTCTGTCTCACCCGTGTGCTCAAGGCAGTGTAAAATATTTGTGGCAAGTGTTCCGGTCGCTTAAAAATGATTAATGTGTTATTACCCTTCTCCCGAGGAGGCCAAAGACGAGAAGGCTGAAACGTGGTCTCGTCTACACTTCTAAGGACTAAGGAGGAGTCCTTGGAACTACAGTTTTCCTTGGAATTGTGTAGTGACACACTAGCGCTAGTCCTTAAGTGTTTCACCCGGACTACCTCTGAGTGGTTTGCCCAGAATTTATGGGTGGACACTAGTGAGAATAATATTCTAGGGTTTCCGTGTAATGTATAACTGTGTTTATGTTGATGATATGATGTTGTGGTATATGTTATGTTCCGTTTTCTTCATTGATTAGGTGCCATTGTGTATGTGTGTTATAAATACATTGTGATAGGTACATTAAGAATAATACATTTCGGAGAGGGTAATTAAATGTGCTCTACTCATCAACTTTTTTGAATCTTTTCCCTCATACCATTTCTTCTTGTATTAAAGTAAGTCCCATACCCAGGTATAGGAGGGTAATTTGGCTATACTTCTTTTGTTTATGTTTGCAAGCTCACTAGCAGCATTTGATTTACAGGCCCGGGGCACAGACAGTGCACTGTACTAGGGACTTAACAGTAAACCAAATATGGAAACACTAATCCATGATAACAATTTACAGAGGGAACACTTGCACTTGGGCACTGAACAGCAGTAACCCAAGGGATCTAGACCAGCAAAAACAAAATCCAACACACAGTAAAACACAGGAGGCAAAGGCAAAAAATTCAGGGGAAACCCATGCCAAGGCTGCCAGCTCTAACACTCTCTCTTCCAATTTTCGGGTTACACCAAATCTGAGCCATGGTATTTCCTCTAGTCACTACCTTGAATGCTTCCCAAACTGTAACTGCTGCAGGTACAGAACACGCAATAATGTCAAAATAGTCTATGATCTTATCCCGCTGATGTTTCACAAGAGTATCATCTAACAGCCACCAGGCATTCCAACACCCCATACCCTTCAACTCGCATTGTCGATGTCAGAGGGTTAGTTGGACGGGTGAATGATGGGAAAGCCAGCTGGAGAGAATGACATATTTACCTAGGTCGCCTACATGAACTGTCTGTACTGAAAATGGGAAGGACCTACAGAGGCGAATGGAGAATAGCGACCCCTGTCGACCACTGAGTAAATATTGCATGATAGACACAGGTGACTGTGTACTACCCAGGAATACACACTTTGTACCTAGTAAATGACTCTCTTGAAGTAACAGGATATCAGGGGTGTGATGTTCAACAAACAACATTACGGCCCGTCTCAATTTTAGTTTTCAAACTATTTACAGTCCATGACTTTATACACGGGTTTGCTGAAGTGAATAGTGTCTCCCTCTTTTTATTTCTAAACGGCTACTCCGCACACAGTGGAAGTACGAGCAAAGTAACATATGGAGTACTAGGCCCGTCTCCCAGTGATAAGATTCAGCAAGGTGTGAGTGAGACTTCAGCACAACCTCTAAATGTGTGAGTGTCACTCATGATGAGTGAGACTTGAATGCTCTGATGTGTGCCTGTCGGATCTGATGTCACTGCGGAGGCAACAAATGCAACTTGCCTGACAGTGCTACGAAGCCCTCCTGCACCCGCACATTGATGGTGCGTGGTCGAGGAGTGACTTATGCCAGGAGAGAGGGTTACCACCTGGCTGGTATATTATAGGCGTGGCATGGCCAGTATTTTAATGTTCCGGCCAGTACAATAAGTAGGAAAATAACCTAACGCTGGTATAGTTTTCTTCAATAAGTGAAAAGTTAAAATATCAAATATAAGTAAAAATCACTTGTTCAATGTGTTCTAGAACTGCCTTAATGAATCATGACTCATAGTTAAAGTAAACAAAGACAGCAAAGCCATGTTAATAAATAATACAAACAATTTTAAGCAAAGTCTTATTGAAGAATAATATCCGAGCCTTTGCAAACTCTTAAAACATGACCAAGAGGTGGTAGCTCTAATAAGAGCCTGTATGAAGGAGTCTGGCATTAGTTAGTGCTGGAATACCCTCTCATCCTCAGGCCCGGCACCGGTCACTCACTGCCATGGGACCATCCACTGAGGGAGAAATCTGTGAGAGTCAAACCTGATTGTTCTGTATTATGAAGTTATTGTGACTACAATCTTCTTAATCTTTCTTTATTTTATAAGTGAAACTTTGAAGGGAGTGAGGTGGTAAACAATGCAGACAAATGCAAAACTTGATTTGGGGCAAACCGTTGAAATGCTGTTTGAGTATACACAGCCCTAACAAATATAAAGATTTACCCTCAGAAACAGGGAAATTAGAAAAACGCTGTCTAGATTTATTCTAGCAGTGAGTTGCATACACATTTTCATCTATTTAATGAAATTCAGGCTGTCATTTCAAATTCAGTCCTGGAGACTGGAGGTGGCGGTTCCATCTTTGGCCACCAGAGGGGGCTTCTCGCCTGCTGATGAAACACTGAACCGCATATTGGCTGAAAGGGAGAAGGGTTTCCTCTTCCGGAACAGCAGCGGCAGAGACAGCACCAGCAGCGGTGGTGACATCATTTGCTGTCTCTCCTCGTGTGCTGCAGAGGAGGAAGGAGCCCTGTCTGGTGAGCAGATACCTCCATCTTCAGATCCCCTCAAACCCCAGATCTGCCCCCCCTCAGACCCCAGATCTGCCCTCTCAGACCCCAGATCTGCCCCCCTCCGACCTCCGGGAGGAGGAGGGAGCCTGGACACGTCTGCACAGGTCTCTGCTCAGGTAGGAGATTGTCAGCACCTTCTGCTGTGTTTGAAGAAATAGACTGAATAATCCTGGAGGGAATCTCAGCAAGAGCCGGGCTGAGCGGACCTGATTTGTTGGTTTAAAGTCCCCATTTGATAAACTCTTTCTCTACGCTACATGGAAGTCCAACTCTCCCATCATTTGTAAAATCAGCGGATTGTGATCACTGTAGCAGCTCCACATAGGGTTTAATTTTAATAATATGTAAAGGAGCAGGGGAGCAGATACCATAATAAAGTCTATATTCAAAGAACAGCCCCGCCAAATAAAAGATGGTACTAACTCTGTCTCACCCGTGTGCTCAAGGCAGTGTAAAATATTTGTGGCAAGTGTTCCGGTCGCTTAAAAATGATTAATGTGTTATTACCCTTGTCCCGAGGAGGCCAAAGACGAGAAGGCTGAAACATGGTCTCGTCGACACTTCTAAGGACTAAGGAGGAGTCCTTGGAACTACAGTTTTCCTTGGAATTGTGTAGTGACACACTAGCGCTAGTCCTTAAGTGTTTCACCCGGACTACCTCTGAGTGGTTTGCCCAGAATTTATGGGTGGACACTAGTGAGAATAATATTCTAGGGTTTCCGTGTAATGTATAACTGTGTTTATGTTGAGGATATAATGTTGTAGTATATGTTATGTTCCGTTTTCTTCATTGATTAGGTGCCATTGTGTATGTGTGTTATAAATACATTGTGATAGGTACATTAAGAATAATACATTTCGGAGAGGGTAATTAAATGTGCTCTACTCATAAACTTTTTTGAATCTTTTCCCTCATACCATTTCTTCTTGTATTAAAGTAAGCCCCATACCAAGGTATAGGAGGGTAGTTTCGGTATACCCCTTTTGTTTATGTTTGCAAGCTCACTAGCAGCATTTGATTTACAGGCCCGGGGCACACACAGTGCACTGTACTAGGGACTTAACAGTAAACCAAATATGGAAACACTAATCCATGATAACAATTTACAGAGGGAACACTTGCACTTGGGCACTGAACAGCAGTAACCCAAGGGATCTAGACCAGCAAAAACAAAATCCAACACACAGTAAAACACAGTTTTCAAACTATTAACAGTCCATGACTTTATATAATATCCCATCTCATAGTCTGACAACAATTTGTTAGTCATTCGAATCAAAGCGATCCTGTACAACTCGCTGGGGCATGTGCCTGGTAACCCGAACAAAATGAAACCCTAAAGAATCTAAAGTAAAATCCATCCCCCTAACATCCCCACCCTATATTTCTATCCTAGAAGCATAAGTCTCCCCAAATCATATGTAATAATCAACTGTGAAACTCAATGGCAAAAAATGAAAAAAGAAACAAGCAAAAGGAGTGATGCACTTTGAATGAAGAGTCCTTTTTCTTTTCTCTTTCAGGGGCTTTGTATTATGCAGAAAAGCTGAACATGAAGTCAGTCCTTTCATAATGGTCTCTGTTGCCACATGCGTGTTATTTTCCCCCAAACCCTGGGTATGGTGAAGACTGTCTGCAGCAGGAGCAACTTCTACCCCAGATGTGTCAGCTGAAAACATTTCAAAGGAAATATCTAGACACAGCACAGCGGGCCGAGGTCCTATCCTTCACATCCATTTGTAGCACTAAGAGCATCAGTGAAAAAGTGCCTCGTTTGACATGGTTATCCCCTGTTTTTTGCTGCCTGGTTTTTGATGTAGTTTCAATTGTAGTGCACAGGGTCTCCTGTGCCAGTGCTTTTTCCCAAAACATATCCACAATTGCTATGTGTGCCCCTTGTAAGTCACTAGTAAATGGTACCCTGGGTACCCAGGGCCTGGGAGCTAAAGAGGGTCCCCTCGTACCCTCCTCAGTGGGACCATGCCACTGCCCTTGCAGCTTGCATGCTCCTGTGAGAGCGAAAACAACAAGGTTGACAGGGCATTCTACCTGGGTGCCATGCCAGACAACACTGCCTGTTTGGTACCAAACTACTCCTTTCAATATATCCACACCAATGCCACTGTGAGATTTATTATACCATGTATTCAGAGGGCACCTCAGAGGTGCCCGCTGAAAACCTACCAATCCTGGTGTGGTTTCTGACCGGCTGTAGGCATTTAGCCACCACCAGACATGTTTCTGGACCCATGGGTGGAGAGCCCCTTCACTCTTGGACCAGAAACAATGCACATCCTGGGCCAAGGTGTCACACCTCCTCCCCCTGCATGGGCCAATGCTCAAAGGGGAAGCTTCAAAGGCCTGCCACCTTTGTAACATGCAATCCCGTGCCTCTGCTGCTAACAGAAGACGGCAGCCTCCAGTTTACACCTTCCCTTCATGTGGGAAAACCGGTGGGAAAACTTAGGAGAATAAGAGTTGTGCCCACCTCTGCCAATCCACCCCTCAGGTGGGGGAGGCAAGGTGAAGCACATCTTTCAGTCCTCACTATCTTGAAGATGGGTAGACCCGCCAATCAGGGCTAGGTCTATGCACACTGCCACAGGAGGGTGGCATAAGAGAGGGTGTAGTAAACCCAGTTAAGGTGCCAATTGACCATACCTGCTACTCCCCTAAAATTCCCCTAAATTTGGTATTTAGGTGGCTCTACCACTCCTGGAAATTGGATCTTTGATGACTTATGAAGAAAGAAGAGGTCCCTGCAGAGAAGACTGAATACGACAACTGTCTTGGCCCCATCCCTACCAGCCTGTCTCCAGCTTCTGTGAACCTGCAACCTGTCTTGCAGCCGGTGACCTCTGAATACCCTGGGAGGACTGCTGCCTTTGAAAAAGACTCCAATCTCCCGGGGAGAGTGGACCTGTCCAGAAGAGAACAACCCCAAGTGCTCCGGATCCAGCTGGAACCGCGATCCCTGCACCCGACACCCACAGCCCGAGTCTGAGTGGCCCACCTGCCCAGTGAAGTCTCCCCAGTGATTCAGACCTCGAATCCAGTGTTCGCTGACCGCTCCCTCCAAACCTCCATGACGATGCCTCTAGACTGAATCCAGAGGCTCTGTCTGACCGTGACTGGCTCAGGTAAGAAGACTTGGAAGTTGAAAGGCACCCCTGCACCCAGAGCCCCTGGGCCTTGGTGAGCTGAACCAATGGTGCCCCTACGACACGCTGCCTCTCTACTTACCTCTCTGTAGTTGGTCTCCCTCTTGCAACCTCCAGTGAGATGCCTGCAGCTGTTTGTCAAAAGCTCCAAACTCCATTCAAAAGCATTGGGCACCCAACGCTGATGTAGCATCCAGCTGCCCTTCTGCCCCTGGTGGTGTATGCTTGGGGCTGCTTGGGGCCCCCCTGTGCTTGTGCTAACCCCCAAAGCTTAGCCTCTGCAACTGATCCACTTACCTGCAAGCAGTGTGGCTCCCGGCACCCCCAGTCTCTATTGAAAAGCATTGGGCCGAACTCTGACTCTGACCTCTGCACTCAGCCGCCCCTGTGCTGCTAGTGGTGCAGTGTTGGTACTCACCTAACCCATGCTCCTTGCTGACCTTTGGGCCCGAATACTGGATTTGTAAGTGTGGAACTTACCTGTTAAACTGCATTATTGTTTTCACCATAGGGAACATTGAACTGCTTCAAACATATTCTAAACGCCAACTTTTGAAAGTGAAAAATATTTTGATTTAAAAAGTGATGTGAATCTCCTTATCGAGCCGTGTGTCCATTATTGGTCAATGTTGTGCAATAAATGTCTTCCACTCCTCTGTGTGAGGCCTGAGGCTGCTAACCCACACTCCCACTAATAGAGCACTTTGGATTTTACATTGAGGCCTGTACACTTTTGGGGGACCCCTGATCTCTGTGCATGGAATGACCACTTAGTGGGCATACCATATACAAAGCCAGATTAATGCAGCGTCAATGTACATTTTGAAGGACTTCTCTTAGTGAACCCACCTCGGCACAGAATTTAACTCACTTTAGTCAAATCCAAGAATCAGCAGAAACAGACAGCGCCTTTAACCACTTTCTCCAGGAAACATACATTTGACTCCTCTCTCAGAAAAGACTGTATGCGTTTTCGTGGGCAATTTAGTTGGAGAAACCGCACAGCGGGAAAGTTAAGAGACTGAAGTACTCGTAGGAACGCAAGTGAGGAACCACTTTGTGACCATTGTAAAGTTCAACAACTCTGACATGAAATGTAATGAATCTGAAACAAACATTTCATATCCTTTTGCAGAGATCAGCACTCTTCTGGTCTGAATGCTGGTAGCATAGCTTGGCAGGAACGTGTCAGGGGAGCGCCTGTACTGCTTCCAGATGGTTTCATCTTTCAGCCAAGACCATGCTCCTCCCCCTTACTCAGAGGCGCAACTAGAGCCAAATTTAGAGGGGGGTGGGGGGGCTACAAAAATGTTCGGGTGGGGCTAATTCTTGCAGCAATAGGCAGAGTGGAGTTGCGGCTGCAATAAGACGGACACTAGACCAGCCGGGCTACAGCAGTTTAAAAACTGTCTGTGTGTGTGCACGGGAAGCTGTCTCAGCCTGGGCTGAATGCCCTCACATGAATTGATGTCACATAACATTTGACTATGATAATGTCAGAGGAAGAGATTTTAGTGAAATTATACGAATGATGAGTACACAGGTAAAATCCAAATCATTAATACAGACATCTAAATTGACATTACACGGAATGTATAATCTGTGCAGCCGTCACGGTGAAATATTGAAAAAGTAGTGATATCAAAATGTAGGACAGTGGGTTTGCTGAAGTGAATAGTGTCTCCCTCTTTAGTTCTAAATGGCTACTCCGCACACAGTGGGAGTACGAGCAAAGTAACATATGGAGTACTAGGCCCGTCTCCCAGTGATAAGATCCAGCAAGGTGTGAGTGAGACTTCAGCACAACCTCTAAATGTGTGAGTGTCACTCATGATGAGGAGACTTGAATGCTCTGATGTGTGTGCCTGTCGGATCTGATGTCACTGAAGAGGCAACAAATGCAACTTGCCTGACAGTGCTACGAAGCCCTCCTGCACCCGCACATTGATGGTGCGTGGTTGAGGAGTGACTTATGCCAGGAGAGAGGGTTACCACCTGGCTGGTATATTATCGGCGTGGCATGGCCAGTATTTTAATGTTCCAGCCAGTAAAATAAGTAGGAAAATAACCTAACGCTGGTATAGTTTTCTTCAATAAGTGCAAAGTTAAAATATAAAATATAAGTAAAAATCACTTGTTCAATGTGTTCTAGAACTGCCTTAATGAATCATGACTCATAGTTAAAGTAAACAAAGACAGCAGAGCCATGTTAATAAATAATACAAACAATTTTAAGCAAAGTCTTATTGAAGAATAATATCCGAGCCTTTGCAAACTCTTAAAACATGACCAAGAGGTGGTAACTCTAATAAGAGCCTGTATGAAGGAGTCTGGCATTAGTTAGTGCTGGAATACCCTCTCATCCTCAGGCCCGGCACCGTTCACTCATTGCCATGGGACCATCCACTGAGGGAGAAATCTGTGAGAGTCAAACCTGATTTTTCTGTATTATGAAGTTATTGTGACTACAATCTTCTTAATCTTTCTTTATTTTATAAGTGAAACTTTGAAGGGAGTGAGGTGGTAAACAATGCAGACAAATGCAAAACTTAATTAGGGGCAAACCGTTGAAATGCTGTTTGAGTATACACAGCCCTAACAAATATAAAGATTTACCCTCAGAAACAGGGAAATTAGAAAAACGCTGTCTAGATTTATTCTAGCAGTGAGTTGCATACACATTTTCATCTATTTAATGAAATTCAGGCTGTCATTTCAAATTCAGTCCTGGAGACTGGAGGCGGCGGTTCCATCTTTGGCCACCAGAGGGCGCTCCTCGCCTGCTGATGAAACACGGAGCTGCACATTGGATGAAAGGGAGAAGGGTTTCCTCTTCTGGGTCAGCAGCGGCAGAGACAGCACCAGCAGCGGTGGTGACATCATTTGCTGTCTCTCCTCGTGTGCTGCAGAGGAGGAAGGAGCCCTGTCTGGTGAGCAGCTACCTCCATCTTCAGATCCCCTCAAACCCCAGATCTGCCCCACCCCCAGACCCCAGATCTGCCCTCTCAAACCCCAGCTCTGCCCCCCCAAGCCGCAGGGGAAGGAGAGAGCCATGGACACGTCTGCACAGGTCTCTGCTCAGGTAGGAGATTGTCAGCACCTTCTGCTGTGTTTGTAGAAATAGACTGAATAATCCTGGAGGGAATCTCTGCAGGAGCCGGGCTGAGCTGGGCTCTTCTATCCAGGGGCCCCTGGGGCTGAGCTGGGCTCTTCTATCCGGGGGCCCCTGAGGGCTGAGCTGGGCTCTTCTATCCGGGGCCCCTGGGGCTGAGCTGGGCTCTTCTATCCGGGGCCCCTGGGGCTGAGCTGGGCTCTTCTATATGGGGGGCCTTGGGGCTGAGCTGGGCTACTCTATCCGGGGGCCCCGGGGGCTCAGCTGGGCTCATCTATCTTGGGACCTCTGGGAGAGAGGGGGGGGGGGTTTCTTCTGGCCCTGGTGGTCTTTGTGGGCATCATTTGTGTTTAAGACTGTAAAGAATCTGCACACTGCGCTGCATCTTACTGCATAATGAAGAATCTGTTCACGCTACCCTGCATCGTGCTGCATAATGAGTAATCTTTGAATCTTGCCAAGCATCGTACCTCATGATGAGGAATCTGCACACATTGGTCATTTTGTTTACTACACTTTGTGTCTTAGATTGACAGAAGACGATGTCTGTGAAAACTGCACTGCTTTTTGTACCTTGTGAAAAATGTGTGCTCTGCTATATTACTAATCTCTGTGAACCGATAAAATCTGTAGATTGCATTGCTTTTTCCTGCTCTATGGGGGCTGTTGACAGGAAAGCTGATGTGCACACACTGCACTGCATTTTATTACACTGTGAGGGGAATTTAAAATAAAAGAGGAAATCTGTGCAGACTCCTCTGCCTTTGACTATTCTGTGAAGGATGCTTAGAGCCCATCTGTGGTCTGCAAACGGAATCAGTTTTACGGCGGCTCGAGGGGCGTTTAAAAAAGAGAAAACCTTGGCACGCTGCACCGCTCTTCACTCTTCACTGGGAAACATACATCTATGCTGCACCGCTCTTTACTCTTCACTCGTCACTGGGAAAAAACTGTCCATTCTGCACTTCCTTTTACTACACGTAGGGGCATATTTATTCAAAGATTCATGCAGCACATTCCTGTTTTTCCCTGCGCTGGCGCACAATGTTCTACCGAGCGCCAAAGCAGGCGCCCCTGCACCATGGTGCAAGCGTGCGTGCCTTGTAAACAGGACTGTTTTTGTGCAGAAAGGGGCACCTTCCTGCACCAAAGCAATCCCCTGAGGCATTTTCCTCTTTCATGTGTGCTGCAGAATCCAGCACACAACGAAAGCAAGGAACAAGGAGAAATACAGATATTTATCCTCGTTACACCGTTCATGGGGATGCGTACCATTATGACGCACTCCCAGGTCTACCAATGTTGGTGAATGTGGGAATGCGGCAACATCTATGGGGCGATGCGTGGGAACGCCCACGCTCCGCCCATGGAACTCGTCACTGAGGCAGAGTAAAGCAAAGCAGCGATTTGTGCTGCGGTGCGTTACTCTAGATTTATCAGGCCACATATGGACATGCAGGGCGAGGTTGTGTGTCTTGATAAATCTAACTTAAGAGCTGCGTCGCTCTTGCGCTTCATTGTGCGGCTCAAGGCCGACGCAGCTCTTTGATAAGCCCCTAAGTGTGGTATTTTCAGAATCGATGACCTGTGCACGTTGCTTAGTTCTTTACTATAATACGAGGCGCGTTTACAGAAGAGGAAGTCTGGGCCCTGCACTAGAAGCAGTGTTAGGACAACAGGAGGAGAATGAGGGGTGGGTACAAAAGAGTAGATCTGTAAACTCTGCACTGCAGTTTACTGACACTTTGAGGCGCCTTTACAGAGAGAATCTGTCAGTACTGCAGAAACAGGAGGAAAGCTGTGTGCAGTGCACTACTGTGTATTACAATACCAGGGACGTTTACAGAGGAAACACAATGAGGGGTGTTTACAAAAGAGGAAATCTGTGTACAAAGCAATGCTTTTCACTATATTATAAAGAGTACCTATCGATCTGTAAAGTACATGGATGTTTACGCACACTTCGAGAAGTGTTTAAAGTACAGAATATATGTGTGCTGCTTTTTACTCACACTACGAGGGGCATTTAACGTGGGAACATTTATAAACTGCACCACTTATTGCTGACACCCATGAGTTTTAATTATACAAGGGAATCTGTGTAGAACCGGGTTTTTATGGACCCAGTGGTGCCAGGGGAAAACACCTGAAATCTCCTAGATTCATCTGTCTCAGAGTTACAGAAACGCGGCAACTTCTTGGTGACGTCACGTCAAAATTCAAATTTATTGGCTGCAACCAGTAACAGAGGTCCACAAAGTACAGTGGCTGTATATTCATAGGAGACTGCTCAAATTTACAAAGTCAGTGAACCCTTTTTATACGAAATATTATGCTTCAGGCAAACATTTCTTCTTTACTGTAAACCAATCCCATGTGTACAATAAACATTGCATGACAAGCCCACATTCCATTGTCCAGCCCACCATCACGTATTGCATGACAAACCCACGTTTCATCGTCCAGCCCACCATCAATGACTTGGCAGAACCCCAACACTCTTCATCAGATAGATGGTCGGACCCCTAATAAAAACTGGCACCTCCTCATTGTAAAGCAGGTCATAAAGAACGGAGCAGAGACAGGTGTGTGTAAGATTAGACATAGTTTTGTGCAGTAAAGGGTTTATGGCAGGCTGTGCCTTGATCTTAATCTCGGTCGGCCACTGGGAAAGGAACTGGCCGGACAGGTTTGGCTTCGGGCAGTGGAGTCAGCTTGCCCAGGTCACACAGGAGTCAGTTAAAGGTGTAGTGTCCCAAAGACTCGTTCGGCCTTAGTCATCGGCCTATGTGAGGGCAACCACAAAATGGCTGCCGTACACAAAATGGAACCCGAGAGTTCAGAACGGAATCTCTGGTTTCTGGTTGATCACGTCACTCGAACATGACGAAAACACTAGTGTATAGTATACTCGTCATTCTCTGTCTATTGATACCAAAATCGTCATGATTCGACGATGTTTATGACACGGGTCCAGAATTCACGGAACCACATCTGTACACATTGCACTGCATTTTACTGTCACTGTAAGGATTACAGAGGTCAACATGGCTACTCTGCACTACTTTTTACTTTACTTCACTTTGAGGAGGCATTTGCAGAAGTAATATTTCCACCTGGCGCTGCTTTTTACTGACAGTGGAAGGGAAATAAGGACATGAATAATCTCGGTTAGATCTAGATTCATTCTGATATCCAGTCTTTCTGTTACTCAGACTATTACCAACTGATAGTTTCTGGAGATTCACTTTGCATATTCCCTTCTATAAACTAGGCTGATTCACTATAATTCCACCAAAGGTTTCCAAACTCACCAGTGCTGCATGCTTCAATCTGTGTGACCCAGAACCTTGTTTATCTTGTGAATGTCTAAGAGGGGAGGGAATTGGATTAGTTTCTACATGAGGGTCAGTCTCTGTTTACGTGGCCTGCTTCAGAAAGCAGCCCCTGATAGCTTCTCTGAGGAACCCCTTGTTGTTCACTGGATGTCTGGCATAGAGGTGGAATACACATCCGGCCTCCTGGAGCCTGTTCCATCCCACTTGTCTACACTTCAGAGCAGGAAGCCTGGCAGAGGTGAAACAAAAAGATCCTCTTTTCTTGACTGATTGGAGACTGGTTGAAAGGCAAATTCAAGAAACGTCCTCTGGTTTGGCTTATTGTAGAATCCAGCCTGTTGTACCTCGTGTGACGATGGAAGAGGGTGTGACGGACATTGTAGGAGAGTAGGGTCTGCAATCCTATGATCACCCAGATTTTTTGCTTTTGTTTCACTGGTTTACGACTTTCTCTGGCTGTGGGCCTGCCAATCAGACCCACAGCCTGGCTGTTCTCTTTCTAAATTACTTCATGTACCCTAGGTGCATCTACCAATTGGTACTGGGCCACCTTATCAGACCCTGTAACTCAGGGCATAGGTGTACCCAGGGCTACCAGGGGCTGCAGCATGTATTATGCCACCCCTGGCTGGCCTCCTAAATTTGACACAACTGGCTGCATGACAGCTGGGGCAAAGTCGTGTAATCACCCTTTGCTGTAGGTGTAGTATACCTATACCTAACCCTAAAATGGACACACAGATTCCTATCAGTCACTCCTATGGCAGGCCTTGACAATCCTGAAGGCAGAGTGCTTGGAATCGTGTGAGATGGTGCTCTGGCATGAGCTGAGCCTGTCTGCAGCTTGCGGAATCAAGTCCTAATAGCTGTTCCATGATATCGCATACCATATACTCTTAAGTGCATTATAATCCTCGCGGTTAAATGCTATCTTTGGTATTGCTTTATCAAAACATGTCGAGTAAGGTGTCATACGAATTGGAATACTAACCCCTCGCCAATTCTGGCGACGGGGTTAGCATTCCACCCTTCTAGAGGGACACGACATGTATGTAACTGTGAACCCCGGTTAAAGTTAACTGAAGCCTCAGCTCCACAAAATGGATGCTGCCACCACAGACACGAGTCTGACCCCCTGCAGCTGGGAGTCCTTCCAGTGAGGGGAGCCTGGACAAAGGGTTTCCTGTCAGGGGCGGTGCTAGCACCGTCCCAGACATGGTTTTGTGTATCCTGGGTAGGCAGGGCTTTACAGGAAGGTGACTGCTGAGTGGCACCCCGGTGCTCACTACGCATAGGCCGGTCTGAACCAGTTCCAGGGGCACACCAGCCCCTGGCCTGGGGAAGTCCGGCATGGCTGAGGGGTGTAACCACCCCCCACCTAGTCCCACCCATAGGCAGGACCTAGTCACCGGGTCAGCCCCCTTTTTTAGTATAAAGATGGGAGCGGGCCCCCTGTTAAAATTAGATCATCTTTGGAATCAAGATACCACTTTCTTCGAAAGGACTTCACGATTTCTTCTTCAAGATTCTCCCTTGTGGCTAAGGAGTAGTCACCCTGCATCCGCAGGCACCATCCTAAAGAACACTGCGGCCTGCTGCAAGTCCTTCATCACGAATCCGACGACCCAGCACGACGAGACCCGGCTTCCCTGGCACCTCTGACCTCTACTCACCTCTGCAGCAAAGCTGAGAACCGTGAGTGCGACGAGACCTCAAGGGACCGACGATCGCCAAGACTGCACGACATCTTTATTGCAAGCCCACCGAGTCTTCCCCTGGTGAGTGCTTTGGGGTCCGAGAAGCCCCAACCCTGCGCAGCTCCAGCACCCAAGATCAGCCTCCCTGCATCTCCACGATCGGCGTGGGGCCCTTCTGCTGTTTGCTGTGCACCGCGTGGTTTGGCTACTAGCCGGCTGGCTTGTGGCCTTCTGAACGACGCCCGACGACAACTCTTCTGCTGGTCTGGTTGCTCCAGGCTGGCCCTTGCTTCCTTCTTCAAGAGAGGCACCCCGGACCCTCCTGGTCCACTCCGGACGCCATTTTAGGTCCACCGCGTGGGCTTGAATTTGCCAAGGCTTTGTTGCCCAATCCTGGGTCCAGCGACGCCGACAGCTTCTATCTTCGTGGGACAGCTCGATCCTCCATCCTGGTCGCCGACAACGCCTCCTGGTCCGTGAGATCTTCGAGTCAAGCGTCACCCACTCACCTAGTCGAGGTGGCTACCATCCGGTGCCCTCCTGGTGCCCACTGACTACTGGCTAGTAGTCTCGAACTTGGTCCCCTCTGCTTTCAGGTGTCATCTATCTTCAAGATCCAGGCTTGGATCCGACTGAACTTTCTTCACTGGTCACCGGCCAGCATCTTTTCTTCCGGCTCCTGGTCCGTCTACGAGGATTCCCGACGTCTTTTCAGACCTATGCAGCTGCAGCCCCTGGGCTAGGTAACTTCGGCATTTCGGTGCCCCAGCATAGCCTCACTATCCAAGGGTCAGAATCTACTTTCGTTTTCTCCCTACCAGGTCGGGTTCGCCCGAGAACACTAACTTTCTAATTCCTAGCTACCATAGACTTTTGTCCCGCATCTCGCGTGAGAGTGCACACACTGCACCCGAGTCCCCTAGGCCTCCTAGAAGTAATCTAACGATTCCCTAGTCAAGTCCTAGCGATTCCAAAAGCTATTAGTACTATACTTACCTGCTAGGAATTTCGCATTCCACTTTCAGAGTATATGGTTTTCCGTGCCCCTCGGGCATTTGTATATACTGTGCTAGCTTAAGTATTTTTGTAAGAGTTTTGGTTTGTGCTTAGTACCCTGTCCTCATAAAGAGTACAGGGCTGTTGTGATCTTTAAATAAATAACTGTTTATTTTCATAACACTTGTGTGGTGTCCTTTCACTTGGTGTTCAAGGGGTATATGTGGTATAACAGCTGGCTTAACACGCCCTCTCGAGTCTTTAGCCTTAGACTGCTCGTATCCATGCTACTAGGATAGCTGGTCTATAAGGTTGACTTACAACCAATCATCAATAAGGGTTGCTGGACTGATACATAGTGTTCACTAGAATAGTGAGCACTGCATATCAGGCCACCTTCTCACATTGGTGAGCAGCGGTTGGGATTTGAGCTTGCTGTTGTTTTACCACACGTATCCTAAGAATATCTTGTTGAAAGATCACATAAGTACTGTTAGGTACATATAACTAAAGCTTAGAATACTCTGAGTTCTACTGAACCAGCTGTTGTAGCTCCTCAAGGCTTAGCACACCTTGGCTGCAACTCTAGCAAGGGACCAGTAGGTAACACATAGTGTAGGTAGGTGCATCACTTACACCACACTAGAAACAGTATGTCGGACAAAGGAGGAAACACTGAGGTTCCCCTTGTGTCAGTTGACCCTCCACAGGTCATCTCTTCAAGATATACTGCGCTTAGCTTCCATGAGTTACGACAAGTGTGTACCTCTAGGAAGATTAAGCAGGGGTCTAACCCCACAACTGCCTTTCTGATTGGTCTCTTAGAGACTCATGATGCAAGGAGGGCTGGTAACCCAGACCCTTCTAATTCAGATGGCAACATGCCCTCCTTACAGGGTCCCTTTGATGCCCAGGACCATCCTCTTCAGGCAGCAGATGATGCTGATGATGAGGATGATGATTTGGTATCAGGGGATGAGGCAGAAAAGGAACAGGTAGAAGTCAGCAGACTAACCAGGTCCAACTTAAGCAGACATGAGATGGGCACTAGGGGACCCTTGGGGCCACTCTCAGGTCAGCTTAACATTGGGAATGGACGAGATAGATCTCTATCAAGAGGCTCTATCAGATCCCTTCATACCAATGGCTCTCAACGTTCCTCTCAAAGGGGAATGACATCTCCCCAGAGGAGAATGTATGAAGCTAAGGAAAAGGCAGCCAATCTGAGGATTGAAAGGGAAGAACTTGCCCTGGCCAAAGAGAGGCTTGCCTTTGCTAGAGAGCAACAATTGAGTGGGACAGTCCCCACTGGTGGCAGCATTGTACCTAGCAATAGGGAAAGGAGTTTTGATACAAAACACCTTGGTAAGATAGTGCCCCCCTTTAAACAAGGGGATGACATCCACAAATGGATTACTGCTTTGGAGAGGGCCTGCACTGTGCAAGGTGTTCCCCCAAGTCAGTGGGCAGCTATCTTGTGGCTCTCCTTTGAGGGTAAAGGAAGAGACAAGCTCCTCACCACAAGGGTGGAGGATGCTAATGATTACCAAGTCTTGAAAAATGCACTGGTTGATGGGTTTGGCCTAACCACTGAGCAGTACAGGGTGCTGTTCAGGGATACCCAGAAAACTCAGTCTCAAGATTGGGCTGACTTTGTAGATTGTGCCACTAAGGCTTTTGAGGGCTGGTTGCTGGGCAGTAAGGTTACTGATTATAAAGGATTGTACAATTTGATGATGAGAGAGCAAATTTTAAACAATTGTCAGAACCAGTTGTTGCATCAGCATCTTGTTGACTCAGATCTGACCTCTCCCCAAGAATTGGGAAAGAAGGCAGACAGATGGGTTAGAACAAGAGTTAAACAGAACCAGGGCCAGAATCAAGGTGGTCAGAAGAAAGCAGACCAGAAGGGTAAGGATTCGAAAGGGGAACAAAATGACCAGAAGTCTTCGACAGGTCCCCAACAACCCAAAGAGGGTGGGGGTCAGGCTCCCCAAAAGAAGAAAGAAGGCCAATCTAAAAGGTGGTGCCAATACTGCAAAAGTAAAACTCACTGGTTTAGTGAGTGCACCAAGAAAGGAGGAGGGCAGACTCCTGCCACTGCAGCCCCTAAGGCACCTGTGCCCCCTAGTACAGCCAGCAGTGGTAGTGCACCTCCCAAGGGTTTAGTAGGGTTAACCCTGGGTTCTGAGGGGAGTGACAACTTAGTTGGCACCCTCACTCAGGCTGTCCTTGTCAGTACAGGGGATATGGATATGTCCCCTGACATAAGTCCCAATACTTTGGGCAAATACAGACAGACACCTTTTATTAATGGAAAAATGGCTCAGGCCTATAGGGACACTTGTGCCAGTGTCACAATGGTGACACCTAGCTTTGTGGACCCTGGACAGATCATGCCAGGTACAGAATTCCTGGTGACCAATGCAAGCAATGTCACTACCAATCATAGTATGGCAATTGTAGCTTTCTCCTGGGGAGGGGTAACTGGCCACAAGAAGGTTGTAGTTAGTTCAGACCTCCCAGTGGATTGTTTGTTGGGCAATGATTTGGAGTCATCACAATGGTCAGAAGTGGAGCAGAGGACTCATCTGGAAATGTTAGGTTTGCCAGCACATGTGTTTGCTGTGACTAGGTCACAGGCCAGAAGATGCCCCACTGAACAGGTGCTGGATCCTGGAACAATGGACCAGACACCTTCCAAGAAAAAGAGCAGTAGGGTTAAGGCTGTGCCTTCCCCCTTGCCCCAGGTTGTGGATCAAGTCTCAGAGGAGGCTGACCTGCAGGAATTGAGGGAAACTGAGCCTAGAGAGTTTGAACTTGATCAAGTTGAATTCTTGGGTTCAGGGGGACCCTCAAGGGAAGACCTGGGGAAGGACCAGTTAGGCTGCCCTTCTCTTGAACCCCTCAGACAGCAGGCTGCTGCTGAGGCTGCTGGGAACGCCACAGGTACCCACAAGGTATACTGGGAAGATGGACTCCTGTACACTGAGTCAAGAGACCCCAAGCCTGGCATGACCAGGAGGCTGGTTGTACCCTTGTCTCAGAGAGGTTTCCTACTTACCTTGGCCCATGAGATTCCCTTAGCAGGACACTTAGGCCAGACAAAGACTTGGGACAGGCTTGTCTCACACTTTCACTGGCCTCACATGAATGAGGATACCAAGGAGTTTTGTCGCTCCTGTGTCACTTGCCAAGCCAGTGGTAAGTCAGGTGGCACAACAAAGGCCCCCCTTATACCAATGCCTGTGGTGGGGGTGCCCTTTGAAAGAGTGGGGATTGACATTGTTGGTCCAATGGAACCCCAGACAGCATCAGGGCACAAGTTTATACTGGTGGTAGTGGATCATGCCACCAGGTATCCTGAAGCTATTCCACTTAGGACCACCACAGCCCCTGTGGTGGCAAGGGCCCTAGTTGGAGTGTTCTCCAGAGTGGGCTTCCCTAAGGAGGTTGTCTCTGACAGAGGTGCAAACTTCATGTCAAGCTATTTAACTGCTATGTGGAAGGAGTGTGGTGTCAATTACAAATTCACTACACCCTATCACCCACAATGCAATGGGCTTGTTGAAAGGTTCAACAGGACCCTAAAAGGGATGATTCATGGACTACCTGAAACACTCAGGCGTAGATGGGATGTCCTGATGCCCTGCCTTCTGTTTGCTTACAGAGAGGTCCCACAAAAGGGGGTTGGCTACAGCCCTTTTGAACTTTTGTATGGGCATCCTGTGAGAGGCCCCTTGTGTTTGGTGAAGGAAGGATGGGAGAGACCTCTCAAAAAGCCTGCAACCAACATAATGGACTATGTACTTGGTCTCCGCTCCAGGATGGCTGAGTATATGGAGAAGGCATCAGAAAACCTTAAGGCCAGTCAAGAACTTCAAAAAGCTTGGCATGACCAAAAGGCTGTCCTGACTGTTTATCAGCCTGGACAGAAGGTGTGGGTGCTGGAGCCAGTGGCCCCAGCAGCACTCAAAGACAAATGGTCTGGGCCCCACACAATCCTTGAGCAAAAGGGAGAGGTCACCTACCTGGTGGACCTTGGAACTCCCAGGAGTCCCCATAGGGTACTCCATGTCAACAGGCTCAAAGCATATGTCGACAGGAAGGACATGAGCTTGCTCATGGCCATAGATGAGGGACAGGAGGAAGAGAGTGACCCTCTCCCAGACCTGCTCACTCAGAATCCTGATGATGGGTCAGTAGATGGTGTTGTCTTTTGTGGCAGCCTCTCTGAACATCAGCAGAAAGACTGTAAACAGGTTCTTCAGTCTTTCAGACATATGTTCTCTCTGACACCCAGTCAGACCAATTGGTGCACCCATGAGGTTGACACTGGTGACAGCCTGCCAGTCAAGAGTAAAATCTACAGGCAGCCTGATCATGTTAGAGACTGCATAAAAACTGAAGTGCAGAAAATGTTGGAATTGGGAGTCATTGAACCCTCAGATAGCCCTTGGGCTAGTCCAGTAGTTCTAGTGCCAAAGCCTCACACCCAAGATGGTAAGAGAGAGATGAGGTTTTGCGTAGACTACAGGGGTCTCAATGCAGTCACTAAGACTGATGCCCATCCAATACCAAGGGCAGATGAACTTATAGATAGATTGGCTTCTGCCAACTACTTAAGTACATTTGACTTAACAGCTGGGTATTGGCAAATCAGGTTAGCTGAGGATGCCAAGCCCAAAACAGCATTTTCAACCCCTGGTGGGCATTATCAATTTGTGGTAATGCCCTTTGGTCTGAAAAATGCACCTGCCACCTTCCAAAGGTTGGTGAATCAAGTCCTTACTGGGCTGGATGACTTCTGTGCAGCATATCTAGATGATATTGCTGTCTTTAGCTCCACCTGGGAGGATCACCTGGTCCACCTGAGGAAAGTGTTAGAGGCTCTGCAAGCAGCAGGCCTCACTATCAAGGCCACCAAGTGCCAGATAGGGCAGACACAGGTTGTATACCTGGGCCACCTTGTAGGTGGAGGCCAGGTTCAGCCACTGGAGAGCAAAATACAGTCAATCAGGGACTGGGCTCCCCCAACCACCCAGACTCAGGTTCGAGCTTTCTTGGGCCTGACTGGATACTACAGAAAATTTGTCAGGAACTATGGTTCCATTGTGACACCATTAAATGAACTGACAAGTAAGAAAATGCCAAAAAAGGTTCAGTGGACAGCAGGCTGTCAAAAAGCATTCGATGACCTAAAGCAGGCCATGTGCACAGCACCTATCCTTAAGAGTCCAGACTACTCCAAACCATTCATTGTCCAAACAGATGCTTCTGAGTTGGGTGTGGGAGCTGTTCTTTCTCAACTGAATTTTGATGGTCAGGATCAGCCCATTGCTTTTATAAGCAGAAGGCTGACCCCCAGAGAGAAGAATTGGTCAGCTATTGAGAGGGAGGCCTTTGCTGTGGTTTGGGCCCTGAAGAAGCTGAGGCCATACTTGTTTGGCACTCACTTCAAGATTCAGACCGACCATAAGCCCCTCTTGTGGCTAAATCAGATGAAGGGTGAAAACCCCAAACTGCTTAGGTGGTCCATTTCCCTACAGGGGATGGACTTTACAGTGGAACATAGACCTGGTACTGATCATGGCAATGCCGATGGGCTCTCCAGATATTTCCACTTAGAACAAGAAGACTCACCTGGTCAAGGTTAGCTTATTGTCCCAAAGTTTGGGGGGGGGTCATGTAGGAGAGTAGGGTCTGCAATCCTATGATCACCCAGATTTTTTGCTTTTGTTTCACTGGTTTACGACTTTCTCTGGCTGTGGGCCTGCCAATCAGACCCACAGCCTGGCTGTTCTCTTTCTAAATTACTTCATGTACCCTAGGTGCATCTACCAATTGGTACTGGGCCACCTTATCAGACCCTGTAACTCAGGGCATAGGTGTACCCAGGGCTACCAGGGGCTGCAGCATGTATTATGCCACCCCTGGCTGGCCTCCTAAATTTGACACAACTGGCTGCATGACAGCTGGGGCAAAGTCGTGTAATCACCCTTTGCTGTAGGTGTAGTATACCTATACCTAACCCTAAAATGGACACACAGATTCCTATCAGTCACTCCTATGGCAGGCCTTGACAATCCTGAAGGCAGAGTGCTTGGAATCGTGTGAGATGGTGCTCTGGCATGAGCTGAGCCTGTCTGCAGCTTGCGGAATCAAGTCCTAATAGCTGTTCCATGATATCGCATACCATATACTCTTAAGTGCATTATAATCCTCGCGGTTAAATGCTATCTTTGGTATTGCTTTATCAAAACATGTCGAGTAAGGTGTCATACGAATTGGAATACTAACCCCTCGCCAATTCTGGCGACGGGGTTAGCATTCCACCCTTCTAGAGGGACACGACATGTATGTAACTGTGAACCCCGGTTAAAGTTAACTGAAGCCTCAGCTCCACAAAATGGATGCTGCCACCACAGACACGAGTCTGACCCCCTGCAGCTGGGAGTCCTTCCAGTGAGGGGAGCCTGGACAAAGGGTTTCCTGTCAGGGGCGGTGCTAGCACCGTCCCAGACATGGTTTTGTGTATCCTGGGTAGGCAGGGCTTTACAGGAAGGTGACTGCTGAGTGGCACCCCGGTGCTCACTACGCATAGGCCGGTCTGAACCAGTTCCAGGGGCACACCAGCCCCTGGCCTGGGGAAGTCCGGCATGGCTGAGGGGTGTAACCACCCCCCACCTAGTCCCACCCATAGGCAGGACCTAGTCACCGGGTCAGCCCCCTTTTTTAGTATAAAGATGGGAGCGGGCCCCCTGTTAAAATTAGATCATCTTTGGAATCAAGATACCACTTTCTTCGAAAGGACTTCACGATTTCTTCTTCAAGATTCTCCCTTGTGGCTAAGGAGTAGTCACCCTGCATCCGCAGGCACCATCCTAAAGAACACTGCGGCCTGCTGCAAGTCCTTCATCACGAATCCGACGACCCAGCACGACGAGACCCGGCTTCCCTGGCACCTCTGACCTCTACTCACCTCTGCAGCAAAGCTGAGAACCGTGAGTGCGACGAGACCTCAAGGGACCGACGATCGCCAAGACTGCACGACATCTTTATTGCAAGCCCACCGAGTCTTCCCCTGGTGAGTGCTTTGGGGTCCGAGAAGCCCCAACCCTGCGCAGCTCCAGCACCCAAGATCAGCCTCCCTGCATCTCCACGATCGGCGTGGGGCCCTTCTGCTGTTTGCTGTGCACCGCGTGGTTTGGCTACTAGCCGGCTGGCTTGTGGCCTTCTGAACGACGCCCGACGACAACTCTTCTGCTGGTCTGGTTGCTCCAGGCTGGCCCTTGCTTCCTTCTTCAAGAGAGGCACCCCGGACCCTCCTGGTCCACTCCGGACGCCATTTTAGGTCCACCGCGTGGGCTTGAATTTGCCAAGGCTTTGTTGCCCAATCCTGGGTCCAGCGACGCCGACAGCTTCTATCTTCGTGGGACAGCTCGATCCTCCATCCTGGTCGCCGACAACGCCTCCTGGTCCGTGAGATCTTCGAGTCAAGCGTCACCCACTCACCTAGTCGAGGTGGCTACCATCCGGTGCCCTCCTGGTGCCTACTGACTACTGGCTAGTAGTCTCGAACTTGGTCCCCTCTGCTTTCAGGTGTCATCTATCTTCAAGATCCAGGCTTGGATCCGACTGAACTTTCTTCACTGGTCACCGGCCAGCATCTTTTCTTCCGGCTCCTGGTCCGTCTACGAGGATTCCCGACGTCTTTTCAGACCTATGCAGCTGCAGCCCCTGGGCTAGGTAACTTCGGCATTTCGGTGCCCCAGCATAGCCTCACTATCCAAGGGTCAGAATCTACTTTCGTTTTCTCCCTACCAGGTCGGGTTCGCCCGAGAACACTAACTTTCTAATTCCTAGCTACCATAGACTTTTGTCCCGCATCTCGCGTGAGAGTGCACACACTGCACCCGAGTCCCCTAGGCCTCCTAGAAGTAATCTAACGATTCCCTAGTCAAGTCCTAGCGATTCCAAAAGCTATTAGTACTATACTTACCTGCTAGGAATTTCGCATTCCACTTTCAGAGTATATGGTTTTCCGTGCCCCTCGGGCATTTGTATATACTGTGCTAGCTTAAGTATTTTTGTAAGAGTTTTGGTTTGTGCTTAGTACCCTGTCCTCATAAAGAGTACAGGGCTGTTGTGATCTTTAAATAAATAACTGTTTATTTTCATAACACTTGTGTGGTGTCCTTTCACTTGGTGTTCAAGGGGTATATGTGGTATAACAGCTGGCTTAACACGCCCTCTCGAGTCTTTAGCCTTAGACTGCTCGTATCCATGCTACTAGGATAGCTGGTCTATAAGGTTGACTTACAACCAATCATCAATAAGGGTTGCTGGACTGATACATAGTGTTCACTAGAATAGTGAGCACTGCATATCAGGCCACCTTCTCACAGACATCATTTCACAGAAGAGCTCAGATCGGCAAGTCCAGTGCTTGGTGTCTGAAGAACCCATTTGAGCCCTGAGCGGAGGCCTCCTTTTTCACCCAGTGAACTAGAGCCATGTCTCACCTAATACCTGTCACAATAGAGTCCATAAGACCTAGAGTACGTAGACCTACAATCTAGTGGATCAGAAACCTTGTTGGCTTAAACTATGCAAAGATACCATGACTTGGTGTGAATCTGTACCTATAGTATACAGAACTAGCCTCTGCACCTGAAATTACATTGATTGCGTCAGATCCTCCTCATGCCTGGCCTGTGTTATTGCATTGTTTGCATCAGATTCTCCTCGTTCCAAACCTGTGTTATTGCATTATATCCATCAGATTCTTCTGGTGCCTGCCTGTGTTATTGTATTGTTTGCGTCACATTCTATTACTGCATGCCTGTGTTATTGCATTGTTTGAGTCAGATTCTCCTAGAGCCTGGCCTGTGTTATTGCATTTTTGAGTCAGATTCTCCTTGTGCCTGGCCTGTGTTATTGCATTGTTTGCATCAGATACTCCTAGTGCCTGGCCTGTGTTATTGCATTGTTTGCATCAAATTCTCCTCGTGCTTTGTCTGTGTTATTGCATTGTTTGCATCAGATCCTCCTCGTGCCTTGTCTGTGTTATTGCATTGTTTGCACAACAAAGGGACTTAATGATGCCATAACGACCTATCAACTACAAAAACAATAAACTAAAGGAAAGTAAAATCTGACAATCCTAAGCTACCCTCAACAAATGAGATACCCATCAGACGCCACTCGGTACCGCCCTTCATCATTTGGGACTCCTCAGGGACCTGCTTACATAAGTACTCTAGGTGATATATGAGGATAAGTTGGAAAATCCTTCATAAACCAAGTAGCCCGTAGTGCGGTCCTTATATAGTGATTTAGTAAAGTTCTTGTAGTGGGTGATGGGATTGCAGTGCTAGTGTGTAGTGAAAAAAGTGTAATAAAATTGGATGATGGAGCAACTAATACTTTATTCTTGTTAATGCCCGATCCTCCATTATTAAAACAAAATAGCATAGGGCAGATTGAAACAAATAACAACATGTTTCAGCAAAAATGGAACAGATAGTTCCTGTCTTCCTCGGGACCTTGTCTGTAATGCTACTACAATGTGTAATAGTGAAAAATAAAGTACACAATGTGAAATAAGTAAATATAGAGGAACATGATCACCTGTGATCCTAGGTGTCTGTATTCAACCTGCACATGGTTTATTTGTACCACTAGAGGGAAAAGAACATAGTATGATAAGTCAAAATATGCACCATATAGTCGCTCGTAAAAAGACACATGTAAGAAAGACAACAGTATCTAGGTCGCCATATGGTCGAACCCCACTAGCACGAACTATGTGCGAAAATATTGAATACAGTAACATCTTAGAGTGATTACTACATAAAGATGTACTGCAGAACCTGCTTACCTTTGGTGCAGGAAAAATGTGCCTCACCCCACCTGGCAGTGACTCAGGAGGAAGAAGCACCGCTCAGAAAAAATAGGATAAGAGAAAAAAGACCCGGAGGTGAATGTCCCAAATACTGAAATAAAAAGACCCTTAATGTTCTCTAAAATGCAGTACCATGTGGACACATTAGCCAAATTCAAATGGGTAGTGGTTTATGCTGCTGGCAACCAAAGCAAAAAGCTAGCGAATGAGGAGGAGGAGCTCTGGAAAAACTCCGGAACCTCCGCGCTTAAGGCGGACAGAAGCTAGGGCTCAGCTCATGAAAGACCCAGCCAGCCGCGTACCCCGGAGAAGGCTGACGTTAAACAAAGTGTCTATCAGGAAAAGAAATGATAGTTTGAGCCCAAAGTATAGAACATATCATCGAAGAAATCCATCAGGCGGTCACTTACCTCTCCGTCGGTACTTCGCGCCAGCATCCAAGCCGACTGGGGAGGTACCGAACGGGAGGAAGGTCACCATATTTATTATGGTCATACGGTATTGGTTGGACCAGAGTCACATGACCATGAACAGTGACGCCATGTGAACTGGGCGTGAGTAATAGCAATTTGTTTTAACACGAAGAATCGCTGTGCCCCGGTAAATGGTACTGATGATAAATTAGAACTAAGAAACAAAGAAAACAGCGATATGAGTGAAAAAGGCCCCATTTCACTCGGTAGTTATGAAAATCTCATGAGATAGATGTAAGCCGCACAGGCGCTTGGGAATTGTAGTAAAGTACTAACGTGTTGCAAAACGTGGTCTCCAGAATCACAGTGACTCTTTAACCCTGTTCAAGTGATTTCAAACATCGCTCAATGTAAGGCGGATTATGATATCAAACCTGCCGTGTTGTAAACTGTGCAGCACTCCAAGTTGGCACGAGGGCTAGCAATAAGCTAACTAAAACCACACAGAATATAGAGAAAAAGCGCTCAAACCAACTCACCAAATCAGTTGATCAGTGTATAAAGCCAGTAAGGATTAAAGAGGCTTGCGAGTATATAGTAATAGCCTTATTCTGCAGTTATGGATGCCCAATAGGATGGCCATATCTAAGATTGTGTGTGATAAGGCTGCAAACCAAAGGTCAATAAGCGGAAAAAGACCTTGTATTTAGCTGCCATACACTATCTATGTCAATGGTAAAAAACAGCATGTACCATGCGGAATTAAATGGGTACTTAGAGTCCGGTGTAGAGCTAACAAGAAAAAAGGGTGGCAAACCCTGGGCAAAACGTAGGACCTAATATAGGTGACTGGAATGTCTGTAGAACTCTCTAGCAATGCAACATACGTCCCGGTGCACTAAACTGTATGCTGGTATTGAGACAGTTTAAAGATGGAAGAAGCAACTTTACAGGATGGGCCACGGAATCTCGTCCTTCACGTCTAACATGAGCTTTGATTGGAATTCCATAGAGCATATTATCAAACCCATTATCGCCACTTTAGCGGCACTTTGCTGCCAATAAAGTGGCGATAATTTTGTTGCCAAGGCTTGATAATGGCTCTCTCTCTTTTCACAAATAAAGGTTACACTACAGTTTTGCGAGTGCAGTGTACCTGGTACATTTCACTTGTTATAGTGCCGCGTTCAAGTGGTGTCTATATGGAAGTGCCTACTGCATTACTGACACCCGTTATGCCGACTTATTTCTAATGCATTGCTATGAAGGATTTGTAGATCTAGGCCTCAGTGCTTACCGTTGTGTTAACTTTGCGGCCAAACACATAAGAAAGTGGAGTTCACAGCTCGTGCGGCAGGACTGATGCTGTTCACGCGCCAGGAGGCGCCTTATCTGCAGGAGCGCAGAAGCGTTCGGGGGGCATCTAACCGGAGTACCAAGCCAGCCATGAAGGAAACGACATTGAAAACCAGCTCCTCACCTTCCAATCCCGCCGTGCGGGCAACGGCTCCTGCGCTTGCCGTCAGTCGCCCAGTGCCACACGCAGCTGGGGAACCACAACACCCAGCTGCCCCGGGGCTCGCACGGCAGGACTGACGCTGTTCACGTGCCAGGAGGCGCCTGATCTGCCGGAGCGCTCGGGGGGCATCTGACCGGAGTACCAAGCCAGCCGTAAGGAAACGGCGTTGAAAACCAGCTCCTCACCTTCCAATCCCACCGTGAGGGGAATGGCTCCTGCGCTTGCCGTCAGTCGCCCGGTGCCACACGCAGCAGGGGAACGACAACACCCAGCTGCCCCGGGGCTCGCGCGGCAGGACTGACGCTGTTCATGCGCCAGGAGGCGCCTTATCTGCAGGAGCGCCGAAGCGCTCGGGGGGCATCTAACCGGAGTACCAAGCCAACCGTGAAGGAAACGGTGTTGAAAACCAGCTCCTCACCTTCCAATCCTGCCGTGAGGGGAACGGCTCCTGCGCTTGCCGTCAGTCGCCCGGTGCCACACGCAGCTGGGGAACCACAACACCCAGCTGCCCCTGGGCTCGCGCGGCAGGACTGACGCTGTTCACGCGCCAGGAGGCGCCTTATCTGCAGGAGTGCCTCTCGCCCCCATGAGTCACCTGCGGGAGCGACCGGGAGAAGCCCGGGACAAGGGCGGGCCATCTGGGGCCATCAGGGGCCAGAGGAGGCCGGGCTGGGCCACATCTCTGACATCTACAATATGGGTAAGAGGAAACAGCTGAGCACCTAGGGTCAAGGGGGGAAAAAGGCCAAAGTACCAAAGACAGCTGAATCCATTATCTTTTATCTGACCTCTGCGGTGGGCGTATTCACAAAAGAAATTGCTGATGCAGAGAAAGAGTTGGCTTTGCCTTCTATGTTGGCCACGAGGACAGACATGAGCACTTTGGATATTGTTGCAGACAGAGGGACTCAAGACACTGACCAATCGCAATCATTGCACAGTATTGGATTGAGCAGACCCATGACTTCAGACATTGATATAATTCCTGATGTAGGGCTGGAAACTTTGCCAATACCTCCCTCACCACAAAAATCTAATCCTAAACTACCGCAGCAACAGGAGAAAGGGGGGAGAACAACCAAGAAATGTCAGAGAAAGACTAAAAAATGTGTTGCCCCATTCTAATCACATTGAAGACACAATACTTAACAAACTTAGTTCGAAAATGGAGGAAATGTTTACTTCCATATTAGAACCTGCCTTGGTGGCAACGGCAAAGGATATAATAGATACCTTAAATACTTGTGTTGCAGGGCTACTAAACAGATGTGAGGCTATTGATGTCTTCATACAGGAGTATCGTGGGGCGCTTGGGACAGGGAAACCCTCTCTCTTAAATAATGTGGGGCAGAATCGTAGTAAGGGCCCTATAGCTACTACAAATAATTCACATGTTAGTGCTGTTTTACAACCCACCACAGATACTCCGGAGTTAAGATCTAAGTCTCCTGTTTACCTGGCCAACCCCGTAGTTAAAGCAAACTCGCAAATGGCGGGTTATACTGCCAAACTCAGTCATAACCAGGATTATGGTTCATGTTCTACTAAGTTAAACCTCCCTCCTAGCGCAGCTCCTCTCGTGGCGGTACTAACAGGGGTTCCGCCGCTGGGGGCTGAAACAAGGGAGACCACACAAGAGCTGATGGACAAATCTAAAAAATGGTACAGAGAGTATTCTAGTGGGGGTACAGATATATCAAAAAACATCATCATGGCACGAAGAGTAGGATGGGTAGGCATGTCCCATAAGAACTTGGATGGGGACTGTATTGTCCTAAACTTTGATAAAAATAACCTGGCGGACTACCTTTTCTGGGACGGCTCCGATTTAAAAAATTCAGGCATCAGGCCACTCCCTCTGGGATATTTCTACCCTCCCCAAACTGAAAAACAATGGCATATTGTTGGGCAGCCAAAGAAACCGTACACGCAGGGAAGGAATGTTTCCCCGCACCAACAGAGTTCCTCCGGGGTGCAGTTTGCACCTCCGTTGCCTGACAGACAACTTGATCAAGCCCTGCCATTGGTCAATCAATATAGTCCCTTCACAACAATGGAGGAGAATGATTGACTAGTACATAACTCGGGGACTGATGTACAGCCCCCGCACCCTACTTGTAGGATCATGACGTGGAACATTGCTGGCATCAAGGCTAAAGCAGGAAATGAAACCTGGGTCAACTCATTAAAAACTTTTGATATCATAGCCCTCCAAGAGACTTGGGACCCAATAAACAGCTTCTCCCTGGATGGTTATAGACATTTTTGTATTCTAGCAACCACTAGTATGGCAGGTAGAGCCAAGGGAGGTTTACTTAGTTTATTTAAACTTGACTTGAAGGGTATGCTAACTCAGTGCAATTCAATTTTGGGAATTTTATGAGGTACCTGGATCTTAAAATTAACTCAAAAAAGTGCCTAATAGTGGAACTATCCTCCTCCGATACTTACAAAATCTTATTTATCAATTTTTATAATTCGTGTGCCAATGAGAGCACTAATTTTCATCTGGATTTATTGGAGACATTTTTGTCAGTATATAGCACTACTGTAAATGCTTTTGAGATAATATTTATGGGGGACTTTAACATTCACCCTTGCAACCAACCGTGTGGCAATATAGAAGAGGAGGGCCCCCTATATTCTCTACCCATACATCTTGAACACTCAAAACGGGGGGAGGCCCTTGAAAACTTTTTGGCGACATGGAATCTCTATGAGTCAGGTTGCGGGGAATGTGGCTCTAGGACCCCCACCTTTAAAGGAACAGCCGACGGTACAATTATTGATTATATTTTTTGTCTTCTTTTATTTTATCCAAGGTTTTATGGTATAAGACTGAGGTCTCGGTTTTTAGCGACCACAATCCTGTTCTAATTGAGATGATGCTTGGGAACCTGTTGAGCTACAAAACTGTGATACATAAGGGCGGCTTGAATGTGACTGTTAAAGATCAAGGACGTAGGCTAAAATGGTCAAAAATAGTCCCTGAGGCTTGAATGTGACTGTTAAAGATCAAGGACGGAGGCTAAAATGGTCAAAAATAGTCCCTGAAACTTTCTTGCAGGAAGTACTAAACAGGGTTGAAGATCATGTGGCCATATGTCCAGAGAAGCAAGCTCAAAGTACACATCTGGTTATTGCTTTTGATAACATTTGTAGACAAATAAACCATAGTCTACTTGCAGGAACCAGACAGACTAGATATAATGGTAAGAGATGGTTCAATAAAAGTTGTTCTAGGGCACACGCAGATTTACTCAAAGCCCTGAAGGCCACTCCAAAAGATCGAGCACAAATAGCTAGCACAAGAATAGCTTATAAAAAAGCTATTCAAGAAAGGAAAAAAGAGCTGAAAGAAGAGGCCTGGACACAATTACTTGCCAGTGAGATTTTAAAAAACAGTGGACAGTTCTGGAAAATTATAAATCAACCACTGTTCTCGGCTGATGAGAATTCGTTCCTCGAGTCCAATATACCAGATGAGGGGTGGATAGCGCACTTTGGGAAAATATATTGCACCCCAGGCTCTGAGAATCACACGACTGTTGATCTTCCCAGAATTGAGGGTTCCCCTGTGACCTTTGAGGTCAAAGAAGTGGAAAGAGCGATAGAACAGACTTTAAAAAATAAGGCACCAGGCCCCGACGGGGTCTGTGCCGATATATTTAAATGCGCACCGAAATTCTGGTCCATGATCTTGTGTAGTGTTTTTAATGCTTTGAACCAAAATAACATACTGGTGTCCTGGAAAAAATCCATTATTATCCCGGTCTTTAAAAAGGGAGATAGGCAGGACCCCTCCTGTTATAGGCCTATCTCCCTAATAGACTCATCGGTCAAAATCCTGGGATGGGTTATATTGCATAAAATAAAGGATTGGCTTGACGATAGGGGGGTACTGTCGAATGTACAATATGGCTTTAGATCCAAAAGGAGCATATTAGACCAATGCCTTAACCTACAATTACTATTAGACAAATACACCAAGGCAAAGGAGGGGTCAATGTACCTGGGGTTCCTGGACCTCTCCTCGGCATTCGATCTTGTAAATCGGTCAAAGTTATGGCAAATCCTGCTAAATATGGGATTTGACCAGGCTCTGGTTAACCTCTTGGCGGATTTACACTCTGGCCTATTGGCTTCTGTACGAGTCACTGCTGAGGGGCGCTGTTCCAGCCATTTTAACTCAGAGAGAGGGGTCAGGCAAGGTGCATCCTGGCCCCCCTCCTTTTTCCGGTATATATCAATGCCCTGGAGCAGGCGCTGAAGGAGGAAACACGCGACACACCGCGTATAGGGGAACTTGGTATTCTAGTTCTCCTTTAGGCGGATGATGCTGTTCTTCTTTCACGTACGGGGGTTGGATTACAACGGCTGCTAGATGCCTTTGGGAAATTTTATGAGGTCTCTGGATCTTAAAATTAATGCAAAAAAGTCACAAGTTATGATCAATCGGGAGGAGTTCCAGGAAGAAACAAGTTAAAAACCTTTTTTTGTTACAAGGAAGAACTTAGCAGAGTACCCACATTCCCATACTTGGGTATCATCTTTGACGAGAGAGGGAACTGGGGCCTGCAACTTAAAAATAGAAATATTGCCTTTGCACGTACTACTTCAGCACTTCTGGGCTTCACAAAAAAACTGGGGGCAAGGCCAATAGAAGCCATAATGAAGAAGTACAAAGCCAAATGCCTTGCAGTCGCCACATATGGTAGCTCAATATGGGGCTATAGTGCCCTAGATCGTATGCAGGTGACTGAGAACAAATTTATGAGATCTGTCCTAACAGTGCCACAGTCCACTCCCTCATACACCATCCATTCTGAGTTAAGGGCAGGCTTAATTTCTGACAGGATAAAAATAGCTCCTTTAACACCATGCGCGCTAGCGGAATTTTGCTCTCATGCTGAGATTTTTAAAAACGCACTTTACGTGACGAGCTGGGCTCGTCATCAGCGTGCGAGGAGGCTACGCCATGATGAGCCCAGCTCGTCATCAGCATGGAAGGGGTTAATATGCTGGATGAAGACCTGGTTGAACCAGGAAATCTCCTTGAATCACATTATCATGAAAGATTGTCTCCTACTAGAAAATGTAAGTAAGATCCGGTGGCTGACATATATTAAAAATAGGTTTTATAAACTTGGGAGACCGGAGCTTTTCTCCTCACCAGAGTTAATAACATCTAAGGATATTACACAAATTAAGGGTGCTATGTCACAGATGCTGGCATTTGAGAGAGAGGACTTAGAACTAAGAAAACCCACTGTAAGGGCTAACCTCATCTTAGTTAATTCATCAGGATCCGAACCTTACCCTAACCTGGTGAACCGTCCCTATCACAGGCATCTTTTAACTCGCTTTCGTTTTAATTTGATCCACCTGAACCTAGGCTACTTCCCGAAATGGAGTACCCCGGAAAATGCTATGCCATGTAACTGTGACAACTTTTCCACTCAGAACAAAATGCATTTCTTGATGTTCTGTGGACAATATACGGAATTAAGGATGACATTTTTGGTTCCTATACTCAAAGAGGCAGGGTTCTTGAAAGTTAAGCCTGCTCTCTTGTACTTACAATTACTAAATAGCCACCGTATTATTTTTCATGTTGCCAGTTTCTTAGTGGGTTCTGCCCGGATCAGGAAAAGGATTAATTGTACCTAAATGAATTTGGTTGTTGTTAATTAGAATGATGTTATTTCATCCTGTAAAATTGATAGCAAAGGTAACTAAATTGGTTGATGGTTTTTTATATTCTGATTTTATGAAATCTTATGAAATTTTTAGGAAATTTTTAATGGTTACAAATTTTCTATTCTATTCGTGTAAATAATGAGTATTTTGTACTGTACCGTTGCCTTTTTATGATATTGATTTATCGAAACAAAGTATTCTGACAGACTGACTGAACTTAATTTGAACAAATCTTCTACACGTCCAAGCAGGCAGCAGTGTCTATAAGTTTAAGAGAGAAAGAGAAATGATGTCACAGAGAGTGAGAGAGAGAAAGAGAGAGAAAACAACAGTAAAACTGTGTCACAGAGTCTGGAGTTGAGATTTTTTTCTTGAATTGTCAGACGAAGATTTTCTAGCTCCTTGCATCACTTTGCCCATGTTAAAAGTGACTCAAAAGTGGCGTAATAAGGTTGTGGATCTGTTTGTCATACTGTTGTAACCTATCTGTTGTCACTGCTTGGAGGTAATTATAGATTTTACAGAGAAGCTGCTGTACACTACGCATAATATCAAGCCTAGGCGACAAAATTATCGCCACTTGATCGGCAGGAAAGTGTCCCTAAAGTGGCGATAATGGGTTTGATAATATGCTCTATGGAATTCCAATCTAAGCTCATGTTAGATGTCCTTCACATCTAACATGAGCTTCGATTGGAATTGCATAGAGCATATTATCAAACCCATTATTGCCACTTTAGCGGTACTTTGCTGCCGATAAAGTGGCGATAATTTTGTCACCAAGGCCCTCTCTCGTTTCACAAATAAAGCTAACACTACAGTTTTACGAGTGCAGTATACCTGGTACATTTCAGTTGTTATAGTGCCGCGTTCAAGTGGTGTCTATATGGAAGTACCTACTGCGTTACTGACGCCCGTTATGCCGACTTATTTCTAATGCATTGCTATGAAGGCTTTGTAGATCTAGGCTGCTGTGCCTACCTTGTATTAACAGTGCAGCCACCGGAGTTCACCACTCAACTTGAACTCTGCTTCTATACGTTAAAGTATATTCAATACGTTGGAGGCAATTCCATTGCTGTTGCTCGATAGGCCGTGGTTGCTTCTGAACAATGTTTGGTGAAGGATACAAAAGGATATTTTGATTAGTCATCGTAAACTGAGTTACGTAACTACTATCAAAAGTGAATTTTAATGTGGATTCTTAATATTCCGTAGTGAGACTGTTGCAGCTTCAGCAAACAAAGGAAGATCAATAACTTAATACAGACCTGGGACGGCCTCGTGACACAGAAAAAAAATACTATCATGGACGCACAATTATTAATAATAGAGGCCTAAGCACGTGGCGTAGTACAGAAATACAACACAGAAATGTATGCACGCACAATTTTTAAAATTAGAGGTGTATAGGACCTTGTGACTTATAAAGAAATATTTCAATTATGTAAGCACAATTTAAAACCATTGAGGGGTAGGAAAGCCATATGAAGGAGAACAAAATAGCATTATGCATATACAATATACAGTGGAGGCTGATGTTGTGAAGTCTTCTCTTACCTTTGCTTCTGTCGTCTTTTGACGTGTCTTCAAAGGCTGCGGTTTCGCTGAGTCTCGGGTGTTTTCGACAGTCTGTCTGTCACCGCAGCACAGGCAGGCAAAAGAGAACGTGCTCACGTCAGTGCCCACATTATATGGGAACCACGGGGGCTGACCAAATCAAGCCCAGGGCCGTCATTGGTAGCGTTTTCGTGGTCTGCATGAATGACGGCCCTGGGGGACATCCCATTGGGTAATGTATTGGTTTCCAGGCTTAGTGATATCAAGCATACTAGGTGGTCGCATGTGAGTGTGTGCACTAACAATTAACAACAGAGAGAGATGGGGGCGGTGTTATAATGTGCGCAGAGGCAGGCCCAGAATTGGATCTGCAATGAGTGAACACTTCTAATCATTCTCCTTAGCGCGCCCTGAGCTCTGATTTGTCACTGAGAGGGTGATCGCACCATAGTTTGTACTGCTTATCATACTTAGTGTGTACCCGTGCATACGGTATGAATATGCTTTGACGTTACGCGATGCATTAAAGCTTCCGTGTGACGTCATGTTCGGAGTTGTGTACGCGAAAGGGGGCAATGTTTCTACTTGGTTTAAAACATTTATTTATGTATTTAATGTACATACTAAGGGCAGACATTTTTGATAACTATGATTTTTTTTAATACTTGTAATATTCATATATTACTTTTAAAAACAATTACACAAATCGCGGTAGAACATCATGCGTTCTGCATCGAAATAGCTGCGTAAGCGCATCATAAGCGTACACAAAGGCATGTGACTTTAAAAGTAGAGATTTGATTGGTTCATAACTTTTCCTATTGCGACTGTTGAAAGTTCTGTCCCATTATAATTATTCGACTTTGAGTTTCTAAGAAGAAGCCTTTCTTCTGAGAATCTTCTCAAATAGAAGGAAGATCACCATAATAAGAGCAATGAAGTCATCTTCCAGCTGTTCTTCAGACGGAGATTTCATTCCTGAAGAACGTCTAAAGAAGAGGAAAGAAGCTTTAATTTGGAATTTATTTTACTCTTCCAGAAGGACAAAAAAAGGTTAATGCTCCAAAAGTAACCTGTAAAATTTGCCAAACAACTCTTTCAAGGTGTGAACCATCTAAAAAATACTCCTTTGGCACAGCAAATATGGTGCGACACGTGAAGAACTTGCACCCCAAGAACTTTGCTCGAGCACATCAACTGCGGCAACAGCATTTTCAGCAAGCAGTCCACAACCACATATTGATTCTGACTTTGCTAAAGTTATAATTCTATGCATTTAGTGCGATAAACTTTTGTGTTATGGGGAACAGTCTATAGACCTGATGAAACGCTGCAGATAAAGTGGCTATAATTTTGTCGCCAAGGATGCTGGATCATTGCTGTCCTCGACATTAGTTGTTTGTTTTTTTTTCATTCTTTTGTACCGCTTGGAATTAGTTGAGAAAACACAAAAAAAACTACAAAACTAAAAAACAAAAACAAAAAGTTATTTTTAGGAACTACCTTCACTGGTCAAAGAAAGAACTATATTTCTATGTTAGTGTGTAAAAGTTTGTCAGAATGAAGTGTAGTTCATAAATGAATATCTTACTAGCGTATGGCGAATGTGAAAGTGCAGAACTATAAGGAAGTGCTACAGCATAAATCTATAAGGTGTTTATCTATACTATACTGTAGTATGTCCGAAGCACTTGAATGTAACTTATGTACATAAATATGGTACTAGTCTATGCTTCAAATTGCGCTGTTGGTGAAACTGCCTGGGTGAATTTGTATGTGTTAGGGGCGGATTTACAATCCCCTTGTGTCTCTTTTACACAGCCATTGTGTCACTTTTGTGACACAGCGGTGGTGCAAAAGATGTGCCATGGTGTGTGCTACTAACAATTTGACGCATCTGGAGGGTGTATTACGTTGTAAAGCTCTGCGCCAGAAGAGGCTTTCTTGTGCAGAAGGGGGTGCAGCAACGCCTCCTAAAAGTGACTGATTGAAATGTATAACATTTCATTCAGTCACTTTTGAGCTTATGCTGCGTCAAAACCTTGCACATGCTTGAAGGAGGTGTTAGGATTGATACAGCATTGTGAGCATAGGGCCCCAAGAGCATTGGTGGAGCTGTGTTATACTTGCAACCGACGTCAAGCAATTATTAATCCAAAAATTCCTTTGCAATTTAGTTTTGTTATTATTTTATAATAAGAATATGAAATATATTCTAAAAAATAAAATAAATATACATATTTATATTAAAAATATACGAAATTAGTATAAAAAGAAAGACATAATAATTAATACATTTATAAATTATCATTTACAAAACCTTTTAAATTCACGGTAAAAACCATAGGTTTCACACACGTTATAGTTAGAAATTAGCATTTGAAAAACCTTGCAAATTCATTGAAAAACCCATAGGTTTCTTACACGTTATAGTTAGGAATTAGCATTTTAAAAAGCTTAGAAATTCATTGAAAAAACCATAAGTTTCACACGTTATAGTTAGCTAAACATTTCTCTCATACAAAACCATTGAAATTCCTCCGTTATTGTTAGCTCAGCTAACTATAACATGCGCGCCCGCAATGCACTGCTGACGACGTCACATATTACATCACTCATGCCATGGTTAGTGACATCACTCATGACATCACTGATGACATCTCAAAAGACATCCCTGATGACATCACTGATGACATCATCCATTGAATGTGTGTCTGTCTGAAAAATAAATATTGTTTATATATGTATATCTAAAGGTCAATGGAAGAATAAATGGGTATCTGAGTATCTAAATGGATTTTTTTTTGTAAAATTGATTGTATAACTGACTTATTAAGTATATTTAAGTGAATAGGTGTATTAGCGAGTAATTTTTAAATATTTAAATATCTGTATCAGTGTCTCACTTTGTATATAAGTGGCTGCATGGGTTGGTGAGTAGTTACATCAGTGTGTATATGGGTTATTGGTTGCTTATTTGAGTACCAAAATGAGTGTCTGTATGATTCGGTGGGGAGTATTACTTAGCCCACAGATGCATGAATGACTGACTCACTGTATGTGTTTTGAAGACAGCATGTGTGCAGGACTGAATGAGTGGATAAGTGTGTGTATGGGTGTGTTAGTGAGTGAATGACTGTCTCAATAGTATCTTTATGAGTAACTACATATGTTTTAATTTCAAATTTCAATTCCAGTGGTGTAGTGAGCACGGGACCCATGTCTAGGCATACCCTTCCCATACCCTTCCCACTTAGTGTGAATTTTTCCATCAATTGTTGTTGGTGATGGCGACCTCTGTGCTCTGTCCTTGTGTATAGTTGAAGCACTGTTCAGTGATCTCTGAGGGGCTGTTGTGGACGAATGTTTTCATGTCTGCTAATCTAGTGGGCAGTATCCCCTTTTGGGACATGGTCACCTTTCTGCTCAGTGGGCTAAACAGTAGCAGGTATCAGGGCTTCCTGCCTGTTGCCGACCCACTGTGTGTCTTAAGTTATCGCGTTGCCATCCCTCATCCCTGGCCAAGCAAGATCGGGCTGCAGATTTAGTGGGAACGGCACCCCCTAGAGCACCAGGCCAAGTTAGGCCCCCAGCCTGTGTGCTGCTGTAGAGACCCTTGTACTTGAAATTCTACTTCATTTCGTAACCGGTGTCATTCTCTGCCATGCCAGCAGGGGCGCAGCTTCAGTGGGTGGTATTTGGGGTGTTACATCTCACTAGTAAGTGTGTTTTGAGCTGAATAGTTGGGCACAGATGCTTTCATTTGGGTATGGTGAGATGTCTGTCGCATTTCAACAGGAATTTCTATCGACACACAGACACAGCCGCGCGCACACACTTTTCCCTTTCTGTTTTGAAAGTCTTCAACAATGTTGGTTGTATTACAAAATAACGTGTTTTCTCTCACTCCGCGTGTGTCTCCTTTCCATTGCCCCTCTCATGCGCCCTGCTTGTCATATAATGTGTTTTAACATTATATGCCAGCTCCATTCATGGAAACTCTACAGCTCACCCCTTCCAATCTTACTGACCAAGCAACGCTCCTGCCTGCCACTGTCTCATTATTACCTATTTACTTCAGTGTCAATGAGGTGTGTGCTGGTTTACGTGTCTGAGTGTCTTTTAGCCTGTGTGTTTGCTTGTGTGTGCATGTTTGTGTGCGTCTATTTGAATATCTGTTTGTGGCTGTTAGTTTTTTTCTATTTGTATGTATGTGTTTGTGTGCACCATTGTGGGTAGTTAGTTGTCTGTGTGTTCTTTTTTGGTGTGTGTGTTTGTGGGTCTGTGCATTTCTTTGTATGTGTATTTCTTTTATGTCTTTACCAATGTACTTAACCTCTTCCTTAGAAGATAGATAGCCTCTTTTAATAAGGTATTCCCCATGCCTGCCCTACACATTAAAACACATATTCCACTCTTCCGCTTCCTACATGGCAACAGGCCCTCTCTGAACAGCCGCCCCGAAAAACTAAGAATCCCGACCTAGCAGTTCTTAATTTTCACAGCTGGATTTCCAGCACACTTGATTCAGTCCTCCCGAAGTGTTCTTTGCAACCAATAAAAAGACCTAAAGTTGCTCCATGGTACTCTCCTGCCCTTAGGACGTTGAAACAAGCTTGCCGGAAAGCAGAGAGAGCATGGAGGAAAGACCGCTCTCAACTTAAGAGTTCAGAGTATGGATCAGGGATAAGGCACTATGAGAGCCAGATAAAACTTGCCCAAGCTGAATTTTATGAAACTAAAATTAATATGGCAGCCAACTCCCCTAGGGAAATTTTTAAACTTGCAAAATCTTTGATATCCCCTCCGTCTGAAAGACCACCATCAGAGGGTGCACAGGCCCGCTGTGAGGATCTCGCCACCTTCTTCTCTCAGAAGATTCAGGCCATCTATTCCCAACTAGCGATGAATGGCGATGGCATATTCTCCCCCTCTGCTTTAGACTCAGATTCGCATGTATCATGCTCTTTGGTCACTTTTCCTCACCTGGATTCCAATACCTTAGATAGAAGGTCACCTCAGGGTCCCCAAATGACCCAGCTCCTCCCCAGACCTTAGTAAAAGCAACTGACGCCATTCGCCCGTTTATGCAGGAGGTTCTTAATACCTCCATTACCTCCAACTCTGTCCCATCTACGTGGAAGTGTGCGTTGGTCAGGGCTTTGCTGAAAAAGCCGAACTTGGATTCTAACAATCTATCCAATTTCCGCCCTATATCGCTGCTTCCGTGGATGAGTAAGTTGTTGGAGAGACATATCAACAAAACATTAGGGGACTATTTGGAGTCCAATAAACTTCTACAGGTCTCCCAAACAGGGTTTCGTCCTCAGCATGGCACTGAGACCGCCCTCCTGGCAGTCACAGAGGCAGCCAGAGCTATAATGGACCAAGGTGGAAAAACTGCTATTATACTTCTGGACCTCAGTGCCGCGTTCGACACTGTTAACCATGCCACACTACTACATCGTCTGAAGGGCATTAGGGTGTCGGGCGCGGCCCTGAAGTGGCTGACCTCTTTTTTAGAGGAACGCTTTTTCCAGGTATTAGAAGGCGAGGTGGTATCATCAAAGCATCCCCGCAGCTGTGGGGTTCCACTGGGCTCTTCCCTGAGCCCCACATTATTCAATGTTTATATGCAGCCTCTAGAGAAGATAGTTCTCCCTTTTGGTGTGCGGATTGTCACCTACGCAGACGACACCCAACTTGTGGTCTCTTTGGACCACAAGGAGGGCTCGTCTAACACCTTGGGCCCGTGTTTAGAGATTGTTGCTGGGTGGATGCAACTCTCCCATCTCAAACTCAATGGGGAGAAGACCGAGATTATGTTACTAGGCAACTCTTCTCCTACCTCCCTGATGTCGAACTGGCCTTCGTGTCTCGGCGCTCCCCCTCCCCCTAAAGACCAGATAAAGAGCTTAGGAATCTGGCTGGATAGAGCACTGGACTTCTCGGTCCAAGCTACTAAAACTGCCTCTGTATGTGTGGGGCTAATGAAAATGCTCAGGAAAGTGCTCCCCTTACTTCCATCCAGGCGAGAAGGGTCATGGTACAGGCCCTGATACTCTCCCGCCTGGATTATGGAAATGTTTTATACCTAGGGGCCCCGGCAACAGTGACAAAAAAACTCCAAGTCACTCAAAACTGTGCCGCACGCCTATTGTTTAACATCCCTCGCTGGCAGTCAGCGAGAACTGCCCTAAAGGAGCTTCATTGGCTCCCAGTGGCTGCCAGAACACTGTTTAAGGCCATGTGCATTCTGCACAAATCTTTTCATCGAACTGGCCCGGCAGTGCTGTACCCCTTAGTGTTGCCTTATGCGCCGCCTAGAACCCTTCGTTAGGCTTCACTGCATTTGGCAACTAAGGCAAAAATTAAGAAAGCCCGTTGGGGTGGCCGTTCGTTCACTCACTCAGCGGCAAAGGCATGGAACTCCTTGCCTTTACCCCTCAGACAAAACGACAACCTGATGTCATTTAGGAGAGATTTAAAAACCTACCTGTTTTCAAAGGCGTACTAATTTACCCGGTGGCCGGACACAGTAATCAGTCAACAGCGCTGCGAGGCCTCCGGGTAGTTATGCGCTATATAAGTGGAATTTTTCATTTAATTTCATTAAATTACATTAGCACACGCAATTTTCTATGTATTCACAATCAATTATTAGGATAAGATTTTCAGTGTAAAAACAGTACTTCTAAATCATTATTTTTATCTCAACACAAATTGCCTATCTTCCACTCCTACTTTCAAATACAACGCCTAAACTAGAGGCATAGCTTCCATTAGTGCAGCAGGTGCAGTGGCACCAGGGCCCACTGAACTCTAATTATTGCTGTATTTCTCAGTTTAAACAGGGACCAAAGAGGGCATTTCTTTCTTGGACTAGAGCCCCTGACACACTGGCTGCTGCTGTCACCTAGCCTTGCTGGAGAACGTTATTTGCGAGAGGGATGCTGTATGGAAGTCTAAAGCCTCGTTGGATATTGTTCTACTTGTGAAATACATCTGCTTAGGAGTTGGAAAGGATTATCAGCCCCTCAGTGGCGGGAAGTTCCATCGGGGAGCATGGCAGTGCCTAACAGGACTGAATGTGAACACAGCTAAGTACAGGAGGTTGTCCGGTGCATTATAGGTGCCTGTGTTCAAGGCCTTGTCATAACTTTTGGTGAATTTAAGTAGATATGGTGATCTCCTCTAAGTGAATTTGAATTTGAATTTAAAAATATTTGTATAGCGCACCTTTACCTCGTGGTTTCATGGCGCTGCGGGGACAATTCAATTTCAAATGCAGGCTCAAAGTTGGATCAAGTAGAGAAGGCCTGTAAGAATAGAAAAGTTTTCAGTCTCCCACGAAACTCCATGTAGGATACTGATGTTCGAATGGAGAGGGGTAAGGAGTTCCAAAAGGACAGGACGAGAACAGAGAACTTGCAGCCTCCTGTCCTGCTTTTCTTAAATCGGGGTACCACTAAAAGAGATAGGGAAGAGGAGCGTAAATGCCTACTAGGAATGTAATAATGAATGTTAGACTTGATGAAAGCTGGAGCTGTCCCAGCAAGAGCCTGGAAAGTCAGGCATCCAAGCTTGAACAGGGCTCTTTCTTTTATAGGGAGCCAATGTAAGGAACAAAGAAACGGGGTAATGTGCTGGGAACTAGGTAGACTAAGAACCAAGCGGGCAGCTTAGTTCTGCACTAGCTGGAGTCGACGGAGGGCATAGCTGAGAATGCCATTGTACAGTGCGTTACCATAGTCAAGGCGAGAGAGAACCATCGCCATGACAATAAGTTTAAGGGCTGAAAAAGAAATAAAACGTGAAATCTTGCGAATAGTACGCAACACAAAGAAACAAGAAGAGACCACCATGCTAATGTGCGAGTGAAGAGTAAGGTGTTGATTAAGAGTGATCCCCAAGGTTTTGACAGAAGAAGAGGGAAGAGGAGGGGAACCAAACGAGGAAGGCCAAAAAGCAGAAGACCAAGGATTACGTTTACCACCAGTCAGGTCAAGCTCAGTCTTATCAGGGTTGAGTTTCAGGTGGTTGGAATTCATCCAATCCCTGATAAAAACCATCACTGACTGGAAGTTGTGAACGGAGTGAGATGAATTTGACAAAGTAAAAATAAGCTGGAGGTCATCAGCGTAATTAAACACTGTGACCTCCATCCGCTGTAAAGCAAAAATAAGTGGGAAGATATACAAGTTGAAGAGAAGCGGGGAAAGAGAAGAGCCCTGAGGGACACCACATTGTACTTTATGAGCCATAGAAGAAAAGTCCGCCAGACGGACGGCTTAAGTGCGATCACTAAGAAATGAGGTCACCCAAGCCAGGGCGGAACCCCCGATGCCTGCCGCCTCGACACGGGAAAGAAGGATGGTATGATCAACCATGTCGAAAGCGGCAGACAAATCGAGGACAATCATTGCTTGGGGGAGATTGGAATCAAGCCCCTCTCTGAGTGTATCCATAACGGATACCACCACCTTTTCGGTGGAGTGGAGGGGGCGAAACCCCGCTTGGGAGGGGGCAAGAAACCCACTGGACTCAATAAAGGAACTAAGAGTGATGGTGATATACCGCTCCAGAAACCTTAGCAAGGTAGGGAAGGAGGGAGATGGGACGGTAGTTTGCCAATACTGTAGGATCTGCGCCAGGCTTTTTTAAAATGGGAACAATCGTGGCTGACTTGTGAGAAGAAGGGACAGTTCCTGTTTTTAGGGACTCGTTAAGGAAGGTAAGGGGAGGGAGAGGGCAGCTCCGGAAGATGTCACACATAATGTAGGCCGGGCAAACATCTGCAGGTGAACCAGATTTAACACTAAGGAGAATAGAGAGAAAAGTCTCCTCAGATAGCAGAGTTATTTGGTCAAAATGACAAGAGTTATTCGGCGGGACAATGTCAGAGAATGATGTAGAAGGGGAAGGGATATTGGACTTGATGTCTTCAATTTTACTAATGAAGAAATCGTTCAGGGAATCACACAACTGTTGGGAGGGAACCGGTTTGGCAGTTGTTCTGTCCGAGGAGGCTAATTCGAACACTGTGGAAAAAATTTCCCTCGGTTTGTTCTCCGCCTGCAGAATCTTGCCTGAAAAATAGGATGTTTTTGCCTTAAGAATAGCTTTCTTGTACTTCGCCCGGATAGAGTTATACAAGATTTTAGAGGTCTCACTATAGGTACGTCTCCAGGTGCGCTCTGCTTGGCGGACCGCCAATTTTTTCTCTTTAAGCTCCTGGTTAAACCACTTGTTCGCATAGTGAGGGCGCTTCACCTTAACACGCCTAAGGGGGGCCACCTGATCACATTTCCTAGACAACCATTTATTAATGGCCTCAACTTGAGATGAAATAGAGAGGTTGTCAATGGCTGGACTAGAGGTTGAGAGAGAGGAGCACAAAGATGGAATGTCAACTTTACCCCAATTACGCGCCCAGGTGTTCTTTGGAGGGGGTGACTTCTGAGCTGACCTCAAATCCAGGGAGTCGGAGATCAAATAGTGGTCAGACCACAAACAGGTGGTAACAATAGGGACAGGAATACGAATGTTAAGGGACCAGATTTGGTCCAGGGTATGACCCTGAACATGAGTAGGGGTATGAACGTGTGAGATAAAATTTAGACTGCCAAGCAGTTCGGTGAAATCTCTGGAAGATGCATTGTACGCTGAATCAGAAGGCCAGAAGTTAAAGTCCCCAAGCACCAGAACCGATAAATGGCTTACTGCGAGAGTAGCTAATAATTCCTGAAAAGCTGGGAGAAAATGGGACATAAGTTGGGGTGGACAATACATCAGAACACAAGTAATAGGGGTTTTAAAAGACACAGAGCGGGCAACCAGAAAATCAACCTCTAAAATCGAGGGAAAAGAAAGTAGTTGGAACTGAATGCCAGAGCGGACAATCATGGCCACCCCATCTCCTACCCTGCCAGAGGGCCGGTCTGCTCGCAGAGCATAATATGCGGTTGGCAGAACCGCCAATAAGCTAGGCAGGGATTCAGGGCAAAGCCAAGTTTCCGTTAGGAACAATAGGTCCGGTTTGTAGGTGTCCAAGAAAATAAACAGGTCTGACTGATGTTTAACAGCCGATCGGGTGTTTAATAGGAAGGCTGAAATAGTTGGGGTAATAATCCCAGAAGAGAGAGGTGAGGGGATAATGACAATGTTTGGGGTGGCCACGGAAGGAGGGGAAGTGGATGGCAGCAACAAAGAGGGTATATTAAAAGTAAGGGAAGGCAAGGCTGGAACTCTAGCAATGCCCATGTCACAGACATGACCCCGAATTGCAGGATCTAAGTGCCAAGGACCTTGATAAGCGCAAAGTTGGTCAGCCGGGTAGGAACGTAAATTGGCACAATGCCGTGCCCCTTGCCCCGTCTGGCCACGGACGGGCGCAGACGGGCTTACCTTAGGCGCACCTTCGGCACGCAAAAGGCGTGCCCGCTGCGCTTCCGATAACACATGCGCACTTTGTAGGGAGCAGCCTCGGGCCGCTAGACCGCTGCCTGCGATGTGCGCGCCCTTCAGGCTACTGCTAAGATGGCGCCTGCTCTTCAGCTGACCGGCACAGGAAGTCGCGCTGAAGGAGCTGCCCTCCATGCTATCGGCACTAGGAGCCGCGCGGGACCGGGGCAGAGGAGGCCAAGACAGTAAGTAATTGCAAGCAGATTACAATGCAACAATACAGTTTTAAAATAAAACTAAACGAAGCAGCAGAGAGCTGACTGCTTTCAGCAAAGTTGAAAAACAAATGAGGAGTGGTTTAAAATGGTCAGCAGTATCGATCATTGCAGGTTAAAAAGTATTACTAGCCAACAATGCTGCTTCAGAGTCGTAGAGCCCCCAATGAGCCCCAGGAGCTGCCACCACCTGTATGACTGTATGTGCTGCAAGTACACCATATTAAGGTGTTAAGACAAGCCGCAGGGCAATCCAGAGGTCAGCCCCCGTGTACCCTCATGCCCTCAGTACAAGAAGCCTCTTTGGTTTTTATGGGAAATATGAAATTCAGAAACAAAGAGAATCTATTTACTTTAACGCTGAAAACTGCCAACATTTGTGTGTGAAAATGTGAGAGAAATGAGGAATTAGAGTAGGATACCACAAAATGTGTAATAGGCGAATATATATATATATATATATATATATATATATATATATATATATATATATAGAGAGAGAGAGAGAGAGCGAGAGAGAGAGAAAGAAAGAGAGAGAGAGGAAGAAAGAGAGAGAAAGAGAAAGAAGGAGAGAGAGGAGAAAGAGAAAGAGAGATATTTTCACTGAAAAAAGCAAAAGTTACAGGGGCGCTATAGGTAGGAAATAGCATCAAAACTTTAGAAATTCACAGAAAAAAAGGGTCCGGGAACATTTACTTAGGCTCAGATTTTACACACACAAAACCATATAAACTCAGCAGTTATAGTTACCTGGGCTAACTATAACTTATGCCACCCACAATGCACTGCTTATGAAGCGGGCAGAGAAACACATGAAAACATTGCTCCTGCCCGTAGAGCACAGGATTGTAAGCTGCTCTCTACGGGTAGGAACAATGCTGGCTCCCGCTGGCATCACGGGGGCTTTGGGACCCCCCCCTGGCCTCCAACAATGATCATGTGGGTGCCTTGGATGGGCTCAAGGGCACCCACCCTTTCTCGGCAGGGCCATTTTTGTAAATCTTTCTTTATGCGTGGTCAAGGCATATGCATGGTAAAGACTTGCGTGGTACGTGGTAAAGACTTGCGTGGTAAAGGCATTGCGTGGTATAGGTATATGTGGTAAAGGCATTTGTTGGAATGTATGACGGTATAATTAGTCTAATCCTGCACTATCTCTTGACTTGAAACTAAATCCTGGGCCTTGATAAACTGGACACAGACAGCCCAAAAAAAGTGCAAAAGAACATGTAGTGGGAATGTCATGTCACATTGTCATCACATGCCATTTTCCCAGCGCATTGTACCATTTCCCCAGTTTTCCGCAGATAAATGGTGCAATGTACCGTATAGCACTACTCGCCACCACGTTTAGAGGGTGATCCATTTCTCTTCCTAGCCTGGAAGGAGAGTTACTCCCGCATTTTGTTGAAGTGAAACTCTAAGTGTCAGAAAGAGTCAGATTGGAGTCTGTGAATTCTCACTTACTCACAAGTTAGGGTTCATTCACAAACTGGCACGGCGAAGCATGCGTGCGCTACATTTACTAGTGTGTGATTCTACGCATGCAAAACATGTACACCTGGCAGAGATCATTTGACTAGTTTTGTTTTTAAACATTGTTGAAAGAGTTGCTTAGCCTTAAAAACTACAACTATTTGTGCATAAATAAGATAAGCTGTAAACAACTCATCTTGGGACAAAGATAAGCCCACTGACACCAAGAGAGAAACAATAATAACACTTATTCACAGGCCCTGGAAAGCCCCCTAGTCCTGCTCATCATAAAGGCCCATCTCCCTCCTAAACGCTCATGCTAAACTATTCACAGGCATTCCGGCACACAACTTAGACCATTCATAATGGCCTTATGACTGCAAACCACAGCAGTGGTGAGATAATACTGTGCCATTAATAAAATGGATGCTTTCCAACACTGAGAGGACACTGGACACAATGTCCGCCAATGGCCCGTTTTATATTTAGGCGGATGGTTTATTCCGTCATAAATGTGGCAGGTGTCCCGTCCACCCTATTAAAAGTGCATTATATTCTGTGCCAATTGTAATAAAGCGATCATGATCTGTCATGTCTGAGGTAATAACCTGTCAGATATACTCTAAATCAGGCCCCATGTCTGCAGCAAGTGTTGTAAAAGGAGCGAGAGCCAGCATTATAGGAAGAGGGCCTAGAAGCAATCAGCCCCTCATTCTGTTTTACAAAAAACCCTGGAAGGATCTGCTGATTGAAATACAAACTTTATCTACTTTAGGAAGAACTAAAGACTCACTTTTTAAGTTGTCTTTCAGGGCAGAATCAGTCAATAGTTCAAGGGAGATGGATATATATTACGCTGATAGAAAATCCACCTCAACTCGGGATAATGCTCCAGTCTTCCAGGTTAGAAGGATCCAGAAATGCTTGAGCCAGGAGGGCTGTAAAATGTGTTGAAGGTGACTTGGGGCCTTATTATGAGTGTGGCGGTCTTCCAATGGGACTACCACAGCGGAGGTACCAGGCAGACTGGTAAGCCCATTGAGAGCCCGCCGCCGGATTATGACCTAAATCCAGGGTGGGTGGGGGGTGCAGCAGAGGTCTCGCGGCGGCTGTATTAGGCTTATTGGAGAGTCTAAACAGCATACCACCACCTTAAGAGTGCCTGCAGCACGTTCCCGCACCATGTCATGCATGCCACACTGTGCAGGAACAAGGGTGCAATTCCATGGGGTGGCACAACATGTGCCCCCCGCATGCAACCCCAGGAGCAGACTCGGCCGGGCCCTGTGAGGGCCCCCTTACCTGCATGTCCTTTATCCTTTTCATGGCAGGGTCCCCGCCATGGCAGGGTCCCGCCATGAAAAGGACGGTGGATATGCAGACCGTAATATTCTCTTGATGTCGGCATCAACACTGCCAACATATTCAGGGTGTTTGCAGACCACCTCCACAGTGGGATCCTTGATCCTGGGGGGTGGTGGTCTTGTGGAGGTCTCACCACCACACTCATAATACGGCGGTCAGACTGCCAGGATGGTGGCAGTTGGACCACCACGTGAGTACGGCGATCATGAGGGCCGCCGCACTCGTAGTAAGGCCCTTAATGAGCTGCAAGGTAAAGGCGGGAGTTGGCATTTGAGCTGATCCAAAGGGACACCACATTGTACTTTATGAGCCATAGAAGAAAAGTCCGCCAGACGGACGGCTTAAGTGCGATCACTAAGAAATGAGGTCACCCAAGCCAGGGCGGAACCCCCGATGCCTGCCGCCTCGACACGGGAAAGAAGGATGGTATGATCAACCATGTCGAAAGCGGCAGACAAATCGAGGACAATCATTGCATGGGGGAGATTGGAATCAAGCCCCTCTCTGAGTGTATCCATAACGGATACCACCACCTTTTCGGTGGAGTGGAGGGGGCGAAACCCCGCTTGGGAGGGGGCAAGAAACCCACTGGACTCAATAAAGGAACTAAGAGTGATGGTGATATACCGCTCCAGAAACCTTAGCAAGGTAGGGAAGGAGGGAGATGGGACGGTAGTTTGCCAATACTGTAGGATCTGCGCCACGCTTTTTTAAAATGGGAACAATCGTGGCTGACTTGTGAGAAGAAGGGACAGTTCCTGTTTTTAGGGACTCGTTAAGGAAGGTAAGGGGAGGGAGAGGGCAGCTCCGGAAGATGTCACACATAATGTAGGCCGGGCAAACATCTGCAGGTAAACCAGATTTAACACTAAGGAGTATAGAGAGAAAAGTCTCCTCAGATAGCAGAGTTATTTGGTCAAAATGACAAGAGTTATTCGGCGGGACAATGTCAGAGAATGATGTAGAAGGGGAAGGGATATTGGACTTGATGTCTTCAATTTTACTAATGAAGAAATCGTTCAGGAAATCACACAACTGTTGGGAGGGAACCGGTTTGGCAGTTGTTCTGTCCGAGGAGGCTAATTCGAACACTGTGGAAAAAATTTCCCTCGGTTTGTTCTCCGCCTGCAGAATCTTGCCTGAAAAATAGGATGTTTTTGCCTTAAGAATAGCTTTCTTGTACTTCGCCCGGATAGAGTTATACAAGATTTTAGAGGTCTCACTATAGGTACGTCTCCAGGTGCGCTCTGCTTGGCGGACCGCCAATTTTTTCTCTTTAAGCTCCTGGTTAAACCACTTGTTCGCATAGTGAGGGCGCTTCACCTTAACACGCCTAAGGGGGGCCACCTGATCACATTTCCTAGACAACCATTTATTAATGGCCTCAACTTGAGATGAAATAGAGAGGTTGTCAATGGCTGGACTAGAGGTTGAGAGAGAGGAGCACAAAGATGGAATGTCAACTTTACCCCAATTACGCGCCCAGGTGTTCTTTGGAGGGGGTGACTTCTGAGCTGACCTCAAATCCAGGGAGTCGGAGATCAAATAGTGGTCAGACCACAAACAGGTGGTAACAATAGGGACAGGAATACGAATGTTAAGGGACCAGATTTGGTCCAGGGTATGACCCTGAACATGAGTAGGGGTATGAACGTGTGAGATAAAATTTAGACTGCCAAGCAGTTCGGTGAAATCTCTGGAAGATGCATTGTACGCTGAATCAGAAGGCCAGAAGTTAAAGTCCCCAAGCACCAGAACCGATAAATGGCTTACTGCGAGAGTAGCTAATAATTCCTGAAAAGCTGGGAGAAAATGGGACATAAGTTGGGGTGGACAATACATCAGAACACAAGTAATAGGGGTTTTAAAAGACACAGAGCGGGCAACCAGAAAATCAACCTCTAAAATCGAGGGAAAAGAAAGTAGTTGGAACTGAATGCCAGAGCGGACAATCATGGCCACCCCATCTCCTACCCTGCCAGAGGGCCGGTCTGCTCGCAGAGCATAGTATGCGGTTGGCAGAACCGCCAATAAGCTAGGCAGGGATTCAGGGCAAAGCCAAGTTTCCGTTAGGAACAATAGGTCCGGTTTGTAGGTGTCCAAGAAAATAAACAGGTCTGACTGATGTTTAACAGCCGATCGGGTGTTTAATAGGAAGGCTGAAATAGTTGGGGTAATAATCCCAGAAGAGAGAGGTGAGGGGATAATGACAGTGTTTGGGGTGGCCACGGAAGGAGGGGAAGTGGATGGCAGCAACAAAGAGGGTATATTAAAAGTAAGGGAAGGCAAGGCTGGAACTCTAGCAATGCCCATGTCACAGACATGACCCCGAATTGCAGGATCTAAGTGCCAAGGACCTTGATAAGCGCAAAGTTGGTCAGCCGGGTAGGAACGTAAATTGGCACAATGCCGTGCCCCTTGCCCCGTCTGGCCACGGACGGGCGCAGACGGGCTTACCTTAGGCGCACCTTCGGCACGCAAAAGGCGTGCCCGCTGCGCTTCCGATAACACATGCGCGCTTTGTAGGGAGCAGCCTCGGGCCGCTAGACCGCTGCCTGCGATGTGCGCGCCCTTCAGGCTACTGCTAAGATGGCGCCTGCTCTTCAGCTGACCGGCACAGGAAGTCGCGCTGAAGGAGCTGCCCTCCATGCTATCGGCACTAGGAGCCGCGCGGGACCGGGGCAGAGGAGGCCAAGACAGTAAGTAATTGCAAGCAGATTACAATGCAACAATACAGTTTTAAAATAAAACTAAACGAAGCAGCAGAGAGCTGACTGCTTTCAGCAAAGTTGAAAAACAAATGAGGAGTGGTTTAAAATGGTCAGCAGTATCGATCATTGCAGGTTAAAAAGTATTACTAGCCAACAATGCTGCTTCAGAGTCGTAGAGCCCCCAATGAGCCCCAGGAGCTGCCACCACCTGTATGACTGTATGTGCTGCAAGTACACCATATTAAGGTGTTAAGACAAGCCGCAGGGCAATCCAGAGGTCAGCCCCCGTGTACCCTCATGCCCTCAGTACAAGAAGCCTCTTTGGTTTTTATGGGAAATATGAAATTCAGAAACAAAGAGAATCTATTTACTTTAACGCTGAAAACTGCCAACATTTGTGTGTGAAAATGTGAGAGAAATGAGGAATTAGAGTAGGATACCACAAAATGTGTAATAGGCGAATATATATATATATATATATATATATATATATATATATATATATATATATATATAGAGAGAGAGAGAGAGAGAGAGAGCGAGAGAGAGAGAAAGAAAGAGAGAGAGAGGAAGAAAGAGAGAGAAAGAGAAAGAAGGAGAGAGAGGAGAAAGAGAAAGAGAGATATTTTCACTGAAAAAAGCAAAAGTTACAGGGGCGCTATAGGTAGGAAATAGCATCAAAACTTTAGAAATTCACAGAAAAAAAGGGTCCGGGAACATTTACTTAGGCTCAGATTTTACACACACAAAACCATATAAACTCAGCAGTGATAGTTACCTGGGCTAACTATAACTTATGCCACCCACAATGCACTGCTTATGAAGCGGGCAGAGAAACACATGAAAACATTGCTCCTGCCCGTAGAGCACAGGATTGTAAGCTGCTCTCTACGGGTAGGAACAATGCTGGCTCCCGCTGGCATCACGGGGGCTTTGGGACCCCCCCCTGGCCTCCAACAATGATCATGTGGGTGCCTTGGATGGGCTCAAGGGCACCCACCCTTTCTCGGCAGGGCCATTTTTGTAAATCTTTCTTTATGCGTGGTCAAGGCATATGCATGGTAAAGACTTGCGTGGTACGTGGTAAAGACTTGCGTGGTAAAGGCATTGCGTGGTAAAGGTATATGTGGTAAAGGCATTTGTTGGAATGTATGACGGTATAATTAGTCTAATCCTGCACTATCTCTTGACTTGAAACTAAATCCTGGGCCTTGATAAACTGGACACAGACAGCCCAAAAAAAGTGCAAAAGAACATGTAGTGGGAATGTCATGTCACATTGTCATCACATGCCATTTTCCCAGCGCATTGTACCATTTCCCCAGTTTTCCGCAGATAAATGGTGCAATGTACCGTATAGCACTACTCGCCACCACGTTTAGAGGGTGATCCATTTCTCTTCCTAGCCTGGAAGGAGAGTTACTCCCGCATTTTGTTGAAGTGAAACTCTAAGTGTCAGAAAGAGTCAGATTGGAGTCTGTGAATTCTCACTTACTCACAAGTTAGGGTTCATTCACAAACTGGCACGGCGAAGCATGCGTGCGCTACATTTACTAGTGTGTGATTCTACGCATGCAAAACATGTACACCTGGCAGAGATCATTTGACTAGTTTTGTTTTTAAACATTGTTGAAAGAGTTGCTTAGCCTTAAAAACTACAACTATTTGTGCATAAATAAGATAAGCTGTAAACAACTCATCTTGGGACAAAGATAAGCCCACTGACACCAAGAGAGAAACAATAATAACACTTATTCACAGGCCCTGGAAAGCCCCCTAGTCCTGCTCATCATAAAGGCCCATCTCCCTCCTAAACGTTCATGCTAAACTATTCACAGGCATTCCGGCACACAACTTAGACCATTCATAATGGCCTTATGACTGCAAACCACAGCAGTGGTGAGATAATACTGTGCCATTAATAAAATGGATGCTTTCCAACACTGAGAGGACACTGGACACAATGTCCGCCAATGGCCCGTTTTATATTTAGGCGGATGGTTTATTCCGTCATAAATGTGGCAGGTGTCCCGTCCACCCTATTAAAAGTGCATTATATTCTGTGCCAATTGTAATAAAGCGATCATGATCTGTCATGTCTGAGGTAATAACCTGTCAGATATACTCTAAATCAGGCCCCATGTCTGCAGCAAGTGTTGTAAAAGGAGCGAGAGCCAGCATTATAGGAAGAGGGCCTAGAAGCAATCAGCCCCTCATTCTGTTTTACAAAAAACCCTGGAAGGATCTGCTGATTGAAATACAAACTTTATCTACTTTAGGAAGAACTAAATACTCACTTTTTAAGTTGTCTTTCAGGGCAGAATCAGTCAATAGTTCAAGGGAGATGGATATATATTACGCTGATAGAAAATCCACCTCAACTCGGGATAATGCTCCAGTCTTCCAGGTTAGAAGGATCCAGAAATGCTTGAGCCAGGAGGGCTGTAAAATGTGTTGAAGGTGACTTGGGGCCTTATTATGAGTGTGGCGGTCTTCCAATGGGACTACCACAGCGGAGGTACCAGGCAGACTGGTAAGCCCATTGAGAGCCCGCCGCCGGATTATGACCTAAATCTAGGGTGGGTGGGCGGTGCAGCAGAGGTCTCGCGGCGGCTGTATTAGGCTCATTGGAGAGTCTAAACAGCATACCACCACCTTAAGAGTGCCTGCAGCACGTTCCCGCACCATGTCATGCATGCCACACTGTGCAGGAACAAGGGTGCAATTCCATGGGGTGGCACAACATGTGCCCCCCGCATGCAACCCCAGGAGCAGACTCGGCCGGGCCCTGTGAGGGCCCCCTTACCTGCATGTCCTTTATCCTTTTCATGGCAGGGTCCCCGCCATGGCAGGGTCCCGCCATGAAAAGGACGGTGGATATGCAGACCGTAATATTCTCTTGATGTCGGCATCAACACTGCCAACATATTCAGGGTGTTTGCAGACCACCTCCACAGTGGGATCCTTGATCCTGGGGGGTGGTGGTCTTGTGGAGGTCTCACCACCACACTCATAATACGGCGGTCAGACTGCCAGGATGGTGGCAGTTGGACCACCACGTGAGTACGGCGATCATGAGGGCCGCCGCACTCGTAGTAAGGCCCTTAATGAGCTGCAAGGTAAAGGCGGGAATTGGCATTTGAGCTGATCCAGTGTGAACATGAAAGAATTGTGGAAGAAGGTGTCTGGAATTACCTTTGTCATATATACTTCCTAAAGAATTACCTTTTTCATGTGTACTTCCTGAAGAGTTACCTTGGTTAAATACTTCCTGAAGAGTTACCTTTGTTGTATACTTCCTGAAGAGTTACCTTGGGTTAATACTTCCTGAAGAGTTACCTTTGTTGTACACTTCCTGAAGAGTTACCTTTGTTGTACACTTCCTGAAGAGTTACCTTGGTTAAATACTTTCTGAAGAGTTACCTTTGTTATACACTTCCTGAAGAGCTACCTTTGTTATACACTTCCTGAAGAGTTACCTTGGTTAAATACTTCCTGAAGAGTTACCTTTGTTATACACTTCCTGAAGAGCTACCTTTGGAAGATACTTTCTGAAACTGAATTAACGGCAGTGCTTTCTGATTCCTCTCTTTTTCCACAATCTGTTCTGTTTAAATGAAATCTTGTCCATGTATATCTACCCAAAACTCTACCTGTAGCACGAGTGTTCTGTGGCTGCCCTTTCTTTAGTAAGTTACTCTGTGAATAATGGTAAATTACTGCCTTTTCAGAAGAAAATACAATGTGACATGTTCAACCACAGTTTTAATGAAATATCCATGTATGGTAAAATGTTCCTTACTAAATTTCAAATAAAGAAGAGATGTCTTCTACAGCTGGTTAAATATTGTGTATTCACATTCTATTACATTTGAATTTAGTAATATTGCATTTCTTTACAGCCAACAGAAAATAAGCCTTAAATGCACGGATTGATTTTGAATAATTAGGATAACACATCAAACCTGCAAAAATTATCAAAAATAAGGAGCTCCAAAAACATCAGTGCAATCAGAGACCGAGGACAGATCCAGGAAGAAGCAGTCAAAGGCAATTCAGTGAGTGTCCGAGTCTGAGATCTGCACCTCGACACCCCAAGACAAAGAAGTGACCTCAACAAAATTAAGGCAACAAAACTGACAAACCACCTCCTGTATAAACAAGCGTCCAACACCAGCTTTGATCATGAGGCCGGTATGAGAGTTGGAGGAAGGTCTTGTGTCTATTTGGGAAACATAGCTTGGAACAAACTCCCTCTTCAGCAACATGACAATGTTTAAAGAAAGATTGAAAACTTGGCTTTTTGTCCATGTTTGAAACAAGCAGATTTACTTTCTTTTCTGACCTGTGCTTTGCCACGGGACACTCTTTGGAGTAGCTGTACACATTACGAGTCGCTTCATCATCATGATATGGCTAGAGCAGTGCTTTGCTATCTAAACTGGCAACAGCCCACCATTCAGTGCTCTAGGTGTATTGTTAACTCTTTCTAGCCAAACCACAGGCACCAGGGAAAAGCACAACAAAGTGGAGCCTTCAACTGAAGGCTGAAGGAAAGGGGAGTTCTGCTCTCTAAAGTACAGAATATTGTCCCAAGTTGCACTTACTGGAAGGAAGATTAAGCTTTACCCGCAAGCATGCGAAGCCATTATCCAATCTAAAGATGCAATCACCCACAAGGAAGCCTTACTGATATTATGAATGTGGCAGGTATTTAGTGAGTCTTGTATTTTATTGTTAAATCGGAATCAAGCACCCAAAATATCACACACATACCGGGAATGTGAAAATAATGCAAGTGGTTTAATAACTATGCTGACCCTTCAGGAAACACAGACAGGAGAAAAAACGTGCAATTCCACTGAATATGTTAAGAACTTTAGCCAATTAGAAACCCTAAAAGAGCATCAGCGAATACAAACAGGGGAAAAAACATACCATTGCAGTGAATGTGTGAAGAGCTTCAGTCTGTTATCACTCCTCCAAAGACATCAGCGAATACACACAGGGGAAAAACCATTCCATTGCACTGAATGTGTAAAGAGCTTCAGTCAAATTGCACACCTCCACACACATCAGAGAATACACACAGGGGAGAAACCATACCATTGCAATGAATGTGTGCAGAGCTTCAGTCGGTTATCACACCTCCAAAGACATCAGCGAATACACACAGGGGAAAAACCATACCATTGCAGTGAATGTGTAAAGAGCTTCATTCAGTTAGCACACCTCCAAAGACATCAGCGAATACACACAGGAGAAAAACCATACCTTTGCAATGAATGTGTAAAGAGCTTCAGTCAGTTAACAGACCTCCGGAGTCATCAGCGAATACACACAGGGGAAAAACCATACCATTGCAGTGAATGTGTAAAGAGCTTCAGAAACATTGCAGACCTCCACACACAGCAGAGAATACACACAGGAGAAAAACCATACCTTTGCAATGAATGTGTAAAGAGCTTCAGTCAGTTAACAGACCTCCGGAGACATCAGCGAACACACACAGGGGAAAAACCATACCATTGCAGTGAATGTGTGAAGAACTTCAGTCAGTTAACAGACCTCCGGAGACATCAGCGAATACACACAGGGGAAAAACTATACCATTGCAATGAATGTGAAAAGTGCTTCAGTCAGTTAACAGACCTCGGGAGACATCAGCGAATACACACAGGGGAAACACCATACTATTGCAGTGAATGTGTGAAGAGCTTCAGTCAGTTAACAGACCTGCGGAGACATCAGCGAATACACACAGGGTAAAAACCATACCATTGCAGTGAATGTGTAAAGAGCTTCAGAAACATTGCAGACCTCCACACACAGCAGAGAATACACACAGGGGAAAAACCATACCATTGCAATGAATATATGCAGAGCTTCAGTCGGTTATCACTCCTCCAAACACATCAGCGAACACACACAGGGGAAAAACCATACCATTGCAATGAATGTGTAAAGAGCTTCAGTCAGTTAGCACACCTACAAAGACATCAGCGAATACACACAGGGGAAAAACCATACCATTGCAGTGAATGTGTAAAGAGCTTCATTCAGTTAGCACACCTCCAAAGACATCAGCGAATACACACAGGAGAAAAACCATACCTTTGCAATGAATGTGTAAAGAGCTTCAGTCAGTTAACAGACCTCCGGAGACATCAGCGAACACACACAGGGGAAAAACCATACCATTGCAATGAATGTGTAAAGTGCTTCAGTCAGTTAACAGACCTCCGGAGACATCAGCGAATACACACAGGGGAAACACCATACCATTGCAGTGAATGTGTGAAGAGCTTCAGTCAGTTAACAGACCTCCGGAGACATCAGCGAATACACACAGGGGAAACACCATACCATTGCAGTGAATGTGTGAAGAGCTTCAGTCAGTTAACAGACCTGCGGAGACATCAGCGAATACACACAGGGGAAAAACCATACCATTGCAGTGAATGTGTAAAGAGCTTCAGAAACATTGCAGACCTCCACACACATCAGAGAATACACACAGGGGAAAAACCATACTATTGCACTGAATGTGTGCAGAGCTTCAGTCGGTTATCACACCTCCAAAGACATCAGCGAATACACACAGGGGAAAAACCATACCATTGCAATGAATGTGTAAAGAGCTTCAGTCAGTTAGCACACCTCCAAAGACATCAGCGAATACACACAGGGGAAAACCATACCTTTGCATTAAATGTGTAAAGTGCTTCAGACAGTTAACAGACCTCCGGAGACATCAGCTAACACACACAGGGGAAAAACCATACCATTGCAGTGAATGTGTGAAGAAATTCAGTCGGTTACAAGAACTTCAAGCACATCACCGAACACACACAGGGGATAAACCATACCATTGCAATGAATGTGTAAAGAGCTTCAGTAAAATTGAACACCTCCGCACACATCAGAGAATACATACAGGGGAAAAACCATACCAGTGCAGTGAATTTGTAAAGTGCTTCAGACAGTTAACAGACCTCCGGAGACATCAGCTAAGACACACAGGGGAAAAACCATACCATTGCAGTGAATGTGTGAAGAGATTCAGTCAGTTACAAGAACTTCAAACACATCACCGAACACACACAGGGGAAAAACCGTACCATTGCAATGAATATATAAAGAGCTTCAGTAAAATTGCACACCTCCGCTCACATCAGAGAATACACACAGGGGAAAAACCATACCATTGCAGTGAATGTGTGAAGAGCTTCAGTCAAATGTCACAGCTCCGCATACATCAGAGAATACACACAGGGGAAAAACAATACCAGTGCAGCGAAAGTGTGAAGAGCTCTAGTCAGTTAACAGACCTCCGGAGACCTCAGCGAATACACACTGGGGAAAAACCATACAATTGCAGTCAATGTGTAAGTAGTTTTAGGTTACAATCAAACCTCCACAGTCATCTGAGAATACACACAGGGGAAAAAACCTACAATTGCAGTGAATGTGTAAAGAGCTTCAGTCAGTTAACAGACCTCCGCAGACCTCAGCGAATACACACTGGGGAAAAAACATACAATTGCAGTGAATGTGGAAGTAGTTTTACTTACTCTTCAGCATTAAGAAATCATCAGCGAGCTCACAAAGAGGAAAAAAATTGATTAAATGCCATGAATGTTTGAAAAGCTGTAGTCCATTATCAATCCTAAACAGGCATCAGCGAACACACACAGAAGAAAAGCCTTCAAGTGCAATGAATGTGTGAACAAATGTAGTCAATTATCAAGCCTATATAGACATCAGCTTACACACTCTCTGTAAATACCATACAACTGTAGTGAGTGTAGAAGTACCTTTAGTGCATCTTCCGCATTAAGGATTCATCAGTTAATGCACACAGAGTACAATCCTTTCAGGTGCAGTGAATGTGTGAATATCTTCTGTCAGTTATTAAACCTACGGATACATCAACTAACACACACAGAATAAAAAAGAGCATTGCAATGAATGTCAGAAGTGATTTTGTCAATTGCGAACACACCTGGGGTAAACCTTACAATTGCACTAAAAGTGTGATGAGCTTTTGTCAATTTCTGATCCTACATAGCCTCAGCGTAAACACACCTTCATTTAACTCACTTAGAAATAATCCTAGAGATGCAGTAAATTCAGAAAGAACTTCAGAACAATAACAATATTATTGACTCATCTGAGGACATTGACAGGAACAGAACAGTGCAGTCATTGTGAGATGAAGGAATTACAGGAACAAATATATAATTATGTGGGATATTCAAATACCAGATGAATGAAGACTCGACTAAAAGAAAAGAAGAAAACCAAAGATTTGTAGAATAATAAAAGTGTCTGTTCCCAGTGATTTTTCACTTCGGTACACATAGAAAAAGCAACGTGATATAACAGGAAATCCACTGGGAGACTAGCACAATGTGGAATAAAAGAAATTAAACACTGGTGGTTTTTATTTAGTGATGAAGAGTTACAAAGAAAAACATCCAAGTGTTCCTGTTCATGCTACCTGTAAAAGTGTAGGGATGAATACTATTCTGCATGCACACATTGCTATATTAGTATAAGTGGGTTCGTTGCTCAAACGCCATTTGCTGCTTTTGCAGATGACACTACATGTCTCTGTTTTCGTAAAGACAAACTGCTTGCTTTTCCTTCACATGAGAATGATCTGTTTTTCACATCTCTAGACTCACACTGCAACCTCAAGTCTGCACAAAGTGTTCAAGGTTAAAATAACAATGTATGCTGTTGATGCAGGTTGATCGGCCCACGCTCTAGACACAACACAAACACAGCTGCTCATTTCTGAAACTCAGGTGCTTTTAATATTGCACTGCATACATGAGACTAGCACTTGGATAAAACCTTTCCATCGACAAAGAGCTGTGCTGATCTGGGATGTGATTCACTTCACCTGACTTTGGAGGTATGCGGTCCCCGTTTTAACCTAGAAATCCTCTATTATTATAATACCTAGCATGGGGAGGGTGGTACACAAGGTGCTATAGACCTGGTTCCACTATCATTATAATATGATTTCTCCCTTTGTATTTTATGGAATTATAACAATGCCGATTGTATTGATTTTTTGCATATTTTTACTTATGTTAGCAAATATACTGCATCTTAGAGCACGTAGTTGAAATAAACATTTTAAACTATACCTTGTCTCTGATTACTCACATTGCGAACATTTATGAGAATAAAAATGAAAGAGCGTTCTTGATTCCCACTATTCCTGAGAGGTCCTAAAGTCAATTGTTCTGGGTTGTCTAATCATTGGTAGCTTTGCTGTAGTACGGAGAACGAATGAGACACTGATGCTAGTTGGATAGGGATTCTGGGCACTGAGGTGAGTTTTGGTACACCATAATACACTGAGGTCCTGGTTTCCTGCGCATAGTTCTGTGCATGAGCAGAATCCCCGCAACATGGCGCCCAACGTCTTGATTAGTGCTTGTATCTGTCCACAATAACCTCACCACTGTTTCCGGTTAACAGGCGTGACGGATTAACCTACCTATACGAATGTGTTATAGGTTAATTCAAGCTTGAGATTTATAAAAAGGTTCACGTTTTGAATAACTACCCTTTTTGTGCTGCAATTTATATAAATTGTTTTTCTTCTCTATATCCTTATGTGTAATATTGATATACCTCAGCATAGTCCGTCAGCGCTCCGGCGTCATCTGACGCAGTTTGGGGTACCAGACGATGGTATGTCTGTTATCTTTGTGGTGAGTGCTGATTCAGCCTTCCCCTTTGAGCTTTTCTTCTCTTGGGTTACGTTTCCTGCAATAAATGCGGATAAGGATATATTCCAAACATACACTTACACTGCGATTCCTATGATCTATACTCCATATAGGACACAAGAGATTTGGTTTAATGGTACCCTCCCCCACACCGTAACTCCGGTTCGGTTAGGTCCCTTGTCAATTCCTGGGGCCACTTTGCCAGTCTTAGCCGGGTTCACACAATATCCACGTTATCTCAATGCCCCGATTTGTGTCAACTTTATACCTCTTTTGTTGGGGTACATAGGGCTTTAGTTCATTATGTACCTTGCAGCTCAACAAGTTGGACCGGCCGGGATGCCGATTAGTCCCGTCGTGGTTAATTTGGTTAATTTAAAAATTTGACCAACTGGAAGTAGTGTTTCCTAATACCACTCCTGTATAAAACACAGGATTCTCACAATTAGTTTGCAGAAAGGCTTATTGCCAGAGGTAACAGATTGTGAGAATTGGGGTAAAGTATTTGCAGCAGTATATGCAAAGTGTTTCGGCACTCCGTCTATGACTGTCTTGCCCTCTGTGATCAAGCGTGTTCAGGATGAGCACAGTCCGGAGGCGGCTGTCGAGTTGGGAATGAGGCTCTTTGGAGTGTTTGACGTAGTTGTTGATCTCATCTTTTGTAATGTAAAGGGAGATGCGGTTAACTTTCAGGTGTCGAATGCTTTGCGCCTTTTCCCAGACGTCGACAAACCCCGAGCGTTACCGAGAATTATTGCAGAGGCTTATAAGACCATTGGCCGCAACAATTTGGGTGTTAAGCCTTTTGCTAAAATGGCAACTCAACCGCAGACTCAGATGGCAAAGTCTACAAAAGACGACCGTCCAAATTTTCCAAAACAGAATTGGAAGAATAAAAAACAGAGGAAGCAGCAATAGAAACAGGGGTCGCATCCGGCGTCGCCGATACTAGTGTCTACTAAGCGCACTTATGATTTGTGCGACCACGCAAGAATTAGGTCTCCTGATAGATTTCAGGTACCTGAGCAACGTTCTCGCTGTTCTTCAGAGGAAACATCGGGCACGCAAGCCGGTGGCGGAGAACACGGCAGGGGTCGGGGTGCCCCAGAAGGACGTGAGCAGCCCCGCCCCTCTGATGGTAAAGGCAAGCAGGACGACTTGCCTCGTTAACACCTTCATTTTCAGAAAAAGAAAGTTGCTGCGTTAACCGTAAGGTATGCCACGGCTAGTGAGAACACAGCTTCGGAACCTGACATGGACATTAACGCTGCTCGACAGCGCAGCGGAGGTTACAATAGTGCGGCAAGCACTGCGGCCATATCTGAAGGCGACAGCAACTGATACTTTTATCAATCAATCAATCAGAGTACTTGTTAAGCGCGCTACTTACCCGTGAGGGTGTTGTGGGTTCTTATGCCATTGCAAGTTAATCCCTTTAATTATGCATGTTCTCGTATTGTGTGACAAGTACTGTTTATTGTGTGGCAAGTACTGCTAGTGATTCATTTGTAGCTAGCAATGTTTGTTGGTACATTTTCTTGCAGCTAGCAATGATTGTTACTGTTCAAGTTTTATGCACGTGTAGAACTTAATACAAGAGCCTTTTCACTCTCACTTTTTGAACGGTTTCCTGAATACACGTGAGCAGGTGAAGGAACGCCCAAGCAAAGACTATAAATACCCTGCCCTCGCTCACAGTGACGCTTCCCTTCGTGCAACAGCATCACCGCGAGTGTTCCTGTTTGGCATCTGAGACTCGTCTGATTCAGTCTCTTTCTTTTGGTTTCGCTTCCCTCCTGTCTGGAATTCCTCCCGCTAGCTTCTGTTCCCGATTCCCTTAAAAAACCTCAGTTCCCGTTTTCCCTTTAAAAACTTACCTTCCCCTTTTGTGATTCCTTCGTCGCCCCCGATCTCCGAAAGGCACCGGCGGTTTCAGTTCCCTCGATCTTCAGTTCCGGTTGAGCCTTCTCTCGTCGATCCGATTTCCTGTGTAAACAAGTAAGAGATCTGGTTACCAAGCAACTCAGGATCAAAAAACAAGCATTGGTAAAGACAAGCTTCTTATTTGTAAAAGACTCGAGAGCAGGAAAATCATTTTCTTGATTGTAAAACTGATTTTGGGAACTTGGCATATATTTAAAGCAAGTTTATTTTCCATTGTAATTTCTTCTGAACATAGACAAATCAATATAGAAAATCAATATTGACATTTCAGCAGAGACAATAACTGTTTTATAAAAAAAACCCTAAACAGTGTTTTGAAGATTCTTTAAGTCATGTGTATTCAATGTATAATTTGACATTGGAGAATTCGTATGCTGGACAGAATTCGTATACAGGACCGAGGTCAAACTTCCTAAAAGGAGGATATTGTTGTTGTTTCTTTGTTTGTCTTTTATTCTCAGAATCCTTTTTAAGGACAGCAGCACACACTTGTCAGGTCGGCCACGTTTGGTGTGAAATTGAATACTAAATCAAACACTAACCATTAATCAATGATTGCTGATATCTTGGTGTTTTGTTTTGATTATTCATTTTATTTGCGTATTGTTCTTTAAGGCATTAACCCAGAAATATTGAAACCTGACAATCATAGGACTGTTAGAAAGGGCTTCACAGGTATGGGTGTGTAATAGTAATTTTAGCATTATTTCAAAAGAAAAGCATAGTGTTATTTTGAGACCTGAAGGATCGTTGTTATTTTGTGAAGGTACAAATGAACCTGAAGTCCTGAACACTTCAAAGAGAAACCGAGCTGCCATCTCAGGAAGAGATCCAGTGTTGTTTGTCTTGTTTCTCTATCCACTTCCCCTTTCCCTTGTGGATTACGCAGTTGTGCAAGTGCTTAACTCCTTGCTGACTGATTAGTTCATAGAGGGGTTGGGAGCGTGCATCTCCAAGAAGGAAACAACAGGAACCTCATTTGTGAACGCTTGACAGAGGGTCTCAAGGTGCTATGGGGAGAGGAGGTGCTTCTACTGCTCGAAGAGCCAGTTCTTGAGGAGTCTTCTGAAGACGAGTAGGTCTTGGGTCTGCCCTATGTGGATAGGGAGGGTGTTCCAGGTCTTGGCGGTGAGGTAGGAGAAGGATCTGCCGCCGGAGGTCCTTCGTTGGATGCGTGGGATAGTGGCGAGGGCGAGGCTGGTGGAGCGGAGCTGGCGGGTTGGGGTGTAGAAGCTGAGTCTGCTGTTCAGGTAGGCTGGTCTGGCGTTGTGGAGTGCTTTGTGGGCGTGGGTAAGGAGCTTGAAGGTGATCCTCTTGTCGACGGGGAGTCAGTGTACGTCGCTCAGGTGGGGGTGATGTGGCTGCGGCGGAGACGTTGACGATCAGTCAGGCGGAGGCGTTTTGGATGCTTTGTAGTCGCCGTAGGTGTTTGGCTGGGATTCCTGCGTAGAGTGCGTCGCCGTAGTCCAGTCTTGTGCTGATGAGGGTCTGTGTCACCGTTCTTCTTGTTTCGGTCTGGATCCACTTGTAGATCCTGCGGAGCATGCGGAGGGTGTTGTAGCAGGAGGAGGAGACAGCGTTGACCTGCTTTGACAAGGAGAGGTTGGAGTTGAGGATGAATCCTAGGTTGCGTGCATGGTCAGTAGGTGTTGGTGCTGTTCCCAGTGTGGTCGACCACCAGGAGTCATCCCAGGCTAAGGGGGTGGGTCCGAGGATGAGAACCTCCATCTTGTCCGTGTTCAGCTTCAGACGGCTGCTCCTCATCCAGTCGACGACGGCCTTCATTCCCTCGTGGAGGTTTGTTTTGGCGGGGTGTGCATCCTTGGTGAGAGAGAGGATGACCCGGGTGTCGTCGTGGCGTAGGAGATAATGTTGAGGTTGTGATGGCGGGCCACTTGTGCGAGGGGGGCCATGTAGACATTGAAGAGCATCGGGCTGAGAGATGAGCCCTGGGGGATGGTACAGATGATGTCGGTGGCTTCAGATCAGAAGGGTGGGAGGCGGACGCTCTGGGTTCTGCCAGAGAGGAAGGACGTGGTCCAGTCAAGGACCTTCTCTTGGATTCCGGCTTCTAGGAGGCGTGTCTTTAGAAACCGATGGCAGACCGTGTCGAAGGCGGCTGACAGGTCCAGGAGGATGAGGGATGATATTTCGCCATTGTCTAGTTTGCGCCTGATGTCGTCTGTGGTGGCGATGAGGGCTGTCTCGGTGCTGTGGTTTCATCTGAATCCGGACTGGGATGGGTCCAAGATGTTGTTGTCTTCCAGGTGGCGGGCCAATTGCATGTTGTTTATTTTCTCGATGACCTTTGCCAGGAACGGGAGCTGGGAGATGGGCTGGAAGTTATTGAGGTCTTTGGGGTCCGCCTTGGGCTTCTTAAGGAGGGCGTTGATTTCGGCTGCTTCCAGCTTTCCAGGAATGTCACTGTTTTGAAGGAGATGTTGATGACCTTCAGTTGTTGGAGCGTGACAGCTACGTCTGCTTTGTTGAATAGGTGGTGTGGGCACGGGTCTGACAGAGTTCCTGAGTGGATGGAGTTCATGGCCTTGCTTGTCTCGATGTCATTGACGTTGGGCCAGGAGGTCAGGCGGTTGGCGCTAGTAGTGTTCACAGGGGAGGTGGAGTCTAGCGTAGTCGGGGTGGTTGTGGTGTTGAAGCTTTCGTGGATGTAAGCAATCTTGGGGTGGAAGAAGATGGCTAATGAGTCACACAGTTCTTGTGAGGGCGGGATGTCGTTGGCATTGGCCCTGGGGTTGGAGAGTTCCTTTACGATGCTGAAGAGCTCCTTGCTGTCTTGTGCGTTGTTATCCAAGCGGTCTTTGAAGGAGGATCTCTTGGCTAATCTGATGAGGTGGTGATGTCTGCCGGTGGCGCCCTTGTGGGCTGCGTGGTTGTCTGTTGTGCGTTCATGGAGCCATATCTTCTCCAGTTTCCGGCATGCGCGTTTGGAGGTATCGAGCTTGTCGGTGAACCAGGTGGCTCTCTTGCTGGTGTGGCTGTTGGAGCGTTTCTTGAGCGGGGTGAGGGTGTTGGCACAGTCGTCGATCCACCGTCTGAGGTTGCAGGCTGTGGCGTCTATGTTGGTGGGGTTGGCGGGTGGGTTCTGGGTGAGGGTGGTCATCAGCTGGATTTCGGTGACTTTGCTCCAGCAGCGGCGAGGCAGCTGTTGGGTGCGGTGGTGCGTGGTTCGTTTCTTGAAGGTGAAATGGATGCAGTGGTGGTCGGTCCAGTGGAGTTCAGTGGTGTGGTCGAAGTCGACGTGGGTGCCTGTGGAGAAGACAGGGTCCAGCGTGTGGCAAGCCGCGTGGGTGAGTGCAGTGACAAGTTGTCTGAGGCCAAGATTGGCAAGGTTGTTGATCAGGGTGGCGGAGTTGGCGTCGTTGTCACAGTGAAAACTACTGACACTAGGGTGGCTCCCCCTGACAAAACTATATGATATAGTTCTTTTAATAGAAGGTGACATCCAACGTGTAATAAAAGGAATTTTTTGGGAAGATCTGACCTCTACATATGACATTCTATTAACTGAGGCAGACTGGCTCCTGCTTTTCGTTTTGGCCGCTCCAAGAGGGGAGGAGGTGACCCTCCCTAGTTTTCTGCACACCGTGCCCAAGGAGCAGTCCACAGAACTTTGCAGAAGAGTGGGCTCTGGTGCTTCCACCTGCGTTGGACCTTACTCAAGTCGGGTGGGAAAAACTTTCTCCCAGACACGAGATTCCATTGCGGTCTCTGCTACAGCCACAACCCCAATATCCCATGCGGCGAGAGGCTAAAGCTCCAGTTGCGGAAATGCTTGAACAATTAGAATATGAAGGTTTGATTGAGACATGTGTGTCACCCATTAATAATCCTCGTTTCACTGTTACCACACCGTGCCCAAGGAGCAGTCCACAGAACTTTGCAGAAGAGTGGGCTCTGGTGCTTGCACCTGCATTGTACCTTACTCAAGTCGGGTGGGAAAAACTTTCTCCCAGAGACGAGATTCCATTGCGGTCTCTGCCACAGCCACAACCCCAATATCCCATGCGACGAGAGGCTAAAGCTCCAGTTGCGGAAATCCTTTTTTTTTTCTTTTGGAGTTCAAATCTGCTTTATTCCATAAGATGAAACGTAATACACAGCTTATTGTACCTACAACCCGGAGGCCGGCAGCAGAAGGAGATGATGTTTACACAGCCCTACGGCCGGCATCCCGGAGGCCCGGCGGCACTGCATATAGGTGGAAAAGGGCAGTAACACAGCCGGTGTTGCAGGGTAAGGAAGGATGACCAGCAGTAGAACAATGTTTTTCGGAACATTTTTGTGATGGTCATAACAGCTCAACAAAACATCCCAACAATGCAGTAACTCAGAGGCAATTCATATCTACATAGCAGAATAAGTGGTGGTGATCTGGTGTGGCACACCAGGTGAGCAGAGATGTGCACAATATTGTAAACGCATCACAGCTGCCCCAACAATAGAGCCGTAAATAGCCGGAAGTAGTGACGTGTACGGAGCCCTGGAGTATCGTCTAACAGAGGGTGTAGTAGCATATGGCGGGTAAGGCATGGGGTGTCAGTGCACAAGTAAGGAGGAGTGATGGGCTATCCAAGGGGGTAGAGCCACAATGTCAAGCATCGCGTGAGGGTCTGGGGGGGTGGGTAACAACACTGCAGCCACGGGACAAGGGGTCCCTACAAGGATCGTATAGAGAGGAAGTGCCTGTGCAGAAGTAGGGCCTTTGGTCAGGTCCGGGATACGAGCAGGGCACTAATCCATGATAGGTTGGTCTTCCGTCGAATTCACATCATCCAACCGTGCGAGCAGATAGCGCACCAGTGGATCCCAAATGTCGCTGGGCCGACTCGAGATGGGCAATAGTTCAGCAAATGTTGCATGTTGGTCTTGGCAGTGGGTTAAGTCCGCCAGCCAGTCCTTAAATTTGGGCATCCTGCCCCTGCCCCAGCGGCACGCCACACGCCTTTTGGCCAATAGGAGTGCGGTATTAACGAATTTCCGGCAAGACCTAGGGAGCCGCATCGTGTCCCCAAGAAGGGCCACCAGTGGATCCATGGGCACCGTCTCCTCCACCATCTCCACAAGAGCATCCGTTACTTGTTGCCAGTAGCATGCCACCTGGGGACATTCCCTTGCCAAGTGGAGAAAGTCGGCACGATCGGCGTGGCAGCGCTCACAGCGGTCATCCTCCGCCAGGCCAAATGGTCGTTTCCTCACCGGTGTGTAATACACCCGCTGTAGGAATTTATAATGGATGATCCTCAATCTGCTACTGGCAGAGATGTGGGAGGTAAGTGCACAGCAATGGTGCCATTGCTCGTCCGATATATCAGTAGCAAGCTCAGTAGACCAGCGCAGCAGGGCATTGGATTCCGGCATCAGAGAAGCTCCCCTGAGTTGGCGGTAAAGGCCAGAGACTAGATGGACCCCGTCCTGCGAGCACAATAAGAAATGTAGCGGGGGCAGAACCTCGGGCTCGGCGGGAAACTCGGGTAGGATGTCTCTCATCCCTGCACGTAGCCGTATATAGTAAAAGAGCTCGAGAGGAGTGTGTTCATGCGACGCAAAGAATAGATCCGCCGACCTAAAACAACCGTTGGAGAGCAAGTCACCCCAGCAGGAAATATGAATCTTAGCACAGAGGTTGCGGAAACCTGGTTCCCACAAGAGGGTGAGATTAGGGTGATAAGTAAGCGGCAACTTGGGCGAGTAGAGTAATTTACAAGACAAGCCCTTGGCTATGCCACGCCATGCATCTAAAGTACATGAAACCGACGTGTTCGGCGTAGTTATGGATGATTCAGGGCAGTGGAGCAAACCATTGAGTGGGAGAGGATGCACTATCCAGTCCTCCACCGCTATGTGCGGCATGAAGGGGGTAGGAGCCATCCAGTGGTAGGCGAAGTGTGCCTGCGCACACTGGTAGTAGGCTTCAAAATCAGGGATATCAAAACCACCCCTGTCGTAGGGGAGGGTGAGCGTGGACCATTTGAGCCGGGGACTCCCGCCTCCCCAAAAGAGCCTGCGCAACTCCGTCTTTAGAGTCTTGAAAAAAAAAGCACCAGGGAAGTAAGGTATATTGAGAAAGAGGTAGAGAAAGCTGGGGAGTATCACAATTTTTATGAGCGACGCCCTCCCGGCCATGGAGAGCTGCAGAGTAACCCAGCGATCCACGGAGTCGGCCAGCCTAGTTATCGCCACTCCGTAATTGGATTGCAACGTCTCGTCCTTGTCGCAAGAGATGCGGATCCCTAGGTATCGGAGGTCAGACCGACACCATTCGAGTGGATAATCAAGAGGAAAATCAGTCACCGCCTCAGTTAAAGGGAAAAATTGCGACTTGGACCAGTTGATGTGAACACCTGACACCCCGCCGAACAGAACAAATTCTCTGAGGAAGGGATTAAGGTATGTCTCAGGATGCTTAACATACAGCGTGATGTCATCCGCATAGAGGGACACATCAATTTGACGCTGTAAGCACTGCACCGCTCCGCCACGGTGTAGCTGACGCAATCGACAGGCAAGAGGTTCAACCGCTATGGCGAACAACAGGGGGGAGTGTGGGCATCCCTGCCGTGTGCCTCTGGTGATTGCGATAGGCTGCGACAGGCGACCATTGATCAGTACCCTCGCCGTGGGACGGGTGTAAAGTAGGCGGACCCAGGATATGAACAATTTGTGGAACCCCATACTGGCTAGAACCGAGAACAGGTATGGCCACTCGACAGAGTCGAAAGCTTTAGTCGCGTCAAGGAATACGGCTGCCACAGATGTATCAGGGTGAACCGCGCGGAGCAAAGAGAAGAGCGTGCGAAGGTTGTGGGAAGTGGATCAGCCCGCCACAAAGCCTGCTTGATCAGGCAGCACAAGTCTGGTCATTAATAGCGACAGCCGGGTGGCCAAGATCTTGGCAAGTATTTTAACATCACAATTTAAGAGGGAGAGTGGGCGATAAGAATTGCAGGATTTGGGGTCTTTATCTGGCTTCAGGAGTGATGTGATCACCACCTCGCGCATAGAACAGGGAAGCACCCCGCCACACAGGGATTCCGAGAAGACCTCGCGGAGTACTGGGGCCATGATGTCAATGTAAGCTTTGTAGAACTTGGCGGGTATGCTATCGAGTCCCGGGGCCTTGCCATTCCTGAGGGACATGATGGCCTCGCGGGCCTCATCCAGTTCGAAAGGTGCCGCCAGGAACGCCCTATCCCCATCGCTAAGCCAACACAGTGCCACGTCGTTGAGGTATTCAGAATAGGACGCGCCGGGTCCCGTTGTGGAGGTGTAGAGCGAGTGGTAATGCGCCACAAATGTAGTAAGTAACGCATCCGAATCCCTAACAGTAGTGCCAGAGGTGTCGGTGAGTTCCAATATGGTATTATGCGCTCGCGGAGGTTGTGTGAGGGTAGCAAGTGCCTTCCCGGGCCTATCTCCCTCGCAGTACTTACGGGCCTGCCAGTGTTTGCCCTGGAATTTGGCCTCCCTTGCAGCCTCCTCCTCATACCTCGACAGTGTCTCCTAAAGGTGGCATGGAGTTCGGGGCTAGTTTCAGACACCATGCGAAGTTCCAAAGCCCGCAGCTCCTTTTCCAACGTGCTGATGGAATTGAGGATAACATGTAGGACACCATGGCTTTTGGAGATGCAATATCTCCTAATAGTGACCTTAAATGACTCCCATATGTGCTCAACCGAATCTACTGATCCCTTATTTCTAGCGAAGAAGTCTGTTATCTCCTCCCCCAGTTCAGTGCCAAACAGGCTGTCAAGGAGGATGTCAGGGCAGAGTCTCCACTGTGGTCGTGGGCTATCCCACCCCGGTGTGCGAAAGTGTAGCAAGACAGGACTGTGATCAGAGTATGTTCTCGGTAGGTGGAGAACCCCCACTAGCTCCGCAGCCACATCCCTAGTAATTAAAAAATAATCTAGACGTGCCCAAGTCCCGGTGTGTGATGTAAAGAGTGTGCCTTCCCTTCCAAGGGGGTGCAAGTGTCTCCAGGTGTCCAACAACTCGCCCTCCTTGATGATTCCCTCCAGCGCCTCCCGTGCCCTAGGCTTGTAGGAGCAAACTCCATCCGCCCTATCTAATTGAGGTACCAATGCTAGATTGAAATCCCCACCCCAGACGATGTGTCGTGACCCAACAGACAGAATCTTGCCCCATAAAGTAGTAAAAAAAGCAGGTGTGTCAACATTGGGTGCATATGTGGTCACAAATGTGTATGTTTCACGGCCTATCCTGCCCCACAGCAATGCATAGCGGCCTTCTCTGTCGGTCAGCTCTCCAAACCTCTGAAATGGGACTTTGCGGGTGATGAGGATGGCAACCGCCCTCGAATAGGTTGAATATGAGGAGAAAGTGCGGTTCCCAGCCCACCTACTCGCGAAAGAGGTTCCACCTGGTGGTGATAGGTGTGTTTCCTGCAACATGGCAACTTGTACATGATGTCTATCCAGGTAGGCAATGACATTCCGACATTTTTTGGCATTGTTCAACCCTCGAACATTCCAGGATAAGCAGGTCAATTGCGTACTCACAATCAGAGCAGCCATTGATAGAACAACAAGAAGCATAGCAGTGCCAGAATAGGCAGTGAAAGAGCCATCCCCGCCCCACCAGCATCGGCGCACACACCAAAACAAAATCCACGCACATAGTCCATTTGATGAATGCCTCTTGAAACATCCTCCCCCCCACCCACCCCAGCATCCCAATCATGCCAGCTGCCAAGAACCCCCACCCAGTATCCCTCCCCCATCCCGCCCCAACACGAGCAACATCAACAACGGAAACATCAGCAAGTCAAAGGGGATCTCCCAGTAGGGGTAAGACATAGAGTACGCACAGCCACTTCCCGGTCCCTAGCTCCGTTACTGTGCCGCCCTCGGTGGAGACTAGGGCCAGGAGAGTTGTCCTTGGTTTACATTACCACTGGGGTGTAGATTCCGAGCAGGTCCATCTTCCACAAGTTCCCCCATGTCTGCGCTCCAATCTGTAGAGAAAATATAATCCAGTGCAGATAATGCGCGTAGTGTAGCGCATGTTGGCAGTTAGTCGCCGTGTTGCGCCGGAGATAAGTCAGAATTCTCATGTACTTCCGCGGCTTCTCGGTCCTCCCTGCGTGCCCTCCAGAGCGATTTAAGAAAGTCTTCCACTTTCTGCGGGTTGGGGAAGAACCTTTGCTTACCCTGGTGCGTAACTCGCAGCTTCGCAGGGTACAGGAGCGCATAGTCTATCTGGGCCTCTCGCAACTTTTTCTTTACTGGGAGAAATTTGCGCCGTTCTTCCTTGGCGTTGGCGTAAAGTCTGGGTAAATGGAGAAAGTGACACCATTGTACTGCAGCAACCTCTGAGACCGAGCCGCCCTAAGTGCAGTGTCTCGGTCCGTGTAGTTCAATAGTCGAGCAATAATAGGCCGCGGTGGTAGTCCAGGTTTGGGCATAGGTGCCAGGGAGCGGTGGGCCCTCTCTACGATGAACTGAGGTGAGAAGGCGTCTAGAGAGGAAGAGTGGTCAAAAGGAGAATCCAAGTCCATATCAGTTTTCACATGGTTTTTGTAGAAAAAACACACTCAAAAAAACTCTGTACCTCTTGTGTTTTGAACAGTAAAGTCTTTAGGGGGATAGTGAGTGTGTTAACAACAGTTCTTTATATCATTAGGCTGACTCCTTGCTCATATAATTGGAGTCAAAAGTCCATTTTGTATAGGAAAATGCTCTTTATTAATTTAGGTAAAAACATGCACAGCCGACGCGTGTTTCGCCCCCTGTGGCGATTCGCGCCAGGGCTTTTTCAAGGCTATTACATTACAGTTTGTTCTTTTCAGTTCTTCATCATAATTTGTACTACTTCCCAAACAAAATCCGGTTTTTCAAAGTAAAAATTTGTGAGGGGAAATTCCTAAGTTACGTAGTCGGGAGCCTGCAGGTCGTTCCTTCCGCTTTCGAGTGTGTGAGAAGGCGTCCTCACCAATTGAGCCCTTGAGCAATTTCTCAATGTATAATTCCATCCTGCCCGTATCCGTGGATTCCGGCATATTGGTGACTCGTATGTTGTTCCGGCGGCTGCGGGCTTCCGAATCCTCTTTTTTAGCCGCTATGACCCTGAGCAAGTTGTCCATCCTGGTCAGTTGCGTGGTGTGAGTCGAGGCGACATCCGAGGTGTCAGAGATACGTTGCTCCGCAGCAGTGATACGTTCTTTGTGGCGGTCAACTTTGTGCACCCGCGCGTCCAGTCGAGCAGTGACTCCATCAACCTTTTCAACAATGGTGGCGAACCCTTGTCTCATCTCCTGTATCAGGTTGGTCAGGTCAACGTCTTTAGCAGGAGTGATGGTAGTCTTTGGGGATGATACGCTAGGCTCAGGATCCAACTGCGTTGATTTCGCGCCCTTTTTTGCGCTATCAAAACTGAGCTTAGTGTGGCGGTTCTCAGGCCGCACCATGGTGGCGATTGGGCTCAGCACTCGAGCATTGTGGAACGTAGTAGCTCTTCGTACTGTCACGCAGGGAAGCTATTGCCAGAGAGCAGGGTACAGCGGCCGCCGGGCAGAGTAGCGGTCCAGCAAATTAGCAAGGGTCCAATCAGGGGAGGTACGGGGTTCTGGCGGGTCCGTGCTTTCTCTAGATGCTCTGATGGCGAGGGGGGGCGACAATGCCCAGGTAGAAGTGGCACCAGAACCTCACCCCTCAGCGCCGCCACGCGATACAATGGCGTCATAGAAGTCCTAGATGAGGAGGCTTGAGGGATGGCTGAGCTTCATTTGGGAAGAGTGTCTCAGGTGGAGTGCGCTCCACGGAGGTGCAATCCCGGGCCCCCCCACGCAGCACAGTCACTGGAGAAAGGATCAGGCTAGGGCAGTTCGAGGGTGGAGGAGGGGGGCCCCGCCGACTGTATATCCTGGTGGTGTTGCGGCGAGAAGTGGCGTGTGAAGGCCGAGAGCAAGGCAGAAGCTCAGGGTCGGCCAAAGTCCGATGCAGCGGCGCCGTCAGCCGTGGGTGCCCAGGCCCAACATCCGACCCCCCCCCCCCCTGGGCAGCTTGCAGATCTGCACTACCCCGCCGAGAGCACCAGTTGAATGTAGGCCCCTCCGAAGGCCCGGGGGACGTCCTGTCCGTCCCGCGGCCTCCACCATTGCACAGCACAGTATTTGCCCGCAGCCCCAGCAGCGAGAGTAGCAGCAACAGAGGTGAGGGGGCCCGCGCGGGCGAGAAGGCAGCCTCCTACCTCCGTGTCAAGCCCGCCGAAGAAGTCCTGGCGAGAAATCTGCCGGCTGCGCCGATCTGCGGCCTAGATCCTCGTGGTCATCCCCGGTGTAGCGCAGTTTGCTGCAGCCGGCCGCACTCCCTCACCAGCTCCAGAGCAACAGCCGGTAAACATTCGAAGGCTCGTAACTCCGGCTCCGAGACTCGTGGCGCCACCAGACTTGGGTCGGGTATGGGAAAAGATGTCCTGCAGCAAATTGTGGAGAAATCAGCCGAGTTGGCACTCCGTGGCAGAGGATATATGGAGGATTGTTAACCAAGGAGCGGGAGCTGCGCGCTTAAGCAGCCATTCTGCTTGTGCGCCCTCTAGCGCCCCCCAGTTGCGGAAATCCTTGAACAATTAGAATATGAAGGTTTGATTGAGACATGTGTGTCACCCATGAATAATCCTTGTTTCACTGTTACCAAACCTGATGGGTCGTACTGCCTGGTTTTGGATTATTGACATTTAAATTCACATTGTCATACCCACAGTTCAGCTCTCGTTGACAGTCTGGTGCGAAAAAGATTTAAGACCACACTAGACATTCCCAATAGCTTTTTTAGTCATAACCTGTCCTCTGTTGGTAGTCAATGGACAGCGTTCACTTGTGGCGGCAAACAAAAACAATTTAAAAGATAGGCTATGGGCTATAAAAACAGCCCAGGTGTCTTTGCCGCAGGTGTCGTCTCTTTGTTAGATGACATTGATCCTGATGCGTACTCGTACATTGATGATATTTATCTCATGGATGACAAACTATGGCCGCATCTGTGTTGCACTGACCGCATCATAGTTATGTTTGCGGACGTTGGTTATAAATGTAACTTTGCAAAGTCACACATTGCAGAGCTCACAGTGTTGTTCCTGGGCTATGAGCTCAACAATGAAGGTAGAAGTCTCGCACCTCACTTCCTGGAGAAATGCGCATGTTTATGGTCTCCTGCAACTCTGAAATTTTTTTTTAATTTTGGGCGTCCTTATATTCCTGATTATGCCCAGCATATCAAACCTCTATATGCTTTGATACAACCATCTTTTACCACCTCATGCTGGCTGCCTGAACATTCAGCTATTCTGCCATTTTTGCAGTTTGATCTTCATGAATCTAAGTACTTATTGACTCATGATAACCACACTAACCTACTAAGCTGGTATGGTAATAAGAATTGTGCCTGGTGCCTTCATCAATATCAAAAGTTGAAAAAGATCCGCACGGAGGAGATTGGAACCCCAAGTTGTCTAAAAGAGAGGCATTGCTTATCATTAAATTTGATACGGCAATGTCTGGCTTAAATGAATTGAGTGAAATCTTTAAATTATGAAGACGCTGTAGGTCCCTATGATTATCACCGCCTTTGTATCCTGCTTGATTTGGACTATTATATAATTGTTCTACTTCCCGACACACGCTCTGCTGTTTTCAAAAACACTGCACCTGACTCTTGCCACCGTGTGCAGGGCAGATCAGGCCCCCCCCCCCCCCACCTCGAGTGTCTTCCTTTACTGTTATTCTACCCTGTAAGATCAGGACCTTTGTTCGATTTTGATACATTGTATCTCCCGTTTGCCACTGTTTCAAAAAAACCTCCCCCGCCGCCTTTCGGGCGTCACCCTGTAGTACTCTTCCTTTAAAAAGACTTCTCCCGTAACTCGCGCCTCTTTACCCATGTGCAAGCTATCAGTGCTGACTCAGACGCCACTGCTAAGTGCGGACACTCCGATTCATTAGTAAGTTTCACGGCTCCTGCTGCTAGTCCCTATGCCTTGTTCCCAGAGCGTTTCGTTTTTGCTTAAACTTATGATTTTCTTTTGATTATACAGCCGACCGTGCCTCCTGCCGAGAGGACACCCGCATCGTTTTTTACCGAACACGAACTTTGAATTGCAAATTAAAGTAAGCGGTTCTCCGCTGTTAGCGGCTGGCACTTTTTTCTACAGACCTTAGTGCTCCGTTTCTAACTTCAGATGTCTTCCTCTTTTTTCACTAGGGACGTGAATAACTCACCAGAAGCCCGTATGACACCCACCCCAAAACTCTAAAAACTGATGCTTCGTAACTTGCTGCACTCTTCAGGTGAGGTCCTAAGACCCATGTTGTTCTCATTTGTATTGCAATTTATTGTAATTTTTGTCGCTCCGTAAATGTTTACCATCATCCCTCCTACTCTTTCAGAAAATTCCAGAGATTGTGAGTAGACTATGACCGCGAAGTAGTATATCCTGTGGTCCAACATATTTATAGGAACAAGGCACCTAGCCCAACGGGTAAGAAGCAATTACCACCATGTTGAAACAAACCGTTCATGCTAGCCAATTCTGCCTCATTTTTCATTGTTCTTCTCTGTTTAGTACTCCTTGGTTTTTTAAATGAATTCGTCCCTTTAACTAAATCAGTTATGAGACCGTTAAGAGCAATCTAACAATACCGGTCTCACAATTCACTAAACTTTTGGGCTCATTTTGTCATATAAATAATGGGCTCTTCACCATTATTCCTCTACAGTCTCGACCGTCGTTTAATTCTCCTCCTACCTACAGTCGGTTTACATAGGATCCCCTAAGCTAAAGGACAAGAAGTCAGGGGTAAGTTTATACGACCCCCATCCCACATAGCATTTCCACCTTTTTTAGGAGATGTCGCCAATTGGACATATGAGTCTAAATGAAATTTCTTCTTATTACAGGTAGTTTTTTATGCTCTAGCGCATTGGCACAACACGTGGACAATTATCACAAGGACAACCGTCCTTCCATTAATCAAAGGTGAGTAAATTAACAGCTGCTTTAAAACCTTCCACTCACGCCAGTCTAGTACCTGTTAGTGGGAGATCTTTTTTCAGGTACCTCAGTTTCACCAATAAAAGGGCTTTATTTCCAAAGCGTTAGTCTAAGATGTGGACTTAATCTTCAGTCCAACCACAATGCCGTCTGAATCACTGGTTGTTTGTATTGTTCATTATCATTTGGTTGTTTGTTCTTTGATTCTAAGACGCGACAGCTAATTGTCCAGGCAACCATCTTGTCACGCCTTGACTATGCGAACGTCCTCCTCCTGGGAGCAAACAAGGCAGAAACGGCTAGGTTCCAACGAATCCAGAATGCGGCAGCTAGAATACTAGTCGGTCTCCCACACAGATGTTCAGCCAGAGCCACCATCCGCAAACTCCACTGGCTGTCTGTGGAACACCGAGTCAAATTTAAAGCTCTCATTACGATCTTTAAAATTGACAAACAAGGAAACCCCCCTCTGCTACGAAATCTGGCCTGCCCCTAGGTCCCTGGCCGTGAACTACGCTCCTCCAACCAACTTCTCCTGAAAGTACCCAGAACAAAGCGCTGCCGTACTGAAGGCCGTTCCTTCGGCGTCCTCGGTCCCAAACTTTGGAACGATCTTCCTCTCAGCATACGCTCCATAGATTCTCTCTCTGTCTTTCGTAAGGCAATTAAGACCCTTCTCTTCCCCGCCCCATAGGCTATCTCCCAGCCTGTCCAATAAGGTGTGTGTTTGTCTCTCAGCGCCGGGACGCCCCATTGCTGGGGTAGCTGTTGCGCTTCACCAAACTTAGAATTAGAATTATCGCTTGGTAGTTCACTTGATGCGGTTCATGTCTCTATGATGTAACTACGAAACAAACGGTCCTAAATCTGCGCCACTTATGCTTGTTTTTTCTTCTTTTCTATTTTTTTCCCTAACAGGAATTCTTATGGCCCTGAAGACAATCCCCTATGATTTCAGTGGGATTCGAAACGCGTAGGGCCCACCATACCAGTCTACACTAGCTCTTGGGCATCGAATTTTCTCTACCCTGAGCACACTGTTGTACATTACCATATAACATCAATCTTAAGTTCGAAATTATTTTGTAAATATAAGAATGTACTCACAAAACAGTTATCTTAAATGGTTTTGAAAATATTTGTAGACCTTGGTATTTGTCCTCACTGTTTTCTTTTAAACCCTTTTTTCTCCTAAAGTATGCATACTTGTTGTGGTTGCTTGTGATATGCCTGAATCTAGAATGAATGGTTGAATGTTGAGCCAATATCCTTATGTCCCATGTGTTTTTTGTAAATATCTCGTGTAAAAAGATTCAAAAGTCGAGATATATATTGCAAATATTTTGAATAAAATACTATTAAATAGTAATCCCCATTTCTGATCCTTTGCTCAGGTTTCTGGTGGTTATTGTTTTTTTTAAATTATGTATATCAGTACTGGCATCCCTATTCTGTTGGTTATCTATCTTACAGCAGCGTTAGTGGTGGTTTGGATTGTATAAATAAACTTGTGAATATGTTCTTTCTTGTTATGTATGTCAGCAGATTAAACCTTCAACTGCTGCACGGCCGCCACAAACTCAGCTGTACATATCTAATAGACCACTTGGTTATGTTTATTTAATCACTGCTGACCTTTTTCTGCTGATACTGCGTATAAGTATATCTTAGTTGCAGTGGGTTCATGCACACGCTTTTTCTGCATTTGGCCACAAAGGAGTGCTGATGCTCGAACTGTCATCCGAGATTTGCATGTCTTTGTGGGAATTTATGCATGTGGCACCTTCCATTCTGATCAGGTCCAGCGTTCACCTCTAAGGTGTACAAGGAAGCCATGGGGTCTTTGGGGGTCGAGGTGAAATTTTTGTCTCCATACCGGCTTGAGAGCAATTATGTTGTGGAGCGAATGAACCGTGACTTAAACCAATCTTTGACAGCTAGGGTTTTAGGTACTACTGGCACCAAATAATCTTCCTAGAAGATCTCTGGGTGGGCAGACCCCGTACGAAAGGCTTTTTGGCAAAAAAATGTGTGTCCCGGACCTTGATGGTCGAGACATGGCAGCGACAGCCGTATTCTTTGACGTAGATAATCATTCTGCTATGTTACAGAACCTACAAGAGACTCGAGACAGTCTAGCAAAGGAACACTTGCCCTCCACATATGGAGCTGAAGCTGCTCTACAGATTCCGGTAAATTGTGGTAGTTAGCTGGCTACCCCGAGTCGGTAACCTGGTCTGTGAGAAGGTGTAGAACTAGAAGGAGTTCAGCCCCTCGTATCATGCACCCATTCCAGTGCTTGGCATGCAGGGCACAAGAACATTCATTTTACCACCACTTCCTGGTCGCTAGGGAAACAGGTACGACTCCATTGGCAATGACAAACTACAAGGAGTGGCCGATTCTTCTTAGTATGGCTCCTGCTGCCTCTTGTCCAGCACTGCTGAGAAATTCTGTTTTGGCCTCTGCTGACACCAACATCCCTGACCTTGATATAGAGATGTCCACAGTCACTAATCCATTATTAAATTCGCCAGCTGGTGATCCACATGAAGATACTGAGTATACATATCCCACAGATTTGTCATTGCCTGGTGTGTAAACAAGTCTAGCTGACCAGTCACTTTTTTCCTTTGACTCTGACTCTATAACATCGAGTGTACCATTGAGGTTTTCTATTTTTGTTACTTGGTTTACAAGACATTTTTTGGTTCCTGGACTTACATGTGGTTGGTTCTCATCTCCATTTTTTTGTTAATATCGATTGGATTTGTGATGGTATTTTTCCGTCTGGTAAATGGACACTATATAACTGAACGATCAAAAATCTGATTAATTGATGGAACTTTGGCCCCACACTCCTCAGCACACATCATGAAAAGAGACCAAACTTTACTCAACATCACAGTGTAGCCCGTGCTAGATGTTATTGTGTGAGATGCTGTAAAATTTCAAATTCATGGACCTAGAGGTGGTTAATGTTCCTAATGTACTTCGTGTTTCAATGGGAGATGTTGTGAAACAAAACATACGTTCTGATGATTGGGATGTCCAAGCCATTGACGCTCTCTTTTCTGATTTGAAATATTATGCTGCCTTTGATGCTGAGGATGTATATTTAGACTCCACAAACTACGCCGGAATTGTGGAAAGCACACAGTATTTGTTGTAAAACAACACCGCTATGACAGAAAATCAATGTAGTTGAAAGAGAACTGCCCACAGGGCGCAGAACGTAATTTATTGGTGCTGCAAATCTTTGTGTTGCTCCTAGTGTTTGGGATCCCACTTTTGGAAATACCCCTGTTAGCACCCACTGTTTCGAGGAACTCAACACACATAAGTAACTGGATTGTAACCAGCAATCTTTACTGTTTCTTCTTACCTGACTGGCTGATGGTTGGAGCCTGCTGAAAGTCCTGCGGTCACCTGGGAAGCTAGGCTGGCCTTCTGAGGAGTCCGAGTCATCTGGAGTCATCCCCACCTTCACCAGACTGCTGCTGGCCATCGGTGGAGTCCGAGGCGGATGGTTGGAGCCTGCTGAAAGTCCTGCGGTCACCTGGGAAGCTGTGCTGGCCATCGGTGGAGTCCGAATCGTCTGAAGTCATTCCCACCTTCACCGGACTGCTGAAGACCTGGTCTGCACTGGGTCTAAACTTGGAGTGCTGGTGTCGATGCCCAGGTGAAGCGTCTGGAGTGGAGCACTGGGGGCGGACTGGGCAGAGCCTCACTGAGCGGTCCTGGGGCGCTCGCGGCAACTCTTATCGAGGCAGGCTAGACACCCGACCCGAAACCCTGGGTGTGTCATCGCACTGCGGTGAAGTAGTGTGGCTCACTGGTTAGGTGAAGTAGTGTGGCTCACTGGTTAGAGGCGGCAGACCCGAGAGCAGAGGACGGCCCGGGACCAGGGTTCGATTCCCGGCGCGGCATGTTTCTGGACCAGGGTCAGCGGACTCGATAATTCTCTCGCCTCGGTGCCCACTCTGATCAGCGATCACACTCGGCAACTCTGGGCATTAGCTTGCCTCATCTTCACTAACGGCCCCACCAGACCGCCGGGGATGCCTGGTCTCACCCTGGAGATACCCATTAAGGGACCATCTCTCAGGGAAGCCAGGAAGGGTTTCGCAGCGGTCGAAGCGCCTTGGGACCCTCCGGGTAAGTAGTGCGCTATATAAATGCCTATACATTACATTACATTACACTGCCTTGACAAAGACACTTGCTCCCGACAACTGCTTTTTCACCTTCGTCCTGGCCCCCAGCTGCCCGCTGCCTGCATTGGTGATCCTGGTCTTTGCTTCACGGATCTGCCCGCTGCCCGCATTACGGATCTTGGTCTTCGCCTCACGGCTCTGACTTCCCGAGGCCCCCTTGCGGTTCCTGGGACCTTCGGGAGCAGACCCGCAGACTGTGCCCGACGATGCACACAATGATCCCGGTGCTCTCTACTTTCCGAAGTTCTGGGATCATCGAGAGCTGCATTGAAGCTTCAAAAAAAAAATGCCGATGACACCGATGATTGCAATGAAATGCCGATGACACCAGCGTACTTGCTACACAGGAATGCAACAAGGTATTGTCTCTGCTTTGTTTTGATTTTGATTTTTGGCCATTTACCCCTCTGAGAACTATGGCCCAAAATGGCCGGGGCCATAAACTACAGCAATAAATCGCCTCCATTACTACCAGACGCGCACATGGCTGAACAACAACTCTGCATGGCACTGGGATCACCAAAATAGTTATAGGACTTGTCCTCTCCATTTAGAAAGCTAGAAACTGGACTATCTCGATCTGCCCCAGATTAGAAAGTGAAACTGGTCTTATCCCCTGGTCTCAAAGCATAAAAACAAACAGAGGACTACAATACTATTCTCTATCTCCCCAACTTTTCGGCCATCTTAGACTAATCATTCCTCATTACTTAACCATGCCTAAGGAGTCGGCCATTTTAGACTAGTCATAATCTCTATTCCTTCATGCCCACTATTTAGCTTAACCACCCACACCTTACACGCACTTACTATAGCTCTGTATCTACACCTACCCACACAACCTCCTTCACCTACCTACACCTCTACTCTCAACATGGAACCCACGGGCAAGCACACATATAAAATTAATTACCCCCCCAAACTCACCCAAAAAAAACGTCAAACGTTTTAAACACAACTTCTTGAAGTCCCACCCTGAAACCCCCTTTGTGAACACTTACTTCTCACTAAACAATGAAGCCAAGAGCACCGATATTATCTTCTACACTATATGTAGCGCACAATGGAGAAAATCGTTCCTCACCTTACTCACTATCTCCGCCACTAGGAAATCCGCTCATGGCCTAACACTTTCCACCGCACCATCCCAACTCTTCCCAGTGAGAGCAACCATCACTATCTACAACTGTATTATCTTAATTCAATCCACAGACAGGATCCTTGACCTATTCGACAACTTGTTCCCCACTTTCAAAGAATATATCTCCAACCCTCTGACTCCAAATCCATCTGACCTCCAAGCCTAGCACCCTTGACTCCACTACCACTAATTGCCTATCCTCCCCACGTTCCCTCCTTCTAACCTAGCACAGCATCAGAACGACACACCCCTCCTCCCTCCCCCCAGTATTCTAGTCATTCACCCACCTGTTACAGGAACCTCACACTCCTCAATCCCAGGCGTAGATCACTCCTCTTGCAACATCCACCCTCACTCTCCCCACCCTCCACCATAACCCTCCCCTCCCACTACCAACTGGACTCTCAGAACACCCTACCTCCTTTAACTCCACTCCCCCTCCCCACAACAGGACCATTTCCCATCTCATCTCCCTCCCATTCTCAGACCCCACTACCACACCTGCACCCCCACCACCCCTAGTCTACACTCATCCCCCAACTTCCCACCCCCTCCTACCACTAACCCCGCCCCAATAACACTAACCCCTCACTATTCCAACCACACCCCTCCCCCAACTTTCCTACCCCTCCTACCACCAACTCCCTCACTTATATCACCAACCTCCACCCTAATCCAACCACACCCCTCCCCCCAACTTCCCTCCCCCTCCCCCTCCGACCACCAACCCCCTCACTAATACCACCAACCCCTGCACTAACACCACCACACCCCTCCCCCCTCTCCAGTACCCTTGACACTTACTCACCCTCAGTGCCCATCCCCAACACCTTTCCTAATCCCACGCTGGACAAGATTATGTCCACCCTCCTCCAAATCAAAGAGGATCTTCACACCTTCAAAGAGTTACTCTTTATACACCCCAGACACCCCCTACCCACAACTACTTCCTCTCCTAACATGTCCCCCACCCATCCTACTCACCCTCTCACACAAAACTCCCCACACTGGACCTCAATCCCCGCTCGCGATCCCACCAACCGCTCTCGACGTACCATCAATACACTTTCGGAATACAACATATGCACCCTTCTCCGCTCATATGACCCAGTTCCCCAAAACCACATAGCCACCACACACCTTTCCATCCCCACGATTCACTCAAACCCCCTTAGGCCCTCCTCACACAACAACAGAGGCACCCTCCCTAATAACCTTAAAAAAGTTCCCCTCACTCTAGAACCCTCTACCTCCCTTATCATCCCTTGGCTCAAGTGCACACTACTCAACTGCAAATCGGACCCTACACACTCCTCCGACATCGCTGATCTCATCAAAACACTGGACCTTGACCTGACCATTCTCACTGAAACCTGGTTAACAGAATCTTCTACATCAACCATAGACATTCTAATTCCCCCCAACTATCACATCATTAGACTTGACAGGACCGGCAAGACATGCGGTGGAATCGCATGCATTTATAGGAGCAACCTCTCAGTTACTAGAGTCACTTCCCCTTCTCTTACCTCCTGTGAATACACCTGCCTCGATGTCATCAGCGAGGGCAAACCTGTATGCTCCCTACACATCATTTACCATCCACCTGGGGACAACCTCATCTTCACCCAACAACTCATGGACACGATCACAACCAATTCCGGACGGCAAAACACTTAAATTTTCCTTGGTGATTTCAATCTCCATTGGAACGATCACAATGACGCGCTGGTAAATAGTCTCAAAAACTTCCTCAACGTTCTTGACCTCACCCAAATCTGCAATAGCCCCACCCATGACAAAGGCTCTATCCTCGACCTTATCATCTCCAAAATGGACTCCACCCAACTTGGATCAATCCAACCCTGTGACTGGTCAGACCACCACATTATCACATTCTTCATCAATGAAAAAGTTAAATTTAACCTGGTTCAATCCACCAAATCCAAGGTCTGGAAAAGGGACCTGAAGAAACTCAACCCCAACTCTTTACCTTCCCCCAGCTGCAATCTCCTCCTTCCCCCTACCGGCGCCTCAGACGTTCAAGCTCTGACCAACCACTACCTCAACTCTATGACCTCAATAATCAATGATGCCGCCCCCTTGCAACTGAAGAGAGTCTCCACTAAGAACTCTAACCCATGGTACGTTGGTAGACTCAACGAAGATAGACGTGCCATGCAGCTGGCAGAGCGCACCTGGAGATCAGCCCCTTCGGAATTGCACCTTAAAGCCCTTAAGAAAAAGAGAAACGCCTTCTTTAGGAAAATCAAACGCTCAAAATCTGATTTCTTTAGCCTCCAGCTCGACCAAGCAAAAAAACGGCCAAGAAAACTGTTTGAGCTAATCAAAACACAATCCAAGGAACAACCCCAACAATCACATTGCACAATGGGCGATATACCATCCTGTGAAGACTTCTCTGCTTTCTTTAATCTAAAGACTTATAACATCAGGAGCGATCTCCTCAATGACGTAAGCCTTTACTCTAGCCCCCACAGCATAACACCCACTGAACCAAAAAACAATGCAACATGGTTGTGCTTTGACACCAGTCAGAAGAAACAATTGGCAAACTGCTCAGTACATTGAAACCTTCTAATCACCTCACAGACCCCCTTCCTGCTAACGCTGTAAAGGACTTCATCCAATTGCTCCTCCCACTTTGGACCAAAATTATTAACAGTTCCCTTCAACAAGGACTCATCCCCGACTCCCTCAAAGTGGGACAAGTCACGCCTATACTCAAGAAACCAACAGCTGACCCTACTGACCTAAACAATTACCGTCCTATTTCCAATATCCCCACCCTGGCCAAACTGTTGGAAAAATGCAAACAACTCCATTTGACAAAACACATTGATCAGTTTGACCTCCTCAACCCTCATCAATCAGGCTTCCGAGCAGGACACAGTACAGAAACAGCTATGACACACATAATTGATGACGCCCTCCAAATTCTAGATAAGAACAATACCTGCCTCCTCATCCTACTTGATCTCTCTTCAGCATTTGACACTGTCAAACACGAGAACTTACTCGAGCTGTTAAATATCAGAATAGGTCTATCAGGGACTGTACTCAAGTGGTTTACTTCCTTTCTGCATAACTGGTCTCAGAAATTCTAGAGCAACAACTTGATGTCCCCACCTGTGCCTGTAACATTAGGCGACCCACAAGGATCTTCCCTATCCCCAACATTGTTCAACCTAGTCATGGAGCCACTCACCACTTTGTTACAAGCATCTAATGTACACTTTCACATGCACGCTGACAACACCCAACTCTATCTCAAATTACAATCCCCCGAAGACATCTAACTTCTGAACTCAATGCTCAGAAACACCCAATCATGGCTAGCCGAAAATCACCTCAAACTCAATGCTCTGAAAACTGAGTTCCTTCTGATCTCACCTCCCGCGAAAATCTCCACCACTCAAACATGGCTTAAGCACTAAGTATGGGCGGAAAATCCGTTCCGCTCGCGGATTTTGCTGATTTTCGGTAAATTCGCAATCCGCAAGATTTGTGGATTTCCCGCAAAATCCGCAAATTCGCACGCAGCGAATTTTTTTTTTCTTGGTGATACAATTTTGCGGCGCGCGGTGTTTACTTCCCGTCATTCATCGTTTCAGGTATAAATATACCAACATTGCCTTAAGCAAACACATGGTGGTTTGGAGCAGAGCGGCTATCTACTTGCCCGGAAACCCAGATGATGCGAGAGCCGAAGGAAGCCGCCCCTCCCTTTTGACGCACTGAAAAAGACACTGTCTTTTCTCCTGCTGAGAAATCCTTAACTTAAACTGCAACTTACTTACTCCTTCCCACGTATTAGGCTTAGGTCAGGTACACTGGGGTAGGCGTATTTAGAAGCACCAGTTGAGTACATGAGTCAATGTTTTTATGTATGTATATATTTTATCAATTTTAAAGTATCATATGGCTAAGAAACCATATCAATGCTTTTACAGTATTATTTCATAATACTCCTTTTACTGTAGGCACTTTACTTTAGGATAAGTATTTCAATTGTGGCAACTCATTTCTCTTGCATGAGAAAGAAGACTGCTCAATAAAATAACACCTTTTATTGAAAACGACCGTCTCTCTATTTCTCTGCACTCTGGTGAAACTAAGTATGCACGATTGACTGAGTGAAATAGCTGCCTATTGTTTTCACACGACTCTAGAGATACACTCTTCTGAGGAGAGCAAAGTTGTCATGTTTATGCGGTTGTCAGAAACTAATCCCTTCTTGTCTAAATCAGGAGAGTTAACTCTTTCCTGAACATTCGAGAACGTTTCTAGTGACCTCTGAGCCAGCTGGCAAAACTAATTAAGTCTAATATAGTCAGTAGAGACCTAGATGACCTCAGTCCTATGTCTACACTGCTGTTTATATTATTCCAATGCGCAGAGCCTATTGGGAATATGGGAACTACACTACAGCTCTATCCATGCACTCTTGATCGGGATTTTGAGTATTTTCTGTCCAATCCTTCAGTAGCTCAGGTCTAGGATTTGCCAATTTGGGGATTATAAAGTTTCTCAGGCCTCTGGTTATTCTGTTTACATCCAGGTAATTTTGAAGTGGTGTGGCTTCCCACCATTGACTGATTTCCCTTTTCCTCATTTTTTCCAGTGTAATTCCTCGTTGTTTCAAAGTGCCGGTTGGGCCATCGGCATCATTTACATCGGCGGTGCCGTCTCGTCTTACAGCTGACTTCGATTTAAAGATTCTATGAGCCGATGCTTCGCGTTTCTTTAACGCAGTATACGCCGTGTGTATTGCATATACTGCGTGGCGTAGGTGTAAATACCTAACGCACCTTATTCACTGCAGGTTAGATCCCTTCTATGTGTTGCCGGACCCCCGTGTGCGAGACAATGCGCTCAATGTATGTATATATAAAACACTAGCTGTCACCAGTAGGTAGTTATAGTTAGGACCTAGTTTCGGTATAATTTATTTTTTGTTTTGCTAATAACTTTGGCTTCATTTGACGAGCCTACAAAAGTTTTAAACCTAGTTTACTATTCAATTCAGCTGCTGTCTGGAAAGTTTTGGGGGTCATTCGGCAGTAGAGGCCGAGAAAAAGGGTGGTCCCAAAATGCCTTTTCCCCATGCAATTTCCCATAGGGTTTTAGGCATGACTACAGCCCGGACCGCTGAACAATATTACACTAAATTTGGCAGCAAGCTAGAGCTTGTTCCAGAAAGTTCTCATTTTGTAATTTGGTGCAAATCCATTGATTAGTCTTTAAATAATTAAAAAGAAAAAGATTTAGCAGCATGACCATCTCACGGCAGCACCTTGCAGCTCTCTCCTCCATGGTCAACGGACAGCCCCGCTTCAGCCATGCTTCAGCCCCTGGGCCCCCTCTACATGCTGAGCTGCATGGGAACCCCCAGGTAATTGTTGCACTTTGCAGCCGGGTCTGCACGTGCTTATGGCAGAGCACGGATAGGGCACTGGGGCTGGCACTCTCAATAACCATGTGCTTATTGGGAAGTACTTATTTGTGGTGCATGTGAACAGAGGTGAAAGGGGCTTGCTGCTTGTAGGGCTTGAAGTGACCTCTCTGCTCTGTTAGATCCACTGTCTAAGTGCAAAGTAAATCCCTGCGTGGACAGGGTCAGCGAACTGACAGGAGAGCAGTGTACGCTTCCTAGCAACCGAACTGACAACGTGGGCCACGTAGCGGTGCATGCACAACCTACAAACACAGAGGTTAGCATCCCACACCTAATCTTTGTGCTGAGACACACAGGAACGAAACGAAGTACTGAGTAGTACATAATTCCTAGGCATCTAGGATCTGGGTAGTCACACACGGTTGGCTGTGACATTTCTTCTATAACCAGCAGTAGCTGCTTAATCATGCATGCATGACTAAACCGTGTGTTCTCTCAATATTTGTTTGATTATTTGTTATAAAACTCAAGCTCATTTCATTTACTGTACCCTTCTGCACACTGCAGTACCTTGCATGCTCACTGTACTTTGCTGTATTACACACTGCTGAGCAATACATGGTTCCTTGAGTGCAATTTAGCACCGTGGCGAGCCATGCATCCCTATACACCACTAGTGTACCCCCTCTGCTGAGCATTGCATGCTTCCAGTCAGACGCTCACGGCTGAACTTGCATACTTCTACGCACTGTAATGGGGCAATCACTGCTGAGCCAAACATGCTTCGTATACTGGGTAGTTGTGCACACTGCTGAACCACGCGTGCTTCATCTTCATTTCAGTTGTGCCCACACTGATGAGCCACAAATAATTTCTATATGGCACAATTGTGCACACCCTCTGCTGCGCCTTTCTTAACCAGGTATTCTTATGATGCTGTGTAGTTGTGCACACTGCTGAGCTGTGCCCTCAATGCATCCTATAGCCAACCATGCAGCAATCTCTCTTGCCTTGCAAGCTTCGTTTAAGGTGCAGTTGTGCATAGTGTTAGGCCTTAAATGCTTAGTGTGAAAATAATTTTTGACTCTGAGCCATGCTTTCTTTTTACACAGTACAATTGTGCACACACTTTAGTACCATACATGCTTTATTTAGTGTGCTGTGCTGCGGAGTATAAACAGTTACGCCTTGCATGCTTCCTGTATGGTGCAGTTCTGCACACTGTTAACTCCTACTTGGTTTGCTGTACAGTGCAGTTGTGCACTACAATACAGTACAATTATGCACACTGTTGCGCCATCCTGCTTTCAACCGTGTGCTCGTCACACACACACACACCACACCCCCACATACTTCTTGTATGGATCTAGTACAGCGCAGTTGTGTGCACACAGACGAGCCGTGCACGTCCTTTGCCCAGCATAAGTGTGTGCATGCACGGACAGAAATCGCCTCTCATTCTTCCTACATAGAGTATATTTGTGATGCTAGAGTCCTCCTGCCTGCATGCATCGCAACAGTGTGATAGTAGACACTGCTGAAGCATGCATTCTTCAGATATATTTGTGCTCTGATTGCAGAGTCATGCATGCCTCTTAAGGGTTTTTGCAGACAGACTGCTGAGCTATGCATTGTTCAGATACATTTGTGCTCTGATTGCTGAGCCATGCATGCCTCTTAAGGGTTTTTGCAGACAGACTGCTGTGCCATGCATCCTTCAGGTATATTTGTGCTCTGATTGCTGAGTCATGCATGCCTCTTTAGGGTTTTTGCAGACAGACTGCTGAGCCATGCATCCTTCAAATATATTTGTGCTCTGATTGTTGCGTCATGCATGCCTCTTAAGGATTTTTGCAGACAGGCTTCTGAGCCATGCATTCTTCAGATATATTTGTGCTCTGATTGCAGAGTCATGCATGCCTCTTAAGGGTTTTTGCAGACAGACTGCTGAGCTATGCATTGTTCAGATATATCTGTGCTCTGATTGCTGAGTCATGCATGCCTCTTAAGGGTTTTTGCAGACAGACTGCTGTGCCATGCATCCTTCAGGTATATTTGGGCTCTGATTGCTGAGTCATGCATGCCTCTTTAGGGTTTTTGTTGACAGACTGCTGAGCCATGCATCCTTCAGATATATTTGTGCTCTGATTGTTGCGTCATGCATGCCTCTTAAGGATTTTTGGAGACAGGCTGCTGAGCCATGCATTCTTCAGATACACTTATGCTCTGATTGCTGAGTCATGCATGCCTCTTAAGGGTTTTTGCAGACATACTGCTGACCCATACATTCTTCAGATCTATTTGTGCTCTGATTGCAGGGTCATGCATGCATCTTAAGGGTTTTTGCAGACATGCCGTTGAGCAATTCATTCTTCAGATCTATTTGTGGTCTGATTGCTGAGTCATGCATGCCTCTTTAGGGTTGTTGCAGACAGACTACTGAGCCATGCATCCTTCAGATATATTTGTGCTCTGATTGCTGAGTCATGAATGCCTCTTTAGGGTTGTTGCAGACAGACTGCTGAGCAATGCATCCTTCAGATATATTTGTGCTCTGATTGCTGCGTCATGCATGCCTCTTAAGGGTTTTTGCAGACAGACTGCTGAGCCATGCATCCTCCAGATATATTTGTGCTATGATTGCTGAGTCATGCATGCCTCTAAAGGGTTTTTGCAGACAGACTGCTAAGCCATGCATTCTTCAGATATATTTGTGCTCTGATTGCTGAGTCATGCATGCCTGTTTAAGGGTTTTGCAGACAGACTGGTGAGCCAGTCATCCTTCAAATATATTTTTGCTCTGATTGCTGAATCATGCATGTCTCTTAAGGATTTTTTCAGACAGGCTGCTGAGCCATGCATTCCTCAGATTTATTTGTGCTCTGATTGCAGTCATGCATGCCTCTTTAGGGTTTTTACAGACAGACTGCTGAGCCATGCATTCTTTAGATATATTTGTGCTCTGATTGCTGAGTCATGCATGCCTTTTTAGGGTTGTTGCAGACAGACTACTGAGCCATGCATCCTTCAGATATATGTGTGCTCTGATTGCTGCGTCATGCATGCCTCTTCAGTGTTTTTGCAGACAGACTGCTGAGCCATGCATTCTTCAGTCCCTGCAAGATACTGTATCGCGCAAGCATTATCTAGTGCTTTCACACAACGGGTGCAATCCGGGCCAAGGGTGGCGGCGGGGCGTGTACTGATTGGACAAAGACATTCATCCACTCACAACGGTGCTACAATCGCCTCTTATCTTGGATGGTGCTTGCATTGCGTTTGTTGCCGTTTATCCAAGAGTGCTGCTCACAACGGGACATGAGACTGAGCATAGTTTGTTGTGGGCTCCTAGAAGCCTTCAGTGGTTTCCAGGAGGAGAGAACAACTCAGCGCTTTGATTCTTCCTTCGCGACCTAGTGTACGCAATAATAATTATACATTAACAATAATAACAACTACTGAAATGATTTTAACTACTGCAACAACAACACAAAGAGAGCTCAGTTTACATATCCTCCCATTCTGAACACACCATGCTTTTTAAGTTCTTTATTGCAGCTAATAAGACTGGAATTTTTGTCACTGCCCCCATTTATGGTCCCATTATCTTTTCTTCTTGCCCTTCTATTGAAGGGCTGGAAGAAAAGCTAATGGGACCAGAAAACAAGCTATTGTTTATGCCTGGCATTCTCCTGGTGTTCCTCGTTCACCCCCTTCACTTTAAATTTTCCGGTTCGCCTTGACGTCTCTCTAACATTATAGGAAATGAAAAGGATTTATAGAGCGCAAACAAATGCCCAAAGGTGTCAAGGCGCTGACAGCAACTATCCCTAAAGAAGGAAATGAAGACGGAAATAGAAATTCCATGGTCTCAAGCCCCGAAAGCATCCGTGACAGAATAAAAAGTCAGGTTTTTAACCCCCTTAGCGCGCCGTAGAATCCGCAGCGGTGCGGATGTTTCTGTGCGCGGTCGGGGCTGTGTCGGCCAACGGACGTGCACCGCACTATGGAGGTAGTGCTCACGACGGCTGTTGGCCAACTCACGCAACAAACGGATTAAGGCCTTACGAAATGGGTATTGAGCCTGAAGATTGGAGATGGAACGGAGAAGGGAGTTCCATAGCTTGAATACAGCCACGGAAAAGGCTCTGGACTCCCCAACTTGCCTTTTGGTATTTAGGAACAATTACAAGATTTTGACTTGAGGATTGAAGCTATCTGGAGGGAATATATCATTGAAACATGTCTATAATATATCCATGCCCCATATTATGCAGTGCCTTGTGAACAATGCATAAAGTTTGAAGGTAATAGGTTTGTCACAGGTAGCCAATTGAGCTTCAGAATCTCTGCCAAAACTAATTGAGATTTAGGAATACCAAAAATCAATCTTGCCTCCGTATTTTGGACCAGCTGCAGTTTGGCTATTACAGTCTTGTTGATAGCCAGGTGAGCGCATTGCAGTAGTCTAACCGGGATGAGATCAGCGCCCCGGCCACTTGCTTACGTGCCGGGAGGGAAATGTAAAGATCTCTCCTTCTCCAGGTGCCCTTTCTCTTCCTTCCCTCGCACTTCTTTTTCCTGGTTTTTGCCGCTCTCTCGTATCTGTACTGATGTTCCTAGTTTCTGTCTTGTCACCCCCACTGCGCATCCCGCCCATTGAATACGGATCACAAGGGCTTCAGGAGGAACCATGGCTGGTGACGGCGACCTCTATGCTCTGTCCTTGTGTATAGACTTATTTATTTAAGTGATCAGCCTTTTAAAAACAAAAACCAATAAACCAATGACATTTATAATAGTACTACTGCATACTTATATAAACACGTAAAATCATTAGTAGCATTTTTACACGGTTGGGCTACAACATACTTCCATACATCAATTATTTAAAATGTTGTTTAAAATGGAGATTTGGAGGTTCTTGTCTTTGTGACAGATTATTGTGATCTCCACGGAGTTTCAGCCAATTTCCTTTAAATACACATTTAAAAGTTTCACCCCCCTGCACTGTTCAGGGATCTCTGAGGGGCTGTTGTGGACGGCTGTGATCATGTCTGTGATCCTTGAATACTAATTTAGTGGGAAGTAGCCCCATTTGGAACATGGTCTTCTTGTCTGCTCAGTGGGCTAAAAATAGCTGGTATCAGAGCTTCCTGCCTGTTACCGACGCACTGGATGTCTTAAGTTATCGTGTTGCCATCCCTTATCCCTGTCCAAGCAAGATCGGGCTGCAGATTTAGTGGGAACGGCCCCCCTAGAGCACCAGGCCAAGTTAGGCACCCATCCTCTGTGCTGCTGTAGAGACCCTAGTACTTAAAATTTGTCTTCATTCCCTATTCGGTGTCATTCTCTGCCATGCCAGCAGTAAATGTAAAATGTATTTTCAGCTAAATAGTTGGGCACAGGTGCTTTTAGTCGGGTATGGTGAGATGTCTGTCGCATTTCAACAGGAATTTTTATCGACACACACTTTTCCCTTTCTGTTTTGAAAGTCTTCAACAATGTTGGTTGCATTACAAAATAACGTGTTTTCTCTCACTCCGCATGTGTCTCCTTTCCATTGCCCCTCTCATGCTCCCTGCTTGTCATATAATGCATTTAAACATTATAACTCAGCTCCATTCATGGAAACTCTACAGCTCACCCCTTCCAATCTTACTGACCAAGCAACGCTCCTGCCTGCCAGTGTCTCATTATTACTGATTTACTTCAGTGTCAATGAGGTGTGTGCTGGTTTACATCAGAGTGTCTTTTAGCCTGTGTGTTTGATTATGTTTGTGTGCATCTATTTGAATATCAGTTTGTGGGTGTTAGTTTGTTTCTATTTGTATTTATGTGTTGTGTGCACCATTGTGGGTAGTTAGGTGTCTGTGTGTTCATGTTTGTTGTGTGTGTTTGTGTGTCTGTGCATCTCTTTGTATGTGTATTTTTTTGTTGGAGCACTCTTTTCTGTCTTTATCAAGCAATCAATTAGGACACTTGTAAAGCGCACTACATACCCGTGAGGGTCTCAAGGCGCTGGGGGGGGACGCTGCTACTGATCAAAGAGCCAGGTCTTGAGTAGTCTTCTGAAGTCCAGGAGGTCTTGGGTCTGCCGTAGATTGGTGGGGAGGATGTTCCAGGTCTTGGCGGCGAGGTGGGAGAAGGATCTGTCTCCGGCTGTTGCTCTTCAAATGCGGGGGACAGCGACGAGGGCGAGGTCTGCAAAGCGGAGCTTGCGGGTGAGGGTGTAGAAGCTGAGCCGTCTGTTGAGGAACGCTGGGCCGGTGTCGTGGAGGGCTATCAATGTGCTTAACCTCTTCCTTAGAAGATAGAAATCCTCCTTTAATGAGGTATTCCCTATGCCTGCCCTATACATTAAAACACACATTAAATTACATTAGCACCCAATTTTCTATGTATTCACAGTCAATTATTAGGATAAGATTTTCAGTGTAAAAACTGTACTTGTATATCATTATTTTCCTCACAAACACAGATTGTTTATCCTCCACTTCTACTTTCAAACACAATGCGTAAACTTCAGGCGTAGCTTTCATTGGTGCAGCAGGTGCAGTGGCACCAGGGCCCACTGAACTCTAATTATTGCTGTATTTCACAGTTTAACATGGGCCAAAGAGGGAATTTCTTTCTTGGACTAGAGCCCCTGACACACTGGCTACTGCTGTCACCTAGCCTTGCTGGAGAACGTTATTTGCGAGAGGGATGCTGTATGGAAGAGTAAAGACTTGTTGGATATTGTTCTACTCGTGAAATACACCTGTTTTAGAGTTGGAAATGATTATCAGCCCCGTCAGTGGCGGGAAGTTCCATCGGGGAGCATGGCAGTGCCTAACAGGACTGAATGTGAACACAGCTAGGTACAGGAGGCTGCTCGGTGCATTACTGGTGCCTGTATTCTAGGTCTTGTCATGACATTTGGACAACTTAACTAGATATGGTGATCTCCGGTATGTGCTGCAAGTACATAATATTAAAGCGTTAAGAGCCCAGTTCCTTGGGGAAGTTTACTTGCGAACCATAGTGACTCGAAGGGGGAGCAGCCATAAAGACAAGCCCTAGGGCAGTCCGGAGGTCAGCCACGGTGTACCCTCTTATGCCCTCATTACCAGTAGCCTCTTTGGTTTCTATCGGAAATATGAAATCGAGAAATACAGAGAATCTATTTACTTTAATGCTGAAAACTGCCAACTTTTCTGTGTGTACATTTGGGAGAAATTTGGAATTACCAGGTGAATTGAGGCACTATATCACAAAACGTGTAATACTCAAATATATATATATATATATATATATATTACCTACTGGCAGTCTCCGAAAAGCCCAACAGGTATCTCCAGAATGCGCCAGGGAGCTGCGTTGCAGACAGGTGTTCAGAGGACACGCCCCTTTTTACACCTCTCTGCAACGCATCTCTGTGGTGCTTACTGGAGGTACCTAGTGGGCTAGTTTGACCCTAGGGATCCTTAGGATTGAAGGGGACTTAATCTCTCAACGTAGAACAGTGACAGGGTGCGTTTACACAGTGGTGAAGGGAGGGGACGGGGCCTGACATGATGTGTGCCCTGAGGAGCGTTTTAAGTTGGGGAAAAAAATTCAACTTAAAACCTGAGGGACCATGGGGGCCAAGTAGTCCACCAGGTGCTTCAAGGAAGCGCTACTGCGCTGTGTTTCAGAGAGGCAAGATGGCGTCTGAGTGAGAGGTCGTCTGCTCACCAGCTCTGAGGTTCCAGCTCCAAGATGCTTGCTAAGGCCTGCTCGCCTGCCTGCACACATGCACTGTCTGCATACAGATTGATTAAGTGGGGGTCTAACCATCCTAAATCTCCTGAGGAAAAGAAACGAGAAAACCGACTATAGTTACTATAGATACTGTGGATTGGATTCGGAGTGAGGGAGAATCTGAGGACCGAGGGCTTTGAATTTCTAAAAAGGAAAACCGGATTGGAAAAAAGAAACTGGGGTCAGCTAATAGCGAAAAAGCGGACAATAATCTCGGCCGGAGGAACCCAAAGACATTACAGAGAAAACAGAGAAACGTGAGTCAAAGCTAAGCCCAGCCTAGCACTTAATTATGTACTGATTTTCTCTATCCGCCGTCAGTCTTTCGGCCCATGCATCTGCGTGCTGTTTGTTGTTGTTGGTCTTACCGTCATTCAGTCACTGCTGCCCCCACTGCCTCCCGCTTTCATCGCCTTTTCACTGCCTTTCACCGCTGCTTTTTATTTCTTCGCCTCAAGCCTCGAGCCTCGAGCCTCTGCACCCGTCTACTGGCGCCCCTCGTTGTGCCCCTCATTGTGCCCTGCTGATCTGCTCTACGGAGCTGCTGTTGCTGAACGTCGACGTCAGCTGTGCACCGGCGCTGCGCAGCTTTAAGGCCTCACGTTCGATTGCCAGGCAACGCTCCACGCTCTACGAGGCCCAAAACGTAGCCAGATCAGAGCTAACTCCTGCAGTCCTGTGACCATGTTTGCCGCAAATAGGGAATATCGAAAAAAATCAAAATCAAAAAATCAATAGCAGTCCACTGCTGCAACGATAAACGGCTTGGGGAGGAAGGATTTAAAAATAAAAAAAACCCCAACAGAATTGAAACAAACTGTAATTTTCATCGAATATAGCAGCAAGGGCAACAAATTACAAATAACAAGGCAACAAGGCACCTAAGGGGCACCATCAGAGACACAGAAGCAGCAACTGAAACTGAAACTGAAACTGAAAGGTGAACAACAGCTCCAGAGACCACCCCATGACAAACCTGTCAAAAAATTCAAGAAAAGCACTATTGTCAACACTATTGCTTACAACGGTTACAACACGTACAGCGCGCACAGCGCTACGGCTGAAAACTACAACCTCTACAAACCCTAGAACTATTGCAATTGCTAGCAGGACTGGAAAAGTACCCGGGTTGTATCGACTTGAAGTAGCCATAGCAATAGTAATAACAAGAGATACAAGAGATACAAGACAAGCAGGGATAAGAAAGATAACGACCAGAGAGACAATAACCGTACCTGTAGCCAATAAACCAACGGAGGCTACTGTAGAATTTGTCAAAAAAAAGAACGCTAGACGTTCATTAGGGCCAAGGAAAGTCTCTAACGCAACAACATCAGCTGTGTCTACAACAAGGGACGTAACACAGAGAAGGGGGAAAGACGAGAGAAGAAAGAGGTGTAGAACTGCTGATCAAATGATGGATCAAACCAGCTCTCAGAAGGAGATAACTAAAATCCAGAAAGCTTCAGAAATGACAGAGGAACAAACAAATCAATGTGATTTAACCCTAAAAAACACAGGTGCAGAGGACAGAGAAAACATCCCGAAACAAGAAACAGGGATTAGCTCACAGAAACTAATCAACAATAATAGCACACAAAGAAGAATTGAGACGAGGGGATCCAAAGCACAAGAAGATAAAACAGACAAGATAGATAAAATCAGGAAAGAAAGTCACAAAAAACAAAAAAGTAAAGAAAGCAAGGAAAAAAATAAGATGAAGTGCACAAGTCAAAATGAAAAAGAAAAAGAAAAAAAAGGAAGCGACAAGTGAAGTAAAAAAACATGAAAAAGTAAATAACTGTGAGTACAGTGATACTAAGGAAGACAGTGAAGATAACAACGACACTAACACTGACGAGCAGTTAGAGCTTATGGCTAAAAAAGCAAAACGCCTACAAACCATCAAAGATCTAAAAGCGGCAGCTAAAACTACCGGCCAACCCGGGGAGAATCAACCCAGGATCTCTACTATATTCAGCCTACTTCCTCGGGAAAATTCTAACGTAGGAGGGAAAAATGGAAAACCCCAACGTATTATGTCAGATGCACAAGACTTGAACCAGATCCAGACCGGGAAGATCCAGCAATCGGCCTCCCTCCTGGAAAAGGAATCAAAGCAATGCAGGTCAGCAAAGGTATCGACATCGTGAAAACATGAAAAAACGTGATCTTACAGTATCAGCCTAATGATAACGAATCTACTAAGGCAATAGCTATTAACAAAGACAATTCGGAATCAGAACAGTTACGCACGATAATACAACCCTGCTGCTCAGAGACGTCAAACGAAGAATCTGCTGATGAGGGGGATTCTGATATATATGAAACCGGACTCTCAATCTCCGGTGATACAACAGAGAGCAGTGGAATGAGCGATGATCAAGAACCGGATGCTACCACCATAGTGGCCCCAGACCACCCCGATGAGAAGGAAATAAATGAATCAAGGCAAGACAATACTCCCGAAAAAAGAGGTGACAAAAGGAAGACAAAATACAGGAGAGTGCAACGACCAACCTATGATGAAACCACCGATCAGGGGAGTAATCCGCAGCAAGTTAAGGCTAAGAAAAGACATACACGGAAAAACTCAACTCCTAAACTGGATGGGAGACCCTATCATAAACAATTGACCAACGATGAAGGAGGAAGCGAAAATATGGATAAGGATAGTGTAAGATTAGAAAGCCATCCAGAAACATCCTTGAGTGATGTCCTCAAGTCTATAAAGCACTTTCATGTGGACGTGAAAACAGATAATCAACGGAACCATGCTGCAATTCAAAAACTACAGGGCTCGATCCAAAAAATCGACAATACTTGTTTAGAAATAGTGGATAGAATGAAATCAATTGAAACTCGTACAGAGAACCTCGAGTCAGATGTACTCAATCTACAAACTAAGGAAAAGCAACAGTCAGGCATAATTGAAGATCTTATGACCAAAGTGGAGGACTTGGAAAACAGAGGAAGAAGAAACAACCTACGAATTCTGGGAATTCCAGAAGGAGCAGAAGGAAACGATCCAAAGGGGTTCATATCGGAACTCCTAAAAACAGCCCTCCCAGAAATACCATTGTGGGATTTAGAGCGAGAGATCCAACGGGCTCATCGTTTTCCCCTGACAGCCCCGAAATACTCACATAAGGCAAATAAATACCCAAGAGCTATGCTGGTCCATTTTGGGAACTTTCTTTTGAGAGAAATTATCTACGATATTGCCAGACCTACTAGTAAAAGAGAATTTAAAGGAATCAGTTTCTTTGCACGCCCTGACTTTGCTCATGCAACAGTAGAACGCCGGTGGAGGTTGCGACAACTTTTTGCCCCTTTTGAAAAAATAGGAGCCACCGTATATCTGCAAAACCCTGCACGTCTGAAAATCATCTATAAGGGAGCTACAAAAAGCTTCACAAGTGAAATCCTGGCAGAGGCATATCTGAAAGAACTTACTGAGACTGGCCCTCACTGTTCCCCGAAACTCACAACTAATCCTAAAGCGTAATTAAAGACAGAGACTGTAAATCTCCGATATGATATCAAATCTAAAGGACTTAATGATTCTTCAGGGATAATGGGGCGGGAGGTGGATGGGAACCGAATAATGTAATTCTCTACCCTTTGTTTTTCCATCTCTTTTACATACTCTTTATCTGAATTCAAATAGAGTAGGTATAAATAACCGTACATTCATATGAACACTTACCTATTAGTATAGCGGGTCATCTAAGGTTTAGATGCTGGACCTCGGAGTGGGCAGGGAAGACCGGACCGCCCAGACACCCACACTTGGGGAACCATGACCCAAGACGCCTCAAGTAAGTGGGGGGGGGAGGGCTCGCTCACAGAGAGCAGGGAGGGATGGAAAGGGAGGGGGAGGGGGGGAGCGGCGGGGCTCACCCAGCTTACATTACTAACTACTAATAAAATCAGACATACTAGTAATTTTTCGTCCAGGCCACAAATACAACTTGGACAGCCAGAATACCTAGAAAAAAACACCAAATTTCGATGGCCACACAAAAAATTGTTTCTGCTAATATCTGTGGACTAAATGATATACGTAAAAGGCAAAATGTAGCTATAGCTCTCCGATCAATCGGAGCCAATATTATTTGCCTCCAAGAGACGCATATAGAAGGACGGGAAAAAAAACTACTACAAACTTTGGGGTACACATTGATCACAGCCACAACACAAGCTACAAAAACCCGCGGAGTTGCTATCCTGGCAATAGATAAAGAAATCAAATTTCCCCGCACTGCAGCAGATAAATTCGGGACATGGGTGATCGCCGAATGTATCTATGGGGCTGGGAAGCGTATAACTATCTTTTCCATTTATGGATGCGTTAATGACGATCCAGATCTTCTGGAATTTATCACCAGCAAATTATCCGACTGGCCACTACCGATTGTTATGTGTGGGGACTTTAATCTAAACCTACCATCAGATTGGACTTATGATCAAAATTTCAAATATATTGGTAGGAAACCTAGGGTATTTAGGGAATTCGTAACACTATGTAAAACACAGGGATTAACAGATTTATGGCAATATAAGTTCCCCCAAAATGCGGGATACACCTATTTTTCACATCCCCATCATACATTTTCAAGACTGGATTATATGCTAGTCTCAAATAATATTATAACAAAGTGCCACCTGGAAAGACTCCCTATGGTGTTTTCGGATCATAACCCCTTGCTTTTAAAAATAGATATTGATAGAATACAGCAAGATCAGGTTAGTTGGACATTTGAAAGAATACTATTAATGAACGAAAAATACTGTCAAATGATGGAAAAATGGATACCAGAATTCCTTGAAGATAATATAAGGCAGTACATCCCTAGATGTGGTCTGGGGCACACTCAAAGCTGCTAACAGAGGTGAAACAATCCGATTCTCCATAAGATATAACAAGGAAAAAAACAAAACAATAACTGAATTAAATAGGAAACTAGCCGAAGCTGAGGAGGAACTTGTAAAAACTGTTGTAGCGGGTCAAAATACTGAAAGTGTACTACAAAAGGTGTCAATAGCCAAAAACAGAATAATTGAAATATTTGCCACAAGAGCTATTGACAAGGCTACCTCAAATAAAGAAAAGGCTTACGAATTAAATGAGCAAGTAGGGCATCATTTAGCTATCCGCACAAGAACTCAAAATATTATAAATACTATAAAAGAAATCAAAGATAAAAATAATCTATTAACGCAAGACCCAGAAGTAATTAAAGCAGAATTTCAGGCCTATTATCAAAATCAATATACAGAGACAGATAAAAATCAACATCTAATCAACACATATCTAGACCAAGAATCGAGACCTAAATTTTCACAAAATTATCATGACAGCCTTGAAGCTGTACCCCAATGGATCGAGATTCTACTCTCTATTAACAGCTTGCCTTTGGGGAAAGCCGTAGGATTGGACGGTATACCGGTCAAATTTTATGTAAAATTTTACAAACCAATTAAAGCAATACTCACGGCTCTCATGATTCAAGTATTCATAACGGGAAAACCACCAAATCTTGGTCAATGGCAAAAATAGTAATCTTCCCCCAAAAAAACAAGGATCCAACTGAACTCGGATCATATCGCCCCTTAACTCTGATTAACTGCGATTAAAAAATCTATTCTAAGATGTTAGCCACCCGATTAGCCCCGATCATCCATAAAATCGTATTGGTACGATAACATGGATTTGTCCCCGGTCGCTCAACTACAGATCACATACAAAGGGTGATTACACTCTTCGATATAACAGAAGTCACAGGAGACCCTATGGCACTTATATTATTGGATGCAGAAAAAGCATTTGATAGGGTCTCCTGGCAATATCTTTGGACAGCCATGACAAAGAGTGGAATTGGAGATCAATTCATTAACGCCATTCAGAGCTTATATTATAAACCAGAAGCCGTTGTGATGATAAATGGCGGAATGACGGGTAAGATCAAAGTAACTAGGGGAACCAGACAAGGATGTCCATGCTCACCCTTATTATTTGCAATATTCATCGATCCCTTTATCAGTAAACTAGAATGTAATCAAAATATCTTACCAATAATAACACCGAACGGAAATACGAAAACACTAGCTTACGCCGACGACATCGCGAACACCACAAGCAATCCCTATGTAACAATAAAGCGGTTAGAAGAAGAGGCCTTACGTTTTGGAGAAATCTAGGATATAAATTAAATGAAACTAAAACTCAGATAATAATCAACAAAAATATCAACTTAAGCGATGAAAGAATAGTGGGAAATGCTACATATCTCTGCGTTAATATTACCTCTAATTTAGATGAACTTGTTCAAATCAACATAGATCTGCTTCTAAAACAATCATCGGACAGCCTCAGCAGACTAAACAATTTACATCTAACTCTTATAGGGAGATGCAATGTTATCAAAATGATTTATTTACCGAATTTTTTATATTTTTTTCGCACCATATGCTTAAATTTTGATCCACTAATATTCAAACAAATCGATACGCTTTTTTCTCGATTCATATGGGGATATCAAAAAACACGCCGAGTATATAAGCACATCTCACTTCCAAGAATGAGAGGGGGTCTTGCAGCCCCAAATCTTAAAATATATTGGTGGGCTACATTGATGAGTTACAGCAAAGGCTTACTCATGTCGGATGATTCTCCGATTGTTGAAGGGGACGTCCCTACTCCGTGTAGACTTATTCTGGGAGCAGAAACTGGTGATCATTTGTGGCGACTAGCATATGACAACCACTTCAAAAAAGTCCGATTTAAAACACTGTTAGGTACTTACAACGCTTGGTCTAACATCTGTAAAATACTAGGAATCAGTAGATACTCTCATTACACCAGTCTCATCCGAAATCATAACCTCCCAGGAATATTTCGGGATACGTGCATGATCAGATGGATCAATACTGGGATTACACATTTGGGGGTATTTTTTTCACCATTGGCCATTAAATCCTTCGAGGAACTAAAGATGGAATTTGGGCTTGAACATAGGGATTTTTTCAAATACCTCCAGATTAGAGATTTCATAATAAAAAAAGGGGGAGGCAGGCCTGAGTTTCAGAAAGTCCCGATAATAGAAGCTATTATAGGCAAGATTCCTATCAAAATAGGAGATATTTATAAAACTTTAATCTCACTGCTACCAGATGATCTGGATAGACATAGTCTCAAATGGCAAAACAAACTAAATATCACTATAGACGACGTACAATCAGCATTTCAATTCTCTCAAACATCACTAATACCTACGAAATTACAGGCTCAATATTATAAGACTTTCTTTCAATTATATTACACACCATCTCAGATTGCCAAATGGAGTATGGGTAAAGGCACGAATTGTCCAAGATGTGCTACACATGCCGCCGATATAGTACACATATTTGCCACATGCAATTCACTAACTATTATCAGATCAGAAATTTCTAAATTTCTTTCTGAAATTTTTCAAAATCCAGTTGTCATCACGACAACAGAAATAATGTTGGGACTAGAACAAGGTCTAAGATCCAGGGAAACACGGGGCCTGATATCCATATCTATGGCCATCTTCAGGATTTGTCTGGCAACTGGATGGCTGGATCCAACTCCTCCACTATTCCAACAGTGGCGATCAAGACTGCTAGCTAGCTATAGCCTAGAAATAGCTATATACAGGAGGAAGGGGACACACAGGAAAAAAAGGGTCTCGAGATATGGGGTCCCCTAATTACCTGGCTGCAAGATAATGAATATTGATAGGCAGTAAGTAACCTATAAGTCGTGTGAAACTAACATGACTTAATAACTTGCAAACGAATGGACGAGCGAGTATGGAAATAGAGAATAAATATCTCTAACTTTTATAATTTATTTATCTAATTATCTAGCTACTTTACTCTTTAAAAAAAAAAAAGAAAAAGCGTTGCAGAGAGGTGGTGCATGCCGTGCCCATTTTTACATCTCTCTGCTACGCAGCTCTGTGGCGCTTACTGGATGTACTACGAATTCCGATTTACTCACCTATTGTCAGGAGAGACCTCAGTGCTGCATCTTTGATCCAAGTACTGATCCTCAAAAGTAATTCTAACCATACTTACCAGTAACTTACATTTCCTTCGATAGGCTAGCTTTGACTGGTTTCACTTGGAAAGTATTCCAAGTGTGGAGTTTTGCAACTTTAAAATCTTCACCTAAAATCGTCCGAACAACAAATTCCGATTTACTCACCTGTTATCAGGCGAGAACACAGTGCTGCATCTTTTAGCCAAGCACTGACCCTGAAAAGTAATTCTAACCATACTTACCAGTAACTTGTATTTCCTTCGATAGGAATCCAGTGTGTGGTTTTCACCAGAAAAGTTTCTAATATCTATTTTCACAAACTAAACATATTCCTTAAAAATCGCCTGCATGACTTAAACACATTCTTTCAACTGTTTACAGGAGATGCACCAGTGCAGGATCCAGGATCCACCACTGAGTAAGAAAAAGTGACTATAGCACTACTTATCTGCTAAAGGAATTTCCTGCTATAGGATAACATTGGTGATTCTATATGAAAATATTTGTGTCAACTTTTAAAATACAATAATATTCCTTAAAAATCACTACTGTAACTAAAACACTTTTACTCGCCCGTTTACAGGAGATGTCCAAGGACTGAATCTAGGTTCCTGTCCAGTGGTTAGAAAAGTAATCCATAAAGTAACTAATTGCATTTAACTAGAAATTCACATTGAGGTCAATGTTGCATTGTGTATGAAATAGTGTTGCCCATTGCAACAACTGTAACTACTGTACTTAAAAGTCTATTGCCTATTTGCAAAGTATTTAAACTGGAGTAATTCATTCTAAGAAAGTATATTTTGTAATGTAATGTAAAATGTAATTATAATGCTTTTTTTAAAAATAAAATATCTAAAAATAAATTGTTTAAAAAATGTAGTAAATCAGTATAAAAAAATAAATATAACAATTAATAAATTTAAAAATTGTCATTTACAAAACCTTTGAAATTCACTGAAAAAGATATAGGTTTCAGGCCTGATATAGTTAGGAATTAGCATTTAAAAAACCTTAAATATTCACTGAAAAAATCATAGGTTTTAGGGGTGTTATAGTTAGCTGGATATTTCACCCGTACAAAACCATTGAAATTCCTCCGATATAGTTAGTTGTACTCACTATATCTTGCGCGCCTGCTATCCACTGCTGATGATGTCACATATTACATCATTAATTACATGGTCAGTGACATCACTGATGACATCTCAAATGACATCACTGATGACATCATCCATGTGACAATCAGATACACTTCATCATACACTAGTATAACCTTTCATCACACACTGTAAAATACAGAGTACCATATTTGAATCCATTGACACACCAATAAAAGTTTCTAAAAACCCACTCACTGATTCCTAGATCTATACACACATTTAACCATTTACCTATAGATTCACTCATACATGCAGTCAATGATCAATAGAACACTATCAAATATACTTATACACCTATCTCGACATTACACACCAGCACACATCCTAGACACTTATGAAGTCATCCTTCTCACTTATGCAAACAATGGATCATACTTACATTTACTCAGCTACACACTAATACAAATACCACTTTATCTATTCATATAGATAGTAACTCATACTTAGTTTGTTATAAAATCACTATTGCAGGTATACAGTTATCCATACAGTCAAGCATACAATCACTGAGTCTTATGTATACTTATTTATGAACAACTGACACATACACTGACTTTTACTTTTTTTTACTTTGTTGGACATGTACCATTGAGAGATATATTTGCTCATCACCACACCCATAAAGATATTCACTCACCCAAACAACTGTTATAACGTGTAGTTTTAACTTCATATACCTACTGAATCAACTATTCACACATCTTTGGGCAATCACACACCCCCCACTGAACCACATACACATTCACTCTCCCATATAAATACACAATCAATAACTAATATAGAGTTTCAAATAGCTAGTTACCAACTGGAGAAGCAGTTTACACAACAACTGACAAAGTGATACAGATGTTCACACAGTTTAGTCACTATCAAATATATGTAGTGAGACACTTTAAATTAATCAAGTAAAGAGTCAATCACACTGCTACTAAATCCTCCATCCAGATATTTATATTTATATATCCACTCATTCTTCAATGCAAATTGCTGTATATATATAATACATATTTAAATAATGAAGCAAACCACATTCACGGATGATGTCATCAGTGATGTCATCAGTGATGTCATTTGAGATGTCATCAGTGATGTCACTGACCATGTCATGAATGATGTAATATGTGACATCATCAACAGTGGATTGGGGGCGCACGAGATATAGTGAGTACAACTAACTATATCGGAGGAATTTCAATGGTTTTGTACGAGTGAAATGTCCAGCTAACTATAATACTCCTAAAACCTATGGTTTTTTCAGTGAATTTCTAAGTATATCAGGCCTGAAACCTATGGTTTTTTCAGTGAATATATATATATATATATATATATATATATATATATATATATATATATATATATATATATATATATATATATATATATATATATATATATATATATATATATATATATATATATATATATATTCACTGAAAAAACCATAGGTTATAGACCATATATAGTTAGGGATTAGCATTTAAAAAACCTTATTTTATTTGCACAAAACCATTGAAATTCCATATATAGTTAGTTGCACTAACTATATATCGCGGACCCGCAATCCACTGCTAATGATGTCACATATTACATCATTCATGACATGGTCAGTGACATCACTGATGACATCACTGATGACATCTCAAATGACATCACTGATGACATCACTGATGACATCTCAAATGACATCACTGATGACATCACTGATGACAACACCCAGTGACTGTATGTTTCTGTAAAGTTAAAATATGTCTTACATATTGAAGAATGAGTGGATGTATAAGTGTCTGGATGAAGGATTTAGTAGGTGCATGACTGACTGTATGAGAGAATGATTAAATGTGTCTCACTGAGTGCATGGGTTAGTGATTAAAGTGTCTTAATTTGGCAATCATTATTTATGTTCTTCTGTAAACTGCTGCATGTTTAAATCAGTAGCTATATCAGTAACTATATGGGTTATTGAATGGTTGCCCAAGTATTTGTATGGGAGACTGAGTATGTGTGTGGGTGGCTGGGAGGTGTATAACTCTGTGCATAGATGTGTGAGCAGTTAATTCCCTAGGTGTATGGCTTCAAAAGTGGATGTAGAAACAGCTGTATGGACAGTTGACTGTGTGCATGAGTATATTGGTGAGTGAATGGATATCTCAGTTGTACATGTCAAAGTAAGTACATATGTAAAACACACTCCATGTGAGAGTTGACATATATAAATAACTGAACATAAGAGCCAGTGAATGTGAGAGTGGCTGTATGAATCATTGTGAACTTGTATCAAGGATTGTATAAGAGAGTAAATATGTGTTAGTATATGTTTGAATAAGTAAGGTGTGTATAACTGTATAGTTGAGGAAATGGAGGTGTGATTGATTCTTTGCATGACTGACTAGGTGTGTGAGTAACTCCATGGATGTGTGACAGTCTGTGAGTACCTGTTTACACTGAGTGTATCTAAGGTTATATTAGAGTCTGAAGATGTATTATCACATAAATGATATCATCAGTGATGTAATCAGTAATGTCAAATGAGATGTCAGTGATGTCATCAGTGATGTCATTTGAGATGTCATCAGTGATGTCATCAGTGATGTCATTTGAGATGTCATCAGTGATGTCATCAGTGATGTCACTGACCATGTCATGAATGATGTAATATGTGACATCATTAGCAGTGGATTGCGGGTCCGCGATATATAGTTAGTGCAACTAACTATATATGGAATTTCAATGGTTTTGTGCAAATAAAATAAGGTTTTTTAAATGCTAATCCCTAACTATATATGGTCTATAACCTATGGTTTTTTCAGTGAATTTTCAAGGTTTTGTAAATGCAAATTCCTAACTATATATGGTCTATAACCTATGGTTTTTTCTGTGAATTTCATTGGTTTTTTAAAAGCTAATATCTATAGCTGTAAAATATATTCTTTATTAAGTGACGTATCACGTAGCCCGTGAGACGCCTCATGATGCATCGCATAACCGTGACGTATCGTCTCTGCAGCGCAAAACAAACCCAAAACGTAAGCGCGCCAAAACACGCTTAAAGATATATATATTTTTTTTTAACCCTTAATTAGACAAAATCCACACGTGCACATATCACAAACGTTCAAAAAACACAATATGTCGGACTCCCGTTACGCTGCCGGTTAGCTGCCCGGTTAACGTACCAGGAAGCACCTTTACCGCGAAAAATCGCATTTTTTTTTCACCCCCCCAGGGATCTTTAATATCCCCCTCATCAATCCTAGGGGTTCAGGAGGGGTCTGCCTTACCCCTTTCATTCATTTACACCTTTTTTTTTTCCACCTCTTGTCTCTCGATCCCACAGAGAGACAAGATGGCGGCCGCTCCAGACTGTTTACAATGATAACAGCCAATCAGCTTCTCCTCAGACTCCCGTTACACTGCCGGTTAGCTGCCCGGTTCGCGTACCAAGACGCGTCTCTACGGCGAAAAAATCGGAATTTTTTTTTGGGGCCCAGCGTGGCTCTATAATATCCCCTCATCAATCCTAGGGGGTCAGAAGGGGTCTACCTTGCCCCCTTTCCTTCATTTCCTCCTTTGTTTTGGCCTCCTCTTGTCTCTCGATCCTACCGAGAGACAAGATGGCGGCCGCTCCGAACTGTTTACAATGTTGACAGCCAATCAGCTACTCGTCAGACTCCCGTTACACTGCCGGTTAGCTTCCCGGTTAGCTGCCCGGTTCGCGTACCAAGACGCGTCTCTACGGCGAAAAAAACGGAATTTTTTTTTTTTTTTTTGGGCCCAGCGTGGCTCTATAATATCCCCTCATCAATCCTAGGGGGTCAGAAGGGGTCTACCTTGCCCCCTTTCCTTCATTTCCTCCTTTGTTTTGGCCTCCTCTTGTCTCTCGATCCTACCGAGAGACAAGATGGCGGCCGCACCGGACTGTTTAGAATGTTGACAGACACCGGAGAGCCAATCAGCTTCGCATCGCAAAGTTCCGATAAGCGAAAGTACGCGAACCGGATCGCTGCCCGGAGCGCTGTTACAGATATATATCTTGATTTAAACGTTAATTTCTCAAAATCCACTGAAGCACATATACTGAGACCTAGCAAAGGCACATCGGGCTAACAGTCCCTACAATTTTGCCAAGTTTCGTGCAAATCCATTCAGCCGTTCGAGCTAAAAGTGAGGCCAACCGCCCTATGGAAATTAACATGGGAAAAACGCGTTTTGGGACCCCCCTTTTTTCTCAGCCCCCCCTTGACGAAACCCCCCCAAATTTTTAGGAGCTGCTCAGAAACAAAATGTGCCATTTTCCTGAAAATTTCAGCCGATTCCGTCCACAAACGCCAAAGTTATTAGACATAGAATTTTCAGAAATCCCATAGAGAAAAAATCCTAACTATATATACCTACTGGCGACCGCCAGTAGGTAATATATATATATATATATATATATATATATATATTCCTTCGATACCTCTCACCTTCTTTCTTTTCCCAGCGGAAGTCCGGGCACGACAGCAGATAGGTTATCTAAATTATATTATTTTTAAAACACCATGTGCTAAAAACGTGCAAGAATAGGACGGCCTACGCGTTTCGGCTACAATTAGCCTTCAACTGGACCATAGAGTCCCAGGCGTCTAGTAAATTTATAAAAAGTGCTCAGTGGTAGTACCCTTCTTTGTGTTCATTAAACACTAGACTGTTAACCTCATTCACAAACTATGGCTCAATATAATCGCCATTTTGTTTTTCTTCCATTCCTATGAAGTACTCTTAAAGTGCTGCGTGCGAGATGATGATATCATTTCCTCATTCATGGCAGTAAGTTATTCTGTCACAACAATTATTTACAATCTATAAATAATTTTTTCTACAAGGCATTATAGAGTTGTCTCTAATAATAATAAGTCATAAATTGTGTATACATTTCATTGTAAAGTACTTTTTCTTGAGATGGACATAACGTGACGTACTACTCATTTTCTACATATTTACAACCCTGTTATTTACAATTATTTATAATTTCTAGTCATTATGTTGTTTTAATATATCTCATTGCTGAAACCCATTCTTGCCAAGACCATTCGGTTGTATTGAATTCTGTGGTAGATATATTCTCAAATACATGTCCTTAATCCTCCAATGTTTGGTTTATCTGAGATGCTGCTATATTGTGGCCCTCAGGGTAAAGTACCAGGTCCCACATTCCACTTCTTATGGTTAATTCTATGTACAGTTAATTTAGATTCTTTCCATTAGATTCTAATATACAAGTTATGTACCTAGAGTTAATATCCACTTTTCGGGTTTCCCATGTCTGGTCTTTTCATGAGGATATCTCCTGCACATATGCACTTGTCTACAGATTTCCAGAGAGGAAAGGAATTCTATTTATACCATATACACAGCTATATACAAAAGGTCATTCTATTTCAGATTTTTGAGCTGAGACTGTTCAGGTTTATTTACACAGTCCTTGATATTCTGATCTTATTTACAAATGTACATACAGTTCAGCATCCAGGTTATGTCCATGTGGGTATTCTGTACCCATCCCCAAAATCATCCTAGACTCCATTTTCCGAAGTTTCAATGTACGATCGCCTCCTCTTTCTAATGGTTTTATGATTCTAATCCCAGAATATTTCAATTTACTGCAATCGTTTTGATGGAATTCATGAAAATGTTTGGCCATTGGGTAGTTTGGGTTGGAGATGTTGCAGAATCCGTAATTTTAATTTGTTAATGGTACTCCCTATGTAGTACTTTCCACAAGGACATGTCAACCTGTAGATCACAAATTTTGATTCACACGTGATCCTTAATTTTCTTAGTTCTCCCATTCTGTAATTTGTATTCTGTGATGTTAGAACCCTGTTCGCAAGCTTTACACTTGGAGCATTTCCAAAAACCTGGTGTCGTCAGCCATGTTGTCTTTTTTGGTGGTTGGATTTCCAGGTGACTCTGAGTTAGGATATCGCTTAGAGATGCTGTTTTTCTATATGTTATACTTGGAAATGTTAGGTTTTCCTTCAGAGTTTCATCCAGTAACAGAATCTCCCAGTTCTTCCTTATCAACTTCTTCAGCTCCTTACTTTGGTTGTTGAAATCCATGATCAAACGAGCTGTACCCTCTGTTTCTGTTGTTTTCTCATGTGTCGTCCTTGCTGCATCCGCCGCAGGGATTAAGAGGTCCGATCGTTGTTTCAGGTTCATCCTAGATTTTGCCGTTAGGATTACTTCCAAAGGATATCCTCTTTCCAGAAATCGACTACTCATTCCCTTGATTTCCAGTTTCAAGTCCTCCATCTCTGAACAATTTCTTTTAGCTCTAAGCATCTGACCGTAAGGTATACTCCATTTTAGTTTCACTGGATGGCCATTGTTAGCATGAAGAATCCTATTACAGGATTTCGGTTTCCGATGCATTTTAGTGCACAGTCTCTTGTTTTTAATGAAGAACTGCACATCTAGACAAATTATACTGGTCTCGCTTATAGACGATGTGAAATGGAGGTTGTAATCATTTTGTTCTAGAGTGTCAATGAAATTATGTAAGTCTTCGCGACTTCCGTCCCATATGACGAATAAATCGTCGATGAATCGACACCATGTTTTTATTTTCGAGTGATTTTTGTTTTCTTCCTCCACGACTTTGGTTTCCCAGAGCGCCATCATTAAGTTTGCATAAGTGAGGGCGAAAGATGTCCCCATCGCCGTGCCTTGTTTTTGTAAATACAGGCTACCAAGGAAGGGGAAAATAATATGTTCAAGACAGTAGGTCAACATGTTGATTAGCATGGCTGAGTGTTCAAGGTGACTGATCGATCTTTTTTCCAGAAATTTCTTGATGGCTCTTATTCCGTCTTCATGACGTATCGAGGTTTAGAGTGATGTTACGTCTATTGTGGTCATCAAGTATCCCGGGTTCCACTCAATTTTAGATATTTCGTTTAGAAAGTCCATGGTATCTCTCAGATACGAAGGGAGCATTGTTACGTAATTCATGAGGAAGATGTCAATGAATCTTGAGGCTGTTTCCAAAAGCGATCCTATGGAACTCACTATCGGTCTAGCAGGTGGTCTCTCAATTCATTTATGAACTTTCGGCAGAAAGTAGATCGTAGCTATGATCGGATTGTCTGTTTTCAAGTAGCAATATTCATCAAAATCAATTAGGACTCTTTCTTTCCACCCCAGCAAGTCACTGACCATGTCATGAATGATGTAATATGTGACATCATCAGCAGTGGATTGCGGGTGCGCGATATATAGTTATTGCAACTAACTATATATGCAAATTTCTATGGTTTTGTGCGAGTAAATTAAGGTTTTGTAAATGCTAATTCCTAACTATATATGGACTATAACCTATGGTTTTTTCAGTGAATTTTCAAGGTTTTGTAAATGCTAATTCCTAACTATATATGGTCTATAACCTATGGTTTTTTCAGTGAATTTCAATGGTTTTTTAATAGCAAATATCAAAAGCTGTCAAATGTGAAGTATGTGATAGGTAAAAACATCTTCGTGTTTATGCATGCTGATGTGCTTTGAACGCTGCCCCCCCCCCCTCTTTTCTCTTAGGAGTACTCTCTCTTTGCAGATAGTGAAGAATAGTTAACGCAGGCCTTTGCCCCCGTTGTAATCCGTTGTGCCTGCTTCTCTCTCTATTTGATTGATTGTTAGCCAAGCATTTATTGTTTTAGAATTGGTTCTCTTTGGTTCATTCTCTATTTACAAACAAGCACAGAGTCGCAATACTCTGTTTAGTCTTTGCAGATAGTGAAAAATCGTTTAAAAAAATAAAAGGAATCGAGCAAAATCAGTAGGCCACTAATGGGATCTCTTTTTGACCTCGCTAAAATAGAAACATTAAGAACAACCCCTCATGAGAAATACGAAACTAGTGAGATGAACTGAGCTCCACACCATGATGACTGCAAGACAGCTCGGCTCCGCCACCCACCCCACCCAAAATAACGACAAACCCTATGCAAATATTATAAATATATACAACACACCAGCAAAGTAACAGGGTAAAACATTTTATTAAATAACTATTTACATAACTATTTTATACTTTTTGTTGCCCGATCCGGCTAGCTCAATCGATTGAGCATGAGACTCATGCACTCTGATCTCCTTGGCCTCAGTCAAGCATTAATAGTAAGATTTTCATACATGAGTTTTCCTTTTGTCTTTGGTGACTCTTCCATTCTGAACATTTTTCCACAATCTGTTTGACCTGAAACGATTACACAAATAAAACATTTGTGAGTTTTAAATTTCCGGAGAAGTATAATTCACCAATAGCTTTCTCTGTAGATCTTTTTCCATTAACAATCCCAGTTCCATCACCCGCCCAGGATATCACTACTGTTAGTTGTCATTGTTGCTTCTGTTTTAATAAAAAATGTTTTAAGGTGTTTACTGTTTTTGTTGCGATGTATATATTTATAAGTTATTAAAGTGTTATAATCCTACTAATTTTTTATCGATTATTGCTCTTTGAGATATTCCCTGTCTACAAACAGAGAAGAATAGGAATATTCTGTCTCCCTTTGCAGATAGTGAAGGATAGGTAATGCGGACTTTTGTCCCCCGTTGTAATCCGTCATGCCTGTTTTTCTCCCCACTGATTGATTGATTGGCTGGACATTTATTGTTCAAGGAATAGTTCTTTCGAGGTATTCTCTGTTTGCAAATAACGTGGAATAGAAATATTCTGTCTAGTCTTTGCAAGTAGTGAAGGGTGGGTAATGCGGACCTTTGTCCCCCGTTGTAATCTGTCATGCCCATCTACTCCCCACTGATTGAGAAACTAGTTCCACCCGGACCATTTATTAGAGGTACATCATCTGGCTCAACCGGAGAGTACCCCTAATAAAGAAGACATATGTAAAATACGAAGTAATCTCTGTATCCTGTTAAACAGAAACTTTAGCATGAAACACACTTGAAAAGGAAGGGAAAGAAATCGAACAAAATCAGTAGGCCACTGATGAGTTTTTGACTTCGCTAGAAATAAGAAACATGAAAGTGGTGAAAGAAGGCAAGCTTGACGTTACGGCAGCCACGAGGTAGCTAGGCTCCGCCACCCCCCCACTGCTCTAAGCATGTCTGTCCCACCGCCCGCCACGCCCATTAACGGTAACATAAAATAGATACAAATCAGCAGATACCTACCCCCATTCCGGAAACTCCCGAAGTGCAACAGGGCCACGGTTACGCCCATCCGGAAGTTGACGCCTCGACACATGCAGGGCGGGGCCCGGCTAACCGCCATCCGCCGTGGGGTGGATGGCCCGAAATGTTATGGTCTTCCGATTCTCTTCTTCTGCCGCCTTCAAGGCCATGGGGGGGGGATGTCTTGCCTCTGCCTCCGACCCCCCCCCCTCTTATCGCCTGGTCCGGACATCACGGATATCAACGCCAGGTGTCGGCGTGGGGCCGACGGGATCCTTCTTCTTTCTTCAATAATGGCTGCGACGGACGGGGGTTGATCGCATGGGAGACGGATCTCCCCCTTTGTCTTCCAGCCGGCCATTTTGAAACGCTCCGCCCGGACTACCTCCACTGCTTTGGTGGCCTGCCTCCCTGCATCGTTGGTGCCGTTGGTGGTCCCGGGCTGGCTCTCCCTGAACCCTGCTGGCGGCTGGATCGATACCGGAGAGTGCTGTGGCCCCGCCGGGCTGACAAAATGGCGGCCAGCACCCTGTATCCTGGACTCGTTGTTGACGGGGACACTGGCCTACCGCACGGCGCGTTTGCTGAATACTGTAGGGGTGTTCCTACACTTGGCGACGTTCTCGCTGCCTTGAATTCCTGGCGTGAGTCCATGAAGTTTCAGTCCGCCAGGCAGGAGGGTGTTCTTCTAGACGGGCTCGCTGAACCGCTTCCCACGTGTGCGGACCAACCGCTGTCCTGTGCTGCACGGACCCTCCCGAGGGCCGGTGAGACTCCGGCCGTCGCCTGTTTTGAGGTCTGGGTGCCCATTACTCTGCCATGCCGAGAACGTTTCCAAAGAATGAAACTGATAGAGGGACTCTGTTCGGGGTCCGTCCGGACTTGTCTTGATGTGCCTCCCAGCGTTCGTTTACCTTGCCCTGCTGAACGGGGACTTGGTGTCTGTCCTAGCGGAGTGAGTGCCCCTACTTGGCCGACGGGGCGTCGCTCGTGTTGCCTGCTGTTGCTGCTGCTCTTTCTTGCTGGACTGCTTCGAGGCCGTTGTGACTGGTGCCGTGTGTTTTGGCCTGGAGTTCTTGCCTCTTTCTCCTGGCCCGTCTGCTTCTGGTCTGATATGCACTCTGTATCTGTGGTCCTGGACAGACAGGGACAGGGTTGAGAAGGTTTGCATTGGTGGACTGCTACTTCGTGTATGGCTACATGGCGAACTTTTGACTGTTTACGCATGGTCGTTTCCTCATTATGTTCCTGTATTTGGCTCTGTAGCGACTTTCTCTTCTCGGGGGTCCTGATTGTGTACCCCCGCAAACACCCTCGATGGGAAATGACTGCCATGATCACCCACGGAACGACCACGACGTAGCCGCGGGACGTCGGCGCGCTCATGCCGGCGCCGGCCTCAGTCTTGAAATGACCAAAATCCTGCAAGACTACCAACTTGATCAGTTCCGGTGGGACACCAGTATGACCCGGTAGGAGAGATTGTTGCCTCCCACCCCACTTTGACTGATGGTTCATGTCGGCAGTCCCCTCTGCTACCCTTCAACGAAAACTTTTGGACTGCCGAAAGAGGTCCCGGTCCAACCACGAGTTGGTGCAGACATTTTGACTATGCTTGGACCTTCCTGACCTCACCCAAAATGGCGCCGGTACAAATGAAAATCTCAACTCCTTGTTGTACCCCGATTGCTCAGCCTTGATATCATGAGATATGTATGCAGTTTTTAGCACATGAATTAATATGGGATAAGACTGATTATATAGTTCGGACAATGAATTGATCCGGGATGGGTATTGATTAAACGTTCGAACAATGAATTGACATGGGACGGGTACTGATTACACGTTCGGACAATGAATTGATATTAAGTTCTAATGCATCATTGATTACTGTATTTATTGAAGGTTCGAATTGTCGACACTTTTGGTACTTGCTCACAATGAATTATCGATATGATTTTGTTGCACTTGTCGCACTTTTTACTATGAAATCAACGACCACTGACTCTATTATGTTTTCCACAAATAAATACCCCCCCACCCCCCAATTTACAGTTCCAGCCTGCTCCGTGGCCGGCCCACGGGGTTGTAGGCCCGTATTTGTGCACCAACATTTTTATTAAAGGTTTTTGAAAAAGCAAACGTAGTTGTAACGCTTAGATTTGTAAGTTTCGAATAAATGGCCACTGTTTCCGATATAAAAAAAAAAAGCAGGTGAAATGAAGCAACTCGATAAGTTAAGGGTTAAAAAGTATAGTACGCAGAAACATTGCAAATATGAATGGTCCAGGTTTGTTGTATGTGTTTTTCATTTTTGTACAGCATAAATCAATCGATAAAGATCCTGGTATTAAGTCTCTACTTTATATGCTACCTGTATCAGGGAAGTTGTTTTAAATGCCCCTAAGCCACCCCGAAGGAATGTCACCTGGCCCCCCTAGTACGAACGAAAACGACCCCGTACCACTGTAGGTTATCCCTCTTCCTCAAAGGAGAGCACAAGCTCGCCCCCACTTTACACCGACTGCCCTTTGTTTTGACCCTCCCCTGCACACGATCCGTAATGCCACACTTGGGTGACCTATGCTATCCACAGGCCTCCGATAATTATCTCTCCCACATTACCGGTCCCCCCTGGGCTTAAACGCCGAGATGGTAGGGACTGCATCCCGTGGAGATAGGCCGAGTATGTAGTAAGTAAAAGCCTTTTCGGGTTTATGCGCGCTGATGTGTTTTAAACGCTGCCCCCGCCCCTTCTTTTTCCCTCTTTTCTGCAGGTCACTTCGGAACGTCGATTAAAGTACGGAAAAATGGTGACTTAACGGCCGATGGGATGGGAAAAAGGGTTTGAATATGGTGCCTATACACGACGAGCAAACAATGACTATGTCTCTCTCTGAACCCAGCGCTTGGGAGGGCAGCCTGAAGCAGAAACTTGACGGGTTATTACAGGATGACAAAATATGACTTCGCTTGGCACCCCAAATAATACAACCAAGAATGACGTCACGCAGCAAAAGAAAAAAGACCAGAACGAGAGGCATATCGCAAGGGCACCGCAGAGGACACATCAGATGCATGGATATACGCAGAGAAGAAACACCAGGAGGTTAGAAAGGAGTCGTACTTAGGAGTCGACAATAAGAGTAAAAGTAAAATACTCTGAAGATTTGCTTCAGGTCACAAGCGACAGCCATCAAGGGTACACACTACAAAAACTAAAACAACTTGGTCAACTGGCAAGCGTAGCGGAGCATATTGACAATCTGCAGGTAAAAGCATTTATATCAGCTATAGTGGCTTTGATCTAAAAGTATCAGACTTGCCATCTGGGGATAAAGACGGACAGACAACTAAGCACTGTCAAAGATAACCATCATCTAAGATACAAAGAACTGGTCCCCCGAAAATCCGGACACAAGTGTAGAAATCTATCTATTAAAAGTTGCGGCGCTCCAATACCCAAAAAAAAGCTACGGTTATCATAACAGCGAACAAGGCAGATTTCCTGAGGAAGGCAACGGGCCGAAACGCGTTGAAGGAATTAATTCTGCATTTATATAAAATCCCAAATAGTAATGATGATGTTTTAAAAAAAGTGTTTTAATGTGAAACCATCTGAAATGTTTTGTATGTATAGCATCTTTTTTGTAACGAAATAAGTAAGAGTATATATAAAAAGGAAAAAAGAGAAAAAAAAGAAAAAAAAGAACAAAAGAAAGAAAAGGATAAAAATGAAATAAAGTAAAAACGACTAAATATCAAATATATACAAAAAATAAATAACCTTGATCAGAATTCCATGGGTTGAGAATGATTTGTTATTATAATTTACTTGTCAAAGTTACTCATGAAATATTAGTACACATACCCGGTGTGCACGTTTTTTTTTCCAAATAATACTTTACCTTGCTAGGGTTTATCCGATTAGGCAGGGGCCCCAATTTTTCCAGAAAATAATATATATATATATATACATATATATATATATATATATGAAGGTGGTTCTTTTCCAAGGAGAAGAAACGAAGGCCACGAGGGGAGTTCAGTGAAAACGGCAGCTTTATTTCAAGGGTCCCAGCGGTGGCGGATGCATTTCGGCGAGTGAGCCTTCTTCGGCGCCCCATGCTGTAAGGATATCGTCCATAGTAAACTCCTCCTGTTTAAGTCTCTGCTCGCACCTGAATCTCCTCCCCCTGGCAGTCGGCTGACCAATCAGAGTTCGTGTTGTGTATAGCGAACTTCTAGTACCAGCATGCAGTGTGTTTGCATTGTTGAGATGGTCGCGTAGAGGAGTGAGTAAACATGGGATCGGTGCAAGCTTTGCAGGTGAGTAGGGCGGATCGAGGATCAGATGAAATGGCAGCGTTCCCTCTGAGTCCCCTCTGACTGCAGCAACCAGTCGCATCAGGTAGCATGTAGGGTGGGGGCAGTCATATGTGAGACTGGGTGCCCAATTGAGATAGAATATCTCGGTCTCTCTCTCTCTCTATATATATATATATATATATCTATATATATATATATATATATATATAGAGAGAGAGAGAGACAGAGAGAGAGAGAGAAAAAGAGAGATATTTTCACTGAAAAAAAATCATAGTTTACAGAGACATTATAGGTAGGAAATAGCATCATAAACCTTAGAAATACACCGAAAAAAACAAGGGTTACAGAGAGGTTCAGATTTTACATACTCAAAACCGTTGAAACTGAGCAGTTATAGTTACCTGGGCTAACTATAACTTACACTCCCCACAATGCACAGCTTATATAGCGGGCAGAGAAACACATGAAAAAATTGTTCCTGCCCGTAGAGCGCAGGATTTTAAGCTGCTCTCTACGGGTAGGAACAACACTGGCTCCCGCTGGCATCACGGGGGCTTTGGGGGCCCTCAACATTGATCATGTGGGTGCCCTGGATGGGCTCAAGGGCACCCACCCTTTACTGGCAAGGCCATTTTTGTAAAACCTTCATTATGCATTGTTCAAGGCATATGCATGGTAAAGGTGTTACGTGGTAAAGGCATACATGTTTAAGGCATTGCAGGGTAAAGGCATACGTGTTAAAGGCATTTGTTGGAATCTATGACATTATAATTAGTCTAATCCTGCACTATCTCTTGACTTGAAACTAAACCCTGGGCCTTGATAAACTGAACACAGACAGCTCAAAAAAAGTGTAAAAGCAGTTTTAGTAGGAATGTCATGTCACATTGTCATCACATGCCATTTTCCCAGTGCATTGTACCATTTCCCCAGTTTTTCCCAGATAAGCACTATAGCACTACTCGCCAGTGTCAGAAATAGTCAGATTGGGGTCTGTGAATGCTCACTTGCTCACAAACTGGCAAGGTAAATCATGCATGCACTACAGTTACTAGTGTATGATTCTACACATGCAAAACATGTACACCTGGCAGCTATCATGGGATCTGTTTTCAAACATTGTTGAAAGAGCTGAGGACACAGACAAGCCCACAGACACCAAGAGAGAAACAGTAATAACAGTTATTCACGGGCCCTGGCAAACCCACTGGGCCTGCTCAACATGAGAACAATCTCCCTCCCAAACATTCTTGCTAAACTATTCACAGGCATTCTGGCACACAACTTAGTCCGTTCATAATGGCCTTATGACTGCAAGCCACAGCAGCGGTGAGTTAATATTGTGCTGTTAATAAAATCAATAATTTCCAACACTGTGAAGACACTGGATGTAGGAAGGTGGATATCTGACTATATGGTTACCCCAACATTTTGCCTTGTGTTTTGCTGGTTTTCGACTTAGTTGGCCTGGGATCCTGCTATTCGGGGCTCCAGGCTATCTCCTCTCCCTATAAAATGGACTCCATGTACTTTAGGTACATACCAGATTGGGTATTGGGTCACCTCTGTGAGCCCCTGTGTAGTGTGCCATAGGTACCCAGGGCATAGGTGCATCCAAGGCCTACCATGGGCTAAAGCATGTATTATGCCACCCCTGTCTGGCCATCCAAACTGACACCACAGGCTGATCACTCAGCTTGAGTAAGGTGGTGTAATCACCCCTAACTTAGATATAGTATACCTATATCTACCTTTATATATAGACACATATGCACCTATAAGTCACTTCCATGGTAGGCCTCGACAATCCTCAAGGCAGAGTGCTTGGTTTTATGTGAGAGGATGCCCTAGCATAAGCTGAGCCCCTCTGCAGCTTTCAAAACCATGTCCTTATAGCTGTTCTATGATATAGCCATACCATATACTCTTAAGTGCATTATAATCCTCATGGTTAAATGCTAACTTTGGTGTGGCTTTATCAAAACATGTGGTGTAAGGTGTCAAACACTTTGCAATACTACCCCCCCCCCCACCAACTCTGGCAGCGGGGGTAGCATTACACCCTTCTAGAGGGAAAAGACATGTATGTTACTGCTTTACCCGGTTAAAGTTAAACAGAGCTTCAGCATCACAAAATGGATGCTGCTGCCACAGACACGAGTCTGAACTCCTGCTGCTGGACGAAACTCCGGGAGAAAATTGCAAAAAACAATTTGATGGACAGAATGTAGATCAATGTCTTACATTCACCCCAGTACAAGGATCTGGGCCTAAATCCATCGTTTTTTGCACTCCACACCACCCTGGGTCAGATAATGGCTTATTGCAAATCAGCTCTGACCCTGTGCCCCATGGGAACAGTCCAGTCCGAACTACAACAGCCATATCTTTCCCAGACCGGAATCAAGCATCCGAGGACCGGACCGGTTTCGAGGTAACACCTCTCATCAGCCCGGCTAGCTTGACTCCAGTGGTGTGAAGGCTCTGGGACCCACGTCTGAGCTACCCCAGTACACTCAGGGAGAAAATTACAAAAAACAATTTGATGGACAGAATGTAGATCAATGTCTTACATTCACCCCAGTACAAGGATCTGGGCCTAAATCCATCGTTGTTTGCACTCCACACCACCCTGGGTCAGATAATGGCTTTATGCAAATCAGCTCTGACCCTGTGCCCCATGGGAACAGTCCAGTCCGAACTACAACAGCCATATCTTTCCCAGACCGGAATCAAGCATCCGAGGACCGGACCGGTGTTACCTCGAAACCGGTCCGGTCCTCGGATGCTTGATTCCGTTCTGGGAAGGACATGGCTTTTGTAGTTCGGACTGGACTGTTCCCATGAGGCTCAGGGTCAGAGCTGATTTGCATATCGCCATTGTCTAACCCAGGGTGGTGTGGAGCGCAAAATAACAATGGATTTAGGCCCAGATCCTTGGACTGGGGTGAGTGTGTGACATTGATCCACATTCTGTCCATCACTTGTTGTGTTTGCAATTTCCGCCCTAAGTGCGCTGGGGATGCCCAGACGTGGGTCCCAGGCACTCCACACCACTGGAGTCAAGCTAGCCGGGCTGATGAGAGGTGTTACCTCGAAACCGGTCCGGTTCTCGGATGCTTGATTCCGTTCTGGGAAGGACATGGCTTTTGTAGTTCGGACTGGACTGTTCCCATGAGGCTCACGGTCAGAGCTGATTTGCATACCGCCATTGTCTAACCCAGGGTGGTGTGGAGTGCAAAATAACAATGGATTTAGGCCCAGATCCTTGGACTGGGGTGAGTGTGTGACATTGATCCACATTCTGTCCATCACTTGTTGTGTTTGCAAGCTGGACGAAACTCCAGCAAGGGAGGCCTGGACAATGGGTTTCCTGTCGAGGGAGGTGCTAGCACCTTCCCAGACAGCCTGTAGTGTATTGGGGCAGGGTGGGTTGAATGGAACAATGCTTTTCCAGACACTGCCTGTTTTGTTATGTTATGTTAAGGGGTGCTTGTAAAGCGCACTGTCACCGTGGGTTTCCTGGCGCTGATCAGATGCTCAGGGGACAGAGGAACTTAGCTGAATTGTGGGAAGAGCCAGGTTTTTAGAGATTTACGGAATTGGAGAAGAGAGTTGGAGGCTTTGACAGGGGAAGGAAGAGAGTTCCAGAATTTGGGGGCCAGGTATGCAAATCTCCGACCTCCAGATCTGCAGAGTTTGATAGAGGGGACAACCAGGAAGTGAAGGTGGGATGATCTGAGATTGCATGAGGGACAGTAGGGCCTGATCAGGGATTTCAGAAAAGCGGGGCAAGAACCGGATAGAGATTTGAAAGTGAGGCAGCCGATCTTAAAGGCTGCCCTCGAGATGACAGGGAGCCAGTGCAATTTGGTGAGGAGGGATTTGGCAGATTGCCATTTCGGGATCCCGAAGGCCAGTCTCGCCGCTTGGTTTTGAACTATTTGCAGTCTGAGAAGGGATGATTTAGGCAGACTGTGATAAATGGAGTTCGAAAAGTCCAAGCGGGAGAGGACAAGGGCCATGATGACCTGCAGCAGAGCTTCAGGTTTAAGAAGATAAGCCACCTTCCTGATCCTACGCAGCTGGTGCATGCAGCAGGAGACCACCGTCCCCACCTGGGGCCCGAGGGACAGCCCGGAGTCAATAGTGACCCCGAGACTCTTCACCGAGGCCAAAGGGGTGGGGGGGGCAAGTTTTGCCGGCCAGAAGTGTGGGCCCCAGTGGGCAGAGCCCCTGCCAGGGAGAAGGAGCTCCGTCTTCTCGGGGTTCAGTTTAAGTTGGTTCTGGCACATCCACTGGAGGATATGGGACATAGCTGCCTGGAAGTTAGGGATAGCAGAGGGGGAGTTAAGAGGAAAGATGAGTTGCAGGTCGTCCGCGTAGTTGAAGACGGTGACGTCCAACTGCCTCAAAGAAAAAAGAAGGGGTTGAAGATAGAGGTTAAAGAGAAGAGGGGATAAGGAGGAGCCCTGGGGGACCCCGCAGGGCGAGTGCTCCCTAGGAGCCCTGAAGGTGCCCAAGCTGAGGGTCTGAGAACTCCCAGTCAGGAAGGATTTGACCCATGCCAGCGCCAGGCCCTGGATGCCGGCCTGCTCGACACGGTGGAGAAGGATGTTGTGGTCCACCGTGTTGAAAGCGGCCGACAGATCTAATAGTACCAGGGCCTGGGGGGTGCCCTTCTCAACGCCGTCTCTCAGGGCATCCAACACGGCCAAGATCACAACCTCCGTAGAGTGGCCGGGTCTAAAGCCGGCCTGGTTGGCCTCGAGGAAGTTGGAGCTCTTGATGAACTGTGAGAGACAGGCAGTGATGTGAGCTTCCAAGATTTTAGAAAAGAAGGGCAAGAGGGAGATAGGGAGATAGTTCGCCGGGATTCGGGGTCGGCTCCAGGCTTCTTCAATAGAGGTACCAAAACGGCTTCCTTGAAAGAGCTGGGCACCGTGCTGGAGGAGAGAGAGGAATTCAGCAAAGGAAGGATGCAGTCAGGTAAGGAGTGGCAGATGTCCCGAAGTATGGAAGGTGGACAACGGTCGTCTGGGGATCCTGACTTGATGCGGACGGCCAAAGTGGCCAGGGATACGGGATCTAGAAGAGGGAACTGAGTGAAGGAAAGAACATTGTGAGGGGGGGAGACAGAATCCGCGCCAGGGAGGGTCACACAAGATGCGCCATGCATAGACCGGTTCAAACCAGTTGCTGGGGCACTCCAGCCCCGCTTTGGCGCGATAATGGACAAAGGGAAAGGGGTGTAACCACCCCCTTTCCAGGTCCGCCCATAGGAGGGACCTAGTGGGTAATCCAGCCCATTTTCTTAGTATAAAGATAGGAACTGTGTCCCCAGGACTTTATATTATCCTGGAACGAAACTCTGAAATGAAACTCTTGGACCTTCGATATTCTATACCGACTAGAAGACTGAAGACATCTCCCTTGTGGTCAAGGAGTGACCACCCTGTGTAAACAGGGACCCCTGTCTTTAGTAACAAGCAAGGTAAAGGTGGCAGTTGGCAGATGAATGAAGACTTTTTTTTTGGTAATCCTCATATATCACAGATGGAACTCTTGATGGGACACTGGCTCCTCCATGCACTGCTGGCCGTTCTGCACCAACCCTCGTTGGTTTTGGCCTGATGCAAGTTGGTTTGCCCGTACCCTCAAGCAGCCACTACCTTCCCCTCCAAACTCCTTTTCTTTCGCCGATCTGTGTGCGCCCTTTGCTACTTAGGAGTACGGGGAACCAGCAGGGCTCCAGACAAATCATTGGAAAACCAATCATCGAGATTGCCATGCCACCATGGCTGCCCAAACATTCGTCACACTTCTGGGATCGCATGCCACATCTGATTTACAAGTTAACATAATCTGCCTCAGGCAATTAGCAAAGGTTGGGGGAGTTGGATCTTTCCATGCCCTACAAATCTCGCGCCTTGCTAAGAGGATGATAAAAAATACAAATTTAGTGGGAAGGTCATTAACTTGATAGTTCATAACAAGCCCAAACATGACTGTAAACCTTGGGAGTGCTATGGGCATTGAGAGAACTTCTTCCAGAAATTTCTTTATCTTCCCCCAATAGTCCGCTAAATCAGGACAATCCATAAACATATGAACATCGTCTGCCTTCAAGAGGCCACACCTTGGGCAATTGTAGTCTATATTTGAGACTTTTGCCAATTTCTTTGGAGTTATATAGACCCTATACATGGTGTATAAGTGATTCCTTTTCAGCGCAGCCGGCTTGATTACGGCATTTAACACCCTGAAGGAGTCGCGCCAGAAATCCAAAAAAGGCCCGTTAGTCGGGGTAAGAGCGTTACACCACAATTTACTGATTTCAGCCTCCGTCACATCCTCCCCTTCTAACATTGCCGAATACCAAAAAGATATTTGGCTTTTCCACTTACCCCTTCTAGCTACCGCATCAAATTTAGGGTTAGGGGGGTTATTATCATTGGGTATCCCAGTCCACCAGCCTGACAATTGGTAGTATTTAAACCGCGTCAGGGCCCCCCTAGTTAGATTGGACAATGTGTCCCAGCTTAAGAGTTGGCCATCTCCCTGCAGATCTCCACACCTCTGCAGCCCTGCCTGCTTCAAAGGTAGTGACAGTTGATCATTAAGGCAGGCTGGGAGGCCTGGTGAGTCCCATATGGGTGCCTGCGGCGCGTAATAATTAATGTTTAGTTTAATCCTTACAAATACCCAATTTTTCAAAGCTGACCTTAAAATCTTCAACCTTACTTTTTTAAAGAATTTTGGGTCCCCAAACTTATAAAGAAAAAAACTGGAACCCTGAGGAACCTCCTTTAATAGAACAGAGAATAGCAACCCCATTGATGAAGAAAAAAAAAACCGAGATATAACAGTAAATCCACTGGGAGACTAGCACAATGTGAAATAAAAGAAAAGAAACACTGGTGGTTTTTATTTGGCAATGAAGAGTTACAAAGAAAAACATCCAAGTGTTCCTGTTCATGCTACCTGTAAAAGTGTAGGAATGAATATGATTCTGCCTGCACACATTGCTATATTAGCATAAGTGAGATAGTTACGAAAACGCCATTTTGCGGCTTTTGCACATGACACTACATCTCTGTTTTTATAAAGACAAACTGCTTGCTTTTACTTCACATAATAACGGTCTGTTTTTCACATCTCTAGACTCACACGCTCTAAACACAACACGAACACAGCTGCTCATTTCTGAAACTCAGGTGCTTTTAATATTGCACTGCATGCATGAGACTTGCACTTGGAAAAAACCTTTCAATTGGCAAAGAGCTGTGCTGATCTGGGATGTGATTCACTTCACCTGAAGTGAATCACATTGGAGGTATGCGGTCCCCGTTTTAACCTAGAGATCTTCTATTATTATAATACCTAGCTCCTAGCAAGGGGAGGGTGGTACACAAGGCACTATAGACCTGGTTCCACTATCATTATAATATGATTTCTCCCTTTGTATTTTATGGAATTGTAACAATGCTGATTGTATTGATTTTATGCATCTTTTTACTTATGTTAGCAAATATACTGCATCTTAGAGCACGTAGTTGAAATAAACATTTTAAACTATACATTGTCTCTGATTGCTCACGTTGTGGACATTTATGAGAATAAAAACGAAAGAGTGTTCTCGATTCCCACTATTCCTGAGACTCCTGTTGGACTTGGCCCTTAGGGCAGGTTCACCCCTAGACTTTTTGCTTTAAATGGTGACCTGGTGATGGTGATTTTTGGGTTCTGCGCACTTTCACTGTGTCCCAGTGGAAAGTGCGTGCGCACTCTGAGTGCATGTGATGAGATAGGCCTGCCCTCCCATAGGAATGCATGGGGAATGTATGTGTCCCTGGTAGTTCCTGATGCGTGGGATGTACAGGTTCGAATTTGATATGTGCGAACTCGTGAGAGTGAATGCTTCGCAATGGTGTGTGTTGCATGAGTGTGTCATATGTAGAAATGCCTTTTCCAGGAGTTGGCATATTAGTGTAAAATATGCCTGCCGTGTGATTTGGCTGGAGCAGGCTGGTGAGCCTGGCTCCAGGAGTCTGGATGGGTCTGCCCCGGTGGGGAGTGAGAGATTAGCATGCTGATGGCTGGGGAGGAGTGTACCTGTGGCCTGAATGAGGCTGGGTTTCCCCAGACAATTCTGGCTCCGCCCCCTGTGGTGCGACTGATGACCCAAGCCCTGCCAGTGAATAGAGAGGGTGGTTGAGGTAAACAGAGTACTCAAGAACCAGCTGAAACTGGTTTCTCCCCCACCCTGCACCTACAGACAAAGGAATGTGGTGTATAAAAATGGGGCTGTGTCCCCACAGATGTGGTTCTCTTCCAGGATTCTGCCTGAGGGGGCTGTTGCTGCTGCTGGGCCAGAGGACCGCCACTTGGAGTGTCTCCCTGCCTGGAGACCCAGTGAGCTGGCTCTGGGCCCAGCCTTGCCCCCTGCCCCTTGAAAAGACTTTGCTGGACCTTTTTATTACTTCTAACGCTGGGGAGCGCTTTCTGATTTCCCTAGCGCCTGGGAGCGCTTCGTTTTCCTTCTAGCGCCTAACAGCGCTTTATTCGGGCTATAGCACTTGGGAGCGCTTTGCCTGCTACAGCCGGTGCCCACCCGGCGTGTGCCCGCCTAATTTGCTGATTTTGAAGCCCCTGGCGAGTGCCCACCTCGCCAGGGACCGTGCCGCTATTTTCGTGGCCATAGCGAGAGCCCACCTCGCCTTATTTAAATTATCGGGAGCTCACCCCGTGTGGAAATCACCACCGCAGCCCAGGAACCCGGCCGGGCCGCCGCGGTCCCTACGGCGACCCGGAAGTCCCGCCTCCACACCCCCAGGGCCGCGCTGCCATTGGCGGCCCCGAACCGGAAGTCAGGCGGAACAGGTGGGACAACCGGAAGTCGACAGGAGCCCACCCTGCGCTCCGGTACCAGGACGTGCAGCGAGAAGAGTGAGGCTGGGCGCGAGGTTCCCCAGGGCAGGAGAGCCCCGGAGAGCGAGAGGAGCCCCGCCCGCGGCCCCAGAGCGACCGCCAGAGAAGTGCTGCAGGGAGCGAGGCTCCCGTGTGAGGAGGAGCGCCCCGCCCGCCAGGAGGAAGCCGGTGAGTGGGGCCCCGGCTGCATTCTTCTTTAGAGCCTGCGAGGCTCTTGGGGGACATTTGAGAAACAGAGCCCACGAGACTCCACTGGGCATACTTTTGCTTAGAGTCCCTAGAGAGGGACTCCCCCATCCAGGTGGCATTTCTTTGCTTTGGGAGCCCAGAGAGGCTCCAGGGCATTTGTTCACTTGAAGCCCACGAGGGGCTCCTGGGGGCCTGGCTGGTTGCTTTAGAGCCTGCAAGGCTCCCCCCATCATTTTGGCACTATTGTTCCTTTTAGGAGCCCAGAGGAGACTTACAGCTGCCCAGCACTTCGTGGGCAGCTGCCACGTTTAGGACCCTGACATTGGGACACAGGGACAGTCACAGGTGGTGACTAATGTGAGTTTGGCGCAATTGTTCTTGTTCCTACACCTCTGAATGTATTGTTGATGCATCATGTGTTTTCCTCCTCTGCACCTCTGAATGTGTTTTTATGCATCATGTGCCTTGTTCTACACCGCTGAATGTTTTTATGCATCATGTGCCTTGCTCTTACACCGCTAAATGTATTTTGTGCATCATGTGTTACCTGCACCTCTGAATGTGTTTAGGCGTCATGTGTTTTGTTCCCAGGTCTAAACCCCTAAATGTATGGTGATATTTAGTTGGTTATTTTCTCCTAGTACAGGTGGTGCTAGTGAGGTCCTGGTTCCCTGCTTGACCTGTTCCTAAGGTGGTTAAGATTGCGTAGGTGGTACTTACCTTTACCAGTAGTTACTGGTTGTGTGCTTTATGTTCTACTTTGTGCTACAGTGATTATGATTATATGTTCTAAGTGCTAATTCTACCTAGTGCTAAGTTCTAAAAGTGCTGATTCCTGACAGTGGTCCAGGTGGCCCTGTCTTGTACATATCCCCTGTAAATTCTGCCCGTGCCTGTTGGCACATTGTAAAGTGTGTGTTTTATCTAATGTGTTGTGGTGGAATACAAAGGCTATTTTTATATATAACCTTGTGTGGACTTTCCTTTGTGGTGGGCCTTGGGTGTTGTTGCTGGGGTGCGTGCGCAAATATTTAACTAATATCGCCTCCAAGTTTAGCCTTGCTGCTCGCGCCACGTTACCTAGAGGGTGAGCAGGGGTTATCTTGGCGTGTAACTCCCTTGCCCTGACTTAGGAGTGGTGGTCTCTGACTGACTTTGGCGCAAGCCCTGGCCAGCCAGGGATCCCATTTCTAACAGCTCCTAAAGTCGCTTGTTCTGGGTTGTCTAATCATTGGTAGCTTCGCTGTAGTACGGAGAATGAATGAGACACTGTTGCTAGTCGGATCGGGGCTCTGGGCACTGAGGTGGATTTTTGGTACACCACAATACACTGAGGTCCTGGTTTCCTGCGCATAGTTCTGTGCATGAGCAGAATCCCCGCAACAAAAGCAGCTCTAGAAACAATGCTTGGACTAAGAAGGGTATTTTCAGCTAACTTTAGGGTTTAGTGATAAAACCTATAAACTCAACACACTTGGACTGAGTCCCTGCAAGAAGAACTAATTTAACAAGCACACACTGGTGAATAGTCACAGCTGATTGTGGTGTTTGGTTGTTTTCTACAACAGTAATGATTCAGTGACAGCGGCCAGAGAACAGTGTCCAAAAGCAAAGAGAAAGGAGAAGAATGTGAACTGTCACACTCGGATATGTTGCTTGCAGTACACAACATTTACCACCCAAGCCCTGACGCGGAACAAGTGAGAGGATCAGAATGAGAGCTGTGACTCTCTTTGTTAATGCTTGCAGTGCACTGCATTTACCACCCAGGCCCTGACATGGAAGAATGAAAGGAGAAGAATGTGAGCTTTGACTCTCAGAGTTAATGCTTGCAGTGCACTGCATTCACCACCCAGGCCCTGACATGAAAGAATGATTGGAGAAGAATTTGAACTGTGACTCTCAGGGTTAATGCTTGCAGTGCACGGCATTCACCACCCTAGCCCTGACGTGGAACCAGTGAAAGGATCAGAATGAGAGCTGCGACTCTCTGTGTTAATGCTTGCAGTGCACTGCATTTACTACCCAGGCCCTGACATGAAAGAATGAAAGGAGAAGAATGTGAGCTGCGACTCTCTGTGTTAATGCTTGCAGTGCACTGCATTTACCAGTCAGGCCCTGACATGGAAGAATGAAAGGAGAAGAATGTGAGCTGTGACTCTCAGGGTTAATGCTTGCAGTGCATGGCATTCACCACCCAAGCCCTGATGTGGAAGAAGTGACGCCAATGTCCATTGTTGCATCTCTAAATGCACCCATCATAGTGGCCCTTTATCAGAGGTGTTTTTCATCAAGCTGGATCATAACGCACCGCTGACTATGTAGCTGATTCACGATTAGATGATTCACGGTTAGATCAATTGTATGTAGCAAAGGTGTTTATCATCGAGCTGGATCTTGGTCACCGCTGGCTGTGTAAATGATTCACGGTTAGATGAATTGTATATAGCAGAGGTGTTTATCATCAAGCTGGATCTTGGTCACCGCTGGCTGTCTAAATGAGTCACAGTTAGTTGAAATGTATATAACAGAGGTGTTTATCATCGAGCTGAATCTTGGTCACCGCTGACTCTGTAAATGATTCATGGTTAGATGGTTTCTGGACTAGGGTCAGCGGACTCGATAATTCTCTCGCCTCGGTGCCCACTCTGATCAGCGTTCACACTCGGCAACTCTGGGCATTAGCTTGCCTCATCTTCACTAACGGCCCCACCAGACCGCCGGGGATGCCTGGTCTCACCCTGGAGATACCCATTAAGGGACCATCTCTCAGGGAAGCCAGGAAGGGTTTCGCAGCGGTCGAAGCGCCTTGGGACCCTCCGGGTAAGTAGTGCGCTATATAAATGCCTATACATTTACATACATTTACATTGTATATAACAGAGGTGTTTATCATCGAGCTGGATATTGACTCACCACTAGTTCTGTAAACTAGTCATGCTTAGATGAATTGTATATAACAGAGGTGTTTATCATCGAGCTGGATCTTAACTCATCAACCACTGACTATGTAACTGATTCACTATTGTTTATGTTTATGTTTTTGAGATTTTTATTGCGCACAACTACCCGAAGGTGTCTCGGCGCATAAGATGGATAGATGGATTGTATACAACAAAGGTGTTTATAATTGAGCTTGATCTTGGCTCACCACTGGCTGTGTAAATGAGTCGGGGTTAGATGAATTATATATAACAGAGGTGTTTATCATCGAGCTGGATCTTGGTCACCACTGGCTGTGTAAATGAGTAATGGTGAGATAAATTGTATATAACAGAGGTGTTCATCATCGAGCTGGCTCTTGGTCACAGTTGGCTGTGTAAATGAGTCCCGGTCAGATAAATTGTATAAATATATGTTATGAGTTCCTTATTTACAGAGACTCATTCAACCAAATTCTAACTGGTTATAGGACAGAATCAATGCAGGATAGGAATTATTGTGGAATGGAGGAGCTCAGTACAAAGAGCTTCACATAAACCTATGAGCACCAAGTAAGGGTGAAGGGTCAGCAGTTATAAAGTAATGGTTATTTGATTTTTTTGTTTTTTGTTGAAACGCTCAGAAAAGGTCATAATCCAGAATGTTGCTCCTCCTAGGTCTCGAATGAACTCCTCATTTTATACTTTTTCTCATAGTATGAGAGGCTATTTTTCTGAGCCCCTGTTTGTTCTTACAGTGATAAAGTCCTAGCAAAGCCTATCTATGGAGCTACTTCACTGTGATTAAGATCTTCTTACACCTTTGCCAAGTTACCTGTAAAAGAAAATTTTATGAGTTTGTCTAGGGTCTAGTAATTCCATAGTTCTATAGGTGCTTAACTATAAATATTATATATACATATATTTATATATTTATCCACTGGAAAATAAAACAAAGTTTACAGGGCGTTATAGTTAGGAAATAGAATTTTAAAAACCTGAGAAATTAGCTAAAAAAACAAAGGTTAAAGGGACGGTAAAGTTCGGTTCACAATTTATACACAAAACCATAGAAATTCAGCAGTAATGGTTAAAGTTATCTCAAGAAACTATAATTCGTACCCTCGGGTAACTATAACTTGCGCGGTCACCATGCAGTTTTCTTATCAATAATTTCGCTGCAAATTATATCATCAATGATGGCATAGAAGTTATCATGAGTGATGTAATATGTACGGTAATTAGCAGTGCATGGCCAGGGTGCGAGTTATAGTTACCTTAGGGCACTGCCCCAGATGGTCCCTGAGGCTGAAATTGACCTGTTGAGGTGGCTGCGTGTCCCCCTCCCTCATGATTTATGCTTCGTGCCTTGGGATGCCCCCTTTAGATCCAGAATCAGCCCGGGGAGGTGGGCTACATGGCTCCCCTCAGTACAATTACAGCTGGGCCCCGGGTAATGGGGTTCCCTGGTCCAAAATTGGCCCAGGATGGGGGCATCTGCCCCCTCCTGTCTAGTTTGGATAGCTAGGCTCTAGGGGTTTTGTGGTCCCCAGGGCTGAAATCAGCCCGGGAGAGGGGCCACATGCCCCCTCCCCTGAAGATTGATTGGCTGGGAAGTGGTGATCTCCAGGGTCATAACTGGCGTGGGGAAGTGGGGCCACGTTCGCCCCCTCTCTCCTAATTATGAAGCTTATTATCCCCCAGGATCTGTCCCACCTGGGGGATTTATAAAAAACAAGTAGGCCTCTCATTTCAGCTCCTTCCTGGAAAGTTTCAAGGTGACCCATCAGGCGGGGGCCGATTAAAGCAGGGGTCTCCCCTTGTATTTTCCATAGACTTCTTTAAACAGTGCTGTAGCAAAAACTGCTGAACAGCATTACACTAACTTTGGCATGAAGCTAGATCTTGGCCCACAGATTTAGCTTTTTAATTTTTGGTGTAAATCCAATCAGTAGTTTTTGAGAAATGAAGTGTCAAAAATAATTGTATATTTAGGCAGTTGGTGTCCAAATGTGCTCTGATTGACCAAATTAGGAGGCAGTAGTCAATCCTGATTGGTTGGTTTCAACCTGAACAATATGTTTTGGCAGCCTTTACCAGACTCAGTGACATAATAAATTAATTAAACCAGCATTTTCAATGCAATAGGCCTTGCATCTGCAAGAGTTTAAGCTATAAGCATTGTAAATGACAATGCCTTTTATTTATGTTTTAAGAAACAAAACTCAAATTAAAGGGATTATCATGTGCAATGCCAATAACACAAACTCTCGTAAATGCGAGACCTAGTGCACTGGGAATGGGAACCAGCAGAGAGATATAGGGAAAGAGAAAGATGGAAAGAGCGAAGGAACGAATACACATGTGGAGACAGAGAGAAAGAGTGAAAACACTGTGACCATAGATACATTTCATTCTACTGAAACTAGACACAAATGTAAAATTTCAAAACATGAAAAGCATAATTATTCCACTTGCCTTGGAGAAATTGATTGAAGGGGGTAATGAAGTCCATGGCTGACTTGGTGACCGGTTTCAAATGGAGTTGCAGTTTCAAAAGTGCAGGACACTGTAAACAATTTAGAACAACACTGAAAACGTGATTTGCGGGAGCTAAAGCAACCCAAGGCTGGGTAACCAAAGCTGTTTTCATTGGCCCATATAAATCCTGCAGTGGAGCAGTGAGCACTAGGATTGGCTGATGGCTTTAAAGCCAATCATAGTTGCTCTCCACAAAAATTCTGGGGCGACCATTAGAGGGTGAAACACACCGCTTCATTGGGGTACGCCAACTTTTACAGGCTCTTTATCTTCCTTTTTCTGATGTTGTAGCGCCCATGACACAGTTGCTTAGAAAGGGGGTCCCTTTTGTGTGGTCATCTGAGGCACAGGCGGCTTTCAGCAGTTGATTGAGAGAATTACAACAGCACCCGTGTTGGTGCATCCTGATCCTGCTCTGCCGTTCCTCATTGAGACAGATGCATCATTATGTGCGGTTGGAGGGGTGTTGTCGCAAAGGGATGCGGAAACGGGTTACTTGTATCCCATTGCCTTCTTCTCAAAAACACTGTTGCCTGCTGAATGTAATTACACTGTAGCAGAACGAGAGCTACTGGCTTTTAAACTGTTGTTTGAAGAATGGAGGCATTATTTGTGGGGTGCGCGACATACTATCACCATTTACACCGACCATAAAAATCTGGAGTTTTTTCAGTCCGCTCGGGCATTAACCCCGCTTCAGATGCGGTGGGTTCTATTCTTTAACGAATATGATTTTGTTATTACTTATCGGCCCGCAGCTCAGCAGGTTAAATCAGATGCTCTGTCCCGTATACATGTGAGGCAAACGGGGGTGGGGCCTGTGAAGGAGATGAGATCTATGATAGCTGGAGAACGGATTATCGGGGTGACATCAGCAGACGAGTTTACGTCTTCAGTGAAGAACAGGATAAGTCAGATTGATTTGGCCCCTTGGTTGTCTCAACTCCAGTTCTCGGTTCAGGATGGGATGTTGTATCATGATGATCGACTGTTTGTTCCTCCTGCCTTGAGAGAAGAGGTTATGAAGTGGTGTCATTCGTTTGCATTGGTGGCTCATCCTGGCGTTCAGAAGACAAAGGACATGTGTTTACGGTGGTTTTGGTGGGACTCAATGGCCCGAGACATCCAGGGATATGTAGCTGCCTGTCCTGTTTGTGCCATGAGTAAACCTTCAAATTGCAAACCGGCTGGTTTGCTGCATCCTTTGGTAGTACCTCCTTCTCCCTGGAATACTGTTAGTATGGACTTTGTGACAGATCTTCCACTCAGGTCAGGGTATACTACCATTCTTGTGGTGGTGGATTTATTCACCAAGATGGCGCATTTCATCCCCCTTCGTAACCTCCCCACAGCAAAGGAGATGCCAACGGTGTTTATGAGTTCGGTAGTGAGATTGCATGGTTTACCAACGGCTGTGGTTACAGACAGGGGTGCTCAGTTTGTGTCTCATTTCTGGACGTAGCTCTGTTCTGTGCTGAAGGTGGAGATAAGGTTGTCTTCAGCTTACCACCCACAATCTGATGGGCAGACTGAGCGGACCAATCAGATGATGGAGCAATACCTTAGGTGCCTGGTGTCTTCTCTTTCAGGTGATTGGGTAACGGCGTTGCCCATGGCAGAGTTTGCCTATAATAATAGCTTGCATGCCGCCTTGGGGTTGACCCCTTTCTTTTGCTCTATGGGCTACCTATAGAGCTTTAGCCATCCAACCTACGGGACATGTGCCAGCCATAGACGAGATGTGTAAGACCTTGAGTAACATCTGGGGTGTCGCACAAAACACGTTGCAGGAGGCTAAGGAAACTATGAAGGTACAGGCCGATAAACATAGAATTCCTGCTCCGGCGTATAAGGTGGGACAGCAAGTCTGGTTAGCTACCCGAAACCTTAGAATCCAGGGTTCTCGTAAACTGCAGCCCAGGTACGTGGGCCCTTTTTCCATCATTCAGGTGATCAATCCGGTGGCTATGAAGCTTGAGCTGCCTGGGGATTATAGGGTTCATCCGGTGTTTCACACGTCCCTTTTGAAACCTTATGTACAGTCTCATCAGGCGATGCCACCCCCTGCTCCATTGATAATTGATGGTCAGGAGCAATTTGAGGTCCACGCTATATTGGATTCCAGAAGAAGGAGGGGCCGGTTGTACTACCTTGTGGACTGGAAGGGATACACCCCAGAAGACCGTACATGGGAACCGGCTTTTGGGGTGCATGCACCTAGGTTGGTTTGGTTGTTCCATTTGCATCATCCTTCAAAGCCCCGTCCTGTAGGGAGGGTCTTGGGGGGGAGGGACTGTTAGGAATTAGGTCAGTCCTTTTTCTAAGACCATGTTGCATGCATCGCATGACTTACCTGATATGGTTAAAAGCTGTGTGCTCCCCTGCCTCGCTGCTTGGTTTCTTTTCCTTGTTGGGTTTTGCTCCAGGTCTTGGCTCCTGCCCTGGGTTGGGAAGTTTCTTTCGCTGAAGTTCAGTGCTCACGGGCTCATGAGCATTATTATTTGGCTGCTTTACGTTTCCATGTCCTTATACTGAGTCCTGCTTCCTGGGTTTTTGCATTTTTCCTGTGCACGGGTTTCCCGGGTTTTCAGGGGTTACTGAGCCCAATACCCTCCTTGTTTGATAGCCGCCGCTGCTGGAGTGTGATCTAGGGGCTTGTACACACCCCGCGGCTCCGTTCTTCTCCCTCACACGCGGATGCGTGTAGAACGGCAAGACTTTCTTCCGCATTGGGTGTATTCGCTCCACATCGTTGTGGGTGGTTTTTGGTTCGTTTTGAGAGCCTGTCCTTGAACGGCGTTAGCGGCTGCTGCGCCTATACTCGAGTGAGATCCATCACTGTTTTCTTGGCTTTCCTTGTGAAGAATTGGACATTAAGGGGGTTTTTTATGTCGCTGACTTTTTCCCTCTTCATTTGTAACGGAGACGGGTGAGAGAGCGTTATGGTTATTTTAGTTCCTGATTGTGAGACTCCATCGCTATCATTCTGTGTTTGAAGCAGCCAGCCCTCTTCTGGGAGTCACGCGCCATAACCTTTGGTAAGGGGCCTTTCCTTTTGAGTTTTCTTCTTGTGTTTGGGTGCAGCATGGTTTAAGGGAAATAAGGGGTTTTCACAGTTAAAGATTGGGTCCCTGTAGTATTCTTGTGTTCTTTCCTGTAGGTGCTGTTCTAGGATGCAGTCTAGGCTCATGGGTGGTTCCACAGCTGACACAGTGGTCTCCACTCCACTTATCCTTGTTTTGTTTCTCCCACTCCCTCCCGGTGCTCCCATGTTCGCTCATTGTGTTATTCCTGTGAGCGGCATTGGGGCATGAGTAGAGGTTTGGGCCATACTTCGTTCCTGCAGTGTTACGGGCATTGAGGTGAAACCTAACAGCTGTCACCCAAAATAATGAAAATTAGAGACGTGGCTTCGTATAAAGGCATTCTTATGGAGAGTCCATGAAAAGTAAGGACGGTTAGTCACCATGGGTGTTGATGGGATTTGTGTAGAGAAATAAGGGATGGAGGAGCACATACGAAGCACACTGCCACTACGGTGATGATGAGAAGCCAGTTGTTATTCAGGATGTGATTGCAGTCGCAACAACCTCCGCTGTTTCTCTCTTTTTTTTTTTTGTAAACATATTTTAGTAATTTTCCTCTTGTCAATTTGTAGCAGTTCATTTCAACAAGAGCGTCTCATGCTTTGGGCAGCGGAGCGTCTTAGTGAGCTCGTTCCTTACTCTCTAGAACGCAACTTATCATGGTTGCCATTCCTTGATAGATTTCAACTTCTGGGCATTTCCTGTTATAAGACGGACATCTGACACACTGGCCACTGAATATAAAGAGATTGTCACGATTTTCTCTTTAAGAATACTGATTATGGACTTTATACTCAAGTCTACTAACGACCAGATAACATAGCTGGCCTCTTAGTTTGTGTGGACTGCTTTGGCCACCTCATACAGCGTTTTTTCTCATTGTATATTTCGCCTACCAAGTGATGTCGTGATATATTCTCTATGCTAATAAGCTCATCCATTGAAATCAGTATCCCTACATTGGACACGCCCAAATTTCCCACGTGATCAGTTTCCTTTGGTCTGCATATGCTGTTGGTGGCAACATTCTAGCGGATCTATAACAGAATAACCTGCTAAATTCATGCCTTGATGAAGTCTCTGTGTGAGACGAAACACGTGTTGGCGATTTATGTGCTGGGAGAAAAAGAAACATTTTCTCTATGAAATTATGAACATTAATAAAGAAAGACCTGATGAACCCTGAAGAGGACTCTCTCTGAATTTACTGAGGATTTTATAGGATCTCTGCTCATAGTAGTCAGACTTTGCTGCTGATGGCATATTATTCATGCCAAGACTAAAATAATTTTGACTGTAAGGTGTGCTGTAATTAAAACCTCAATTCCAATAGCGTCTCATCTTAACTTAAGCAGCGGGTATCAACAATTTCAGTTGCATCTATTCAGTCCTGCTCCCCGCTTCTCGCCCCTTATAGCTGTCACCGCAAGGGCAACCATGCCCCAAATTCCAAACCACTCCCGCAACTTCACGGTTGTCTGTTCTCATCTACACACATATCTATCTCAACAGCTAATAAGTGAACAAACCCCTCTACCTCCCCAATCCCCTTCCCCCTCAACCCCCAGGCATGTCGCTCTATCATGTGAAACCACCTCCACTGTTACTCTTGTGTTGTTTTGTGGCCACAATCTTTGCTGCTATGGTGATGGGAGTGTAAAAGGATACATGTGATGATTTGTATGGGTGAGGCCTGGGCATGAGTGACTGCGTGGTTGTGTGTGGCACTAAATAGGCAACTGTGTGCCGTGAATGCTTCAGTACCGGCAGCAAGCTCCTGATCACCTCTCCCATCCTACACTGGCACCACCACCCTATATGACATCTGAAGAGGTGGTGACTAAGAATAGTACAAAACAAATAAACACATTTTCAAAAATGCTTTATTATCGCTAAAATCAAATTTCATGTTGCCAGGTAGCACCCAAACAAACAGTTTTCTTGTGGAAAATGGCTTTGTTTTGCTTAAATGACACTGTTATTTATCGCTGAAACATCAAGTTACCATTTGATGAGATTAGGAACGGGAATGACTGCCTTGCACGGAGGCAACATCTGGACCGTAACAATAAACTAAATAAGAAGAAAAAACAGCCGCCCTGCTGAAACATGAAGCGCGGCGCTCGTGTGGAGAAAAGTTATGCACACGTTGAAATAAAAGCAGCAGTTCCCAAAGGAGCATATATACAACTACGATTCAGAAAAGGGGGGTGGTGATGAACAGAGTGTCTGAATTAAGCAGACCACTCTTACCCAGTCCAAAGATCAGGGCTTGATCCATAACCGTTATTTAGCTCACTGCCCCATCCCAGCTCAGAACCTGGCTATATGCAAATTAGTCTGTCCCTGGCCCAGTGCATCATGGGAACAGGGCAGACCAAACTACCAAGCCAATTCTTCACCAGAAAGGAGACAAGCTTCCGGGGACCGGTTTCTGGCATTTCAGCCGTCGTCGGCCCGGCATGCTTGAATCCTGATGGAGCAGTGAGCAAGGGACTCATGTCTGAGTATACCCTGCCACACCTATAGTGGCCAAAAACGATTCAGAAAAGGGGGTGGTGATGAACAGAGTGTCTGAATTAAGCAGACCACTCTTACCCAGTCCAAAGATCAGGGCTTGATCCATCACCGTTATTTAGCTCACTTCCCCATCCCAGCTCAGAACCTGGCTATATGCAAATTAGTCTGTCTCTGGCCCAGTGCATCATGGGAACAGGGCAGACCAAACTACCAAGCCAATTCTTCACCAGAAAGGAGACAAGCTTCCGGGGACCGGTTTCTGGCATTTCAACCGTCGTCGGCCCGGCTTGCTTGAATCCTGATGGAGCAGTGAGCAAGGGACTCATGTCTGAGTATACCCTGCCACACCTATAGTGGCCAAAAACGATTCAGAAAAGGGGGTGGTGATGAACAGAGTGTCTGAATCAAGCAGACCACTCTTACCCAGTCCAAAGATCAGGGCTTGATCCATCACCGTTATTTAGCTCACTGCCCCATCCCAGCTCAGAGCCTGGCTATATGCAAATTAGTCTGTCCCTGGCCCAGTGCATCATGGGAACAGGGCATACCAAACTACCAAGCCAATTCTTCACCAGAAAGGAGACAAGCTTCCGGGGACCGGTTTCTGGCAGCATAACAAAACTGTAGTTGGCCGTTGCTCCTGAGAGAAAACCGTAAGTGATGTTACAGGAGTGCCAACCAATCAGAAGCCAATAAATAAGAGTGATGGAGGAGTAAACTAATGGCAAGCAGCCAGGTGGGATCACACTCCTTGTAATGATTATAGCAGGTCTTGCAGACAGCGCATGCGCTGATGCTCAACCTAAAAAATATGTAAGGGGGTGGAGTTGGCACACCGGAAAGGAACCCCCCATACAGGCTGGCCACAACATGGACAACATGCAGTAGCTGCTGATACACGACTCTTGGACATGGAGCCAATTGAAATGAAAAGATGGTGACAGTTACAATATATGTTTAATACATTTTTATAATAATGATTTTACATCACTTCCAAACAGGAATTTTATTAATTAATTTATGTTTTAATTTGTTTGAGTTTATTGATAAACTAGAAGATGAACACATGTATGACAAATTGGATGGAATTTGCCTAGGTCGGGATTTCAATGCACAACTTTTTAGCAGTTCTGACATTATCACCATTGCCCCTGTTAGGGAGCCCATATGTAAAAGAGGGGTGGAACTTCATAACCATTTATCCTCGCGTAACTTAACTAATGTAATGGAAAGGGTTGGAGTACATTCAAACAATCACCCATTGCCCACTTATAGAGGACGTGGTAGTTCAACTACAATAGATTATGTTTTTATATCATCCTCACTGGCAAATCTTTTAGTAAAGGCTGAGGTTTTATGTACCAGTCAAGGCGATCACAACCCAATTCTGACATTTATCAGATTCTTCTCCAAGCCTACCACCCAAAGATAAATAGGGGCTAAATATTTAGTGGCATCCACTGACAAACTCAGAGTGATCTGGAAGGGCATAGATAACAAAGCTTTATTTGTAAGCAAGATAAAATCGTATCCCTCACTTATAGAGACATGCTTTTCAAGTAGCACTTTTGGTGCAGAGATCATTGAGGCGTTCAGTAGTTTATGTATTGATATCAAACATATAATCTCAAGACCAGCCAACAACACTAGCAAGAATCCCAAATGGTTCTACGGCACATGCTCGCTAATAGGCTAATAGAGAACTGCGTGTAGCATTAGCGGCTACACCCAGGGACATAACTCTTGTTAGATCACTAAGAGCCTGCTATAAGAAAGCCACCAAACTACGCTCAGATGAGATATTGAAAGAACGCTGGGCTAATCTTGCTAGTGCGGCAACGTTAAGGATGTAACTGGATTTTGGAAAGCAGTTAAAGCAATGAGGTCTATGGGCTGGGATATTACTCTCGTAAGTTGTAATATAGCGAGTGAAATAATTATGGGAGGAGCACTTTGCCAGAATCTACACGGTACCTATAACGACCTCTAATATTCACATCAGCCCACCAGTCTTAAAGGTCGCTATAACAGTAACTGAAGTTGAGGATGCCATACATCAACGTATAGGGAACAAAGCCCCAGGTTCGGATGGGCTACCAATTGATCTTATAAAACACGAACTGGATTTTAGGGCTCCTCTTTTATGTAATGTTTTTAATAATCTGACTAATGTTTCAAATTTCTTTATTTCGGCATGAATGCCATAAAAGAGTGACAACACAATTGATTACATTAAAATAAACATTTTGTCACTTTTTTGATACATTTTGCATTATAAAACATGTGTAGCTTTTAAAAAATAGAATACGTCATAAGAATACATTTCTTAAAAAAACTTCATCTAAGCACAACCGATTCTAAAGTACCAAAGGTCCCTCTGAAGTTACTAAGACTCATTTTGATATTGAGGGTATATTTCGTTTATAGTTTTTGCCCTTTTTTTCCGTAGGAAAAAAATTGAGTGTAGGAATCGACTAACACTGAATGTTGTTGTTTGAGTTGTGTCTGTTTTGATTATTCTCAGGGCCTGGTTACAGGATCTCAATCCTAATAATAGGCATAGTGGTTTAATCCATCTTCTTCTGGCCAATACATAAGCAGGGCAGAAGAAGAGGATATGGAGCTCATTTTCTATCTGACTACATTCGCACATAGTACAAATTTCACCCACCACTGGGGATGGAACATTAGTCCTTCTAGACCAACGTGCCAAATTAGTTTTAATCAAAATATTCCCATATCTTAGTTTTAAAAATAGGGTTTTGGCAAGTGGGGGCTCAATCTCATCAAGAAAAGGCTCAAATTGAGGCTCGTCCTTAAAACTGAGAAAGTTAGTTGCTAAAGTTCCAGCATTCGATGCATTTGTTGCCATGTTGACCATGTAACTCCAAAAGGCCCTTTTTACAATCAGTTTTGGGTTAGACGGTAGATGTTCTGGGTTCTCCCAAAAATGTTTTAAACCTATTTGGTGAACCAAATTTTAACATGTTTTAACCAAGGGATGGTTTTTGAGTTATCCAACCCCATAATCTCTTTTAAGCCATCTCTATAATTCAGGCTCCCGCCACAATCTAACCCATAACATTAATGGGCGAATTATGGTGTAGTGATCTGTTCTTTTAACATTTAAATCCAACTGGAGTGGCACTAAAGGAGTGCCTCTTGGAGCCCTTACCAGGCTTCTCATAAAGTTGTTGTCCAATACGCAGAAGGTGTCCTTTGACATGGGGCCCCAAATTTCTGCGCCATATAATGCTGCTGGTTGGACCTTGAATTTGAATAGCTCAACTACCGGAGACACAGCTTTACAAGTACTCAAACTTTGTTTCCTAAGAATTGGCTTTAAATTCTGAATGAATGCCAACTTACTTTTTTCCATTTGTGCTTGCCAGGAAAAATTAGAGTCTAAGGTGACCCCTAGATATGAACAATTTGGGACCTATTCTAGTTTCTCGCCATTCAGAGTTAAACAGCCTTTCTCTGGTTTTGGTGAATTGAGGGCCATACATTTTGTTTTCTTCCCATTCATTTCCAGTCCTTTCCTACTACAATATTCACTAAAAGAATTAAGGAGTGCCTGAGGCCTTTCTTAGTGTGGGAAATCAAAATGGTGTCATCTGCAAATAATAATGATGTTACCTTTTCTCCGTTCAATTTTGGTGAATCATTTATACATCCCTCTAGATGTGCAGGGATGTCATTCACAAAAAGGGAAAAAAGTGTGGGGGCCAATACGCAGCCTTGGAGAACGCCACGCTCAATGGGAATTTTTTGAGTCAGTTCCCCATTTGGGCCCCATCGGACTTTCGCACAATTCCCTTCGTGCAGCTCTTTTATCTGAACCAGCAGGCTATTTGGCAACCCTGCTGCACTCAATGTTCTCCATAAAAGGTTGCGTGGCACTAGATCAAACGCTGCTCTCAAATCAACGAAAGCAACGTATAGATGACCTTGTTTTATATGTACATATTTCCAGTATAAGCAGCAAAATCTGAATACCTGTTCTATTGTGCTTACTTTACATCGGAAACCAGCTTGGAATTTAGTTAAAATTGCGTTCTCCTCCATCCAGTCACTGACACGAGTTAGGATGTGTCGTGAGTAGATTTTCTGGAGAATGTCCATCAGGCTGATTGGCCGGTAATTAGAAGGGTCCATCCGATCCCCTTTTTTAAAAATTAAAACGATTTCTGCTCCCCTCCAACTTTCAGGGAAATCTAAACTAAGGGATAACTTGTTACACAAGTAGTTTATATATGGTGCCCATACTTTTAGATCATGTTTATATAAGTCCCCAGGAATCTTATCTAGGCCTGGAGCTTTACCAGTCTTTACTGAATTAATTGCCGACTCGGTTTCACCTAGAGTAAAGCCCAGGCAGTCAGTGGGGTGTTCAAGGCATGAGGCATCATCGTCAAATTGGGCATTGTCATACTTTTTATAAAGATTAGTAAAATGGTTAACCCATGTTAGCTCGTCCAAATAGACGTCCTTTACCACTCTCCCTACACGGTTACCATTGGCTACTAACCTCCAAAAGCCTACGCTATCATTTGATTTGACAGCTGTCAACATATCTGCCCATTTTTCTTCTTCCCAGGCTTTTTTTGAAGCCTTTTGTACTAATTTATAATTATTCCTTGCTATTTTTATATCCGATATTGACTTAGATTTGATAGCAAGTAAAAGCGCCCCTTTTGATTCCCTGCAGATTCTGTCATACCATGGTTTACTATGGGACAGATTCTGTGTTTTTTGTTGGTTTTTCTTGGGCATTTTAGTGACTAATATTTTTAGGTCTGTAAACATTTTTTTGTGAAGTGACATAAAACAAACAGGATTTTCTTCGTCTACCAGGGAACCTATGAATGATCCAAAGGTCCCTGCGAAAAGTGCATAAATGTCAGCGAGAATCTCACCATGGTCCAATATAAATGGCCATTTGAGTACTCGTCTGTTGTTGCTAATGTGGATCTCATCATTAGCGCCACTGTTTACATCAATTGATAACGGGTGCGCAGCTCCCTGGAACAATTAAACTTCTATCGAAAGGCTCAAGGGAAAGTGATCGCTTTCTAGCCTATCCTTTACCTCAAAGTCTAAGATGCTCGACCAGATGGGAATAGAAACAATTACAAAATCTAGATTGCTTTTATAATTATTTCTACTAAAAGTTGGTTTTTTCAAACTATCTGACGAGAACCGTCCATTACAGGCCCTGAGACAATGCTCCGCACACAATTTCATTATTTGAACTGCCAAAACCGAACATTTGACAGGTTTAATACTTCCAGTGCTGGAATTTTATTGGCTTGGTCCTCTTCTTCAAAAATGTCGCTGAGCCCTAGGACTGGTTCGTAATTGCAATTAAGGTCACCAGCCATAATAACATATTTCTCTTTTCCAGCTATTCTGCCTAAAAAAGAGTCTAATTTAGCTAAGGTGGGAGATTCTTTGGATGTAGTTGCCGGTCTATTGTAGACATTTATTAGAAATAATTTTTTCCCTTCACGTGTGGTCATTTTTAGTGCTAGTATATCGGGTGATTTTGTGTCTATTACCTCTATCTGTATCCTCAGGTTTACTTTCACCCAGGTTATTAAGCCACCTGAGGGCCTTCCACTTTTAGATGGGATGGCACCTATTCCAAAGGACTTAAACCCTACCCTATGTGGTGTTACCACCGCCCAGGATTCTTGTAACAGACACAAATCATTGGCATCAATGAATTTAGACCATTCTGGGTCCCTCAACTTTTTAGAGACTCCGGATATATTCCAAGAAACTAATTTTAGTGGCTCCACATTTCTAATTAATATGTCCGATGGCGCCTCATTTATTGGAATTCCCATTGGCATTTCTTCTACTAATAATACCATATTTTCACGCGTCCGACTATTGTCAGCCGTGATTATGCTATTATTTATATTCATGTCTCCTAGTATGTTAGAGCCTTGTTGGCTCTCCCCCTGGTCACTATCACTCACCACTACCATATTGGCTGTTAATGAATTGGCTGCAATTGGATGTTTCACATTACTATGTGGAGGGTTATTCCTTTTGTGACCCCCGTCCCTGGAAACCACTAGATTTGTTTCTATATTACTTTCTCTTAGATTTACCATATTGAGAGAATTCTTCTTGTTTAATCTAGTATTGGCTGAAGATGGACATTCTACTGGAATATTCAGTCAGTCTACCGCTTCTAAGCAGCTAAATGAATTGTAGGTTGGTAATCCCATCTATTGACCTGAGTTTCCCAGATTTCCACCATGCGATCTCCCTGAAGCATTATCGTTCACCATGGTCCACCCTTCATCACCCCTAAAATGCACTTTAGGAGGATAAAAATAGGACAGCGGTCTAGTTTGGATCGCATTGCTACCGCCAAATGCATCTTCGAGGAACACAGGTGGTGCACGGTGCGAGGATCTTCAAATGTAACCACCACGCAATCGCCTGGTATGGTCTTTCTTGTTGGACCTATCCACGGAACCCTACGAACCATTAATATTTTACTTTTTATGTGGTGCGGTAGGGGCCTTTGCACATTTAACCAGTGTAAAACCTTGTTTTTTAATGACCAAAAATTCTCATTAACTTGGTTGGTCAGTTCCGGGACCCCCGTCAAAACAGATACAAAAGGACTTGCATCCGGAGGAAGGTCAATATACCCTCCCCCTCCTTTCCTCCTCTGGTTATTCCTATTCTGTGTCTGTTGAGTAGACTTAGAAGAATTAACACTCTGTGCTGGGGTGCCTTTCGCAATTGGAGCACAATTGGAGGTTTTAGCGATAGCTGCCTTCGTGGTGATTACGGCAGAAGCACTTTTTTGGTTAACACTAGTACTAGTTGCTGCAGCACTAGTTCCCTGTTCTATTGGGTATAATGTGTTATTATGTGATAAAGATGCTACAGGCACTGTAGCTACACTCAAGGATAAGCTAGTCACAGGACCGGCTATACTTAGACTTGTTAATGTTAAAATACATTTTTCAACCTCTAGTAGCTGGTTTTCTATTCGTGTCAATCTTGTTTCCAATGGTACTAAGAGTGATTTAATGAGGTCCCCTATTTCCTTCACTAATGTCCCTTTTTCCTCCCCAGTTGACCCTACCCTGTCTCCCAGTATATGTAAGGGTGGAATTTCTTGGGCCCCTTCGATTATTTCTCTATTTACAGTACTTTGTTCTTCTCTCAGTTCTGTTACCATTGTTGATGGATCTTTGTCCAAAACATCCCTCTCTCAGACTGGTATGGCGTTGGTCTGTGCCACAGCCATTTTTTGTCTTTTTCTAGAATAAACAGACGGATTAGGACGTTTATGTTTGGGTATAGCCCCCTCTTTCCTCCCGCGGAGTTGCATTGTACTTGTGCTTGTCTCATTTTCAGGAGTTTCTGACTCTGAGACAAGGACCAGCACATTACTGCTAGACTCGTTTGGGTTTGAGAGTGTAACTTCAATGAGTGGATTTTCAAAGGGCAGTTGAAGTGGACCCTGTGTAGGAATATGTACTGGTGGATTAGGGGGCGTAGCTTGATTTATTGAGATTACAACGGGGCCTTCCGTACGTACTGGGGTTTTGGCTGTTGCTATATGACCCAGAGACGATCTCTTAACCATTAGGGGATCTTGGGATATTCGCCTGGCCATGGCAAGGTCTAATGAGACCCTTTGTTCCATTAGGTTAATACCTAAATCTATTACCGAATTGGTCCTAGTAATAAAATCATCCAAAGTGCCAATTAATTTTGTTCCCCCCTTTGTCACCTTACTTCTACAGCTTTTCTTAGGGGACATTTCTGCAGCCATTATGAGAAATTATGCGTGTCTATGCAAGTAGGACAGTAAGCATTAAACGTTACTAGATGTGGTTACAAATGTTAGGGGGGTAGCCCGGTCCGGTCTTACCCGGTCTGTAACAGGCTACGACCCGCGCGCGTCCCGCATGCGTGTTACTGTTACGCCTTTTTTGGGAGGAGTCGCAGAAGGGGCGGGAAGAGGACCAGCTGCGGCCGATCAACGCCACTAGGCAGGCTGGTCCTCGCAGTCCCGCCTCTGTCCGAGGGAAGGCAGGCAGTCAAAACAAGGTCCTCCAATTCACGACCAAGTCGGGGCCAACACAGTTCGAAATCCAGCGAGCGGCTCCCGCGGAGCGGGGGCCGCGAGATGTGGAGTATAAGCCAGATGATAAAGCACAACGGTGAGTTTTGGCTAGAGCAGCAATCCTTTCAAAGCACCCACCGGACACAGGCACTGCACGATTTTTTATGCAGAAGGGGGCGGGAAGAGGACCAGCTACGGCCGATCAACGCCGCTAGGCTGGCTGGTCCTCGCAGTCCCGCCTCTGTCCGAGGGAAGGCAGGCAGTCAAAACAAGGTCCTCCAATTCACGACCAAGTCGGGGCCAACACAGTTCGAAATCCAGCGAGCGGCACCCCGGAGTGGGGGCCGCGAGATGTGGAGTATAAGCCAGATGATAAAGCACAATGGTGAGTTTTGGCTAGAGCAGCAATCCTTTCAAAGCACCCCAGAGGATGTGGATTCCACCTATTCTTTCTCTGCAGTCTCAACATCTGCTTTTTGAATAAACGTGTGTCACTGCGCCCACACAGCAGAGGGTTACTAGCGCTGCTCTATCTTGTCGCTGTCTCCAGGACCAATACAGCTAACATGACTAATACAGCTATCCCGAGCACTTGGTCGACCAGCATTATTGTGCCTATTTTTAAAAAAGGAGACAGATCTCACCCCAGCTGTTATCGCCCAATTTCCTTGATAGACAATACCCTGAAGATCTTGGGCAGGGTTGTTTTTAATAAGATTAGGACTTGGGCCGAAGACAACCAAATTTTAAATTGCTCTCAGCTGGGTTTTAGAAGTAATGTTGGAACTGTTGAACAGTGTTTGAATTTAAACCTCATCCTGGGCAAAAACACGATTGCTCAAAAATCACCAGTTTATTTGGGTTATATGGACCTCACATCAACTTTTGATTTTGTTAATAGATCGCGTTTGTGGGAGGTCCTTTTAAATTATGGGTTGGACGAGGCTTTGGTTTATTTTTTGGCACATTTGCACAGGTATCTGAAGGCACGGGTGAGGATTAGGAACGATGGGGAGGTCTCTGGGGATATTGTCATTGGTAGACGGGTTAGACAGGGTTGTGTTCTAGCCCCTCTACCTTTTATTCTTCATATAAAGGAACTACACAATTCCCTGTCTAAATTGACCAATCACATCCCCAAAATCAATGGTAAATTACTCCCCGCGCTTTTATACGCAGACGATGAAGTCCTTATGGGCCGCACGCCTAATGCACCTCGCACTTTAGTCACGGGGTTTGTGACTTTCATGGCCGACCTGGAGCTTTGCACTAATTTTAAGAAATCTTATATAATGACCTGCGGGCCGAAAAAACACTGCATTAATTGTATAACATCGGGCAGTGAATCCCTAACATGCACAAGCACTTTTCCCTATTTGGTCCTAGTTTTCTCAGAAACAGGATCCTGGCAAGCCCATGGGGCCCATAGTAGAAGTAAATTCTCTAAAGCTGTCAATTACATCGTTAGCCTTCGGCAGCCAGAACAAGCAGAGGTGGTGTTACCCCTAACCCAGATTTACAAATCGCAATTTGTCCCAACGGCCACTATCTGGGGATATATAAATTGCAGCGGGATCCAAATAGAGGAAAATAGATTTTGCTGAAAAGTTCTCGTGGCCCAATTTTCATCTTCAACTTATATATGTGATAAGGAATTGGACCTGCGCTATGTAGAGGATTGTATCAGGTCCCGTCCAGCTATATTTTGGTTAAAAATGTGGCAGAATCTTCTGCAATTTTAACGAGAGAGATAATCATAGATTTCCTTAAGTGCGACAAGGGCGGTAGCATACCTTGGCTTGCTGCAGTTAAAAAAAGTTTAGCCAGTGTAAAGTTGGAACACATTTTTTTACGTCCACTAGCACTAGAGGGCATAAGCATAAAATCACTTAGGGGGGCATTGTATGATTTGTACTATAAAGTAAGATACAACACTGAGCACCTCAAACCATCGGTTGTCAGGTATATGCCCCTTTTGGAGGTACCGGGCATTCAACATCTTATGCCACACAAATATCTCAGGAAAAATATAGATATATGGAAAAGGTGTTTACTTTTCCACCTTAGGGATGGCAGTATAAAATATTTACTCTGTTTCCCGATAGGATTTAACTGCAACCTTGAGCAGTTGTGCTGCCCTTGCGGCACTGGTAGCAAACAAACGGTATTACATTTTTTACTCTTTTGTAAGTTCTATGCAAGATATACAAAACAGTATTTAATTCCGTACTTTAAGGCATGGGCTGCTTTGGATTTTAAACTAGCATATTTTAAAATCTTACAACTTGGAAGTGACGATTTGATTTTTCACGTAAGCGCGTCTTTAGAAGCTGCGGTACGCTCACATGCTTCCATGAGTGTATATTAACGTGACAAAAACCCTGTAATACTGTTTAGTGAAATGCCTTTATTTTCGTTTCTCTTCCGATGGTGATCATTAATACTGCCCGCAAACAAAGTATTTTATTTGATTATGTTGCTGCTAGTATTGATACAACTAGGAATGGGGTTATAATTAATCATACCTGCACCTTGTTGCTAATTGCTGCCAGACCCACTGCACGTTACCGCACTTTATCTGTAACACGCTGCTGATTTTGCACATTGGCCTAAATCTCATATTAGCACTATCATTAATGCTGCTAGATTTCGTATGTCCGTCCAACTCTTTTAATGACCGTCCCTGCTAGACAAGTGGTAGAAGGCCTCTATCTAGTGGGAAAGATATGTGTTAATAAGAACAGTGTATTAATTAGTGAAGCAAAACTCAACCCTAGAGAAACACAACTCAGAAAAGGCCATTTCACAGAAAAAGCAAAGGATTAGTTTCAGTCATTATTCAAAATGGCGCCCAAATAGAAAATGGTGCACCAAATGCTAACTTACATATAACAATACATAAACAAAATCATTTCTATTCTAACAGGGGGTTGGGTATCCAAGAAGGGGCATGGATTGGTGCAGAGGGAGTATGGAATCCAAAGAGCAGCATCAAGCAGTGTAGAGGGATTAGGGATTCCAAGCAGTTGTTCAAATGGTAAATCCAAGGAGCAACATTGAGCATCACAGAGGGAGTAGGAAATAAAATGAGTGGCATTGAATAGAGCAGCTGGAGTAGGGAATCCTAGGAGCAGCATTGAGCAGTGTTGAAGGATTAGGGAATGCAAGGAGCTGCGTCGAGCAGTACAGAAGGAGTAGGTAATCCACGGAGCAGTTTCGAGCAGTACAGAGGGAGTAGAGAATCTAAGGAGCAGTATCGAGCAGTGCTGAACGACATTGAAGCAGAGCTGAGACAACCAACTCTGATCACCACCAACTCTTCAAAACGCTCTACAACTTTAGGGGCTACATACATCTAAGTGGGAGACGCAACCGTCTCGTGTTACCTTAGCAAGCACCTATTTATGACATCCTACACAGATTTACAAGTCATCTGTCAGTCTCCCCACTGTCACTCAAGTACAAAGGTCTGTGCTCACTGCAATAAATGACTGTCACCAGCCATTAGCTGTGTCGTGGCCTGGTCATGGGTACAGTAGTCACTGTTGTTAAATAGACACTAATGTTTAACAAAAGTTCTGTTTTGGGTGGGCCCAAACTACCATCCAGAGTCTAAAAAGCTACAGGTGAACAGCACACTATTTTCATATTGTGCACCTGTCAGGATATGTGTGACTCTAACCACACGCAGAAGAAAACTTTCTTGGTCCGCCAGAATGATAAGATGAGGTACAAGCTGTCACATGGACTTTGGTCCAGGGTCTTTCTTCCCCATGCACAACCTACGTGTCTGTGATGATCTCCTAATAAAGAGACTGTTGCTCCTATTTTTCTCATCTCTTAGTATGGAATCTGATTCTTGTGTACATTTCTCGATGGTTAAAACACCAGGTGGATCCATTAGTTATTGTTGGGGTGCACCTCGCTTGCAGCCCTGCACATTGTTCACACTTTGGAATCAATTTACTATTCCAGGTTGAACCGGATTCGGTCTCTCTGCTCGTGGCTTTGACTATGCCCTGCCATACTCCGTCAAACACAGGGGTAATAATGGGTGATATGGGGTACATATCAAATCTATTTGCAGGACATAATATATCTGACATATCTCACTTTTCTCCTGTGAAGAGGCACAGGCTTTTTGCTCGTTTTCTTGCAAAGTCGTCTAACTTCTCACACACTGTCAGAAAGTAAGTTCTGTCTGTTACTATCTCTCTTCCTGGTAAAGAGCCTGGTCACTCTCAGAGTGGATGTAGAGTTGAGCCTGGCCTCCAGGGACCTCTCTGCCATCAAACAGAGTGAAGAGCTTGGCCTCACCAACTCTCTCTCTCACAGTACTCTGGGTTTATAGCCTGTGTCTTCCCTCCATCACACTGATTGCAAAGCTTGTTCTTTCTGGATCTCTCCTCCCTCACTCTGAGAGCAGACCCTGACCTCTCCAGGTCCCTCTTCCATCACACTAGGAGCAGAGACACCTCCCATCACACTAGGAGCAAAACGTGTCCTCTCCAGGTCTGTCCCCATCCCACTGGGAGCAGAGCCTGACCTCTTCAGCCTCTCCTTCGTCACACTAGGAGCAAAGCCTGACCTCTCCAAGACTGTCCTCCATTACAGTGGGAGCAGCGCCTGACCTCTCCAGGTCTCTCCACCATCACACTGGGTGTAGAGCCCGACCTCTCCAGGTCTCTCCACCAACACACTGGGTGAAGAGCTTGACCTCTCCAGGTCTCTCCACCACCACACTGGGTGTAGAGCCTGACCTCTCCAGGTCTCTCCACCACCACACTGGGTGTAGAGCCAGACCTCTCCATTTCTCTCCTTCATCACACTGGATGCAGAGCCTGACCTCTACAGGTCTCTCCACCATCACACTGGCTGTAGAGCCTGACCTCTCCAGGTCTGTCCCCATCACACTGGTTGTAGAGCCTGATCTCGCCAGGTCTCTCCTCCATCACACTGGCTGTAGAGCCTGACCTCTCCAGGTCTCTCCTCCATCACACTGGCTACAGAGTCTGACCTCTCCAGGTCTCTCCTGCACCAACACCCTGGACCCCTCAAGCACAGGAGCAACCTAAAGGAAGACATCAAGAACTGCAATGAATGGGTCACCACCTGCACCGACAACCTGGACCCCCTCAAGTCAGCAGGAACCTAAGGGAAGACTTTAATAACTGCAATGAATGGATCACCACCTGCATCGACACCGTGGACTCCCTCATGCACAGCAGCAACCTAACAGAAGACATCAAGAACTGCAATGAATGGATCACCACTTGCACAAAAACCCTTGCCCCCCTCAAGTACACATGCAGCCTAACAGAAGACATCAAGAACTGCAATGACTGGATCACCACCTGCACCAACACCCTGGACCCTGTCATGCACAGCAGCAACCTAACAGAAAACATCAAGAAATGCAATGAATGGATCACTACCGGCACCGACAACAAGGACCCCCTCAAGCATAGCAGCGACCTAACGAAGACCTCAAGAACTTCAATGATTGGACCTCCACCTGCACCGACACCCTAGCCCCCTCAAGCACAGCAGCAACCTAAAGGAAGACATCAAGAAATGCAATAAATAGATCACCACTTGCACCAACACCCTGGACCGCTCAAACACATCAGTAACCTAACGGAAGACATCAAGAACTGCAATGAATGGTTTGCCGATGAGGGGTTGGGCTTAGTTATAGTGGGGTGAGGGGGCGAGGTGCATCTCGTGGGGTGGTGAGCATTCATTGCAGTTTTTGGAGTCTTTCTTTAGATGCTTCTGTGCTTGAGGGGGTCCAGGGTGTCTGTGCAGGTGGTGATCCATTCATTGTAGTTCTCGATGTCTTCCATTAAGATGCGGCTGTGCTGAGGGGGTCCAGGGTGTCGGTACAGGTGGTGATCCATTCATTGAAGTTCTTGTTGTCTTCTTTCAGGTTGCTACTGTGCTTGAGGGTGTACAGGGAGTCGGTGCAGGTGGTGGTCCATTCATTGTAGTTCTCGATGTCTTCCATTAGGTTGCTGCTGTGCTTGAAGGGGTCCAGGTTGTTGATGCAGGTGGTGATCCATTCATTGAAGTTCTTAAAGTCTTGTGTTAGGTTGCTGCTGTGCTTGAGGGGGTCCAGGGTGTTGGTGCAGGTGGTGATCCATTCATTGCAGTTCTTGATGTCTTCCGTTAGGTTGCTACTGGTATGCTTGAGGGGGCCAGGGTGTTGATGCAGGTGGTGATCCATTTATTGCAGTTATTAATGTCTTCCCTTAGGTTCCTGCTTTGCTTGAGGGGGTCTAGGTTGTCGGTGCAGGTGGTGATCCATTCATTGCAGTTCTTGATGTCTTCCTTTAGGTTGCTCCTGTGCTTGAGGGGTCCAGGGTGTTGGTGCAGGTGGTGTTCCATTCATTGCAGTTTTTGGTGTCTTTAGTTAGGAGCTTCTGTGCTTGAGGGGGTCCAGGGTGTTGGTGCAGGTGGTGATTCATTCATTGAAGTTCTTGATGTCTTGCGTTAGGTTGCTGCTGTGCTTGAGGCGGTCCAGGGTGTCGGTGCTGGTGGTGATCCATTCATTGCAGTTCTTGATGTCTTCCATTAGCTTGCTGCTGGTAAGCTTGAGGGAGCCAGGGTGTTGCTCCGGTTGGTGATCCATTCATAGCAGTTCTTGATGTCTTCTGTTAGGTTGCTGCTGTGCGTGAGGGGGTCCAGGGTGTCGGTGCAGGTGGTGATACGTTTAATGAATTATTTGATGTCTTCTATTAGGTTGCTGCTCTGCGTGAGGGGGTCCAGGATGTTGGTGGAGGTGGTGATTCATTCATTGTAGATCTTGATGTCTTCCGTTAGGTTGCTGCTGTGCTTGAGGGTGTCCAGGGTGTCGATGCAGGTGGTGATCCATTCATTTCAGTTTTTGATGTCTTCCGTTGGGTTGCTGCTGTGCGTGAAGGGGTCTAGGGTGTCAGTGCAGGTGATGTTCTATTCATTGTAGTAATTGATATCTTCTGTTAGGTTGCTGCAGTGCTTGAAGGGGTCGAGAGTGTTGGTGCAGGTGGTGATCCATTCATTGAAGTTCTTGATGTCTTCCGTTAGTTTGCTGCTGTGCATGAGGGCGGGTCCTGGGTGTTGGTGCAGGTGGTGACCCATTCATTGCAGTTTTTGGTGTCTTTCGTTAGGTGCTTCTGTGCTTGAGGGGGTCATTTATTCATTGAAGTTCTTGATGTCTTCTGTTACGTTGCTGCTGTGCTCGGGGGTCCAGGGTGACAATGCACTTGGTGATTCATTCACTGAAGTTCTTGATGTCTTCTGTTAGTTTGCTGCTGTGCTTGAGGGTGGCCAGGGTGTCGGTGCAAGTGTTGATCCATTTATTGCAGTTCTTGTTGTCTTCCTTTAGGTTGCTGCTGTGCTTGAGGGGGCTAGGGTGTCGGTGCAGGTGGTGATCCATTCATTGCAGTTCTTGATGTCTTCCGTTTGGTTGCTGCTGTGCATGAAGGAGTCCAGGGTGTTGATGCAGGTGGTGATCCATTCATTGCAGTTATTAAAGTCTTCCCTTAGGTTCCTGCTGGGCTTGAAGGGGTCCAGGTTGTCGGTGCAGGTGGTGATCCATTAAATGCAGTTCTTGATGTCTTCCTTTAGGTTGCTCCTGTGCTTGAGGGGTCCAGGGTGTTGGTGCAGGTGGTGATCCATTCATTGCAGTATTTGGTGTCTTCCCTTAGTTTCCTGCTGGGCTTGAGGGGGTCCAGGTTGTCAGAGCAGGTGGTGATCCATTCATTGCAGTTCTTGATGTCTTCCTTTAGGTTGCTTCTGTGCTTGAGGGGGTCCAGGGTGTCTGTGCAGGTGGTGATCCATTCATTGTAGTTCTCGATGTCTTCCATTAGGTTGCTGCTGTGCTTGCAGGGGTTCAGGGTGTCGGTGCAGGTGATGATCCATTCATTGAAGTTCTTGATGTCTTCCGTTAGGTTGCTGCTCTGCTTGAAGGGGTCCAAGGTGTCGGTGCAGGTGGTGAACCATTCATTGTAGTTCTTGATGTCTTCCATTAGGTTACTGATGTGTGTGAGGGGTTCAGGGTGTTGGTGCAGGTGTTGATCTAATCATTGTAGTTCTTGATGTCTTCCATTAGGTTGCTGCTGTGCCTGAGGGGGACCAGGTTGTTGGTGCAGGTGGTGATCCATTCATTGCAGATCTTGATGTCTTTCTTTAGGTTGCTGCTGTGCTTAAAGGGTCCAGGGTGTCGGTGCAGGTGGTGATCCATTCATTGAAGTTCTTGATGTCTTCCTTTAGGTTGCTCCTGTTCTTGAGGGGTCCAGGGTGTTGGTGCAGGTGGTGATCCATTCATTGCAGTTTTTGGCGTCTTTCTTTAGGTGCTTCTGTGCTTGAGGGGGTCCAGGGTGTCTGTGCAGGTGGTGATCCATTCATTGTAGTTCTCAATGTCTTCCATTAGGTTGCTGCTGTGCTTCAGGAGGTCCAGGGTGTCGGTGCAGGTGGTGATCCGTTCATTGAAGTTCTTGATGTCTTATTTTAGGTTGCTGCTGTGCTTGAGGGTGTCCAGGGTGTCGGTGCAGGTGGTGATCCATTCATTGCAGTTCTTGATGTCTTCCGTTAGGTTGCTGCTGTGGAGGTGTCCAGGGAGTAGGTACAGGTGGTGATCCATTCATTGATGTTGTTGATGTCTTCCGTTAGGTTGCTGCTGTGCTTGAAGGGGTCCAGGGTGTTGGTGCAGGTGGTGATCCATTCATTGAAGTTCTTGAAGTCCTGTGTTAGGTTGCTGCTGTGCTTGAGGGGGTCCAGGGTGTTGGTGCAGGTAGTGATCCATTCATTGCAGTTATTAATGTCTTCCCTTAGGTTCCTGTTTTGCTTGAGGGGGTCCGGGTTGTCGGTGCAGGTGGTGATCCATTCATTGCAGTTTTTGGTGTCTTTTGTTAGGTGCTTCTGTGCTTGAGGGGGTCCAGGGTGTTGGTGCAGGTGGTGATCCATTCATTGAAGTTCTTGATGTCTTCTGTTAGGTTGCTGCTGTGCTTGAGGGGGTCCAGGGGGTCCGTGCAGGTGGTGATCCATTCATTGAAGTTCTTGAAGTCTTGCGTTAGGTTGCTGCTGTGCTTGAGGCGGTCCAGGGTGTCGGTGCAGGTGGTGATCCATTCATTGAAGTTCTTGATGTCTTCTGTTAGGTTGCTGCTGTGCTTGAGGCGGTCCAGGGTGTCGGTGCAGGTGGTGATCCATTCATTGAAGTTCTTTAAGTCTTGCGTTAGGTTGCTGCTGTGCTTGAGGCATTCCAGGGTGTTGGTTCAGGTGGTGATCCATTCATTTCAGTTCTTGATGTCTTCCATTAGGTTGGAGTCCAGCAGTATGTCTTGCCCGTTAAGCCTCCCCCTCACTAATGTATATCGCGCTTCAGCATCTACCTGCGTGTCCGTGTGTTGTGTGGTAAATATTTGATTTACCGTCCTAATTTCTATGCAGGTAAGTACTTAACAAAAATAACTCAATCGGAAAGAAAGACGCAGAGTCCGTGGTGTTAGAGTTCTTAGGGGTTTTATTCCTTAAAAAGGAATGGTCATGGTACCAGATCGGATATCGGGTTCCTGCCACCACTGGGGTGCAGGAAGGGATAGAGCATACTTTATTGACAAGACATAACTTTTATACTTAAACCATATAATGGATACCAATACAGTAGGCGTAACAGCTGAGAGAAACAAGATAACAGCATACACGTGTTAGCAATACGTAGTCAGAAGGCGTGAACTAGGCGGGAACATAGAGGTGTGCGCTAGAAACGTCACATGTAAGTGTCACGAGTAGGTGGGTACTTAGCAGAATTTAGCAATGTCAGCAGAAATCTGAGGCCTGGATGCGCGCGCAGCTGCATGACGCGTGATTGACGTGGAACTGGAGGGTGCAGGGGACTTGACATTTACACTAGCGGAAAGAGACAGAAGTCTGGCATGTCAGATCAACTCGTACCTATATCATATCTGATATCTGATGTTTGGGAACCATATTATCTAGAGGGAAAGGTCTCTTGGGCAGAGGCTATTCTATACTGACTGTGAGTGCGTGTATAAGCGTCTACGTGTCTGCATGAGATGCGAGGGGGCATGGGCCTACCATGGTAACAGAGGCTATGAATTACTTGCACTGAGACAGTGAGGCCGGGCACTTTGCTCTGCAGCTGAAAGGATGTTTACTTGAACTAGTAGGCAGGAATGTATGTTTGAGGAGCGGAACGGATAACTCGAAGGTTGAATACAATCTTGGCAGGCAGCAGGCTGAGCTAAGCGCCGTTAGCCGCACAGGGAGTAAGGCAGAGGTCACGGGTACAGAGGCAGCCCAGGCTGAGGCGTTCAGAGTCAAAAAGCAGAAAAAGGCTCGATGGCAGAATTCAGGGCCTACTTCGCCAGAGCTGAAACGTGTAAAGTACACCACAAAAAGACGTTGGCATGGCATACTTAGGAACGGAATATTCAACCCATTCAGGGTGGGTCTGAAAGAGGACATGTTAACGTTGGACGCAAATGTATTTGCGTCTTCATAGCTGGTACAGGAGGGAAGTTACATGCACTTTAAGCTGGTACATGGAGACGGTGGGGTACACGTTAGGGAACATTTCTTGACCATAAAATTTATATTTCCTCATTCCCTCCTTGTTCCCTACGGACCCTTCATGATATATCGATCCTCATGAATCGATCAGTCTGTTCTTGTAACATTATTTGCTCTTCTTTCTTATTTTCGCGTTTTAAGTGAAAACTGGAATGAGTAATACATGAAGTGGCGCACAGTCCACAAATCGCTGGCCCACACTGTAGGCACAGGCAGCAACTGAATACTATGACAAGGGCAATGCCTAGGAAGGATAGGATCTTCCATCCCCAAGCAGTCAATGTTGTCCAGAACCAACCGGACCAAGTCCAGGTGCCTGGATTCTGATGTATCAAACTTGCAATCTAATGAAGACGTGTAATAGCCTTATATACTGTAGGCGCGTTTTCTGGAATGAAAACACAGCAACTTGACCCGATGACCTTACAAGCTCCGCCCCTATCTGCTAGAATGACGTCAATAACAAGACGATTCTGAAGAACAACAACCCGCATGGCAGATTGCTCCTCTGTTAAGTTGCCTAGAGCGGAGGTAGTTTCATTCACTACTGCTTCGAGTGTTCTAGTTAATCTTCGTATCAGTTTACTATTTTGGACGGGACCTGTGAAAAAAAAGAATCCTTTATTGAAATCTGTGTATTGCTCCCATGCCGTTTCAGTATAGTCGACAATCGGGAGATCTCTTCGGAGTCTATTCTTTACTAGATTTGTATTTCTGTGATAATCAGGAGGGGCTAGAAAAACAGGTGGCAGAAGGAATGCAATGTAACAGGTACCATCCCAATCTAGAGGTAAGCGTATGTATGCGGTATGACCACAAACAAAGTAGGAATGACGAGTAGCTCTAAAGGAAGATTTGCCTTGATCACTGAATTCGACCACAGTAGTACATTTACTATGACCTAAGTGTACTGAACCCTTCTTTCTGACACATAAGTCTCCTGTGACTGGTAATACTGGCATAGCAGGGAGAACTGGTGCAGCTTCGGATTCGACTGTAAGAATCATAAGGTTAATTGTATAATTACCTAATCCATATACTTCATTTTCTAGATCGGTTCCTATTCTAGTGGGAAGTCCCTTCTTGTCAGGGTAACAGGCGTTAAGCAGAACTAAGTTCAAGTTTCCCCAAACCCAGTTTCCTTCGAAAACAGCAATATCAGGATCTAAGGAATTAATTATTCTAAACCATGCTCCACATGAGCCATTGTGTGTGAACGGGTACGGAAAGAGGGGTAGAACTCCCTTGTATTTCTGATAGGGAGGGAGTCGGCCACATATCCAACAATTTGTAGCATTATTAGTCTGATGGGAGTGATGTAACATACTAATGAATGTGTTGTTGCGCAGCGCAAGTCTGTAAGATAATTCATGGGGGGGTAACTCGCTAAAAGAGTGCTCGGCAGTGACATTGTAAGCAGATTGTTCACGCTTGAAGATAGGGTAGTATATGGGAAGCAATATACTGGCAACAATAATCAGAAGACTTAGAAAAAACATAATCAATAATGTCACTATACAGTGACTACGGAGTGATTTACAATATGCACGTTTCTTGAATCGTCTCTCTCTCTCTCTATCTCGGTCTAGGGGATACATGTCAGAAACTATTTAACCGATTCACCTAGGGGAGGACTTAAACAATTAAACTGTCTGACTTGCTAGACGGTAATTTCTCTTTGTACTCCTCTTGGGGAGTTTTCTCTCTTTTTGGAACTTTAAAGTTACTTGTATCGAGGCAGTCCTTTGAGGGGGTGGACGAGTCAGTCTCTGGCAACAGTTCATTACATTTTTTAATATGACTCGTGTGATCCACCCCTTTCTTCCTTCAACTTTGATCGCCGTCCTCGTGGTCAGAAGGACGATCTTCGGCTCCTTCCAGCGGGGCTCCAGCGGGCTTTTCCTGTCGAAGTTGCGAATCAACACTGTATCCCCGGGACGGACATCATGTGGCTTTACATCAGTGTTGTCAGGGAAGGCTGCGGCAACCTGTGAACGACATGATTGGAGTGCAGACATCAAGGAGGCAAGGTAATCTGTCAGCATGTTACAATCAACATCGGTTATTTTCTTAGGCATGGGCGTCCCCCACATATTCGGTGGTCTGCCAAAGACCACCTCATACGGTGATAGTCCTGATCTCGAATGGGGGACCATTCTCATATAGAACAGTGCAACTGGCAGGGCGACTATCCAGTCGACCCCTTTCTCTTTACAGATTTTAGCAAGGCGTGTTTTCAGTGTCTGGTTATGCCTCTCTACAAGGCCAGCGGCCTCGGGATGTCGGACGCAGTGGAATTTCCACTGATATCCTAGCAGAAGGGAAACCTGTTTCATGAGCTCGGATGAGAATGGCTGTCCATTATCTGAGTACACGACACGAGGCAAGCCGTACCGTGGGAAGAATTCTCAAACCAGCTGCCTGGCAGTGGTCGGGGCAGTGTAATCTGGGACTGGATATGCTTCGGTCCAACGGGAAAGTGCACAAACAACTACGAGGACATACTTGAATCCTCGACAACGGTCCATCTGGATATAATCCATCTGGAGGACTTCAAAAGGGTGATCGGGAGGATGGAATCCACCTTGCTCTACAGGGACGCTTTTACCTGGATTGAACTGACAACAGATCATGCAAGTACGCACTTTCTGTTTTGCTGCTGCTCGTAAATGTTTGTTGTACCAGAGATTCTGTAAACTGTCTAACATAGCTTTTTCTCCTAGGTGTGCTGGACTATGTGCTGTATTTATTATGACTTGAACCATAGAGTCGGGGAGAAACCATGTAGATTTTCCCTTCGTCATCCAACCTTGATCTGTCTGGATCCCTCCTAGTTCAGTCCATTTCTTTATTTCATCTGGAGTAGCATGTGTCTGAATATCGATTACATCTAGTGTGGGATCCCTAACTGTCATACAATGTGTCGGTACTATTGTCTTTGTTATATCAGTTGTCTGGGTATGAGTCAATGCTGTATGTTTTGCTGTTTGGTCTGCCAGGCCGTTACCCTGGGAAATGGAATCTGTAACTTTAGTATGTGCTTTACACTTCATGATGGATATGCCTGAAGGCAGATGTATTGCTTCTAACAGTGCTTGAATGAGGGGACCGTGTTGGATCTTGGCACCGTGAGAGGTCAGGAAACCTCGTTCTTGCCATAACACTCCGAAGTCGTGTACGACTCCGAAAGCATAACGTGAATCTGTGTATATGTTAACATGTCTGTTCTTGGCTAGTATACAGGCTCGGGTCAGAGCGATGAGCTCTGCTGCTTGAGCGGACAGTGTATCAATACGATATGTTTCTTTAACTTCAGTTTCAGTGGTCACTGCCTATGCGGCCACTAATTCTCCTGTGTTTGTTCTCATACATGAACCATCCACATAAAGTGTCAGGTCTGGATTTGTCAGTGGAACATCTGTTAAGTCTCGTCGGGGCTTTGTTACTGCATTGATGATCTCTATACAATCATGCGGGGCTGAATTAGTCATACTCGAAGGTAACAATGTTGCGGGATTCAGAATGCTGCAGCGTCTGATTTCTATGTGTGGCTGGAATAGTGTCAGTTCATAACCTGTCAGTCCTGCTATAGTCAAGTGTTGAGTCTGGGTTCGGTTTAGAAGAACCTCTACAGAATGTGGAACTTGTACTGTTAATTGATGTCCTAAGACAATTGAATCGCTCTGTCTGATTGCTAGGGCTGTCGCTGCAACTGACTTTAAGCACGCAGGGAGTGCCTGGGCTACTGAATCCAATGTACTTGAAAAATAAGCGCAAGGCTTATGTGAACCTGCTTGATCTTGAGTGAGGACAGACAACGCTGTACCATCACGTTCTGTAACAAAAAGTGTAAAAGGTTTGCTGTAACATGGTGTCGCTAAAACTGGTGCTTGACATAAAGCTTTCTTTAATTCCTCAAAAGCCTGTGTATGTTCCTGAGTCCAAGGAAGGGCAGTCGAAGTCGCTGCCTCCTGTGTTGTCAACTGAATGAGTGGTTTAGCTAGAAATGCATACTGGGGAATCCATTGTCTGCAGTACGAGGTGAGGCCTATAAAGGCCCGCACTTCCTTTTGTGTCTGGGGTTGTGGCATATTTACAATTAACTGGATACGGTCAGGAGTGAGCTGTCTCCCCACTTTGGACAGCAAGTGACCCAAGTACACAACTTGCTGAACACAGAATTGTAGCTTCGAAGGAGACACCTTATGTCCCTTGTCGGCCAGAAAATGTAAAACTGTCAGTGATGCTTGTTCACATTCAGGTTCACTTCGTGCGGTGATCAGCAGATCATCGACGTATTGTAGTAAGGCGGTGTTAACTGGCATTTGGATACAATCAAGTTGTCTTTTCAGTGCTTGACTATAGATGCTGGGGCTTTCTGTGAATCCTTGAGGTGCGCGTGAAAATTTGAAACTTCGTCCATTTAAACTGAATCCGAAGAGGTATTGGCTCTCTGGATCAATGGGCACACTGAAGAAGGCGTTCTTGAGGTCAATTACAGTAAAGAACGTTGCTTCTGAACCAATAGCAGTCAATAGGGAAGAGATGTCGGGAACCACAGGGTACTGTGGAACGATGCATTTATTCAGTTCTCGTAAATCAATCACCAGCCGATATACTGGCGGTGCATTGGGATCAGTACGTTTAAGAATCGGAATGATAGGGGAATTACAGATATTGGAGTCGGTCTCTACGACCACTCCTTGGGCAATGAGCTCTTCAATGATTTCCAGTAAAGCCACTACAGCATCGGGTGGTAACTTGTATTGTCTGATTCTCGGTAAAACAACTCCTTGTTTGAGTGTAACACGGTATGGTGTGATGTGCATGCAACCTACATCAGTTGGGCCTTGTGCCCAGAGGTGTTTCGGTACATTTTTCAATCTGACATCAAACTCTCGTAATACATAGTGACCCTTAAAGTCACGCAGGAAAAGCCTAACTCCTTCCGGAGAACAACATATCACAGCTCCTAGAGCCTTCAATGTTTTGATACCTAACAGATTTTCTGGACATGATTTCGTTAGTAACAAGTCTGTAACACGTGATAATAGACCCACAGCCAGGGGGACTGGTTTCGATACCTCATTTACAATAGGCTGTCCTGAAAAACCAAGGGAAACATTCTGTGAGCCTGAGAGGGGTGCCCCTGGGACTTCATTATGGCTGATTGTTGTGCGGTTTGCCCCTGTGTCAATTAAAAACTTTCGGTCTTTTCCCAATACTTGACTGTGTACATAAGGACCCTCTTGATCTACAGGAATCTCAATAAGAGGCAAGCCAACCTCCCTCTCTAGGCTGTTTCATGTGTATCGCTGATAATCGGGATAATCAGATTGGGCATACTGGTTCATCTGTCGTGAAACTTGCTGTGTCGCGGCAATGGGCTGTGGCTGTGGCTGCGATGCAGCTGCGGTCTGTGCTGTATGTGGTGGAGCATGCATAGGTTGTGAATTCTGTGAAGTCTGTTGCTGGACCTGGTCTTGTCTAGACGGATGCGGTCTTTCTTTAGTTTTACCTGTTGCTATATTGTGTTTCAGGACTGGACATTCATGTACGTAGTGACCTGGCTGCTTGCAATAATTGCATGTCCCTTTAACGGGAGCTGCGGCATTACCTGTCTGGGTCGTACCCTTTCTCTGGCCGTCGGCTGGAACCGACTGAGCCACTAACATTTTCATTTTTGTGTCTTTCATACGTCTCTGTTCGTGATCCTGTTCTTCTCTAATTCTGTTCTGGTGGTATTGTAACATTTGCAACATCTGGGATGGCGTATTTGCTTGCCATGTACTTTCAACTTTATATACACGGTTCTTAACTGCTGTCAGGGAATTCTCGACTAATTTTGATACAAAAAGATGCGGGTACGACTCGCTACCTGGTTTTAGGCCACTATTAATAATGAAACATTTCTCGAATCTTGAATAGAAGTCACTGGTATCTTCATCGTGTTTCTGTTTACAGGCTGAGATTGCGTCCCAGTCTTCCTTTTTAGTTGACAATAATCTTGGCAAGACCTGTACTATTAAACCTGGTAATGCCTTTGCTTTATCCCCAAGGCCTAGCCCTGGAGTACGAATTCTTTCCTCGTCTTCTATTTCTGTCCATATAATCTTTTTATCTCCTACCTCCCATTCCTTTTCCTTGAGTTTCTCGTAGATGCCGGTGGGCAGCAGTACCTTTAACAATTTCATAATATCTGTATATGTGTAATCTCCCATGAGTAACATGTCTTTAAGTTCTCGGTGAAAACCTGCAGGGTCTTTATCATGACAGGGTACTAGTTTCTTCATTTCTAATAGTTCTAACTTGGTCAGAGGTGTGTATACATACACACGTTTCAGGGTATTATCGGTGCCCATAACTGGGTGTACTTCTCGTAACGGATTCTGCCTGTCAAAATGCTCAAAGTGACACATTTTTCTTTCGGGTGGCTGAGCTGGAACATATTGTGGGCCTAAGAAAGCGTTATATTTACGTCGTTGTTCTAGAATTATTTGAATTAATCTGGTACTTAGGCCTCTCCATCTATTCATGAGTAGGGCTTCTAATGTATCGGGTAAGGGACCTGGATCAGAATGTTGTTGCATGTATAACGTCATGAGATGCTGAATCATGTATATACCAGCTAATTTCTGCTCGTCTGGGGAAAGGTTCAGAAATGTCTGTGCTACTGTATCATCATTGTACGTGTTAGAATTGTCAGCCCATAGTACTGCTGACCGGGCTAGTTCTTGTTCATCCATAGAATTGAGTACATGGTACCCCATTTGTTCTTGAAGTATTTTATCGGTAACTTGAAACAGATGTTCAGGCGATTTTGGTTTTAATATGCCAGAGAGAAAAACTCTCTTGCTTTCTGGACGAATGCCTTTCCTAAGGTAATTTCCCTTACCTACATACGCTATCGTATCTGTAGTCGTATCTTGTTCTTCAGGTCCTTCCTCCTCCTCGGAGGAGGCATTCTTGTCATTTTCTTTTTCTTTTTCATGTATTTCTATTACTGCCTTTCTGATTTTCTTGTACATGCTTGATATACAATTCATTTTATCATGCTTTCCTTCGGCTATATTTTGACCCCACTTGTTTAGTGATTCTATTTCATCCTGGTCTGCCTCAGGCCTGTCTCGGTCTCTTATTAAGCAATTTATGAAAAAACGTAATATATATGCTTGAGTGTCAACTTTCTGGTGTGCCAGGGCCTCCTTAATACTATCGGGATTTTCTCCAGTCTGGACAAAATGATATATTCTATCTAGGTGATCAGTCATCCCTGGGAATAATATTAGGTAATCTGTAGCTTGTCGCAAACGTAGTGATGCTATTAGCATCCTATCTTCTTTACCGGGTACTGGATCGTATCTGCAAACTGGAAGTGGTTCTTTGAGTCTGTCGAGACGGGGTGATTGGGGGGTATGTTGCTTCAGCAGGTCTCTAAGGTGTAATCTGTGTGTTGTTGGCGGGGTCTGGAGACCCCCTGTCGCACCTCCTGAGCCAGAGGCTTGAGCATTATTTCTCTGTGGAGTCTGTATATGTATCTGAACTTGCCTCTTACTGGGATCGGGCACAGCTGGATTCGGTATGTTAATCTTAGGTGCGGGAAGTGGTGGAGGTGGAGGAACAAGTGGAGCAGGCTGTCGAACGGGGGAACCTTGTTGCGGTAATGGCGGGATATGGTCTGGAGGCGGGTTGCCACCTCCGTCCCCGTCACCGTCAGTAGGCGGGACGTGGGCACGTGGATTGGTGTAAGCAGGTGCTACATCGTCTAGATAGGAAGCAAGGAATATGTCTTTGGTGGTCCTGTGATTTACTTTAGTCAGAACCAATGGTGACGGCAGATTTTTCGGTATTTCTGAAGTGGCTTCAGGCAAACCCTCGGCCACAAGATACATGCCATTTACAAGATTGTTTCGCGCGCGGTCTACTTGTTCTGCTTTTACTCGGATCCCTTCATTAACTAATTCGTTTTCTCGGGCTCTATCTGACTCTTCTCTATGTCTATCTTCTCTACGGAGCGCTCTTTCAGCACGTTAATGTGATTCTTTACGCCAAAATTCTATGGCGTCTTTCTGAGATTGTCTGGCTTTCTTTTTCCATAGCGCTTCTTCTACCTTCACGATGCACTCGGCATCCCATGTTCCTGTAACGGGCCATCTGTGTCTCTCGTCTAGATGCTTAGTATAATCGGCCCATAAATCTAGATACAATATGGCATCTAAGCCATGCTTATGGTACATAAAGTTTCCAGGAGTGTCCCTAGGGGGGATAGGAATTTCTTCCTCTAGTATCCCTTTCCTAGTTCCTATCTGTCTTAGTTTATTGAAGAAGGGCATCTTGTTACTTAGTGCTGGATACTTGATACTTGTTACTGACTTCTGAATACAGCTAGTTACACAAAAACACAATAATGTACATCAAACAGTCACTCATACCACAACATTAATCACATTGAAAACATTTTGAACATATATCACTACTCTTGATACTAGATGTACTGCTAAACAGCACAGATACACTGTTGGGAACAGTGCAAGAACTTGAATGCTTGATATACTGCTAAACAGTACAGATACACTGTCTAAAACAGTGCAGACCGTGTTTGTGTACCCAAACACGTCTTTACCGGATACATAATAATGCACCCGTCTAGATACGTCCCAGCAATGGTACTCACCGGGAAGCACGGAACAGAAGGCCTCGGAAAACTCGACTGGACTGGACCGGACTGGACTCGACTCGACTCGACACGTGGATACTTCGGAAACTGGTGGGCCTCTTGACACCTCGGACCTTGCTTCTTTCGGCTAGGCTCTGGTCGGGATCCTCCGCACTCCTCACCGCCTCGTCTGGGTGCTGATCGCAGTCTCCGTCACCTCCGTGGGCCAGAGGGAGATACAGGAAATCCTGCGGGTACGCGTAGTGGTCCGTCTTGACTTATGGCAGGGGGCAAAGGTTGCAACGCACCAACCGGCGCGTGAGGTGGGGGAGGGGTCCCTATTCGGGCGCCAAAATAATGTGGTAAATATTTGATTTACCGTCCTAATTTCTATGCAGGTAAGTACTTAACAAAAATAACTCAATCGGAAAGAAAGACGCAGAGTCCGTGGTGTTAGAGTTCTTAGGGGTTTTATTCCTTAAAAAGGAATGGTCATGGTACCAGATCGGATATCGGGTTCCTGCCACCACTGGGGTGCAGGAAGGGATAGAGCATACTTTATTGACAAGACATAACTTTTATACTTAAACCATATAATGGATACCAATACAGTAGGCGTAACAGCTGAGAGAAACAAGATAACAGCAGACATGTGTTAGCAATACGTAGTCAGAAGGCGTGAACTAGGCGGGAACATAGAGGTGTGCGCTAGAAACGTCACATGTAAGTGTCACGAGTAGGTGGGTACTTAGCAGAATTTAGCAATGTCAGCAGAAATCTGAGGCCTGGATGCGCGCGCAGCTGCATGACGCGTGATTGACGTGGAACTGGAGGGTGCAGGGGACTTGACATTTACACTAGCGGAAAGAGACAGAAGTCTGGCATGTCAGATCAACTCGTACCTATATCATATCTGATATCTGATGTTTGGGAACCATATTATCTAGAGGGAAAGGTCTCTTGGGCAGAGGCTATTCTATACTGACTGTGAGTGCGTGTATAAGCGTCTACGTGTCTGCATGAGATGCGAGGGGGCATGGGCCTACCATGGTAACAGAGGCTATGAATTACTTGCACGGAGACAGTGAGGCCGGGCCCTTTGCTCTGCAGCTGAAAGGATGTTTACTTGAACTAGTAGGCAGGAATGTATGTTTGAGGAGCGGAACAGATAACTCGAAGGTTGAATACAATCTTGGCAGGCAGCAGGCTGAGCTAAGCGCCGTTAGCCGCACAGGGAGTAAGGCAGAGGTCACGGGTACAGAGGCAGCCCAGGCTGAGGTGTTCAGAGTCAAAAAGCAGAAAAAGGCTCGATGGCAGAATTCAGGGCCTACTTCGCCAGAGCTGAAACGTGTAAAGTACACCACAAAAAGACGTTGGCATGGCATACTTAGGAACGGAATATTCAACCCATTCAGGGTGGGTCTGAAAGAGGACATGTTAACGTTGGACGCAAATGTATTTGCGTCTTCATAGCTGGTACAGGAGGGAAGTTACATGCACTTTAAGCTGGTACATGGAGACGGTGGGGTACACGTTAGGTAACATTTCTTGACCATAAAATTTATATTTCCTCAGTTGAAAGGGGACCCCTGCCTTCACCCAGATCAAAGTGCCCCGCGTGTGCGCTGAGTAAGTAGTGCCATAGGTTTGTCCCTTCCATCGTCTGCGGAGCCTTTCTAGCTCTACTCGAGACATGTGTGTTTCTTGTAGGAGCGCGATTCCAGTCTGGTGACGCTGCATATACGCAAAAACATCATCGGCGCGATGGGGTGTGCATGCCCCGGATGTTCCAGGTCATGATATTAGTACATGCCATATGTGGTGTTGTGTTGTGTTCGCCCAGGGTGGCAGGGGCGTATCGAGGGAGGTCTGGGGGTGGGTCCTCTGTCAGGAGGCACCAGTGACTGCATCTGAAACGTAATAACTGTGGTTAACTTCATAACTTTGTGGGCGTATCCCCAGTGGGGGATATGTCCAAACTGTTCAACCAAACTATGGCTTAGCTTATTGCGAGCGCAATGTGTAGCAACTGCCTAGTGTACTATGAACGCAATGTGTGTGCGTGTGGGGAACGCGCAGTCGGTGGTTCCGTCAGGGAACTCCCTCAGCAGAGCCCCAACGCAGTTGGGGTGTGTGTGGGCCGCCACCACCAGTGGAGCGTACTAAGCATCGCGAGCCGCCCACTAGCGCCTCCCTGTGTAGCAGCGCATGCATTTGTGACCCAGATGAGCAGCGTGTCCACGCACCTGCAGCGCATTGGCTTATCCTGTTGCTATGTCTATGTGTACTTGGGCCAGTGGGCCAGCAAAGTTACCAATCCGTGTGTTACCATAGTCTTTCAAAGGATACAGCGGATCTGTGTTCCAGGACATCAGCCATGCAGTAGTTCATCATGATTCCGTCGCGTGTCACACTATGTAGTCCGCTGTCTGGAGTGTCACCTCCGGCGGCAGAATGTCATCCGAAGCGCAGTGGACGGCGAAGAGGACCCGCTGACACCGCCTCCGTCATGTCGGCCATGGTCTGGCCCTTCTAGGCCCGATCCCGCGCCCAGCGTGGCCACCGCCTCCAATGCCTCTTGTCGCTCTTGTCGTATCTTCTCCGGGCTGGGCGCCGCTTGCCCCAGGCCTGCCCCTCATTTGGCCCCTCTCCGTCTCCTCCTCCTCCTGAAGCGTTGTTCCTGCCATCCGCCGCCCTCTTGGTTCGTCGGCCTTGACCCGACCACTGCCCGTTTTCCTCCAACCAGTCCCAGACGTCCGCTGCAGTGTCAAAGAAGCGTGTGCCCTCTTTGCCACTACACGCAGCCGCGAGGGGAAAAGCAGTGAGTAGGGCAGGTCCAGGTCTCCGAGTTGTTTCTTCACTGCCAAGTACGAGCACCGTCTCCTTTGTGTCGCCGCAGTATAGTCCGGGAAAAGCATTACTCGACTATTGCCCACTTGCAGGTCGTTCAGCTTCCGGGTTTCCCGGAGCACCGTGTCCTGGTCTCTATAGTTGAGGAGTTTGAAGAGGAGCGGTCGGGGTCTGTCTCCCACCCTCCGGGCCTGCGCAGGCACTCTGTGTGCCCGTTCCACCACGAATTGCGGGATGAGTACTCCGGGCGGCAGGATCTCCCTGAGCCACGTCTCAGTGTATCGTTCTGGTGTCGTCCCCTCTTCTCCTTCCGGCAGGCCTACTCCCCGGATGTTGTTGCGCCGATTTTTGAAAAAAAAGACGAAAAATTGTGCATTTTCAAGCAAATTTGAGAAAGCAGGAAGGTTAATAAAGCAATTGTGAAAGTGCAGGTATTACATTAATAGATGGCATAACATAGGTAGCTGCTTATTCAGTGTAACCACAGAGCTTCATACATTCCGTCCTATTGTGCTCAGGTGCTGAATTCAGACTATAAGACTTTCATGGAAATCTCAGCTCTAAGAGTAGAAGAAGGTGCACAGCAGTGTAATGGTTGCCAGGCTCGTTCCGCAGGAGCGTCAGAAACTTGAAGAAAAGTCCACAGTCTTCCCCTACGGCCTTCCGACTCTATTAGACTCTAGAGTAACGAATGGCATGTAAGGGGAAAACAGGGAAACAGAACAAGGAAAGGCGGGGGAAGAAAAACAGGTCTCGAGCGTGGGAACCTCCTCGTGAATTCTTGAAGAATAGGCACTGGCAGGCTGTAAAGGAAGATGTTACACTCTATTCTTATCTATACCAGAGAGAGTATGAACCAGCACACACTTGTATATACAACCTACACAGCTTTCAGTCTTGGTTCTAGTAGACAATTGGTTAACATAGGTTGTACCCCTGTGCAACAGAAGGATAAGATTATGAGCACTATGGTGCAACACAATGTCAGTATATACAATGATAAGGTATGTATGGCTCACCACTCTATTCCCAGAGAGGAGTAAGAGGAGTGCGTATTCTTCTGTAGGTTATACGTTCAAAGAATAATCTGCCAGGAGAGAGTGGTCATAAAGGTCACATGAAAGTCTTACAATATACTGAATATAAAAGAGGCAGCGCAACGCGATTCTGGTTGAGCTGAGCTTTGTACACATAGGTCCACCCAAGTACCCCAAACATAAATGGTATAAAGGTTTTCGCAATTTGCCAAGGGGAAAGATTTGATAGGCAACACAAGCAACAAATCTTTCACCCTGCGGGAGACAGGTCCGGCCAGTGAACAAAGGTGAGCAAATCTGTGTAGTCTCCAAATAGAACAAACACTACAAAACTTTTATAAACAGAGATAACAATGCATTTCTTACCTCAATCAGAATTTTTTGTATTCAACAAACAAGTAGCAGCATTCACTTTTTATAAATGAAATCAGCACGTCTGTCTTTCAGTGTAGCAAACTTGTCAATTACTTTCATGTTGAAGTCCGGTATCTTTTGGACTAGCTTGCTCTCTACAGATAGCATCGCCAAAGCATTTAGTCTTTCCTCTAGCATGGTGTTCCTGAGGAATGTCTTTATGCGCTTTAAGGCTGAAAAACATCGTTCAGCTTCTACTGTTGTCATTGGAGTCGTAATCACAATTTTTAGTAAAGTCACTGTCTCTGTAAGTGAGTTTTCCATATGCAGTTTATGAGTTAAACTCAGCAAAGTCAAGGCGCTTGTGGCCTTCCGGTACACAGGCATTCCGTAGAGTACAGTTAACTCAGTCCTCCACTGCTCTTTTTAAAGTATAGGATATGCTTCCACAGCCTGATTCAGAGCACGCTCAGGGAAGGATTCATCATATTGTGCAAACTCTTTACTTTGCAATAAAATGGCACTCACCAAATGTTTCGTGAATGAAAAACGTTCTTGTGCCTGCACAATTACAATGTCACATATCTCCTTTCCAATTCGAACCAGAGAGGTGATGTTTTGTCTGCAGTTTGCAAAAATAGAATGCTCCGGCAGTTCGCTCTCTGAATCGTCAACCCCATCTCTCACTTTCATAATCTTTTGTACAAATGTAGATGTATTGGCTTTCACAGAGACAGTATCTAGGTCTTTTCTTTGCAACTGATTGTATAACACATCAACAGGACTCATTATGTCATGAAATAAAAACAGTAAGAACTGAAACTCTTTGTCTTGTATTGTTCTAATAAAGCCATGGGCTTCATTCTGACTTGTGTGATCAAAGTCTTCTCTGGATGCTATGGCGACAAAACATTTCTCAAGGCCCTCCCTCTGTTCAAAGATTAAGTTGACTGTACGAATGTGAAAGTTCCAACGAGTTGAGGATCCCCTTGGTACGCTTTTGTCCACAATCTCATGAAGGGCTTCTGTTCTTTTGGGGGAACATGTGAAGAATGCTGCTATGCCTCCGATATCCTGAAAGAAAACTCGTGTCTCTCTGATCTTTGATACCGCCTGTTGCATAATAAAATTGAGTTGGTGGGCGTAACAGTGCACAAAATGAGCATTAGGGTACACATCTCTAATTCGTTTCTGTACTCCACTAAGGCTTCCACTCATTACGGACGCACCATCATAGCTTTGTGCGATAAGTTTTTGTTTTTGAGTCAGGTCCGGGAAAATTAAGTCCAGTTGACACAGTGTAGCTTCAGTGATGGTTGCTGCACTAGAGTCTCTTAAATGTGTGAATCCATAGAACCTCTCCACAACGTTTCGGTCACTGTCAAGGTAACGAAACACTAACACGGACTGTGTTTTAGTGGACACATCAGTGGTGTCATCAGCCTGAATAGCCACAAAGTCTGTGTTTCGCAACTCTTGCACAATATGGCTTTTTATAATTTCGAGCATACAGTCAAGGAGTTCATTTTGTATTGTATTAGAGGTGCCCTTTTTGACTGTAGCACGTGCTAAATGTGTTTCCAAATCCTTGTCTATGGTTGACATTAAATCCACTAGGCCTCGGAAGATCCCAGGTTTTGAGGACGTTTCTGATTCGTCATGGCCTCGCAATGCCAGTTCGAAAGCACCACAGAAATGAATGCAATCAATGATCTTGGATAGATTTTGTCTGTTCTTATCAACAGCTTCATTGTGTTTTTGAATGGATTTGCGATATGCATCATTTATCTGCTGCTCAATTGGTGCGTCTTCCCCCAACATTCCCAGTCTTGTCAGGTTTTCCAGATGATTTCTTGTGAGTGCATGCTTCTTTATTTTTTCAGATATAGACTTCAAGTCAACCATTCCTTGACGTGTCCAAGGAAAGTCACCACCAAACAGCAAGCAGGAGAAGCAGAACAGAGAATTTTGTATAGGGCACCCTGCAAGCCAATCAGCTTTTGTGTACCAGGCATTTGAGAATGTACGTTTTGACATTTTTCCTCTGTCCTGTGTAGTTTGCTGTAGGTTTATTTCAGGCTGATGAGGTCCTAATTGCTGTATCTGTAGTTTTTTTCAAGTGGCCGTGCCTGGAATGACCTTGCAATCAGCTCTTGTGCTGTATTCATGATGGTGTGTTGCTGGCCTTACCAATATATATATTAAAGAAACCTGTCAATAATCAAAGTACAACGTATAAGGTGCAGTGGAATAATATCACATTTCAGTATAAATACATAGATCTTGTGCACTATCGTAATGCATCTCAAATGACTGCTAAAAATACAGCTGTACTGCCTCCTGCCTCTCTGTGCCATAGTGGTTGCTGGAGGCACTGAAAGAGACACTGCTTGAGGGCCTGGAGAGTGACCACATACATAGCCCTAACTCCCATGTAAAAAAATATAGCATCAGTTTGCTTACCTTCAACACTGGTGTTTGCTGGGTGGTAGCCGGGGTGAAAGAGCAGCAAAGGAGGTTGGGGTCCTCTTGTTGTTTGCTGAGAAATGGCACCAAAATGCGGTAATGTTTCAGGTTGTCAGGTGCTGAAAATGAAAAGATAACAATTTATTTTTGAAACAGTAGGGTAATCAAACAAAGACTGTGGTTAAAAAACATAACACTCCAATTTTGTCCTTGCAGTTTGCATCCAGCTCTTAGATGACAGTTAATAGCTCGCTGTTGTATGTTAGGATTTTTACTTAGAAACTGCAAGTAACAAAAGGATCTCTCTGACAAAAGCAGTCACTCACTGACCTATTTACATCATGTGCTCCAACCGGGGATCAATAAATTCTCCCTGAGGATGTTTGGCAGCCAGAAAGCTGTGCTCATTTCATTTTTGAGACCCACTAGATACATAGACTGTATTTTATGTTTGTAGATAAAGTAGTACAAGACACCAGCACAATGTTATCAGCAAGTGTTTCATTTTAGGGTTAAGGGCTATGCACAGAAGTCTGAGTTATTTCTACAGACTGTAGGATTCGATCAGGTAAATTAAGAAATTATGTGGACATTTTTCCAGCTAGACATTTTCAGGGCATACTTTTTAAAAATATTCAAAAAACAGACTAGCGTACAGAACTTTCCTGTTGTGCAAGTCATGTGCAAAATGTTCATAGCTTGATACTGGCTCATGTCCCTTTGATTCTGGTGCTTGAAGTTGTACATTTTTAAGTAAAGTCAGAATTAACAGGCACCAGCATTCTAAGAGCTCTGTACTACAAAACCAGGCCCAATGTCCCACATCAGGTATGAGACAACTTAGGGGCACTAGCAGTTTGACACAATGCAAAATACAAGTGTCCGCAGCAGTGTTCATTGTGTCAACTACTAAATGGCATGAAACAGTCGCAAACCTGCCTGGAATCTGAGCCACTGGACCTTTGTGACCATAGAGGGCCAGAGTATGTGGCGGGCTGACTAAATTATGCTGGAAGAAAAGGTAAATTATGCTGTGTGATGCAGCATAGTTTGTGATAGTATCTGTTTAATTTAGTTTTTTGTTTGCTCATTGGTTTCACCTCATTAGCACTAGCTTAACATCCCCATGTCACAATATGCAGTGGGAGCAATAATAAGTGCAATATGCAGTGGGAGCAATAATAAGTGCAATATGCAGTGGGAGCAATAATAAGTGCAATAAGCAGTGGGGGTGGTGTATATGCTGGCAGTGGCAGCTCAAATCTATAAATTGTGTTTGCTCTTCCCGTTCCGTTCCGAGTTACTTCATGGAACATTAAGGGATTGAATAATCCCATTAAAAGGCAAAGGGTGCTATCGCACCTGGCTAGACTTAATACTGATGTCACCCTCCTTCAGGAGTCTCATCTCTCGGAGGCAGAGGCGGGTAAGCTTAAACGTTGTTGGGTGGGACATGTTTTCTGTTCCCCCTCTGTTGCAAAGAAAAATGGTGTTTAAATTTTGTTGCACAAGAAGTTGAATGTTTCTTCCATTTCCCATGAATGTGACATTAACGGCCGTTGGGTTATTGTTGATTTGCTTATTGATAACATTCCGCTGACTCTCTTTAATGTTTATGCACCCACGGGAGTTGACAAGTCTTTCTGGCCCTCGATTTCTGATAAACTGGCCTCTCTCCCTGGGAATTAATTCTTCTCGGTGGGGATTGCAACCAAATTATGGACCCCTTCCTAGATCGCCATCCAAGGTCAAATTTGTTCCATCCAAGATGTATTCTCAATTTGTCAAAGCTACCCAAAACAATGCCATGGTTGATATATGGAGGTTATGTAATCCTGACCTGAGGGAATATAGTTTCTTCTGCCCTCCACACCAATCTCAATCCCGCATTGACCATGTTTTCCTTAGTAGATCCCTTTCTCAACATGCCATTCGTTCTGAAATAGGCTCCATTTTGATCTCTGATCATGCCCCTGTCTTTGTGGACCTGGATCTCCTCCCTTTTTCCCCTCACTGAGGCAGATGGAGATTCTATAATGCTTTACTCCAAGATCCCGCCTTTTGCTCCGAGTTCTCCACCTTTGCCTCTGAATTTTTCCTTCTTAACCATACCCATGACTCCCCTTTCGTTATGATATCGGACTCATTTAAGGCGGTCTCTAGAGGTTTCATTATAGCTTTTGTGGCAAGACGGAAGAAACTAAGAGAGACCAAGTCCGCCAAAATCCTTGCCGATATCAAACGCCTGGAGCTTGCTTATCACTCTTCCAACTCAGATTCTTCCCTTAAGCAGCTCATTGACGCCAAAATCTCCTTTAATAAATTCACAACCGAAGCGGCTTCCAACCTTCTTTTAAAATGTAACTCTCGCTATTATGGAGGCAAGAATAAAATGGGGAAGTTACTCGCTAATTACTTGAAGATTAGAAAACAACGTACCAAGATCGAATCTATTAAGACCTCTAATGGCGAAACTCGGTTTAAGGATGCAGAAATTCTTGCTGAATTTCAAAAGTTCTATGACAATCTTTACACCCCTGAGAAGGTTCCCTCCACAGCGGATCTCCTCTCTTACTTCCAATCTCTTCCCTCCCCTCCTACATCTCATGTTGATTTGACCTCCCTTGATGCTGACATCTCCCTGGATGAATTATCACGCGCTGTGTCCAAATTAAGACATGGTAAAGCTCCCGGCCCCGATGGTTTCACCATTGAATTTTATACCCATTTCTCTTCTCTTCTCCTTCCTAAACTTCTTCTTTTGTTTCAATCTTTTCTTTCAGCAGGGTCTTCAAGTGGTTCTTTTCAACAGGCCCTAATTTGTTTAATTCCTAAAGAGGATAAAGATCATACTCTTTGTAAGAATTTCTGCCCGATCTCTCTAGTCAACACGGACTATAAGAATTTAGCTAAGATTCTCGCTTTACGGTTGAACCCTCTTCTACCTGATTTAATCAGTCCCGAGCAGTCGGGTTTTGTTAAGGGCGACTCTCCTCTGACAATTCTCGGGTCTTCCTTAACATAATTAGTCGAGCCTCCCAATTAGAACACCCCTTCGCAGCTATCTCTTTAGATGCTGAGAAAGCCTTCGACAGGATTGGTTGGGATTTCATGTTCCAAGCTCTCCGTTGGATGGGACTGCCTTCTAGTTTTATTTCTATTGTTTCAATATTGTACTCTAATCCCCAAGCTTCTATCTTTCTTAATGGAATGACCTCTGATTATTTCTCTTTGCACCGAGGTGTTCGCCAGGGTTGCCCCTTGTCCCAACTCCTATTTGTCTTAGCCTTAGAACCTTTCCTTACGAAAATTCGTCAAGACGATAACATTTCCGGCTTTGGTTTTGGTCCACGTCAGGTTAAGCTTTCGGTATATGCCGATGATATTCTCTTCTATTGCTCCGATCCTCTCTCTTCGCTACCTCCCTTTTTACAACAAGTCTCTTCTTTCTCTAATGTTTCTGGCTATCACCTAAATGTCGATAAATGTGAAATTCTCCCGTTAAATTCTCTTTGTCAGAAACACCTATTTGCTCATACTGGTTTCTCTTGGCAGCCTTCTAAAATCAAATACCTAGGTGTCTGGTTCGCTCCCCGCTTATCTGTCACCCTCAAACTGAATTTTACTTATATCTCTAAAAAAATGGAAATGGCAATTACTCGCTGGCACCCTCTCTTTCTATCCTGGTGGGGCCGCCTAAATTCTATTAAAATGATGCTCTCTCCCCTTCTTCTGTATACTATTTCCATGCTTCCATTACACATTTCAGCTTCTTTTTTCAAAACAATTGACTCATTGCTTCTCAAGTTCCTTTGGAATGGCAAACGTTCTCGGATTGCGATTGCTACTCTTCGTAAGGATAAAAATCAGGCTGGTGTTCGTTTTCCCAACTTTAGAGTCTACCATAGAGCTTTTACCCTAAAACAATCTATCCGCTGGCTCTCCTCGGATTTTCCTTTTCACTCTCCCATTTGGCTTACCATGGAATCCTCCTTAATCTCTCCCTTCAACTTCCGGGAACTCTTGTCCATCACGTCCTTGCCAATCCGTCTTCGTACTCCTATTATTTCTCACTGCCACACTCTTCTACATCCCTTCTTATCCTCGTTGTACCCCTCCCTCCTTTCCTTCCATGAACAGTCTATCTGGTACAATTCTCTTTTAAAAATTCGCAATCATACTCTTTATTGGAGGTCTTGGCATTCCCGAGGCCTGTATTGGATTTCTCAGCTCCTCTCTCAGGATCTACCTCTTTCCTTTTCAGATTTTCAATCCTCTTTCTCGTTGCCCTCCAGCGCTCGTACCCAATATGACTCATTGCTTCCTGCTCTCACAGCTTACCTCCAAACGTTGCCTCCCTCCACTAATATCTGTACGGAATACGCGTCCACATCCACATTACTGGACTCACAGCCTTCTGCCTCATCTTTGTATAATTCTTTCCGGTTCATGCCTACCAGGACGAAGTCAAAGACTGAGATTGCTTGGGAATCCGACCTTGCCCTTGATCTGTCCATTCCTCTCTGGGACAAGATCTGGTCTAAGCTACATAAATCCTCTAGAGCCGCTCAGAATACCCAAACCTTATACTTTATTTATAACAGGATCCCCTTTACCCCACTTACTCTGTCACGTTTTTCCTCTGATACTCCTTCTACTTGCTGGTCCTGCCCTTGCCCCTCAGCAGACCTGAAACATATGTTGTTTGATTGCCCTCCTATATCCAGGTTTTGGAGCTCAGTCTGGATCCAATTACAAAAGATTTTTCATTTTCTCATCCCTTTTTCTCCCGCTGATGTCTTTTTGGGCTCCCTCTCCCCCCATCTACCCCAATCTCCTCACCACTACCAACTCCTTGATCTCCTCATAGCAGTCGCATTCCACACTATTACTTCTAACTGGAAAGAGGCCACAAAAGTTTCCTATAATGCTTGGTGGAGCGCAGTCTGTTTCCATCATAGTTTGGACACTAATTACGTTTCCCCTATTTCCTTGGCAATCAAACGTGATCTCCTTTGGTTACCTTTAGTTACCTACCTATCTTCCTCTGCCCGATCACGACCATTCCTAACTCCAGACGTAGTTGAAGTACGCAAACCACTATGAATCCTCCCCTTCTGCCTTTTAATTGTTAATTATAAGTATAATTACACTTCCATCTATGCTTATGCTTGTATTTTGCATTATATATTCTATTTCTTGTTTTGACTTCCGTTTTCATGTATTTCATGCTCATTGATGCTTAATTCATATGCCTTCTCGAAATATTGCCTGTATTCTTTACCTTAATCAGTTGATGTACTTTACTCTGATGCATTTCAATGCTTTACCCACTGCTCTGTTTTTTCCTCCCCTCCCCCCCTCTTTTCCTTTTTTCTTCAATAAAACTCAAACTTTAAAAAAAATCTATAAATTGTAATTATACGTCATTTTTAGAACCTTTTGATCCATTTGAGCTAGAAATATTATTTTGTTAAAGTCAGCAGATTATGCATATGCTGGCGATCCATTGAATGAGGACTAACAAAAGGAACCAGTACACTGGGCCGCTGTAGGTGGGGGAGGCAGAGCAGCGGGTGTCCTCAAGGCCTCCCTTAGTAAGCTCGGATCAGTCAAGCGCAATTACCCCAAGCGCCACCGTTTTACATGTTCATCCCTCCTCAGGCTGATTCCTCTCAGCCCCTCCCTCCTCAGGCTGATTCCTCTCAGCCCCTCCCTCCTCAGGCTGATTCCTCTCAGCCCCTCCCTCCTCAGGCTGATTCCTCTCAGCCCCTCCCTCCTCAGGCTGATTCCACTTGATCAGTGCAGCGGGACACCAACCTGCTCCCTTTTCTCCCTTTTTAGCCCCTGAGGTGCTTCACCAATGTAACTGTCCCTTCTTTAGGGGCAGTCAATTATGGCCTGGTCCCTTGCCCTGTCTCTCTGCAGGAGGGGAGTGAGGACCACCCCGCCACTCAAACAAATGGCTCTGGAAGAGAGCTCAGGCCCCATCACGAACAGGGTGAGTTCCATGCTCTTCATGGGTCTGCAGAGTGCCACACCATCTCGCAGCAGTCATCAGGGGCACAGCGGAAAGTTTTATAGTTTATTTATAGAAATTGTGTCATGATTTTTCTAAAACACATGGATTACAGGGGTGTTCTTGCTAATATCCCTGTTCATTTCACTGATATTACCACCAACTAACAAGAGTTGCAATGTTGGACTTGGCCTTTCCCCCAAATTTTTTCGCTTTTTGTCCCCCTAATTTGAATGTCTCCCCCATGGTATTAAATATGTATGGACCATGTGTGGTAAGAGTTGCCCTGTTGTAAAATTAAATGTTATTAAATGGTGTGCAGAAAATATTCCCCCATGTTAAAAATGCACCTGACTGAAATGTACTGTGTTTTTAAAATGGATGCCATGGCCCTGGGTAGTGCCACCTGGCTGCGTCAGGTCAGCGGTCTAGTTATTATTACCCAGCCACCCCTAGCCTTTGGAGGGAAGCCTGGCACCCAGGGTGCTCAACCCCTCCCCTTGAGCCAGTGTGAACCAGTTTTCCCCAACATTCCAGAAGGTTCTGGCACTGTGAGGGAGGAGGGTATAAGTAGGGGGAAGTGCCACCAGAGGGAGAGACAGAGCTGGGACAGGGACGTGAGGGGACCTGCTGCAAGGAGTCACCGCCACATGGGCCTGTGAGCTGGGCCCTGCACCCCTAAACCCCCCCCCCCCTCTGCTGTCCCCAGGGCCCCTGACAAAGGAGAGCCCCCTAGGTCCCTGACGCTGTGGGACCTTGAACTACGTGTGAAGAAATAACCACATTCAATAATAAAACTAGGGAGCAGACCAGTATGTAAAGCACACAAATCAATTAAGAGTTAAACAAATTCAATTTATTAAAAAAGTTACACATTCAAATGTTATCTTAAAAAAGGCAGGGTCAATACAGTATAGTTAAAATATGCACAAAAGGTACTAAGAAACTATTGGATCAACAATTATACACACAATTAAACATACAGAGTACATAAAAATTCAGTGGCAAACAATAGAGTTTATCGACGCGCGTTTCGGCGTTATCAGAACGCCTTCATCAGGAGCCACATTCAATCTGCAAAACATGTTTTAGGAAAGAGTTAGACACAACTCTAATTTGGAAAATTCATAGCCAATAACAAATTGTTAAAAACATCTCATTGTGCTTACATACAGAGGAAAACCCTAATGAAGCAGTTACAGTATGTAGCTGCAACAGATACAAACTAATCGATGTATATTTGAGCAGTAATGGGGCCCCACAGTTTGTAATAAAAGAGGGGGGTGGGACAGGAGAGGGGACCTTGAACTACGCCAGCGCTGAGGGAAAGAGGCGCCCAGAAGAGAAGTAATGCTGTGGGTTTGAACCCCCCCCCCCCAGGAGGTGAGGAGTGTGCCCCTGGGGCTGGCTGCGGAACTGTTCGCCCCCCTCCGTGAGGTGTGCCTGGCAGACGCTGTGCTGGGGAAGCGCTGTTTTGAAGAGGTTGGTGCCCCCAAGGAAGCTGTGGCCCCTTTGCCAACTGTGTGAGGAGCTGTATGAAGAGCTGTCTTGTGCCCCCGAGGAACTAGTACCCTTTGAAAGCGCTTATCTGCCGTGTTTTGGCGCGCTTTCTGTGAGAGGACTACTTAACAAGAAAGGGAGCCTACCCCTTGTCCTGGCCTCGCGCTGTGTGGCAGCGCCGAAAATTACCGCCGCCTTGAGGAGACCCCCTGCTGGGGTGTGCATCGTTGCGGCAGCCCCCGATGCCAGGAGGGGGCCGCCGAAGTGGAGAGAGGGCCGCGCTAGGCCCTGAAGCCGTCCGGTCCCGTGTCATGTGACGGGGGCGCCTGGCGGCGTCATTGGCCACCCCCCCAGCCACGCCGCACACGGATTGGCTGAGCGGCCGGGTCCCCGTAAAGCGGAGGACCAAAGTCCCGGGTCCCCGTAAAGAGCGATCTGTCCGGGAGGCCACCCCGCCGGTCTGTGCAAGCCCGCCGCAGAGGAAGCGGGAAAGAAGCCGGCCGGAGGTGCCACGGGGCTCCCGTGATGAGGAGGGAGCCCCTGGATTGTGAGGAGCGCCGTTGCGGGGCCCCCGTAGCCTAGAGGGAGCCCCGGTGAGAGTGACCGGAACGGGAGCCCACCCCGCCGGTCGGGACCTGGAGGAGGCTGGGAGCGCGAGCTGTTCTCGGCGGGGCCCTCGGAGACAGCAGGAGAGCCCCGCTTGTGTCCCGCCTTTGTCCCTCCGCCGCCTGCAGAGATGGCAGCAAGAGGGAGCCCCGAGTGAAGAGCCCAGAGGGAGGGAGGGGGCCTCGAGGCACATTGCCGGTGCCTGCCCCCTCCGCTTTGAAGTTCGGGTTAGGGAAACCCCCCCACGAGATCGGCACATCGCCTGCAGGGCTCCCAGTGGAAGAGGAGCCCTGCCCTCGCGGGGAGAAGCGGACGGAAGTGTCGAGTGGCTGCGGGGCTCCCGTGAGGAAAAGGGAGCCCCGATTGTGGTGCAGAAGCTCCAGGAGAAGACCGCGTGGAGCCTCCTGATCGCCCCCCGTGACAAAGGGGCCAGCAGTGTAGTTGGAGCCCGGACCAGCAGCCTAGAAGCAGCCGGTGAGTGGGGCTGCTTATAGTGGAGTTAGGGGGTGTGTCGGGGCACAGGGTCGGTGCCCGCCCCCAGGACAAGACTAGCTTTCCAGGTGCCCCGTCTGGCAGTGGGCACCTTCAATGTTGGGCCTGAGCGGAGCCGAGGGCCCCAGCAGACTGTGCCAGTTGTAGGGGACCCGAGATCTAGCCCATAGGGTCCCCCAAGGGATTATTGATGCCCCCTGAGTTAGGGCCATATCTCAGGTTAATTGTGGGCATCCCCATGCGTTATGCTGCTAAGGCCGACTGCCCCTCTAGGGAAGTGTTAGTTGCCTGAAGAGGTATTTAGGGTTGCCCTAGTGAAATGTTTATTACTGCACAGTGACCAGGTAACAGGAAATGTTTGATTGGTTGTGACTAGTTACTACCGTTACTGATGCCAATGTATGTTGATGTTTCACGCCTGTTAGGGGATCCTACGCTGATTCCAGGCTGTTATGCAAGTAAGGTTGTGGGCCCCTGCGGAGGGTATTTAAATGCCTAAGTGAGCCTAATGTACGCACTGGTGAGGTGCGCAATGTGTGGGAAGCCCAGGGTATTGCTCAGGAATAATGCGCCAGTGTTGAAATGCTTATGGTTAAATGCCTAATGTCACAGCGTAATGTGTATGCCTAATGTTTATCTGCATGCGGAGGGTTGGCTGTTGTATACCCCCTGATGGTTTATGCTTATGGTTTTATGGAACGCAAGGTGCCACTTACCTGATGAGACGGTCATCTCCCTGACCTAATGTGGTGTTGCCGGTTGCTAATGTAGTGATGCTCCTGGAAGAGTGCAAGCATCACAAGCTCCGCCTGATGTTTTATGTCCACAGGTTGAGGATGGAGTAAACCGCGGTGTGCCCTTTTATTGCAGGTGTCCTGCCCCTATGCTGGCCTGACGAGTTATTCCAGGCCCCTGTTCATGCCCCAGGTTTATGAGCTGCTGTACTGATTTATTCCAGGTGTTCCTGTATATTGTATGCTGTGATACCCTGTTGTTATTCCCTTACAGGGGTGGGGATTGGCTTATAACGCATGAGATGTATGTGCGCTAATGTGGGATTTTGAAATTACAGCCACCCCCTAAGGAAGAGAGCCTGAGTTGGCCCCGCCAGATTGGCCCCAGGTCTACTGATAACTTAATCACATTCTTCTTTATTTCAGCTATGGACTTATGGACTCAACCCTTTCGTCCCATGTAAATAATCCCCCCTGATGTACTTGGCTCTGGCGCCAGTTGGCGCCCTGTTGTGATTACCACTATTTTGTTCCTTTTTACCTTGCAGGTTGGAGATATCACTAAACTTATTCGTATTCCAACTAAAGGTGGTGTCGTGACTCTTTTGTAGTGTGCCTGGTGTGCCGTTTGTGGTTACTGCGTGAGTGCTTCACATGTCCTCCGTAGTTTAGCCTGCCCGCTCTGCTCCATGCTACCCCCCTTGGAGATTTAGTAACCCCATTTCTTACATTGGTGGCAAGCGGTGGGATAGGACTTGTGTTTGCGCAGTACCACAGCGGCCACGGGTTACACTGCAAATAGTGCTTTGGATGTAATCAGAGCCTTTTTGTGGGGATTATTATTATTTGGCTGAATATTGTATTTTTTGGATTGCTTCCTCCTGAAGAGTATTTTGAATTGTCCCCTTGTTCCACTGGATGAGTGTGTCCCGGGTGTACCTCGCCACGATGGGGTTGGTTTACCAGGAGGTGGAATTGATGGTTTACACCGAGCAGGAAGTAATAGATTTCCTCAAGGAGAGAGGGATACCCCCAGTAGGAAACATAAGACGGACGTTGTTCCTCTATGAGGCCCTCAAAAGGGGAGAGCCCTTAGAGATTGGTGGGGACTCCCGAGTTTTTGAAGGGTCAGTGGGTTAGAGGCCAGAGAGAGGGCTCCCCATCCAGGACCCTGGGAGGTAGATACCCCGATGAGGAGGAGGAAGAGTTTGATAGGGCAGAGTCACCAGTAGCTGATGAGGACACCATAGATAGGGAGTCCCGCACTGGGTCCAGTCCCGGGGGCACTGCCCCATCCCTTTCCCTGTCCCCAGAAGAGTGGGTAGATAGGAGGGAAGAAAGGGAGAATCAGCTGGCGCTGGCGAAGCTCAGGTTTGAGCAGGCCACAGAGTTAGCGCAGCTGAGGATTCAGGAGCAGAGGCTAGAGACAGAAATGGTCCTAGCCCAGGAGAGGATGGTGGAGACGGAGAGGGCCTTCGCCAGAGAGAGATCAGCTCAGGGGGGTAGGTTGTCCCTTGAGAGTGGTTTTAGGAGTCTGGATTCACCGAGGAGGGTGGGATCCAGTGGTGGCAGCAAGTGTAGGTCCAGTGCAAGGAGTCCCACTCCCGAAGCCCAGGAGAAGGTGCCTGATTCCCAGGTAGAGGGGGACGGGTTAGTGTTTAGGGGCAGGGGAAAGCTGTCCCACCAGTCCTGGGGAGAGTTTGAGGAGGGGTGTAGGACTGCACTGGAGGATTGGTTGGTGGAGCGAGCAGTGGAGGATTGGGAAGGGCTGTGCCATGCCGTTATCCGGGAGCACATGCTGAGGAGTTGTTTCCCAAGTCTGAGTCACCACCTGGTGCAGTGCGGGTTCTCAGACCCCACGGAACTTGCACGGGAGGCAGACCTCTGGGTAAGTGCCAGAGTGTCTGGGAAGGCTGAGGGGAGTGATCCTGAAGGGAGTGGTGCAGGGATCTTCCGACCCAGCGTGGCGGGAGAGGTGAGAAGTGACCCAGCTAGGTCCCAGGAAAGTGAGAGGGTTGTAGGGCCTCACGTCCCATCTACAGGAGGGAGTGAGACGGGGAGGTGTCCCGAGGTGCCCCAACCGCAGTCACAGGGCCTGGAGAGTTCTTTAAGGGGACCCCAGGTTGGGAGGCTGGGCTGTCCCGATGTGTCATCCAGAGGAAGGGATCCCCTCATGTCAGGAGGACCCGGAGCATCAATAATCGGAGCTCCAGTGGTTCGGGGGTCTGACCAGTCTCAGGGTTTAGATTCTGGACTGGGGGTTCATGTTAAGGAGTTGCCTGGCCTGGAGGGTGGGGTACCTGTAAGCCAGCCCCCCACCAGTTTGACTCCCAGGGGTACTTCTCCGGGTAGGAGGGTGCGGAACTCTGGGAGGGGGTGTGGAGGGAGGAAAGCCTCTCCTCTGTCACCGGCTCAGCCACAGGGCGCAGATCCCGGGTTGGGTGGCCAGGTTGAGGATTTGCCGGACCTGGCGGGTGGGACATCTGTGTTCAGAGTCCCCCCAAGTTTGACTCTCAGGGGAACTTCTCCGGGTAGGAGGGTGCGGAACTCTGGGAGGGGGTGCAGAGGGAGGGAGGACTCGCCCCTGTCATCGGGTCAACCTGAGGGTTTCGGCTTCAGGTTGGGGAGAGAGTGTTGTGAGGGTGTCCCGCGTAGGAGATGGCGGAACCCTAGGAGGAGAGGTAGGGGGAGGAGAGCCTTGCCCCTAGTGACTGGTCAACCTGAGGATGTAGACCCCAGGCAGGTGGACCACTGGCAATTTGGAAGGAGGAGAGTGGTTCAAGGGTACTACCAGCCCGAGGCTAGAGCCTCCCACTCTGTTAAGGAACAAGGGCCAGAGACCTATGGACGGCCTAGAGGCCCGTGCTGGCCACACCCCACTAGAGAACACCAGTGGGGTGGTTTGGTTGTTGAAGGGAGGGATGCGAGAGTGAACCATCGGGTTCCGGAGTGGAGAAGAGACTGCAGGTGCTCCTGTAGTTGCGGGCCTGCGTCCACCTTTTTCCGCCCAAGCAGGGAAGTCCATCAAGGCAATGATTGGCCTACCCTGGCTTTTGGCTGGGGGGGGAGTTGTGTTGGACTTGGCCTTTCCCCCAAATTTTTTTGCTTTTTGCCCCCCTAATTTGAATGTCCCCCCCATGGTATTAAATATGTATGGACCATGTGTGGTAAGAGTTGCCCTGTTGTAAAATTAAATGTTATTAAATGGTGTGCAGAAAATATTCCCCCATGTTAAAAATGCACCTGACTGAAATGTACTGTGTTTTTAAAATGGATGTGTTAGACCTGGCACCTTGGCGTGGGTCTCCCTTCCACTTTTTGCTGGTGTGCCTCCGATGTTTTGCTGGTTTTCCGATACTCAGGGCACTGCGCCACGGCTGACCCGTGCCGCAGTGCAAGTGCTCCCTACTGTAAATTGTACATGTGATTGATGTCCATGATTGGTTCATTGGATTTGCTGTTAGCCCCTAGTAAAGTGCACCAGGAGTGCCAGGGCTTGTAGATGCCAATACTGCTGGTGGGCCTGCAGCGCTGGTTGCGCCACCCACCGAAGCAGCCGTAAGATGTGTCTGGGGTCCGCCATCGCCGACCCCGCGTGCAGTCGCGTACTGTCACGCTGGCTGGGCAAGTGCACCCACTTGCCAGCCGCCAAACCTTCCCTTAACTTCATGTTAGTCACCCCTATGGTAGGCCCGAGGGCAGGGTGCATTGTAAGTGTAAGGTAGGACAAGCCCTGATGTGCGTGGCATGTCCTAGTAGTGAATTACAACTAAATTCGTATTTCACTATTGTAAGGCTACCTGCTTCCTTTAGGCCAGAACGAGCGGCTGGAATTATTACACCCTATAATCCCAGCCGGCTCAGGGAGCACGGTAGAGAGTCGTGTTTAGTATGCCTGAACTCAGAATAATAAAATATTTCTTTTAGTAAAGTTTATTTTAATATCCTGTGTTTGCAAATGCTACTTTTAGAAAGTTAGCATTTGCTTGCTTAACCATTTCAGCCCGCCTCTGCTGGTATGTGTATCTGACTGTCTGGGATGTGTGAGTGACAGGGCTGGGGGATGACAGGTGGTGAATGCGCAGATTACACCTTAGTGGGAGGTAGGAGGGGCTCTTGACTCTGAATCTTGCTGTGCTCTGCCACCACAATGCTGGCTCCACCCTCCTGGGGAGCAACTGAGGACTCAGCCAACACCTGGCCCAGGAAGGGCGAAGCCCCATCAACAAGGTACTTCTGGCTGCCCCTGTCCACACAATGGTGGCTCCACCTCCTGTGGGGCTTCTGATGCGCCTGCCCCTCACACTGAAAGCAGAAGCCGGAGTACACCCACCGGAGTACTCAAGGACTGAAAGTGGCTATGCAAAGGCCCCCCTGGCCTGCGAGAACAAAAGAAATGCAGTATAAAAGAAGGAGCCCTGCTCCTTGTAAATTAGATCCTGTTTGGGCTACAGAAGGAACTCTGCCCGACGAGAAGGACCGGGAAGGACAAGGAAGAGTACTGGCTCTTGCCTGTGTCTGGTGCCTTGCTGCCGAAGGAGAGGAAGAAGGAAAGACTACAAGAAGACTTTTTGCTTTGAGAAACTTTGTGCCAAACTCTGTTGAGAGATCTCCAAGGGTTTGCTGTGAACTTGCCCCCTGACCAGCGCCCCAGGACCAGTGGGCGCTACATCCTGAAGAAAGCGACTGTGTGTGCTGCCTATCGCTGCAGTACCGACGGAGGAATCTCCTCCAAGGCAACGACATCCACCTGACCACCGTGACCGGGGCCCAAAGCAACAGCGAGAGCAACGTGAGGTCCAGCCGCCGCTGGCCCGAACATCATGACCGCAACTGCACCGGGAACCCGAGAGCAAAGTGAAGGAGGACCTGTCCGGTCCGAGCTCCCGAGTTGACTGCGCCACGAGCAGCCAATCCAATTGCAAAGACGGACAGTCGCCCTGTGAGAATCCCCCTGGTCGGTATCCTGCCCGACAGCTCAGCTGTGAGCGCACAGCTACAACCGGCACTTGGCTGGGTACGTCCTGCACTTGAGGACCGTACTGCCACTTGCCGCCACCACACAGCCGCCGCCCCAGGGTCGGAGCGAACGACGAGGAAAGGACCCTGCCGCCACAGAGCACCGCTGCCCCGGATGACCCGTGACCTGCCGGCTGAGAGCCGCAACGAACAGCGACCCCGGAAAAGCAACGCGAGGTGGGACAGCTCCCCTGGAAGCCGCCCGCTCCACAAAGAAATTTGAAAGGTACTGTGTTGTATCCTCCCGGTGCAAGCAACCTGCAATCCGAGCTCGCGCCGTGCCCTCCGCTCCCAACGCGAGCCGCCTCTGAAACCGAGGCTCGCACTGCTCCTGGCCCTCGAGGCCCACGCGGAGAGCGCATTGAGGCGCTACGAGACACTGGACCTTGTCAAACCTGGGCAGAAGGCCCAAAAGATCACTTATTGCTAAAAGAGAACTGTGGCAACCTGAACTCAAGTAACCTGGAACCGATATTGAAAGTTGATAACTGTATTTACAAGCCTGCTTGAAATCTATATAAAGATATATATTTTTACAAATACAGTTTGGTGTCATTGTGTGGTGGGTTGGTTGTGATGGTATGATATTGCAAATGTTTAACCCTATGTGCCCCAAAGATTAGCCTAAGACTGCTTAAGCCACACTACCTAGAGGGTAAGCAGAGGTTGTCTGGAAGGTAACCCTCAGCCCTGTCGAGGAAGAGAGAGTCCCTGCTTGTCGCTAGTGCTACACTGCGCCAACTAGAGCCTCCCCCTTCCTACATTGGTGGCAGCGGTGGGATTTTCGAATTTACATTTGCAGTGTCTATACCTTAACTTCTGACCATTGCACAGTGATTTCAGTCCAGTTACTTAGCCACAGGTTTTGTTGTAATTTTGCCGAAAGAAGATCCCTAGCGAAGAAACCATGCCGGGCACAAAGAGCCTGGATGGAGCGGAGTCCACGACCTCCGAGATGTTGGAGGTGGAGTGGGACGCCGCAAAGCTGGACAAATACTCAAAGAATGAACTGAAGTTTTTCTGTAAGAAACTCAAGGTTCCGCACGCCGGTTGCAAGAACAAGCCAGAGTTCTACAAGGCCCTGAAAGCCTGGATAGAGTCCAGAAAGGCGCCGGAGGATCAAGATGCCCTCGCGGAGCAAGATGCGACTGAAGAGCAGAATGCACCTATGGATCTGGTGGATCTCGAAAGGCAAGACAGCGTGCACAGCTTTGGTAAAGGCCTGTCGCCAGAGGAGCTGGCGGACAGGAAGGAAACGAGGGATCATGAAAGAAAGCTGGCAGAATTAAAAATCCAACTGGAGCTTGAAACCAAAAGAATGGCGCTGGAAGAGCGAAAGCACCAAATGGATTACGAATTGAAAATGAGGGAGATGAGTCTAAAGGAAAGAAACTTGGATCATCCTCCCTCTGGTGGCAGCACATCGCCAGTGCAGGTAGAGTCAAGAGTGCACATCCCTAAAGATGTAGTTAAAGAGTTCTTTAAGGGGGATGACATAGGACAATGGTTTAGGGCATACGAAGTAGCCATGTCCTCCCACCGGGTCCCTGACAAGGATTGGGGAGCGGGGTTGTGGGGAAGGTTCCTTAGCGAAGGGCGAGATACCCTGCTAGATTTGCCCGTTGAAAACCAGAGGTCCTATTCCCACATGAAAGAAGCTTTGATGAACAGGTATGGGCTTACCCCTGAAATGTATAGACAGAAGTTTAGGGGATGTACTAAGCGGCCTGGGAATACGTATGTGGAGTATGTGACTTATTTTTGCAGAGCACTGGATGGTTGGGTGAAGGGTAGCAAAGTGAATGATTTTCAAGGTCTCTTTGATTTAATTGCATGGGAGCACTTGTCTGATCACTGTTTTCCTGAGTTACGCCAACACCTGATCGATAGCAAGCTGTCCAACCCGAGGAAGCTTGCTGAGGAGGCGGACCGCTGGCTCAGCACCAGGGTCCACAAGGGTCCCGTGGGAGACTCCGCCAAGAGTGGGCAGGGTCCCCAGCAGAAGAGTGGGGGGGACAAGGGAAAACAGAAAGGGTTCCAAAAAGGCCCCCAAAGTAATCCCCAAGGGAACCCGCAGCAAGGTTCTCAGCCTCCCCCACCCCCAAAGCAGAATGGGGCCCGACAGGTAAACCTGTTCCAAAGGGGCCCTTCAATTGTTTCAAATGTGGTGAACCGGGGCACATCTCCAGTGACCCCAAGTGTCGCCTGTTTGGAAAACCCGCACCCACTGGTGCTCCGCCCCGACAAGTGACTAGTGTTCACTTAGGAGAAGAAGTGATGGTCCCGGGGGGTGGAGATCCCGTTCACATGACCCTAGTCTCGCTAGGAGACAGTGAGATGATCCCTACGAACTACCTGCCCTCTAACACTAAGAAATATGGGCAGGTGGTGATCATCAATGGTAAGGAAGCTGAAGCTCTTAGAGATACAGGAGCCAGTGTGACTGCAGTGAGGCAGCACCTGGTGTCTCAAGAGCAGGTTGTACCCCATGCCTACTGTAGGGTTATCAACGCTGATAATTCAGAGAGTCAGTGTCCGATGGCTCAAGTTCCCTTCGAGTGGGGGGGGTCTCTGGTACTCTGCAGGTCTGTGTGAGGAAAACCATGCCTGTTGACTGTTTGCTAGGGAACGACCTGGAGCACTCCCCCTGGGAAAAGGTGGAGAAGACGACTCACCTGAGGATGGTGGGTCTGCCTGACTGGGCGTGCGTGACCACCCGGTCAATGGCAGCCAGTAGGGGTGATCAAGAGGTCCTGGGGCCTGAAGGAGAGGCCCAGGAACCGGCCTTAGGGAGAAGGCGCCGGGAGCGCGGGAAACCGGCCCCGGAAGTTCCCACGGTCCAGGAGGAAGCAGACCTTGAGGGGGATGCCCTGGAGCCTACAGGGGAGCAGATCGCCGAACTGGGGGACCTGCCTGAGCTGACCCATTGGCAGCAAGAAGGAGGACCCTCCAGGGAGGAATTCTGCAAGGAGCAGAAAGAATGCCCTTCTCTCGTGGGTATGCGGCAGCAGGCTGCAGACCAGGCCAATGGTGTTCAGGCCAAAACACACTACGTGTACTGGGAGAACGACCTCCTGTATTCAGAGCCTAAGGCTGCTGAACCTGGGTCAGCCCGTGTGCTGGTGGTACCCCAGAAGTTCAGAGCCTTCCTACTGGGTCTGGCTCACGATGTGCCTTTAGCAGGACACTTGGGGATGGACAAGACCTATGACAGGCTTGTCACCCACTTTTACTGGCCCCAAATGCACAAGAGCTCAGATGCTCATTGTAGAACCTGTCCGACTTGCCAGGCAAGTGGGAAGAGCGGAGGGAAGAACAAGGCTCCCCTCCAACCCTTCCCTGTGGTCGGTACGCCATTCCAGCGAGTGGGTATTGATATTGTTGGGCCTCTGGACCCCAAGACAGCCATGGGCAACAGGTTCATCCTGGTCTTGGTGGATCATGCCACCCGGTACCCTGAAGCCATCCCTCTGAGGACAGTGACGGCCCCCGTGGTGGGACATGCACTGATGGGAATTTTCTCACGAGTAGGATTCCCTCTAGAGGTGGTGAGCGACAGGGGGACCAACTTCATATCCAAGTATATGAAGTCCCCTTGGCAAGAGTGTGGCGTAACGTACAAGTTCACCACACCTTACCATCCACAAGGAAACGGGTTGGTTGAAAGATTCAACCGAACCCTGAAAGGCATGATCATGGGCCTGGAAGGTCCAATGAGGCGTAAGTGGGACGTCCTCTTACCATGCCTGCTCTTTGCATATCGCGAGGTACCACAGAAGTCCCTAGGGTTCAGCCCCTTTGAACTGCTGTACGGTCACCCCGTGAGAGGACCACTGAGTTTGGTAAAGGAAGGCTGGGAGCAATCTCCCAGGAAACCTCCCCAGAATGTATATAGCTACATGCTGGCCTTCAGAAACCAAACCAGGCGCTTCAGACCACTTGCCGAGGCAAATCTGGAAGCAAGCCAGGAGGAAATGAAGCGGTGGTACGACCAGAATGCCACTCTGGTCGAGCTTCAGCCTGGACAAGAGGTGTATGTCCTGGCCCCAGTGGAGCCCTGTGCCCTTCAGGATAAGTGGACAGGTCCATTTGAGGTTGTGGAGCGCAAGAGCCCAGTGACATACTTGGTGGACATGAAGACGCCCAGGAACCCTTTGAGGGTCCTACATGTCAACCGCCTCAAGCCCCACTTGAGAAGGTCCGAAGTGGGCCTGTTGTTGGCAACTGATGATGGAATGGAGGAGGAGTCGGAGCCTCTTCCTGACCTCTTAGTGGCCTGTGAGAAAGATGGGTCAGTGGATGGAGTTAACCTCTCACCCACCCTGACCCCCGAACAACAGGAAGATTGCCGCCAGTTGCTGGGGCAGTTTCCAGATCTGTTCTCCCTGGTTCCGAGTGTCACAGATTGGTGCGTCCATGATGTGGACACTGGAGACAGCTTACCTGTGAAGCATAAGGCTTACAGAGTGACTGACAGGGTCAGGGCCTGCATTAAGGCAGAGGTCTCCAAGATGCTTGCCCTTGGGGTGGTTGAGTCTTCCAGCAGTTCTTGGTCCAGCCCCGTGGTCTTGGTCCCAAAGGCTGCTGCGCCGGGAGCCACACCCAAACTCCGGTTCTGTGTGGACTACAGAGGACTCAATTCAGTCACGAAGACTGACGCGCACCCCATCCCCAGAGCTGATGAGCTCATTGATCGGCTAGGGGCTGCCCGGTTCCTCAGCACGTTTGATTTTTTGGGTACTGGCAGATTGCCTTGACCGATGGGGCAAAGGAGAGGTCCGCATTCTCTACACCAGATGGGCATTTCCAGTTCCGGGTTATGCCATTTGGAATGAAGAATGCCCCTGCCACCTTTCAGAGATTGGTCAACCAGGTGCTGGCTGGGCTGGACGAGTTCAGTGCCGCCTACCTGGATGACATCGCGGTGTTCAGTGGCAATTGGCCAGAACACCTGCGACACCTCTGGGAAGTGTTGATGGCCCTGCGCAGAGCAGGCCTCACAATCAAGGTGAGCAAGTGCCAGATCGGGCAGGGTTCCGTGGTGTACTTGGGACACCAAGTGGGGAATGGCAAGGTGGCACCCTTGCAACCCAAAATCGAGACCATCCTGGCTTGGGAACCCCCCAAGACCCAGACTGCAGTGAGAGCCTTCCTGGGGCTCACTGGGTATTACAGGAGGTTTGTCAAGGACTATGGCACAATCGTGACCCCCTTGACAGAGCTGACTTCGAAGAAGCAGCCCAGGAATGTGATTTGGACTGACACCTGTCAGAAGGCTTTTGACACCCTGAAGACTGCCATGTGCACGGCGCCCGTGCTCCTGGCTCCTGATTTCTCCAAGGAATTCATAGTGCAAACAGACGCTTCAGAGCATGGTGTAGGGGCTGTTCTTTCACAGATGACTGAAGAGGGCTTTGACCAACCCGTAGCCTTCATAAGTAGGAGGTTACTTCCACGGGAAAGTAGGTGGAGTGCAATAGAGCGTGAAGCATTTGCTGTGGTCTGGGCGCTGAAGAAGCTAAGACCCTACTTGTTTGGGTCTCACTTCCGAGTTCAGACGGACCACAGGCCCCTCAGATGGTTGATGCAAATGAGGGGTGAGAACCCGAAACTGTTGAGGTGGTCCATTTCTCTACAGAGTATGGACTTTACGGTGGAACACCGCCCTGGCACCGATCACGCCAACGCTGACGGTCTGTCCAGATTTTTCCGCCTTAGTGATGTGGAACTCCCTGGTGAAGGGTAGTTCCCCCCACATTTCAGCTGGAGGGGACACATGTTAGACCTGGCACCTTGGCGTGGGTCTCCCTTCCACTTTTTGCTGGTGTGCCTCCGATGTTTTGCTGGTTTTCCGATACTCAGGGCACTGCGCCACGGCTGACCCGTGCCGCAGTGCAAGTGCTCCCTACTGTAAATTGTACATGTGATTGATGTCCATGATTGGTTCATTGGATTTGCTGTTAGCCCCTAGTAAAGTGCACCAGGAGTGCCAGGGCTTGTAGATGCCAATACTGCTGGTGGGCCTGCAGCGCTGGTTGCGCCACCCACCGAAGCAGCCGTAAGATGTGTCTGGGGTCCGCCATCGCCGACCCCGCGTGCAGTCGCGTACTGTCACGCTGGCTGGGCAAGTGCACCCACTTGCCAGCCACCAAACCTTCCCTTAACTTCATGTTAGTCACCCCTATGGTAGGCCCGAGGGCAGGGTGCATTGTAAGTGTAAGGTAGGACAAGCCCTGATGTGCGTGGCATGTCCTAGTAGTGAATTACAACTAAATTCGTATTTCACTATTGTAAGGCTACCTGCTTCCTTTAGGCCAGAACGAGCGGCTGGAATTATTACACCCTATAATCCCAGCCGGCTCAGGGAGCACGGTAGAGAGTCGTGTTTAGTATGCCTGAACTCAGAATAATAAAATATTTCTTTTAGTAAAGTTTATTTTAATATCCTGTGTTTGCAAATGCTACTTTTAGAAAGTTATAAACAACAAAACAAAGATGCCAGTGCTGATAAAGGTGAATGTAACATGAGGTAAATCCTCCACTAACTGAAAGTCAAATTCAGAAAAGGGATTGCTTTTTAGTCGCAACTTTATTGTGTATTCAATAAATTTTTATAAAACGCATTTGTACATTTGGGGGTGAAACATTAAAGGAAAAACTAGGATGCAAGGGGACACATGAAAAGGCAATCAAGTTAGAGCGAACCACCATTCGTTCCTACAATCATATCACTTTCACCAAGCATTCAACAGCACACAAGCTAATTTCACTCATACCATATATACATTATCTACAACAGGAAAAAACAAAAGGCACTGTAACTGCCTGAATGTAAACACACTATTTGTACTCCATAGCGGCAAATGACAAAAGTTTGGCACTTTCGAACAGTTTTTTACAAATCCGATAGAAATTAGAGAGTGTCCAACAAATAGCTAATGATCTATGTAAAGTTGTAACTCTTAGATCAGTGGCAGAACAGTGTGAGGAAGGGCCTACGCGTTTCGAATCTCTTATGATTCCTTGGAGATTCTCATCAGGGCCTTTGAGCAACTGGATAAAAAAGAAAAGAAATAGAAAACATTTTTACAAAACATGAAAAATAGCAACTGAAGAGCATAGTCAAAACATAGCAGGTAAGAACATAACTGTGTTTCATGAAGAGGACACACACTTCAGAATCTCTTAAACTCAGTTAGCCCCAGTCTTTTGGCTGTTCTTGAAGGGAAAAGGAACCAGGGGGAAGCAAAACTAAGAACAGGATGGACTGTGGAAAAAGAAACTATCACGAGGACCAATCCCTAATAGTAGTTGCTGGCAGAGAAAAAGATGGAGGCGGACTTACCACCTAATGTAGCAGGCGGTGGTCTGCAGTAGGGAAGTGTCAGGGGAATGGACCCAACCCTCTGTAGAATAAAAGAAATAGCACAGTGAATAAGGTTGCTCCTCGGGGGTCCACGGGTGGAAGAAGCATGGGGCGCAAGCCCAAGGAGACGGGTCTTACCGCTGAGAGGAGCTGAAAAGTCCAAGCGCGTTGGGAGGGGTGCAAGGTCCGAACTAGCAGGGCTGTGAAGCAATGTCTCTTATGTTGTCTGAAAAACGGCGTCCTGTATGCCAAACAGATAAGATAAAATTAGATTAAAGGAGATCCGGCCTCTAAGCATAAAAGCGCTAGAACACTCGGCGGCGTCATGCAGGTAAAGGTCACCTTTAAATCCAGGGCGGAGCGTCTGTCGTTTAGTCCGGCATCCTCCGTGAAAGAGGAAAAACAGCGTCAGCACAAGCAGGCAAATGTCCGGTGTGCCAGCTGAAACGTAAGAAGACAGGATTGAAGGAAACAGCGCTGAGTGGAGGCTGCTACAAGCTGCGAGGCCTGGAAGTTGGAAGGCTGGGGGGGCAAGTACTTACCTGATTCGAAAAGAGACGGTCCTGGAAACCCGCACTCGATAGGCGTCGGCGTTAGCGCTACTCACTCGCGCATGCGCATCACCATAGCATGGGATGCTGCGTGTTATATAGGGAAGGTCCGGGGCGGACCTTAGCGGAGAAGTGGCTTGCAAGCAGTTGGAAAGCATGTTATGCAAGTAGTATAGCAGCATAAGCGGTAATGTAAATAGACCTCCGAGGCGGCATACATAGAACCAGGGGATCGGGGGCGGACCTTTAGTAAAGAAGTCACTGCATGCAACAAGGTAGCCAGTAAAGCGGCTGGAATTACTGCTGTCGTGATAATGTAAGCAAACTGACCTCCGGGGAGGCAAAAAGTGAACCAGGGGCGTGCCATGTCCACAAATTAGTCCCGGTGGGTTATAATTTGAATATTTCAGACAGCTCATTTAAGCCAGACACCGCAGTGTCAAATTTGACAATTAGCATGGCTTCTCTTTTGGACAGCAGAACGCTCATGTCGCCTCCTCGGGGGTTCTTTTCTATCTTAGATATCACTGTCCATTTAAAGTCGTTTAGTCCGTGTTGTTTCTTGTTCCAATGGTTCACTAACGGGGCATTTTCTACTTTTCTCTTCAGTCTCGATTTGTGTTGCGTTATGCGTTGGCGCACTTCCTGCTCTGTCTTACCAATGTACAGGCTGTTGCATGGGCATATGACTCCGTAGACTACAAATTTCGATTTGCAGTTGCTGAACACATCATGTTTCCATGATATTCCCCTATGTTGGAAAACTGTGCCCTGTATGGTAGTTTCGCAACAAAGGCAGGTGCCACATCTATGGTGACCTAATACGGGGGTCAAACCCATCATTTCACGTAGGGAGGGTTGGTTCTGGGTATGCATTGCGGCTCTTACCACATGATTGGCCACACTGTTTTCTCGTTTGAAAGCAAACAGAGGGGGATCTTTTAGGCTGTCATCCAGGTTGCGTACCAGGTGCCAGTTTTGACCGATGATACGTTTTAACTGGTTTGCATTCGGGCAGAAAGTTGTTACGCAAACTTGTCGTCTCTGTTCAGGTTTCTTTTTACGTTCCAATAAGGTTTCGCGGGGGGTCCACCTTGCTCGTTTCATACAGTCCTTCACTAATCTTTTGGGGTACCCCCTATCACAGAGTTTGGAGACAAGTTTTTCTGCATGGTGGTAGAAATCATTTTCGTATGTACAGTTTCTGCGTACCCGCAGAAACTGCCCATAAGGTAAATTATCCCTGAGGCTTCTGGGGTGATTACTCTGATAGAGTAACGCTTTATTGCGATCTGTGGATTTGGTGAATAGAGTCGTAGCCAGCCTTCCTGCTTTCGGAAAAACCTCCACATCCAAAAAAGCGATTTTTGATTCAGAGTGGGAAAGGCTAAATTGGATGTCTGGTGTCCTGTTGTTGAGCCAATGATGGAATTGTATCAAGTTGTCAACTCCCCCTGTCCATATCATAAAGACATCGTCAATAAAACGATACCATTTACGAATGTATGTTCCATGTGGGTTGTTGTTATGTATATGAGTGTCTTCATACATAGACATAAACAACACCGCCAGCTCCGGTGCAAAGGGGCATCCCATTGCCACCCCCTTTACTTGATAGAAAAATTCCTTGTTAAAGCAAAAATAATTTTTCTTCAAGGCAAATGAGGCCAACTCTAGTAGGAATTCTGTGGGGACTTGCATGGGTCTCGGACGTGAGTCTAGAAAGAAAGAGAGAACCGCCACAGCCTCATCTTGAGGGATTTGTGTGTATAGTGATGTCACATCAAGTGTGACAAGCAAATCCGTCCCTTCGTTGAAAATGACAGTTTCCATCTTATTTATGAAGTCGGTTGTGTCCTGTAGGTATGACACAACCCGCGTCATAAACTGTTTGAGAAAACAGTCCACGTATTTGGCAATGGGTTCGAGGAGAGATCCACATCCTGCCACGATGGGTCTTCCTGGGGGTTTATTCTGGTTCTTATGTACTTTAGGTAGTACATAAAAAACTGGTACCTTAGGATGTTTTATTTGTAGGTACTCGCATTCTTTTTTACCTACGAACCCTTGGTCAAAGCCTTCTTGGATGATCCTAAAGAGTTGGTTTTGTAATTCTCTGGTGGGGTCTCTTTCTATTTTACGATAGCAGGTGGGATCATCAAGCTGCCTCCTGACCTCATTGTTGTACTCTACAGTATCCCATACTACTATAGAGCCACCCTTATCGGCTTGCTTTATTACGATACTGGTATCATTTTTTAGGGTTGTAAGTGCTGACATTTCCTCTCTTGTGGTGTTATATTTGACAAACTTTTTTTCTTTTTCCATGTTGGAAATTGCGGAGAGTACACTTTTTTCAAATATTAAGAGTTCTTTGGGAACCGTGTTACCAGAGGGACAAAAAGTGGATTTATTGCGGAGGCCAGTGACCTCCCTGGCCTGTGGAATCGGGTTTTCAAGAAAAAACATTGTGAGCCTGAGTTTTCTACAGAATTCGATAAATTCTGTTTTCATACGCACAAAGTCCGTTCTTTTCGATGGGACAAAGGATAAACCTTTGGACAAAATACCTTCCTCGGCTTTGGTTAATGATCTCTGCGAGAGATTAAAGATGGGAGATACTCTCAGTTCTTGTAGTGCTGCCTGCGGGTCTTCATTTCCCATGGTATAGTGTATCTGGCTCGCGCTCTGGGTCTCGTTTGGCCTCTGCCTAAAAAAGAATTCTGGCCCTGGTTTCGATTTTGTGGATTGGGGTTCCAGTTTCTATTTCTATTGCCCTGGTTATTATTACCACTGGTATCACTATCGTTGCCAGAGGACGAGGAAGTCTCGCCAAAGGAGATAAATTGTTTCCTAGACCTACCCTGATTGTCTGATAGGTATCTTCTCGATTCCTGCTTGGTGTAAAAGTCAGGCTGTAGGTAGGGATATATATTTTCCAAAGAAAAATTCTTCTTATCCTTCTCGAATTGGTTGGTCTTTTGCGTGACCGTGTAGTCCTTGAATTCTTGGATTTCCTTTTCCACTTTCTCCAGAAGTGCTTTAGCGTCCGCTATGGTTGAGTATCTCCCATCTTTAATCTCTCGCAGAGATCATTAACCAAAGCCAAGGAAGGTATTTTGTCCAAAGGTTTATCCTTTGTCCCATCGAAAAGAACGGACTTTGTGCGTATGAAAACAGAATTTATCGAATTCTGTAGAAAACTCAGGCTCACAATGTTTTTTCTTGAAAACCCGATTCCACAGGCCAGGGAGGTCACTGGCCTCCGCAATAAATCCACTTTTTGTCCCTCTGGTAACACGGTTCCCAAAGAACTCTTAATATTTGAAAAAAGTGTACTCTCCGCAATTTCCAACATGGAAAAAGAAAAAAAGTTTGTCAAATATAACACCACAAGAGAGGAAATGTGAGCACTTACAACCCTAAAAAATGATACCAGTATCGTAATAAAGCAAGCCGATAAGGGTGGCTCTATAGTAGTATGGGATACTGTAGAGTACAACAATGAGGTCAGGAGGCAGCTTGATGATCCCACCTGCTATCGTAAAATAGAAAGAGACCCCACCAGAGAATTACAAAACCAACTCTTTAGGATCATCCAAGAAGGCTTTGACCAAGGGTTCGTAGGTAAAAAAGAATGCGAGTACCTACAAATAAAACATCCTAAGGTACCAGTTTTTTATGTACTACCTAAAGTACATAAGAACCAGAATAAACCCCCAGGAAGACCCATCGTGGCAGGATGTGGATCTCTCCTCGAACCCATTGCCAAATACGTGGACTGTTTTCTCAAACAGTTTATGACGCGGGTTGTGTCATACCTACAGGACACAACCGACTTCATAAATAAGATGGAAACTGTCATTTTCAACGAAGGGACGGATTTGCTTGTCACACTTGATGTGACATCACTATACACACAAATCCCTCAAGATGAGGCTGTGGCGGTTCTCTCTTTCTTTCTAGACTCACGTCCGAGACCCATGCAAGTCCCCACAGAATTCCTACTAGAGTTGGCCTCATTTGCCTTGAAGAAAAATTATTTTTGCTTTAACAAGGAATTTTTCTATCAAGTAAAGGGGGTGGCAATGGGATGCCCCTTTGCACCGGAGCTGGCGGTGTTGTTTATGTCTATGTATGAAGACACTCATATACATAACAACAACCCACATGGAACATACATTCGTAAATGGTATCGTTTTATTGACGATGTCTTTATGATATGGACAGGGGGAGTTGACAACTTGATACAATTCCATCATTGGCTCAACAACAGGACACCAGACATCCAATTTAGCCTTTCCCACTCTGAATCAAAAATCGCTTTTTTGGATGTGGAGGTTTTTCCGAAAGCAGGAAGGCTGGCTACGACTCTATTCACCAAATCCACAGATCGCAATAAAGCGTTACTCTATCAGAGTAATCACCCCAGAAGCCTCAGGGATAATTTACCTTATGGGCAGTTTCTGCGGGTACGCAGAAACTGTACATACGAAAATGATTTCTACCACCATGCAGAAAAACTTGTCTCCAAACTCTGTGATAGGGGGTACCCCAAAAGATTAGTGAAGGACTGTATGAAACGAGCAAGGTGGACCCCCCGCGAAACCTTATTGGAACGTAAAAAGAAACCCGAACAGAGACGACAAGTTTGCGTAACAACTTTCTGCCCGAATGCAAACCAGTTAAAACGTATCATCGGTCAAAACTGGCACCTGGTACGCAACCTGGATGACAGCCTAAAAGATCCCCCTCTGTTTGCTTTCAAACGAGAAAACAGTGTGGCCAATCATGTGGTAAGAGCCGCAATGCATACCCAGAACCAACCCTCCCTACGTGAAATGATGGGTTTGACCCCCGTATTAGGTCACCATAGATGTGGCACCTGCCTTTGTTGCGAAACTACCATACAGGGCACAGTTTTCCAACATAGGGGAATATCATGGAAACATGATGTGTTCAGCAACTGCAAATCGAAATTTGTAGTCTACGGAGTCATATGCCCATGCAACAGCCTGTACATTGGTAAGACAGAGCAGGAAGTGCGCCAACGCATAACGCAACACAAATCGAGACTGAAGAGAAAAGTAGAAAATGCCCCGTTAGTGAACCATTGGAACAAGAAACAACACGGACTAAACGACTTTAAATGGACAGTGATATCTAAGATAGAAAAGAACCCCCGAGGAGGCGACATGAGCGTTCTGCTGTCCAAAAGAGAAGCCATGCTAATTGTCAAATTTGACACTGCGGTGTCTGGCTTAAATGAGCTGTCTGAAATATTCAAATTATAACCCACCGGGACTAATTTGTGGACATGGCACGCCCCTGGTTCACTTTTTGCCTCCCCGGAGGTCAGTTTGCTTACATTATCACGACAGCAGTAATTCCAGCCGCTTTACTGGCTACCTTGTTGCATGCAGTGACTTCTTTACTAAAGGTCCGCCCCCGATCCCCTGGTTCTATGTATGCCGCCTCGGAGGTCTATTTACATTACCGCTTATGCTGCTATACTACTTGCATAACATGCTTTCCAACTGCTTGCAAGCCACTTCTCCGCTAAGGTCCGCCCCGGACCTTCCCTATATAACACGCAGCATCCCATGCTATGGTGATGCGCATGCGCGAGTGAGTAGCGCTAACGCCGACGCCTATCGAGTGCGGGTTTCCAGGACCGTCTCTTTTCGAATCAGGTAAGTACTTGCCCCCCCAGCCTTCCAACTTCCAGGCCTCGCAGCTTGTAGCAGCCTCCACTCAGCGCTGTTTCCTTCAATCCTGTCTTCTTACGTTTCAGCTGGCACACCGGACATTTGCCTGCTTGTGCTGACGCTGTTTTTCCTCTTTCACGGAGGATGCCGGACTAAACGACAGACGCTCCGCCCTGGATTTAAAGGTGACCTTTACCTGCATGACGCCGCCGAGTGTTCTAGCGCTTTTATGCTTAGAGGCCTGATCTCCTTTAATCTAATTTTATCTTATCTGTTTGGCATACAGGACGCCGTTTTTCAGACAACATAAGAGACATTGCTTCACAGCCCTGCTAGTTCGGACCTTGCACCCCTCCCAACGCGCTTGGACTTTTCAGCTCCTCTCAGCGGTAAGACCCGTCTCCTTGGGCTTGCGCCCCATGCTTCTTCCACCCGTGGACCCCCGAGGAGCAACCTTATTCACTGTGCTATTTCTTTTATTCTACAGAGGGTTGGGTCCATTCCCCTGACACTTCCCTACTGCAGACCACCGCCTGCTACATTAGGTGGTAAGTCCGCCTCCATCTTTTTCTCTGCCAGCAACTACTATTAGGGATTGGTCCTCGTGATAGTTTCTTTTTCCACAGTCCATCCTGTTCTTAGTTTTGCTTCCCCCTGGTTCCTTTTCCCTTCAAGAACAGCCAAAAGACTGGGGCTAACTGAGTTTAAGAGATTCTGAAGTGTGTGTCCTCTTCATGAAACACAGTTATGTTCTTACCTGCTATGTTTTGACTATGCTCTTCAGTTGCTATTTTTCATGTTTTGTAAAAATGTTTTCTATTTCTTTTCTTTTTTATCCAGTTGCTCAAAGGCCCTGATGAGAATCTCCAAGGAATCATAAGAGATTCGAAACGCGTAGGCCCTTCCTCACACTGTTCTGCCACTGATCTAAGAGTTACAACTTTACATAGATCATTAGCTATTTGTTGGACACTCTCTAATTTCTATCGGATTTGTAAAAAACTGTTCGAAAGTGCCAAACTTTTGTCATTTGCCGCTATGGAGTACAAATAGTGTGTTTACATTCAGGCAGTTACAGTGCCTTTTGTTTTTTCCTGTTGTAGATAATGTATATATGGTATGAGTGAAATTAGCTTGTGTGCTGTTGAATGCTTGGTGAAAGTGATATGATTGTAGGAACGAATGGTGGTTCGCTCTAACTTGATTGCCTTTTCATGTGTCCCCTTGCATCCTAGTTTTTCCTTTAATGTTTCACCCCCAAATGTACAAATGCGTTTTATAAAAATTTATTGAATACACAATAAAGTTGCGACTAAAAAGCAATCCCTTTTCTGAATTTGACTTTCAGTTAGTGGAGGATTTACCTCATGTTACATTCACCTTTATCAGCACTGGCATCTTTGTTTTGTTGTTTATGATATAGGCTCAGCCTTGCTGATTAGAGCCAGCCCTATTTTGTTTTTCATAATCACATACTTTTAGAAAGTTAGCATTTGCTTGCTTACCATTTCAGCCCGCCTCTGCTGGTATGTGTATCTGACTGTTTGGGATGTGTGAGTGACAGGGCTGGGGGATGACAGGTGGTGAATGCGCAGATTACACCTTAGTGGGAGGTAGGAGTGGCTCTTGACTCTGAATCTTGCTGTGCTCTGCCACCACAATGCTGGCTCCACCCTCCTGGGGAGCGACTGAGGACTCAGCCGACACCTGGCCCAGGAAGGGCGAAGCCCCATCAACAAGGTACTTCTGGCTGCCCCTGTCCACACAATGGTGGCTCCACCTCCTGTGGGGCGTCTGATGCGCCTGCCCCTCACACTGAAAGCAGAAGCCGGAGTACACCCACCGGAGTACTCAAGGACTGAAAGTGGCTATGCAAAGGCCCCCCTGGACTGCGAGAACAAAAGAAATGCAGTATAAAAGAAGGAGCCCTGCTCCTTGTAAATTAGATCCTGTTTGGGCTACAGAAGGAGCTCTGCCCGACGAGAAGGACCGGGAAGGACAAGGAAGAGTACTGGCTCTTGCCTGTGTCTGGTGCGTTGCTGCCGAAGGAGAGGAAGAAGGAAAGACTACAAGAAGACTTTTTGCTTTGAGAAACTTTGTGCCAAACTCTGTTGAGAGATCTCCAAGGGCTTGCTGTGAACCTGCCCCCTGACCAGCGCCCCAGGACCAGTGGGCGCTACATCCTGAAGAAAGCGACTGTGTGTGCTGCCTATCGCTGCAGTACCGACGGAGGAATCTCCTCCAAGGCAACGACATCCACCTGACCACCGTGACCGGGGCCCAAAGCAACAGCGAGAGCAACGTGAGGTCCAGCTGCCGCTGGCCCGAACATCGTGACCGCAACTGCACCGGGAACCCGAGAGCAAAGTGAAGGAGGACCTGTCCGGTCCGAGCTCCCGAGTTGACTGCGCCACGAGCAGCCAATCCAATTGCAAAGACGGACAGTCGCCCTGTGAGAATCCCCCTGGTCGGTATCCTGCCCGACAGCTCAGCTGTGAGCGCACAGCTGCAACCGGCACTTGGCTGGGTACGTCCTGCACTTGAGGACCGTACTGCCACTTGCCGCCACCACACAGCCGCCGCCCCAGGGTCGGAGCGAACGACGAGGAAAGGACCCTGCCGCCACAGAGCACCGCTGCCCCGGATGACCCGTGACCTGCCGGCTGAGAGCCACAACGAACAGCGACCCCGGAAAAGCAACGCGACGTGGGACAGCTCCCCTGGAAGCCGCCCGATCCACAAAGAAATATGAAAGGTACTGTGTTGTATCCTCCCGGTGCGAGCAACCTGCAATCCGAGCTCGCGCCGTGCCCTCCGCTCCCAACGCGAGCCGCCTCTGAAACCGAGGCTCGCACTGCTCCTGGCCCTCGAGGCCCACGCGGAGAGCGCATTGAGGCGCTACGAGACACTGGACCTTGTCAAACCTGGGCAGAAGGCCCAAAAGATCACTTATTGCTAAAAGAGAACTGTGGCAACCTGAACTCAAGTAACCTGGAACCGATATTGAAAGTTGATAACTGTATTTACAAGCCTGCTTGAAATCTATATAAAGATATATATTTTTACAAATACAGTTTGGTGTCATTGTGTGGTGGGTTGGTTGTGATGGTGTGATATTGCAAATGTTTAACCCTATGTGCCCCAAAGATTAGCCTAAGACTGCTTAAGCCACACTACCTAGAGGGTAAGCAGAGGTTGTCTGGAAGACAGCAAAATGTTTTTTTGAGCATGCGAAGAATGTTGAAGCAGGATGAAGAGACGGCGTTGACTTGTCTATTCATTGAAAGTGAGGAATCCAGGATGACGCCCAGGTTCCGTGCGTGGTCCGTCAGGATGGGTGCTTTTCCAAGGGCTTCTGGCCACCAAGAGTCGTCCCAGGCAGAGGGGGAGGTACCTAAGATAAGGACTTCTGTTTTATCTGAGTTCAGTTTCAGACGGCTGTGTTTCATCCATTCGGCTACTTCTTTCATTCCTTCGTGTAGGTTAGTTTTGGCGGTGCTAGGGTCATTGGTGAGTGAAAGGATCAGTTGAGTGTCATCCGCGTAGGAGATGATGTTGAGGTTGTGTTGGCGTGCGATGGCCGCGAGGGGGCTCATGTATACGTTGAAGAGGGTGGGACTGAGTGAGGATCCTTGGGGTACGCCGTAGATGACTTCAGTGGCCTCTGAGATGAATGGTGGGAGGCGGACTCTCTGGGTTTTTCCGGTGATCCATTCCAATGCTTTTCCTTGTATTCCGATGTTTCTGAGGCGCTGTAGAAGGGTGCTATGGCAGACTGTGTCGAAGGCTGCGGAGAGGTCAAGGAGGATGAGGGCGACTGTGTCTCCATTGTCCGGGAGAGTTCGAATGTCGTCTGTTGCTGCGATGAGGGCGGTTTCAGTGCTGTGCTTGGCTCGGAAGCCGGATTGTGAGGAGTCGAGGGATTTGTTTGTTTCAAGGAAGGCAGCGAGCTGGTTGTTGACCGCTTTCTCGATGACTTTGGCCGGGAATGGAAGGAGCGAGATGGGGCGGTAGTTTTTGAGTTCGGTGGGGTCAGCTGTGGGTTTCTTCAGGAGGGCGCTGAGTTCGGCATGTTTCCAGCTTTCCGGGAAGGTTGCGGAGTCGAGGGAGCAGTTGATGACGTCTCGGAGGTGCGGTGCTATGATGGAGTCTGCTTTGTTAAAGATGTGGTGCGGGCATGGGTCTGTGGGGGATCCTGAGTGGATAGAGTTCATCAGACGGATGGTGTCCTCAGTGGAGATTGGTTTCCAATCATTGAGGGTGTTCAAGGGAGGTGGGGGTCCTGCAAGGGGTTGGGTGGGTTGGTCTTCGGGTTGGTTGTCGAAGCTGTTGTGGATGTCTGCGATTTTGTTGTGGAAGAATGAGGCTAGGGAGTCGCAGAGGGCTTGGGAGGGGCTGATGTCGTTGGAGTTGGCCGTGGGACTGGTAAATTTCTTGACGATGTTAAATAGTTCTTTGCTGTTGTGGGCATTGTTATCTAGTCAGTCCTTGAAAACGGCTTTCTTGGCATTTCGGATCAGTTGGTGGTGTATGCGGGTGGCGTTTTTGAAGGCTTCCTTGGTGCTGGTGGTTGGATCTTTTTTCCAGGCCTTCTCAAGGGAGCGGCAGAGTTTCTTGGATTTCTTAAGATCATCGTTGAACCAGGAGGCCTTCTTGCTGCCGAGTTTGTTTTGTCATTTTTTCAGTGGTGCTAGGATGTCGGCGCTGTTGGATAACCATAGGGTGAGGTTGGAGGCGGCTTGATCGGGATTTGAGGAGTGGGCTGGGTGTTAAGAAGAAGCGATGAGGAGATCTGGTCGATGGTGATTTTGTTCCAGTTTCTTTGCAGAGTTGGTTGGGGGTGGTTGTTGGGTTTGGGCTTGTTGTAGGTAAAGTGAACGCAGCTGTGGTCAGTCCAAAGGAGATTCCTGGTGTGACTGAAGGAGACATGATTGCTGGAGGTGAAGATAGGGTCGAGTGTATGACCTGCGATGTGGGTGGGGGAAGTGACAAGTTGTTTATGTCCGACCGGAACGGGACCGGAACGGGAGCCCACCCCGCCGGTCAGGACCTGGAGGAGGCTGGGAGCGCGAGCTGTTCTCGGGGGGGCCCTCGGAGACAGCAGGAGAGCCCCGCTTGTGTCCCGCCTTTGTCCCGCCTTTGTCCCTCCGCCACCTGCAGAGATGGCAGCAAGAGGGAGCCCCGAGTGAAGAGCCCGGAGGGAGGGAGGGGGCCTCGAGGCACATTGCCGGTGCCTGCCCCCTCCGCTTTGAAGTTCGGGTTAGGGAAACCCCCCCACGAGATCGGCACATCGCCTGCAGGGCTCCCAGTGGAAGAGGAGCCCTGCCCTCGCGGGGAGAAGCGGACGGAAGTGTCGAGTGGCTGCGGGGCTCCCGTGAGGAAAAGGGAGCCCCGATTGTGGTGCAGAAGCTCCAGGAGAAGACCGCGTGGAGCCTCCTGATCGCCCCCCGTGACAAAGGGGCCAGCAGTGTAGTTGGAGCCCGGACCAGCAGCCTAGAAGCAGCCGGTGAGTGGGGCTGCTTATAGTGGAGTTAGGGGGTGTGTCGGGGCACAGGGTCGGTGCCCGCCCCCAGGACAAGACTAGCTTTCCAGGTGCCCCGTCTGGCAGTTGGCACCTTCAACGTTGGGCCTGAGCGGAGCCGAGGGCCCCAGCAGACTATGCCAGTTGTAGGGGGCCCGAGATCTAGCCCAGAGGGTCCCCCAAGGGATTATTGCCATATCTCAGGTTAATTGTGGGCATCCCTATGCGTTATGCTGCTAAGGCCTCCCCCCTCACTCGGACTCAGTCAGGCAGGCCCTGGCTTACACACGCTGCAGACACTCAGTGTTCAAAGAAGGGCCCCCCGCTCCGCGGCCTCCCCCCTCACTCGGACTCAGTCAGGCAGGCCCTGGCTTACACACGCTACAGACAGTCAGTGTTCAAAGAAGGGCCCCTCCGCTCCGCGGCTTCCCCCCTCACTCGAACTCAGTCTGCTGTGCGGCCCTGGCCTCAGTCATCATCACATCAAGACATGATTGTCATCATTATATATATAAAATTATAAATACGCCTGCCCTGCCCCCAAGCGCGACCTACTTTTTTTTATAGTATTCGAAAATTTCAACTCAGAGTCTAAGTGTCACCGTCGGAAAGACGTGCTGCTGGTGCTGCCTGGCCTGCGCGCACAAGACAGAGAGGGAGCCCCGCCCCCTACTAGAAACTTAAGAGTACAGTAGTAGTACACAGTCACAGCAACGGCACGGCGCGCACGTCCCCAAATGGCCAATCACTGAATGGCTTCACATGCTGAAGTCACAGTGATTGGTCATGATTGATAAAGTGCTGAGCCTAGCCAGTGTGCCACCACTCACGCGCGGCATCCAATAATGGATTGCCTGTCCTTCCGCGCGGTGGACCAGTCAATCCTGGCGTTGCATAAGTGCCAGGATTGGCTAGGTGGGCACACAGACTACTCGCCCTGGCACCTTTAAAATGACGGGCCCGGATAAAGCAGCACCATCACTTGGCCCCTTCGGTCCTTCTCAGCCTCTAATGGGAACTTCACGCTAACGTGCATGCATGGGCAAGTTTCTGCCCGAAATTCCTCATGCGCAGGCTGCAGACCACCAGCCAGCCAGCCCGGCAGCCCCACCCCCTGCGCACTGCCTATTCCATCGGGTGTTTCCCGCAAGCGGATTGAAGCGGCGCTTTATGTTATTATCGGTGCTCTCACAGTGTGTCACGCAGCGCAGGTGCGTCCACCAGGCTTAGTAGTGCTACGCCCCAATGGACGCACCGCTGCTGACTATGATATAGGGTCCTATGTAAAGGAGTAGAATATTTTCGAGTAATGAAATGCCCCTCCCCTGTTCTTCAGACCAGTAACACCCACTCATTTTTATGATACAATGCAAACTGTGGGAGAAATTTCTGGTTCATACTTGATATCTCTATCTTAGGAATTAGTTGTTTCAAAGATAAATTGTTTTATTTTTTGTCAGTGAATCTTTGTTGGGAGAGTGAGGTGATTACTGTAAACAAAGAAACAAAGCCTGGAAGAGGCCATCTTAATATTTTAGGAGACAGTTGTGCTCTTAAACCAGAAACTCAAAACCTAATTAGAACCTACAATTCAGTCTTGTTCGGGGATATAAAACCGTATCAAATATAAGGAATAAGCCACAGACATCGGAAAATTAGAAATAAGCTATTCTTTCAATTGTCGCTTTGACACATGACCTATGACACATTTGATTGGATCTGGTGTTTAAAACTCCATGGTATTTACCTCTGTTTTCTTTGCTATGTAGCAAGTTGTGGATTTGAAAAACTGCAAATAAATTATTTAAAAGAATAAATAAGCTGCCCAGTTTAATTGCAAAACTGACCGAAATACTCATATATTCTTTAAAATACCGATATATTCATTGAAATACAGATATATATGTTCATTAAAATACAGATATATATTCATTAAAATACTGATATATTCATTGAAATTCAGACTGTCTCTTCCAGTTGTCGCCTTTCTGTAAATACTCTTTAGTCCTTTACGTCAGGGTGTGGAAGATGCAATCTGAAGTGAAGCTATAAATACTTTTTTCAGCAGCAACCAAGTGTGAGGCCCTGTACTTGAACTGTCTGACCCTTAAAAACATTCACGTCTGTGACATCTGAAATCCCAGCTCTTTGCAGGTATAAATGCTTGTTTGTGTGAAATGTATTCACAGCTGGAGCCTGGAGGTGGCAGTACCGTCAGGGGCCACCAGAGAGCGGTCCTCGCCTGCTTATGAAATCCACTGAGCTGCACACTGTATAAAAGGGAGAAGGGTTTCCTCTTCCGGGTCAGCGGTGGTAGAGACAGCACGAGCAGCGGCGGTGACATCACTTCCAGCCTCTCCTCGTGTGTCCAGCCTGCTTCAGAGGAGGAAGGACTCTTGTCTGTCTGTATTTGCAGTTACCTCCATCTTCAGACCCCCCCTCAGACCCCAGATCTGCCCCTTCCCCCCCAGATCTGCCCCTCCCCCCTCAGACCCCAGAACTGCCCCCCCCCCCCCCCCAGGAGGAGGAGAGAGCCTGGACAGGTTTCTGCTCAGGTAGGAGAGCTGCCAACTCACTTGGCTGCAATTTATGAATCCAAGGATCAGAACCCCCCCCCCCCATTCATGGTGAGGTCAGGAGACCTCCGCTCTTCCTAGGGTGACCAGATTTTCAAAATTAAAAACCGGGACGGGCACAAACATAAAAAGAGGATATATATATATATATATATATATATATATATATATATATATATATATATATATATATATATATATATATATATATATATATATATATATATATATATATATATATATATATATTACCTACTGGCAGTCGCCAGTAGGTATATATAGTTAGGATTTTTTCTCTATGGGATTTTTGAAAATTCTATGTCTAATAACTTTGGCGTTTGTGGACGGAATTGGCTGAAATTTTCAGGAAAATGGAACATTTTGTTTCTGAGCAGCCCCTGACAATTTGGGGGGGGGTTTCATCAAGGGGGGGCCGAGAAAAAAGGGGGGTCCCAAAACGCGTTTTTCCCATGTTAATTTCCATAGGGCGGTTGGCCTCACTTTTAGCTCGAACGGCTGAATGGATTTGCACGAAACTTGGCAAAATTGTAGGGACTGTTAGCCCGATGTGCCTTTGCTAGGTCTCAATATATGTGCTCCAGTGGATTTTGAGTAATTTAGGTTCAAAAAAAGATATATATCTGGGCGGAGCCTAACCACACATCTGATCTGATTGGCTGTCAGCACTTCATCCAAGAAGTGTTGGCAGCCATCTTGGGACCAATATACATGATAGCACCTCATTAAAAAGCATTGTAGTTAATAGAGGGTTTTAGGACTTTAGTTACATTATAAATCATTTGTTGATGGTACCATACTCGTTTTAGGAATTGTGGTGGGTTCTAAGGTGATTTTACCATGTGAAAAAACCTTCTGCTGTGATATCATGAATATTGTTTGAAAGAAAACTAATATCTCATGATTTTCCCACAGTGGTTTGGAAGGGGATCTATAAGCTAAACTGAAAGCATATTTTCTGTAAATTCACATTATCTTTCTCAGTCATGTGAAAATGAAGTCTGACATTCTCAGTAAAACATGTACATCCAACAAGGACAGAGACTGTCAGTTGATTCCTTTGTGTTCTACTGCAGCCTCCTAGAGTGTTCTAAAGAACAACTAGAGCGCTAACAGTCCTACTTATTACAAAGGTATGGCACACCTGAAGCCATCTTGATTGGAATAAAGTGGTAACTCTTAAAACATTTAATTTAAAAAGAAACAACATGAGGGGGTATATTTTGCCATAGAAAGTATGATTAGTGCTGCAGAATGAAAAATTAGGGCACATTTTGAGTGACTTCTCAAATCCTTTTCTATTTCATTAAAACATTCTGACATGCAGTCTCCCAAAATGGCCACCAGAGACAAAAGAGCCCAAATGTAGCCCAAATATCACCCAGATGTAGCCCAAGTATAGCCCAATGACAGAATGTCCCAGAGTGTTCTAAAGAACAACTAGAGCGCTAACAGTCCTACTTATTACAAAGGTATAGCACACCTGGAGCCATCGTGATGGGAATAAAGTGGTAACTCTTAAAACATTTAATTTAAAAAGGAACAAAATGAGGGGGTATATTATGCAATAGAAGGTATTATTAGTGCTGCAGAAAGAAAAATTAGGGCACATTTTGAGTGACTTTTCAAATCCTCTTCTATTTCATTAAAAAATTCTGACATGCAGTCTCCCAAAATGGCCACCAGAGACAAAAGAGCCCAAATGTAGCCCAAATATCACCCAGATGTAGCCCAAGTATAGCCCAATGACAGAATGTCCCAGAGTGTTCTAAAGAACAACTAGAGCGCTAACAGTCCCACTTATTACAAAGGTATGGCACACCTGAAGCCATCTTGATTGGAATAAAGTGGTAACTCTTAAAACATTTAATTTAAAAAGGAACAAAATGAGGGGGTATATTTTGCCATATGAATTATGATTAGTGCTGCAGAAAGAAAAATTAGGGCACATTTTGAGTGACTTCTCAAACCCTCTTCAATTTCATGAAAAAATTCTGACATACAGTCTCCCAAGATGGCCACCAGAGACAAAAGAGACTAAATGTAGCCCAAATATCACCCAGATGTACCCCAAGTATAGCCCAATGACAGAATGTCGCAGAGTGTTCTAAAGAACAACTAGAGCGCTAACAGTCTTACTTATGACAAAAGTATGGCACACCAGAAGCCATCTTGATTGGAATGAAGTGGTAAGTCTGAAAACACTCAATTTAAAAAGGAACAACATGAGGGGGTTAATTTTGCCATAGAAAGTATGATTAGTGCTTCAGAAAGGAAAATTAGGGATCATTTTGAGTGACTTCTCAAATCCTCTTCTATTTCATTAAAAAAAAATTCTGACATGCAGACTGAAACATGCACTTTGAATACCAGCAGCAGACATCCCTGGTGAGCAGTAGCTTTACTACAGTGATCTAATGTGCAACTAGAGTGCTAACATTCAGAATTCATGGCAAATGTGTGACACATCTGAATGCCTTTTTGATGGAACCAAAGTAAACAAGCATTGAAAATGCAATAGATCTCGCCCTCGTTTAAGTTAAAGCCATTCTGTTTGTAATGAGGTGGCTTTTTAGCTTTGCTTTTATTAGTGTTTCTTCAACTTTCATGTAAATAACATGCATCTGTATGCATATAAGTATATGTATGCATGCATTTATGTTTGTATTTATATAGATATACAGATGATATATGTTTATATATGTATGTATATATATATATATATTCACTGAAAAAACCATAGGCTATAGACCATATATGGTTAGGAATTAGCATTTACAAAACCTTGAAAATTCACTGAAAAAACCATAGGTTATAGACCATATATAGTTAGGAATTAGCATTTACAAAACCTTGAAAATTCACTGAAAAAACCATAGGTTATAGACCATATATAGTTAGGAATTCGCATTTACAAATCCTTATTTTACTCACACAAAACCATTGAAATTCCATATATAGTTAGTTGCACTAACTATATATCGCGCACCCGCAATCCACTGCTGATGATGTCACATATTACATCATTCATGACATGGTCAGTGACATCACTGATGACATCACTGATGACATCTCAAATGACATCACTGATGACATCACTGATGACAACATCCAGTGACTGTATGTTTCTGTAAAGTTAAAATATGTCTTACATATTGAAGAATGAGTGGATGTATAAGTGTCTGGATGAAGGATTTAGTAGGTGCATGACTGACTGTATGAGTGAGTGATTAAACGTGTCTCACTGAGTGCATGGGTTAGTGACTAAACTGTCTTAATTTGTGCATCATTATGTCTGTTGTTCTGTAAACTGTTGCATGTGTTGATAAGTAGCTATATGAGTAACTATATGGGTTATTGATTGGTTGCCCAAGTATTTGTATGGGAGACTGAGTGTGTGTGTGGGTGACTGGGAGGTGTATGACTCTGTGCATAGATGTGTGAGCAGTTGATTCACTAGATGTATGGTTTCAAAAGTGCATGTGGAAACAGCTGTATGGGCGGTTGACTGTGTGCATGAGTGTATTGGTGAGTGAATGGATATCTCAGTGCTACATGTCAAAGTAAGTACATATGTAACACACAGTACATGTGAGAGTTGACATATATAAATAACTGTGCATAAGAGCCAGTGAATGTGTGAGTGGCTGTATGGATCATTGTGAACTTGTATCAGGGATTGTATAAGAGAGTAAATATGTGTTAGTATATGTTTGAATAAGTAAAGTTTGTATAACTGTATAGTTGAGGAAATGGAGGTGCGATTGATTCTTTGCATGACTGACTAGGTGTGTGAGTAACTCCATGGATGAGTGACAGTCTGTGAGTGTCTGTTTACACTGATTGTATCTAAGGTTATATTAGAGTCTGAAGAGGTTCATCGTATTATCACATGAATGATATCATCAGTGATGTGATCAGTAATGTCAAATGAGATGTCATCAGTGATGTCACCAGTGATGTCATTTGAGATGTCTTCAGTGATGTCATTTGAGATGTCATCAGTGATGTCACTGACCATGTCATGAATGATGTAATATGTGACATCATCAGCAGTGGATTGCGGGTGCGCGATATATAGTTAGTGCAACTAACTATATATGGAATTTCAATGGTTTTGTGTGAGTAAAATAAGGTTTTGTAAATGCGAATTCCTAACTATATATGGTCTATAACCTATGGTTTTTTCAGTGAATATATATATACACACACATACACATATATATATATATATATATATATATATATATATATATATACATACACACACATATATACATATACACACATATATATACACACATACACACACATATATATATATATATATATATATATATATATATATATATATATATATATATATATATATATATATATATATATACACACACATATATATCTATACACACAAATATATATTACCTACTGGCGATAGCCAGTAGGAATATATAGTTAGGATTTTTTTCCTATGGGACTTTTGAAAATTCTATGTCTAATAACTTTGGCGTTTGTGGACATTTTTTAAGAACACAAACATATATATTTGTGCTCTTTTAAAGAAATGTATTTTTACATTACCTCCTGTTCTGGAAAGAGGACCAGGGTCGGCTGCTGGTGGGCCTGGCCTTGCCCTGTGACCTCTGCAGCCCTGATTCACACCTCATTAATTGCTCAAGTGAGGCGAAGCAGCACAGCAGGAGAGGAAAAGAACTGAACTTCTGCCGCCGTTTCCTGGAGGGCGGGTCGCAATGTGAGCCTGCATAACACTAATTAACTTGCAGGTTCACCCGACCCTTCTTAAAAACCGGGACATTTCTTTTAATAACCCAGGCACTACCCAAACACCCGGACATTTCTCCAAGTTGGAGAAAAGTGTCGGGACACCGGGTCACTTCTCTAAAACCCCAGACCGTCCGGGGAAAACTGGGACGTCTGGTCACCCTAAGCTCTTCCTGATGATGAGCCTGAGTGGGGAGGAGGAGAGCCCTGTCCAGGGGCAGAGGAGGAGAGGCCTGTCCAGAGGCAGAGGAGGAGAGGCCTGTCCAGGGGTGCAGAGGAGGAGAGGCCTGTCCAGGGGCGCAGAGGAGGTGAGGCCTTTCCAGGGGTGCAGAGGAGGAAAGGCCTGTCCAGGGGTGCGGAGGAGGTGAGGCCTGTCCAGGGGAGCAGAGGAGGTGAGGCATGTCCAGGGGTGCAGAGGAGCTGAGGCCTGTCCAGAGGGGTGCAGAGGAGGAGAGGCCTGTCCAGGGGAGAAGAGGAGGTGAGGCCTGTCCAGGGGTGCAGAGGAGGAGAGGCCTGTCCAGGAGTGCAGAGGAGGAGAGGCCTGTCCAGGGGCGCAGAGGAGGTGAGGCCTGTCCAGGGGTGCAGAGGAGGAGAGCCCTGTCCAGGGGTGCAGAGGAGGAGAGGCCTGTCCAGGGGCAGAGGAGGAGAGGCCTGTCCAGGGGTGCAGAGGAGGAGAGGCCTGTCCAGGGGCGCAGAGGAGGCGAGGCCTTTCCAGGGGTGCAGAGGAGGAAAGGCCTGTCCAGGGGTGCGGAGGAGGTGAGGCCTGTCCAGGGGAGCAGAGGAGGTGAGGCCTGTCCAGGGGAGAAGAGGAGGTGAGGCCTGTCCAGAGGGGTGCAGAGGAGGAGAGGCCTGTCCATAGTAGAAGAGGAGATGAGGCCTGTCCTGGGGTGCAGAGGAGGAGAGGCCTGTCCAGGAGTGCAGAGGAGGAGAGGCCTGTCCAGGGGCAGAGGAGGAGAGGCCTGTCCAGGGGTGCAGAGGAGGAGAGGCCTGTCCAGGGGCGCAGAGGAGGCGAGGCCTTTCCAGGGGTGCAGAGGAGGAAAGGCCTGTCCAGGGGTGCGGAGGAGGTGAGGCCTGTCCAGGGGAGCAGAGGAGGTGAGGCCTGTCCAGGGGAGAAGAGGAGGTGAGGCCTGTCCAGAGGGGTGCAGAGGAGGAGAGGCCTGTCCATAGTAGAAGAGGAGATGAGGCCTGTCCTGGGGTGCAGAGGAGGAGAGGCCTGTCCAGGAGTGCAGAGGAGGAGAGGCCTGTCCAGGGGCGCAGAGGAGGCGAGGCCTGTCCAGGGGTGCAGAGGAGGAGAGGCCTGTCCAGGGGCAGAGGAGGAGAGGCCTGTCCAGGGGCGCAGAGGAGGTGAGGCCTATCCAGGGGTGCAGAGGAGGAGAGGCCTGTCCAGGGGCAGAGGAGGAGAGGCCTGTCCAGGGGTGCAGAGGAGGAGAGGCCTGTCCAGGGGTGCAGAGAAGGAGAGCCCTGTCCAGGGGTGCAGAGGAGGAGAGGCCTGTCCAGGTGTGCAGAGGAGAGGAGGCCTGTCCAGGTGTGCAGAGAAGGAGAGGCCTGTCCAGGGGTGCAGAGGAGGAGAGGCCTGTCCAGGGGTGCAGAGGAGGAAAGGCCTGTCCAGGGGCAGAGGAGGAGAGGCCTGTCCAGGGGTGCAGAGGAGGAGAGGCCTGTCCAGGTGTGCAGAGGAGGAGAGGCCTGTCCAGGGGTGCAGAGGAGGTGGATCCTGTCCATGGGGGTGCAGAGGAGGAAAGGCCTGTCCAGGGGTGCAGAGGAGGAGAGCCTTGTCCAGGAGTGCAGAGCAGGAGAGGCCTGTCCAGGGGTGCAGAGGAGGAGAGGCCTGTCCAGGGGCCCAGAGGAGGTGAGGCCTGTCCCGGGGTGCAGAGGAGGAGAGCCCTGTCCAGGGGCGCAGAGGAGGTGAGGCCTGTCCCGGGGTGCAGAGGAGGAGAGCCCTGTCCAGGGGCGCAGAGGAGGTGAGGCCTGTCCAGGGGTGCAGAGGAGGAGAGACCTGTCCAGGGGGATAGAGGAGGTGAGGCCTGTCCAGGGGTGCAGAGGAGGAGATGCCTGTCCAGGGGTGCAGAGGAGGAGAGGCCTGTCCAGGGGTGAGGAGGAGGAGAGGCCTATCCAGGGGCGCAGAGGAGGTGAGGCCTGTCCAGGGGTGCAAAGGAGGAGAGCCCTGTCCAGAGGTGCGGAGGAGGTGAGGCCTGTCCAGGGGAGCAGAGGAGGTGAGGCCTGTCCAGGGGAGAAGAGGAGGTGAGGCCTGTCCAGAGGGGTGCAGAGGAGGAGAGGCCTGTCCAGGGTAGAAGAGGAGGTGAGGCCTGTCCTGGGGTGCAGAGGAGGAGAGGCCTGTCCAGGAGTGCAGAGGAGGAGAGGCCTGTCCAGGGGCGCAGAGGAGGCGAGGCCTGTCCAGGGGTGCAGAGGAGGAGAGGCCTGTCCAGGGGCAGAGGAGGAGAGGCCTGTCCAGGGGTGCAGAGGAGGTGAGGCCTGTCCAGGGGTGCAGAGGAGGAGAGGCCTGTCCAGGGGCGGAGGAGGAGAGGCCTGTCCAGGGGTGCAGAGGAGGAGAGGCCTGTCCAGGGGTGCAGAGAAGGAGAGCCCTGTCCAGGGGTGCAGAGGAGGAGAGGCCTGTCCAGGTGTGCAGAGGAGAGGAGGCCTGTCCAGGTGTGCAGAGAAGGAGAGGCCTGTCCAGGGGTGCAGAGGAGGAGAGGCCTGTCCAGGGGTGCAGAGGAGGAAAGGCCTGTCCAGGGGCAGAGGAGGAGAGGCCTGTCCAGGGGTGCAGAGGAGGAGAGGCCTGTCCAGGTGTGCAGAGGAGGAGAGGCCTGTCCAGGGGTGCAGAGGAGGTGGATCCTGTCCATGGGGGTGCAGAGGAGGAAAGGCCTGTCCAGGGGTGCAGAGGAGGAGAGCCTTGTCCAGGAGTGCAGAGCAGGAGAGGCCTGTCCAGGGGTGCAGAGGAGGAGAGGCCTGCCCAGGGGCGCAGAGGAGGTGAGGCCTGTCCCGGGGTGCAGAGGAGGAGAGCCCTGTCCAGGGGCACAGAGGAGGTGAGGCCTGTCCAGGGGTGCAGAGGAGGAGAGCCCTGTCCAGGGGTACAGAGGAGGTGAGGCCTGTCCAGGGGTGCAGAGGAGGTGAGACCTGTCCAGGGGGATAGAGGAGGTGAGGCCTGTCCAGGGGTGCAGAGGAGGAGATGCCTGTCCAGGGGTGCAGAGGAGGAGAGGCCTGTCCAGGGGTGCGGAGGAGGAGAGGCCTATCCAGGGGCGCAGAGGAGGTGAGGCCTGTCCAGGGGTGCAGAGGAGGAGAGCCCTGTCCAGGGGTGCAGAGGAGGTGAGGCCTGTCAAGGGAGGCAGAGGAGCTCAGGCTTGTCCGAGGGGCCGAGGAGGTGAGGCCTGTCCAGAGGTGCCGAGGAGGTGAGGCCTGTCCAGGGGCGCAGAGGAGGTGAGGCCTGTCCAGGGGGGAGAAGAGGTGAGGCCTGTCCAAGGGTGCAGAGGAGGTGAGGCCTGTCCAGGGGGTGCAGAAGAGGTCAGGCCCGTCCAGGGGGTGCAGAAGAGGTCAGGCCTGTCCTGGGGTGCAGAGGAGGTCAGGCCTGTCCAGGGGTGCAGAGGTGGTGAGGCCTGTCCAGGGGTGCAGAGGAGGTGAGGCCTGTCCAGGGGGGGAAAGGAGGTGAGGCCTGTCCAGGGTGTACAGAGGAGGTCAGGCCTGTCCAGGGGGCAGTGGAGGTGAGGCCTGTCCAGGGGTGCAGGGGAGGAGAGGCCTGTCCAGGGGCGCAGAGGAGGTAAGGCATGCCCAGGGGCGCAGAGGAGGTGAGGCCTGTCCGGGGGTGCAGAGGAGGGGAGGCCTGTCCAGGGTGTAGTATAGTTCCTATATTCCCAATAGGCATCTGCGCATTGGAATAATATAGACACCAGTGTAGACCTAGGACTGAAGTCGACTATATTAGACTTAATTATGAATGCCAGCTAGCTCAGAAGTCACTAGAAACTTTCTCGAATGTACAAGAAGGTTTTACGCTTCCTATTTAGACAAGAAGGGATTCGTTTCTGACAACCATACAACATGACATCTTTGCATCTCCATGAATGAGGAGGGAATCTCCAGAGTCGTTTTACATTTTAAATTTTTACGTGCATGCTTCGTTTCACCAGAAGTGTAGAGAAAGTAAGAGACGGGCGTTTTCAATAAAAGGTATTATTTATTGAACAGTCTGCTTTCTCACACATGAGAAGGGATTTGCTACAATCCCAATACTTGCCGTAAAGTAAAGTGCGTACAGTACAAAGAGTATTATAAAATAATACTGTAAAAGCATGATATAGTTTCTAAGCCATAAGATGCATCTAAGACGGTTTAAAATATATACGAAGATAAAACACTAAACATACTCAACTGGTGCTTCTAAGTTAGGCCTACCCCGGTGTACCTAACCTAAGCCTAGTACTGGGATGAAGTAAGTGAGAAGTACTATAAGTGTAGTCATTTTGCTAAAAGTCTAAAACCAAGCATTCTCTTAGAGTCTAATCAGCTCCGTACCTTGTTTAGAATGCGGGAGGGCTTGTATCTCTCCCTCTCAGAACTCAATCTCCCAGCAACCTGCAAGGGCAGCTGGGAAACACTGGAGCTGGATTTCTCAGCTGGACGAAAGACAGCGTCTCTCTCAGTGCGTCGGACGGGAGGGTCGGCTTCCTTCAGCACTCGCAGACAGCAGGGCGTCGGGCAAGAAGTCAGTCAATCTGCTCCAAACCACTGTGTGTCTGATTAGGCAAACCTGGGCATACTTATACTAAAAAGGTGCCTGGTTTGACGTCAAGGGTGGACATATTAACGTCACTATAAGCATGAAGTCATGTCTCAGAGCCTGTTGCACTTTTCTAGGGGCTTAGTGGCAGAGGAAACGCCATGTTAGGATTGTGTTGACTCTGACTATGGTCATGATTCTAATGTCCATATAAGGGTATAAAAGGTTAGATCCATATTTGGGCATGAATCAGGAATTAAATATTAGGGTCCTAGATTCCTTCACAACACCCACTCCACGTTGAGATGTTCATCCTTACTAAATACTAAGTAACTAAACATATCTAAGCATGTCTAAGCATTTCTAAGCATGTCTAAGCATGTGTATACAATCCCACCCAAAAATACAAAAAAAAACATTTTTCGCATTTAAATCATGGCATGTGCACATTAAATAGCATTGTACTGTACTGTTTCGAAAGCATTGATCTTGCTCACAGAAATTCATATCTCATATTTAAAAGCATTCACAAAACATATACAATAATGAAACGTCTCTTAGTACAGAAAAAAGGTCGAGATCATTTCATCACAATACTGAAAATGCAAAACTGCACACATGCTAGAGGCTGAGTGTAAAATGTGTCTCTATTTAAGGACTAAATCTTGTTCTTTAAGAATATTTCTACTTTGAGCAGAGTATCAAGTGCCAAAAGGTAAATATTTTGGGAACGGGAAAAGATAGTTGCTTCAAAGCAGAAAAAAGTCTCAAAAATAGGAATTCTGTTTTGAAAGTTTCTGAAGGCCAAAGTTAAGGTTTCAGTGAACTCGCTGTACTGCTACTTCAGTTGTTTTCCTCGTCGCTAGGCGAGAACATGGTTTCATGTAATTCTTTAAAGAATTCTTCTATCATAGTAGGGGAAAGTTCTGCCAAGTCTGAAAAAGCGGAAATAGTGCATATGTGCGGTGCATTACTGACATTGTTGTCATGATCAGCAATGTTTGGAAAAAGTTGTACCTGTGTGCCGCTTTCATCTCGTACCACACCTCCAGATTGTAAGTGTGTGGTCTCAATGAATGCCGTCATCAGAATCGGTAGCCGCTGGGGACAACACGTTGCATGAGCCATTACAGAACCAAGCAAAGCATCGACGTCCTGTGGTACTGCTGATGGGAGTGTAAGACAGATTTCTAACATGCATTCTTCTCCGCATAGCAGGCATCGTAGAACAGATAAGATGCAATTCTCCCAGATTGGTCTGAAGGACAGGAACCATGAGGTATTAAGGTCTCTTAGTCTAGCCAATCCGAGCACCTTAGCAATTCTATCTCGGCATTGCATTGCAAGTAGCGCTTGTTCCATTGTGAACTGGGTTGCTTCTGTGGCTGGACCTGCCATAACGGAGCAAAAGGAATAAAAATAGTATTTCAGCTATGAGTCCCAAAATGAGAGGCTGACCTCCAAACACAGAGTGTACGAAGTTCGGGAAAATGTTCAGGATTGCTTCAAAGGGTGCTAATAGTCCCGAAGAAATTGTCTTAACCCCTTCGACGCTCATGACGAGCTGGGCTCATCATGAAGCACACTGCTTGTGTGCTGATGACGAGCCCAGCTCGTCATGAACAATGCGGTTTCGCAAAACTCAGCGTATGAGCGGAAAAACCGCTGCACACATGTGGTTAAATACATTTGTGATGCCACTGGTATCAGACATGTTTAAAATTTGGCTCAGTATTTCTACGAAATGTACAGGGCAGTTGATAGATAATAATGAATGTATCTCGGCAGAGGTCCTTGCGACTTGCAGATCAAAGGTCTCTCTAGAGGAGGTCAAAGGCACAGTTTTCTGTAATAGAATACTTTTCATTCTGCTCAAAGTATCAATTAGAATAGAAGAGATATTCAAGGAAGGCCATAATGTTACCGCCTTGTCTGGTTTTACATTTGGATACAATACTTGCATACAACAAGTGACCTTGGACGACACGGTTACAAGATAACTTTTTCCTGGCAGCATGCCACAACAGCTGTGATCACTAAAAAAAACATAGCTACCGTGGGATACCTGTCTGAAAAAAGGCTCTGCAACGCAGGGGTCCCATGCATATGGCAAGAAAGGTTATTCGAAGAACCATCGCAGGCTCCATGCAAATCTATTTCTTGACACAGCATTGTACCGCGTTTTCACAATTTTTTCCACTAAGAAATACTGCCTTGTTGCCCCCATTCATACATTTGTGTGTGTATAGTACCGTCCAAGATGATCTGATGTAGCCACTACCCAACTTTTCATATTGACCTGCTGGTATATGTTTTAAACAGTATTGAAACTGAAAAGTTGTAATTGGAATTGTTATTGTTCCATGTATAATGCACTCAGTGACAGGTTTCTTTGATACTGTCAGTGATAATCTTTCTAGTTTATCAATGCTTAGCACCGTATAGTCTGCTCCCCTTTGTGCCAAAGAGATCTGTTTATCTTTAAGATTAAATGCAGCAAACAGTGACATGGTGTTAATTAGACGCCATGGCACATAGCCTGAACGCAGGTTTTGCAACGTCTAGCCCAACTGAAAAATAGAACGTAATTGAGACTGCCCGTGCTGTAGCATTAGCAAGTCCTGTTCTATTATATCAATAGCAGATGATACAATGCAGTCCAAAGAATATATTCTGGAGGACAGAGTCGTTAACCCATTGTCCACTACAGAAAATGTTTTTTCCAAATTCATACAATCAATTTCTCGTATTTTCTCTGCAGTTTCAATCTGTGTCACTTTCCAAGCCTCATTGTACAAGGCGTATATACTGGTCCATATGAAACTTTTTGACGCTGTTTGCGAGGCGTCAATAAGAAATCTCGCAAGTCAGCACCTTCTTTAAGTAATGTCAAGTGTTGCTTTATTTCGGGAAGTGTGGATTTCTGTAGCCATTCAAGGCATTGTTTTCCTACACTGTATGTGGTGATTATCCCTGGATGTTGTCTCTGGGAATATCTTGGGTCTGGCCTATTCAGAGTGAATCCTTGTGTCTTATTCAGGAATCTATCTTGACAGCTATTAGCGTCTGTGGGCCAGATCAACCATTTTCTACATTCAGGATTTGATCTGCTGTGATTTAAAATATGTGTTACGTCTATCTCTTCATCTGTAGTGGTGCTACTATCAGGGAAGGGCTGTGGTATAGACGGTTTGTTTAAATCTTTGATCTTGGCCATGCCAAAACATGTAGTTTGCTGGATTGTGTCATTCAAAAATATTATTTGTTCTGGGATAATGCCGGCCCTAAATAGTGCTTCCAACCCTTGCACCCGCCATTCTTTTGAACCCCAGATCGATTTTGTGTCTATGTTTTCTTTCTAGAAATCAAAACCAAATGTTGCTAATTGTTCATGGAATTTAGCAGAATATATCTGTTTTGTATTGGTCAACATATGTTTCATTCCTGTTTTATTCATCATCTTAAAATAAAGCGTTTCTGGGTCTGTTATGTTATACCTGAGAAGTATGTGAATTTCTCATAAAATGTTTTAGAACTACTCTTCGGTGGTGTGGGACAGTGTTCCCACTGATTATACATTAAAACATTTCTAGCATTTGATGATTTATGCAGGTAATGATGACCATAGTGATTAAAACAATACATTTGTTCGTAATTGGAAGAACCCTGTAAGTAATCATGGTTAGTGAATTTCGCAAACATTTCTAAATCTGACATCATATCATTAATTGTCTCAAAGTCCCAATCATCAGCAAATATGCTTGGTGCTGCAAAGTCACTCAATGACACTTTGAATTGGTGTGGATATCTCAGGAGTTCCACCGGGCCATAGATGTCATAATTCGTTTTGTCCCATGCTATACCTCCTGGTATCGGTGTTGCTGTGATGTTTACCAATGACAGTTCTCTTTTTTCAATGTGGGATGATTTGTGGGGCTTTGGAACCAAGTTGATGTTCTGACTTGCATAGTACTGTATTTTCCAGCAATCATCCTGCCTAAACACAAGACTAAAATGAGCCAAAGCAGGAGGAAAATTACTGATAATACAATCCACAATTCCATCCATGGTGAAATCAGGTATATTTCTCCTAGTTGATGAAAGAGTTCTTTAGTTCTTTAGTTCTTTCTTTGAAAGTTCTTTTCTCTGGCCTTTCCACAGATTCACTGGGATCCTCTGAAAAATCATCGAAGTTGATAAAGTAGCCAGATGCAGTTCTGTCAATTGTTCCAATGGCTTCTGTATTGCCTGTGATATGATTGTTCAGTCTGATTGCTAATTCATTGTTGGGGTTTTCTTGAGAAACACTTGTGTATTCAGATGCCACATCATTGTAAATTGGTGATTCTCTTTCTTTCGATTCAATTTGGGTTTCAAGAGGCAAAAGTTCCATTGATTTATTGCATAGTCCTTCATTTTTCACTGTAGATTTGTCAAATGTGATTAGTCTCTCAGTTTGAACCTCTTGAATTGTAACAAGGTTAGGTCTTCTGCTATACCTTTGGAGTCCACTGGGCCTACTGCTTATTATTGGCCACATGATTGTGGTTTTACAAGGTCGATTGATACAACTCTGTTTTCCTTTTTACCAGCAAGAGGCGGTAGTACTACTGATCTTGTTCCTCGAATTTCCAAGACAGGCACTGCTTTTCTGTATGAAGGCCCAAATTCCTTCTTTACCGCAATCTTCTCTCTGACCAGATCCCTAATCTTTGGAATCCAGACAGGTCTTGCTGGGACAGGTGGTTTCTCTTCAGTGGTCTTTGGCTTTTGCTTTGTGTTACACAGACTTCTTCTTTTTTCGTTCAAGTCCTGTAAGATAGCCAAACGATCCTTCACATTAAAAGTCTTTTGTTCCACCACTGAAGTACGACAATCGAGGTCTTTTATCAGCATTCTAGTGCCAAACAACAGTTCATACGGAGTGATTCCCCCCAGAGAATTTCTTGGTAGATTGTTAAGACTACGTTGGACACTTGTTAAATGTTTGACCCACCCATCACCCGAACCTAATACCCTGGCTGTTATGGATTGCTTTATGTCACGTTTTTTTCTTCTAACCACCGTACTTCCCTCAGGATGGAAGTGAAGAGATTACGGCAAAGCGCCACCTAAACTGGCCTGGCCTCCTTGTAAGCTCGAAAGTCACAACGAGGTCTGGTCTGAATGCAGTATGCCTATTGTGTATCTGCTGTTAATGACTCGCTGATCCTTTACAACAGTTTTGGCGTCAGCCGAGTGATGGGGCCTCATTTAACTATGTTTTGTCTTAACACTGACGGGATTGCTTTTTTCCTTTCGGACCTTTGCATGTAAACATCCTTATGCTCTCTAACAGGGATGTAGGGGCTGGACTGATGATATCGGTGTTAGTAATCTGGTCCGGTTCACCACTGCGATCTCTGTTGCAGTTTTCACAATTATTTGTGTAGATGTAAGCTTCAACGCTCATCCCCAGCCACCAGTACAATCAGTCTAATTCATCAATAGTGTCTCGAAGCCCCCGGTGAAGTGAACCCCATCCCATGTGTACATCCTCTATCAAGATCTCTCTCCGATTCCTGTTTGGAATTACTCTGTCACCCACTCCAGGGAGTCAAGCAAAAGGAATGGAATTCGCATCAATAATGTATTTATTTTTTGTTGGATAGTTCAACGGTAACGCTGCATAGCTGCCTGACATTGATACTCTTATGGCTAATAACGTTTCCCCGTCTATTTGTTTACTTGTACGCCTTATTTTATCTGTTGGAGCCTGCTGATAGGTTGTCCCTGTGGCTGTATCAGCAAATGAATTCCCTCCAACGTGAACCCCATCACGTTGATAACTCAGCGCGTCAGTCACGTGAGCCTTCGGTAGTTCTTCCTTTAAAAGAGCTACTTGTTCCCAAAGTTTTTTATGCTTTATTGTATCTTTGAAACCGTTTTCAACCCAACCCTGCAAATCTCTGTTGTAAGATCCTGCACAGTAGTATGATTCGCACACTATAAGTGTGGGGAATTCGCGATCCGTATTCTCCAATGCCATCTTCAATGCCTGTAGTTCAGCTCGCTGAGCTGTACAGTAGTTGTGTGTTTCATGTTTAGTGATCATACGTCTGAATTTACCATTGTGCCAACAACCTTTAGTAATTGAGTACGTACCCAGACAGGCATATTTGATGCTTCCCGAAGGAAATCCCATTGCGTTGGTATAGATATTATTTCTGTATGTTTGCAGAGGCAGAGTCTCAACTGGCATAGTATATTCATCTTCATATTCTAGATGCTTTAGTTCTTTTAACCTTTCGTCAAAGAAGTGTTCAACCTTCTCTGTAGCAAGTGTGGTAGCCCATTGTAAACATTCCTCATCTAGGACCACTCCCATTCCTGTGATATGTCCTGTTAATGCTTCAAGAGATGGTATAGGAGAGAATAATCTTATTCTATTCCTCCCCATTAGTGCTCTCTCACTCTCTACTGCAGTCTGAACAGCTCTTATGATCTTCTCTTTTGAAGTGAGCTTCATTTCTTCTTCTGTGTATACATGTGATTTGTAAGCTATTGGTACCATCTCACCATCATTTGATGTTAGGTACATGAATCCATATTTCCCTAGGATTATTTGGATTCTTAGGTCATATTCAACATTTCGTTGTATCAGATTCGTTCTAGTTAACATGTCTGTATGCATGGAACGTAATATTCGTGTATGGTTTTCTGTCCAATTTTCTTGTTCAAATGTGGGCTGATCTAACACTTTTAAGTGTGAAACCCTATTGTCATAATTTGGAACGTAGTACTTCCCAAAATTTAGAAAGCCTAGAATTGATTGTAAGTTTTTCAGTGTTTTAGGTGCTTGTAATACTGCACATTTTTCTAAGAAATTATCTGCCAGACATTTACCTTCATTTGATAACTCATATCCCAGAAATAGGACTGTGAGGTGGGCAATTCTTGATTTCTTGAAATTGAATTTATACCCCTCAGATGTGAACCCAAGTATAATGGTGTTCACTCTTCTTAAGTGTGTCTCTAAGTCATCATCTGTAAGGTAGATGTCATCCACCTATGATAATGCTTCATCATCATACATTTGTAGTAACTCTGTTACTCTCGCTGAAAACAGCCCTGGGCTATTCTTGAATCTCTGGGGGAGACGACAGAATTGTTTTTGGGCCCCCATACTGGAGAAAGCTGTCAAATATCTGATTTCTGGTGCAATGTTTTGACAAAAGAACCCATTGGAGATGTCTAATGTCGTTTTATACTTTTTACGCACAATGTTATTCATTAGTGCCGCACTGTATGAATTTTGTACTGCAAATGTTTTGCAACAAGTGTTTAAGGGTCTGTAGTCCAATACTAGACGATAACAGGAAAGAGACAGGAAAGGATTATTCATTGGTGAGATGCATGTTTCAATCACCCCTTGATATTCAAGTTGATCTAAGATCTCCATGACTTGTTTTTTAGCTTCTTGCTTAATTGGGTACTGCCTTTGTGCAGTTGGTTGATTTGTTAACTGTATTTTATGGTGAGGGGAATCCCCATCCCATCCTACATGATTTTTGTATAGTGCTGGAGCTTGTGCTACAGCCCATTTCCTAGCATAGGTGTGTATTTTATGAATTTGAACATGTTTAGAGAAGGGAGGCCTAATTATTTCTTCGCCATGTGGGCACTCCCTAACAAACTCTGGTGGCCAGTCTTTCTCTGCTAGCAGGATATCATAACCTTCTGATAGTTTTTGCCAAAAGAGTGTTTTAATTTTTCTAGTCATGTCCCCCTCTATGCGAAATGTTTCATATAATCTATAGGGAACACTCACTCTCATATCTGCAGTTTCCACTTGAATGCATTCATTCATGTCCACTGTCTCCAGAAGATTCATCAAGTTCTTGCAAATTATCGTTACCTCTGCTGCACTGTCTAGCATGGTCAGAGCCCATTCTCCGTTCTTGAGTTGTGTCCTCAGAATCCTCGGCATTTTTCACCCTCAGGCTTGCTACCTTCTTTTTTCAAATTTTAATTTTTTACTTGGTAGAGCAGGTTCCTTGTCTTTGGACTTCACATGCTCTTCTTTATGTTCTGACCTTCCTCTTCTTTCCGATTTCTGCGAGGAAGTCTGAAAGGATCGAGAGGAACGTGTATCAGTATCTTGATATCTGTCAGGTTTTTTCAAATTACCCCTATTTCTAAGATTGTATCTTTTCTCAGAGGGCTCCCTTTGGGGAGACCTATCCACCCGTTCTGGAGATCTATTCCTCCTCCGGGGTGACCTTCCTCTGACTTTGAACTGTTTCTCCCTGGGATCAGTTTCTTTATCACCTTCCCATTTCTTTTTAGGACTATTTATACTAATTTTTAAAAAAGGTTTTTCTGCATTAACAGGTAGTTGTGGTTTCAGTGGTTTACCACCTAGACTATCTCTACCTAATTCTTCATAGCATTTTTCCACTATTCTCGCTAGTTCAGAAGGCTGATCTTCTAATGCTGTTTCCCTCAATTTCTGGCAGATCGCCACAGATGCTGCTTCGCCCCTTACATTAGCTAATAGTATATCTGAGACTTGTTTAATGTCTTTCAGTAGGGGGCGGAGCTAGCCAGCAAGTGTAATGGCCGCTTGAGACCGGAGCTCCGTCGTGTGCAGACTAATTATCCTGTAGATATCCTTTCAGAGCGGCATTAAAACCCGCTTGCCTCAGGGGAGGAGCCTGGCTCGCAACCATGATGGCCACCTGACTCCTCGGCTCCGCTCACCTTCTCGCCAGTTTCCCGATTTCCGCGATATCCTGTTCATAATCCTCGGACTGCATGGCGTTGGCGGAACCGGGAGGAGAGCCTGATCCTACCGCTGTGTTTTGTTGCCCGCTCCCGGCAGTGGAAGCGCCGCGACGCCCTCGCCTTCTCCAGACGCTGCGAGGCTGGCTCCGGGTCTTTGTCCTTGGTGTGAGCCCGGCCCCGTGTTGAACGACGACTGCCAGTGAGTGCTTGACGGGGCTGGCCGACGTGCCGCCGCAGCTACACTTAGATCTAGGCGTCTTGCCTGCCGCTTCCTCTGACCTGAACGCCGTAGCTGCAGGAGCCACATTGTTGCATCTCTCCGAGCCCGGGCCAGCTCCGCCGCTACTTTGTTTCCCTGAGTGCCGGGATGGGCGTCATCTTCTTGCCTGCCTTCACCCTCTGATGGTGAATATCCAGGACTGAGCCCACGATAGTGTCACAACGCGGGTGATGGAGACTACTGCCCCTGCGCCCCCCGCCCGGGCTCGTCATACTATGCAACGGCAGGATGATTTAGGGAATGCTGAAAATGCAGGCGACCGACTAACAGGGCGGCTCCGTATACATCTGCCCCAATTGCAGGACAATGCTGCGCCCTCTCTCCCCACGGAGCCATTGCGGCTCTGCGACATCCTGAGCGCCCTGCACACCTTGAGGGCTGACCTGCGTACTGCTGCTGGGGAATTGGGGGATCGGATGGACGCGATTCTGTCCGCGACCCCCCTAACTGTCCGCGAGAGCCCGCGGGAGCTGGCCACTACGCCACACCCTGTGTTATATCCTTGTGGCTCTTCCGCCCCGGTCGCCATTGAAGTGGTGGCGGCGCAAGACTCCAATCCTGTACGTGAACCGGCGGGAGCACCCTTGGGGAGATCCGGAGTGTTTGGGACTGTTTTATGGCCGGGGAGACGGCATCGGGCGCCATTTTTTGAGGATCCTTCAATGTCTGCTAGCGGAATGCATTCCCTTCTCTTGGAGCGGTTGCGATTGTTTGGACTGGCTGCTCTTGGTGGACCATTGCCCTGCGATGCCTCTTCTTGCATCATTGACGTTTTCTCGGCTGCGAGCTGGATGAACTTTTGCGACTATTCTCCCATCCTGACGAGGTCCCCTCATCCACTTACTTCATCCGAGTTGTTTTCTATCCAGTTGGACTGCGTCGCTGCATCTTACCGTAAGGGGCAAGGTTGAGGGTGTCCCCTCTCACTTCGGAACTGTCTTCCTTGTACTGCTGGGATACTGATGGACTGCCGGGGATTTCACATGTTGGTACTGTATTGGTAGTGGGGTTGGGGTAAGGGTGGCCGGAATAACGTACTTTGGTGGTTTTGGACATGTTCTTATGGCCCTCCCCCGGTCTTATGTGATTTATACTCCTTTTCTTTCTTTTCCTTATGGAACTCTTTCTCTTTTCTCTCTTTACTTGCTTCTACATTTCGGGTTCTCTTTTTGGGGCGACAGACACACTGCTAGGGGGGGGGTAGGTCATAGCCTCTGCATGCGTGTTGGGAGGGGGGTCTTCGTTGGTTCGCTTTTGTTTTCTATGGGCCTTATTTTCTTCTTTTTTGTTTCTTCTTTTCCTTTTTTGCTTCTTCCTGGGTCAGTGGGGTGGTTTGGAGTTAGGTGGGTAGCGGCTGGCGAGCGCCACTCTTTGTGTGTCGTCATCCTGTTGTGCTATCTCTGTGCCGCCATTTTGGCTATGTTTACTGCTCGCTGGATTTCATTGAAAGACGTTGCCCGCTTCTTACTTAGATGGATGTTTTGCGCACTGATCCTTCCTGCTTCTGTATCTCCTTATATAAAAAATCATTTGAAAATTAACCTTAACTTCTCCTGACACTCGGTGCACGTGGAATTCAGTGTGAAACTTGTTGTATGCTTTTGTGTACTGACGTGCTATTGAGTTGATGTACATTTTGCTACTAAGCTTAAGAAGTGTCGAGGCCGGCCGGATGGTTGTAGGCCCGTATTTGTTCTTTGAAAGTGCAAAATAAAGGTTTTCAAAAAAAAAAAAAAACCCGCTTGCCTCCTCTTCAGTCGCCCAGAAGCAGCGCCGACAGGCGATTCCCCGAAAGTCCGGCGAATCTAGTCCCCGGAGAGAGCAGCAGACTGGTGATCCCTCGGCCCGGGCAGGCCGCCAAGCCGTGGACTCTAGTTCAACCCGTGCCTGGATGACGTCGAGCGACGTGGGGCCACCACACAGAGGGGGTCCCGTTGCTCTGGAGGCCCGTAGGAGGTATCGGAAGCGGACCGCTCTGCCTGTTGATGAGGGTTCAGGGCATGATCAGCGGCAGTGGCGGAGTGTTGTCCCATTCATGCGGTGCACTCCCACGTCATTCCTTCGACTGCTGAGTAACTGAAGATACGCCTGGAGGTATAGTGGGCCTCAGCCCACTGGTGTACAAGTGCGGCCTCAGGAGGTTAGTGGTCTCCCTGTGCCTGGCCTCTCGACGATCGGGGGCTTCCCATTAAATGACCGGTGAGCCATCCGCTGCTAATAACAGGAGGACTGGGCTTCCCCCCCCCCTGCAAAGGGATCGGAAGCCGGTTAAGGAGTGCAGCAGTAAGGAGGCACGAACGCTGTATGAGAGTGATCAGGTCTGTACATAAGGGTCGCTTAAAGGTACACGCTGCTTGCGGGGGGCTCGTCTCATCCTAAGACTCAGCAGTTGCACAAATCGACCCCGGGGACCCCAGGAGGGCGGAAGGACATTCCCCCCTTGCCTGGAAAATAACCTGGCAAAAATTCCCAGGGATACCTGAGGTGCGGTGGATATCGCTGATAGACCTCGCCCCCCTGTTGTTCAAACTTGAAGGCGAGTCTGGGCCCTGCGTCGGGAGCTCCAGCATGCACCAAAATTGGAGGGTGAGGAGGTGTAGGCAACCCGCGCTCACGGAGGCGCCGCTCGAGGGTAGCAAGAAGTACCGCGGAGATACCCTAGTGGAGCTGCCTGCACTGAGCCCACATCACATCCTACAGTGGAGCAGCTGTCTTACGGAGTGGTGGTGGATCCTGGAATAATAACTCACGGTGGTTTGAGTCCTCCCCCCTCCCTAGTGTGTGGAGCACTGGTGCCCTGGACTGCGGTGCAGCAAGGACCTACGACAGTGGGCTACAGGTGTCTCTTGGTACAGAGAGAAGAACATGGGACTCCGCGGAAGGCGTATGATCCACTGAACTCAAGATGGGCAAAGGCGACAAGACCCAGAACAGACTGCCCTTCGCACAAAGGAGACTGCAACAGCATAGCCCGTCCGCAGAGAGCAGGGCAGAAGCGCTACCAGTGGACTCACATGGGTCGAGCTCAGACATTAAAGATTTGCTGCTGTCTATGGAGCAGAGCCTCCAGGCTAGTATCTCAGCATTGGGCACAAAACTGGATGCCATGACTTACAGAATGGATCGAATGACGGAACGTCTGGATAAACATGCGGAAAGACATGATATGACGGAGAGAAGGATGACGGAAGCGGAGGAAGCGCAAACGGACCTAGACACAGCGCATAAAAGGATGGAGAGGATGATACAGGTTCTACAGGACAAGACTGAGGACTTGGAAGCGCGGTCGCGCCGGAGTAACCTGCGCATCACGGGCCTTCCGGAAAGTACTCACACTGGCCCTATGGAGCAATTTGTGGGGAAGCTACTCAAAACTCTCCTTGGAGAAGATGTGTTCTCGGACATGTTTATAGTGGAACGAGCGCACAGGTCTCTGGGCCCGCGCCCCAAACCTGGAGCGACCCATAATAGCAAAGCTTCTTAATTATAGAGACAGAGACACTGCCCTCAGGCTGGCTAGGTCCAAACAAGAACTGCAATATAAAGGATCGGCCATATCTCTGTACCTGGACTTCACGGCAAAGGTCCAAGAGGAGCGCAAACAGTTTATTCCACACAAAAAACGTCTTAGGGAGATGGGCCTGGACTATGCCCTTTTATACCCAGCTAAATTGCGTGTCAACAGAAGAGGTCACATATTTACAGACCCAAAAGAACTACAACAGGCTATGAAGCGTTGGTCCCGGGACAAGAACTCGGACAATTCAGAAGAGCCGGACGTCGGTGCAAGCGGAAGTCATCTGGACGACCAGGACTGAGAACTCCTATGGTACAACATTGACCGCTCAACGATACTGTGGCTGGCAGCTGCGGTCGCTGCTATGACATGCGGCAAGGAAACTGAGACTAGCGGTCAGGACTTCGGGGAATGAAGACTACTACAGATAAGTGATTAGGGGCGAAGGGGGGTGGGGGGTTGATGACTCTGACTAAGTATGGGCGAATTTTGCGAATCTCGCGTTCGCGAATTTTGCGGATTTGCGAACTCGCAATCCGCAAAATCCGCGAATTCTTGCGAATTTGCGGATTTTTTTTGTGTTCGCAAGGATTTCTGCCAGTTCGCGAGGGTTTCGTACCAGTTCGCAATTGCGAACTTATATTTCGGCGCGCAACGGTCGCGAATTATGTTGTTTCTACGTCTGGTTCATCATCACAGGTTCCCAGCACCCTCTGTTTCACCACTGCAACCCTCTGTTACATCAATGCCACCCTCTGGTTCATCATTACTGTAGATTATGGGGGGGAAAAGCAAGCACACCAGCCCTGCTTCAACTGAGATGAATTAATTTGGGGTTAGTTTATTAATGTGTCACTGTTTTAAAATTCCAGTCTGGCACCTGCTTCCTTATCTGTAATTTTGCTTTCTGTTGCAGTGCATTTTTTTCCCCCAGGACCTTTGTGGCCTACTTGTAGCTATTCTATGAGCCTGCTGTGAGGGTCAGAGCAGGGTCATACAATTGTTGCAACTAGCAACTGAATTCTGGAGGGGCCCCAGTCAGGAAGCACTACCGGGAATTGTTACTAATGATGAGTTTGAACTCTTGCCCCTGCCGAGTGCTTTCAGTTTTGAAAAACTCGTTTTTCTGCAATTTCGCGGGGTTCGCGGGGCGCGAACACGCGCGAGATCGGATTCGGAAGCCGCAAATTCGTGCGAATATGCAATTTGTTTTTTTTGCGGCGTGTTAGTTGGCAAGGTTTTGTGCGTTTTTGCGAGCCGCTCGTAGCGCAAGGCGCGAAGTTACCCTCGCGGTCGTTCAAGGGCGCAGCCATCTTGTTTGCCTGACGTATTTCCGTTTCCGGGCGCGAAGTGTAATCTCGCAAAGTCCGCGGCTTGCCAGTACAGTTTCGCGCGTGTTCGCAAGGAAAATCTCGCGCGAACTTACCCGTGTGGTCGTGAACGGGCGCGGCCATCTTGTTTCTCATTCATTGCTATGGTTCTGGGCATGGTCTTTGTATCCTCTGTCAATCTCTGCTATCCTTTGCTTGTTTGAAGTTTTTTTGATCTATTTTACTTATTATCTATCCCTCTATTTTTCTAGCCCTATATTTTTGTGTTTACTGCTACTTTTGGTTAATTTTAAACTACTTTTGTAAACTCTTTTCTTTTCTTCTCTTCCCTATTCCATTTTCTTTATTCCTTTCCGCCCAGACCATGGTGAAGGGAGCCGGGAAGCATCCCGAGAAGGGGAAGGGTCCCGCACCCCGTGTCCGGCTCCCGTGCGGGCGTTTGAGGGGGGAGCTAGTGATGCCACAGGAGATCTTTACCCCGGAGGAGGTGGCCCAACTCATTTTTTATGTTCAGCGCCGCCTCCCCAGGACCATCATGGGAGGCGGCAAGATCAGTGCCGGGTACGGGGCCCGGGAGCGCCGGAAGCGGTGGGAGAAGGTGTGCCAGGCCATTTACCACCACTCTCGGGTCTGGCGCACCTACAACCAGGCCACCCACCGCTGGACGGATGTCCTGACCCGTGAGCGAGATCTGCTCGACCTCCTTGGCCTTGAGATCCCCGTGCTTGGTGAGTAGTAGTAGCTATGTCTTTACTACTATGTTTTCTCCTGCTGTGGTATTATATTGCAAATTTTTGTTTTTTACCAAGAGCAATAATGCTGCTCATTACATTGTAGGTAAATTTTATTTCAAAATCTTCTGTGCATTTCAGGTACACTGCTCTCCTTCTTCTCAGTAGTGTTGCTACTATGCTTATTTGTTTTAGATTTTGTGTTCATTTCATTGGCCTGTGAAATTATGTATGAGTGTAGTTGAAAGAACTGCGTAATGCTACACACTAAGGTTCAGATTTTTAATTACCGGCGCATCCCTGCAAAGTTGCAGGGATGCGCCAGTAATTGTGCGTCACGCCACCATCACCCATGGTGCGCCGTATTTACAATGCGGCGCGCCATGGGCCCAAAACGTCACCAAAGCGTTACGCATCTGTGCCGTAAAGGCGGCGCATTGCTGGAGTTGCGTCGCAACGATGGTGCAGCTCCATCAATGCTCTGGGGTGCCCTATCTCCCCAATGCTGCGTCAAGCCGTACGTCTGCTTCAAGCAGGCACAGGGTTTGAGTCACGCATCATTGTCCTCAAAGTGACTGATTGAAATCTTGTAGATTTCCCTCAGCCACTTTTAGGATGCGTTCCTGCGCAGGAACGCCCTCCCTTGCGCCGGAACGCCCCCTATTGGCGCAGGGCTTTACAACGTGATGCTTCTCCCATATGCGTCACGTTGTTAATATACGCTGCACCATTGCGCCTCTTTTGTGCTGTCGCTGCGTCACAAAAGTCATGCAACAATGGAGCAAAAGAGCCGCAAGGGCCTTCTAAATCAGCCCCTACAGACTCAAGTCCAGTCCTTCCTTTGTACACATGGCGATAAGAAGAAATAGTGGTGGTGGATTAATAGTTTGAGTATTTTAATGACTGGTTAATGTAGTAGGAAACTTTAGTGTTGTCGCTGATCTTCAATCACGATGGACTTTGGCTGTCACTTTGCGTGCTGCGGACTGCTGCCTGCCAATCTTAGGCAAACCTTTTTAGTACTTTGTTTAGTGAGTTACATAGGGTAGTTTCCAATTCGACGGTCCGCAAATCAAGCAATACTAAAGTAATGACGTAGTCGACCACATGAGATTGGTCAATAATATATCCCGTGGAGTCGTTCCCTATTTGCTATTTCGCAAAAATATTTTGTTACTTTGTTAGTTCTTTTAAAATGTTTGATTTGGTTGAGAAATATCATCCATGTTTTCTGTTTTTCTTTCTTTCATGTTGTACATCAGCTTCCCCCAGGGGCAAGAGGAGGACACAGGAGGAGGAGGAGGGTGCTGTTGACGATGCAGGCCAGGACCGGGCAGGCGAGGGCTCCTTTGCTGGCCCCAGTAAGTTTTAATTTTAATATAGAGTACTTATTTTTTCCTAGCGTTCCTCATTCGATTTTTTTGTAAATCGTCTTTGATCTCTTATAGACAGGATCTAAATTCTTATCCTGCCTCGACTATGACTCCGTGTGGTATTACTAGATTATTCTCATTAGTCTGTCTGTGTAGCTAACTAAGATTGCACATTTGGCATTTCCATTGGACTCCCATTCTAGTCAGCAATAGCTCTATGCACTGAGTGCAGTCCTCTGGGATTGTCCATAATGTCTTTTCAAGTATTCTAAATGTTTATGCTTTGACCATTGCCAACAATAAAAAGGTGAATGACCACCAAGAAAGAATAAGATACTACTTTACTTTTGGTTTGGATAGGAGGACAACCCATTCTACTTCTGTTGCAGGGACAAATCTGCACAAACAGAACTATGGACACTAAATAATGCATCGCTTAGCTTATCAATTATAATAGGTGCTGTAACTGTTAGACTTTCCACATACCTCAGTGATAACAGACTTTGTAGTTGAACCCCCAATCTCCTTACTGACTAGATAGTGTGGCAGAGTCATTTAGCTCCCAAAGTCACCGATGGCAGAGGCACGGACTCATGCTTGCAAAAATTCGAAAACCTTTAGCTCATCCACTCTAGTCTGGAGGACCAAAAACCACAGAGTCTAGTTAAGTTTAAAACGCTTTATTAAAAGTAAACACATTTATTAAATTCAAGTTTGTCATAAAAGTGAACGTGTAACTGAAAATGGAAAAGTGCTTAGTGCTGACGATTAATTGGACACATTTCTTGTGGTCGAGCCGAGCTCTCACCTGGTTTGAACTTGATCCTGCTCGTGTTCTTAGAAGTCAAGGTTCTGTCTGTTAGGAGAAAAAGTGGTGCGTGTTAAAAAGTAAAAAGCAAACATTCATCAGTTGTGCCATAAAGTGCAGCAAGACAACAGCCTTCCCTGGAAAAAGGGACATTTTTACTCTAGAATACACAATCATAAATTATTAAATTGTACACTTTTTTTCACATTTCTTTCTTCCTCCTAGACCAAATATTATATAGTAGTGAGTGGTGTATTCTAACATTATTAAATGTAATTTGTAGGTGGAACATCTGGAGACGGGGCCAGCGCGGAGGTGGTTGTGCCATTGGACGAGGAGGACAACTCTGGGGAGGAGACGGTGCAAGTGCCGGACAAGGACATGCCTGTGAGGGTTCACACGGTGGTGGCGGGCAGAGGTAAGCTATACATTCCTTAGTCATTGAGATTGAAGACTGCAGAGTGTGCTTTCTGCACGGGTGTATTATAAAAAAAGCAGGTAGTAGCCTCCTCTAAATGTACTTCGACTTAGCTGTGAAGTTTTTGGCGAGAAGAATCCCAATCAGATCTGAGGTGAACTTGATGGATGGGATGAACGAAAAGCGAAAGAAGGGTGTAAGTAAGTGTGGAAGCACGAGAAATGTAATGATGACTGGCAAAGAAGAATGATATGTGTTTGCTTGGTCCCCGAGGTGGCTGGGAAGGTAAGAAAATGGTATGGTGCATGGCTGGGTGAATGATGAAGCAAGGATGGGTGGAAGGAGAACAGCCTGGGTGGGTGAGACAGAAACTGTATGTGTGCAATATACTTTGAATAGATGGATGGCTGGATCATTCATGGTACTATCTGACTCTTAGATAGCATATGTGTATCTAGAGAGAGTAGACGGTCACTGGATGAACTAAGTGTTACTTTGAAGAGCATGTAACACCGCACCCGCACGTCCGTTCCAGTGTAGGAAAGGCAAGGAAAAGAAGTTGTAACGTTGTCCAAAGACTACCATGAATAGTAGCAGTAGTTTGTATTGCAACTGCAAGCACAGCATATATCCGGTTATTACGGTGGACACTCCCTACCTCCCTTAATAACTTTAGTTTAGTAGTAGTACGTCATTCATGTGTGGGGGTATCACTGTTCACTCAATAATAAGCAAAGCACCTAAAGTCATCCCATATGTCATCAAATACATCCCATGTGAAGTGATAGATAATCAGATAATTTAGCTTCTTCATTTTCCTTTTCTAATACTCATTTGCACTGTAGGGTGAAAGCTAAATTAATTAAGCAGTAGCCCTTTTAACAGAGTATTCTCAGTGCCACCTGTAATAGAAAAGTAAGAGCTTCACCACCTGCATGTACTGGACCGGTACAGTAACGCAAGTCTGTCTCACTCACCATGGTGTGCGTCTGTTTTTCTCGGGTGCAAGTTCACTGCGCTGGCATTATGCCGGCTTGCATAAGATAACGTACCAATTTTCCTAAACAAGAGAGAAGAAGAAGAATAAGACTGGTGTACTGTCATAGTCGACTGTAATAGAAGTCCATAGTGCTCGTAGAATTTGTTCCTTAAACTCCCACTAATGTTAGAGCAAGGATGAAGAAGTCGGAGGTTACATAGATACTGTCCTCAATAGTTATGTACTGTGCTTTTAATTTGCTACTTGTACTGTGACAACTTTCTGCTCAATCATTTTGTGTTAATCTTAAGGAGCATTGGTTACAGATTATGGGCCATATTCATGAACACATTTTCCCATAGACACAGAATGGGCAAAACCCTTTCATGAATCAGGCCCTATGTCTTTCTTTTTTCATGTAGTTGCTCCTTCCAAATCCAAGACACCATCAAGGAGGAAGGAGCTGGCTCGAATGGCCCGGCAACGGAGGCTGGATGCCACTGTCGCAGAATATCGGCGGCTGGTGGCCCTGGAGGAGGAGGAGACGGAGTCTGGTACAACAACAACGTCCACTGGGACAGCCGCATCCTCCTCCGTGCGGGCTGCCAGTGCCAGCCAGCGCAGTGCTCCAGCGGTACGGAGCCGGGCTACCAAAGCCAAACGCCACCGCCCAGCAGCAAAGAAAGCAGCTGCCCCTCACAGGATTTGCAAGGCACACCGGCGCCGCTTATCCCTCAGACTGTCCTACCTGGAGCAGGAGGTCCATAACTATAAGAACGTGGTGGAGGGCCTCCGCTTTGAACTTGCCACCCTCCGCAAGGAGCATGATGCCCTGGCTGCTAATTCCAACAGCACCCTGCCATAGTGTCCCTTGCCCCTTTTTTAGAGACTTTTGGGGGGTGGGAATTGGGAGTTGGGATTTTTGGGGACTTTTGAAGGACAATCGTTGGGGTTAGGGAGGGTCTTGCGGGAGATTCTTTTGTTAGGGCTATAAAAATATACTTTTTGAAACTTTATCTGACCATACCTGTTTTTTACTGCTTTTGAGTCTGGTGGGTGGGGGTTTAACATAACAGTAAGTTTGTTTTCCTGAATAGTCCTAGGACTTTAGTAGTACTACCGTCAATCAAATCTCTCGTCTCTCCTAATACTCCATTATACTACCTCCAACCAAACGCCTATCTTACCTGTAATTTCTGTTTGCAAGTAGGGCTAGGCCCAGGGCTGGCTCCACGGGAAACAGCAAATAAGGTTGGCAATCCTGGGCGGATAAAATTTCTTCATAGCGGTGGTACTAGTGGTGTGACACAGTGGCAGTTGCTTTCCTATGAAAAAAACGAAAATGAAATCTGGTTTGTCCTCCTGAGCAATACAACGGTACAATACAGAATATAGCAGGTGACAGAAGTACACTAGAACAGTGCCACATTGTAGCCTAACAAATGTTAAAGTATAACTAATTCGGTTGAAGTACTTTGACATTAGCCATGGGTCTTTGTCAAGCAGAGTAAGAATATATCCTCGGATTTCTTCACCAGCCTGTTGCTATCACGTTATCCTCCCCAGCAAGTGTGTGGATTTATTGCTGTAATTTAGTCACACATCAATCAAAACCACACAGCCCGGGGGAAGAGGGTTAGGGTTTGAAAAATGGATGGGTACGGGGGTTTTTGGGAAAGGTTTTGGGAGACAAGAAAAAATAGCACAGCATGGACAAACAATTGTGAACATAAACAATTCTTTGGGTACAAACCTATCCATCAACCTTTGAAAGTGCATGCACTACTGGCTACTGCATGCATGTCAGTGAGAAGTAAGTAGTACTTTCGACAACTGTGGAAGAAAGAATGCGACAGTACAGGGCGTGTGTGGAATTATTGATAACTATATTCAACATAAGGTCTCTGTAGCCAGATACCTGAGAGCCTTGCTGGTCACTATAAATCCATTCACAACAACACTCAATGGGGTGGGTCTGGAAGGTATAGTAGATAGAAAAGGAGAAATTGCTTTTTTTCTAGGTGTCCCCTCACTCACCAGGGTTGCCCCTTGGTGACATGCTTCATCATTGGGGCCATCCCAGTCCTCTACGGGCTGGGGCGTGCTGCGACTTGCGAATTACGTAGGAGCACTTACAAATGACTATGTGTGGTGCATATGTGATAGTGGAGTGGACTAAGTGATGTGTTAAGGGAAGGGATCAATTTAGAAGCAGAGAGAGATCCAAGAAATGCAGTCACAGTCAGAGAAAAAGGCAAGGGATACTGTATCTATGTTGTTGTAGTTGTCCTGTTGGAAGTGGTAAGTAAGTTGCCTGCAGAAAAAAAATCCTCTTATTAGCGGCACTCCTCCATTGCAGCCGACGCTTCGTCCATCGATGTTGGTCACCAGAAGACACCCTGTAAAAAAAGCACAGCATAGACAAACAATTGAACATAAACAATTCTTTGGGTACAAACCTATCCATCAATCTTTGAAAGTGCATGCACTACTGGCTACTGCATGCATGTCAGTGAGAAGTAAGTAGTACTTTCGACAACTGTGGAAGAAAGAATGCGACAGTACAGGGCGTGTGTGGAATTATTGATAACTATATTCAACATAAGGTCTCTGTAGCCAGATACCTGAGAGCCTTGCTGGTCACTATAAATCCATTCACAACAACACTCAATGGGGTGGGTTTGGAAGGTATAGTAGATAGAAAAGGAGAAATTGCTTTTTTTCTAGGTGTCCCCTCACTCACCAGGGTTGCCCCTTGGTGACATGCTTCATCATTGGGGCCATCCCAGTCCTCTACGGGCTGGGGCGTGCTGCGACTTGCGAATTACGTAGGAGCACTTACAAATGACTATGTGTGGTGCAGATGTGATAGTGGAGTGGACTAAGTGATGTGTTAAGGGAAGGGATCAATTTAGAAGCAGAGAGAGATCCAAGAAATGCAGTCACAGTCAGAGAAAAAGGCAAGGGATACTGTATCTATGTTGTTGTAGTTGTCCTGTTGGAAGTGGTAAGTAAATTGCCTGCAGAAAAAAAATCCTCTTATTAGCGGCACTCCTCCATTGCAGCCGACGCTTCGTCCATCGATGTTGGTCACCAGAAGACACCCTGTCCACTGCCTGCCTGATGCTGAATTGTGGCTCGCTAATGTGAAGCCTGACTCCATCCTTTTTTCCCCATTGCAGAGACTAAAACCCGGCCTGTAATTATTCAACGAAAAACAGGAAGTGATATAATATTACAACACCACTGATAAATAAATATAAGGTATGTAGGCTGTGGAGTGCAAAAAGTCACAATTTGATTTTCCTAGTAGACAGTACAATATTTTTGAAAGTGCGTACTCTGTCTGAGTCACCTTTTGAAGGATAAATAAGTAGAGGCAAATTAATGTAGCGGATCTTTCCCCTCAAGCTAGGTCTACTGTAAACTGTGTTTTTGAACAAAATTAGATCTTCCTAGCAGTGCTCCCACCCAGACCCTTACTAAAGCCAGTCGCAAAAATGTAGAAGACCCCCAATCAAATCTCAAAAAACGAGGCCTAGCAGAAAACTGGTGACAAAACTTACTTTGAAAGTAAAAGTAGGCCGAAGTACCCCCTTACTAATTACCCCTTACCCACCGTGGATTGCATTCAAACCACTTGCAAGCAACCAAGCAAAAGTATCCATAGCCAGCATCGCTCCAAGACTCGAAATCTCCCCCACTCAAACACATGCAATAGAAATACTGCTAACCCTAACGAACCCTAAGTTAAGAATAGTGGCAAAGGCTTTCTTTAACTATGCCAAATCCCCCCTTTCCCACCATGGATTTTCTTCAAATGACTTGCAACCAAAATTACACATTCTCACGAGTGCTCTAAGACCCCAGAACTCAGTTGCAAAAATCTAGAACACCCCGAAACACATGCAATCCTGCTGCTAGGGCTAACCCTAACGAACCCTAAGTTACAAAAAGTGCCAAAAGGCTTCTCCGCGAGGATTTTGTCCCAACCACTTCTACCCGTTATTAGACCTTCCCAGGAATGCCACAAGACCCGCCAACCCACCCGCCAAGAAGCATAACACCCACAAACAGGCCAAAAGCAAAATCTCATACTTGCAATATTTCTCGGCCTTCGGTCCAAACGCGCTGCGTAGCTTGGCCATAAGTCGGGGTTGCCACCACGGATTTCCTGAAAAGCAAATGCAATCAAGATTAGAGTGTCCCAGCAGTGCTCCCAGACCACGAAACTCACCCACAATTAGACGGAACCCCCCCTAAAAGCACCTCAAAGGCAAGCAAGTCATCAAAAACACAAAAAAAATTCCGCCTGGGATTTGGTCCAAAACACTTTTATCCGGTATTAGAGCTTCCCAGCAATGGCCCCAGAGCCGTCAACCCAGGAGAAAACGAGTAGAAGACCCCCAAACAGCCAAAGAGCAAAAGTACAAAAATGGGGACTTAGTCATTTTCTTGCCAATTTCCCAAATCACTCTGCGTGCGCTCTGCAGCTAGGCCGTAACTCCCCTCTGCCACCATGGATTTGCTTCAAACCTCTTGCAAAGTAAAGTATATATAGCCAGCAGTGCGCCCAGACCCCGAAACCCACCCACAAACACCAGGAAGGCCCCCAAGCAGGCCCCCGAAAACGCTACATTGAGCAAAATGTCAGAAATAGCCCCTAAAAAAACGGCCTGGATTTTGTCCCAACCACTTCTACCCGGTATTAGACCTTCCCAGGAATGCCACAAGACCCGCCAACCCACCCGCCAAGAAGCATAACACCCCCAAACAGGCCAAAAGCAAAATCTCATACTTGCAATATTTCTCGGCCTTCAGTCCAAACGCGCTGCGTGGCTAGGCCATAAGTCGGGGTTGCCACCACGGATTTCCTGAAAAGCAAATGCAATCAAGATTAGAGTGTCCCAGCAGTGCTCCCAGACCACGAAACTCACCCACAAACAGACGGAACCCCCCCTAAAAGCACCTCAAAGGCAAGCAAGTCATCAAAAACACAAAAAAATTTCCGCCTGGGATTTGGTCCAAAACACTTTTATCCGGTATTAGAGCTTCCCAGCAATGGCCCGAGAGCCGTCAACCCAGGAGAAAACGAGTAGAAGACCCCCAAACAGCCAAAGAGCAAAAGTACAAAAATGGGGACTTAGTAATTTTCTTGCCAATTTCCCAAATCACTCCGCGTGCGCTCTGCAGCTAGGCCGTAACTCCCCTCTGCCACCATGGATTTGCTTCAAACCTCTTGCAAAGTAAAGTATATATAGCCAGCAGTGCGCCCAGACCCCGAAACCCACCCACAAACACCAGGAAGCCCCCCAAACAGGCCCCCGAAAACGCTACATTGAGCAAAATGTCAGAAATAGCCCAAAAAAAAACGGCCTGGATTTTGTCCCAACCACTTCTACCCGGTATTAGACCTTCCCAGGAATGCCACAAGACCCGCCAACCCACCCGCCAAGAAGCATAACACCCCCAAACAGGCCAAAAGCAAAATCTCATACTTGCAATATTTCTCGGCCTTCGGTCCAAACGCGCTGCGTGGCTAGGCCATAAGTCGGGGTTGCCACCACGGATTTCCTGAAAAGCAAATGCAATCAAGATTAGAGTGTCCCAGCAGTGCTCCCAGACCACGAAACTCACCCACAAACAGACGGAACCCCCCCTAAGAGCACCTCAAAGGCAAGCAAGTCATCAAAAACACAAAAAAAATTCCGCCTGGGATTTGGTCCAAACCACTTTTATCCGGTATTAGAGCTTCCCAACAATGGTCCCAGAGCCGTCAACTCACCTGCAAAGAGGTACAGCAACACCCCCACAAGTGCTGAGTCTTTCTTCATTGGGCGTAAACCAGCCCTCTGGTTTGATGGAAATAGGAGTCTGGAGGAGGAGGATAGAGGAGCATGTTCTTCTGAACTTGTGAACCTGAGGAATGCAGACTGCGGCAACTTCAAATCAATTAGCAAACCAGTGAAGACAGTTCTGCTGATGGGCTTGTTTTTGTGATTATCTGATTAAAGTTTGAAATATATTAACTGTGCACAACAAAGAAAGACAGACACACAGGAATAAAAGTGAATAAGGACGGAAAAGAAAGTTATTGATTCGTTGTCTCATTTTCAGGGCTCGGTATCACGTTCCAGGAATGAGAATAAGGCTTCGTCATCATACTCTGCGAATTCAGGCAAGGAGAGCTCAGTGTCACCTGACAGAGTAGAAATTCCCTCATCTATGTTGCTGGCCACCTCCTCTTCATCCGGCACGCTCTCGTACTCTGAAATCTGGTGGTATGAGGTGCTGATTCATCTTGATCATTGTTAACCTCTCCACATTTTTGGGCGAGAGGCGGCTCCGTTTGGGAGTTACAATGCCACCAGCAGCACTGAAAACCCGTTCAGAAGACACGCTTGCGAGTGGGCAAGACAAGTAGTTTAAAGCCAGGTTGGTGAGCTGTGGCCACAATTCTTTTTTCCCATGCCAATACGCCAATGGGTCAGAATTAACATAGACCTCTGTTGAGTCATTCAGATAGTACTTCACCATCGACTCAAGGTCCTCATCCACGGTTCCTCCACTTTGCTTAGCTCTTGCTGTGCCTCTGACCTTTTGAGAACCAGAGCTAGCCAATCCTCTTCAGCCTCCAATGTTTCTGTTGTGTCTCGTGCAGATGATCCGGTTGCCGGTGTCTTTAACGGCTGAGAGGTCACTTTTGCCACAGCCACAGGTGCAGAAGTGGATTGTTTTGACTGGGGATGGCCTGCTGATGTACTGCCATTTCCTTCAATTTTCAGCCGTTCTCTTTCAAACCTCTTGGCTGACAAGGCTAGCCAATGTTTGTACTTTGGAACATGTTCATCATCAAAAGGAAAGAATGCTTGGCCTGCCAGCGCCTTTTTGTAGCGTGGATCCAGAATAGTAGCACAAATGTAATGCTCTTCTGAGTGGATCTTTTTAAGACGTTCATCAGCTTGTAGGAGCTGTAATAATTTCTCAGCCAGAAGAAAAGAGTCTTGGTTTTTTACATCTTTTTCAAACACAGAACACACCTCCTTCAGTTGGTCCTCCAGCATGTACAACAATGGGATAGCTTTTCCCAAATTACAGTCCTCCTTGCTGACTGCACGCGTGAAGAACTCAAAAGGACGAAGCATGCGTGTCAGACTTTGAACTATGTTCTATTGCGCCGCACCCATCCTCAGCTCCTCTGTACCCTCTGTAAGGAAATATTGATCGAGTTCCTTATACTGCTCATACAGACGCTCAAGCATGTAGAAGGTTGAGTTCCAACGTGTTACCATCTCCTGGATGAGTGCTTTCACTGGCATTTTACGTTGATATAGCAGGCTCCTCAGCTGCTTCCGGGCCTTAAAAGAATGGCTGAAATGCTTGCACATTTTTCGGCAGGTGTCCAATACACTGTACGCTGCACTGCCTTTATCACCCAAGAATTTTTGGACAACCAGGTTTATACAGTGCGCCAAACACGGCACTCTGAAATAGTTACCGTCCCTCATGGCCTTAACTATATTGACGCCATTGTCCGTGGAAACATAACCAACCTGGCGTTTTAGTGGGGACAGCCAGTTAAGGACCTTTGTGTTAAAGACATCCAAAATGTTTTCTGCTGTGTGACGTTTCTCCAAACCAAACATGGCTAGTGTTGCATGTTTCCGAGCAGCTTTAAAAACAATGTCTGTGTCAACACCTGTGTTTAGCTTTGCTTTAGCCCCTGAAAAAGAGACCCAGTGTGCAGTGATGCACATGTAATCAGCGCCTGCGCCACTGGTCCACATGTCTGTTGTCAGATGTATAGTGTGAACAGCACTCTTCTGCAAAGCTGCCCCAATCACCTTCAGAACATCTTCATGTAGTGCTGGAACCGCAACTCGGGCAAAATAGAACCGGCTAGGAACCTTCCATTTAGGGCAGAGCGCTGCCACTAATTCTAGAAAACCAACCCCTTCTACAAAAGAAAAAGGGAGAAGGTCCAGAGCTAGCATTTTAGCCAGCTTAGTGTTATACAGACGCGTCAGTGGGTGGTTGCGTTCATATTGCGCTTCTGTAAACAACATCTTTTTAATGTTGCCCTGGACCAAAGATTTACGGGATGATGATGATATCTTCGACCCAGTTACGCTCGCTGATGAACTTTTTCGCAATGGTGTATCACTCTCTCCCACACTCTTAGTGTGGCTCACATGGGGTGTGCTGCTGACAGGGGTACTGGGTGTAAGTGAAGGGTTTGACACGTCTTCTTCCTCCTCGTCATCATCAGATGAAACAGCATTACGTGCAATCCGGGCTTCCTTGATCGCCTGTAGGTGCGCAAACCATTTGACAGAGTGCTTTCTTTCAAGATGACCTCTCTGGCCTCCGGTACCATAGTTGGAACCCAACTTACCACGACTAACTCGAACCTTACACATGCTACAAATGGCTACGGTTTCATTTTTTGGGCAAACACTAAAGAAGTCCCAAACTGCAGACTTGAAATGTCTTTGGGGGGCCGGAGGAGGCGGCGATACTGGTGGTGGTGGTCCTGCTGCTAATGCCAGATGAAGTGGAGGATGTGGATTTCCGAACTTCAGTACGTTTTGCACTTTCACCACCACGAATTGAGGTCGAGGTGGATGTAGGTCCCTTCTTGTGAGGAAGAAATATGGAAGCGGTAGGTGTTGGTGTACTAGTTAACTCCAAATCTAATGATTGTTGTGTTTCCATTTCCATTGCCTCCTCGTCGACATCATCATCACGCTCAGCAGCTTCTCGGGATAGGGTCAAAATGTCTCTTTGCTGCATGCCCGCTGGGGCTGCAGTGACCTTTGTGATGACTGGCTCGTCGTCATCGTGAGAGGCTTCATCACCAGCAGTATCTGTCACTTCTTGAAATGAAATGAAATGATCTTTATTCGGATTCTGAAAAATCCATAAAAGTACATACAGGATGAATCTTTTAAAATACATAAAAACATATACAAAAGTTAAAAGTTGAAAATTGTTAAAATACATCCCAATCAGACATGAGCAGCATATATGGCATAAAGTGCATATTACATGAAATGGTATCATAAACAGTTTAGAAAAGCATTCGTAAATTTCTGTTTAAATAATACTAGTAACAATGTTTTCATACAGATAATAAAACCTCTATACAATTTATATTTAGAGTTTAAAGTGCGTTATACATCCGAAGACCGTTATGCATGTTCCATACTTGCCCTCGATTTTACACAGGCTTTTATGAAGCAGCTTATGGTGAATATAACATCATCGGTTGGTAGCATTTGCAAGAATTTCAATGCCAATTTAAAGTCTCTTAGATTGTATTTTCTGAAAATTGGCAATAGGTAGTGATGGATGTACAATTTATAGTGGCCACAGAAGATAAAATAATGCAGTAAACTTTGTTTCCCACCGACAGAACACGGGCATTCAAGCTCTTCTAGATTCTTATTATAGCCGAGTGGAAAGCTCAGTAAGTTTACAATACTGCCATCACGGAACCTAAATAAGAGGCTCCGGTTCCATCTTCCTATCGGTAATGACAGATATCTACAGGGTTTGTAGGGTTCATTTAAAACAGCATTACTAGTCACAGTTAGTGGAAGATATTTGATAATAGCTGGTTTCATTAATTCAATTCTCATGCGTTCCTCTTTGTATAACTCATACAATGCCCGTTTTACAATATTCTTATGGGCGGGCACAATGGTGTTTGGCGAGCTAAACAGGGAACCATGTCCAACACTAATTAGGCTATTCTTGACCGCATTTAGCCAAGGTATGAGGTTGGATCGTTCATGGGATAAACAATCTAAAATTATGCTACGGGTCAAGGAAGCCGCTGGATTTGTCCATGTTTTTAACCAGAAAAGCGTAGGCCTTGACCTTATAAAATCAGCTATATATGGCAACTTAAGTTCTTGGTGGCAAATGAAGATGGGCGTGCAAGAGATGCCACCCAATACCTTCCTGCAAAATCTATTTTCCTCTAGCTGCAGAGGCAGGCTATTACAATAACCCCACACTTCGGATCCATACGTCCCAGTTGGCAGACATTGGGTACGATAAATATTTAACAAGGGGGTGATCACATCTGCCGTTCTCGGTTGGCGAAGAGATAAAATTGAGTTAATTGATTTACCAATCTTATTTCTTGCGTGGGCGGTGTGATGTTGCCACGAGCCAGTGTTGGAGAATAATAACCCTAAATAGGGGAAAGTGCTTGTGCATTTTAATTCATTTTCGCCACTTTTAATTGAAAGAATGTTGTATCTTTTTAAACCACAATTCATGATAAATGATTTTTTAAAATTGGTATTTAAACCTAAGTCAGACATAAAAACAACAAACCCTGTAATTAATGAGCGCAACGCATTTGGGGTACGCCCCATCAATACAGCGTCATCCGCATAAAGTAAGGTGGTGATAGGGGAACCATTAATAATTGGAACATCCTTGGTGTTCTTGCTCAGGGCAGGGCTCAGCCCATTAATATATAAAATACAAAGTAGAGGGGCGAGTACACAGCCCTGCCGGACTCCTCTTTGGATGGAAATGTCACCAGATAATTCACCTTCATTATTGATGCGTACTTTTGCCTTAAGATCCCTGTGTAAATATGAAAGAAAATATACTAATGAATCATCTAAACCATATTCCAGCAATTGTGACCATAACCTAGAACGGTTAACAAAATCAAAAGCGGAACTCAGATCCATAAAACCTAAATAAAGTGGGGACTTTTTGACGATAATATATTTGGCCATGATTAGGTTCAGGTTGAGACACTGCTCAACCGTACCCACATGGCTTCTGAACCCCAATTGGCTGCAGTGTAACACATTATTGTCCTCGGCCCAATCCCTTATTCTCTTAAATAGTACCCTACCAAGGACTTTTAATGTATTGTCGATCAGCGAGATCGGACGGTAACAGGCCGGATCGGCCCTGTCACCTTTCTTAAATATTGGTACGATAACGCTGTTCGACCAGGTTTCGGGGATGGAGCTGTCGGTCAAATGATTAAATAAGTTACATAATAAGGGGGCCCAGAAGTTAGTTTCCGATTTGATCTGGTCGATAGATAGACCATCAGGGCCAGGGGCTTTATTACTGGCGCTGTCAGAAATTGCATCCTCCACCTCAGATATTGAGAAGTTCAATTGATCAGTATTATTTAAAGACAATATAGAATCTATGCTAGGGGCAGCTATGTTGTAAATTTTGGAGAAGTGCTCCACCCAGTCCTCTCCATTTATGTTACAGTTAATTGGTTGGATGTTAGAACCAAAAGACCTGAGTGATTTGACTTCTCTCCAGAACCCCGCGGTGTCTTTTAATGAGACAGTCCGCGTTAGTGACTCCCAATGGTTAACCACTAGAGCCTCAGTTCTTGTCCGTAGGGCGAGTTTATATTTAGCTCTTAATTCTCTCACTAGGTTGGAATCCCTAGGGTTTAGTTGTAAGGCCGCCCTCAGTTCACTTCTTGTTGAGCCTCATCATACTCCATAGGTATGAGTTTTTCGACGACCTTCCTTTTACGCTTAGGTACCTTTGTCAGATCATGGTGTGCCTCACTCTCAGGCTGCGGTGATGGTACCCAATCGTCATCCAGATCATCAGTAGGAGGTGGGCTTGAAGAAGATGTAGACACCCCCCTTGATCTTTTCCTTGCTGGGGATGTGGAAGACAATGAATGATCATCAGGAGGAGTGGCTTCCAATGATACCTCGGCTTCATTGTCGATTTCCTGATGTGCCCCTACTTCGGGAGGAACAACTATTGTGGGCACTTGTGAACCTCCATGCACCTTTGCTTGCGCATCTCCTTTTGCTGCCTCTCCTTCCACATGTACTTGGGCGTGTACTTGCACATGGTGTTGTTGTTGCGGCTGTGGTTGTTCAACACTTGTCAGATGAGTTACAACAACCTGTGTTGATTCAGGGACATTGCTGCTACTTTCTTGCGATGAGCCAACATCACTGTTCGATGGTGATTGGAGAAGTACACTGACTGCCTCTGAAGCACCAAGGGCTTTGACTTAAGTTGGCGTGGTGGTGGAGGCACTGAACCCAAAGGAGCAGGGGTGCTGCTCCCAGCTTGGTCCCCAGCAGATCCTGCTGCAGCAGGCGTACTTTTTTTTTTGCTCCCAAAAAACGTGGCAGTTGGCACACCAGCCTCCTTGGTAACTTGCTTCTTCTGCTCCTTACTAGCAACTTTCTTGCTAGAGGAGCTACGGAGAACTTTTTTTGGGGCCATCTTCTTCAGAGCAGGTCAGACAGCAGGCCGCAGTTGCACGAATTGTAGAGTTGTCTGAGGCCAGACGTGACGTCGGGTGACGTTATGCTGCACACACACACCGCTGCAGGACTACTTCCTGGTACTGGTGGTTCTCTTGAGTCTTGTGCACCTAAAAACAATGGAAGACAGAGGAACATCAGTTCAGTTATACACTCCAAAAAAAATCGAAAAACACTGCAAAATCAGCACAATCCCATTCCATCCATGCCCTCCATGATGTTTAAGTTCAAGACAGCCCACAGAAAGACTAGGCCCATGCTAGACTCAAATACCCTGCCCTGGTGAAAAGGCCACAAGTACAGCCCCAAAAAACGAAAATCACTGAAAAATCAGCACAATCCCAATCCATCCATGCCCTCCATGATGTTTAAGTTCAAGACAGCCCACAGAAAGACTAGGCCCATGCTAGACTCAAATACCCCTGGTGAAAAGGCCACAAGTACAGCCCCAAAAAACGAAAATCACTGAAAAATCAGCACAATCCCAATCCATCTATGCCCTCCATGATGTTTAAGTTCAAGACAGCCCACAGAAAGACTAGGCCCATGCTAGACTCAAATACCCCAGGTGAAAAGGCCATAAGTACAGCCCCAAAAAACGAAAATCACTGAAAAATCAGCACAATCCCAATCCATCCATACCCTCCATGATGTTTAAATTCAAGACAACCCACAGAAAGACTAGGCCCATGCAAGACTCACTACCCCTGGGCATAAAGGTTGAAAAGTAGGCAAAATGGTTGCAGGCCTAACAACAAAGCCTGCATTCAAAATGGCCACTTGCCTCTCCCAGCACATGGCCAGTGCCTGTAGCAGCACTCGAAATGGCCACCAGCCACATGGCCTGTCCCTCCCCATGAACACCCCCAAAAATCGAAAAACACTGCAAAATCAGCACAATCCCATTCCATCCATGGCCTCCATGATGTTTAAGTTCAAGACAGCCCTCAGAAAGACTAGGCCCATGCTAGACTCAAATACCCCTGGTGAAAAGGCCACAAGTACAGCCCCAAAAAACGAAAATCACTGAAAAATCAGCACAATCCCAATCCATCCATGCCCTCCATGATGTTTAAGTTCAAGACAGCCCACAGAAAGACTAGGCCAATGCTAGACTCAAATACCCCTGGTGAAAAGGCCACAAGTACAGCCCCAAAAAACAAAAATCACTGAAAAATCAGCACAATCCCAATCCATCCATGCCCTCCATGATGTTTAAATTCAAGACAACCCACAGAAAGACTAGGCCCATGCAAGACTCACTACCCCTGGGCATAAAGGTTGAAAAGTAGGCAAAATGGTTGCAGGCCTAACAACAAAGTCTGCATTCAAAATGGCCACTTGCCTCTCCCAGCACATGGCCAGTGCCTGTAGCAGCACTCAAAATGGCCACCAGACACATGGCCTGTCCCTCCCCATGAACACCCCCAAAAATCGAAAAACACTGCAAAATCAGCACAATCCCATTTCATCCATGCCCTCCATGATGTTTAAGTTCAAGACAGCCCACAGAAAGACTAGGCCCATGCTAGACTCAAATACCCCTGGTGAAAAGGCCACAAGTACAGCCCCAAAAAACGAAAATCACTGAAAAATCAGCACAATCCCAATCCATCCATGCCCTCCATGATGTTTAAATTCAAGACAACCCACAGAAAGACTAGGCCCATGCAAGACTCACTACCCCTGGGCATAAAGGTTGAAAAGTAGGCAAAATGGTTGCAGGCCTAACAACAAAGCCTGCATTCAAAATGGCCACTTGCCTCTCCCAGCACATGGCCAGTGCCTGTAGCAGCACTCGAAATGGCCACCAGCCACATGGCCTGTCCCTCCCCATGAACACCCCCAAAAATCGAAAAACACTGCAAAATCAGCACAATCCCATTCCATCCATGGCCTCCATGATGTTTAAGTTCAAGACAGCCCACAGAAAGGCTAGGCCCATGCTAGACTCAAATACCCCTGGTGAAAAGGCCACAAGTACAGCCCCAAAAAACGAAAATCACTGAAAAATCAGCACAATCCCAATCCATCCATGCCCTCCATGATGTTTAAGTTCAAGACAGCCCACAGAAAGACTAGGCCAATGCTAGACTCAAATACCCCTGGTGAAAAGGCCACAAGTACAGCCCCAAAAAACAAAAATCACTGAAAAATCAGCACAATCCCAATCCATCCATGCCCTCCATGATGTTTAAATTCAAGACAACCCACAGAAAGACTAGGCCCATGCAAGACTCACTACCCCTGGGCATAAAGGTTGAAAAGTAGGCAAAATGGTTGCAGGCCTAACAACAAAGTCTGCATTCAAAATGGCCACTTGCCTCTCCCAGCACATGGCCAGTGCCTGTAGCAGCACTCAAAATGGCCACCAGACACATGGCCTGTCCCTCCCCATGAACACCCCCAAAAATCGAAAAACACTGCAAAATCAGCACAATCCCATTCCATCCATGCCCTCCATGATGTTTAAGTTCAAGACAGCCCACAGAAAGACTAGGCACATGCTAGACTCAAATACCCCTGGTGAAAAGGCCACAAGTACAGCCCCAAAAAACGAAAATCACTGAAAAATCAGCACAATCCCAATCCATCCATGCCCTCCATGATGTTTAAGTTCAAGACAGCCCACAGAAAGACTAGGCCCATGCTAGACTCAAATACCCCTGGTGAAAAGGCCACAAGTACAGGCCCAAAAAACGAAAATCACTGAAAAATCAGCACAATCCCAATCCATCCATGCTCTCCATGATGTTTAAATTCAAGACAACCCACAGAAAGACTAGGCCCATGCAAGACTCACTACCCCTGGGCATAAAGGTTGAAAAGTAGGCAAAATGGTTGCAGGCCTAACAACAAAGCCTGCATTCAAAATGGCCACTTGCCTCTCCCAGCACATGGCCAGTGCCTGTAGCAGCACTCAAAATGGCCACCAGCCACATGGCCTGTCCCTTCCCATGAACACCCCCAAAAATCGAAAAACACTGCAAAATCAGCACAATCCCATTCCATCCATGGCCTCCATGATGTTTAAGTTCAAGACAGCCCACAGAAAGACTAGGCCCATGCTAGACTGAAATACCCCTGGTGAAAAGGCCACAAGTACAGCACCAAAAAACGAAAATCACTGAAAAATCAGCACAATCCCAATCCATCCATGCCCTCCATGATGTTTAAGTTCAAGACAGCCCACAGAAAGACTAGGCCCATGCTAGACTCAAATACCCCTGGTGAAAAGGCCACAAGTACAGCCCCAAAAAACGAAAATCACTGAAAAATAAGCACAATCCCAATCCATTCATGCCCTCCATGATGTTTAAGTTCAAGACAGCCCACAGAAAGACTAGGCCCATGCTAGACTCAAATACCCCTGGTGAAAAGGCCACAAGTACAGCCCCAAAAAACGAAAATCACTGAAAAATCAGCACAATCCCAATCCATCCATGCCCTCCATGGTGTTTAAGTTCAAGACAGCCCACAGAAAGACTAGGCCCATGCTAGACTCAAATACCCCTGGTGAAAAGGCCACAAGTACAGGCCCAAAAAACGAAAATCACTGAAAAATCAGCACAATCCCAATCCATCCATGCCCTCCATGATGTTTAAATTCAAGACAACCCACAGAAAGACTAGGCCCATGCAAGACTCACTACCCCTGGGCATAAAGGTTGAAAAGTAGGCAAAATGGTTGCAGGCCTAACAACAAAGCCTGCATTCAAAATGGCCACTTGCCTCTTTGCCTCTCCCAGCACATGGCCAGTGCCTGTAGCAGCACTCAAAATGGCCACCAGCCACATGGCCTGTCCCTCCCCATGAACACCCCCAAAAATCGAAAAACACTGCAAAATCAGCACAATCCCATTCCATCCATGGCCTCCATGATGTTTAAGTTCAAGACAGCCCACAGAAAGACTAGGCCCATGCTAGACTCAAATACCCCTGGTGAAAAGGCCACAAGTACAGCCCCAAAAAGAGAAAATCACTGAAAAATCAGCACAATCCCAATCCATCCATGCCCTCCATGATGTTTAAGTTCAAGACAGCCCACAGAAAGACTAGGCCCATGCTAGACTCAAATACCCCTGGTGAAAAGGCCACAAGTACAGCCCCAAAAAACGAAAATCACTGAAAAATCAGCACAATCCCAATCCATCCATGCCCTCCATGATGTTTAAATTCAAGACAACCCACAGAAAGACTAGGCCCATGCAAGACTCACTACCCCTGGGCATAAAGGTTGAAAAGTAGGCAAAATGGTTGCAGGCCTAACAACAAAGCCTGTATTCAAAATGGCCGCTTGCCTCTCCCAGCACATGGCCAGTGCCTGTAGCAGCACTCGAAATGGCCACCAGCCACATGGCCTGTCCCTCCCCATGAACACCCCCAAAAATCGAAAAACACTGCAAAATCAGCACAATCCCATTCCATCCATGGCCTCCATGATGTTTAAGTTCAAGACAGCCCACAGAAAGACTAGGCCCATGCTAGACTCAAATACCCCTGGTGAAAAGGCCACAAGTACCGCCCCAAAAAACGAAAATCACTGAAAAATCTGCACAATCCCAATCCATCCATGCCCTCCATGATGTTTAAGTTCAAGACAGCCCACAGAAAGACTAGGCCAATGCTAGACTCAAATACCCCTGGTGAAAAGGCCACAAGTACAGCCCCAAAAAACAAAAATCACTGAAAAATCAGCACAATCCCAATCCATCCATGCCCTCCATGATGGTTAAATTCAAGACAACCCACAGAAAGACTAGGCCCATGCAAGACTCACTACCCCTGGGCATAAAGGTTGAAAAGTAGGCAAAATGGTTGCAGGCCTAACAACAAAGTCTGCATTCAAAATGGCCACTTGCCTCTCCCAGCACATGGCCAGTGCCTGTAGCAGCACTCAAAATGGCCACCAGACACATGGCCTGTCCCTCCCCATGAACACCCCCAAAAATCGAAAAACACTGCAAAATCAGCACAATCCCATTCCATCCATGCCCTCCTTGATGTTTAAGTTCAAGACAGCCCACAGAAAGACTAGGCCCATGCTAGACTCAAATACCCCTGGTGAAAAGGCCACAAGTACAGCCCCAAAAAACGAAAATCACTGAAATATCAGCACAATCCCAATCCATCCATGCCCTCCATGATGTTTAAGTTCAAGACAGCCCACAGAAAGACTAGGCCCATGCTAGACTCAAATACCCCTGGTGAAAAGGCCACAAGTACAGCCCCAAAAAACGAAAATCACTGAAAAATAAGCACAATCCCAATCCATCCATGCCCTCCATGATGTTTAAGTTCAAGACAGCCCACAGAAAGACTAGGCCCATGCTAGACTCAAATACCCCTGGTGAAAAGGCCACAAGTACAGCCCCAAAAAACGAAAATCACTGAAAAATCAGCACAATCCCAATCCATCCATGCCCTCCATGGTGTTTAAGTTCAAGACAGCCCACAGAAAAACTAGGCCCATGCTAGACTCAAATACCCCTGGTGAAAAGGCCACAAGTACAGGCCCAAAAAACGAAAATCACTGAAAAATCAGCACAATCCCAATCCATCCATGCCCTCCATGATGTTTAAATTCAAGACAACCCACAGAAAGACTAGGCCCATGCAAGACTCACTACCCCTGGGCATAAAGGTTGAAAAGTAGGCAAAATGGTTGCAGGCCTAACAACAAAGCCTGCATTCAAAATGGCCACTTGCCTCTTTGCCTCTCCCAGCACATGGCCAGTGCCTGTAGCAGCACTCAAAATGGCCACCAGCCACATGGCCTGTCCCTCCCCATGAACACCCCCAAAAATCGAAAAACACTGCAAAATCAGCACAATCCCATTCCATCCATGGCCTCCATGATGTTTAAGTTCAAGACAGCCCACAGAAAGACTAGGCCCATGCTAGACTCAAATACCCCTGGTGAAAAGGCCACAAGTACAGCCCCAAAAAGAGAAAATCACTGAAAAATCAGCACAATCCCAATCCATCCATGCCCTCCATGATGTTTAAGTTCAAGACAGCCCACAGAAAGACTAGGCCCATGCTAGACTCAAATACCCCTGGTGAAAAGGCCACAAGTACAGCCCCAAAAAACGAAAATCACTGAAAAATCAGCACAATCCCAATCCATCCATGCCCTCCATGATGTTTAAATTCAAGACAACCCACAGAAAGACTAGGCCCATGCAAGACTCACTACCCCTGGGCATAAAGGTTGAAAAGTAGGCAAAATGGTTGCAGGCCTAACAACAAAGCCTGTATTCAAAATGGCCGCTTGCCTCTCCCAGCACATGGCCAGTGCCTGTAGCAGCACTCGAAATGGCCACCAGCCACATGGCCTGTCCCTCCCCATGAACACCCCCAAAAATCGAAAAACACTGCAAAATCAGCACAATCCCATTCCATCCATGGCCTCCATGATGTTTAAGTTCAAGACAGCCCACAGAAAGACTAGGCCCATGCTAGACTCAAATACCCCTGGTGAAAAGGCCACAAGTACAGCCCCAAAAAACGAAAATCACTGAAAAATCTGCACAATCCCAATCCATCCATGCCCTCCATGATGTTTAAGTTCAAGACAGCCCACATAAAGACTAGGCCAATGCTAGACTCAAATACCCCTGGTGAAAAGGCCACAAGTACAGCCCCAAAAAACAAAAATCACTGAAAAATCAGCACAATCCCAATCCATCCATGCCCTCCATGATGGTTAAATTCAAGACAACCCACAGAAAGACTAGGCCCATGCAAGACTCACTACCCCTGGGCATAAAGGTTGAAAAGTAGGCAAAATGGTTGCAGGCCTAACAACAAAGTCTGCATTCAAAATGGCCACTTGCCTCTCCCAGCACATGGCCAGTGCCTGTAGCAGCACTCAAAATGGCCACCAGACACATGGCCTGTCCCTCCCCATGAACACCCCCAAAAATCGAAAAACACTGCAAAATCAGCACAATCCCATTCCATCCATGCCCTCCTTGATGTTTAAGTTCAAGACAGCCCACAGAAAGACTAGGCCCATGCTAGACTCAAATACCCCTGGTGAAAAGGCCACAAGTACAGCCCCAAAAAACGAAAATCACTGAAAAATCAGCACAATCCCAATCCATCCATGCCCTCCATGATGTTTAAGTTCAAGACAGCCCACAGAAAGACTAGGCCCATGCTAGACTCAAATACCCCTGGTGAAAAGGCCACAAGTACAGGCCCAAAAAACGAAAATCACTGAAAAATCAGCACAATCCCAATCCATCCATGCCCTCCATGATGTTTAAATTCAAGACAACCCACAGAAAGACTAGGCCCATGCAAGACTCACTACCCCTGGGCATAAAGGTTGAAAAGTAGGCAAAATGGTTGCAGGCCTAACAACAAAGTCTGCATTCAAAATGGCCACTTGCCTCTCCCAGCACATGGCCAGTGCCTGTAGCAGCACTCAAAATGGCCACCAGACACATGGCCTGTCCCTCCCCATGAACACCCCCAAAAATCGAAAAACACTGCAAAATCAGCACAATCCCATTCCATCCATGCCCTCCTTGATGTTTAAGTTCAAGACAGCCCACAGAAAGACTAGGCCCATGCTAGACTCAAATACCCCTGGTGAAAAGGCCACAAGTACAGCCCCAAAAAACGAAAATCACTGAAAAATCAGCACAATCCCAATCCATCCATGCCCTCCATGATGTTTAAGTTCAAGACAGCCCACAGAAAGACTAGGCCCATGCTAGACTCAAATACCCCTGGTGAAAAGGCCACAAGTACAGGCCCAAAAAACGAAAATCACTGAAAAATCAGCACAATCCCAATCCATCCATGCCCTCCATGATGTTTAAATTCAAGACAACCCACAGAAAGACTAGGCCCATGCAAGACTCACTACCCCTGGGCATAAAGGTTGAAAAGTAGGCAAAATGGTTGCAGGCCTAACAACAAAGCCTGCATTCAAAATGGCCACTTGCCTCTCCCAGCACATGGCCAGTGCCTGTAGCAGCACTCAAAATGGCCACCAGCCACATGGCCTGTCCCTCCCCATGAACACCCCCAAAAATCGAAAAACACTGCAAGATCAGCACAATCCCATTCCATCCATGTCCTCCATGATGTTTAAGTTCAAGACAGCCCACAGAAAGACTAGGCCCATGCTAGACTCAAATACCCCTGGTGAAAAGGCCACAAGTACAGCACCAAAAAACGAAAATTACTGAAAAATCAGCACAATCCCAATCCATCCATGCCCTCCATGATGTTTAAGTTCAAGACAGCCCACAGAAACACTAGGCCCATGCTAGACTCAAATACCCCTGGTGAAAAGGCCACAAGTACAGCCCCAAAAAACGAAAATCACTGAAAAATCAGCACAATCCCAATCCATCCATGCCCTCCATGATGTTTAAATTCAAGACAACCCACAGAAAGACTAGGCCCATGCAAGACTCACTACCCCTGGGCATAAAGGTTGAAAAGTAGGCAAAATGGTTGCAGGCCTAACAACAAAGCCTGTATTCAAAATGGCCGCTTGCCTCTCCCAGCACATGGCCAGTGCCTGTAGCAGCACTCGAAATGGCCACCAGCCACATGGCCTGTCCCTCCCCATGAACACCCCCAAAAATCGAAAAACACTGCAAAATCAGCACAATCCCATTCCATCCATGGCCTCCATGATGTTTAAGTTCAAGACAGCCCACAGAAAGACTAGGCCCATGCTAGACTCAAATACCCCTGGTGAAAAGGCCACAAGTACAGCCCCAAAAAACGAAAATCACTGAAAAATCTGCACAATCCCAATCCATCCATGCCCTCCATGATGTTTAAGTTCAAGACAGCCCACATAAAGACTAGGCCAATGCTAGACTCAAATACCCCTGGTGAAAAGGCCACAAGTACAGCCCCAAAAAACAAAAAACACTGAAAAATCAGCACAATCCCAATCCATCCATGCCCTCCATGATGGTTAAATTCAAGACAACCCACAGAAAGACTAGGCCCATGCAAGACTCACTACCCCTGGGCATAAAGGTTGAAAAGTAGGCAAAATGGTTGCAGGCCTAACAACAAAGTCTGCATTCAAAATGGCCACTTGCCTCTCCCAGCACATGGCCAGTGCCTGTAGCAGCACTCAAAATGGCCACCAGACACATGGCCTGTCCCTCCCCATGAACACCCCCAAAAATCGAAAAACACTGCAAAATCAGCACAATCCCATTCCATCCATGCCCTCCTTGATGTTTAAGTTCAAGACAGCCCACAGAAAGACTAGGCCCATGCTAGACTCAAATACCCCTGGTGAAAAGGCCACAAGTACAGCCCCAAAAAACGAAAATCACTGAAAAATCAGCACAATCCCAATCCATCCATGCCCTCCATGATGTTTAAGTTCAAGACAGCCCACAGAAAGACTAGGCCCATGCTAGACTCAAATACCCCTGGTGAAAAGGCCACAAGTACAGGCCCAAAAAACGAAAATCACTGAAAAATCAGCACAATCCCAATCCATCCATGCCCTCCATGATGTTTAAATTCAAGACAACCCACAGAAAGACTAGGCCCATGCAAGACTCACTACCCCTGGGCATAAAGGTTGAAAAGTAGGCAAAATGGTTGCAGGCCTAACAACAAAGTCTGCATTCAAAATGGCCACTTGCCTCTCCCAGCACATGGCCAGTGCCTGTAGAAGCACTCAAAATGGCCACCAGACACATGGCCTGTCCCTCCCCATGAACACCCCCAAAAATCGAAAAACACTGCAAAATCAGCACAATCCCATTCCATCCATGCCCTCCTTGATGTTTAAGTTCAAGACAGCCCACAGAAAGACTAGGCCCATGCTAGACTCAAATACCCCTGGTGAAAAGGCCACAAGTACAGCCCCAAAAAACGAAAATCACTGAAAAATCAGCACAATCCCAATCCATCCATGCCCTCCATGATGTTTAAGTTCAAGACAGCCCACAGAAAGACTAGGCCCATGCTAGACGCAAATACCCCTGGTGAAAAGGCCACAAGTACAGGCCCAAAAAACGAAAATCACTGAAAAATCAGCACAATCCCAATCCATCCATGCCCTCCATGATGTTTAAATTCAAGACAACCCACAGAAAGACTAGGCCCATGCAAGACTCACTACCCCTGGGCATAAAGGTTGAAAAGTAGGCAAAATGGTTGCAGGCCTAACAACAAAGCCTGCATTCAAAATGGCCACTTGCCTCTCCCAGCACATGGCCAGTGCCTGTAGCAGCACTCAAAATGGCCACCAGCCACATGGCCTGTCCCTTCCCATGAACACCCCCAAAAATCGAAAAACACTGCAAAATCAGCACAATCCCATTCCATCCATGGCCTCCATGATGTTTAAGTTCAAGACAGCCCACAGAAAGACTAGGCCCATGCTAGACTCAAATACCCCTGGTGAAAAGGCCACAAGTACAGCACCAAAAAACGAAAATCACTGAAAAATCAGCACAATCCCAATCCATCCATGCCCTCCATGATGTTTAAGTTCAAGACAGCCCACAGAAAGACTAGGCCCATGCTAGACTCAAATACCCCTGGTGAAAAGGCCACAAGTACAGCCCCAAAAAACGAAAATCACTGAAAAATCAGCACAATCCCAATCCATCCATGCCCTCCATGGTGTTTAAGTTCAAGACAGCCCACAGAAAGACTAGGCCCATGCTAGACTCAAATACCCCTGGTGAAAAGGCCACAAGTACAGGCCCAAAAAACGAAAATCACTGAAAAATCAGCACAATCCCAATCCATCCATGCCCTCCATGATGTTTAAATTCAAGACAACCCACAGAAAGACTAGGCCCATGCAAGACTCACTACCCCTGGGCATAAAGGTTGAAAAGTAGGCAAAATGGTTGCAGGCCTAACAACAAAGCCTGCATTCAAAATGGCCACTTGCCTCTTTGCCTCTCCCAGCACATGGCCAGTGCCTGTAGCAGCACTCAAAATGGCCACCAGCCACATGGCCTGTCCCTTTCCATGAACACCCCCAAAAATCGAAAAACACTGCAAAATCAGCACAATCCCATTCCATCCATGGCCTCCATGATGTTTAAGTTCAAGACAGCCCACAGAAAGACTAGGCCCATGCTAGACTCAAATACCCCTGGTGAAAAGGCCACAAGTACAGCCCCAAAAAGAGAAAATCACTGAAAAATCAGCACAATCCCAATCCATCCATGCCCTCCATGATGTTTAAGTTCAAGACAGCCCACAGAAAGACTAGGCCCATGCTAGACTCAAATACCCCTGGTGAAAAGGCCACAAGTACAGCCCCAAAAAACGAAAATCACTGAAAAATCAGCACAATCCCAATCCATCCATGCCCTCCATGATGTTTAAATTCAAGACAACCCACAGAAAGACTAGGCCCATGCAAGACTCACTACCCCTGGGCATAAAGGTTGAAAAGTAGGCAAAATGGTTGCAGGCCTAACAACAAAGCCTGTATTCAAAATGGCCGCTTGCCTCTCCCAGCACATGGCCAGTGCCTGTAGCAGCACTCGAAATGGCCACCAGCCACATGGCCTGTCCCTCCCCATGAACACCCCCAAAAATCGAAAAACACTGCAAAATCAGTACAATCCCATTCCATCCATGGCCTCCATGATGTTTAAGTTCAAGACAGCCCACAGAAAGACTAGGCCCATGCTAGACTCAAATACCCCTGGTGAAAAGGCCACAAGTACAGCCCCAAAAAACGAAAATCACTGAAAAATCTGCACAATCCCAATCCATCCATGCCCTCCATGATGTTTAAGTTCAAGACAGCTCACAGAAAGACTAGGCCAATGCTAGACTCAAATACCCCTGGTGAAAAGGCCACAAGTACAGCCCCAAAAAACAAAAATCACTGAAAAATCAGCACAATCCCAATCCATCCATGCCCTCCATGATGGTTAAATTCAAGACAACCCACAGAAAGACTAGGCCCATGCAAGACTCACTACCCCTGGGCATAAAGGTTGAAAAGTAGGCAAAATGGTTGCAGGCCTAACAACAAAGTCTGCATTCAAAATGGCCACTTGCCTCTCCCAGCACATGGCCAGTGCCTGTAGCAGCACTCAAAATGGCCACCAGACACATGGCCTGTCCCTCCCCATGAACACCCCCAAAAATCGAAAAACACTGCAAAATCAGCACAATCCCATTCCATCCATGCCCTCCTTGATGTTTAAGTTCAAGACAGCCCACAGAAAGACTAGGCCCATGCTAGACTCAAATACCCCTGGTGAAAAGGCCACAAGTACAGCCCCAAAAAACGAAAATCACTGAAAAATCAGCACAATCCCAATCCATCCATGCCCTCCATGATGTTTAAGTTCAAGACAGCCCACAGAAAGACTAGGCCCATGCTAGACTCAAATACCCCTGGTGAAAAGGCCACAAGTACAGCCCCAAAAAACGAAAATCACTGAAAAATAAGCACAATCCCAATCCATCCATGCCCTCCATGATGTTTAAGTTCAAGACAGCCCACAGAAAGACTAGGCCCATGCTAGACTCAAATACCCTTGGTGAAAAGGCCACAAGTACAGCCCCAAAAAACGAAAATCACTGAAAAATCAGCACAATCCCAATCCATCAATGCCCTCCATGGTGTTTAAGTTCAAGACAGCCCACAGAAAGACTAGGCCCATGCTAGACTCAAATACCCCTGGTGAAAAGGCCACAAGTACAGGCCCAAAAAACGAAAATCACTGAAAAATCAGCACAATCCCAATCCATCCATGCCCTCCATGATGTTTAAATTCAAGACAACCCACAGAAAGACTAGGCCCATGCAAGACTCACTACCCCTGGGCATAAAGGTTGAAAAGTAGGCAAAATGGTTGCAGGCCTAACAACAAAGCCTGCATTCAAAATGGCCACTTGCCTCTTTGCCTCTCCCAGCACATGGCCAGTGCCTGTAGCAGCACTCAAAATGGCCACCAGCCACATGGCCTGTCCCTCCCCATGAACACCCCCAAAAATCGAAAAACACTGCAAAATCAGCACAATCCCATTCCATCCATGGCCTCCATGATGTTTAAGTTCAAGACAGCCCACAGAAAGACTAGGCCCATGCTAGACTCAAATACCCCTGGTGAAAAGGCCACAAGTACAGCCCCAAAAAGAGGAAATCACTGAAAAATCAGCACAATCCCAATCCATCCATGCCCTCCATGATGTTTAAGTTCAAGACAGCCCACAGAAAGACTAGGCCCATGCTAGACTCAAATACCCCTGGTGAAAAGGCCACAAGTACAGCCCCAAAAAACGAAAATCACTGAAAAATCAGCACAATCCCAATCCATCCATGCCCTCCATGATGTTTAAATTCAAGACAACCCACAGAAAGACTAGGCCCATGCAAGACTCACTACCCCTGGGCATAAAGGTTGAAAAGTAGGCAAAATGGTTGCAGGCCTAACAACAAAGCCTGTATTCAAAATGGCCGCTTGCCTCTCCCAGCACATGGCCAGTGCCTGTAGCAGCACTCGAAATGGCCACCAGCCACATGGCCTGTCCCTCCCCATGAACACCCCCAAAAATCGAAAAACACTGCAAAATCAGCACAATCCCATTCCATCCATGGCCTCCATGATGTTTAAGTTCAAGACAGCCCACAGAAAGACTAGGCCCATGCTAGACTCAAATACCCCTGGTGAAAAGGCCACAAGTACAGCCCCAAAAAACGAAAATCACTGAAAAATCTGCACAATCCCAATCCATCCATGCCCTCCATGATGTTTAAATTCAAGACAACCCACAGAAAGACTAGGCCCATGCAAGACTCACTACCCCTGGGCATAAAGGTTGAAAAGTAGGCAAAATGGTTGCAGGCCTAACAACAAAGTCTGCATTCAAAATGGCCACTTGCCTCTCCCAGCACATGGCCAGTGCCTGTAGCAGCACTCAAAATGGCCACCAGACACATGGCCTGTCCCTCCCCATGAACACCCCCAAAAATCGAAAAACACTGCAAAATCAGCACAATCCCATTCCATCCATGCCCTCCTTGATGTTTAAGTTCAAGACAGCCCACAGAAAGACTAGGCCCATGCTAGACTCAAATACCCCTGGTGAAAAGGCCACAAGTACAGCCCCAAAAAACGAAAATCACTGAAAAATCAGCACAATCCCAATCCATCCATGCCCTCCATGATGTTTAAGTTCAAGACAGCCCACAGAAAGACTAGGCCCATGCTAGACTCAAATACCCCTGGTGAAAAGGCCACAAGTACAGGCCCAAAAAACGAAAATCACTGAAAAATCAGCACAATCCCAATCCATCCATGCCCTCCATGATGTTTAAATTCAAGACAACCCACAGAAAGACTAGGCCCATGCAAGACTCACTACCCCTGGGCATAAAGGTTGAAAAGTAGGCAAAATGGTTGCAGGCCTAACAACAAAGTCTGCATTCAAAATGGCCACTTGCCTCTCCCAGCACATGGCCAGTGCCTGTAGCAGCACTCAAAATGGCCACCAGACACATGGCCTGTCCCTCCCCATGAACACCCCCAAAAATCGAAAAACACTGCAAAATCAGCACAATCCCATTCCATCCATGCCCTCCTTGATGTTTAAGTTCAAGACAGCCCACAGAAAGACTAGGCCCATGCTAGACTCAAATACCCCTGGTGAAAAGGCCACAAGTACAGCCCCAAAAAACGAAAATCACTGAAAAATCAGCACAATCCCAATCCATCCATGCCCTCCATGATGTTTAAGTTCAAGACAGCCCACAGAAAGACTAGGCCCATGCTAGACTCAAATACCCCTGGTGAAAAGGCCACAAGTACAGCCCCAAAAAACGAAAATCACTGAAAAATCAGCACAATCCCAATCCATCCATGCCCTCCATGATGTTTAAATTCAAGACAACCCACAGAAAGACTAGGCCCATGCAAGACTCACTACCCCTGGGCATAAAGGTTGAAAAGTAGGCAAAATGGTTGCAGGCCTAACAACAAAGCCTGCATTCAAAATGGCCACTTGCCTCTCCCAGCACATGGCCAGTGCCTGTAGCAGCACTCAAAATGGCCACCAGCCACATGGCCTGTCCCTCCCCATGAACACCCCCAAAAATCGAAAAACACTGCAAGATCAGCACAATCCCATTCCATCCATGTCCTCCATGATGTTTAAGTTCAAGACAGCCCACAGAAAGACTAGGCCCATGCTAGACTCAAATACCCCTGGTGAAAAGGCCACAAGTACAGCCCCAAAAAACGAAAATTACTGAAAAATCAGCACAATCCCAATCCATCCATGCCCTCCATGATGTTTAAGTTCAAGACAGCCCACAGAAACACTAGGCCCATGCTAGACTCAAATACCCCTGGTGAAAAGGCCACAAGTACAGCCCCAAAAAACGAAAATCACTGAAAAATCAGCACAATCCCAATCCATCCATGCCCTCCATGATGTTTAAATTCAAGACAACCCACAGAAAGACTAGGCCCATGCAAGACTCACTACCCCTGGGCATAAAGGTTGAAAAGTAGGCAAAATGGTTGCAGGCCTAACAACAAAGCCTGTATTCAAAATGGCCGCTTGCCTCTCCCAGCACATGGCCAGTGCCTGTAGCAGCACTCAAAATGGCCACCAGACACATGGCCTGTCCCTCCCCATGAACACCCCCAAAAATCGAAAAACACTGCAAAATCAGCACAATCCCATTCCATCCATGCCCTCCTTGATGTTTAAGTTCAAGACAGCCCACAGAAAGACTAGGCCCATGCTAGACTCAAATACCCCTGGTGAAAAGGCCACAAGTACAGCCCCAAAAAACGAAAATCACTGAAAAATCAGCACAATCCCAATCCATCCATGCCCTCCATGATGTTTAAGTTCAAGACAGCCCACAGAAAGACTAGGCCCATGCTAGACTCAAATACCCCTGGTGAAAAGGCCACAAGTACAGGCCCAAAAAACGAAAATCACTGAAAAATCAGCACAATCCCAATCCATCCATGCCCTCCATGATGTTTAAATTCAAGACAACCCACAGAAAGACTAGGCCCATGCAAGACTCACTACCCCTGGGCATAAAGGTTGAAAAGTAGGCAAAATGGTTGCAGGCCTAACAACAAAGTCTGCATTCAAAATGGCCACTTGCCTCTCCCAGCACATGGCCAGTGCCTGTAGAAGCACTCAAAATGGCCACCAGACACATGGCCTGTCCCTCCCCATGAACACCCCCAAAAATCGAAAAACACTGCAAAATCAGCACAATCCCATTCCATCCATGCCCTCCTTGATGTTTAAGTTCAAGACAGCCCACAGAAAGACTAGGCCCATGCTAGACTCAAATACCCCTGGTGAAAAGGCCACAAGTACAGCCCCAAAAAACGAAAATCACTGAAAAATCAGCACAATCCCAATCCATCCATGCCCTCCATGATGTTTAAGTTCAAGACAGCCCACAGAAAGACTAGGCCCATGCTAGACGCAAATACCCCTGGTGAAAAGGCCACAAGTACAGGCCCAAAAAACGAAAATCACTGAAAAATCAGCACAATCCCAATCCATCCATGCCCTCCATGATGTTTAAATTCAAGACAACCCACAGAAAGACTAGGCCCATGCAAGACTCACTACCCCTGGGCATAAAGGTTGAAAAGTAGGCAAAATGGTTGCAGGCCTAACAACAAAGCCTGCATTCAAAATGGCCACTTGCCTCTCCCAGCACATGGCCAGTGCCTGTAGCAGCACTCAAAATGGCCACCAGCCACATGGCCTGTCCCTTCCCATGAACACCCCCAAAAATCGAAAAACACTGCAAAATCAGCACAATCCCATTCCATCCATGGCCTCCATGATGTTTAAGTTCAAGACAGCCCACAGAAAGACTAGGCCCATGCTAGACTCAAATACCCCTGGTGAAAAGGCCACAAGTACAGCACCAAAAAACGAAAATCACTGAAAAATCAGCACAATCCCAATCCATCCATGCCCTCCATGATGTTTAAGTTCAAGACAGCCCACAGAAAGACTAGGCCCATGCTAGACTCAAATACCCCTGGTGAAAAGGCCACAAGTACAGCCCCAAAAAACGAAAATCACTGAAAAATCAGCACAATCCCAATCCATCCATGCCCTCCATGGTGTTTAAGTTCAAGACAGCCCACAGAAAGACTAGGCCCATGCTAGACTCAAATACCCCTGGTGAAAAGGCCACAAGTACAGGCCCAAAAAACGAAAATCACTGAAAAATCAGCACAATCCCAATCCATCCATGCCCTCCATGATGTTTAAATTCAAGACAACCCACAGAAAGACTAGGCCCATGCAAGACTCACTACCCCTGGGCATAAAGGTTGAAAAGTAGGCAAAATGGTTGCAGGCCTAACAACAAAGCCTGCATTCAAAATGGCCACTTGCCTCTTTGCCTCTCCCAGCACATGGCCAGTGCCTGTAGCAGCACTCAAAATGGCCACCAGCCACATGGCCTGTCCCTTTCCATGAACACCCCCAAAAATCGAAAAACACTGCAAAATCAGCACAATCCCATTCCATCCATGGCCTCCATGATGTTTAAGTTCAAGACAGCCCACAGAAAGACTAGGCCCATGCTAGACTCAAATACCCCTGGTGAAAAGGCCACAAGTACAGCCCCAAAAAGAGAAAATCACTGAAAAATCAGCACAATCCCAATCCATCCATGCCCTCCATGATGTTTAAGTTCAAGACAGCCCACAGAAAGACTAGGCCCATGCTAGACTCAAATACCCCTGGTGAAAAGGCCACAAGTACAGCCCCAAAAAACGAAAATCACTGAAAAATCAGCACAATCCCAATCCATCCATGCCCTCCATGATGTTTAAATTCAAGACAACCCACAGAAAGACTAGGCCCATGCAAGACTCACTACCCCTGGGCATAAAGGTTGAAAAGTAGGCAAAATGGTTGCAGGCCTAACAACAAAGCCTGTATTCAAAATGGCCGCTTGCCTCTCCCAGCACATGGCCAGTGCCTGTAGCAGCACTCGAAATGGCCACCAGCCACATGGCCTGTCCCTCCCCATGAACACCCCCAAAAATCGAAAAACACTGCAAAATCAGTACAATCCCATTCCATCCATGGCCTCCATGATGTTTAAGTTCAAGACAGCCCACAGAAAGACTAGGCCCATGCTAGACTCAAATACCCCTGGTGAAAAGGCCACAAGTACAGCCCCAAAAAACGAAAATCACTGAAAAATCTGCACAATCCCAATCCATCCATGCCCTCCATGATGTTTAAGTTCAAGACAGCTCACAGAAAGACTAGGCCAATGCTAGACTCAAATACCCCTGGTGAAAAGGCCACAAGTACAGCCCCAAAAAACAAAAATCACTGAAAAATCAGCACAATCCCAATCCATCCATGCCCTCCATGATGGTTAAATTCAAGACAACCCACAGAAAGACTAGGCCCATGCAAGACTCACTACCCCTGGGCATAAAGGTTGAAAAGTAGGCAAAATGGTTGCAGGCCTAACAACAAAGTCTGCATTCAAAATGGCCACTTGCCTCTCCCAGCACATGGCCAGTGCCTGTAGCAGCACTCAAAATGGCCACCAGACACATGGCCTGTCCCTCCCCATGAACACCCCCAAAAATCGAAAAACACTGCAAAATCAGCACAATCCCATTCCATCCATGCCCTCCTTGATGTTTAAGTTCAAGACAGCCCACAGAAAGACTAGGCCCATGCTAGACTCAAATACCCCTGGTGAAAAGGCCACAAGTACAGCCCCAAAAAACGAAAATCACTGAAAAATCAGCACAATCCCAATCCATCCATGCCCTCCATGATGTTTAAGTTCAAGACAGCCCACAGAAAGACTAGGCCCATGCTAGACTCAAATACCCCTGGTGAAAAGGCCACAAGTACAGCCCCAAAAAACGAAAATCACTGAAAAATAAGCACAATCCCAATCCATCCATGCCCTCCATGATGTTTAAGTTCAAGACAGCCCACAGAAAGACTAGGCCCATGCTAGACTCAAATACCCTTGGTGAAAAGGCCACAAGTACAGCCCCAAAAAACGAAAATCACTGAAAAATCAGCACAATCCCAATCCATCAATGCCCTCCATGGTGTTTAAGTTCAAGACAGCCCACAGAAAGACTAGGCCCATGCTAGACTCAAATACCCCTGGTGAAAAGGCCACAAGTACAGGCCCAAAAAACGAAAATCACTGAAAAATCAGCACAATCCCAATCCATCCATGCCCTCCATGATGTTTAAATTCAAGACAACCCACAGAAAGACTAGGCCCATGCAAGACTCACTACCCCTGGGCATAAAGGTTGAAAAGTAGGCAAAATGGTTGCAGGCCTAACAACAAAGCCTGCATTCAAAATGGCCACTTGCCTCTTTGCCTCTCCCAGCACATGGCCAGTGCCTGTAGCAGCACTCAAAATGGCCACCAGCCACATGGCCTGTCCCTCCCCATGAACACCCCCAAAAATCGAAAAACACTGCAAAATCAGCACAATCCCATTCCATCCATGGCCTCCATGATGTTTAAGTTCAAGACAGCCCACAGAAAGACTAGGCCCATGCTAGACTCAAATACCCCTGGTGAAAAGGCCACAAGTACAGCCCCAAAAAGAGGAAATCACTGAAAAATCAGCACAATCCCAATCCATCCATGCCCTCCATGATGTTTAAGTTCAAGACAGCCCACAGAAAGACTAGGCCCATGCTAGACTCAAATACCCCTGGTGAAAAGGCCACAAGTACAGCCCCAAAAAACGAAAATCACTGAAAAATCAGCACAATCCCAATCCATCCATGCCCTCCATGATGTTTAAATTCAAGACAACCCACAGAAAGACTAGGCCCATGCAAGACTCACTACCCCTGGGCATAAAGGTTGAAAAGTAGGCAAAATGGTTGCAGGCCTAACAACAAAGCCTGTATTCAAAATGGCCGCTTGCCTCTCCCAGCACATGGCCAGTGCCTGTAGCAGCACTCGAAATGGCCACCAGCCACATGGCCTGTCCCTCCCCATGAACACCCCCAAAAATCGAAAAACACTGCAAAATCAGCACAATCCCATTCCATCCATGGCCTCCATGATGTTTAAGTTCAAGACAGCCCACAGAAAGACTAGGCCCATGCTAGACTCAAATACCCCTGGTGAAAAGGCCACAAGTACAGCCCCAAAAAACGAAAATCACTGAAAAATCTGCACAATCCCAATCCATCCATGCCCTCCATGATGTTTAAATTCAAGACAACCCACAGAAAGACTAGGCCCATGCAAGACTCACTACCCCTGGGCATAAAGGTTGAAAAGTAGGCAAAATGGTTGCAGGCCTAACAACAAAGTCTGCATTCAAAATGGCCACTTGCCTCTCCCAGCACATGGCCAGTGCCTGTAGCAGCACTCAAAATGGCCACCAGACACATGGCCTGTCCCTCCCCATGAACACCCCCAAAAATCGAAAAACACTGCAAAATCAGCACAATCCCATTCCATCCATGCCCTCCTTGATGTTTAAGTTCAAGACAGCCCACAGAAAGACTAGGCCCATGCTAGACTCAAATACCCCTGGTGAAAAGGCCACAAGTACAGCCCCAAAAAACGAAAATCACTGAAAAATCAGCACAATCCCAATCCATCCATGCCCTCCATGATGTTTAAGTTCAAGACAGCCCACAGAAAGACTAGGCCCATGCTAGACTCAAATACCCCTGGTGAAAAGGCCACAAGTACAGGCCCAAAAAACGAAAATCACTGAAAAATCAGCACAATCCCAATCCATCCATGCCCTCCATGATGTTTAAATTCAAGACAACCCACAGAAAGACTAGGCCCATGCAAGACTCACTACCCCTGGGCATAAAGGTTGAAAAGTAGGCAAAATGGTTGCAGGCCTAACAACAAAGCCTGCATTCAAAATGGCCACTTGCCTCTCCCAGCACATGGCCAGTGCCTGTAGCAGCACTCAAAATGGCCACCAGCCACATGGCCTGTCCCTCCCCATGAACACCCCCAAAAATCGAAAAACACTGCAAAATCAGCACAATCCCATTCCATCCATGTCCTCCATGATGTTTAAGTTCAAGACAGCCCACAGAAAGACTAGGCCCATGCTAGACTCAAATACCCCTGGTGAAAAGGCCACAAGTACAGCACCAAAAAACGAAAATTACTGAAAAATCAGCACAATCCCAATCCATCCATGCCCTCCATGATGTTTAAGTTCAAGACAGCCCACAGAAACACTAGGCCCATGCTAGACTCAAATACCCCTGGTGAAAAGGCCACAAGTACAGCCCCAAAAAACGAAAATCACTGAAAAATCAGCACAATCCCAATCCATCCATGCCCTCCATGATGTTTAAATTCAAGACAACCCACAGAAAGACTAGGCCCATGCAAGACTCACTACCCCTGGGCATAAAGGTTGAAAAGTAGGCAAAATGGTTGCAGGCCTAACAACAAAGCCTGTATTCAAAATGGCCGCTTGCCTCTCCCAGCACATGGCCAGTGCCTGTAGCAGCACTCGAAATGGCCACCAGCCACATGGCCTGTCCCTCCCCATGAACACCCCCAAAAATCGAAAAACACTGCAAAATCAGCACAATCCCATTCCATCCATGGCCTCCATGATGTTTAAGTTCAAGACAGCCCACAGAAAGACTAGGCCCATGCTAGACTCAAATACCCCTGGTGAAAAGGCCACAAGTACAGCCCCAAAAAACGAAAATCACTGAAAAATCTGCACAATCCCAATCCATCCATGCCCTCCATGATGTTTAAGTTCAAGACAGCCCACATAAAGACTAGGCCAATGCTAGACTCAAATACCCCTGGTGAAAAGGCCACAAGTACAGCCCCAAAAAACAAAAAACACTGAAAAATCAGCACAATCCCAATCCATCCATGCCCTCCATGATGGTTAAATTCAAGACAACCCACAGAAAGACTAGGCCCATGCAAGACTCACTACCCCTGGGCATAAAGGTTGAAAAGTAGGCAAAATGGTTGCAGGCCTAACAACAAAGTCTGCATTCAAAATGGCCACTTGCCTCTCCCAGCACATGGCCAGTGCCTGTAGCAGCACTCAAAATGGCCACCAGACACATGGCCTGTCCCTCCCCATGAACACCCCCAAAAATCGAAAAACACTGCAAAATCAGCACAATCCCATTCCATCCATGCCCTCCTTGATGTTTAAGTTCAAGACAGCCCACAGAAAGACTAGGCCCATGCTAGACTCAAATACCCCTGGTGAAAAGGCCACAAGTACAGCCCCAAAAAACGAAAATCACTGAAAAATCAGCACAATCCCAATCCATCCATGCCCTCCATGATGTTTAAGTTCAAGACAGCCCACAGAAAGACTAGGCCCATGCTAGACTCAAATACCCCTGGTGAAAAGGCCACAAGTACAGGCCCAAAAAACGAAAATCACTGAAAAATCAGCACAATCCCAATCCATCCATGCCCTCCATGATGTTTAAATTCAAGACAACCCACAGAAAGACTAGGCCCATGCAAGACTCACTACCCCTGGGCATAAAGGTTGAAAAGTAGGCAAAATGGTTGCAGGCCTAACAACAAAGTCTGCATTCAAAATGGCCACTTGCCTCTCCCAGCACATGGCCAGTGCCTGTAGAAGCACTCAAAATGGCCACCAGACACATGGCCTGTCCCTCCCCATGAACACCCCCAAAAATCGAAAAACACTGCAAAATCAGCACAATCCCATTCCATCCATGCCCTCCTTGATGTTTAAGTTCAAGACAGCCCACAGAAAGACTAGGCCCATGCTAGACTCAAATACCCCTGGTGAAAAGGCCACAAGTACAGCCCCAAAAAACGAAAATCACTGAAAAATCAGCACAATCCCAATCCATCCATGCCCTCCATGATGTTTAAGTTCAAGACAGCCCACAGAAAGACTAGGCCCATGCTAGACGCAAATACCCCTGGTGAAAAGGCCACAAGTACAGGCCCAAAAAACGAAAATCACTGAAAAATCAGCACAATCCCAATCCATCCATGCCCTCCATGATGTTTAAATTCAAGACAACCCACAGAAAGACTAGGCCCATGCAAGACTCACTACCCCTGGGCATAAAGGTTGAAAAGTAGGCAAAATGGTTGCAGGCCTAACAACAAAGCCTGCATTCAAAATGGCCACTTGCCTCTCCCAGCACATGGCCAGTGCCTGTAGCAGCACTCAAAATGGCCACCAGCCACATGGCCTGTCCCTTCCCATGAACACCCCCAAAAATCGAAAAACACTGCAAAATCAGCACAATCCCATTCCATCCATGGCCTCCATGATGTTTAAGTTCAAGACAGCCCACAGAAAGACTAGGCCCATGCTAGACTCAAATACCCCTGGTGAAAAGGCCACAAGTACAGCACCAAAAAACGAAAATCACTGAAAAATCAGCACAATCCCAATCCATCCATGCCCTCCATGATGTTTAAGTTCAAGACAGCCCACAGAAAGACTAGGCCCATGCTAGACTCAAATACCCCTGGTGAAAAGGCCACAAGTACAGCCCCAAAAAACGAAAATCACTGAAAAATCAGCACAATCCCAATCCATCCATGCCCTCCATGGTGTTTAAGTTCAAGACAGCCCACAGAAAGACTAGGCCCATGCTAGACTCAAATACCCCTGGTGAAAAGGCCACAAGTACAGGCCCAAAAAACGAAAATCACTGAAAAATCAGCACAATCCCAATCCATCCATGCCCTCCATGATGTTTAAATTCAAGACAACCCACAGAAAGACTAGGCCCATGCAAGACTCACTACCCCTGGGCATAAAGGTTGAAAAGTAGGCAAAATGGTTGCAGGCCTAACAACAAAGCCTGCATTCAAAATGGCCACTTGCCTCTTTGCCTCTCCCAGCACATGGCCAGTGCCTGTAGCAGCACTCAAAATGGCCACCAGCCACATGGCCTGTCCCTTTCCATGAACACCCCCAAAAATCGAAAAACACTGCAAAATCAGCACAATCCCATTCCATCCATGGCCTCCATGATGTTTAAGTTCAAGACAGCCCACAGAAAGACTAGGCCCATGCTAGACTCAAATACCCCTGGTGAAAAGGCCACAAGTACAGCCCCAAAAAGAGAAAATCACTGAAAAATCAGCACAATCCCAATCCATCCATGCCCTCCATGATGTTTAAGTTCAAGACAGCCCACAGAAAGACTAGGCCCATGCTAGACTCAAATACCCCTGGTGAAAAGGCCACAAGTACAGCCCCAAAAAACGAAAATCACTGAAAAATCAGCACAATCCCAATCCATCCATGCCCTCCATGATGTTTAAATTCAAGACAACCCACAGAAAGACTAGGCCCATGCAAGACTCACTACCCCTGGGCATAAAGGTTGAAAAGTAGGCAAAATGGTTGCAGGCCTAACAACAAAGCCTGTATTCAAAATGGCCGCTTGCCTCTCCCAGCACATGGCCAGTGCCTGTAGCAGCACTCGAAATGGCCACCAGCCACATGGCCTGTCCCTCCCCATGAACACCCCCAAAAATCGAAAAACACTGCAAAATCAGTACAATCCCATTCCATCCATGGCCTCCATGATGTTTAAGTTCAAGACAGCCCACAGAAAGACTAGGCCCATGCTAGACTCAAATACCCCTGGTGAAAAGGCCACAAGTACAGCCCCAAAAAACGAAAATCACTGAAAAATCTGCACAATCCCAATCCATCCATGCCCTCCATGATGTTTAAGTTCAAGACAGCTCACAGAAAGACTAGGCCAATGCTAGACTCAAATACCCCTGGTGAAAAGGCCACAAGTACAGCCCCAAAAAACAAAAATCACTGAAAAATCAGCACAATCCCAATCCATCCATGCCCTCCATGATGGTTAAATTCAAGACAACCCACAGAAAGACTAGGCCCATGCAAGACTCACTACCCCTGGGCATAAAGGTTGAAAAGTAGGCAAAATGGTTGCAGGCCTAACAACAAAGTCTGCATTCAAAATGGCCACTTGCCTCTCCCAGCACATGGCCAGTGCCTGTAGCAGCACTCAAAATGGCCACCAGACACATGGCCTGTCCCTCCCCATGAACACCCCCAAAAATCGAAAAACACTGCAAAATCAGCACAATCCCATTCCATCCATGCCCTCCTTGATGTTTAAGTTCAAGACAGCCCACAGAAAGACTAGGCCCATGCTAGACTCAAATACCCCTGGTGAAAAGGCCACAAGTACAGCCCCAAAAAACGAAAATCACTGAAAAATCAGCACAATCCCAATCCATCCATGCCCTCCATGATGTTTAAGTTCAAGACAGCCCACAGAAAGACTAGGCCCATGCTAGACTCAAATACCCCTGGTGAAAAGGCCACAAGTACAGCCCCAAAAAACGAAAATCACTGAAAAATAAGCACAATCCCAATCCATCCATGCCCTCCATGATGTTTAAGTTCAAGACAGCCCACAGAAAGACTAGGCCCATGCTAGACTCAAATACCCTTGGTGAAAAGGCCACAAGTACAGCCCCAAAAAACGAAAATCACTGAAAAATCAGCACAATCCCAATCCATCAATGCCCTCCATGGTGTTTAAGTTCAAGACAGCCCACAGAAAGACTAGGCCCATGCTAGACTCAAATACCCCTGGTGAAAAGGCCACAAGTACAGGCCCAAAAAACGAAAATCACTGAAAAATCAGCACAATCCCAATCCATCCATGCCCTCCATGATGTTTAAATTCAAGACAACCCACAGAAAGACTAGGCCCATGCAAGACTCACTACCCCTGGGCATAAAGGTTGAAAAGTAGGCAAAATGGTTGCAGGCCTAACAACAAAGCCTGCATTCAAAATGGCCACTTGCCTCTCCCAGCACATGGCCAGTGCCTGTAGCAGCACTCAAAATGGCCACCAGCCACATGGCCTGTCCCTTCCCATGAACACCCCCAAAAATCGAAAAACACTGCAAAATCAGCACAATCCCATTCCATCCATGGCCTCCATGATGTTTAAGTTCAAGACAGCCCACAGAAAGACTAGGCCCATGCTAGACTCAAATACCCCTGGTGAAAAGGCCACAAGTACAGCACCAAAAAACGAAAATCACTGAAAAATCAGCACAATCCCAATCCATCCATGCCCTCCATGATGTTTAAGTTCAAGACAGCCCACAGAAAGACTAGGCCCATGCTAGACTCAAATACCCCTGGTGAAAAGGCCACAAGTACAGCCCCAAAAAACGAAAATCACTGAAAAATCAGCACAATCCCAATCCATCCATGCCCTCCATGGTGTTTAAGTTCAAGACAGCCCACAGAAAGACTAGGCCCATGCTAGACTCAAATACCCCTGGTGAAAAGGCCACAAGTACAGGCCCAAAAAACGAAAATCACTGAAAAATCAGCACAATCCCAATCCATCCATGCCCTCCATGATGTTTAAATTCAAGACAACCCACAGAAAGACTAGGCCCATGCAAGACTCACTACCCCTGGGCATAAAGGTTGAAAAGTAGGCAAAATGGTTGCAGGCCTAACAACAAAGCCTGCATTCAAAATGGCCACTTGCCTCTTTGCCTCTCCCAGCACATGGCCAGTGCCTGTAGCAGCACTCAAAATGGCCACCAGCCACATGGCCTGTCCCTTTCCATGAACACCCCCAAAAATCGAAAAACACTGCAAAATCAGCACAATCCCATTCCATCCATGGCCTCCATGATGTTTAAGTTCAAGACAGCCCACAGAAAGACTAGGCCCATGCTAGACTCAAATACCCCTGGTGAAAAGGCCACAAGTACAGCCCCAAAAAGAGAAAATCACTGAAAAATCAGCACAATCCCAATCCATCCATGCCCTCCATGATGTTTAAGTTCAAGACAGCCCACAGAAAGACTAGGCCCATGCTAGACTCAAATACCCCTGGTGAAAAGGCCACAAGTACAGCCCCAAAAAACGAAAATCACTGAAAAATCAGCACAATCCCAATCCATCCATGCCCTCCATGATGTTTAAATTCAAGACAACCCACAGAAAGACTAGGCCCATGCAAGACTCACTACCCCTGGGCATAAAGGTTGAAAAGTAGGCAAAATGGTTGCAGGCCTAACAACAAAGCCTGTATTCAAAATGGCCGCTTGCCTCTCCCAGCACATGGCCAGTGCCTGTAGCAGCACTCGAAATGGCCACCAGCCACATGGCCTGTCCCTCCCCATGAACACCCCCAAAAATCGAAAAACACTGCAAAATCAGTACAATCCCATTCCATCCATGGCCTCCATGATGTTTAAGTTCAAGACAGCCCACAGAAAGACTAGGCCCATGCTAGACTCAAATACCCCTGGTGAAAAGGCCACAAGTACAGCCCCAAAAAACGAAAATCACTGAAAAATCTGCACAATCCCAATCCATCCATGCCCTCCATGATGTTTAAGTTCAAGACAGCTCACAGAAAGACTAGGCCAATGCTAGACTCAAATACCCCTGGTGAAAAGGCCACAAGTACAGCCCCAAAAAACAAAAATCACTGAAAAATCAGCACAATCCCAATCCATCCATGCCCTCCATGATGGTTAAATTCAAGACAACCCACAGAAAGACTAGGCCCATGCAAGACTCACTACCCCTGGGCATAAAGGTTGAAAAGTAGGCAAAATGGTTGCAGGCCTAACAACAAAGTCTGCATTCAAAATGGCCACTTGCCTCTCCCAGCACATGGCCAGTGCCTGTAGCAGCACTCAAAATGGCCACCAGACACATGGCCTGTCCCTCCCCATGAACACCCCCAAAAATCGAAAAACACTGCAAAATCAGCACAATCCCATTCCATCCATGCCCTCCTTGATGTTTAAGTTCAAGACAGCCCACAGAAAGACTAGGCCCATGCTAGACTCAAATACCCCTGGTGAAAAGGCCACAAGTACAGCCCCAAAAAACGAAAATCACTGAAAAATCAGCACAATCCCAATCCATCCATGCCCTCCATGATGTTTAAGTTCAAGACAGCCCACAGAAAGACTAGGCCCATGCTAGACTCAAATACCCCTGGTGAAAAGGCCACAAGTACAGCCCCAAAAAACGAAAATCACTGAAAAATAAGCACAATCCCAATCCATCCATGCCCTCCATGATGTTTAAGTTCAAGACAGCCCACAGAAAGACTAGGCCCATGCTAGACTCAAATACCCTTGGTGAAAAGGCCACAAGTACAGCCCCAAAAAACGAAAATCACTGAAAAATCAGCACAATCCCAATCCATCAATGCCCTCCATGGTGTTTAAGTTCAAGACAGCCCACAGAAAGACTAGGCCCATGCTAGACTCAAATACCCCTGGTGAAAAGGCCACAAGTACAGGCCCAAAAAACGAAAATCACTGAAAAATCAGCACAATCCCAATCCATCCATGCCCTCCATGATGTTTAAATTCAAGACAACCCACAGAAAGACTAGGCCCATGCAAGACTCACTACCCCTGGGCATAAAGGTTGAAAAGTAGGCAAAATGGTTGCAGGCCTAACAACAAAGCCTGCATTCAAAATGGCCACTTGCCTCTTTGCCTCTCCCAGCACATGGCCAGTGCCTGTAGCAGCACTCAAAATGGCCACCAGCCACATGGCCTGTCCCTCCCCATGAACACCCCCAAAAATCGAAAAACACTGCAAAATCAGCACAATCCCATTCCATCCATGGCCTCCATGATGTTTAAGTTCAAGACAGCCCACAGAAAGACTAGGCCCATGCTAGACTCAAATACCCCTGGTGAAAAGGCCACAAGTACAGCCCCAAAAAGAGGAAATCACTGAAAAATCAGCACAATCCCAATCCATCCATGCCCTCCATGATGTTTAAGTTCAAGACAGCCCACAGAAAGACTAGGCCCATGCTAGACTCAAATACCCCTGGTGAAAAGGCCACAAGTACAGCCCCAAAAAACGAAAATCACTGAAAAATCAGCACAATCCCAATCCATCCATGCCCTCCATGATGTTTAAATTCAAGACAACCCACAGAAAGACTAGGCCCATGCAAGACTCACTACCCCTGGGCATAAAGGTTGAAAAGTAGGCAAAATGGTTGCAGGCCTAACAACAAAGCCTGTATTCAAAATGGCCGCTTGCCTCTCCCAGCACATGGCCAGTGCCTGTAGCAGCACTCGAAATGGCCACCAGCCACATGGCCTGTCCCTCCCCATGAACACCCCCAAAAATCGAAAAACACTGCAAAATCAGCACAATCCCATTCCATCCATGGCCTCCATGATGTTTAAGTTCAAGACAGCCCACAGAAAGACTAGGCCCATGCTAGACTCAAATACCCCTGGTGAAAAGGCCACAAGTACAGCCCCAAAAAACGAAAATCACTGAAAAATCTGCACAATCCCAATCCATCCATGCCCTCCATGATGTTTAAGTTCAAGACAGCCCACATAAAGACTAGGCCAATGCTAGACTCAAATACCCCTGGTGAAAAGGCCACAAGTACAGCCCCAAAAAACAAAAATCACTGAAAAATCAGCACAATCCCAATCCATCCATGCCCTCCATGATGGTTAAATTCAAGACAACCCACAGAAAGACTAGGCCCATGCAAGACTCACTACCCCTGGGCATAAAGGTTGAAAAGTAGGCAAAATGGTTGCAGGCCTAACAACAAAGCTTGCATTCAAAATGGCCACTTGCCTCTTTGCCTCTCCCAGCACATGGCCAGTGCCTGTAGCAGCACTCAAAATGGCCACCAGCCACATGGCCTGTCCCTTCCCATGAACACCCCCAAAAATCTAAAAACACTGCAAAATCAGCACAATCCCATTCCATCCATGGCCTCCATGATGTTTAAGTTCAAGACAGCCCACAGAAAGACTAGGCCCATGCTAGACTCAAATACCCCTGGTGAAAAGGCCACAAGTACAGCCCCAAAAAGAGAAAATCACTGAAAAATCAGCACAATCCCAATCCATCCATGCCCTCCATGATGTTTAAGTTCAAGACAGCCCACAGAAAGACTAGGCCCATGCTAGACTCAAATACCCCTGGTGAAAAGGCCACAAGTACAGCCCCAAAAAACGAAAATCACTGAAAAATCAGCACAATCCCTATCCATCTATGCCCTCCATGATGTTTAAATTCAAGACAACCCACAGAAAGACTAGGCCCATGCAAGACTCACTACCCCTGGGCATAAAGGTTGAAAAGTAGGCAAAATGGTTGCAGGCCTAACAACAAAGCCTGCATTCAAAATGGCCACTTGCCTCTCCCAGCACATGGCCAGTGCCTGTAGCAGCACTCAAAATGGCCACCAGCCACATGGCCTGTCCCTCCCCATGAACACCCCCAAAAATCGAAAAACACTGCAAAATCAGCACAATCCCATTCCATCCATGGCCTCCATGATGTTTAAGTTCAAGACAGCCCACAGAAATACTAGGCCTATGCTAGACTCAAATACCCCTGGTGAAAAGGCCACAAGTACAGCCCCAAAAAACGAAAATCACTGAAAAATCAGCACAATCCCAATCCATCCATGCCCTCCATGATGTTTAAGTTCAAGACAGCCCACAGAAAGACTAGGCCCATGCTAGACTCAAATACCCCTGGTGAAAAGGCCACAAGTACAGCCCCAAAAAACGAAAATCACTGAAAAATCAGCACAATCCCAATCCATCCATGCCCTCCATGATGTTTAAGTTCAAGACAACCCACAGAAAGACTCAGTCCACCCACCACTGAGTACCCCTGGGCAAAAGGCCCCAAAACAGCCCAAAAATCGAAAATTCCAAAATTTTAGTTGCAGCAACTGTAATGCCCCAAACAAACTTACTTGTAAAATTTCTAATCCAACAGTGATCCAAAGAAAGTCAAAAAGGCCTCAAATCCAAATATCCAGCAGCATCCACAAAAAGTAATCCTTCCAGCTCCAGATCCAAATGAAAAGTGACCAGGAGATGGACAAAGCACTGGGAGGAGCCTGCTGGACAGGAACAGGAAGTTGAAGACTGTGGGGCACTTCCTTCCTCCCACCCCCCTCCCCCCCTCCCCAAAATGGACCCCTCGCTAAAAAAGTGCAGGCAAATGTCAACCTAAGGAGTTATTCAGATAAAAATCATCATTTCAAGAAGGTTTATGCTGCTTGCTGGTGGATTTCTTGTGCAGAATTGCATATTTGATATTTTCGCTTCTGCGAGATTGTTGCTGCTCGCCGCATCTCAAATCTCGCAATTGCGAAGTACCGCGAGACGTGATCTCGCCGTACTCGCGTTGACAAAGTCTCGCTGTGCAAGTTGGCAAGCCGCGATGACATAATCGCGCTCGCCAAATTCCCGCGGGATCACACAGCAAGATCCAAAATGGAGCAGCACTCGCAAAATATCGAGAAAAACAACTCGGCAAACGATGATAAACACGCGCGCCGCAAAAATTGTATCACCAACGACGCGAGCCGCAAAAAAAATCCGCTGCGTGCGCATTTGCGGGAAATTCGCAAATCTCGCGGATTGCAAATTTCCCAAAAATCCGCAAAATCCGCGAGCGTAACGGATTTTCCGCCCATGCTTAACTCTGACACTTCAGGGATGTATCTTTTTATTGCTTATTGCTCCCTGTTTCAGATGCTTTGCTAGGACTTAAACCGAACAATGTTGTTGGTAATGCAGAACTTTAAGTGCGAACAGGAGCTTTGGGGATGCTATCATCACAGCTTTAAAGATAAGTACGTGTCGCTCTGATTACACAAGCTGTGCATGGCGGAAGCAGGTGTAAAGCTGAACGAGATGCTTGAGTTTCGTGTAGGGACTATGTTACACGGCTACCTTGGCTCCAGCACGTTCAGCATGGTTCTGTGATTGGTAATCACAGTTGGGGTTTTGATTGCTGGAGGGGGGGTGGGGGCCAGATTTCTGATAGACCAGGTTGGGGTGGGTCTGCTGTGGGAGAGGGAGGGGGGAGTTGGGAAACAGTTCAGACAACTATTGCTAGTTCCGCCTGTTGGTGAGGTGCCTGCTTGCTGCATTGCGACTGCCTCCAAATATCGCATATCCCTATGGTACGGATGACCAGTATATCAGAAGTGTACACCGGAGATACTAGGGAAACCCTTAGAGCTCTCACTTGGAATGTGAGGGGGTTAAACGATCATCGGAAACTCAGGAAAGTGCTGAACTACTTGCAGAGACATCACATTAATTTAGCTCTTATTCAGGAAACGCATCTCCCACTCAATAACAAAATGCTTCTATCAAGGGGTCTAACGGGTAACATCACAGTGGCAGGATTCACAACACACTCCAGAGGGGTCCGAACATGGATTAATCCTAGATCCAAGCTAGAATTGGGTTTATTATAAGCGGACACATAGGGCAGGTACCTGATTTCGAGATGTAGGGGGAAGGGGCATGATTTCATTGTGGTTAACGTGTATGGGCCAAACTATGACTCCCCAGACTTTTATGAGACATTAGCTAGATGTTGCCGAGAATATTCCACAGTGCAGATGCTTTGGGGAGGTGACTTTAACTTGGTGATGGACCCGGACATGGACAGATCTTCAGGCCCTCAGCGAAGACCTTCAGCCGCTGCTTTAGCACTACAAGCTGAATTATTAACGCTAGACCTGGTTGATGTGTGGAGGGGTATGAACACTGGCAAGGGGGGATTCACGCATTACTCAGCATACCATGACATTCACACCAGCATCGACTACTGGCTAGCCTCTTTTTCAGTCTCCAGACATATACTATCATGTGCGGTTCTATCACACACCCTTTCCGATCACTCGCCACTCCTATTAGTGCTGGAGACCCCGGTAGCTCGTATTCCTCCTTTCATGTGGCGCTTTCCCCCGTACTCGCTACTCGACGAGACCTTTAGGGGAGAACTAGCCGAAGAGATTGACTCCTTTTTTGAAACAAATATAGGCTCTGTAGATAGCTTCCAAACTGTTTGTGAGGCGTTCAAGGTCTTTATACGTGGTGTAGCCATGTCAAAGCACTCGAGTGTACTAAAATCGATACGGCAGCGCTTGAAGTACTTAAAGTCACAGCTGCCCGAACTAGAGAAGCAACAGCTCAACGGCCCCAATCCCACAATTGCGGAAGACATTAAGACCCTTATTGCAGAATTTAACGAGGAAGCGGACAGGGAAGTGTGCCACCTGGGAAAATATGCGACTGCAAGGACATATGGGGAGAGTGAGCGCCCTAATTCTCTTTTAGCCAAGATACTGCGCAACAGCAGGTGTACTCCGAAATTATCTGAGCTGGCAATGTCTACTGGTGACACTGTCACGACAGACGATGAGATCTTGAAAGAGTTTAGAGATTTCTATTCAGGGCTGTACACGTCTAGGATGGAGAACATGGAGGCTGATATGGAAGATTATCTAGAACATATACAATTACCCTTCTTAACTAATTCACAGCGTGAGTTCTTAATGTTCCCTATACAAAAAGATGAGATATCGGACGCTTTGGCTAGCATGCATGCGCACAGCGCTCCTGGGGCGGATGGCCTGACGGTGGGGTTCTACCAGGCATTCAAAGATAAGCTGATTCCTCATCTTTCTACTCTCTTTGATGACGTTTGTATGGAAGGTAGTATGCTTCAGTCGATGCGTGAGGCTGAATAGTTACCATATTGAAACCTGGCAAACCTCCCAATGCTTGTGGGTCGTACAGACCATTGTCTCTACTAAATGTGGATGTGAAAATTTACGCCAAAGTTCTAGCCACTCATCTGGTGTTGTTGGCCCCTGAAATGGTAGCCCCTGAGCAGGCAGGATTTGTGCCAGGGTGGAATCTTACTTACAATATTCGCACTGTCTTGGGTCCATACAGCACGTTAGGCAAGATGTGAAGGCCGTGGCCAGCTTCCTGGACATGGAGAAGGCCTTTGACTCTGTGGAGTGGCCGTTCATGTTACGCGTCCTTCGACGGCTGGGTCTGGGTGAACTGTTCCTCCAAATGATTGGTGCTTTGTATTGGAAGCCAACGGCCAGACTACGCATGGGTAACCGTGTTTCGGACTCCTTTGAGATAAGTAGGGGCACAAGACAAGGATGCCCTCTCTCGCCTTTATTGTACGCGTTGATGGTGGAACCACTAGCCTGCGCGTTAAGGGAGTATCACTGGCACCGGGGGATTAGCTTCCCAACGTATAAAATTGTAATCTCAACTTATGCGGATGACACCTTACTTTATGTGCGCAATCCAGAGGTGAACCTAACTCTAGTGATGAGGGAGGTAGTCCGATTTGGTGCGCTGTCCGGGCTTAAAATAAACTGGACTAAATCGGTGATGTTCCCGCTGACCCCAGCAACGGAACGCTTTGAAATGGAATATCCACTGCTTTGGTCATCGGACCCGGCGCGATATCTAGGCATTATGATACACACGGATGCCGATGTCCTGTTCGGTGAGAATTATGGTGTAGCGTACAGTAAATTCGAAGATGACATCGAAAAATGGTGCAAGCTCCCGCTGTCCCTGATGGGCCGCATTGCCATTATGAAAATGGTGATGCTGCCTAGGTTCCCATTTCTATTTAATAACTTGCCTTTAGTGCTGTCGAAAGCTTTCTTCGGGAACCTGACTAAGCCTATGATCCGTTTGGCTTGGGTGGAAAGCAGCCAAGGGTGCAATGGTCTATCCTCACGCTCCCATATGAACTTGGAGGCCTGGGAGCTCCAGAACTGGAAAGATATTACAGAGTGGCTCAGGCTGCCCACCTACACACGGGGATTCACGGAGCAGCAAGCATACCTCATGTACGTATGGAGCGGCTGTTCGCGGACCCACTCCAGCTGTCGGCCATAATATGCTCCCCTGTGGACCATAGAACTGGAATCTTAGATTTGATCGCTGCAACGCAAAATATACATAAAAAGAATATCAACACCAAATAAAGAAAACCCCTATTCAAGCGTGTAAGCGATGGAGAACACAAGAGAGCAGCACAGTTGGTACATCAAATGCAAAATCACAAGACTACCACCCAGTAGGTGTATGCAAATTCTCGGTCTGTGTCAAGCCAGGCCGTAGTGAGTTCGGGGTCTGCAAGTATCATCGGTCATTTGAATACCAAACGTTTCACAGGTAACTTCCCAGACAACCATGCATCACACTGCTTATATTCATTGCTTCGTCACATGCAATGTCCAAGTACTCGGCAACCTGTCAATGATGTAGCCCGGAACAGTGCAACCAGTGTAACATGCTAGCCCACCCCCACTTGTACAATGGAGTTAATCGCTTTCGTCTGCTGTTCCTGCATGATCTTCTCTATGTATGTGCGAAATGGCCCCCAAATGTCAAGCGGCCGGGAAGTCACAGGGATCTGTTCGGAGTATTCCACACTGTTCACATTGCAGTGTGACATGCTGCGGAGCCAAGCTTGCGTCTGGCCCCCATAATAATGCAACCTCCCTCTTCGCCAGGAGCAAGCCAATGGCCGCCAGCTTGCGTGCAGGACACAGGAAATTAACAACATAGCCAAGCAGCGCAACTTCAGGAGTTGGCATCAACTCCAATTCCAACATTTCCCCCAACATTCGGTGTACCTTAAGCCAGTATTCATGTAATCTCGGACATGTCCAAGAAAGATGGGCAAAGTCAACCTGCGGCGCCCGCCATTTAGGGCAAGCATGCGACCTATTTGGGTCAATCTTGTGCGCTAGAACAGGGGTGTAATACATTCGTCTCAGGAATTTAAAATGTATAAGCTTGTGCCTATTATTCAAGGACACGTCTCTACTGACCGCACAGCACGCCGCCCATTGATCGTCGGTAATGGAATTCCCCAGATCTCTCTCCCATGCAGCGCGTACCGCTGCATCCTGCGAAGGAAGAGCGGTCAGACATAGCTTATATAATTTAGAGCCAACATGTGATCCCGTCTGACTCTGTATTATGAACGTGAGCATCGCAGCTTCTTCAGGGGGGAGCGGTAATGTGTTAAATTCTGCTCGGAGCATGGATCTAAGTCTGGTCAGTGTGAAAGAGTCCATGAAGGTACGGTCCGCAAAGCGCGGATCCTCCGTCACAGAGAAAACATGCTCCTCCGGGAAAAGATCCCCAATTGTTTCTAATTTAAATTTGGACAGTGTGCGCTGTACCACTTTTTCGCTGGTGATGGGCAGCCAGTGGGAATTGGGCAGAGGCAGGGCGGGAGAGTATAGTGTGTCAATGTGTAGCAGTCTGCACAATTTATCCCAAGCCCAGCATGTGGTGGACACCGTTTCTATGTCCTGCGGGTCCCGGGGAAAGCCTTTGAGGAGGAGCGTCCTAAGGGAAACCGGCAATACAAGGTCATCCTCTTGTTTTAAATGTAGAATTCTGGCATCTGGATGGAACCAGTAATAAGCATAAGAGGACTGTGCAACTTAATACTACAGGTAAAAATCGGGCACGCCAAATCCGCCACGCTCATAAGGGAGCGTCAAGGTGTGCCAAGACACCCGTGGGTTCCTGCCGCCCCACACCAACCTTAACAGCAGTGTACGAAGTTGCGTGAAAAAAATCTTGGTCAGGGGTATCGGGATGTTGTTAAATAAGTACTAAAACCGTGAAAGCACGATCATTTTTATTATGGCAATCCGGCCCGCCATAGACAAAGAAAGGCGGAGCCATCGCTCCATATGATCCTCCAAAAAATCAAGTGCGCGCTCATAATTTAAGCGGACGATGGACACAGAATCGAGGTGCACATGAATCCCCAGATATTTAACGGAGTCCGTATTCCACTCCAGAGGAAAGGCGCATGTCCATTCGGAGGTGGAGGGAGTGAGTGGGAAAATGACCAACTTGTGCCAGTTAATACGGAGGCCCGAATATTCTCCAAAACAGGCGATCTCCACCAGCAGCGGCTCCAGGTTTGTCTGTCGCATACGGACATACAATATCGTGTCGTCTGCATAGAGTGAGACGAAGAGAGGACCAGTACGAAACTGAAGCCCTCTGTGCAGATGTTTCTCCTTAAAATGTCGCACCAAAGGGTCCATCGCAAGGATGAACAGCAGCGGTGATAATGGGCACCCTTGCCGGGTGTCCAGCGAAAGTGAAAAACTGTCCGTGATGGTGCCATTCAGATGTATTCGTGCGGTAGGTGCCGTATATAGTAACTCCACCGTAGCTACAAACATCGTGGGTATCCCCATTCGTCTCATAATCGACAAAAAAAAGGGCCACTCCAGAGTGTCAAACACTTTTTCTGCGTCAAAAAACACAGCTGCAGCAGGGAGAGAGGGGTCCATCCGGTGTATAACGGAGAACAACGTCCTCAAGTTAAAAGAGGTGGATCTGTGTGGAACAAATCCGGACTGCGCCGGGGAAATAATGGACTCCATTAGAAGTGATAAGTGTATCGCAAGAACCTTGGCAAAAATCTTATAATCCAGGTTCAATAGGGACAGTGGTCTGTATGATCCACAAGAAGAGGGGTCGCGCCCCTCCTTGGGGAGTAGCACAATTACTGCTTCCCTAAGCGTAGGGGGCAGCATGCCGGCCTCAAGGGCCTCTGCATAGACCTCGACCAGTCTGGGCACCAATTCCTCCTTATACTCCTTGTAAAAGTCGGCTGAAAAGCCATCTAGTCCCGGAGCCGAGGATCCTCTCAAATAATCAATGGCTTCCACTATAGAGTCTGGGGTGATTGGAGAAGCAAGAAATTCCTGCATGTACTTCTCGAGATACACCATGGCAATCTCGTTCAAATAGGGTCCAGGGTTGCGGTGTTCGCCCGTAAGTGTCGACGTGTAGAGAGTTCGGTAGTATGACAAAAATGTGTTGCAAACCTCAGGAGTGGAGTGATGTCGGGAGCCCTGCGCGTCTACTATGTCTGTAATGTAAGCCGCTTGTCGAGGGGGGCGAAGCAACTGCGCAAGAAGCTTCCCTGGTCTATCTCCCTCCCCGTACTGATGCGCCATGTGATATTTACCCATGAATTTCAGCTCTCTATCAGCAGTTTCCCTGAATTCCAACAGCAATTCCCGCCACTTGGCCTCTGACGCCTCGGACGGGCCCCCAGGTAGCTCCCCATCGATCCTAGCAATGTCTTTTTCAAGACGGGTTAGCGTGTTACGAATCTCCCTCAGGACATCCACATGCTTGTCGATACACACCCCACGAATGGTGGATTTGAATCCCTCCCACAACGTGGCCCAAGTGCTTACAGAACTGGTATTTATATCAGAGTACTCTTCAATAGCGCTGCGAATATCCTCCTTAAAAACCAGGTCTAGTAGGGCCCTTCCCGGGAATCGCCACTGTGTCTCATAACCACCCTGCCTAGGAATTAGCAGGGTCAGTACAATGGGGGAATGGTCCGACAAAGTTTGTGGTAGAGCAGAAATGGTATCCACCCATCCAGCAACTCCTGGAGAGAGCAGCCAATAATCTATTCTAGTGCTAGTTCCGTGGAACCCAGAATGATGTGTAAACTCTGGCGCATTGGGGTGTATCCTGGCTTCTATGTCTATCAGGGAGAAGTGTGAGAAAATATCAACGAGCACCTTTCTGAACCGGGCTTTGGAATCTGGGGAGGTGGAAGTACTATCCCTGTCTGGGTTCAGCACCACATTAAAATCACCCCCCCATGATGAGCAGCTCTATGTCAGAATTGAGGAGTGACAATTGAAGTTCCTGGAAAAAGGCTGGGGAATCTGAATTAGGCCTGTAGACTCCAATCATGGCAATCTTGAACCCCATCAACACTCCATTCAGCAGCACATATCTACCTTCCCTGTCAGTGACACTTCCAGTTAGCACAAATGGAACACGCTTATGTATAAAAATTGCAACACCCCTAGCATAACTGCTAAAATTGGAAAAAATTCTGTGTGCACCCCAACTCCTAGCCACCGAGACATTAAACGACGGTGCCAAATGTGTCTCTTGAAGAAAGAGGACATCCACCCTGTGTCGCGCTGCATAGTTCAATACTTGTTTGCGTTTCCGTGTGGTGTTCAGGCCCCGAACATTCCAAGACATCAATGTAAGTCTGGACGGGCCAGACTGCCTACCTATCCTGGCCATGGCACAAAACCAACAACGCTGTCTAGTGGCAAAGCTCCCAGCATCTCGCTCCCAACATTCTCACAAACACTCACACAAAAAAAGATCTCGAGAAACATATCATGTCCCTCCCCCCAACCACCACCCAGCCTCCCAACAGCCCAGAAGAGGCAATCCCCATGTGCGCACAATCGTAACCAGCGAATCTTCAAGAACAATAACCATGTCGTGGAGCAATAACATTTCCAACAAAAGAAAACCCCAGTAAAGGAAGACAATAAGGCATGAGCCATAGGGGTATGCAACGCCACCCCATGCGGGCAATCCTACTAGGCGGCTTGATTGGCATCGGCCAATTAACTATCCACTGATCAACCATATCAACTTTGAAACAACATCAGCAAAGTCAAGCCATTAAGCACATGAATGTTATCAGCCCTGACCAGTTTCTGCAAAAAGGTCCACACTGGTCTGCGTGTCCACTCGAGGAGGGGAGTGTGGCGCATTATTGGAGGCGGAAGGCGAGCCTTGTTCCTTGTAGCCTTGACAAAATTCTTGGACATATGCGGGGGATTCAAAAATACGAAATCTGCCATTCACATCCACCCTCAGTCTTGCGGGATACAGCATTCCATATTTCAAACCAAGATTGTGCAGAGTCGCCTTGACGCCGTTGTATTTGCGCCTCATCTCCTGCACCATCATCGTAAAGTCTGGAAAGAAGGACAGAGTGCCACCCTGCCATCTCACCTCTCTCACCTCCCGTGCGGCGCGGAATGCGGCATCCCGGTCGCGGAAGTTCATGATCCTGGCAATAATGGGGCGTGGGGCTTGACCGGGGCGAGGTCTAGGTCCCAGCGACCTATGGGCACGCTCCACTACAAAGCCATCCGTGAATGTTTCTCTACCGAACGTCAAGAACCAAGTTGTATTCAGCTCTCTTAGCCTAGAGAATCCTAGGATTTGAACTATCCGGTTCCTGCAGTGCAGAATCTGCAACGCTTGTTCCATGGTCAGATTTGTTCCGTCTGTGGTAGGACTTGCCATATCGTAGCAGCAGGAATAAAAATAGAATTCCAGCAACCAGACTCAAAGTTAAAGGAATACCTCCGAACACTGAATGAACAAAATTTGGAAAGAGATTCAGGATGGCTTCAAATGGTTCCAAGAGTCCTGAAAATACTGTCTTAAATACATGTATAATGCCGGTGGTATCAGACATGTTAAAAATTTGCCTGAGCGTTTCTACGAAATGCGTAGGGCAATTTGTAGATAAAAGGGCATGAATTTCAATTGAGGTCTGTGCGACCATTTGATCAAAAGTCTCTCTAGACGAGGTCAGAGGCACTGGCTTCTGAAGAAGTATGCTCTTTATTCTGCTCAATGTATCAATTCGAAGAGAAGAGATTCGTTCTTTAGGCTCTTTTGACGTTTGCGGGGTCCCAATATGAAATCACGCAAATCAGCACCTTCATTAAGCAATGTTAAGTGTTGTTTAATTTCAGGCAGTGTAGATTTACCTAGCCATTCAAGGCACAGTTTCCCTACACTGTATGTGGTTACTATTCCCAGGTGTTGTCTCTGGGAATACCTTAGGTCTGGCCTAATCTTCCAGAAAGCAAAACCTTGTGATGACAATTTTTCATAGAATTCACTAGAATATATTAATTTAGTATTTGTCAATAAATGCTTTGTACCAGTTCTGTTCACCATTTTAAAATAGAATATTTCTGCATTGGTAACATTATAACCAGAAAAATATGAAAACTTTTCATAATACGTTTTAGAGCTACCCTTTGGTGGTGTAGGACAGTGCTCCCATTGGTGATATTTCAAAACATTTCTAGCATTAGCAGATCTATGCAAATAATGATGAGCAAAGTGGTTGTAACAATACATTTCCTCATAATTTGAAGAGTCCTGTAAGTAATCATGATTAGAAAACCTTGCAGACATTTCTAAATCTGACATCATGTTAGATACAGTCTCGAAGTCCCAATCATCAGTATATGAATTTGTTGTTGCAAAGTCACTTAAGGAAACCTTTAGCTGATGTGGATACCGCAGCAACTCAACCGGGCCATAGATTTCATAGTCAGTTGTATCCCATGCTATTCCTCCTGCGATAGGCGTTGCTGTGAGTTTCACACTCGAAAGTTCTCTCTTTGTGATGTGGGAAGACTTGTGTGGTTTCAGAGTCACGTTGATGTTCTGACTTGCTGTGTCCATTTTAACGAATGTTCCATCTATTATTTTGCTCAAGCATAAAACTGATATGAACCAAAGCAAAAGAAAAAATGCACCCAGCACAATCCAAAATTCTGTCCATGGTGAAATCAGGTACACTTCTCCAAGTTGTTGAAGCAAGGCCTTTATTTTGGATGAACAAGTCTTTTTCCAGTTTTTTCTACTGATTCACTTTGATCTTCAGAAAAGTCATCGAATTTTATGAAATAACCAGAGGCAGTTCTGCTTATTGTCCCAATTGCTTTAGGATTTGTCGAATGATAGACACTTGTTTCTGGTTCTTCATTTTCGGCTGAGATTTGTTGACAAATGTTTTTTAATTCTGTTTTCATATAATTTAGAATTGGAGTGTCTTTTTCTTTAATTTGGGTTTTGAGAGGCAACAGTTCCACAGCTTTAGAGCATTGTTCATATTCAGCTTCTGTGATCTCATTGAACTTTGTTAGTGTCTTATTTTCTTCCTCTCTGTATGTAGCAAGATTGTCAATTGTAGTGCTTCTTGGGACTCCTTTTGGTCTGCTTCATATGATTGGCCATATTCTGTGGTTTTATCAGGTCGATGGATACAACCCTATTTGATTTTTTACCAGCAAGAGGCGGTAGTACGACTGATCTTGTTCCACGAATTTCCAAGACAGGTACTGCTTGTCTGTAGGAAGGCCCAAATTCCTTCCTCACCGCAATTTTTTCTCTGACTAGATCCCCAACTTTTGGAATCCAGACAGGTCTTGCTGGGACTGGTGGTTTTTCTTCAGTGGCGTTTGGCTCGATCTTAGTGTTGCTCAGGCTGCTTCTTCTTTTGTTTAGGTCCTGTAAGATAGCCAAACGATCTTTCACATCAAAAGTCTTTTGTTCTTCCACTGAAGTCTGACTATCGAGGTCACTCACGCACATTCTAGTACCAAACAACAGTTTATATGGAGTGATTCCCCACAGAGAATTTCTTGGCAGATTGTTAAGACTACGTTGGACACTTGTTAAATGTTTAACCCACCCAACACCAGTACCTAATACCTTCGCCGTTATGGATTTGCTCTATGCCTAGGGTTTAACTTTTCACCGCCCGCTTCCCTCAGGAGAGTAGTGAAGAAGCGTACCACAATGCCATATCATGAACTGGCCTGGCCTTCTTGAAAGCTAACACAAGCTCTCAACAAAGTCTGGTCTGAGCACAGCACAACATTTGCGTATCTGCCTTTTAGACTCGCCTAATCCTTTATAACAGTCCTTGCGTCAGCCTAGTGAGGTGTAAACTTTTTACTAGTGTACCGTCCTAACTTTGACGGGATCTTTTCTTCCCTTTTTGTGTGAAAATTCTGAAGGTAGGAAACACGTTCGATGGGACATTTTTGTTGTTACCTGGTTTAGTGGTGTGGTCTGGGGAGGCTGTGCCTGATTGTTTGCAATGGAAGCAGTCATTATTATATATATTTGCTTCAGCCCTCATTCTCGGCCACCAGTATCTTTCCTCTAATTCAGTTATGGTGTCACGGGTATTATGGTGACAAATGCCCCAACCTTCGTGTGCATCTTGTATCAGATTCACCCTCTGATCCCTGTTTGGCATCACTCGGTCACCCACTCCTGGGATTCGAGCGAAAGGGATCGAGTTCGCATCAATTATATATTGATTTTCTATTGGATAGTTTGACGGTAAAGCGGCTAGATTGTTTGTTAATGACACTCTAACGGCTAATAAAATTTCTCCGTCGATATGTTTACTGTTATGCACCATATTATTTCCGGACGCTTGGTGATTGGTCGTCCTTGTGGCTGCTTTAGCCAATGAATTCCCTACAACGTGAACGCCATCATGCTGTTGGCTCAGTGCGTCAATCACGTGAGCCAATGGTAGCTGTCGTTTTAAGAGAACTACCTGTTCCCACAGTTTTTTGTGCGGTATTGTGCAACCTTTGCGATCTTTAAAATTCATCTCTGCCCAATCATTCAGATCTCTGTTATAAGACTTCGCACCGTAGTACGATTCGCACACTATAAGTGTGGGGAATTCTCGATCGGTACATTCTAGTGCCATCTTTAGCGAGTGGACTTCAGCTCGCTGAGCTGTCCCGTATTTGTGGATTTTATTTTTGGTGATTATCGGTTGGAGCTTCCCATTGTGCCAGCTTTTCTTTGTTACACAACTGGTACCTCTACCTACACCTTTCATGAGTCCTTGTGGAAATACCTCTGAAACTGTGTAAATCCATTCTTGGTACTGTTGTGGTGGGAGAGTTTTGGTCGGCATTTTGTATCTTTCTTCATATTCTAGATTATCTAGTATTTTTAATCCTTCGTCAAAGAAGTAGTCAACATTTTCTGTGGTCAGTGAATCAGTTGATTCTAGCCAGTCCTCTTCCAGGACTGCTGTGTACCATTTCACAGGTCTAGTTAATAATTCAAGTGACACCATGGATGAGAACAGTCTTATTCTGGTTCTCCCCATCAAATGTCTTTCACTGTCCACAGCCGTTCGAATAGCTCTTATGGCTTTAATTCTTTTTGGAAATTTCATTTCTTTCTCAGTGTATTGGTGGGACCATCTCTCCATCATTAAATAATACATACATGAATCCATGTTTATTCAGAATGAGCTGGAATCTCAGATCATAGTCTGTGTTTCTTTTTTGTAGATACATTTCTGCTAACATGTCTGCATGCATCGATATCATTATTTCTGTATGGACACTAGTCCATAATTCTGGAACAAAACCTGTGAATTTTGTACTGCAAATGTTTTACAACAAGTGTTCAAATGTCTGTAATCTAAAACTAAACAATATGTATTGTCTGGTTTAGACACAGGAAACAAAGGATTGCTCATTGGTGAGGTGCATGTTTCAATCACCCCCTGGAATTCAAGTTGATCTAATATCTCCCTGACCTGTTTTTTAGCTTCCTGCTTGATTGGGTACTGCCTTTAGGCAGTTGGCTGAGTCTTCACCTCGATTTTATGTCGTGGGGAATCCTCATCCCAACCAACATGGTTTTTATACAAGGCTGGTGCTAAGGCTACAGCCCATTTCCTTGCATAAGTGTGTATTTTATGTATTGGAACATTTTTAGAGAATGCTGGCTTAATAATAACTTTGCCTTGTGGGCACTCCCTCACAAATGTTGGTGGCCAATCCTGTTCTGCTAATAGGATGTCATACCCCTGGGACAGTTTTCCCCAAAAAAGTGACTTTATTTTCCTAGTTATGTCTCCCTCTATACGGATTGTAGTCTCATATATTCTATGGGGGACACTCACTCTTGTGTCAGCTGTTTCGACTTGAATGAATTTATTCGTGTCCACTGTCGTCAGATGATTCATCACGCTCTTGCGAATGATGGTAATCTCTGCTCCGCTGTCTAGCATCGTCAGGGCCCATTCTCCGTTCTTGAGCTGGGTCCTCAGGATCTTCGGCATCTTTGACTTTTATGCTGGCTACCTTCTTTTTGTCGTACTTTACTTTTTTATTTTGTGGAGCCGGTTCCTTGTCTTTGGACTTGGTCCGCTCCCCTTTCTGCTCTGAATTTCCTCTCCTTTCCGATTTCTTTGAGGAATTCTGAAAAGATTGAGAGGAACGTGTATCATAATTTTGATATCTATCAGGCTTTTTCAGATTATCTCTATTTCTAAGATTATATCTTTTTTCAGATGGTTCCCCTCTGGGGGACCTATCTACCCTGTCAGGAGTCCTTTTCCTTCTTTTGGGTGATCTCCCTCTTGTTCTAATTTCTTTTTCCCTGGGTGTAATATTTTTATTACCTTCCCATTTATTTTTTGGAGAATTTGAAGTGTTTTTTACAAATGATTTTTCTGTGCTATCTGGTAGTTGAGGTTTTAGTGGTTTCCCACCTAAACTATCTCTACCCAGTTCTTCATAGCATTTTTCCATTATTCTAGCTAGTTCCTGGGGCTGATCCTCCTCATCTATTTCTCTCAACCTATGGTGGATTGCTACAGATGCTGCTTCACCTCTTACATTAGCTAATAATATAGCTGATACCTGTTTAAAATCTTTCAGTAATTTCATACCTAAATTTAAGGCTGGTTCTGGGCCATATTCATTCTGAATTTGCTTCAGAATGTCTGGTATTACCGATATAGACGGAACACCATGTGTTTTTGTATAGATTGAAGCAAAGCCTTTACCCCAAGTGTCGCAGTCCTCTACATGTGGTGAAATCCCCATTGGTAGACAGATGGTCAGAATCCTATGTTTTTCATGAGGTGTACTGTCAGGAAAAACTGCCTCTATCTGAGTGATTTTTTGTGCTAGCCAAAATGGTATTTGTTCCCGTTTAGTGGGTAACTTTCCAATTACTGACTGAATTGTTTGTGGTGTGATTTTATTTGTAGTCCCCTGAAAAGGGGTTTGTTGTGGAAGTCCTACTGTCGGTTGGACCGTTAGAGTCCTCATGACATATTGGACTAACTGTCTGTGAATTTTAACTAGTTCTTTTAGCTGGTTAATCACCTCCTCCTTAGACATTTTTCTTATGTCTGGATGGGGTGTGTAGCCGGCTAAAACTGGCCAAGTCGCTTCCGGTCTCCCTAATGGACCAAGCCTTGTTATGTGTTCACAGTGCTGTAGGGCGCCTTTAAACCAAAGCTCATGCTGTCGGTACGTTAGTGGAATCTCAATTTCCTCATGGGGAACGTGTTCCGTTGGAATATCACCTGGTTCATAGTAGTGAAACTCTTTTGTGTTTGAATTTACTTTCGGGAATTTTATCCATGAATAGAATACCTCTGTCTGCCGATACTCGTGTGCCTCCACAACAAACACGATTGTTCCACCTCTTGGTGTTACACCGTTGTTTATTAATTTGTAAGTTACATTTTTCCTGATATTAATAGGAATAAGTTTTGCATCCGCATTAGTTTGTAAGATGCTTTTATCAGCTTCTAATAGCTGTCAAGCAAGTTCTCTTGCATTTTTATTTTCGTCGTCCGACATTTTTTATTCAGAGTAGAATTCAAGGGAAACAGAGATTAGGTGCACAATATTTTGGAACACTGTATCCTTCAACGTTGAATAAACCAAGAGCGTCCCTGTAGGAGTTTTTCGTCCTACTCGACTCTGGCGGATATTGCCCTCTTACCCTCTCCAGACGTCTATGGAGTATACTGAATAATATGAGGGGTTGAGTGAAAAAGCATGAGTGAGTAACCCTGTTTCTAGCGTTAGATTATCACCTTACCAAACGTTAGGGCGCCATGTAGTGTAGTTCCTATTATCTCTATAGGCATCTGCGCATTGGAATAACATCAACAACAAAAGGCCAGTAACTGAGGTTACAAAGGGTCCCCTGCTGACAATATTAGACTTAAGGGTTTGCCAGCTAGCTCAGAGGTCACCAGAAACTTTCTCGAATGTAGGATAAGGTATTATAGTGCCTACTTAGACAAGAAGAGATTTAGCTTCTGACAACCATAAAACATGACAACTTTGTATCTCCATGAGTTAGGAGTAAATCTCCAGAGTCGTGAAAAACAATAGAATCAGTTTTACTCACTTAAACATGCATTCTTAGTTTCACTCGAAAGTGTAGAGAAAGAGAGACGGGCGTTTTCAATAAAAGGTGTTATTTATTGAACAGTCTGTTTTCTCACACAGGAGAAGTGAACTGCAATGATAGCAACACTTATAATAAAATATAATGCATACAGTAAAAAGAGTATTATAAAGTAATACCGCAAAAGCATGTTATCGTTTCTTAGCCATAACACGCATCTAAAACATATCCTAAAATCTATACAATAGAAAGCTAGCTAAAAAGAGCTAAACTAACTCGACTGATGTAATCTAACTTATGCCTACCCCTTGTGCCTAACCTAAGTCTCGAACGGGAGAGGATAAGTAAGAACTTCAGTTAAGTTTAAATAGTTTCTCTGCCAGATTTATTCTAAGACCAAGAATCATTCTCTGTGGCTTATCAGCTCCATACCTTTGTTTAGAATGTTAGAGGTCTGGAATCTCTTGGACTCGATATCCCGGCAGCCGGCTGTGGCACGCAGGGAACACCGGAGCTGGCTTTTCTCGGCTGGAGAAAACAGGCAGCTTCTCTTGTCAGTGCGTCAGGAAGGAGGGTCGGCTCTCGTCAGGTCTGGTATCTGCTGGGCTTGGGACGAGGTCAGATGATCAGCTCCAGAAAACCACTGTGTGTTTGACTGGACCAACCTGGCTGCTTTTATACTAGCTAGGTGACTGGTTTGACGCACAAGATTGGACATATGGACATCACTAGGTGCATGAAGTACGCACTGCTGTCCAGGGGGTTTGGGACAAATCAATACTGAAGTGCGTAAGGCTCTCCAGGTGTTTGGACAAATTAAACATGAAGTGCGTAATGCTCTCCTTGGCTTTGGGACAAATCAATACTGGAGGATTAGGTGTTCTCCCCTGAGGCTTCAGTATGTTCGTCATGTCCCAGAGCCGGTTTGTATTCTCTAGGGTCCATGTAGTCATGTAGTAAGAGGATAACGTAATGTTATGTCTGTGGTGACTCGGACTATATATGGTAGGGATTATTATGACCCTATAAGGGAATGACTGGTTCAGGACCATATTTGCGCATGAATCTCTAAATCTAGATTTGGGGCCTAGATAAATACATAACAAATTCAATAAGCAATTGTTCAACAAAAGTGTCAAAACGCCCTGTCGCTGGTGTCTCCACCACGCCAATTATGCATAGATTGTTGCGTCGGCTACACACTTCCAAATCCTCATTTTTTATAGCCACTTCTTTAAGAATTTTCTCCACACGTTCCAGCCTCTTAAACGTTGTGGCCGCGCCATTCTCAACGTCCAACACCCTAGATTCCACTACATCCAGGCGTCTGTCATGGGCCTGCACCTTGGAGCCCATGTCCGCAAGTTTCTGTTCTAGCGTGTCAAAGCGCGTGTCTAGAGCCTTGAAGCCCGCTCGCATTTCACCCATCATGGTGGCAACCAAAGTAGCGGCATCACCCCCCTTCCGGGCCGCCTGCCACCCCTGCATTGGAACTAGGCGGAGGGTCCGTCACCAATAGCGAAGTTTTGTCGAAGCTCAGCTTCCTCTGGTTAGGATCTCTTTTCCCCATGGCCACAACCAAGGAAACCGCAATATTGTGAAAAGCGCGATAACCGCATATACCTCGTGTGCGGCCAGGAACCAGGTGGAGCACGGTCAGGGTGCAATGCCAAACGTTTATGGGGAGCGTAGGACCAGCTTAGATCTAGCACGCAGGGTTGCACCAGGCCATGCAGTTCAGTGAAAGGGGAAGGAGCGTTTCAGATCACGTGTCCATCCTTAGAATACCACTTGTGGTGTGCACCAGTCAGGGGCCTCATATGAAAGGGGCAGCATTCCGAGAGTCAAGTCGCCAGAAGGGAGTGCACCCCTTCAGCAATCCATGGCAGTGTCCAAATTGCGCTGCCCCAGAGCCTGTGCCATCACCATAGCCTGTATGTTTGCCAGCATTGCAGGAGCACATGGGGGAATGCTCAGTCTGTCCGCGTGTTGCTAGGGCGGGGCCGCCAGTGATACCAGGGAGGCCTCCCCAGAGCCCCCACCACCCACGCCCACAGCCCCTCCCCCCCGCCCACAAGCCCCTCCCCCACCAAACAAGCACCCCGCCCGCCGCGCCGGCCCTACCGCAAGCCTCCAAATCGAGGCCCCCGGCTCCAGGTTGCGCCTAGGCCCGAAACACCCTGGCGACGCACAAGAGCCCGGAACCACAACCCAAAGGCCCACAGAGCCCCCACTGCGAGCGCGGGAGCCCGCATGCAGAGCGTAGAGGGCCCGCAGGGTCAGCGGCGCGGCCCAGAGCGGCACTCACCCGATACCAGGAGCAGATAGGGAAAGATGGTGCCGAGGCCCACCGGCCTCAGCTCCCCTCCGCCGATGCGTCCACACCAGCCTGTTCCCGCTTCTCAGAAGCCGCCAGGATGGTCAGGGCAGCTCCGTTTGTCGGATGTGTTGTCGATGTGGGGCCGAGGAGCGTTTTTCACATCATTTTCAGCCGCCTGCCTGAGCCCGCATGGAGGAGCTTCACAGCGAAGCAGCCATGCCGGTCGCCGCCCCCTAACTGATAACTCACTTATATAAAGCGATCGCCTCACATAGAGGCCAGGAACCCTCGAAAGCTAGGCTCGCATGGCAGAGGGATTTACAGATTACTATAGATGACATAATGTGGAAATACTGCTGCACAAGCACCAAGAGGCTGTCACTGGATGGTAGACACTGGCTGATCCACTTTAAATTTTTGCAAAGAGTGTACTACACTCCAGAAAGACTACAACGCTATGGTCTTAGGCAAACCTCGGAGTGTGAAAGATGGCATGCGCTCAACGCAGACTTCATACATTTGGCGTGGGGTTGCCTTAGAATACGTATATTCTGGGAGGAGGTCTTTGCGGAGATGGGCGAAATCCTTGAAATAGAGTTGCCAACTGACCCAGCCCTGGCGTTGCTTGGTCACTCCAGGAGTCTACCAGCGGCGGTTAGACGATTGACAGACATGGGAATGCTGTTGGCTCGCCGTACAGTGGCACAATGCTGGATGAGGGGCCCACTTCCCACAAAGAGAAGGTGGGCTCGGGACATGTTATATTGCTGCACGCAAACGGAGCACTACAGTGAGTTGCTCCCCCCCCCATGAGTCGCCCGAAGAATTTCTGGAGTTTATATCGAGTCTTCAGGAGCACTACGGAGGACACTACTGTCACACAATCCGATGGACAGGAAGGTACAGAATAATTGCGGCACAGAATCCACTACTTTACTCCCTCTATAACAGTACGGACCGGAAGCTAGACACCACGAGAAGGATTGTAGCATCCCTGGACAGGATGGACCGAGTAGAGGTGACACAGTCATGCACTATACGGGCGGGCACACAAAAGGGGTCGGGACATGGGGGTGGACAGGTCATGCAGCTAGTTTGATAGTAGGCAAGTAGGCTAAGGAACTAGATTTCTAGTTGGGGTACTTAAGGGGGGGTTCAATTTTAGGGGAGGCAGTTTCAGTGGGATGTACACAGAATAGGGTTGATACAGATTGCACAAATAATGCACCTCAGCTATCATTGTTCCAGTCCACGTTCACTGTGGTTCCGGTTCTTCAGTCTCTTTAATACACAGCTGATTATAATTACAGTGCTGTAACTGTCGTGGCAAGTTGTAATGTTGGAACAGATCGTTGGCCGCCGCCGGTCTTCAGGGATGTCGGCATAATGGCTGTGTAATATCGGACTGCTCTGCAGCCCAGCTAATTATGTTTTGTGCTGCCGGCCCTTGGGGTTGCAGGCTGCAAGCTGTGTATAACCTTAAGTTTGCAAATAAAGGTGTTTTTAAAAAAAAAAAGTCTTTCAGTAATTTCATACCTAGATTTAAGGCTGGTTCTGGACCATACTCATGCTGAATTTGCTTCAGAACCTCTGGTATAACCGCAATAGACGGAACACCATGTGTTTTTGAACAGAAAGAAGCAAAGACTGTTCCCCAAGTGTCACAGTCTTCCACATGTGGTGCGATCCCCATTGGTAAACATATTGTCCGAATCCTATGTTTCTCATGAGGTGTACTATCAGGGAATACTGCCCCTATTTGAGTAATTTCTTTAGCCAACCAGAATGGAATCTGTTCTCGTTTAGCTGGTAATTTACCAATGACTGACTGTATAGTCTGTGGTGTTATTTTATTTGTGTTTCCCTGATGAGGGGTGTGATGTTGGTCTCTTATAGTCTGTTGGACTGTTAGAGTCCTCATGACATATTGAACTAATTATCTGTGTATTTTAATCAGTTCATTTAACTGAACCAATAGTTCCTCACGTGCCATTTTTTCTCAGTCAGGATGTGGTGTGTAACCGGCTAATATTGGCCATGTTGCTCCTGGTCTGCCAAGTGGACCGAGCCTGGCAATGTGATTGCTGTGCTGTAGGGCGCCATTAAACCACAGCTCATGCTGTTGGTAAGTTAGTGGAATTTCAATTTCCTCATAAGGAACATATTCCGCTGGAGTTTCACCTGGTTCATAGTAGTGGAACTCTTTTGTTGTAGCATCTGCTTCTAAGAATTTTATCCATGAATAGAATACCTCATGTGCCTCTATTACAAACACAACTGTACCACCTGTAGCTGGTACTCCGTTGTTTATCAATTTGAAAGTTACATTTTTTCTTATATTTACTGGGATGAGCTTTGCACCCCGTATTGTTAGTATTACAGTGTCGCCACCAGTCCTCTGCTGGTTGGCATCTTCGTCGTCTGTTCCTGTCATATTTTGACCCAGAACTCTTTCAGAGCAAGTTTCAAGGAAACAGAGATTAGGTGCACAATATTTTGGAACACTGTATCCTTCAACTTTGAATAAATCAAAAACGTCCACATAGGATTCTTATCCTACTCAGTTCTGGCGGATATTACCCTTTCACCCACTCCAGACGTCTATGGAGTATTACGGAAAAGGGGTCTGAGTGAAAAGCACAACTGAGTTACTCTAGCCTCTAACGTTAGATTATCGCCTTACCAACCGTTGGGCGCCCATGTAGTGTAGTTCCTATATTCCCAATAGGCATCTGCGCATTGGAATAATATAGACACCAGTGTAGACCTAGGACTGAAGTCAACAAGGTCTCTGCTGACTATATTAGACTTAATTATGAATGCCAGCTAGCTCAGAGGTCACTAGAAACTTTCTCGAATGTACAAGAAGGTTTTACGCTTCCTATTTAGACAAGAAGGGATTCGTTTCTGACAACCATACAACATGACAACTTTGCATCTCCATGAATGAGGAGGCAATCTCCAGAGTCATGAAAAACAATAGAGGGATTATTTTACTCAGTCATACGTGCATGCTTCATTTCACCAGGAGTGTAGAGAAAGTAAGAGACGGGCATTTTCAATATGTTATGTTATGTTATGTTAATAACTTTTATTCGGCGCACAGCTGCCCCAGCGAAGGGGCGTCCTGGCACCTGATCGAGTACCACAACACAACAGATCAAATGCTGGAAAGAAAGGGAATCAGTCAGCGGAGGTAAACAGGCGCCCCATCCTACTCAGTCTGAACCTAGGCTTAATCGCCAGATGACGAGATTCTGACCTGAGAGACCGCGTGGGGACATAGGGAGAGACAAGGCCCGCAAGGGCAGGAGGAGAGAAGAGCTTCAGGATCTTAAATGTCAGACAGAGAGCCTTGAATTTGATTCTCTGTCTGACCGGCAGCCAGTGAAGGGAGGTCAGGACTGCAGAGACAGAACAACGTCTCGGGAGGCCAACAATGGCCCGTGCAGCGGCATTCTGCACCCTCTGCAGCCTAGTGGCCTCAGCCTGGTTAACTCCCAGCAGCAGTGCACTCCCGTAGTCCAGCCGAGAGAGGATGGAGGCCTGGACCACCAGTTGCCGAGTAAAAGGTGTTATTTATTGAACAGTCTTCTTTCTCACACATGAGAAGTGAATTGCTACAATCCCAATACTTGTCGTAAAGTAAAGTGCGTACAGTACAAAGAGTATTATAAAATAATACTGTAAAAGCATGATATAGTTTCTAAGCCATAAGATGCATCTAAGACGGTTTAAAATATATACAAAGATAAAACACTAAACGTACTCAACTGGTGCTTCTAAGTTACGCCTACCTCGTTGTACCTAATCTAAGCCTAGTACTGGGATGAAGTAAGTGAGAAGTACTTTAAGTTAAGGCGTTTTGCTAAAAGTCTAAAACCAAGAATTCTCTTAGAGTCTAATCAGCTCCGTACCTTGTTTAGAATGCGGGAGGGCTTGTATATTTCTCTCTCAGAACTCGATCTCCCAGCAACCTGCAAGGGCGGCTGGGAAACACTGGAGCTGGATTTCTCGGCTGGAGAAAAGACAGCGTCTCTCTCAGTGCGTAGGACGGGAGGGTCGGCTTCCTTCAGCACTCGCAGACAGCAGGGCGTCGGGCAAGAAGTCAGTTGATCTGCTCCAAACCACTGTGTGTCTGACTAGGCAAACCTGGGCATACTTATACTAGAAAGGTGCCTGGTTTGATGTCAAGGGTGGACATATTAACGTCACTAGAACCATGAAGTGCGTAACTCACTCCAGGAGTCGGGTACAACAACTGGAGGCACGGGTAATTTCCCCCGGGACTACAGTAGGCTGATCATGTCTCAGAGCCTGTTGTACTTTTCTAGGGGCTCAGTGGCAGAGGACACGCCATGTTAGGATTTTGTTGACTCTGACTAAATATGGTCATGATTCTAATGTCCATATAAGGATATAAAAGGTTAGATCCATATTTGGGCATGAATCGGGAATTTAATATTAGGGCCCTAGATTCCTTCCGCAACAAGGGGTGCAGAGGAGGTGAGGCCTGTACAGGGGTGCAGAGGAGGTCAGGCCTGTCCAGGGGCACAGAGGAGTTGAGGCCTGTCCAGGGGAGCAGTGTCTCACTTCGGGGCCTGTGCCTAGCGCCCTGAGGCTCAGGGCGGAGTCAGAGGCGCTGTATGGGGTGGAATGCACTCTGAGTTCCTCTGTCCTTAATGAGAATCCTTCACCGAAAGGCCTGTCCAGAGGAGAGGCAGAGGAGGAGAGGCCTGTCCAGGGGAGGAGAGGAGGAGAGGCCTGTCTAGGGGTGCAGAGGAGGAGAGGCCTGTCCAGGGGTGCAAACGAGGTGAGGCCGGTCCAGGGGTGCAGAGGAACTGACACCTGTCCAGGGGTGCAGAGGAGGTGAGGTCTGTCCAGGGGTTCAGAGGAGGAGAGGCCTGTCCATGGGTGCAGAGGAGGAAAGGCCTGTCCAGGGGTGCAGAGGAGGAGAGGCCTGTCCAGGGGTGTGGAGGAGGAGAGGCCTGTTCAGAGGTGTAGAAGAGGTGAGGCCTGTCCAGGGGTGCAGAGGAGGTGAGGCCTGTCCAGGGGTGCAGAGGAGATGAGGCCTGTTCAGAGGTGCAGAGGAGGTGAGGCCTTTCCAGGGGTGCAGAGGAGGTGAGGGCTGTCCAGGGGTGCAGAGGAGGAGAGGCCTCTCCAGGGATGCAGAGGAGGTGAGGCCTGTCCAGAGGTCGGGAGGAGATGAGGCCTGCCCAGTGGTGCAGAGGAGGTGAGGTCTGTCCAGGAGTGCAGAGTAGGTGAGGCCTGTCCAGGGGTGCAGAGATGGAGAGGATTGTCCAGTGGTACAGAGTAAGTGAGGCCTGTCTAGGGTAGCAGTGTCTTTCTTCGGGACCTGTGCATAGCGCCCCGAGGCTCTGGGCGGACTCAGAGGCGCTGTATGGGGTGGAAAGAACTCTGGGCTCCTCTGTCCTTAATGAGAATCCTTCACCGAGAGCTCCTGTGAAAAGCACTGAGAGGCCTGTCTAGGGGTGCAGAGGAGATGAGGCCTGTCCAGGGGTGCAGAGGAGGCGAGGCCTGTCCAGGGGAGCAGTGTCTCTCTTCTGGGCCTGTGCATAGCGCCCAAGGCTCAGGGTGGAGTCAGAGGCGCTGTGTGGGGTGGAATAAACTCTGGGCTCCTCTGTCCTTAATGAGAATCCTTCACCGAGAGGCCTGTCCAGGTGTGCAGAGGAGTTGAGGCCTGTCCAGGGGAGCAGCGTCTCTCTTCGGAACCCATACATAGCGCCCCGAAGCTCAGGGAGGAGTCAGAGGTGCTGTATGGGGTGCAATGAACTCTGGGCTCCTCTGTCCTTGAGAATCCTTCACAAAAAGCTCCTGTGAAAAGCACCGAGAGGCCTGTCCAAGGGTGCAGAGGAGGTGAGGCCTGTCCAGGAGTGCAGAGGAGGAGATGCCTGTCCAGGGTGCAGAGGACGAGAGGCCTGTCCAGGGGTGCAGAGGAGGAGAGGCCTGTCCAGGGGCGCAGATGGGGAGAGGCCTGTACAGGGGCACAGAGGAGGTGAGGCCTGTCCAGGGGTGCAGCGGAGGTGAGGCCTGTCCAGGGGTTCAGAGGAGGTGAGGCCTGTCCACGGGTCAGAGGAGGTGAGGCCTATTGAGTGGTTCAAAGGAGCAGAGGCCTGTCCAGGGCTGCAGAGGAGGTGAGGCCTGTCCAGGAGTGCAGAGTAGGAGAGGCCTGTTCAGGGGGTGGCGGAGGCGAGGACTGTCCAGGGGTGCAGAGGAGGTGAGGCCTTTCCAGGGGTGCAGAGGAGGAGAGGCCTGTCTAGAGGGGTGCAGAGGAGGTGAGGCCTGTCCAAGGGTGCAGAGGAAGTGAGGCCTGTCTAGGGGAGCAGTGTCTCTCTTCGGGGCCTTTGCATAGCTCCTCGAGGCTCAGGGCGGAGTCAGAGGCGCTGTACAGGGTGGAATGAACTCTGGGATCATCTGTCGTTAATGAGAATCCTTTACCGAGAGCTCCTGTCAGAAGCACCAAGAGGCCTGTCCAGGGGTGTAGAGGAGGTGAGGCCTGTCCAGGGGTGTGGAGGAGGAGAGGCCTGTCCAGGGGTGCAGTGGAGGTGAGGCCTGTCCAGGGCTGCAGAGGAGGTGAGGCCTCTCCAGGGGTGCAGTGGAGGTGAGAGGAGGTGAGACCTGTCCAGGGGGGTTGGAGAGGAGGTCAGGCCTCTCCAGGGGAACAGTGTCTCTCTTCGGGCCCTGTGCATAGCGCCCCGAGGCTCAGGGCGGAGTCAGAGGCGCTGTATGGGGGGAATGAACTCTGGGCTCCTCTGTCCTGAATATGAATCCTTCAATGAGAGCTCTTTTAAGAAGCATTGAGAGGCCTGTCCCGGAGTGCAGAGGAGGTGATGCCTGTCCAGCGGTCCAGAGGAGGAGAGGCCTGTCCAGGGGCAGAGGAGGAGAGGCCTGTCCAGGGGCAGAGGAGGTGAGGAATGTCCAGGGGGGTAGAGGAGATGAGGCTTGTCCAGGAGTGCAGAGGAGGAGAGGCCTGTCCAGGGGGCAGAGGAGGTGAGGCCTGTCCAGGGGCAGAGGAGGTGAGGCCTGTCCAGGGGCAGAGGAGAGGAGGCCTGTCCTCTGCCCCAGAGGAGGCAAGGCTTGTCCAGGGGGTGCAGAGGAGGTGAGGCCTGTCCAGGGGTGCATAGGAGGGGAGACCTCTCCAGGGGTGCAGAGGACGTGAGGCCTGTCCAGGGGGCAGTGGAGGTGAAGCATGTCCAGGGGAGCAGAGGAGGTGAGGCCTGTCCAGGGGGTCAGAGGAGGTGAGGCCTGTCCAGGGGGCAGAGGAGAGCAGACCTGTCCAGGGGCAGAGGAGGTGAGGCTTGTCCAGGGGGTGCAGAGGAGGTGAGGCCTGTCCAGGGGGGCAGAGGTGGGGAGGCCTGTCCAGGGATGCAGAGGAGTTGAGGCCTGTCCAGGGGTGCAGAGGAGGTGAGGCCTGTCCAGGGGTGCAGAGGAGGTGAGGCCTGTCCAGGGGGCAGAGGAGGTCAAGCATGTCCAGGGGTGCAGAGGAGGTGAGTGTGAGAAGTTGGCCTGGCATATGCTGTCCACTAGTTATAGTGGGAACCATGCACCAGTCCAAACAACCCTTATTGATGATAGATTAAAGAAAACCTTTACTGAAAGCTGTCCTAGTGGTAGCTATGGAAAGCAGCCATCAGGCTAAGTCTTGAAGGTGATATAAAGCAGCTTGTTTTGCCAGTCTATAATCTCTTTAATGACCAAATAAGAACTACACCAGGTATATACATAAAATACATGTATTTATTCTAAAACACACCCCTTAGTCTCTTTATGAGGCTAGAAGTCGAAGTACACAAGTTACAAATATTCACAGTAAATACCACAGTTTTCGATAGGCCCCGGGGGGGGGGAACCATGTACTAAAATAGTGGTATAAGAACCATGACTTGACTGTACACAAGGCCTAGAGCCTGTAGAATCGCTGGGCCCCTTCAGAACCACCCAAGGTAGTGACACAGTGAACGCGTTCAGTGTGGGAACACAGCCGCAAGCGAAGTTAGCTTCTATTGGGAAAGTCGCTGTTGGAAATTTAAAGTTTAAGGAAACTTAGAAGTTGACTAGGAACAAACCCTTTTGGACTTAGATGTTTCTAGGGCTAATACCCACGGGAGCACCAGAGTACTCGAGTTACCTAACCATGGAAAGCCGGGAGCATAGGTGCCAAATGGTGTTGGGTCGCGTCATTGTTTTCAATGGCGACTTGCTGCAAAGTGCTGCTGCTGGGAAGAGAAGTGGCAGAGAGATCCAAGCCTGAATCGAAGATGATAAGAACCTGAAAGCAGAGGGCATGATAGTCGAATGTCCACCGATGTCGGATGCTTTAGGTGAGATTAGGGGAAGTTTGACTCTTCAGCCACAAGGACCAGGAGGTGTCGACGACAAACAGGAGCTGGATTCGAGCTGTCCCACAAGGTATTGGTGCCCGGATTGGACACAACAAGCCTTGGCAACAGCAACCCATGCAGGAAGAGGACAATGGCTTCGGAGTGGACCAGCAAGGTCCAGGGGACTCACCAAGCTATTGAGAGTAAGGGCACATCTGGAGCAACCAGGGAAGCCCAAAGAAAGTTACAGCTGCCTTCTCAGGGACCCACAAGTCAACCGACAGGGGATCGCGAAGGTACCTCGAGAGGAACCAAAAAATAGTCTTAGTTTACCGTCGTATCGCAACCATAAGTTGGTGGTTGTGAAGCGCCGGTTTAGTTAGAATGTTAAACACTCTGAGAGCCACATCTTTTTAATGTTAGAACAAGAGGTGACACGTAAAATTACACATTCTTCCTAATGTACCTATGTATACGGCTCAAAAACACCAACTGGCTATAGTATGCCCCCTTAAAAAAACAAAATATTTAAAAGTTGTCATGAAGACATGTAACGATGTTAATGTTATTGCAAACTCAACATTAGAAGAATCTAGAATTCCTGAGTCGTGCTACCACCTCAGCATTAGCATTATTTTTTACCTTGTTCCACTCTTAAGAGAATCCTCCACGATGCCACCATGTATCTTCGATGCCGAGTATGCTTGTGCGGAGAAGTGTCCCAAACTAGTTTAAATACCGGAAGTGTAAACAGCGTGTTCACGTTGTTTGTGAATTCACTCCCTACTCTCTTGGTGTAAACAGAGAGGAAGGACTTAGGGTTCTATTCTAACTTGGCGGCCATTCTAACTACACCTCACATCCACCAACTTATGGTTGCGATTCGACGGTAAACTAAGACTATGACGTCACAATATGCTTTTTTGGACGTAGCATAAGAAGGCAGATTTTGGTAACTATGGCACAAATATGCAGGTATTCATTACAAACAGTATACTGCATGGGTTTTCGTTGGCATGGCTTTTGGGTTAGGATACTTCATTTCGAATGAGTTGTCAATTTGCATGTTCATTAAGCAAACTATAATATTTAAACAACACGTCAGTTGCTCTGAAGCCTTTTTAATAAAGAATAGCAAGGACTTTGTTGCTAGTAATGTAGGAAATACGGTTCCAAATAAGCATTATTTAGTGATTTCACATTTTTGCAGCACTAAGAAGATTGTTACTGGAAGAAAGAGAAACCAGTGAAATCGTTTGGAATCATAGACGCTACCACATCTGAAACCCATTGCGGTTTGGAATTATCACCGCATAATAAGTAGGTCCATTTTAAAGGCACTTGTCTTAAAGCTAATCTCAAACATTGAATTTCAAATTATGGATTGATATATACAAATCTTTCTGCTTGTTTTACAGGATCAGTTCTCATACAGGAGATAGGTATTTATATCCCCTCAAATAAGTCTTGCTTTTAGTCTCTAAGTTTCCCTTACTCACATCACTATTTTATTTTACCTATTCAGTGCACGCTTCAGATTTCTTTTAATATGACCCTTAGCCCCCGTAATGATTCACACTTCTCACGATCACTCTAACAGCGTTAAATTCTCACTTAGTTTAGTGTGGGAGAGTTTTAGCTGGCTCTTACTATCCTAAGCGCACTTACTTGGTCTCTCCATCGCTATTAGGTTCAGAGACCTACTGTTTCACAGAGATATATTCTGTGTTATTGTGTTATTGGATTTTTTTATTGATTTCTTATACCACCAGAAGCATGAGTTACACTTGATTGGTGACTTTCCCAATACTGATATAGTATGGTTTGTTTGTTATCAATCGGACTATTTTTCCCAATATATATACTGGTCTTCTTGTGTCTTTTTTCTAAATCACACAGCCTTCAGAAAGTCGCTGGACGACCTCCCGTTTGCGATGAAACACGTGTTTGCTGTAGATAATTTCTGGGAAGACTTGCACATAATAAAGTGACCAACAAAGAAGAATTAAGACTAATCTTTTGCGCATTATTTAATTTTGAATTTGTGGAAACGTGTTACATACTTATGTTACTTTATAAGTGAGACGTGTGCTAAGGAGTGTCATTTGTTCTAGAAGCCAGAGGCCTATCCTGAGAAGTGGGGTGGTTCTCCTCACCCTTTAGCACCGTTAAATACTGGGTTCCTTAAAATAATGTGTGTAATTATTCTTTGTGGCACTTTGGTACCTAAATCAAATACCACTGCCTGGCTTTATCTACTCTTAAGTGCATTATAACCTTGTGGTAAATGCTAACTTTGGACTGGCTGCATGGAAACATGTTGTGTTTGGTGTCAAACACCTTGGAATCATACCCCCACACCAGCAACTGGTGTGGGAGTTTGATCCCACCCTTCTAGAGGGAGAGACGTGACAGCACATGTATACCCTGTGCCAGCTTAAAAGAGCCCTGGCATCACAAAATGGATGCTGCAGCCACAGACACAAGTCTGACCTCCTGCTGCTGACTGAAACTCCGGCAGGGGAGGCCTTGACAATAGTTTTCCTGTCACAAGGAGGTGTAACCACCTCCCTAAGACAGGCTTTTGTGTATTGGGCTGGGTGGGAGCACTCCAAGAGTGCTTTGAAGTCTGTACTGGGGGCACATTTGGTGTCCCTGTGCATAGTCCAGTTCAAACCAGCCCCAGGGGCTACCAGCCCCTGCTCTGGTGCAAAACTGAACAAAGGAAATGGGTGTAGCCCCTCCTCTTTCCAAACCCTCCCATAGGTGGGTCCCTAGAGCTAGTCCAACCCATTCCTTGGGTATAATGAAGGAACGTCTGTAACCAGAACTTTAGATATCCCTGGATGACACTCTGAAACTGAATCCTGGACCTTCAACGATCTGTTCAACGCCAGATGACTGAAGAATCTCCCTTGGAGTAAAGGAGTTACTCCCCTGCTTGGCAGGCACCAAAGACGCATCTGACCGGTCTGCATCTCCGAAGCTCCCGCCAGACGACAAAGACTTTGCAACACCAGAGGTGGATTTCCAGACTACCCTGAGGCTGATCTGAGTGCCCAGCAAATCCGAGACCGGTAGCCATCGTGGGTAATGTGGATCCGGAACCCCTTGACGCCATGCACATTTGCAAGTACATCAGCTTCTCGATGTTCTTCGAAGCTGTGCTTTGGATTACTTGTAGCCCGACACAGAGCAGAGAATCCACTGAAGATTGCTGGCCTACCCTCTCCGAGTGAACCGAGGGCCGCCATTTTGTGATTCAGCTCGTGGTACCTTTATGATCCCTTGTCCGTTGACTTGTGGGTACCTGAGAATGCAATTCTGATTTTCCCTGGTTTCTTCAGACGTGCCCTGACTCTCCATCGCTTGTTGAGTCGCCTGGACCTTGCTGGTCCACTCCGAAGCCATTGTTTTTTTTCTGCGTCGGTTGCTGTTGCCAAGGCTTGTTGTGTCCAATCCGGGCTGACGCTGCAGTGTGTGACATCCTTTGTGGGTGAGCTTGAATCCTGCTTCTGGTTGTCGTCGACGCCTCCTGGTCCTCGTGGCTGAAGAGTCAAGCTTCCCCTCATCTCACCTGAAGTACCCGACATCGGTGGGCATTCGACTATCGTGCCCCTGGTCACTGACTAGTGACCGAGACTCTGTCCCCTCTGCTTTCAGGTTCTTCTCATCTTCAACCCAGACTTGGATCTCTTCGGACACTTCTCCTCTTCATGTCAGCAGCACTTTGCAGCAACTCGCCATTGAAAACGACGCGACCCGACACACGACGCCACCGGACACCATTTGGCACCTATGCTCCCGGCTTTCCTGGGTTAGGTAACACGAGTACTCCAGTGTTCCCATGGGTGTTGGCACTAGAACCATCTAAGTCCAAAAGGGTTTGTTCCTAGTCCTCTCCTAAGTGTCCTGAAACTTTCAATTTCCAACTGCGACTTTCCCCATAGAAGCTAACGGCGCTTGCGGCTGTGTTCCCACACTGCACGCGTCCCCTGTGGGTCCCCTGTGTCACTACCTTGGGTGGTTCCGAAGGGGCCCAGTGATTCTACAGGCTCTAGGCCTTGTGTCTAGTCAAGTCGTGGTTCTTATATCACAATTTTAGAATGTGGTTTGGGGTCCCCCTGGGGCCTATTGTGCTATTTACTGTGAGTATTTGACTTGTAACTTGTGTACTTCGACTTCTAGCCTCATAAAGAGATTAGGGGGTGTGTTTTAGAATAAATACATATATTTTATATATATATATACATGGTGTGCTTCTCCTTTCATTTGGTCATTCATGAGATTATAGACTGGTAAAAAAAAACTGCTTTCCATTCCTTCAAGACTTAGCCTGAAGGCTGCTCTCCATAGCTATCATTAATAAGGGTTGTTTGCACTGGTACAAGGTGCCCATTATAACTAGTGGACAGCATATACCAGGCCAACTTCTCACATTGTCCAGGGGGCTGCAGAGGGGGTGAGGCCTGTCCATGTGGGGGCAGAGGAGATGAGGCATGTCCTGCAAGGGTTGGGGGTGCAGGGGAGATGAGGTCTGTCCTGAGGGGGTGCGGAGAAGGTGAGGCCTGTCCAGGGGTGCAGAGTAGGTGAGGCCTGTCCAGGGGTGCAGAGGAGGTGAGGCATGTCCAGGGGGCAGAGGAGGAGAGGCCTGTCCAGGGGTGCAGAGGAAGTGAGGCCTGTCCATGGGTGCAGAGGAGGTGAGGCCTGTCCATGGGTGCAGAGGAGGTGATGCTTTTCTGGTGGGGGGTTGCAGAAGAGGCCTGTTCTGTGGTGTGGTGCCGTGCAGAGGAGGTGAGGCCAGTCAGGGAAGGGGGGTGCTGCAGGCAAGGCCTGTCCAAGGTAGTGCAGAGGAGGTGAGGCCTGTCCAGAGCTGAAGTGCAGAATAGGTGAGGCCTGTCCAGGGGGGTGCAGAGGAAGTAAGGCCTGTCTAGTGGGGTGCAGAGGAGGTTAGGAATGTCCAAAGGGTGCAAAGGAGGTGAGGTCTGTCCAGGGGTGAAGAGGAGGTGGGGCCTGTCCTGGTAGCTGCATTGTAGGTGAGGCCTGTCCAGGGGGGTGCAGTGGAGGGGAGGCCTGTCCAGGGGGGTGCAGTGGAGGGGAGGTCTGTCCAGGGGTGCAAAGGAGGTTAGGCCTGTCCAGGGGTGCAGAGGAGATGAGGCCTGCCCAGGGGTGCAGAGGAGGTGAGACCGGTCCAGGGGTGCAGAGGAGGTAAGGCCTATTGAGAGGGGGTGAGGGGCAAAGGAGGTGAGACCTGTAGGTAGGGGTGAGGGGCAGAGGAGGTGAGAACCTGTCCTGTCGGGGGGAGGTTAGAAGAGGTGAAGCCTGTCCAGGGGGAGGCACAAAGAAGGTGAGGCCTGTCCAGCTGGTGCAGAGGAGGGGAGGACTGTCCATGGGATGTATAGGGGGCGAGGCCTGTTTGGAGGTAGGTGCAGAGGAGGTGAGACCTGTCAGGGGGATGCAGAGGAAGCAAGGCCTGTCCAGGGGGCTCAGAGGAGGTGAATGAGGCCTGTCCAGGGGGGTGTAGAGGAGGTGAGGCCTGTCCAGGGTTGCAGAGGGGGAGAGGCCTGTTCTGGAGGGTGTAGAGGAGGTGAAGCCTGTCCAGTGTTTGGGTGGTTCAAAGGAGGTGGGGCTTCTCCAGGAGGGATGCAGTGGAGATCAGGCCTGTTCGTCCAGGCAGGGTGGTCGAGAGCGGAGTTTAAGTTTGTTAATTGTTGTCCCTAGAGATTTGTGGAATGAGTGTAAGTTGCTTGTAAACTGACCAATTGAAGAGCCACAGAGTGAAGCACCTCAAAATATTTTAATATATAGTACAAGAGATTAATGCAGAGTTACAGACAATATTGCAAAGGCAAAGACCGGGTAAAAGAGGGCGCATCTTTTAGCGTTGCATCCAGAGGTTAGTTCACATATCAAGCAAAATGTGAGGGGCTGCAGACTAACATTCCGGATGAGATTTTGTTTTACGCAAAGTTCTGTAGTGAGAATTTTGTTACTAAGCAGAAAAATATCAAAGAAAAAATAATGAGCGCTCAGACAAAAATGTTCCAAACGGGTGACGAAAGTGGTTCTCACCGATTGAATTCTCGTTTTGATTCTGGGTCTGTTCCTGGTGTGAATTTGGATATGCACGGCGTTGGTGTGCAGAGTAATGATGTTCAGTATGTGCAAGGAGGAATTGTTGTTCCTCTGGGTCAGGGCCAGACTGGGAACCCAAACCAGGCCTGACAATTTTGACGGACCAGCCCCTGCCTCTTTTGTCGCTGGGGGTGATATATAGCAGAGCAAAACCAGCCCCCAGTAACAAATACGTTTCCCAGCACTGAAGAATCAGCCCCCACTCTTCCAGCCCCCCCGGGGAAACACCCGAAGCCCGTTACGGCCAGTCCGGCCCCGCTCAGGGTGTAGGTTTTACTAACAGTGGCAATTTAAATACCTCAAACACTAATAGTGTGCAGAATAAGACATGATCCTTGCGATGTTTGCAGGAACCTGGGAAACTGGAACATGAAGCAGATGGCCAGAATGGGATGTCTCAGTCAATGGTCCCAGCCCAACTGGCCTCTGAGCCTAACATGCAGAATCAAAGGCAGATATATTGGAGCATGCCTTCAGTCCCGATGGTCCCACAGCCCAGTGCAGAATAGAACGGCAAATTCTCAACAAATTCAGGATTTCAACAAAATCCTTCAGTGATTAATATGGATTTTCCACAACTTGCATCTACACTTGGAGTTTCTACTGGACTGAACCAGACACAATGACGGTGCCTGAGATGGGAGAAGGATTGCGTGCTTGGTGCAGTCCTAGAGGTCACCCAGAGTGGCCCTTTTGTAGAAGAAGTAAATGGCAATCCAGCATCTCTTTTAATAAATAAAAGTGCCTCCCGTTCCACAGTCAGACTGACGGGAGCGCCCAACCCACCCCTCTTGTGAAAGGAGTCCAAGCAGTAGGCATTTCTAATAAACAACTAATAAGCTGTCAGCAAATGTTCCCGTACAAATTGGGTCAATGATGAATGGCCAGATTACTTTCTCCTTACTACCTACGTTGGGACTGCGAGCTGCTGATCTCTACTGTGCTCTTCCCGCTACTGCTCGCGGAACCCGCTGTGCGGGTCCTGCTTCGTGTGGGGCGTGTTTACCTGCATTATCAGTGACGCTTGGGTGAGGAGGCAACCACTTTACGCCTGTGACGGTGTTTCTGGATGTTAGCTCGTGCAGGGCTGCGAGCGAGTTGCGGGCGCAGGACTACAAGTCCCAGGAGCGCCCGCCAGCCTCTATTGCCAGCACCTGGGCCGCTCTCCCTGCAGGCTCCTCCCCACCATTGCCTTTGTAAAAACCTGTGCACCTGGTCATCTGGTGGATTACTTTCTCCTTACTTCCTACGTTGGGACTGCGAGCTGCTGATCTCTACTGTGCTCTTCCCGCTACTGCTCACGGAACCCGCTGCGCGGGTCCCGCTTCGTGTGGGGCGTGTTTACCTGCATTATCAGTGACGCTTGGGTGAGGAGGCAACCACTTTACGCCTGTGACGGTGTTTCTGGACGTTAGCTCGTGCAGGGCTGCGAGCGAGTTGCGGGCGCAGGACTACAAGTCCAAGGAGCGCCCGCCAGCCCCTATTGCCAGCACCTGGGCCACTCTCCCTGCAGGCTCCTCCCCTCTCTCACTGACCCTATAAATACAATAGCCTAGTCCCGCTGAGCGGGAGCGACCGGGAGAAGCCCGGGACAAGGGCGGGACCGTCTGTGGCCGTCAGGGGCCAAAGGAGGCCGGGCTGGGCCAGGTCTCTGACACATATTGTTTGTTCACTTCACTCTGTTGTTGTGTCCCTTTGGTGTAGTTAGATTGTGGCTACAGGAATAGATTGTTATTTTGTCCAGCTGTTGGTATGTCTAGTTCACTCCCGTCCGGTGTGGGTGTTTCATTCCTAGGCCCTCTCGACAAATATTTCGAGAGGGCAAACAAGGAGATAGATAAAGAACTCCTTCTAGCTGAGAGACGCGCTGAGCGTCGTCGCTCTATTGAACATCTTAAAAAAATACCCCTGTCCACTCAACCAGATTTAAATAACACACAGGAAACGGCTGCTCAGGGGAAGACGGCCAGTGAAGCTGATATGTCTAGTATTGATCATACTCCCAGTATATTCCGGGCTCCCAATATTTCCCCCGCACGTTCCATAATCAATAGTGAGGGTCACATAAATAGCCCCTCTACTGCATCTATTAGTCTCATCGATCTTAACACTCCAGTCGTACAGATTATAGTTCTCAACCTGCACTCAACCCTTACTAATCGCTCTTTTGATAGTGCTGGTCCATGTGAGAATATTCTGTCACAAATTAATAGTTTTGCTGGATCTAAGCCCACCAAAACTAAAAGGGCTGCGTGTTCCCCACCTAGGAAAAAAAGGAAAAAGGGTGGTGTTAAAAGAAAAGGTTCTAGTCAACAAATTCCCTCTCCTTCTATAGTTACCATCCCTCCCTGAGGATGTTGTTACTGGGTTTAACAAGGAGTGTTTTGATATTTTTGAGAAACTCCTAAAATCATATATGTTACCTCTTTTGGAGCGTGTAAGGATATTGGGAGAAAAAAAGGATCGCCTTTTGGCTCCTGTTGTTATACCCCACCCTACGAGCTCTGTCAGGCAGCCTGTTCCAACATCCAAGCCTAGCGTCACCACTACTGCTCCTAGCAATCATTCTAAAAATAACAGTAATACTGAAGGCAATACAAAATCTAAGGCTACCGATTTGTCATCTAAACCCCCTCGTGCAACCAACCCTGCTAAAGAGAAGCCTATGCTGGCTTCTAATAAGCCATCTTCTGAGGGAACAAAGCCATCTGTAAAACAAGGGGCTGTCAAACTTGACAATCCCACTCACAGACATTCTTTAAATCGTAGGAACATTGTAGAACTCCCCCCTGATTCAGCCAATGTTGTTATTATCCTGACGGGTGTGCCCCCAATCTCTAATGGGAACCTGGAAAATAACGTAAACCTAAAAAATAAAGTCATCTTTTGGCTGAAAACTAACAGACCCCTTCCTGCCCACCTAAATGGGGATATTATTTCAGTTAGAAGATGCAAGTGGGTGGGTCTTCGTCCAAAGGATATAGAGGGCGATACTGTGATTATCAATTTTAGGGATCATAGAGTCGTTTCCCACCTTACCGATTGGTATGTGGGAAACAACGAGGGGGGGATTTCCACGCGGAATCTAAGCTATTTTTACCCCGAGACTCTGCTTAAACCACATGCTCAATATCGCTCCAAAAGAGAACCCTATTCCCTTAAATGGACCAATTTTACTCCTAGTTTTCATGGTAAAGGTAAAGGTAACCTCTACGCAGCCTTCGTGGATCTGAGGTCTGCTTTTGATCTTGTTCCGAGGGCTGGGCTGTGGAAGTGTTTACTAGAACTGGGTATGCCAGTCCCCCTTGTATGCCTTCTGGTGAATTTACATGCACATACCTATGCCTAAGTACGCTGGGGCAAACCAGGGGAGGTGACGGATAGGTTTCCTGTTGCCAAAGGTGTTAGACAAGGGTGCGTTCTAGCCCCTACCCTTTTCTCCTTGTATATTAACAGGGTTACTAATTATTTTGATAACCACCCCACAGATGCCCTGACTTTAGCTGGAATGAAAATTCCCTTGCTCATGTTCGCTAACGATACTCTTCTGATTTCAAAAACCAGACAGGGTCTTCAACAGGCCCTGGAGAGGTTTGAGTTATTCTGCAGCGAACATGAGCTTGAGGTGAATGTGTCTAAGACAAAATTTATGGTTTTAAGAGGACACAATCAGATCACAGCAAGGGTTACTATGGGGGGTACTCCCCTGGAACAAACCAAGTTGTTTACTTACTTGGGAGTTACATTTAGCGAGACCCTAAGTTGGTCCCACCAGGTCGAGCTTATGGCTCTAAAGCACTTGCAGATAGGTGGAGCTTTGATTAAAGAGCATAAAGGCTCTTTTACTCGGCCAATTTCACCATTAGTTAAGATTTATGGTTCAAAGGTTCTACCCTCTGTTTTATATGGGGCGGAATTATGGGGCTTCAGCATATTGGACCCCCTGAGATCAGCCCAAAATAAATTCCTTAGGGTGGCAACGGGTCTGCCTCAGTCAACTCCACGGATCCCGCATTTGTACGACCTCGGGTGCCAACCTGTGGAGGACCAGGCGAGATTTCGTCCACTGGCATTCTGGCGCCGTCTTTGGACGACGCCGGAACTCCATTTATATGCTAGAGCTTGTTTGGAGGTAAGAGATCTTCCTGGTTCTCTAAACATAGGCTGGTTTAAGGACTTAAGATCAACCCTGTATGCCTTGGGGTATGGTGATTTGTGGTTAGATCCCGAATCTGTAACCTTTCCCTCTAAAAAAGACTTAAAATCGCACTATTGGGACTGGGTGGTCCTTAATAGACATTTGAGACTGAGTTCTAGCAATCTTACTAGTCTATTTATCGTCTTTAAAGACGTTCCCAAGCTCGAAAAATACTGGGACATGATAACAAAGCCCCTGGATTGTAAATTATTCCACCAGTTCAGATGTGGTTCGCTGCCATTAAGGGAATTCACCAAAAAGTGGGGCTCTGGTGGGACTGGGCATTGCCCAAAATGCCAAGGCCAGGGTGAAAGTTTAAACCATTTCATGTTTGTCTGTCCTCTGTATGCTGCCCCCAGAGCCAAATGGTTAAGCCCGGTCTGTAGAAGTCTAGGTACTCGCTCGGCTGTTATTGCCAGCAGAATTTTAAAAACTAATTTGTCCCCACTAATTGTAGCGGGTGTAGCTAAATATTTAGGATGGGCTTGGATTCTTAGAACCAGGTTCATCAAAAACAAATAACTAGGGGTTATTATTGTCTTATGCTTCCCCGCTTATGTGTGGATCATTATATTCTGTGATGTTCTGGTAATTTATGTGTTATTGCTAATCTTGTATTCATTCATTAGAAGCCTGCATAAGTGATTTAATATGGTCTTAGATGTTTTTATCCAGTTTATAGATTTTTTTTATTGATGTGTATATTGTAATATATGTCTTTTATGATGCACCAATCGAATAAAGACTTCTTTGAATTGAATTGAATTGATGAATGGCCAGAAACGTATACGTATCCACTTATTATGTTAGGGAATTACGTTGTAAAATGACTTGTGGCTTTTTGGGGGAAGAGTCACAATTAATTATTCATTTTATAGGTGTGGTTTATTAAATTACATTTTGTTGTGCCATGTTTTCATGAACATTCATTGATTGCTGTCATTTTTACCTCATCATGAACCATGTCAATAATGTGTTCTCTCTGTCTAAAAACTTAAGAACTTTTCCTTGATTCCTAACTGAGCAGATTCTATATCAGTTTGCTATTTGATATTATAAAAAAAAAATTCTTATATCTCAGCACACATTTGTTGTGTGTGGTCTGTCTATTGACTTTACAGCTAGAGTTATTTCTGATTCTGGCTTTTCATATACTTTAGAGGTTCCCTTTATGTGATTCTCTGCAAATATTATGATAATTATTTCTCTGACTGAGTAAACATGTTTATGCCTTCAGTAATTATTTGAAACCTTTAATATAGCTTTGAAGCTTGTTGTAGCTCCAAAGGCAAGGGCCTGTACCAAGGGAGCGGTCCTTTAAGGGGCTGTATTGCCTGCTATGGCTGCCTATAAGGTCATTACACTGTTTGCCCCATGAGGACAGAATGTGTTAATCAATAAAACAACGGTGTCCCAGAGACGAGGGGGTTGAAACACCTCCGGTACTCTGAAACCTTTGTTTCACAGCTGTTGCTGTGAATGTTGAACAGTTAACAGCCGGATGCGGGACCACGGCGGTTAATTGTTGAACATTCACAGCAATAGCTGTTAAAGGAGGCTGAAGTCAGACTCTGGTTCTCCCGGGGCTATGTTGTTTTGTAAATCGAGGCCGGTTATTTGTAAAATGTGATGAAGTGTGATTGTCGTCTGATGCAAAACTGTTTCTATACTTCCTTTCAAGGTATTCTGGGATGACAGGCAGTGCAGCGTGGCTGCCACCCTTGGGGGAACAAATAAAATAATTGTCAGGTAAGGATTCCTATAACTCTATGTTTCCTTTTCCTCTGTTTCTTCTTTCTCTCTTCCCTTTCTTGATCTATGTTTTTTTTTGTCTCTTTACGTCTACTTTTGACTCTCTCTGTGCACTATTCTTGTTGTTATCAAACTTCTGATAATAATATGATGGAGCCACATTCCACTCTTGGAACATGTTGGGGGGTTCAGTACAGGCCCAGTTCCTTTTTAGGTCAGTTTTGCCCAGCAGTTCCTTAACTATTAGCACATTTGTCTCCTCCTCTACACCACGTGATGGTGGTTCACCCTGATTAGAGTTGCCACGCTGTTGCGCTGCTACTGCGTTTAGTAAGTGACTGTGATTTTAAAATTGTATTGAATCATTGTGTGCGTTCTAATGGGGGGAATGTTTTAAAAACTATTATAATTGCCTACTTGTGTGCGGTTACTGCATTCTTTCCAGGCACTCTTCTGCTTTTTTCTTCATCTCGGGGAGGAGGGTGGGGGGCTTGTGGGGGTCGGGGGGCTTGTGGGGGTCTTTTGCTCCTTCCCCGGTCCACCACGGCTCGCCAATTGTATGGGGAAAGTGAGTGTTTCACTCCTGCTGCTCTACTCCACTTCCTGTCCCAGATCGATGGGCAGCGCTCTAGTTGTTCCTGACTGACCCAGCTATTTAATCTGAATGCTGGGCCGGACGCGCAGTGAACGCACGCAGCAGACGCGCCAAAGGCACGCCTGTCTGTGTCCGTCTGTGCCAAGTTTACGCCTTGTGCCAGGGACGCTGTCCTTTTTATTGTAGACCCTGGTAAGCCCCTTGTTTACCCGAGAGGACAGGTCTTGGAGCTTCAAGGAGAGAAGGATAGAAGGATGTGCACTGCAGGTCGATGAACTGTGAGCATTGGGCTATATGAGTGTGTTAACTGTAAGACAGTCATTCCATTGGGGGTAGCTAAAAACCCAAGGGGAAACATGTCAGCCCTACCCTCACCCATGAAACAGTCCTTTTCGGGGTATCTCTTGATCTCTGATTAAAAATAGAGCAGAATTTAATGATTTTGTCTCCTTCGTAGGCCTGATTGGGTATTTATTACTGAAACCTGGGCTAGAGATGGCTCAGAGCCTGACCTGGTGGAGTCCATCCCCTCAGGGTATGCTCCGTCCAGACTTAATAGGAGGGTTTGGGAGTACTTTATAAAGACACCTTCTCGTGCTTCACAGAGGCCCTCACCACTCCCTCAGATCCCTATCAGGCCCTATATTTCTCCTTGAAGATCCTACCCACTGATAGTTTTGGGGTGGTGCTCGAGAGAGTAGATTGAGGAATTTGGCTACTGTGAGGGACTACGAAGCCCAAGAGACACTGCAACCGGCACACCTGTGCCGCCACGCCCACTCTGCTGCCGCTTCTTTACTTCTCGCGGCCCGCGCTTCGAGAAACGCACCGGGCAAAGCACGGGCCAAGGGCAGGCCTGTTTAAGCCCGTTGCAGCCCAGAGGAGACCGGACCGGGCTACCCCTCTTTCATCTGGCATAACCTACACTCCAACCACCACAAGGACTCGTAAGTACCTATTTGGGTGAAGATTTGCAATACCATTATGGCAGCGCGCGAAAGCAAGAGCAAGGCAGCAACTTGAGGTAGGAACTTAACAGGAACACTGGATAACTTCATAATTAGAGCCAACTCTGTAATTGATATGGGGATAATTCTAATGGAACGCCTAGTCTCTCAAGATCTAGCCCTTGCCAAAAGATCCTCCCTGGGCCACTTTGCAAATGCCCGCACACCAGAACCCAGCGTCCGAGCAAACATAAACGTCGTCCCTGTGATTGTACACACCGATCTCCCAGGATCAGGGCCATATCTCCCTATCCGAGCAGCTTCAACTAATAGAAGCAATAGAGACTACCACTGTGTCAACCACGGCCAGCTCTCCCGAAAGACTTAACACTCGCCAGCTGCGGGAGAGACACGAGGGGGCGAAGCCCAAGAGGAAGCGAGGGGCTGCTGCTGTCACTGGAGACAGGAAGCCCAAACTTGCTAAATGCTCCGGTAATAGTGACATAACATCTCTGCACAAGGGGCCAGATGCCTTTAACTCCATGGACACACACGTCTTACCACCATTGACTGTAACTTGTCCACGAGTAACTTTTCCAGGTGTGGTCCATCATAATGGGGAAAACCTGGTAGTGGGGGATCCTTTCGTTGAAAAACTGGGCATTTTATTAAGATCCACTCTCCAACCACTTGAAGTGAGACTCATGCGGATTGAGCAGCAGCTCTCCAAGATTGAACAAGCTACATTAAAAACTGTAGATAGCTTGAAGTTAAACGTGTTGCATCCGGGTAGTGCACAACTGAATTGCGTGCAGAGGGGATTGAAACGCAAAAATCTACCTCCCCAGCAGCATCACTCTCTCCCAAAGTACCCACTGCAAAACCAACTGCAATTGTGGACACACTTATTAACTCTCCAAGGATGGGTATTTCAAGAAAGTCTAAAGAGGGCGGTCAGGTCCTATCAGCCACTGTCTCTTCTGGCGAACGTATAATTGACTTACCGCCAGAATCAAGCCCGTATCTGGTAGTCCTGACAGGGGTCCCTGTAATAAGTAATTTGAGTCCGGAATCATTTATGTCCCTTAAAAACAAAGTCTCCAATTGGCTCAATAAAAACAGACCACTCCCTTGCCACATTACCAGTGAAATATTGATGGTGCGTAGGTTGTCATGGGTGGGGCACAGGCTAAAAACCATAACTGGTGATTGCGTGTTGGTTAATTTCAAGGAGCCACGGAATGTGGGGCATATCTGCAATTGGAGGCACCATAACCCTGGGGCTACTATTCAACCCCTCCCACTGTCATATTTTTATCCCCCAATCTACTCGTCAGATATAGAAGGTGGATGGACTATGGTAGAGAACCGTGGTGCAGGTAGGGTTGAGAGGGGATGGCACGCTCAACCTCATGCACAGAGTCAAATACGTACCCAAAACAGGTTTAGTGGCCTGGAAATGGTCTATTGACTATGGCATTCCCAGGTGGAAACTGATGGCACCCACCAGAGAAGGAGTATCAGTAAGCCTGGGTTCTTGAGTCGATGTGTAGCCAATTGCCTAGCGATATTTCAGATACTTATGGCCTCATTCAGGCGATTTCCCCTGGAAATGGTGATGATCCATCAGGTAGAACCGTGCAGGGCTCCTCACTGCAGCCCCTTCAAGAATCTGTAGGGGAAAGAGTATTAATGGGGAGCGGTGCCACCTGCCCCAACGCCAATAAACCTAAACTCCTCACAATACTGTCATGGAATGTGGCAGGTCGTCCCAACAAAATGTCTTGCCTAGAGTGGGGTTCCTTTGTTGACAAGACCGACATCTGCCTCTTTCAAGAGACCTGGGCCAGGGATGAACAACTCAGAGTGGGATTTGCCGCATTTCATGTACCCGCTCGCTGGGGGGGAAAGGGGCGACCGTCAGGGGGCCTTACCATATGGGTTGGTCTGCATCTTGGCTGTATGGCCGAGATTATGACCACTCACTCATATGATGTTCAGTGTGTTGTCCTGAAGTGGCAAAATTCTTTCAAGCTCGCTATCGTGAATGTCTATTCACGACCAGTAAGCATAGCTAGCGAGTCAACCACGATTGAAGAGTTGTCGCATTTCTTGTGTACTATCACTAGTGATACTCATCTCCTGATAGCTGGTGATCTGAATTGCCACTATGAGCCCCTACAGGGGTTGAATGAAGGTGCTCTCATGGCAGAGGACGACCACTGGGCCATACCCCCAAGTCAATCTCCAACCCCCAGGACATGGTCCCCTCTAGCGATCCAGATCACGGCCCTAACCCTAAACCATTCTATTAGGGCCTGTAAGGGCCGCACTCCCTCTGACATTCCATCAAGGTGTACCTTCAACAAAACGGGTCAGGAGTCGCGCCTCGACTACATTATGGTTGAGACGCGGCTATGGTCTAAGGTTTCTGACTTCAAGGTAATCACCAGGGTTGACAGTGACCACAACGCTCTAAGCCTGGAGAGGGTTTATCCTGGCCCAGGAGGGAATGTTGTGGCGGAGTGGGAAAACACAGGAGATAAGGCAACCCCAACAAATAATAGACGCATGGTTAGGTGGGAAAAGTTAGCGGCGTCCCCAGAAGAACTATCTAAACTATACAAGTTAATTCCCCCCTGTTTGTGGAGGTTGATGCCTTAGCTATTCTTCCTCCACTTCCTGATTTTAATGAAAAAATGCAGGCTCTGCACATGAACCTAGTTTCCACCCTAGTCGAGGTCCTCAACCCACAGGTGTCCAAAAAAAGAAAAAGGGCCCCTGCATCTTCCTGGTACAATGCTGCTTGTCGCACCGCTAGGTCAGAGCTGGTTCAGGCCCTAAACCTTGGCAATAACAAACCCCTTATCCGCGTTCTGCGACTACAGTACAAACAAGCCATGAAATACGCTAAGCAAGAGTGGGATCTTGACAAGTGGACTAACCTATCCTGCGCCCTAGATTCAAGGGATGCTCGCAGATTTTGGTCTATAGTTAGCACAGGCTGCAGAGAACCAAAACCCGCCATTGAACCAAACATTGAGGCAAAAGTCTGGGAAGATCACTTCAAGGCCCTATACTCACTAGATTCAGGTGTGGAAAATATCCTGGTACCCCCAGCAGCAAATGACCAGCCTGATGACTTAGAATTTACCTTAGAGGAAGTGTATCATGCAATAGCAAAACTTGCAGTAAGTAAAGCCCTGGGCCTCAACAAACTCCCGGGAGATCTTTTCAAACATCAACCTAGGATCTGGGGTCCCTATCTTTGTTTTATCTTTAATGCAGTATTGAGGGGTATGGAGGTTCCCAGTACTTGGTTGGGAGCAGAGATAGTCCCAATTTTTAAGAAGGGCTTTCCTCTGCTCCCGGCCAACTACAGGCTAATTACCCTCATTGATGTCCCACAAAGAATGTTTGCGCTGCTTATCTTAGACCGCCTCCAAGACTGGTTGGAGGAGCACACAGTCCTCAGCCCGTATCAAGCGGAGTTCAGGAGGAACACTTCCACCATGGATCAAATCTTTCGCCTAATATTACTATTCTGGAAAACGGCGAAGATAGAGTGTGGCAGCCTCTACATGGTGTTTGTGGACCTCCGCTCTGCTTTCGACTTAGTGCCTCGTGGGAAACTGTAGTCTGTGCTCCAAGAATTGGGAGTTCCACAACAACTCCTGAAAGTGATGATGAGGCTGCATGAGGGGAACTTCGCGCAGGTCAGATGTGGGAGGAACGGGCATTGTCAGCTAGGTTCCCTGTGGGCAGGGGGTGAGGCAGTATGCACCCCTGCCTCACCCCCCTGCCCACAGGGAACCTAGCTGACAATGCCCGGTTCCTCCCACACCTACCCTGTTCTCCCTCTACGTAAATAGCGTAATTGTTCACCTGGACTGTGTCCCTAACAATGATGCGCCAAGGTTGGCAGGTAGCAGGGTGCCGGCGATTATGTTCGCAGACGACACCCTGCTGCTTTCCAAGTCTCCCATGGGGATACAGCGTGTGCTGGATGGCTTTGAGGAATTCCGCAGATGCCGTGGTTTGGAGATAAACACAGACAAAACAAAATCTATGATCTCCAACCCTCCGGCATCCACCCGTCCGAATCCTAGCTTGGGAAAAGTAAGACTAGAAAGGGTAACGACCTTTGAGTACTTGGGGGTAACCATAAATGAAAATCTGTCATGGGGCCCCCAGCAAGTAAAATCACAAATGAAACTGGCCCAGGTTGCGGGGGGAATCCTCAGGCTCTCGAACACATCTACATTTAAACCCATCAAACCCCCGCTGGAGATCTATAAGACCCAGGCAAGGGCTGCAATTATGTATGGTGGGGAGTTGTGGGGGCATTCCTGTAGGCCCGAAATCACCAAATCGGAAAAATAAGTTTATTAGACAGCTATTGGCACTCCCACAAAGTACCCCGCTTCTACCCTTAAGGTTGGGCCTGGGGCTGAGACCTATTGAAGTTGAACTAGCACTCAAACCCCTTAGGTTCTGGCTTAGGCTTTGGATAACGACAGAGTTGCTGAACTATAGGCTAGAGCTGAAGGAAATGCAACATTGTCATAGTTCAGCAAAAATACTGTGGCTCATGTTTTTAAAACAAGAATTTCTAAGACTGGGATTGCTTGCACTCTGGTATGAACCGGAAAAGAGCTGCCAAGAGGTTTCGCGCAAGTCACTTACTAGTATTTTCGTGGACGAAAAACTCTCTGCTGTTCTGTCCGTCCCCCAGGCTGGCACCCTGACCAACTCTTTTTTAACATTCAAAGATTTTTATTCCTTTGAGGATTTTATGGATGTTATTTATCCCACTGCACCGAGGAAACTTTATTTACAATGGAGATACTGTACTTCCCCCCTAAGAACTTTTACAAGAAAATGGTCAGCCTCTACCAAGAAGACTTGTCCAGGTTGTAGCTGTGACTTAGAAGACGAACTTCATGTACTCTTCTTCTCTCCACAGCAAAGCCAGGAAGTATTGGATAGTACCTTTATGCAAAAATCTGGGTTTCGCACAGTGTACATATGCTTTTAGAATTTTAAAAACTGACACGTCCAGGCACATTGCATTTGCATTTTCACGGTTCCTGCTAGCTATGTGGACTAAGCGCAGGCGTTTGACTGCTAACGAATGTTAAGGTTCACTCGTTGACGAGATTGTGTTTTTGAGATCATGTGCCATAGTACCATGAACGATTTTAACAATATTGTGTCAATCCTAATGAATTGTATAATTATCCTTGTATTTTGTTTTACTTTGTACTCTTTTATGACAAAAAGCCGAAATAAAGATTCCTTGATTGATTGATTGATAGTTTTGTGGGAGTGGTCAGTTACCGGCCTCCCGGACCCAAAGGAATGTTTAATCAGGACTTCAGCAATCGGATTGAGCCTTATTTGGCTAGATCCACTGTCACTCTTTTGGGGGATTTTATCTTCCATTTGGAGAAAACTCTGTGCTCCGAAGCACAGGTTTTCCTGGAAGCTATGGACTCCTTCGGCCTTCCTCAGCTGGGGAGGAGCCCCTCTCATACGGCGGACACATTCTGGACGGGATCTTCTCTAACGATCCGAGGATGGAGGTGAATGATCCCATCCCACTCTCTTGGTCTGATCATTACCCCATTCCATATTTTCTGCGAATTGCAGAATCCAACCCGGATCCCAATTTTAAGAACAGGGTGGAGATGAAGAGAAACCGTAGCCGCATAAATAAGGAGGGTCTTCTAATTAAGCTTAGTAATTATTGCTGTCTCCCCCACCTGGTTGTTAACTCAATCTATGATGATTTTTCCAACTGGCTCTTGACGGCTCTGCAGCATTATGTGGCCAGAAAATGCCCTTCAGCGCCCTGGTTCACCGAAAGGTTGAGAAACCTTAGGCAGGTATGCCGACAGCAGGAAAGAATATGGCGCCGTGAGCTTATCCCAGCCGAAAGGGACCTGCATAAACTCAGATTGAAGGAATATAGACTAGCTATTATTGAGGAAAAGATTAATTCGCTCCTAGCCCCCTCGGCCTCTGCCAACACTGAGGTCTCCCAGGAGCTATGTGATAAAAGGGCATGCTTTTATACTGACAAAATCAAGGACATATATTCGTCCCTGGAGATATCCAATGTTGTAGGGTCAAAGGCCGATCGTCCTTCGGATTCTCTGGTAGCTCCTCCAAAGGATTGCCGCTTGAGCGCCTTTCTCCCTATCCTTCAAGAAGACACGGAGCGGATGTTAAGTGGAGTTAGATCTGGCTCCCCTTTAGAGCCCTGTCCCCTGAAGATCCTGAAACTAGGAATGGAGGCTATTGTTCCTACTTTGACCGTAGTTCTTAATGCCGTTATTAATTCTGGCCAGTATCCCACTGCCTGGAAAATGGCTGCGGTTAAACCTCTCTGAAAGAAGCCTTCTCTGGATCCGGCGGAACTAAAGAACTACAGTTCAATTTCCTGTTGCCCGTCCCAGCTAAAATCTTGGAGAAACACCTGAACCTCCATCTTAGCACCTATCTGGAGGATCTTCAGTTGCTCGATGGCTCGCAACATGGGTTCAGAAGTGAGCACAGTACCGGGACGGCGTTAACCGTTGTTTTTAACAACATTCGACAAGAGGTCGACGCAGGTTACACCACCTTACTGACCCTTCTGTACCTAACGTTAGCCTTCGATACTATCTCTCCCCTTAGATTGGCTGGGAGGCTCCGGGAAATAGGGATTGAGGGCTCCGCCCTTAATTTGCTTACATCTTTCCTTACGGAACAGGCTCAAAGAGTTCGATGGGTCAATTCCTTTCTGCTCCTAAACGGCTGTTCTGTGGAGTTCCTCAGGGATCCTCTTTGAGCCCCACCCTTTTAACCTTTATGTAGCCCCGCTTGCCAGGGTTGAAAGATCTTTTGGCCTATAAGTGTTATCCCATGCTGAAGACACTCAAATCATGATTAGCATCACGGAGAGTGTTGAAGCATCAGCAGCAAATGTTAAAAGCGGTATGCAGGCCTTAGCTGCATAGATGGCAGAGAACTATCTAAGACTCAATGGGGATAAAACTGAGATTTTAATTTTCGGAGTCAATCAGGAGATTTGGTCCAGGGCCTGGAGGTCAGATACGCTTGGATCTTGCCCTCGCCCTGGCCTCAGTGCCAAAAATAAAGGCATAATAGTTGATACCTCCCTCTCCTTGGCCCCCAAATAAATAGAAGTCTCCACCTGCTTCGGAATGATAAGAACCCTCAGAAAGATATGTCGATTTCTCTCCCCCTCCACGCGGAAACAGGCAGTGGTGGCCCTTGTGTTGTCCAGATTGGATTACTGCAATGTCCTTTATGTAGGGATCAATAAGGGTCTCCTACACCGACTCCAACTTGTGCAGAATGCTGCTGCCAGGCTGGTGATGGGCCTTCCTAAATTCCACTCTGTTGCGGCTACCATCAAGAGCCTTCCTTGGCTTCCTTTAGGTCTGAGAATTGAGTTTAAAGTAATTCGGTGACTGTGCCTAGATTCAGAAAATCTAGATGGGGGGAGGTCCTTTTCGCTTGCTGCGGACAATTTGTTGAACTCCCTTCCTCTTTCAATTTCGATTCTGGACACTCATTCTGTAAGGCCTTGAAGACCTGGCTCTTTACCAATACGACTCTGTAAGCCCTCTATCTATGGACACCCCTAATCATGACACTGATTGTAAAGGAGTGCAGGGGTAACCGCAGATAGACCGCGAGATGGTATGGGAAAGTTCTGATAAAACACGTAAAGCGGATTATAATGAGGCTTTTAAATAGCCAACGAACACTAGTCACGGTAAGCGGGGTATGGGGTTTAATTTTTCGATTGCTTAAACTGGAACAGAGTTTAGATGGAGGGCTAAGGGGGAAACTGGGGGTCTTGATGTACTTTAAAGTTTCCCCAAAGGATGCGATTGCCAATCCACTAACATGTAAATTATATTAACGGTTCAGTTTTCCACATCAAAAAAGGGAGCTATGTGATGTATTAAATTGAGGAGGGTATTGTGACCGAGCTGTGGAGTTTGAAAAATGAGCAATGAAATGTTGCACACTGTTTGACTGTTGTAGTAGATAGCACTGATAAATGACGCTTTACACTTGGCTTGATGCTTATGTACAGAAACTTAAAAGTTGGATTTTATTGATAGTTGTGTATATATTTTCCCCCAGATAAACCCCTGACGAAGGGTAATCCCGAAATGCATTGAGTGTTCTTGAATAAATTGTGACCTGTGGAAACACGTTTCTCCTGTGTTGTTGTGAAAAGACGTTGACAAAGAAATGAAATGAGTAAAATAAATCGAAGAAAACAAAGGATAAAAAGATTGATACAAATGGAGTAAATATGGATTAACGGAAGTATAACATGAGTTTGATTTATTGAACTTATTTGAAGGCACGGCTGTGAAGCTTGACGGGGTCATAATTGGCTCCTCTTCAGTTTGGCTTCACAATTGGCTGCGCAATTGGGCGGAGCGCGGAGCAAGCTTGCACGCCGAACAAAGGTTGAAAATGAATGAATATGGAGAAAGCTAGAAGCGAACAACAAAAAAGGTGTGCATCTCACCAAAACTGTCTTTGCAATGAATGTTCATTGACCCTCATTTTTGGAGCTGGGTAACTATTTTGAAGGGCCTCAGCAAACATTGACAATTTTTTCACCTGAAAAGTCTGTGTGATGAGAAGATCGACTTGAATTCTGTTTTTGGCTTTCACCAGACTAAAGGGGGGCAGCCCCGTCAATTGAAAGTGAAAGAAAACACTCACAGTCAGCACTGCCGACTGCGCCTCATTGCTACCTAGGCTTGGGCGTGCACAGCATCATCTGATGTTGCTAAAACTCCCCCTAATATGTCTCAACCTCACCAGGCCCTCAGTAACCAGGTAACGGTCAGCCAATGCCCATCAGGTAAACAAGCATTGGCATGCTCACCATCTCTGAGTGGATGAATTTCAGTCAGCTAAAGCTTAACCACAGCAAGACAGAGTTGGTCTTAACAGGAGGGTCCTCAAACCCTTGGAGTTCCAGCTTTTGGCCCCAAGCTCTTGGCCCTCCACCTTGCCCGGTCAAGTCCGTGACGAGCCTTGGTGTCATCATTTCTAGTGACCTCTCGATGAGACCTCAAATCAACACCGTTACCTCGGCCTGCTTTTACCACCTACGCAGAATTTGTAAAATCTGAAGGTTCTTATCTATAGAGGCTCTTATACTTGTTATTATGGCCCTTGTCACCTCTCGCATTGACTATGCCAACTGCTTGTATGTGGGGATTCCTGCTTACCACCTCCATCGGCTCCAGCTGGTACAAAATCAGGCGGCCAGATTGGTTTTCCAACAGCCAAAGCACCAACATGTCATGCCCCTGTTGAAGAGATTGCATTGGCTTCCGGTCGCTTCCCGCTGTATTTTCAAAATGGGCTGTACTGTCTTTAAGTCTCCCTTTGCCCTTGCCCCTGCTTTCACTTCCCTCAGTCTTAAACGTCACATCCCCTCGAGGCATCTTAGTTCTTCTGCCCACAACCTCTTAATCACCCCTAGGTTCAAACGTAAAAAACATGGTGGTTCTTGTTTCTCCTTTCTTGCTCCTTTTACTTGGAATTCCCTCCCTCTTTCAATCCGACTCTCTCCTGACTATATCACTTTCCGTAAATCTCTTAAAACTTATCTTTTTCAGTTAGCTTATGATTAATCCCTCTGCCCACACTCTACTGCTCTGCTATCTCCGCTTGTCTTTGAGCGCCATGAAACCAATTGGTGTCCGTGCGCGGTAACAAATTTTTTTAACATAACATAACATAACATAGCCAGTAGGTCTCGCCTTTGGGACCTTATAAGTGTCTGACCCCTCTATCTACACTGATGTAATTGGAAACTTCTCCCCACCACCAATCCTGACGCGCGCTTTCAGGTCCGTATGGAGATAGGCCAAAAAATGAACAAGGGCCTCATCCAGTCCATATTCTAAAAGGATGAACCATAGACGGGACCTATTGACAGAATCGAAAGCTGAGGACAGGTCCATAAAAGCTAAGTAAAGTAACGACTGCTGTGCAATAGTGTACTTCCCTATGATCAAATTAAGATTAAGACTTTGCTCGTTTGTGCAAACTTTACCCCTGAAACCTAGTTGGCATTGTTCTAAAATCTGATTGTCCTCTGTCCAGGTTAAAAGTTTTGAGTATAAAACGCTGCCTAAAATTTTAAGGGTGTTATCTATGAGGGAGATCGGTCTACAGCAACAATGTTGTGTGCGATCGTCCTTTTTAGGTCGAGGGACCTATAAGCTGCGCAAAGCGCAGCTTCCGGTCTGGAGATTTAATGTTACTTAGTAGGGCTTTAGAACCCGCCTCCCTGCCCTGTCTCTCCTCCATTGGCTGGCTTCCAAAACGGAGGCCAGCCATTGGAGGAGAGAGCCGTCCCTCCAAAGAAGCTCCGTCTTTTTCGGATTTGGGGGCGTAAGTTTTGCTGTTCTTTAGACAGTGACATTGTCTGTCACTCAAAACAGCAAAACACGCCCCCGAATCCGAAAAATTTCGGAAGTTTGAGGCCGCCATTTTGTTTCCTTCGCAGTGAAGGTGAGCCGTTCCTCGCTGTCCTCTTGCCTTCTTCCCCCTGCCTTCTGCCCCGCTGTCCGTGTATGTTTTCCGCCCCCCTCCCGCTGTCCGTGTCTTTTTCCCGCCCCCTCCCGCTGATGAGGTCGCCAGGGCTGAGAGCCCGGGCTGCTGGGAAGCGAGACGGGCTGTGGGGAGCCGTGAACTGTCCGTGTATGTTTCCCGCCCAGGTTCAGCGCTAGGTGCCTGCTCCCAATGTCTCTTACTATGCCCGGCGCGACTTTCTGCAGCATGGTAAGGTTGAGGAGGTAAATTTCCCAGTGACATTGAGTCATCAAGTAGCTTGGTCTACAGATAGTCTAGGGTTGGAGTTACAACAGAGCTCCTGCGTTGCCCATGGGAAAGTACCTAAAGCAATCTAGAGTTTTTCCCTGCACTCTGTAACATTACTCCAAGTTCCAGAATGCAAAGGAAAAACCTAGACTGAATGGGATCCTCACGCATGGACCATGAAAGTTTAAAGTAAATTCACTGATGTGTGGAGGTGAGAGGGGGCGGTGGTGGCCTAGGAAATGGCCAAGTGGCTGAGTTAAGATGTAAACCCCACCAGATCCACTTCTCTGGCACCCCTTTACCAAGGCCCCAGGTACTACCTAGTGAGAGGTTTGCATTTCACATCCGCTTAAAGCAAAGAGTCTCTGAAATTTTTAACACCAGCTGTAGATCACGTACTGCTGTGCAAAATGTAAGGATTTACAAAGAATTGCTACAGACTCCAGTCTATGACCACATCTTCAAGACCAGGCCGGGGGGTTCCTAACACCAATAGCTTACAGCTTCACCACAAAAAACAAACAAGCGAGCAATGGATGTAAAAAACCTTGAAAACGTCCTTTTTAGGTCGAGGGACCGTAGGGCTCTGGATCCTCATCAAACTGAACTCAGATTTTAAAGCGCTACAGTATGCTTAACTCAGTAATCCCTACATGGCCACGCTCCTGGGTAGTTGATTTGTTTATATATGTCCAAAGAAGGTCTAGAAGGGCTGGATCAATGCCACTGACTACATATATTAATCATTTTAAATTAATTGTGGTAATTTTTTCATTATAAGGATTTCCATATATACGGCTGAAAAATAGCACAAGGCGAGGATAATGAAATTCAACACTACTGCAAAAGCATGGCTTACATTACAAACAAAGTCTTGCAGTTGCCCATTGTAAATGACAATGCCATTTATTTAACGATTAAGCTATTGGCAATGTAAATGACAATGCCATTTATTTATGATTTAAAGAAAAAAAAATGTCATGAGCAATGCCAATAGCTCTACCTTTAATGATGCTGAGACCATTGCATTGTAAATGCTTGTTAAAAATGGGAACGATCGTGCTAGTAGACCATGTCTTAGGCAGTGGGGCATTGGTTAGAATATTAAAAACAGTGGGGCCCAAAAATCTGGTTTTTATTTAATAAGATCGATGGACAACCCATCAGGGCCTGGAGTTTTATTGCCCGCACTCTGACGTATAGCCTCCTCAACCTCGTTTATTGATAATGAGACTCCAGGTGGCACCCTGTTAATAAAAGGGTCGGATTCAAAAGCAGGCTCTTGGTAAATAGTGGAAAAGTGACTTTTCCAGGTAGCGCTCATTATGTTGCAGCTGATGGGAGAGAACGGTTGTCCCATTGATCATAACTCTTTAATAGTAGTCCCAAATATATTCCCATTACTTAAGCTGGCAACATTAATGAGCGCATACCAGTGCTCACCTAATAACTGTTCCTTCCTATTAGCAATAGCCTGCTTATATGTCAACCGTAAGGACTTGACCAAATCATTACACCTAGGGCTTTGAGATAGGGCCTTGCGGAGCTTCCTGTTGACAATTGAGCACTCCTGATTGAACCATCTAGATCGTGCAGTACTGTACAAATGGGTTTAGACAGCAAGGATTTAATGGCTCCACTGAGTTTGGTAAAGGCGCTGATAGCCACTGGGTGTGCAACAAGGCCTCTAAACAGATGTTAATGAGATTCATGTTTCCACTAACCAGTTTAGAGTACAACCTTGCAACATTCCAGCTTAAGATGAGGAGGTCTGAACTTGCTGAGGCCTTAGTTTGCATAGGGGGGAAAAGTGGGTTGTGGGAATAGTACACTCAGTTACTGGCAGAGCATGAGGTAACCTAATATCAGGATCAGTATTTTCCGCAAAAGTTGATAGTCAGTCTTGGATCTCCAATCCAGATAAGGCCTGGAACCTAATAGAGGTAGTAATTCAAGATGAATTGTTGGTGAAAGGAGCATGACTTGGTTTGTAGGAATAACCAAGGGGAAGTGCCCTTATGTTAGTGCTATTAGGTGTTATGAATTCGCAACCCCTTAGTAGGTGTCTCACCAAAGAAAGTCTGCGAAAGTTAATTATAATACTTTACACTGGAACAGACTCCCACCTAGCTTGCGGTCGGAGACCTCTGAATTGGTGTTTCGTAAACAACTGAAAACATACCTCTTCCCTTCAGGGTAGAGGGGGGTGGGTTCCTCTGTGGGGATAGAGATAGAGATACTTGGTACTCTTAACTATTGCTAGCCTTATCATAGCGCGGGGACACACTGGCCTTAGTGTAACCAGGCGCTTTAAAAATTTCTTCTTATTATTATTATTATTACCCTTCGATATTTTTTGTAGATGCACTGACTCACCCAACCCTGTGTGCCATAATAATATCCTTTATTTCGTATATATGGAAGCTTCTATGCCTTTATAGCCAGTCCGCACATTTATTGCGTAGCTGGTCCCATGACTCATGCTGATCCCTCTTTAAAGTAGGTACTCCTGCCAGTACCAACACATAGGGGCAAGCAGCGGGCGGCAGACTCAGGACATCCTGATTAGCCATTCATACTTGGGGCGGCAGGAACATTAATGAACGAGGTACTAGACAACCTGTTCTGATTCGAGCCCCTGGGCCTGTTTAACCTATTAGACCCATCCCTTGGTATTTGAAATGGTTATTGGTATAGGGGTGTTGGGGGACCCTTTCCTATCTATGGGCAATTGAGGCAGCCCCTGGATTGATCGTATATCGGGTGAAGGGTGATTGCGGGAGCAGTAACTCTGGCGGTTTGCAACACAATTTCGGCATCAAAAATACTCATACCAACACCTACACTATCGATGGCCCTGCTCCCATCAACCTCTTTGATTTCGGCCACCTTTTCCCCCCACTGTCCCCTTAAAACGTTTGGCTACTAAAATAGCCACCCGCCTTCTTATCCAGGGTGGATGAAAAGAACAGCTGGGGAAAGAGTTGTGACCTCATTCTATGCCAGTCTTTGGAGAGGAGCTGTGTCTTTTGGAGGAGGCACACATCTGCCTCCATGTTATCCAGGTAGGAAAGGATGGATCTCCTTTTATTGGGATTGTTGAGGCCTCTCGCATTGAGAGTGAGAATGTTCAGTGTGGGCTGGGAAATAGTGTGTCATAGTGAGTGCACCAGCTTTTGCCTGTATTTGGGTCCCTGTGATCCCTCTTACCCCTGAGCTCCCAACGTCTGCCCGGCCTCCATTGCCCTGTGATCCTCTCTTCAACTCCTTTAACCTGCATACCAGTTCTCCACCCTCACGTCCCTAACCCAAACTTAGAAACCCATTAACCTCAAATTGTCCAGGGCCCGCCATTCATACGTGCGCGTCCTTGGAATTCGGAATAGTTGGGAATGTGTGTGGCCTGTTCCCCGTGTCTCTACACTCCCCGTGTCTCTACGCTCCCCACAGACTTCTTCGCCGCCCAACAAGCCTTGCAAATGTCACTTATCTGTCCCTCAGTCGTTCACGTGTCATCATGGGGGAATGTCTCCTTCGACAATGTCTTCAGCACTGCAAGTCTTTCTTGTGCCATGGTCTTGGGGTCCGGTCTCGTTGCTCACTCTGTTGTACGCCTCGCGTAGACCTTATGCCATCTTTCTCGAGGAGTTTTATTTTGTGGGCCCTCTATCTCCTCCTGGATTGGATTCTCGATGCCCAGCACCTGGCAAGTGTCCTGCATGGATCTGAGCTGGAGGAGTTTGCCCTGCCATATGAAAATCAGCCGGAACGGGTGACCCAAAGAATACGGTATTCCTTGATTTCGAAGACGCGTGGTTGCCACTCGGAACACCCAACACTTTTGAAGGGGTATTAGAGCCAGGTCCTGGTACAAAGCTATAGAGTGGTCCTGATATCTTAGTGGTTGCTTGTCCCTGGCAGTACGTAGTGTACACTCTTTTAGTTGAAAGTCTGGAATGTAAGCCAAAATATCCGGTGGGGGTGCCCAGTATGCTCCTGAAGAGACCCTGCAGGTATTGTGTGATGTCTGGCCCTTCTTCTTTAGGTGGAACTTCCTTAACGCGGATGTTGATTCGCCAAGACCGATTCTCCAGGTCTTCTGTGTGTGCCTGGAGATCGCTATGTTGAGCCTTGAGCCGGAATATCTCTTGCTGTAGATGCTCCACCTCCTCTTCCCGGGCTTGCCCCTGATCCTCAATGGAGGCGGGACGTTTATGCTGTTTGGGAACGTGTGGCCTCCATCGGTTATCTCCTTCATCTCCCGCACTATTTCCCTTTTCAGCGTCTGCAAGTCGCCTCGTAATGCACCGAATAGCGACTCTAAAAAGGCGTGGGTTACTGGGGCTTCAGAGGTGTCCACATCTTGGCAGATTTGTGTCGTTGGGGAGAGCCTCCCTTTTCCGCTGCCGGTCATCGGGAGCTTGGTTAGCATCTTTTTTAGATTCTGATCCTTCTTGCTTCTCGCTGAGGACATGGCTGCTATATCTCTTACCACATCACCAGACTGGCCTGCCTTGTCGTGGGGGTCACAGCCCCAGTGGGTGGCAGTCACCGGGTTGTCCTCCCGCTGAGCTCCACTACGCTGTTGCTTGATGGTGAGGGCCCGAGGTGTCACTCCTTTCAGTCTCGTCCGGGCCTTGCTGCCTTCGACCGTCTGCTATTGCCCTGCTGGGCATCTGTTGCTTGTTCTCAATACTCTAAGCACGTTGTGCCCGAACCTGCTGTGAATCCCCTGTAGGCCAGCAGCCCTATCTGAGCCTGGAGTACTAGATGTCTTTTAGTACCACTGCGGCTAATTCCTACATTATGTGCTTGCAGGCCGTGGCCTCCGGTTTCCTCTGACTTGGCAGTCAGCTCCAGAGAGACTAATCCATGCCCGGGCCCCTCATCCATTGGCACCTTGTGATTCTTACAGCGTTACAGTTCATATCTCATTCTCCTTATTGGATTTTGTCATTTTTGTGTCATTTTGTTCAATACACTTTACTTTATTTTTCTATTTCGGTTTGGGTTTTTTATTGTTTTGCATTTTGACTTTTACTTGTTTGGTTTCTGCATAAATGTTTTACATATTACCTTAAGTTAAGCCTGCCTGTTCGGTGCTTAGGTACCAGGGGGTTGATCCTAGGTTAATTGAACGGCTTTGAAAGTTCACTCTGACAACGGTTGGGATTGTTCCTCGTCTACCGCAAATAATAATTCAGTTTCTTACAGAAACTATCTGAAATTATCTGCAAAACAGGCAGTTGATAACCTACCAGGGCTGAAACACCCTGTGGACAAATTGGAATATGGGACGAGTATTGTGTGGCAATAGAACCTCTAAAAAAATTCAGCTTGCAGATGAACCAAGAATCACACTTGAATGTCACAACTTTTAAAAACAAGGTAGTCAGGAAAGTGTGGCAAATATATTGCAGCTCTTTGCATTTTGACAGCCCCAAGCAAATTTGAGAACAGAGTGGATGTATGTAGCAGAGACGAGTCTGTTCACCCAATGTGAGTGGTGAGATCCGCATTGCTGATCTGCCTGAAGTTGTGATGCTGCTGACAGTAGCGTGTCTGCTAAAAGTGGTGGCGTGGCTGGTGGAACTATAAAGCCAAATAAGAGAAAGTTATCTTCTGACGCCACAGTCTTCGTGACTGAGACCAGTAACACTGAAGACTCTGAGACTCACAGCAGTATTTTCTCCTTTCAGAGCGTTATTGCTGCAGATGGAGTGAAGCCAAGAAGTAAGCACATTACTAAGGTACCAAAAAAGTTTAATATGTTTCATTTGTATTAACTGTTTCTCTTTTGAAGCATTTGGAAATGCATTTTCTAGTTGTGATGCTTTTTGTTTAGTTTTTTCTTGTAGGTTGTTATCTTCGGTTTAAAGGGAAAGATGTTGTAGTGTGTGACCTTAATGCTGCAGTTTGCATTTCATTACCATCATTTGCTTATCCTGGAGAATCTCCAGGGTGTAGGAGGTTTGCTGTTCCAGAGTTCTTTCTTCAGCTTCTGGGCAGTTGTCGCTCTGTGGCGATCTGTGGTCCTGTTTCTCTGCTCTTCTTGTAGCAGCTCCTATCAGAGCTTCATCCTGCCGCCAACGATAATATTATGCCAGGCACCACCCAGCACACAACACAGCCTATGTTGGGTTAAGTCCATCTGCTCGGTGTAGTTAGAGCGAGGATAAAGTTCTCCGGACCCATCAGGCTGTGAATGTAACCTAAGGGCTTAAGATGAAATGAAGAGCTTACCTCCTTCCGGAGTGGCTCCAGACTGCTGTGTGCAGACCTGATAGCTGGCAGCACCCTGGAGTATGTATGTATAAATAAGATTATGTTGGAAGTAACCTGCAATACAGTGGCAGGCAGCACCCTGCCATAGAGTAGGATTTCTCATCGTATTTTATTTCCTGACACATTAATGGAGATTGTCTTTTAACTGGCAGAAGAACAACACTGACCATACATTTTTCTGGGTTTGTCTTTAAAATGACGTACATATGAGGTATGGCATTTCGTTCTGCTGGAATAATAACACAAGTTATCTTGCACTCTGCTAGGATGTTACATAGCTTGTTGGCTGCAATGCATTCCATGTTTCATTCAAACATGCTTTCTACAGGGCACATACATGATTTGCTGCTGAATAGAAATAATGCTCCTGTGTACTGTGGCAGACTCAGAAATATTGAAAAACTTCATGATTTTTCTTTCAGCACTTCATAGTAAAACCTAACAATTTTTGACTCAAATTTCAAAGCTTTATTCGATTATTAAAAACAATCATAAAAGCATACAGTATTAAAAATACAGAGTAAACAGAACGGGCAACACATATTACAGTAAACGAAACAGCTCAATTTAGGAACAAGTATGTCGGCCAGACAGTCAAATATTTATGAAAAAAAAACAAGGTTAAAACACCAGGCTTTTCCTATGGGAGACAGCTTTTAGTATAAAGGTAGCGGTAAAAAAACAAATGTCCAACGAATCGAGTGCAAATAACAATTTCATCGCTTGGGCAGTAGTGAACACAGAATATTTCTTAAAAACAGGTTTGAGATAGTATAAACGAAGGTGCAGGTAAAGAGGGCAAATAAGCATAAAGTGCAATGTGCTTTGCTTTGTTGAGCCATCACAAGGGCAAGGGGTTGGGCTATAAATTTTCATCTGTGGGAAGGCCACCAGGTTATGGGCAATGCCTAATCTCAACCTAGTGAGAACAAACTGATGAGATTGTTTGGTAATGGCTTTTAAATACATAGGCATGCCCGAAAGGACCGACATGTTAGAATGGTAGAAAACATGGGTTGACAAGTGGCTACATTGGACACTAGGCAAGTTAGATTTGGTCCCTAGAAAAACGTTTTTAAGCTCCTTTTTAGGTACAGTGACAGCGCTCAGGGGCTCATCAAAAATATCAAGATTAAAGATTTCACTGTAAAAAGATGAAACATAATTTAACCAGGGGATCTTACGGACATTGTCCAACCGAAGGCAGTCTAAAATGATTTGCCTGGTAAAACCTGTCTCATCCTTAGCCCAAATTGACCTCCAGACCATAAGAGGTCTCAATCCCGTTAGATCTGAAAGACAGTCCAGCCCCACCTCTCTATGACTCAGTTCAGTGGATGCCATGGAGGGGAGGCAAAGGAGTCTTTTAAGGAACTGGTTCTCTGTAACTTGCAGATCCCTGCGGTTGCAGTAGCCCCATACACCTGAGCCGTATAAGGCAATAGATACACATCTATGCCTATAGATGTTTAACATGTCAGGGATGCGACGACTACCTAATTTAGATGCAAAGCGGAATACTCCAGAGGAGCTTTTGCCCATCTTGGCCTTCACATTTAAAATCTCGGATGCCCAAGTCCCTCTGTTATTAAAAGTTATGCCAAGATAGCAACATTTGTCCACTACCTCAATTCTATGGTTATTAAAATGAAATGGTTTAGAAAGTTTCAACCCTTTCCCACAGGCCATAATGAAGGTCTTAGAGTTATTTATTTGTAATTTTCTCCCCTTGATAAAATCGTAAAAATACGTCATAAGGTTTTGGAGTCCATTCGTGGTACGCGAGAGTAGAACCGTATCATCTGCATATAGCAGGACCGGGACAGGGTGACCACCAACCTGTGGGGAATCTGCATGCACCCTCTTCAATTCGGACTCCATAGAGTTTATAAAAAGAGAGAAAAGCAACGGGGCCAACACACAGCCTTGCCTTATGCCTGATTTAACCCTGATTTTCCTGGTACATTCCCCTGCCTGGCCAAAGCGGATCTGGGCTGATAATTTATTATAAAGTCTGGCCAGGAAGTATATTATTGCTGGCGGGGCTCCCATTTCCAATAGAGTGGACCATAACAAAGTATGATCCACTAGATCAAAGGCACTTGAGAGGTAAGCGAAACAGAGAAATAAAGAGCCCTGTTTCGCTTTAGTGTTTTTCCCGATGATAAGATCGAGATTAATACACTGCTCTGTTGTCCCAAGACCCTTACGGAAGCCATTTTGAGATTCATCTAGAATTTTATGGTCCTCCACCCATTCCTCCAATCGCATCAGTAGGACCCTGCTCATAATCTTGAGTGAGGAATCCAGAAGGGAGATAGGGCGGTAGTTCTTAGCCTCTCCTCTCGCTCCCTTCTTATAGATCGGTAGAATTATGGATTCACTTCAGGTGGATGGTGTACTATCCCTGGCTGATGCATTAAACACCTGGGTCAGGAGCGGGCTCCAAAGTGCCAGGTTGGATTTAAACAGGTCGACCGGGACCCCATCCGGTCCCGGTGCCTTCCCCCCCTTTGCTCTTACTGATGGCAATTTCCACTTCTTGAAGAGTAATACCCAGGGATAGCTTAGGTTCATAATGGGCGGTAGAAGGGCTTGCACAGTCCTCCCCAGCCGGGTCAAAGATTTCTGTAAAATATAGTACCTAATTATCTTCGCTAACCTGTGCTGATAGTATAGGGAAATCTTCCTTTACAAGAAAAGGACTATTGACCGTATTCCAAAAGAGCTTACAGTCACGCAGTACTGCTGCTTTAGTCAGATCGTACCAGGCAAGCTCCCTTAGCTCTTGTTTTCTACGTGTTAGGTGCTTTTTGTATGTCAGCCTGAGGTATGTAATGGGCTCCCTGTCTCTGGGTTGTTTAGAAAGAGCCCGCTTAAGTTTTTGGAGGGATTTGGTGCACGCACTATCAAACGAACTGGCAGCTGCCTTCTTCGTTATGCCCTTGGTGATAGTTAGGGATCTTTTTATGATGGTACCCAATTCCTCAAAATCAGCTATAATGCACTGGGGGGAAGCCTCTGGGTCCAAACATTTCAGTATCGCTACAGACCCCGCTCCCACAATTTTATGCTGTAGCTTCTCGGAGTTATCCATACACCATTTGATGCGGATACCATTCTGCCTACAGGGGGTTAAGTCTTCTACTATCGTACGCTGAATGTTAACCGGGGACCCCCAAATAGAAGTCGACATGGTGATGGCATTATGGTCGCTACTTCCAAAACCTACAACAATAGGAGCCATACAGAATGGAACAATATGTACAGAAACCAATAAATGGTCAATAACAGAGGCCATGTTCATTCCTACAAAAGTCGGTACAGGGTTACCCTTGAGATCTGCAGCCGGGGAATGTATCAGTAGATCAAGGTTAAGCATCAAGGAATTGAGGGAATCGCCATAAGGTGAGTGTATAAAATGTGCCAGGTTTTCCCCGTTAACCCCGTCATACCCACAAACTTTAGTGAATGAGTGAGGGCAAGTACGAATATTGAAATCCCCTCCCCAGATGATATCAAGGGGTTTATGGATACCTTTGCAGATATTTCTCACTGCTAAGTCCAACTCATCCACGACTGAGGTATTTGTAGCATCGAACAAATTATTATAATGGTTAATCAGCGGGGTTACATGACCCCTTTTGTGTTCCATGCTTAAAACCCACAGTCTGATGCGATTTCACACGAACAGGGAGGTTCACAGAAAGTAAGGTTACTAACCCCCCTTTAGCCCTGCCCATGTTAGACCTTTGTGCCGGGTTGTTATATGACACAAATCCATCAAAGATGATGTCAGTTGTTACCCAAGTCTCTTGTAAACATAAGACATCCAACTGGGATAGGGTTTCACTCCAGCCCAAGGACGACATTTGCCGGCTCCAGCCAGCAATATTCCAGCTAGCAAATTTGAAGCCGGGGGTACATGAAACTGGTTCAATAGCCTCCTGTGCACTAGTGAATCCCAGTGACGGCATAATAACAACATGGGAAGCCGTCGATACTAGAGGGTGGAGTGAGGCAAGGGGGTCGGCTCCCTGGGATAGTAAATGTGCAGGGGTAGGGATGGGGGGCATTACGGGTGCTGAATAGTTAGATATACTTTTGCCCATAGCTGCTACTAAACTGTTACCAGTAGCAGGGGGGGGGGGGGAATTGAGACATAAGTTGTGGGTAGTCAGTCGACTCCATCTAAACCTTTAAGACAGTTAAATCGGGTAAAGTCACAGAAAGGGGTCTCCGGAGGCAACAGGACCGGTCTTGCTTCATACCCACGAAATCTGCCCCTCCGCTCAACCCTCGTCCAATTATCTCGGCCTTGATCATGGTGCATATGGATAGGGGGAAAGAAAAAAGACACTGGCAGCGTCTGGATGGTGGAATCGAAGGATCTCTTAAAACCGGCACATATGTGCGAGACTGTCCTAGGGTCTCTAAAGCTCACCGTGATGCAGTCCCCAATTATAGTCTTTCTGGTTTTACCCAGCCAAGGTACCCTTCTAACCAAGATAATTTCATTATGAGGGTGGGCCGGGAGGGGTCTATTCCAGTTCAGCCATCTAATGACTTTACTTTTAAGGGATTGAAAATTCTCGGCTTCTCCAACCTCTAGTGGAGGGACACCGGCCAAGACTACTATGTAGCAGTTAGCTTCAGGGGGCAAGTCAGGCCTACGTGGTCTAGGGACAATCTTATCGGGAGGTGGGGAAGCTATATGGCCGTTAGTTGTGGCCCCGTTAGTAGTGGCCATAGATTGGACTGGACCTACAGGTAGCAAAGGGGGAATGTTAGGGTTGCTGTTTTGAATCGGGGCTAGATTGCCCGTTGGGGGACACAAAGGGGGAGTAGCATCATTCACTAAAGGGGGACCTAGATTAATAGGGGTGATTTGGGGGTTACAGGGAGTATTAGACTTGGGGAATCTAGCTAATATAGCAGCAGAAGTTTTCTCGATGTTAGTAAGACGGAGTTCTATACGTTCCAATTTAGACTCTAAGGGGAATAAAAAAGATTTAAAGAGGGCTCCCAGGGTTTCTAAAGAGAAGTCCAAGCTAGGTATGGGTTGGGATAAACCTGGTGTGGGGTTGGGGGTATCATGTTTATGCTTGGCTGTTTTTGATTTGCCACCCGATTTCGAGTTATACGGCCTTTTGCGTTTAGTTGCGACCCCTTCATTAACCCCATTTGACAAGGTATCACAAGTAACAACGGAATCTGAAGGAGTGGGCACATTAATATCAAGGACCATATCAATTTCTGGAAGAATTTCGTTAACCAAAATGTCCAAGTCAAGTGACACCGGGTTGGTCTCAGTAGATGTTAAAGATGGGCCAACCGCAGCATTGTTAATAGTCTCTGTGGGCCGCTCGGGGGTTTTAGCATTAGCGAAAGTTCCAAGGGAAGATCTTTTGAGGGCCGATAGTTCCTTCGATAAACGCTTCTCAAGGACATTTATTTCAGTGTCAATTAGAGTCTTGGCTCTAATCAAAAATGTTTCCATACCTCCAGTGATGGCCGCTCCAGCTAGGGAAGACTTGCTCCTGGTTTCTCGACAGGACATCTCCCCACACTAAGGATAGCAAGGGGTAGCAGCAGAAACAAGAGGGGGGGCCCAGTCCGGTCAAGATCGGTCACGAACGGGCACAAACGGGCCCGGTCTTGGCCCGGTCTTCGCCCGTGCGCGTCCCGCGGGCCGGAAATGGAGGTCCAACTATATAGTTCCTTGAAGAGAGAACACGCCCCCCAATTTGAAGGCACCGGGAGTAGGGGGCGGGAAGAGGACCAGCTGTGGCAGGTTGGCGCACTGCCCGCTGGTCCTCGCAGTCCCGCGACAAGCCTTGGTGGTTTGTGGCTCGAGTCCTTTGTGCACTTTCACAGGGGGACCCAAGGAGACGAGTGGCGCCCGCGGAGCGGGTGCCGCGAGGCGTGGGTCCGGGTCACAGAAGATGAGGCTGCGTGGCAGGTAAAGCAGAGTCCATCAGCAATTCAGCCCGCCCTTGCAAGGAGACACACACAGAGCCAAAGTCCAGCCCCCAATTTGAAGGCACTGGGAGGAGGCGGCGGGAAGAGGACCAGCTGTGGCAGGTTGGCGCACTGCCCGCTGGTCCTCGCAGTCCCGCGACGAGCCTTGGTGGTTTGTGGCTCGAGTCCTTTGTGCACTTTCACAGGGGGACCCAAGGAGACAAGTGGCACCCGCGGAGCAGGTGCCGCGAGGCGTGGGTCCGGGTCACAGAAAATGAGGCTGCGTGGCAGGTAAAGCAGAGTCCATCAGCCATTTTTGACTCAATAGTTTGGCAGAAACATAACTTAGTATCATTAAAATAGTTGTTATGGGGAACATTTATGTGGGGTTAGGACTAGCTCGACCAGAGTGCTTGCTGACTTGGAGGAGTATGGAGTTGACCACCTTGCCTGGTCCGGTGTGGAACCAAGCCAGCGATGCTTTGCTGCAGCCTCATTTGCCCTGATAGCTGGCCAACAGTTGGAGGAGGAGGAGGCGAAGAGCTGGCTAAGTGTGCCATGAGGCTGGCAGTTCAGTACATCCCTGAGAAGTGCGCTTTGAGTCGATGTAGTGCTCCTCTTGTACCACGTGCAATTCACCCTCTCCAAAGCCTCAAGAATTCCTGGGTGTGAAGGGCGGCTGATTCTGATTGGGTGCTTGATACTTTTCCAGAAACTCATGTTCTTGATTGTTCATGTTTGTCAGTAGTTAAATAAACACATCCAGGGGTTTTATCTCTTCAGTTGACTCAAGCTGCAATAAAGGTTTCTTTGTCATTGCAAAAAAATATGAATGACTGACGAGCCTCTGTCTGTCAAAGAATGGAAGGGCTGGTGAACTGTCATTCATCTCACTGCTAAGCAGAGCAGTGTCATGCTTCACCCTCACTCAGGCCTCTTATTTAAACCAACATCGCTTAGAACACTGGGACTTTAGAGCCCATCCTTTTAATGAGAAAAACAAAACTACAAGTCCCATAAGCAATAGTGGTGGAAGGTGTCACGCATGACCTGAGAAAACATCCGATTCAGCACATCCAGTTTCATTTTTTAAGTATTTGACACAATATTGAAATTATAACCTTTGTTTTTTATGGTCATGAGTTACCAGAATACTAAAAACGTGTCTTTTATTTTTAGGGTCAATTAAGTAATGGTCACCAGCTTGGAAGCTCTGTTCATTCTTCAGTATTTGTCATTGATCTTTGAGTGTGGCTGATTTCGGCCTGCCCCCTGTATCGTTCCCGATAACTCACACAGGTAAGGAGCTTGTCACAGCAACATGATAACCCCATACTCATCTGTAAGAAGTGCGCTACGAGGCAGGTATCCAATCATTTTTGTGAAACAAGGAAGGGCCAATATCTGCTATGTACATTTGTTAAAATAAAACAGTCAAATCCCAGTATACTGTTCTGGAGGTTTAGTCCCAGAGACATTATCTGTAACTGAACGCAGTCACCCTAGGAAGCATGTGCTTTTAAGACAAGTTGCGTTCACTCACCTGAAGGTGACATGCTTCATCATTGGGCTATACTCCTCACCAGGCCGGCGCTACAATGCCTGGTGGGAACCACAAGAGGGCACTTTGTCGGAGATCTTTTAATAAATACTCCAGATGAGCATAGTAGGACCGAGGATGTTGTGTCATAAGATGTGAGATTGATGAAAGTCTGAATATAAGATCAACTATCGACCAGTTGCCACAATATAGTTAATGTGATCTTCCTGGTCCATGTTGAGATTAAAAACAGTGGCAGAGAAATTGAGGAACTAATGGCCCCTATCACTGTGTGAACGTGTCGATCACCTATGGACCTGCTGGTAAGCTGGGGTCTATACTTCAGGTCAGCCTTTTTCATGCCTTGTGTAGTCATGGAGCAATCTGTTGGCATTTCATCAGGACCAAATATGGAGAAACTGGTAAATATGGGCACTTCAGGCATGTACAATAGAGTTGCCCGCTGTGGACTTTCTATGGCCCTTAGTTTTGAAGAACGCCGGCCTCGATATAGAGTTGTACATCAAGAAACTCCGCCGAGTCACTAGCAATAGATGCAGTGAACTTTAAATTGAGGTTGTTAATGGCATTGGCAAAAGCAGTTGCTTCTTCACAAGTTCCCTTCCAGATGATGCATACGTCATCAATGTACCGCCACTGGCGGTGGGTGACTCCAAGCACGTGCTCGTCCCACCAGCCCACATGTAAACATGAATAGCTGGGGAAGAAGCACAAACCCATCGCCACCCCACGTAGCTGTTGGTAAATTTCATTCTGGAATTGAGAACAATTAGTACATAGACAGATGTCAATCATTTCCAAAAGCATTTGGTTATGGTCTCTTAAGCTCACATCCCTCTTACGCAAAAAGAATTCAGTGGCATGTATGCCTTGTGTATGATGAATGCTGGTATACAGCGACTCAATGTCCATCACAACAAATAAAAAGTCCGAACACCTGTCAACAGTTCTCACTTTAGTTAAAAAATCAGTGGTGTCCTTTAAATAAGATTGTAAACTTTTCATGTGTGGTTGGATGAAATAATCAACATACTTGGATAAATTCTCATTCATACTGCCGATGGCTGATATGATGGGGCGTCCAGGAACAGGGGAGACCAACTTATGCACTTTTGGCAGGAAATATAGAATCGGTGTGATAGGATGTTCCACACTTAGGAATTTGGATTCATCTTTCGATAACAAACCTTTTCTCTGCCAATTGTGAATCTTTTTGCGTGTTGTTTCCTCGCTCCTCCTCATGATTATCTTAGTGCTTTTGGTGTAACATGTGGAATCTGAAAGATGTTTATCAGCTTCGTTTAAATAATCCTTTTTAGACCATAAAACGGTATTCCCACCTATATCTGAACTTTTGATAATTATTTCATGGTTGTTTTATAGTTTCTTGATTAAAAGATGGTATTGGTCATTGTTGTAGTTTGTCTGTTTCGATTTGCCCTGTATTTTTCTATTAAGATCTTTTAATTCCAGAATAATACAGTCGCTGAACACATCCACAGCATCTTTGGGCATTAGTGGCAGGAAGGGGGATTTAGGGTGAAATGGACTTGGCGCAGCTTTTGTAACATTGATCACTTGACTTATGGTCGGTGCTTGTTGCGAGTCATCTTCAAAGGCGAGATCGTACATAGATTGTAAATACGGAATGTCCCTCGTTTGTAGAGGATTCATAGGAGTATCCTTCCCCACTTCAGTGGATATTTTATTTTTTGAGGATGAATGCAACTGAAAATATTTGATCAGTTTTATCTTCCGAATGAACTTAAATATGTCTATGCGTGCTTGATTTTATGAAAAGTAATTCCTTGGACAGAATGTCAGTTCCAAAGAAAGGAGCTGTTCCTCGGCCTTAGTAAGTGTGACATCTGTCAAGTTGACCACTGTATTTTCCGTGGTACTGGTTATTTTTTCCAGTTTCTCCGCACATTGCCTCGTAATGTACCTCTGTTTATGTTTGCGCCTCCTGTCGCGCCTGCTCCTGTTGGTGCTTTTCCTTGCTGTGGCAGATGTTGGCGGGGGCGCAAAGAGTACCTCCGGTCCTCGCTCATAAAATTCAATTCCTCTACCACTGAGAAATTCATCATATCTAGCTGGCCTGTTGATGTACTGGGTCTGTGGCCATCAGAATCGCTATTGGATGTTAGGGAAGCAGCATCAGATTCAACTTCACCTGGTACAGCTGTTTTATCAGTACCCACTGCAATGGTCTGTTTCTTCTGACCTGTGAGTGCTTGACGCTTATAGTTGTCGTATTTTTTGGCGAAGATAAATATACGGCCCGTGGCATAATCATTCCGATCACGTGCAAATTTGTATATTTTACGCTCTCTTATGGTTTCCTCATATTTGATGATGAGTGCTTGTATTTCTTTTTTACCCAAATTGTGGTGGCGATCTCCAACAACTCGGTGGAGACCGCGAACAGCTTTAGATCTTGTATGGATCAGGTCAGCAACTGGATGCAGGATAATTGCCTAAAGCTTAACGGGGACAAATCAGAGGTTATGTTACTAGGGGCTAACCCGGACATTTGGTCCAACCTCTGGTGGCCTGACAGCCTAGGTAGATGTCCAACGCCGGTGGATAAAGTGAGGAATCTTGGGGTCATATTTAACTCTAAACTCACCTTTGAAGCGCAAATAAATAATCTTTCATCTTCAGTTTGGTACACGCTTAAACTCATTAGAAAGCTGCTCCCCTACATTCCACATGACACCGCTAAAACCCTGGTTACCTTGTTAGTTCTATCAGAACTTGATTATGGCAACGCGCTTTTTGTGGGGTTACAGAAACAAATGCTACTCAAACTACAGCGCCTCCAGAACGCGGCGGCCAGACTGGTTCTGAATATTCCCAAGTTTGAACCAGTAGCGACAAAAATGCGAGGTCTGCTTTGGCTCACGGTCGGGAAAAGAATTATGTTTAAATCAGCCTGCCTAGCGTACAAATCACTTCATGGCTCAGGCCCCAGTTTCCTAAAAAGTCATTTAAAACCTTATGTACCTACCAGGACGTTGCGATCTAGCAGCTCGAAACTCCTGGTAACCCCCAGATTTAAACAGCTCAGATGGGGGGAGAAGTTTCATAGGCAACAGAGCAAAGACCTGGAATAAACATCCGGCCAACTTGAAAAACAGCCCCTCTTTATGGGTATTCCGCAAGAACTTGAAAACTTGGCTGTTCTCATCTTAATCTGGATTGGCGCTACCTCTATGACCTGACAGCCTGATCTCTTACAGCGCCAAGACGCCCTTGGGCATTCGAGCGCTCAATCTGCTAATCAAATCAAAATCAAATCAAATTTCTGACACCAAAAGGCACCCCTTCACCCGTCCATCCTGGGCCTTGGCGAAGAGGACAAAAGGTGTTCCTACATCCCTTACCTCAATGGCTGTTGGTTTCCTTCGATCGGCCTCCTGGCTGGAGCCTGCAGCCCTTTTCAGATTTGGCCTGCCTCCATTGCTTTTCATTGGGCACCCGATGCTGTGTTGGCACCCTGCATCCAGCCGCCCCTGTGCTGCTAGTGTTGTAGTATTGGTGCTGCCTTAGCCCCTGCTCAGTGTTAGCCTCAGCCATGGAGACTGTTCCTCCAAGCTACTGCTTCTTAGCTGTAAGCAGCCTCTGTCCGATTGCCCCAGTCCCCTTTAATTTGTATCAGTGACTGACCTTGAACTTTCACCATGTACCCGCCCATCCCTTTGTCGCTTGTGGTGCACAGTTGGTGCTGAACTGAACCTTGCCCTGTACTGACCTTAACTTCCGAAGACTGGTCTTTTAAGTGAATGTTCCGTATACGTATGTTTAATGTTTTTTTCCTCCCATTGCTTAACATTGTAAAGTCTGAAAATTGCAGTGTGTCCACTTTTTATATTGAAAATGTATTTCTATTGCGAAATGTATTTACCTAAGATAAGTTCTGCAAAATAAATCCAACCAAGTGTCATTTTTATGAATTGGTCTCGGATTTAATCATTGAGTGTGTGTCTCTTTTATTGCTACGGTGTGTACAACAAATGCTTACGACTACCCTCGGATAATCCTAACTGCTCTTTCAAAAGAGAGCATTATCTACTTGAGCCTCTGTAAAGCCTTTGGGGATCCACTGGACTCTCTGCTCACTCTACCTCTTTGTGGTATAGTATATAGAGAGCCAGCTTCCTACACTGGTGGCGCAGCGGTAGGGTACACGACTTTGCGTTTGCTGGACCACTCTGACAATAAGTGACTACAAGATTCAATCCAGAAATTGCCTTTCGTTAAATTGTAGTTTTGCAAATTGACTATTTTTCCAAATTTGGAAATATGTCAGGGCCCTGGCTCGGTCCCCTTGAGTACAGCTGTTTCAAAGTCAAACTCTTGCTGTAGTTAGGAAACCAGTAGTAGGGATTTTTCCTTTCCAAAAAGGTTCCCATCTTTGTAAAGACAATGAGTGCTAGAAGTAGTCACTCAGAAGAGCTGATACAGGTGAAGGAAATTGACCTCACACCTTATGTCTTTAAATATAAAATAGCTCAGAGGCATGGGTAAAACCTATAGGCTGAGGACTGGGTCAAACCCGACCAAAGCAAAGCTCCAGGATCTTTTGGCGGAATATGACAAAGAGCATCCAGAGGATGACTCTGATTTTACAGATCAAAATACTGACCGTAAGAGTGACCGTGTGACACCCCAAGACAAAGAAGCCTCTTCAGACGAAGAGCGTGCTCTTTAAAGACTAGCCAGGAGGGCAGCTCTAGAAGCCCAACTCCTAGCTACAGAAGAGAGAGAAAGGAGATTGGCTGAGGACCCATCTTTGGTGGCATTACAATCATAAATAAGGAGAAAGTAGATTCCTTTGACCCTAAAAAACCCAAAGGGATTATTTACGTGATAATATCACCAAGTGGTTCATTGCTTTTGAGCGGGCCTGTCTTAGCAGGCAGGTCCAACGGAAGCCGTGGAGTGCTATCCTGTGGGAAATGTTCTCAGAAAAGTGCAGGGATAGACTCCTGACACTCAGTGAGAAAGAGGCTCAATCCTATGACCTCATGAAGGGTACCCTAAGTGAGGGCTTTGGATTCAGTACGGAGTATAGCACCAGTTTCAGGGAGGCTCGAAAAACCCAGAGCCAGGCCTGGGTTGATTTTGTAGACTATTCACTGAAATCAGAAGGAGGTTGGTTAGTAGGTAAGAATGTGCATGCCTTTGAAGGGCTTTATCATTTGGTAATGAAGGAGCATCTGTTAAGTAATTAATACCAAGGGAAGCTACATCAATTCCTGGTAGACCTTGGTCCACTTTCTCCTCAAGGGTTGGGGAAGAAGGCAGACCACTGGGTCAAAACAAGGGTGACCAAGACTCCTGCTGGTGGGAGGAGATCAAAAGAAAGAGGCCAGAAAGCGACCCTAGGGAAATGGGGTAACCCGAAAAAGAAAGATTCTACTTCAGGCCCCCAAAAACATGTTCAAGAGAGTGGGCCCAGAGACTCTTGACAGCCAAAGGGTGCGTACCAGGGTAAGAACTGGGATCCTAAGATGGGCTTGGTGCCATGGCTGTAGGTCACTTGGGCACTTTCCTTGAGACTCTGGCGGTAAAAACAAGAAATATACCTCTGGTCCACCTGCAGTACCTGCAGCTGCCAATCTCCAGATGGGATCTCAGGAGAGCAATGGCCAGGCCAATGAGCTCTCTTAGCCGACTCAAGTAGGGATGTGGCCTTAGCCACCTTAGCTGCCTGGCCCACTAACATGCACATGGGGTTAGGGTGGAGGCCTTGAGAGGCCCCAGCGCCAGCATCACCATGGTGACTGAGCAGAGAGTTTCCTTAGAACAGCATCTGCCTGGAAGGACCTTTCCAGTCATCAATGCTGAAAATGTGACAAAAACCCATCCCGCAGGCGAGGGTGTCTTTTGATTTGGGAGGAGTTGCTGGCAAGGAAGAGGTAGCTTTGTCTTCATCCATACTAGTTGATTGTTTTCTTGGCAATCATTTGGAACCCTTAGCCTGGGCTGAGGCAGAACTGAGGATCCATGCAGAAATGCTTGGAACATCTCACTGGGTGTGTGTGTGTGTGTGTGAAAACCATAGAACAGAGCAGAGCCCAGGTGTAAAAGAGGTGCTGAAGTCTGGAATAATGCCCCAGTCCTCCAAGAGAAAAGGCAGGAAAACTGGAGAACCAGCTTCTAGTCAGACACCAGACCGTTCTCCTCAGGAGGAAGAAGGGTGAGCCCCAGAGACAACTGAGCCTCAGGAGCTGAAGTTTTACCAGGCTGAGCTGTTGGCCCTGGGGCGACCCTCTAGGGAAGGTCTGTGCCAGGGACAGAAAACCTGTCCCACTCTTGAAAACCTATGACTGCAAGCTGCAGCACAGGAAGGAGGTGATGGCAGTGGTGTCCACAGGACATATTGGGAGGAGGAAATCCTTTACACTGAGGCCAAAGACCCCAAACCTTGTGCCACTAGGAGAGTGGTAGAGCCTCTGGCGTTTGGGGGAGTTTCTGCGCCTCCATTTGTGCATTATAAGCAGCCACACATACGACTTATTCTGTCCAGACTCTTTGAGATTATCAAAGAACGGACTGTTCTTCTCTGCTTTCCATGATAGAACTTCGGGTCAGAGTTGTATATGATGTACTGTTTGGCGTCTGTGCAGCCACATCTGCTTTAAGATCAGTGGCAGCAGCCACGAAGCATATCTGGATGAGAGTCTTGAAGGTAAGTAACTCTCAGAAGCTCTTGTTAAGCCATCTTCCCTACAGTGGGGCAAACTTGTTTGTATCTTTCCTAGAGGACCTGGTTGTGGCATCCCCGTAGCTGGACACCATTACCAGACCAGAACTAAAGACCAGGGATGCACCAGAAGGTGAAGGAGATTTGTAACTCCTGTCCCATCTGTCAAGCCAGTGGCACGACAGGTGGGCACCCAAAGGCCCCCTTAATCCCGCTTTCAGTTGTTGGCGTTCCCTTTGAAAAGACAATGATTGACATTGTTGGTCCCCTTGACCCCCCTACAGCATCAGGGAACAGTTCTGCTGGTAGTAGATTATGCCTCCAGGTATTCCAAGGCTATTCCCCTCTGGACTACCACTGCCCCTGCAGTGGCGAGGGCCCTCATTAGCATCTTTACCAGGGTGGGCTTCCCTAAGGAGGTGGTGTCATACAGAGGTAACAACTTCGTGTCTGGCTACTTGAAACACATGTCGAAGGAGTGTGGCGTGAGTTACCGGTTCACTACCCTCTACCACCCACAATGTAATGGCTTTGTTTTGGTTTTTTAGAACTTTATTTTAATTTTAACAACATACAACCTGGCAGTCAGAGTATACATAGGCATATCATACCAATATGTTCTACGCAAGTAGGTTAATCAAGAAGCAGTCAATAATTACACATGCACTAATCGGCTTTCCGATTCTCCAGGTGATCAATAAGTGTCCCATTCCCCTAATTGGGAATGTATCTTATAATTATCATGTGGAGACACCTCCTTGCTCATCCCCAGTGCCGTAGTGTTTTGCCTCGTCAGTTTCAGAGCCAGAGTCTGTGTCTGTTGTCACTCGGGAAGCTGGAGCTAGGTGTTATCTGTATGAGCACGGCAAGTGTTTAGTGTATCCTCAAATATGTCATCCTTTCTGCTAAGGCACATATGTGTCTCCTCAGCTAGGGCCCAGTCGAGCGCATCTCTATGTCAGAGCGCAATCATTGGGGCATGCTGGGACCGCCATGTGATTGCATTTTTACGTCATGCCAGTACCATAGCGACTGACCAAATTGAAAAGTTATCTTGCGCCCTTCTATGCAGCTAATGAGGCTTAATAATCAGCATTTCTGTGTCGGATCAATATTTAGTTGTGTGGCATGTACCATTTTTTCGACAGCTTGTTGCCAGAAGGAGTGTATTGCATCGCAGGGCCATCGTTAATGTAAGAAATCAGCCCCCACAGTGTTGCAGCGCAGGCATATATCTGTGCAAGACACAACCATTCGATAAAGGTCTTGTGGCGTTAAGTAGGTTCTTCACAGAAATTTATAATGTATCATTCGAAAATGGGCATTACTAGAAACCATGCATGTTAGTTCACAGGACCGCTGCCAGTCTTGATCTTCCATTGGAATGTCAAAGTCTAAATTGCAGGCCTCTCGTGTCCGTGTGTAGTGTGAAGTGTCTACTGTACAGTTTAAAATGCAGCACTTTGGGGGTGCGAGGGGTCGGGGCTCCTCCTCTTCCTTTCGGGGATGTTACAACCAATATCAGCAGTACCATCCCTATCCGGGCCAACCGCGTTACTCCTCCTCCCTGCAACAGCAGTCGTTTCTTCAGCCGCAGGCTGCCTCTTACGAGCAGTACAGAGATAAATCCTCCTGCTGAGGTAGAGATTCCTCAAAAAAGCACTGCCAACTGCCAACTGTCAACCGCTCTTCCCATCAATCCGACCAAAGTTGGAGGGCGGATCTCCCATTTCTTCTCCAATTGGTCCGTAATAACTACAGATCGATGGGTTTTGGACATAGTGTCCAGAGACTACACTCTGGAATTTGTGAAATTCCCTAAAAAATTCCCCCCAGAGGTCCTCCTCCTGCCCGTCTGATGGAACTTATATGCCAAATCCATCTCATGTTAAGGAAAGGAGCGATCAAAGTGTACCGAATCTTCAAAGGGATGCAGGCTTCTAGTCAAGATTCTTCCAAATCAAGGAAAAATCAGGGAAGTGGCACCCCATTCTAGACCTTCGTTCCCTCAAAAAGATTCTCAAGAAGCAAACTTTCCGGATGTTGTCTTTCCTAGAAGTGCTTCAATTACTGCCTCAAGGGGATTACAAGCCAACACCGGACCTTCAAGATGCCTATTTTCATGTCCCTATCCTACCCTGACACAGAAACTTCCTGCACTTTAGAGTGGCTGGCAGAGATTTCCAATTCCAAGTCCTTCCATCTGGCCTTCGCTCTGCACCCGAATGTTCACTAAAGTCTTGGCACCGGTGGCAGCACATCTTGGTCAAGATGGTGTCCAAATATTTCGCTACCTCGACGACTGCCTTATAAAGGCGCAAGCAGACACACTCAATCATGCCTGTCTCTGTGTCTTTCCATCACTCTGGAGAAGTCTCAGTTCACCCCCTCTCAAGTGAGGACCTTCTTGGGGGCCATTATAGACACACAGCAAACAAGGGCTTTTGTCTCCAATGAAAGACAACAGCAGATTTCCAAACTGGCAACTCTCCTGTGCACATAAAAGTATGTTTTTGTTGGATGTATGATGTTAGCTTGCACACTTTTACCACGCATACCATTACCACGCATTTTTTACAACGCGATACCTTTACAACGCATAGTGCTTTGGGTGCTGGATAGTGAATAGTTTAATTTACTATTCCAACACCAGTCCCCGTGGACTCTAGGGAAGGTTATTGGATAGTAAATTAACCTATTCACTACCCATTCACTATGTTAGATCGCCCCAAAGCGCTATGCGTTGTAATGGCATGCGTTGTAATAGATGCGTGGTAATGGTAGTGCGTTGTAAAAAATGCGTGCTAAAGGTTGTATACCGTTTTTGTTTGACAGTTCAAATCGCTTTTGGGGATGCTGTCTTCCGGTATTCCCCTAATTCCCAACTGTCGCCTCAAAATAGGACCCCGACTGGAGAACTCGACAACCAATTGCAACAAGTCTCAGGGTCCTTCGACAATGTCATCAACATCACGTCTCAGATATGAAGAGCATTGCTATAGTGAACTCGCATACCAAACATCTCTGCAGTTCGTTTGTAGTGGACACTCCAAGTTTCATCCTCACGACAGATGCCTCCCTCGAATGGTGGTAAAGTCATCTTCAAGCCCTCACAGTCAAGGGGAAATGGGACACCCACCTATGAACTTGGCACATAAACCTTTTGGAGTTACTGGCAATATTTCCAGCTCTGAAGTCCTTTTGCACCTTCATTCAAGGAGCTTCAGTGTTGATCAGAATGGACAACACAACAACCTGACCCCAGGCCACCCCCCAAGCCGCACGGCTCCTCCGCTGTGATCGCGTCTCTGCCCCCGACGACGCAGGTTCGCCCCTGACCTCGGTGTCCCCCTGCTGCTACATTCTCCTTTCTGCTGCTGCCCTCACTTGTGAATTGTGCTTTTTTTTCTGGACTTCTGCATTTTTCTGTATTTTTCGTAGTTGCTGTTGTATCCCTGCCCTCTGTGTGTGCCCCCCGCTTCCCGCCGCAGTTCCCCGTGGCCCCGCCCCTTTTCTTTTGTACCTCCTGCCCATTGGCCGCCCCTCTCCGGCCTCCGGTACTAGTGCAACCACGCCACCCCTCCGCCTCCCGGGCACTCTCAGAGTTACACTGGCTGCCAGTCTCGCAGAGGATACGATTTAAGGCATTATGTATAGTATTTAGGGCTCCACATGGTCAAGGGCCCAAATCTCTGTAGGAGAAACTGACCTGGTATGTCCCTTCATGAGCACTGCGCTCCTCATCGGCTAATCTGGTGAGGGTGCCTAGAGTTAGGAAAGTCAAATCAGGAGGTAGGGCCTTCAGTGCGTCAGAGACCTGCCTTTGGAATACTCTTCCATTTGATACAAGACAAATGGACAACATCCTGCAGTTTAGAAAAAGGTTAAAAACCTGGCTCTACCCTCGAGTAGGCTCCATGGCTCCCGCTAACTCCTTCCTGACAGGGGACACAGTCTCTCGGCCCTAAGCTAGTCGCCTGTATCACAGCGCCAGGTTACCCGTAGGGTGTCAGTTGCTAACTTAAATAAATAAATAAATAAATGTTCACCCTGTTCACTCTACGCCAGAGCAGCTTCTGCCTTTTTTCTTACAATTAGCAAAATCCGGCCTCACTCACTCTACCCTGAAGGTTTTTCTGGATGCAGTTTCCAGATTCCAGCACGATGGCTCCAATTCTCTTTATTCTTCAAGAATTATTCAACAATTTTTCAAAGGCTTATTTCAGATGTTCCCTCCAATCGACGCCTGCCTCCTGCATGGCATCTGAACATTGTGTTGGCACAACTCATGAAGTCCCCATTTGAGCCCATTCGTATTGCTGATCTTAAATTCATCTCCTGGAAGACATCACTGCTTTTAGCTTTTACTTCAAGTCAGCGAGATACAAGCTTTTACTATCAAACCACCTTTTCTTCAATTCACCAAAGACGCTGTGGTGCTCTGCACTAATCCGGCCTTAATTCCTAAAGTTCCATCTGATTTCCACCTGAATGAGCATGTTATCTTAAAGACTTTTTCCCCTAATACACAGCAGGAAAGACTTTACATTCTCTAGATATTAAGAGATGTTTCACATTTTATTTGCAAAGAACAACCAGTATCCTAAAACTGATCAGCTCTTCATAGCCTACGGCAGGATGCGTAAAGAACCTCCAGTTGCTAAACAGACTATTGCACGTTGGATATCTAGATCAATTTCCTTTTGCAATCAGCAAGCAGGCAAGACACTTCAAGCAACGATTAAAGCGCACTCTACTAGAGCAGTCTCCTCTTCTACTTCTCTCTTTGCTGGTGTGCCTCTTCATCAGATTTGCAGAGCTGCGACCAAGCGCTACTGTCTGGAAGCTGCCAACAATGCTGACACAGCTGTTGGGCAAGCGGTGCTACGTAATCTTTTTAAGTAAGGTGAGCCTCTGTTTCTTACCTCCTCCTGCACACATTGTATAAATGTATATAATTCTTCTTTTTGCAGATGTGCCCATGTTTACTGCTATACTGTAATATACGTATATGTATTCTCTCGTACTCTGTTTACAATGTACTTATGGCTTACTATGCACAGTTCTCGAATTACTCCTATCTACTCTGATTCAAGCATGTGAATCTATGAAAGATACCCCAATACTGGAGAAGAACATACGTTACTTACCTGAAAACTGTGCTTCTCCAGTATTGATATCTTTCATAGATTCACATGTGACTCACCCACCTCCCCTCAGACGCTCCCCTCTTCTCCTTAACTCTTATGCCACACTTGTGCTAAAAATTGGAGAGCCTTAGCCTCTGAGGTGAAGGTTCCAGAGGGTGCTGTCACCTGATTGGCTGGAGTTTGGACCATATCTAATGACTTTGACATGACTGTCGCCCTCACTCTGTCTGTCGCCCTCCCTCTGTCTGTCGCCCTCCCTCTGTCTGTCTGTCGCATCACCACAGCATCACTCAGGGGCACCACAACATCACTATGCGCTACCACAGCATCACTGAACGCGACAGCATCACTCAGCACCACCAAAACATCACTCAGCGCCACTACAGCAGCAATCTGGGCAACAATTCAACAACTAGTTCAAATATGTTCTCTCAATGTTTCAAGCTTTATTACAAATGTCACAAAAAGATGTTAATATTTCACTTCTGTTCTTGGATTTTCGTCACAATAAAATACACTGAACATAATCTTCACAAAAGTTATTTACAAAAGTTTAAGCAATTGCCATTATAAATTACAATAACTTTTACTTAAGTATTAATTATTTAAAAAATTAAAAGCCATTGTTATTTCTAACATCAATAATCTAAGTCACGTAAATACAACACATATTGCATTACAAATGCTATAGGTGTCACATTTGCGAAAGTTAAAACTATTGGCATTGTAAATGACAAAGCTATTAATTTTGCTATTTTCAAAACCAACACATAAATAAAAAATGTGTCATTTACAATACCAATAGCTCAAACTTTCCTAATGCTTGTTATAATTACAAGGGTGTGACAACACCACATAACACCGCATAAGCAACAAGTGCAGATTAAACCACAGGGTTCAAATAAACCCCCAAACACACCGTAAGATTAAACCTGTACTAAACACACACACCGCAATAACTGGTACATCATAGAAAGACTGATGGACATAATGAAGCGGACCTAGAGATACATGCATAGCACAGACAAGATAAAGGTCTTGATTTAGAGTTTGGTGAGCAGGGTACTCCTTCACAAGCGTGGTGTAATGTAATGTAATGTAATGTATACTTGTAAAGCGCACTGTTGCCGAGCGGCGTCCTGGCGCTGTATACCGCTGGGGAACCCGTCCTAGCTTTCCCTGTGGGATGGTCCCTCCTGGGTATCCCAAGGTGAAGCCAGGCATCCCCGGCGTTGATGGGGCCGTTGTGGAGATGAGGCAAGCTAATGCCCAGAGTTGCCGAGTGAGACCCCTGGTTAGAGTAGGCACCGAAGCGAGAATTATCGAGTCCGCTGACCCTGGTCCACGACCCTGCCGCGTTGGGAATTGATCCCTGGTCCCGGGCCGTCTTCTGCTTCTGGGTCTGCCGCCTCTAACCAGTGAGCCACATTACTACAACACATATTGTAGATCAACTTCCTATAGATGGTTGAGATTGCTTTTTCGGTCAGGGGATTAGTTAGCAGCTGGTCCTCCAGTGGGGATGCATCAGGCAACTCCCCCCCCCTTCCCAGATGTTACCTTGCAGAGCGTGACCCACCTGCAAATGTCAGAACCGTTTTTAGTCGCCTAATTCATACCAACCGGACCATCGAGTTGCACCTCCACCAGAGGCCATTCACTACCACATGCCATTCACTATTTCATAGTGTTTTTCTGCTTTTATTTACCACTTGTTTTATGCATGTGGTTGGTTAGGGGGGGGGGGGAGATGGGCGAAGCAGGCGAGGGAAGGGGAAAGATATTTCTAACAGAGGGAAGAATTGTGTGTTTCCCCCAGTTAGTAAAAAAAACAGCATAAGTCTTGACTGCTTCTGCTGCACCCAGAGTCTTGTGGGTCTTTTCAGTCTAATTTTTCTGTCTGGAAAAAAATTGTGTCCTGTTTTTCTGCACAAAAGCCTAACGACTGATAATCAGGTGGAATAAAATGAACACATGAAAGTACTCCTTAATTTCATTGCCCTTGATTCATACTCTGGACCATAGATGAGGTTTAGGTTTAGGCATAGTCCTCGCAACACACAATAGATTTGCGTGTGGCAGAGGCCAGAGCTCAAAAGTCAGGTTACCAGATACAAGTAGGTGGTAACTCAGGGTAGGGCGAAATGCCTGTTGTCCGTGGAGGGGAAATTCCCATCCTAGAAATCTACATTAAAAATTAATTAATAGTATTCTATTTTAAATATCTTTTTGTTGCCAGTCCATATGACTTTAATGTCTGCTTTTGGGATTCTATGTTACAAGTCCATAGGGTACATGTATCCTTTCTGAGCTTTATGAAATGTTTGACATTCTACAATTCCTCACTGCTACATCCAAGTACTCTCATGCTACCATTCTACACTCTGCTCTGTCTGAAGAACAGCTCAACACTTTCAAAATTCTGCAATTCTGCAATTCTGCTTTGATATGGCTTGTAAATAATTTTTGGGGATATTTACATGTATTAACTATTTAATTTTAATACTATAGGTGATTGAAATTACGACGAAGAAAGCAAGATTTAGCACCAGCCAACTGAATGTTAGTGCCATAAGAAGGATTATTTTGAAAAGCCGAAGGACATCCAGCATTCTAAGTTTAAACAATTTCCAAAATCTAGGTGTGGCGAGGAAGTGGGAGCTGAGGAAAGTACTATACCTGTAAGTGAAGTCTCTAATTTTGCATTTCGCTAACCCAGAACAAAGTCATATCTGTCCACACAGCATCAGAAATAGTGCCAGAAAGACCAATCACAACATCCTCATCTGAAATATTATCAGAAAGACAAATTGCCTCAGCATGACAGAATAACGTTCATCTAAAGCACGCATGATCTAAAGCATCATGTAATTCTAGAGAGGAAGCACACACTACATAAAAGAAAGATATAACAAAAGGTTTCTTCTGCAAACCATCAAAGAAAAGACACTGATAGAAGACTCCGAAGCTGACACGCTAACAACCAAAAGATTGAAAAATCACCTTTGTTCAACAACGGTTTTTAACCAGTTACGCAAGTTTGAGACTATCTGCCTCAGGATAGAACACCTCGACCCACTCTGCTCACTCTGTCGAAAACCTTAAAAATTCACCACTTTATTGTGTTGTTCATGACCATCTCAGATTGTTTCCTTTTTATTGTGTACTGTTCTGTAATTCTATGTAAATCGCCTCAACCTTATCTGTTGTGCAGGAATGATATGTTAAACTGTTAAATATCAAAATGGATTAAATGAGCACCGTTGTGCTATAGCTAATGTAAATAAATCCTCGTCTTCAGAACTACAATCCTTAACCTTACACCAAACACAGAACAGGTAAAAGGAACTGATGTTCTGTGACTGATGAGCCACAATATTACTGCGCATCTTCTAATGTTCTCAGTTACTGCCATTACGCCAGTGCAAAAAGGTACTTCTCAGTTTAATCATTAAATATCAGACTAACGCCTTATCACTGCATTGCTAAGAACCTATACAAATAGTTTTGAGAAAAACTTCAGTCACAAAATAAGTTGCTGCCGGAGAGGCTATAACCAAAAGACTATTATCTGCTACAAACATTTCGACAGGTGTTACAGGGCTGCATCCAGACATATTTTGCTCAATGCAAGTGTTAAGAAGATTACACACAATATCTTTTAGAGATAAATGCTGAACATTATCTAAACAAGCCCGACTCTAAAATCGGGTTCACTCTTATCGTGACATATAAGCAAGAGAAAACTAAATGTAGAGATATTAACTCTAGGAATACACCTTTTAAAAACACGGGCTGTTACAACAATTTCAGTGTTCAAACCTGCCTCAATCAAAGCAAAATAACCCAAGTTGGGGAAAAAGTTACCTGTGCCAAAAAAGATTAAGCCATAAATCTCATCTCACTGAATTTGAGAGAATGCACACTGGGAAAATCCTCTCTCAGTGCTCTGAATGCCAAAAAAGTTTCATCAGTAAATCTTATCTCACTGAGCATATGAGAATCCACACTGGGGAAAAACCTTATCAGTGCACTGAATGCCAGAAAAGGTTTTGTAACAAACAAAGTCTTTCTCGACATGTATTAACCCACTCTGTAGAAAAACCTTACCAGTGCTCTGAATGTCAGAAATGTTTCAGTTTAAAAAGTAGGCTCACACATCACATACGAATCCACACTGGGGAAAACCCTTATCAGTGCTCTGAATGCCAGAAAAGGTTTAGTTTCAAACCGCAACTTTATCGACATGCATTAACCCACTCTGTGGAAAACCCTTATCAGTGCTCTGAATGCCAAAAAAGTTTCAGCAGTAAATCTTATCTCACTGAACATATAAGAATCCACACTGGGGACAAACCATATCAGTGCTCTGAATGCCAGGAAAGGTTTTATAACAAACAAAGTCTTTCTCGACATGTAATAACCCACTCTGGCGAAAAACCTTACCGGTGCTCTGAATGCCAGAAAAGGTTTAGTTTCAAAGGGAGTCTAAATCGACATGTATTAACCCACTCTGTAGAAAAACCTTACCAGTGCTCTGAATTCCAGAAATATTTCGGTGAAAAAAGAGACCTTACTGTACATACAAGGACCCACACTGGGGATAAACCTTATCAGTGCTCTGAATGCCAGAAAAGGTTTTGTAAAAAACAAAGCCTTTCACAACATGTATTAACCCACACTGGGGAAAAACGTTACCAGTGCTCTGAATGCCACAAATATTTCAGTACAAAAGACAATCTCATTAATCATATAAGAACCCACACTGGGGAAAAACCTTATCAGTGCTCGGAATGCCAGAAATGTTTCATTGAAAAAAACAGTCTCACTCGGCATAGAAGAACCCACACTGGAGAAAAACCTTATCAGTGCTCGGAATGCCAGAAATGTTTCATTGACAAAAACAGTCTCACTCATCATATAAGGACCCACACTAGGGAGAAACCTTTTCAGTGCTCTGAATGCCAGAAATGTTTCAGTGTAAAATTCAGACTCACTGAACATACAAGAATCCACACTGGGGAAAAACCTTATCAGTGCTCTGAATGCCAGAAAAGGTTTTGTAAAAAACAAAGTCTTTCTCAACATGCAATGACCCACACTGGGGAAAAACCTTATCAGTGCTCTGAATGCCAGAAATGTTTCAGTTTAAAAAGTAGTCTCACAAAGCACATAAGAATCCACACTGGGGAAAAACCTTATCAGTGCTCTGAATGCCAGAAATGTTTCAGTTTAAAAAGTAGATTCACACAGCACATCAGAATCCACACTGGGGAAAACCCTTATCAGTGCTCTGAATGCCCAAAACATTTCATCCGTAAATCACTTCTAACTGCACATGTGAGATTCCACACTGGGGAAAAACCTTATCAGTGCTCTGAATGCCAGAAATGTTTCAAAAACAAACTCAGTCTCACTCAGCATATACAGACCCACACTGGGGAAAAACCTTATCAGTGCTCTGAAAGCCAGGAAAGGTTTTGTAACCAACAAAGTCTTTCTCAACATTCAGTAACCCATTCTGTGGAACATCCTTATCAGTGCTCTGAATGCCAGAAATGTTTCAGTATAAAAAGTAGTCTCACACGGCACATAAGAATCCACACTGGGGAAAAACCTTATCAGTGCATTGAATGCCAGAAATGTTTCAGTGAAAAAAGAATACTCACTACACATACAAGAACCCACACTGGGGAAAAACCTTATCAGTGCATTGAATGTCAGAAATGTTTCAGTGAAAAAAGAATACTCACTCGGCATACAAGAACCCACACTGGGGAAAAACCTTATCAGTGCATTGAATGCCACAAATGTTTCAGTGAAAAAATCAATCTCACTCACCATATAAGAACCCACACTGGGGAAAAACCTTATCAGTGCTCCGAATGCCAAAAATGTTTCAGCTGTAAATCTGATCTCACTGCACATGTGAGAATCCACACTGGGGGAAAAACATTATCAGTGCTCTAAATGTCAAAAAAGATTCAGAGGTAGTGATGGTTACATGCACCATAAGAAAACACACCATCAAAAATACTTCAGTGCTCCAAGTGCCAGAAAAGCATTGATTTTAAATGCAATCTCACTCTACATGAGCCGACGCACACAGGGAAAAAAACATTACCAATGCTGTGAATGCCAGAAATTCCTATTGTTTGATAGGCACAGCCTTATTAACCATAATCAACTCCATACTGATGAAAAACGTATGAGTGCTCTGAATGCCAGAAGAGCTGCAGAGAAAAACGCTATCTCACCATGAGAAACTCCACACTGGAGAAAATCCTTATGCCATAAAAGCTTGAATCTGAAAGACAGAGTTATGCTTCATGAGAGATCCCACTCTGGGGAAAAACCTTATGAGTGCTCGAAATGCAAGCAAAGTTTTGGTCACAAATTACTTCTCACTTGTCAGGAGCAAACTCACAAGGGAGAAAAAAGCCTTATGTGTGTTCAGAATGTCAGATAAGGTTTATTCACGAATACAATGTCATTTCACATGAGAGAATTCACACTGGACTAAAGCCTTATACAGGAGGGGAAAGCCAGAAACGTTATACTCAGAAAGGAGATCTCACTTAACATGAGAAATGCATCCACACCAGGTGAAAAGTAAGGTGTATCTTGAGTTGCAGAAAAGCTTCTAACAACCTGACTTTACATGAGAGAGCACATATTGTAGTTGCAATAGGATTCATCAAGAAATTCTTGCAGGATAACTTAGGCTGCCCGCATGCAAACTCCAAAGAAATTTCAGGCCTTGAAAATGTTTTAATTGCAACCAAATCCACAATTTGAGTATCTGAAAGTTACAAAACTCTCAAGGTCTTTACTTGACACAGAGAAGTGTTCGTACTTGCAAACATCAACTAATAGTCAAAAAATTCACAATATTAATGTCTTAAATTTTCTCCACCCAAAAGGTTTCTACTCACACTTGTTTCTTAACATAAGACTGAAATCTAGATTTTCATGATAGGATTAGGCCTAGGCGGTGTTCCGCAATGAAGAACTCCGCAAAGTGTAAAAAAAACTCAACCGCTCAACGCGGAGTTCTGCGAGCAGCGGAGTGCGTTTGGGTCAATTTGAAGCGCTTTTTCGGCGAGTAGCACGCTAATCCAGGATCCAAAAATGATTAGTGGTGAATTAGTGTAGGGAAATATAAAATGTATTTGAGAGCTGGACATGTTGGTCTGTTAGTTGGGTTGAAAAAGAGAGTGGAGGGATAGAAGAGGGAAGGTTTGGCATTTATATAGCGCTTGCTACCCCTGATGAAGTGTTGAAGTGCTTTTCAGCGAGTAGCATGCTACTCCAGAACCCAAAAAGATAAATAGATAGATCAATTATTGTGGGTAGGTTGTTTTATTATATAAATACAACTGTACGAAAATTCATTAAATTCTGTTGTAAAGTTGTATCCAAGAGGCAAGTATAGTCTCTGATAATAATGTATACAAAGTTGGCTTGCCATCAAGACTGATGCCCCGTAATGTTGATGCAAATTCATCTGTGCTGGAGTATCCTAGACTCTTGTTGAATTGTACCATCCAACTTGTAGGTACTGCTATTTGTATCAGGTCCACGTTGTAGGCAGACACAATCGCCGAAATTGTGCACTATTTATAATAAGCATAATGTAGGTGAACAGATGACAGTAACCACTGTACAAGCTGTCTTAGGTGCTTAGAAGTAGAGTGGCATAGAGGGCAAAAAACACTCCACTAACTCTGTCACTCGCTTAGTACAGACGAACGCCAAAGGTCCTTGTACATAAGGTAGCATCGGGCTGCACCCTCTTTCTGTGTCCCATGGGCATTTTGTCTTTTGTTCTACAGAAGAGGCTGCAGACACTTCCATAGCCCTTTATGTAGTGTGGATCACGTAGGAGAGATTCTCAGCGGGCATGCTTTCCTTTGTATTGGGCATGGCCACATTCAAATGTGGGAAAACCTTTTGTCTTTCGACTGCACTGTATTATTGACACGGGCAAAAGGGCAAACAGGCAGTTAGGAGGCGCACTGATTGTATGCCACCACCTGACAGGATGGTGACAGACCCCAACCGCAAGACAAAGGACCTCTGTAATTTAATACAGGGGCCCCGGGGGGATTAGAGAGGGTATATGGAGTACGTCCTCCCAGTGGATACTCTGTAACAAAAAATACTCCAAAAGCACCCTACTGAAGAACTATAAAGTTCAAGGTAGGTTGCGCTCATAGGAAGAGAAAGGGGACCTATGTATGAGGAGGGATTACACACTATACCAATAGGGATGTGTTTGATATGCTAACCATATCTATGTGTATGGAAGGGGGGCAACACTAGTTGTTTTTAGTTACCCTCACACACCCTAGTGGTGTCATGCTTCATCATTGGGTCACCCCGACTCCTACAGGTCAGGGTGGGCTCAACCATAGTGTTGGGAAGCTCTTGTGATAATGAAGGAAAAAGGGGTATATATAAAATACCTCAATCAGACCCCCGGTATCCCTTTATTCATGGGTCTGGTTGGGTTGTTAAAATTAGAATAAAAGTAGGGTTTGTAAGGATTTTTATGGTCCTATGACCCTAGTGAAGTGCCGACATGTTTCAGTCCTTGTGAGGCCATAAAGGTCCCGGACTTTCTTCAGGACAAGATTCAATGACCCCCTTATGTGTGGGGATGCTAAGGAAGGGGAATTCCCTACTCTATTGACGTGGCGAGGGAAGAGTAGCTTCTCCTCGTGTTCGTGTAGTTATGTTACTTCGAAATGCCAGGCTCCATCTGTTGAGAAATATAGCATATAAAATCTTTATCAGAGACAGACATTATCTGTGTATTCGTATGATCCCTGTGCATGGCATGCTGAGTGAACATGCTCAATTTGTGGAGAACACGAATGGTCTCATTCTATGTCACTTCTATGTAGTATATAGTGGCATTCTCATTGTGTGACACCCAACAGTCCGTGTCAAAACATCACACTCCATTAAACTATAACGGTGTGAGGCTGTGAAGTGAAGTATAAAAACAAGTGATCGAAGTCTCAATTGCAGTCAATGAATCACACAAGACAAACAAACATATGTATTCTACAATCATATATCACACACTGAGGACATCTGTTCACATACTTCATGCACTGGTTGGTAATCCGTTTGTTCACTTACCCAAATTATGTTGGGCGTGGGCACCTCAGTGGGCGGGACATTAGGACATACTCTCCTAGTTAAAGTGTGGCAGAGAGTTAGATATTGCCTATTAATACAAGTGGGTCTAGCGCTAGAATTATGGCTCCAGCGGGACTATGTTTAGCTCGTAGGACCCCACCGCAATCAAAGGAGAGTCTCCACTTACTTGTTTAGAGGACGTACCCTACCCGAAAGTGATCGGACCCGCTCACCGGCTTGTGGCTGCTGTTCGAGCTGGTGCGGTGAAAGAACAGTTTATTTCCGCATACGGCGTAATGCGTGTGACGTAATACCCGGAAGTGAGCGCATGCCCAATCTCAAAGGGTCATGGGAAATGTAGTATTTCACCCGAGTTGTCGTTCCAAAGCATCAGAGGTGCCATGGCCGATCTAATGGGCATAGGATATACGGACGATGATGCCTCAGCCATTTTGGCTGGTCCATCCCTGTTATCAGACACAAACATCGATCAGAGTCTGACCCAAGCACAGAATTGGGATGAATTGAAGGAGTTGAAGCGCAACCAAATGCGTATCCTTCTTCATGGAGCAATCATGACGGAGTACTTAAGGGGGAATGCGGCACCAGCAGGCTTGTTGGTCTCCAATGCCCCAAGGATCTTTTTGGACGACCCTCTATTCAAAAAGGAATGGTCATTAATAGCCTGGCGCTGCTCACGAGATTGGCTCATTTTAATTATCAATACAGCCAAACGCCTATCTGAAGCCATGCTTATTAAAATCAAGACAAGTGAAGATCACCTCCTTACAGAGATAAAACTAACTATCTACAAAAAGAAACTAGAGGAAGTCAATAAAGAGATAACAGAACACAAAGACTTCCTGATGCAAAGCAAAATTTCTAAATTACAAAAAGACTTAAAAAGGTTCAGCCATGAAAAGGTATATCCATACATTAAAGATGATTACCAGGGGGAACAAGTATCAGATACAGGATCTACTAGAAGTAGTAACTCATGTTCCACTGACTCAGACCAAAGTGGCAACTCAAGTGACAATGCCAGAAAGAACTGGAATCAGAAACAAAGACGTCCTCCCAGAGGCGGATATAACCAGAGTTATGGCCCACCACAAATGTATCAGTGGTCAGTACCTTTTGCCCCTGGACCATTTAATGGACCACCACAATACCCGTTGGGACCATTTTTCCAACCCAATTACAATCATTTTTTAGCACAGGGCGGAAGAAGAGGCAGATGAGGCAGAGGGGGGAACAACAACAACAGGAGAGTCCAATGGGACCAAACAGAGAAAACCATCCCCAACACGAGGAGTACGACAAAAGGCCAATGTGAGAAGTTGGCCTGATATATGATGTTTCCAATTCTGGAGCCACCTTGTATCAGTCCAAGCAATCCCTTATGGTGTCAGGTTGTAAGTCAACCTTGTTAGACAAGCTATCCTAGGGGTAGCATGGACTAAGCAGCCTTAAAGGCTTAACTTAAGAGGTCGTGTTAAGCGAGCTGTTTTACCACATACAATCCTGTAATACCAAATGAAAGGACACCACACAAGTATATATTATAAAAATATGTGTGTTTATTTCTAAAATAATCCCCAGTACTCTTTATGAGCAAAGGGGCACAAGCGTTAAATCAAAAGCACAGTATAACATACAAAGTTGCACAATTATGGATGAGGGCGGGTAGCCACTCAAACCATATATTAAGAAAGTGGTATAAGAGATACGAATCGAACAGTGGTTAGGCCTAGGGCCTAGGGAATCGCTGGGAGCAGTCGGGACTAGCAAAGCTGAAGTCGGGAAAAGCCAGCGGGATTCGGGTGCAGCACTTAAAGTGCGGCTTGCACCAATGCAAAGTTAATGGTGCGTAAAAGTTACACAAAGAGAGTTTAAGGATACTTCCGCTGAACCTAGAAGGACAAAACTTTAGACACAGACCCTAGAGGTGTGTACCAGTGTGGGAACACCGGCGTTGCAATGTTACCTCACCCACAGGAAGCGGGTGCAAAGGGTCGAAGTGGCGTCGGGTTTTGACACGCAGGCTCTTGGTGCTTGGAGCTGAAGATGCTGCAGGGGATGTGAAGGAGAAGTGTCCGGTGTGATCCAAGGGTGGATCAGAGATGAAAAGTACCTGAAAGCAGAGGGGACAGAGTCCGGGTCACTCAGCAGTGACCAGGGTGGAACCAGGACGGAACCAGGCAATGTCGGGCGCAATCAGGTGGTTGTTGAGGTGCTTCTCTCCGCTGTCATGTGGGCTCTGGGGCATCTGCGACGTCCAGGAGCGGGTCACGAACTTTCCCACGTAGGCTCTCGCCGTCGGCGCAGTCGGCTTCAAGATTGTAGTAAACAACACTTGGCAAGAGCAATCCATGCGGAACCAGGAGATTGCTTCTCACTCGGACCAGGAGGGTCAGAGTGGGGGATCCTTTTCACAGGAGCTGGTGCAAATCTGGAGCAACCAGAAAAGTAAGTCGGTTTAAGGTTTTCGTCGGCACAGGGGCCACAAGCCTGCTGGCAAGTGACCGGGCCAACGCGTTGAGCCAACACAAGCAGAAGGGCCCCACGCAGCACTCGTCGAGTGTGGAGGAGTGGGCTTCGGTGCAAGAGTAGCTCAGGGTTGGGGCTTCTCAAACCCCGGTGTACAGCTTCGAGGGTCACTCGTGGGCTGCACGGTCAGCATCTCATGGCCTTTTCAAGATGGCGTGCCCCACGCTTCCGGTCGCCTCCAAGGGTCTCAGCTCTGCAGGGACTGTGGATCGGGCTGGAGGAAGGCAGGCAAGCTTGATCTCGTCGATCTCTGTCGCTCGAGTTCCGGCGGCAACTGCAACAAAGCAAGGGTCGAGGTGCTGGATGGTGCCTGTTTGCACAGGGTGGTCACTCCTTGACCACAAGGGAGATTCTTCAGTCTTTTGTACGTTGAGTAGGATGTCGAAGGGTCCAGAGTTTCGTTTCAAATGTTTCGTCAGGATAATCTGAGTGCTTTGGCACTGCTCCCATTCTTATACCTATCTAGGGGGCTGGATTACCTGCTAGGTCCCCTCCTATGGGTGGGACCCAGGAAGGGGGTGGGTACACCCCTTTCCTTTGGTCCAGGCCGCGCTGGGACTGGGGCTGGAGTGCCCCAGAACCGGTTTGGCCGGATTATGCAAGGGGCAGCCTTGTGCTCCCCAGGCAGTGTCTGGTTTCTTTCAAACCTCCCTGCTACAATCCACTATCTCCTGTCTGGGGTGGTGTGACACCTCCCTGTGACAGGAAATCCTTTGTCCAGGCCCCCTTGGCTGATTTTCGGTCAGCTTCAGGGGGTCAGACTTGTGTCTGTAGCAGAAGCATCCATTTTGTGGATCTGAGGCTCTTTTAAAAATCAACCGCGTTTTAGCAAAGTAACATGTCGTCCCCCTCTAGAGGGGTGGAATGCTATCCCCGTTGCCAGGACTGGTGAGGGGATAGTATTCCAAATCGTATGACACCTTACACGACATGTTTTGATAAAGCCAAACCAAAGATGACATATAACCGCGAGGATTATAATGCACCTACTAGTATATGGTATGGCATTATCCCAGAACAGCTAAGGGAATTTTTCCCGACAGCTGCAGACAGGCTCAGCTCATGCTAGAGCACCATCTCACATTAAACCACGCACTCTGCCTACAGGATTGTTAAGGCCTGCCATAGGAGTGACTCATAGGTTTATATGTGTCCAGATAGGTTTAGATATAGGCATACTATATCTAAGCAAGGGGTGATTACACCACCTTGCCCCAGCTGAGTGATCAGCCAGTTGTGTCAATTTTGGATAGCCAGCCAGGGGTGGCAAAAGATATGCTGCAGCCCCTGGTGGCCTTGGGTGGCACCTATGCCCTGGGCACCTATAGTGCACTGTACAGGGGCTGATAAGGTGACCCAAGCCAATTTAGTTATGCACCTAGGGTACATGGAATCCATTTTACAGAGAGAGCAGATAGCCTGGGGCCCTGATTAGCAGGGAACCAGGCCAACTAAGTCGAAAACCAGCTAAACACAGGCAAAAAATCTGGGGTATCCATAGTCAGGTAGCCACCTTCCTACAGCCAACCACAACCAGGACCGAGTGGAATGAGGGATTAGTTGTGAACCTCTCGAAAATCGCCCTGACAGAAGACGAAGTCAAAGTACTGGAGAAAGGCCTAGGCTTCGTTCCTACGACATCCCTTGACAAATTCAGCGTAAGATGCGAATTGGGAGAGTTCTTCCGAAAAATTAGATTGAAAACCTTCTTCAAGGATAAAGATGAAGCCAATACTGAAGGAAATTACACAGACTTAAGGAACAAGTCTACATTTATACCACCAACGAACCTTATGCCACCTGAAGTCATAGCCTTTGAGGAAGCAGTAGTGAAGGAAATTGAATCACTACCACAAAATACAACGACATACAACAACCTGAGTAAAATGGAAGGGATGGCACTGGAAAACTTGAGGAAAAATGCGGCTATAATTATCAAGCCTGCTGATAAGGGTGGAGCTACAGTAATACAAGACACAGAGGCATTCAGGACTGCATGCCTCACACTATTACGAGATGAGAAGTTCTACCAAAAAATAAACAGAGATCCAACTGAAAGACTGAGGAAGACTATCAGCGTCCTCTAGTCAAATGTATCAAGTCTTATGTACAAGACACCAAGCATTTACTAAACCTGATTATGAACATCGAGTACGATCCGGATCAACACATTCTAGTGTGCCTTGACGTGGAGGCACTATATACTAATATTCCACAGATTGAGAGTATAGAAGTGGTCCAGAATTTACTCCAGACTGAAGAATGGGAATGGTCAGCCCCCGTCGAATGGATTGTGTACCTCATAAGACTCGCATTGACAGAGAACTTCTTTAATTTTGAAGATCAGATGTACCTGCAAACCCATGGAACTTCTATGGGCAGTACTTTTGCCCCAAGCATAGCCTGCCTGTACATGAGCCACTTTGAAAATCATAACATCTGGGCTCCCAACCCCTACACAAACAACATCTGTAGGTGGTACAGGTATATAGATGACATTTTGCTAGTATAGAAGGGGGACAAAACAACTTTACAGAACTTTGAACAATGGATAAATGGCCTTAACCCCTACCTTCATTTCACAATGAACCAGAACAAGAAAACAGTACCATTCTTAGACATAAATATCTTTGCCAGGGATGGTAGCTTGTCCAGTTCCCTTTACACCAAGCCCACTGACAAGAATGGAAAGGGGCGACCAACTCGGTCCCCCCGAACGTATGGCCGAGTGCCTCGATCCCCCGGGAAGCCATTTTTGGGCGGGAGGCGCGCCTCAGCTGGTATGCCCGAAGCGGCGTAGCTGGGGCACGCTCGTTCCCGCCCTAGAGTGGGCTGGCCTAGACACCGACGTAGCCAGCCACGCCCTCGGGGCAGGCAGGGGCGGGTATACGCCCGCCCTGAAGACGGATAAAAAGGGACGCAAGACCAGAAGACATCCTCTTGTTCTTGTGCTCTGAAGCTGCACCTCCTCGCTGCACGTGAGCTCGGGACAGAACGAAGAGCCAATTTTGAGCGTTTTAATCTCTCTTTTTGTCTTCTAGATACTTCGTCTGAAAAGATGCCCAAGAAAGGCGCGAAGAGAATATCGACTGATCAGTTGGTTCGGGCCCTCATGAAGGACATGTCCGAAATTAAGAAGCGGTTGGCGGAGCGAGACGGCGAGGAGGGATCGGGGCGTCCACCGGCCGGAGGGAAGCCAAAGAGGCCGAGAAGGGGGCCGGTCGGGGGAGACGTCCCGGTTCCCTGTTCCCCGCTCGAGGCGCCAGCCCCGGTACCGGCCCCGGTACCGAAGGAGGGGAATCCGATTCCCGTAGTAGTCACCCCGTCATCCACTGAAGATATGCCTCCCGAGTTGGCGGCACAGTTAGCGGCGTGGTTGGGGGACAGTAGCGAGGGCGCCACGGCTGCCGAAGCGCAAGCACTTATTAAACAGTTGCGCGAGAAACGTGATACAGCCAAGGTGCCCGCGTCGGATGCGGTGATAAACAAGCCACGAGTGGCGGAGGCAGCGTCCGGTGCAGGTAAGCGGCCATTGCCGATCGCAAGGGATGAGTCAACACCCTCTCGTAGAGAAAAGTTGGGGCAACATGTTCCTTTGGCAATAAAGGAAAAGATTTGGGCGGGGTAATACGTAAACATTTTCTCCTTGCTCGTTGATCATTATGAGGTTGAAACTGTTAAAGGCCAAAAGGATCTGATGCATCCAAGTGTTTGGCGCGCAAAAATGGCCGCCTTCAAAGTGAATGAAAATATTGGCAACTGGGGTAATGCTTGGGGAATTTTTACGTCAATTTTGGGGGAACGTAGGCCTGAATTGCTCCCTGAATTTCCAGTATATCAGTCACGAATTATGGGGTACTCGACATCGCACCAAGGTAACCAATGGTTCTGTTATGACAACCTTTTCAGGAAAGCGATGGAGCATAACAAAAGTTTAACCTGGGACTGTTACGATTCTTTGACATGGAGTAAAATGAAAGAGTCGGGGATGTTGAAAGTGCCGTTGGTGGGGAGTACTGTTGGTGAGTCCTCCCGCCAAAATGGGGGGACGCCCTTTCGGTCGGGTACGGGTACAGACGATTACCCGAGACCCGCCGGCAATACAGGGAAGAGGGGTTTCTGTTTCAATTTCAACAAAAGTAAATGTACTAGGCCCCCGGGATCTTGTAAATTCAAACACGAATGTAGTGGTTGTGGGGCACCCCATCCTGAGTCCTCGTGCAGAGCCAAATCGGGTGAAAATGGGGGTAGAGGGGGCGCCAAACAGGTCTAATATAGTCCGAGGGGCGCCTTTACCAACCCCGATTGATACCCTGGCGATGATTCCCTGGCTCAGCGAATACCCAGATCGTATTTCAGCTGGGGTGCTACGAAACGGTTTTTCATATGGTTTCCGCATCCCGGTGGGGAACTTTCAGGGTGTCGGGTCGTGCAAAAACCAACTTTCCGTCTTGCAGCATACGATTGTAGTACAGGATAAGATCCGGAAAGAGGTTACCCGAGGTCGGGTTGCCGGCCCGTTTAGTGTTCCCCCGGTACAGAATTTTGTTTGTTCTCCTTTAGGGGTGGTCCCCAAGAAGGACCCAGGTGAGTTTCGATTGATTCACAATTTATCAGCGCCTCATGGCCTGTCTGTAAACGACGCAATTGACCCAGAGATATGTTCGGTGCGGTACGCATCATTCGATGAGGCCGTAGCCATTTTGAATCGCCTGGGGCCCGGGACGCTGATGGCGAAATCAGATATCGAGTCAGCGTTCCGTTTGCTCCCGGTATACCCGGAAGACCAACGGCTTTTGGGATTCATGTTTCAAGGTTCGTATTACATGGATAGGTGTATGCCGATGGGGTGCTCTATATCTTGTGCATATTTCGAGAAATTCAGTAGTTTTCTACAATGGGTTTACACGAAGAAAACGGGTTTTCGGAATGTGATGCATTACCTCGATGACTTTCTGTTCCTTGGGGCCGCTGGGGATGATGAATGTGCCCGGGCCTTGTCTGAATTTTGTGTTCTAATGAATCAATTTGGCGTGCCATTGGCACCAGGTAAAACTGTGGGTCCCACGACTTGCCTCGAGTTTCTCGGGATCGAGTTGGACTCTAGTGAGGGTTGTTTTCGTTTACCAGCTGACAAAGTGTCGAAATTCAGGGCAGCCCTGCAAATGTGTATTATTGCATCTAAAGTTACGCTGCATCAGTTGCAGCAATTGGTGGGGAAGTTGAATTTTGCCCTGAGGGTAATCCCGATGGCCCGCCCCTTCTCCCGTTCAATTGCCCAGGCGATGGTCGGCCTAAAAGAGGGTCATCATCGCACGAGATTATCGGCCGAGGTCCGCCAAGATATGCGTATTTGGTTAGCATTTTTGGCGGATTTCAATGGTCGAGTCGTCTGGAACAAACCGGCCTTGTCCTCTGAAGAGCTTGGTCTATGGACGGATTCAGCGGGAAGCATAGGTTTCGGCGCCATCTTCGGCACAAAATGGTCGGCACAAAGGTGGCCAACATGGTGGCATGAAGAGGGGCTGACGAGTAATATTGCTTTCCTTGAACTGTTTCCCATTTTGGTGGCCCTCCGAACCTGGCCCGATGGAATCAAAAATCACTCTGTCATATTCTGGTCTGACAATATGACCGTTGTAGAATGCATCAATAGTCAGGCAGCACGTTGTAAAATGATTTTAAGGCTGCTTAAAGAAATTGTCTTACTGTGTATGCAACTGAACGTGGTGTTCAGAGCAAAACATGTCCCAGGGGTGATGAATCAGGCTGCTGATGCACTGTCTCGTTTTCAAATGCAGGCTTTCTCGGGTTTCCTTCCCTCAGCGGACCCCGAGCCAGCACCCTTTCCCGAAGCTCTCTGGTCTCTCGGTGCCCCGAACTTCGTTACCTCGTGGGAGAGAGTCTAGCACCAAGGACGAGGAAGGCATACGAAGGGGCGTTTCGGGCTTATTTAGCCTTTTTGGGGACTGAGAGAGGGGGACTTTGGGGGCATGAGGATTGGGTAGTACATTTTCTGATGTCCTTGCGTAAGGCTGGGAAGTCGGTGGCTACAGCCCAGAGGCATCGTGCTGCCATTTCCTTTGTTGCCAGGGCTCATAATATCCAGGACCCGACAGCGTCTTTTGTGGTACAGAAAGCGCTGCGTGGGTGGCAACGCCTTGAGGGTCGCAAAGTAGATGAGAGGCGCCCGATAGGTCTGGATAGGTTGTCCCAGTTGCTGGCAACACTCCCCGCCACATGCTCGTCTCAGTTCGAGGCCTGTTTGTTCCGAGCTGCTTTTACGCTTGCATTTCACGGGGCAATGAGGATAAGTGAGCTGGTAGCAAGGAGCAAGCGGGATGTGGTGGGGGGTTTGTGCCGGGAACACGTTCAGATCAAGGGTGAGACGATGACTGTATCCTTTGTCAAGTCAAAAACCGATCAAAGTGGGGTGGGAGACTGCATAATCATTCGCAGGATTCCAGGGTCTTCCATGTGTCCGGTGAAGTGTTTAGAAGATTACCTAGCACGAAGGGTGGCATCATGGGGGGGGACATTGTTGAGACACGCGGACGCCACCCCACTGACGAGGTTTCAGTTTCAGCGGGTGCTCGCGATGTCAATTACCGCAGCGGGCTTGGACCCGGGTGAGTTTGGGACCCATTCCTTTCGGATAGGGGCTGCCACTGAAGCTACAGCCAGGGGTCTTAATGTGGAACAAGTAAAACGAGTGGGGCGTCGGTCCTCCAATTGTTATAAGAGGTATGTGCGGTTGCACATGTTGTGAAGCTGTAATAATGTACTCACGCTTCTTGTCTTTTGTTTGGTTTTTCAGTTACGCAAGCCTTCGAGGCGGGGCGGACTATGCGGTCGACCCAACACCAGGCCAGCGGTCAGACATCACCGGCTGTGAGAAAGGAGGTGTGGGTCGTGGGCCACTCATACGTGAGGCGTGCCGCAGACGTATTCGAAGCAGGTGACATGATTCACGTAGCTGGGGAATACGGGTACAGAATGTCCTTCTACGGAAGGGGCGGTCTCTGTATTGACCAGTTTCAGGCATTCTTTGAGGGTTTGTTAGGGCGGACGAGGTCACCGCCGTCTATAGTCATAGTGCATTTAGGGGGCAATGATTTGGTCACCACCGGTAGACGACTTCTCCTGGAGGCAATGCTTTCCACTGTAAGTTGGTTGGCGAGGAAAGTTCCGGGGTGCATAATTGCGTGGTCTCATATGATCCCACGAAAAGTGTGGCGGGGGGCTATTTCGATCCCTGCTTTGAACCATTCTGTTAGAAAACTTAATAACAAAGTGAGTAGGTTGTTCCGTTCCAAGACATTGCATTCTATCTCGCATGGTTGTATTAATGATGACAGTATGTATCTGGGGGATGGTGTGCATTTGTCTCGGGTGGGAAATGAGTTACTTATAGGAGACTTCTTAGCATGGTTAAAAACGTTGAAACATGACCTTTAGCTAGGAGTTTTGTGGGGGGCCCGGATAGCCGGTCAACTATCCGGGCCTGTGGCGGTAAGGTCATGATCGGTGAGCACTAATTAGTAGATCCCTATGAGTGGGCGTCACCCAACACGGATGGGAGCGCTCGGGAGAGGTGGCCATTGGCCCCTCAGTGGGGAGGCGGTCCCTTCTAAGGATGGGTCGCCGGAAGTAAAGGAAAGGCGGTCAAGGCCCCTTCCTTTGTAGGAGGGGTTACAGCCCCCTCCTGGGGAATTTCCCGGGGCCAGTGACATCTGCGACGGCAGATGCGGTAAGTTGTGTGGGGTTGGGATAAGGTCTACGGTACCTTCTAGATACCTCACACGAGTATTCGAACGACCTTTAACTGGCGTCGAGTCTTTAGGTGCCCCCGTCAAGTCAAGGGAAATTGGTAATAGTTGCACTTGAGGTACGCCTCCGTGCTGTCGCCCAGCCCAAGTGGGAGGGGTAAGTCTGGTTAGGGATCTTGACACCGGTTATGACCTTGCCGTTGGCCCTTAAACGTTAGGTTGTACAATTTCAATATGTCAAGAAATGTTTTGTAAGATGCTAGTTCGGCTAGGAGAACCTCTGTATTAGAGAATCTGTTAAGGTTAGCCAAACATCGCAATATGGTAATGAAATTGTACATAACATGAAACGTTTAATGTTTTAATTTTGTTTTAATAAATACGGCCGGGATGGTCACTCCATCCCACTTCCAAAAACTTCAAGAACTGTTTCCGGTTTCCCTCCTTTCGGGGATTGTGTTGAGAGGGGGTGGCGGGTATCTCGGCCATATGGAAAGGGGCGACCAACTCGGTCCCCCCGAACGTATGGCCGAGTGCCTCGATCCCCCGGGAAGCCATTTTTGGGCGGGAGGCGCGCCTCAGCTGGTATGCCCGAAGCGGCGTAGCTGGGGCACGCTCGTTCCCGCCCTGGAGTGGGCTGGCCTAGACACCGACGTAGCCAGCCACGCCCTCGGGGCAGGCAGGGGCGGGTATACGCCCGCCCTGAAGACGGATAAAAAGGGACGCAAGACCAGAAGACATCCTCTTGTTCTTGTGCTCTGAAGCTGCACCTCCTCGCTGCACGTGAGCTCGGGACAGAACGAAGAGCCAATTTTGACCCACCCACCAGCCCCTGAAGACAGCCAGTTGTGTTTAATAAAGTTGATTAATTTTTTCGGTTTTCGTATACAGGTTGTAGTGCCATGTTGAGTTAATAAAGAATGGTCGTTTTGAGTATGTTTGCCATTAAAGATAGTCAGTTCAGTGTTGAATTTTAATGCATGCTCTTTCGGTCATAGTGGCCAATGGATTTGTAGGTTAATTTGCACTGTCGTATTTATTTTGGTAGGCGGTAAGGTCATGATCGGTGAGCACTAATTAGTAGATCCCTATGAGTGGGCGTCACCCAACACGGATGGGAGCGCTCGGGAGAGGTGGCCATTGGCCCCTCAGTGGGGAGGCGGTCCCTTCTAAGGATGGGTCGCCGGAAGTAAAGGAAAGGCGGTCAAGGCCCCTTCCTTTGTAGGAGGGGTTACAGCCCCCTCCTGGGGAATTTCCCGGGGCCAGTGACATCTGCGACGGCAGATGCGGTAAGTTGTGTGGGGTTGGGATAAGGTCTACGGTACCTTCTAGATACCTCACACGAGTATTCGAACGACCTTTAACTGGCGTCGAGTCTTTAGGTGCCCCCGTCAAGTCAAGGGAAATTGGTAATAGTTGCACTTGAGGTACGCCTCCGTGCTGTCGCCCAGCCCAAGTGGGAGGGGTAAGTCTGGTTAGGGATCTTGACACCGGTTATGACCTTGCCGTTGGCCCTTAAACGTTAGGTTGTACAATTTCAATATGTCAAGAAATGTTTTGTAAGATGCTAGTTCGGCTAGGAGAACCTCTGTATTAGAGAATCTGTTAAGGTTAGCCAAACATCGCAATATGGTAATGAAATTGTACATAACATGAAACGTTTAATGTTTTAATTTTGTTTTAATAAATACGGCCGGGATGGTCACTCCATCCCACTTCCAAAAACTTCAAGAACTGTTTCCGGTTTCCCTCCTTTCGGGGATTGTGTTGAGAGGGGGTGGCGGGTATCTCGGCCATATAGCCTCTTAAGGTTCGATAGTGCCCATCCTAGAAGCCTGAGAGAGAACTTACCTGTGGGCCAATTTCTGCGAATTCGCAGGAACTGCTCTGATGTAAAAGATTTCAAAAAGGAGGCTGAGATTTTGACAAACAAATTAAAACAAAAGAAGTATCCACCAAGAATAATTGAGAAAGCCAAAAAACGAGCACGAAACACACCAAGGGAATCTCTACTTGAAACAAATGAAAAAACAGAACCACAACAATTAATATGTGTAACTACATTTAACTCTTCATCGAACATAAACAAGAAATGGATTATCTTGACGTCCAATACGTTAGATTTTGAAAAACCCATGTTTTCTTTTAAGAAAAGCAAGAGTCTGAAAGACTCACTTGTACATACCAACAGTTTCAAACCAACAATAAATACACAAACTACACTTTGGAATACCGCTCCGGTGACGGGACATTACCCGTGTGGCACATGTGTGGCTTGTGAATTCACTGAACACTCCACACATCTAGATCTTGGCCTAAATACACCTTGGGAACAAAGATGCCACACAAATTGTAACTCTGAAGCAGTAATTTATTTGATCAAGTGCCCGTGTCAATTGTCCTATGTGGGTATGACTTCACGCAAGATCAAAATACGTATCAGCGAACATCGCAGCACAATAAGAAGAGCAGTTACTGCTACTAGACTCACAGCACATTTTGTTGAAAATAACCATAAAGACACTGATATTAAATGGACGGTGATTGAGAAAGTTAGGCCAGGCAACAACCTACAAAAGGTGTTACTAGAGAAAGAGCAAAGATGGGTCTACCGTCTCAGGACTCATATATCAGGCCTTAATGACTCAATACCATGGGCTCAATTGAGAAAATGACATTATGAAATGATGAATCAAAAAAATAACATCAGAATGTTTTGAGTCGTCTATGCATGATGGAAACTTGTATAACCTGTGCAATGAATTTCAACAAATGATCATGATTATAGCTGAGTGATCATCTACAACCGGCTCGTAACAATGGATTCTCCCCCATGTACAAGATCTAACCATTCATGGTAATGATTGGACCATAAGACAACACACTAGTTGCCTGCCATTGTTAGTTCAAATGGGCATACCTATGAATCCATCAATGTGTTAAGATTATGTTGTTACACACTGTCTACCCATGCACAGTTTGTTTGCCACTAAGTCAGTGCACTTGGCATATTAAAAATCGAGGGACTCAACAATTATCACTTTATTTATTTAGAGCAGGGTAGAATAAAAAATGCCCAAATATTGGAACTGTACATAAATATTCAGAGGAGCTTGCACCAATTAGTTTTGTGAAACTACTCTTTAATCCCTTTCTTTTCGCGGCACCTCTGATGCTTTGGAACGACAACTCTGGTGAAATACTACATTTCCCATGACCCTTTGAGATTGGGCATGCGCTCACTTCCGGGTATGACATCACACGCATTACGCCGTATGCGGAAATAAACTGTTCTTTCACCCGCACCGGCTCGAACAGCAGCCACAAGCCGGTGAGCGGGTCCGATCACTTTCGGGTAGGGTACGTCCTCTAAACAAGTAAGTGGAGACTCTCCTTTGATTGCGGTGGGGTCCTACGAGCTAAACATAGTCCCGCTGGAGCCCTTATTCTAGCGCTAGACCCACTCGTATTAATAGGCGATATCTAACTCTCTGCCACACTTTAACTAGGAGAGTATGCCCTAATGTCCCGCCCACTGAGGTGCCTACGCCCAACATAATTTGGGTAAGTGAACAAACGGATTACCAACCAGTGCATGAAGTATGTGAACAGATGTCCTCAGTGTGTAATATATGAATGTAGAATATATATGTTTGTTTGTCTTGTGTGATTCATTGACTGCAATTGAGACTTAGATCACTTGTTTTTATACTTCACTTCACAGCCTCACACCGTTATAGTTTAATGGAGTGTGATGTTTTGACACGGACTGTTGGGTGTCACACAATAAGAATGCCACTATATACTACATAGAAGTGACATAGAATGAGACCATTCGTGTTCTCCACAAATTGAGCATGTTCACTCAGCATGCCATGCACAGGGATCATACGAATACACAGATAATGTCAGTCTCTGATAAAGATTTTATATGCTATATTTCTCAACAGATGGAGCCTGGCATTTCGAAGTAACATAACTACACGAACACGAGGAGAAGCTACTCTTCCCACGCCACGTCAGTAGAGTAGGGAATTCCCCTTCCTTAGCATCCCCACACATAAGGGGGTAATTGAATCTTGCCCTGAAGAAAGTCCGGGACCTTTATGGCCTCACAAGGACTGAAACATGTCGGCACTTCACTAGGGTCATAGGACCATAAAAATCCTTACAAACCCTACTTTTATTCTAATTTTAACAACCCAACCAGACCCATGAATAAAGGGATACCGGGGGTCTGATTAAGGTATTTTATATATACCCCTTTTTCCTTCATTATCACAAGAGCTTCCCAACACTGTGGTTGAGCCCACCCTGACCTGTAGGAGTCGGGGTGACCCAATGATGAAGCATGACACCACTAGGGTGTATGAGGGTAACTAAAAACAACTAGTGTTGCCCCCCTTCCATACACATAGATATGGTTAGCATATCAAACACATCCCTATTGGTATAGTGTGTAATCCCTCCTCATACATAGGTCCCCTTTCTCTTCCTATGAGCGCAACTGAGTTTGACAGACCCCAACCACCTGCAGGGGAAATGTGCCACCTCGTTTAATAGCTGCCAGACGCTTTACTTTGTAATCAGACTGGTGGTTTACAACTGTACCTACGTTGGGGCACCACATGCTTTTTCCAGCATATTCTGGTGTACTCCCCCTGTGTGACATGACAGCATCTGCTGAAGACTGCACCGTTGTGTAGTCTTGGACAGTGCACCTTCCCTGTAATTCTGAACTGGGCATTTAAATACGGTATTATTTTGTGTGCCTATTTAATTCAGGTATACAAAGAATGTGGTACTACTTGTATACTAAGGTAGGACAAGGAAGATTGAATTTCTACGGTGGCAGCAAGGTTTTTGCTTATCAAAAGGGTAAACCAGATTAATCTAACATTACAGTGTACCACATCAAAAAATGGTGATTCTGTGTACAAATTAAAACTAGTATGCATAAAGAAAGGTGAGCCTTTGGCCAAAATAGCCATTGTCCCTACCCATACTTCTAACACATCTTTTACAAAAAAATGTTAACTACATTGTCATCCGGAAATAGTCATTAGCGCCTACTCATAAGCAAATGACATTTAGAATTCTCTTTCACTGCAAGCTTTCAAAAGTAAATTGAAATAAAAGCAGTATTGAATTTTTTGATATTGTGTACTCTTACCAAAACTTAGAGCATCAATTTTATATGACACGCCATAGAAAAAAGGAGTTCTTTATATATACTAAACCTCCAGAAACATTTGATTAACCAGTTATAAAGTCATGTCTAGCTTAGTTAGTTTATAGTCTTCTTTTTTAAGAGAAATTATTTCACATTGTTACTGGATCTGCATGGCTAAACACTTATAAGGTCCCAAAGGCGAGACCTATTGGCTATGCCAATGCTTGTTATTGATTGAGTACAATGAGCAGCAGCACTTTTGATTAGGTCCTGAAGAAAGCCGCAAACACCTCTTTGGAGGGTTAATAGGCTGAAACATGTTGACCTCTTATTAACTTTCACTCTGCTGCCCCCACTACCCTGAGCTATTTTTGTGGTATTGTGTATACCATTCTCTATAACAAAATATGCCTGAACTCCTCCCTCTCGGTGAGGGGGCTGTACCCTGTACTGTAACTAGGTATAACGGTGGGAGGAGGTTCTGAATGAGGAAGCATGCCAACTATGGTGGGTGAGGAAAATCTTCCCTTTAAAGGGATATTTCATTTTAGCTAGGTCTTCATTTGCAACAGTAATCCTCATAGACCCAAGGGTTTCTTGATTGTGGTAGAAATACATTTTTACCCCTTCATTGTACGTTTAAGCACAGACCATTGCTTGAAATGTTGTGATCAATGTAGGAAAAATACTCTGTGCACTGAGAAAATGTGTTAAAATAACGGAAAGTTGATAATTGCATTTAATACCTTCTCATACCTGGATTTATCTAGAAGAGAAGTCTGTTAATTCAAGCAGATTATTAATACCACAAGGTATAAGAAATTAGGGGATCTTTATCTGATATCTTTATCAGTAAATTATCTGAAATTATTGCACATATACTTTTGCAAGTATTATTTCTAAAGATAAAGGAAGTTCTATATTTGTCTTTTCTAACCTAACCCCAGTTCGTATGACTACAATAACCACCTCTCTCAAAGGAAAATTGTGCTTGGTTTAGTGAGAAAGCTAAATGATCTAGGAGAAACCAGGACTGCGAGTCAGTATTTTTCTTAGGAAGCTTTAAGTTAGAGAGTGAAAACACTTTTTAGAATGACCCAAAAATTGTGACAAAGATATTTCAATATGTTTGACAAAAAGAATAGGTACATTTCATGACAATATGGAAATGGGAAATAAAATAATAGAAACAAATATTTACACCACATGACAAAAATATTAGAGACTACATTTCAATAATATATAGGAAATACTGAGGTTTATTTATTAAAAATCCATTTGGTAAAACTGGTTGCTTGTGGAGTCAGCACACTACTGTGTCTGTGATGGCTTTTAAAAAAAGCCATTTTTAATGCACCCCATTTTACTTTCAGATTCACAAATGTCCCCTTGGGTTACTACCTCCTGTTACTGTTTTTCAGCCCATGTATGGTTTCAAAGCTTAATACATACCTTAAGGATGTATTACGTATTTAGAAGGGACACTATTAACATTCCCCTTCCAAATTCTTAATTGTTAAATGGGCTTAGTACATTTCAAAAAGCGATTTAGCATTTGCAAACTCTGTGAATTACTGAACCAGTGGATTTTTGAACAATAAAACTCTTGGTACATGAGTCAATTGTTCTCAATTCCCTCTAAATTAAGTTTGCTAATAATGTTAGTTGAATGATAACCGGTGCACGTACCTATTTAGTGTTAGTGTTGCTTCAGATCAAATAAAAACCATCACACATAACTCTTACACCATGCTTAAAGACAGAATTTCTGACATCCAGCTTTAATGTTTTGTTAAATATATTTGCAAATGTTGTCACTTAAACAGGAAAGCATCTAAACCGGTCTCTGGACATAAAATAGGTTGTAATCATAATATTGCTATACATTTTCTGAGTTCCAGGAACAATGTGTGTTATCTGTGTTTACTCTAAACCACTATAATAAACATTTTCAATGCTTTTAGATTTGATCTGTTTGTACTGGTTTCTATTGCAGCCAATAATCTAGATTTAGACCAAGGATCTATTCCACCCATGTCTTTTAAAACCTATTTATCATTGATCTCTTTTAGTGTTATCGCAAATAAAACTGTAATAGAACTGATCAGAGAGATGGACCTTCAAAGTCAATTTATTGAACAAACTATGGAGTTAAAATCTGAATAGATTAGATCCACAAGCATTGCCTGACCACTGTATTTTACATCAATAGATTACAAATCAGCACATGTTGTCTAAGTACAATTCACTCATCTTCAATTTTTCACGGAGCTCATGCTGGGTCTGTGTGAATTCTTTTAAAATATGACATTTAAATGTCCAAAAGTTCAGGAATTCTAATTTCAAGCTTGGTCAAACCTTAATGAATGCTATACCTAAAGATGCCCTTATGTTCCTACATTTTATTGTGCACCATGATTCAGAAATAGCATGTTTTTGCTTTCGGAGGTAAAATTCTAAACATATTTATTGTTGTTGCCATCTGAAACATGATCACTAATTGGGAAGATAACAACACGTGGTCCTGTGATGCTTGCTGGAATAGGAAGTGTTTAATCAAAAGGTGGATTGAATTAAAGTTTAGGTGACAATTTTACAAAAGTGTATGGATTTTGTATATATTTAAAATTGTTGATCTCCAAAAAGGCTTAAATTAATAAATCGAATTGAAATTCAAGTTTATCATTTTAATCCTATTGTTAGAAAAGATGTAATTTTGAACCCCATGAGGTGGTTCCTTTCCAGAAAGCATTCAGGTTGTAATCATGAGTGAAATAATGCTGAGAAGGTTAAAATATTCAAATTGAATTCTAATTACACATGAAATGTTCATTGTTCAATATATTTCTCTTAGTATTTTATGTGAGGACTTTATTGCTTAAGGAAAATAATTAGTATTTGTTTTTCTATATGTAGCAAGCATTACATTAATGAAACCACTGTATCCCACCTTCTTTCTTTCCTTTCCTGCTCTTTATGAACGTTTCTATTGTTGAACTTTAAAGACTGCCCGAAATTAAGAATTGTGCTCTCCCTAACTTTGCTAAGTTACAGTTTGTTGATTTTTATGTACAACTTTCGTCTCTTATGTGTATGGCAACTGATGTTCTGTTTTGCTTTAATAATCAGCTTATGTTTATTAGGTTTTATTATTCAATAAAATGTTTCAAACACAACAAATGGTAGTTGATATGTGTTTACAACTGCCGCATTTTTTTTTTTCTTTGTACCAAGTCTGTTTTATTTTAAACAAATCCCCGGACAGGGGCACAAGAAACACAGCGATAAGCCTACAACCTCTTTTTCGAGGCCGGCCGCGTATAAAATAGCAAGTAGGTTATATGACCCGCATATAGGAACAAATTAACACAGCGCCATGCCTACAACCCCATCAGGGCCGGCCGCGTGGCATAGAAACAACTGTAAGGCCTATGTGGTGTGGTTGAAGTCCAGGCGTCAGGACAGTAAGAGCAGGTAGGCGTGTAACAAGGCTAGCACTCACACATGGCCCAACGAGGGCCAACAAACATGAAGGAGAGTTAAAGATGAGTATAGGAAAGAAAGAAAGAAAGAGAAAGGGGTAGGAAGCGAAAGACCGGGAGGGTGTCATGCAAGCTGGGCGTGTATGTTGCTCTAGGCTGGGGAGGGGGGGGCAGGCGCCCAGCAGGGGTGGCGCAGGGGCTCCCGCGTCCTGTAGGATGTCTAAGGGAGCAGTCTGTTGGGGTCAGCGGGAAGGACAGCGTCATCGAAAAGGTGTAAAGTCCGAAGTCTAGTGGGCATGTATCGCGCGTGTTCAAATGAGCTAAGATAACGCATCAAGGGCTTCCAAACTGTCCCAAAGCGAGTGTCGCGCAGTTGTATTCGAGGAGTGAGTAGTTCAATAGCTAAAACATGCCAGAGCCGGACGAACCAAGAGGGTATGGGGGGCGCTTCAGTCTTCTTCCAGTATAGGGCTATAAGCTGCTTGGCCGCCCCCAGCATTTGAAGTGCCAGAACCCAGTCACTGCGGGTAAGTGCCTTAAGGTCTAGGGGCCGGATGCCAAGTAGGATTGTGCTTATGGCTTCCGGTAAGGGGAACCCCAACACCCCCCTAACGTGGCTGAGGACCTCCTTCCAAAATACAGTCAAGAGCGGACACGACCACCAAATGTGAACAAAATCCCCCGTTGCAGACCGACATCTCCAGCACAATGAGGAAACTTTGGGGAGCATCTTATGCAGTCGCAGAGGAGTGTAGTACCACTGAGTTAGGAGCTTGTAAGCATTCTCCCTCTGCGGGATGCTCCAATAAACCTTAGGGATAGCCCTCCATACTCTATCCCATTGTGTAGGCTCAATGTCGGCAGCGATCATTAGCTGCCATTGGCGCTGGTATGGGTGGGTAAATACATGCGTCGGATGTTGCAGGATGTAGTAGATCTGGGTGACCAATCGTTTTAAACCCCCAAGGGAGCGTGCCAGTTTTTCAAAGGGCGTAAAGGGTTGTGTGGCTGCTTGGTGCATCTCCTTGCTGGAGACCCAGTGTCGCAATTGGGCATATTGCAACCGTGCCGTCGGCTGTAAATGAAACTCCTCCCGGCAACGATCAAACGACATGGGCGCGCCCCCCTCAAAGAGGTCACAGAGCACCCTGCAGGCTCCTTGCGTACATTGTTCAAACGCTCGCGACTGGTGAGCCGGCGGAAAATGCGGATTCGATGCTATGGGAGTGTGCGGGGATGGGAACGTGGTGAGCCCTCTGGACACGGCAACGGTGACCCAAACGTCGAGTACCGTTTTCGTGGGTACCGCCATGTATGCACTCTTAGAACGGGCTGTCCGATGGAGCCACGGCAAATCCCAGATCGTGCGCCCTGCCACCGCCCTGTCCATGTGAAACCATCCTTTTTCACTCTCTCGCACCCCCCATTCCACCACAAAACGGAGATGTGCGGCCCAATAGTAATGCACTAGGTTGGGACAGGCGAGACCTCCTCTGTCTCGTGGGGCCATAAGAATTTTTTGGGAGAAGCGCGGACGCTTACCACCCCACACAAAGGACGTAAGCTCGCACTGCAGGCTCCGTATGCAATGTATCGGGATTGCGGTGGGGAAGCACTGAAACACGTATAGAATTTTGGGGAGAATCGACATTTTAACCGCATTGAGCCGTCCTAACCAAGATAACATCAGTGGCTTCCAACGTCGTAGATCCTCCAGGACTTCCTTTCGGCAGTCCCGCCAATTCACAGACGACCAGGCGTCCAATGAGGAGGTCAAGGTGAGGCCCAGGTACCGAATATGATTCTCAGCCCACTGATAGGGCACAGCCCTCTGTAAAGCAGGGATCTCCTCTATCGGGATGGTAAGATTAAGAGCCCAGGACTTATCATGGTTGTTCTTGAGACCTGAGGCGCTCTCATAAAGGCAAAGCATCTTATGGATAGCTGGCAGAGAGTCGCGCGGGCGTGTGAGGGTAAGATTCAAATCGTCTGCAAACAGTGCCACCCTATTATCCCGGCCGCCATGAGTTATCCCGTGGATGTCCGGCTCGCGCCGTATCATCTCCGCGAGGGGTTCCACTGCAAGGGCAAACAATAGGGATGAGAGAGGGCACCCCTGTCTAGTGCCCCTATATATCGTCAGCGGAGGTGTTAAGCCCCCATTAACCCGGATTCTGGCCTGAGGCCCTAGGTAAGGGGCCATAATCCTGGCAATCATCTTCGGACCCAGCCCGAATTTGTGGAGCACCGCTCTAAGGAAGGCCTAGTCTACCCGATCGAATGCCTTCTCCGCGTCCAGGGATAGAAGGTAGGCCGGGATTTCCCAATGATGCACCTTCCCCACTAGGTGTGCAAGCTTACGCACAATGTCCGCTCCCTGCCGGTCTCGAATAAATCCGGCCTGATCAGGGTCCACAAGCCCCGGCATGTGCGGGTCTAAGTGCTTGACAAGGAGTTTAGTATATATTTTAAGATCTGTGTTTAGTAAGGCTATAGGACGGTAGGAGGCGCATACTGTAGGGTCCTTTCCAGGTTTCGGTATCAGTGCTATTTCCGCCATGCCCATGTCAGGGGATGGCCCCGTGTCATCTGTAAATGAGTTAAACAGTCGCAGGAGGTAAGGTCGAAGTTGAGCCTGGAATGTGCGATAGAAGGATAAGGGTAGGCCATCCAGGCCAGGCGTTTTCCCTAAAGGAAGATCTGCGAGTGCCGCCGCTATTTCCTCCTCATTAATGGGGCCTTCCAGGTCCGCCGCGCTCCCCGGGGGGAGCGTCGCCCCCTCGTAGTCCACCAGGACTGTCGCAATCGCATCAGCCGAGGTCAGTTCCCTTCTATACAAGGCAGCATAGTAGTCCACAAATGCAGCCTGTTTAGCCGCCTCCGAGACAGCTTGCGTCCCGTCCGGCAGCCGAACACTAGTTATATGGGACTTGGCGGCACACGCTCGCAACCTCCCCGCCAGTAGTCGGCCCACCTTGTCGCCTCCCTCGAAATACCTCTGCTTCAGAGCCAACAAAGCGCCCTCCGCCTTATTAGTGCGCAAGAGCCGCAACTGCCCCCAAAGATTAGCTAGCTTCCTCTTAGAGGCCAATGACGGATGTGCCCTATCCTGCACTTCGGCCTTTTTGATGTCTCCCGCCAGATCAGCCTCCAATTTGCAGGCGGCCGCCTCCGAGCAATTGCCAGAGAAGTGATGTGTCCCCGGACCGTGGCTTTGAAGGCGTCCCATACCACCAGGAAGGACATCTCCGGGGTGTCATTAGTAGCAAAATAGGAGTTGATGGTCTCTCGGATGCTGTCCACATCCTCAGCATCCCGAAGGATACTAGGCGGTAAGGACCAACGCACCTCACGAGGGGAGCGCACAGCCTGGTCATGGAGGAGCATCTCGACATGAGCATGATCGGACAGAGCTATGTCCGAAATGGAGGCTCCCAGTGTATCGCGTAACAGCTCCAGTGAGACAAAGAGGAAGTCGATGCGGGAGTAGGACCTGTGGGCGTGCGAGTAGAACGAGTAGTCCCGCAGATCCGGGTAGTGGTAGCGCCACACATCCATTAACCCTAGGTCCGCGATCTGTTTATGCAGCGCAGAAGACATTGCCCCAGTATCATTAAAAGCAGCATCACTGCGGTCCATAGTCGGGTCCCAGAAGTTGAAGTCTCCTCCCAAAATCAAGTTCGGATCACCACATGGGAGCTGGTCCCACAAAAGTGTCTGGAGATATCGGTCTTGCAGCTGATTGGGTGCATACACATTACATAGAGTAAGTCGGCGCCCCCCCACGTGTACCGTGACCTTAAGAAAGCGCCCATCTCCACTTTTATAGGGTTTTGGAGCCCCCCGCCCGAAACCAGCTCTGCACAAAATGCCTACCCCAGCAGTTTTAGTGTCCGTAGAGGCCCAGAGCTGAAGGGGATACTGGAGGAATATGACGTCAGGACGGCATTGAAGGAGATAGCGCAAGACCTGTTTTCGCTTATTAGGGGAGTTTAAGCCGTTGACATTGAGTGTCAATAACTTTAGGGTCTGGGGGATAGGCGCAGACATAGCGGGTAACAGTCAAGGTCCGCACATGATCCCCGCTCCCACCACCACAAGGGGGAACGCGCAGAAGCAACCCTACTCCACTCATCCCACCCAGGGGACAGTAACCAGCTTACCACCACCCCACCACACGCCAAGTCAAAAGGGGGAGATAGAGGAGAGGGCAGAGGGAAACCAGACCAGAAGGAGAAAGGGGAAGAAAGAAGAGGGGAGAGAGACTTCGGAAACGGCCAAGCAGGCCTCACAATGTTCAAGGTCAAAAAAAGGCCAACAGGGCCACATTGGACTGCCCCAGCCGCCGAGCATCCTCTACCCATGGGTTTGGACGCACTCAGGAATGTCACTCCCTATGGAGCAGTACCAGGAAGAGGGGGGGGCCTCTCAAGAAATTCAGGAGACAGCAGCCCCAGTGCCCCCACCGCCCAAGTGGGATTCAGGATGCAATGCAAATTCACAAACAGAGTATCGTAGCTGTGTTCAAGATACGGCAACCCGGGGTGGATCAAGCAGAATGGCCAAGGTAGTGTGCCCCGGTTCCTGGGAGGCCCGAGCAATCGACGAGGGCGAGGAGTGTCCAGCCGCCATGTGGAGCACCGTGACTGCAGGTCCAGAAAGGATCAGCGAGCCCCAGGGAAGACAAGGCTGGCACCCAGTAAGGGCGGCAGATCTACGTCTTGCAGCAGCGGCTCATGCCACCCGTCGAAATAGGACAAGAGCAGACAGCTTATCCAGTGGCCAGCGTCCGCACTGAATGGAACGCGAACACCATCGGAGGCAGGAGTCAAAGGCGATGGGAGCCGCAACAAGTCACGAGGGCAGCGTCCCTCCGGGGGCTTTAAGTCACGGAGTCGACGGATGGGATCCCATCCCCTCGCGGTCACCCTCAAGAGAGCGGATGTGCACTATGATGTCTTGCTTAGCCTGCGAGGAGGATCTCTCATCCACCGGGGGGAGCGACGCCGGCGCGGAACTGTAGTCCAGTCAGGTCTAGCCAGAATCCTCCCCTGGGGCTGCGGTCGGGGAGGGCTTCCCGCCGGAGACTCCGGCATCTTGAGCAGCTGCGCCACCTCCCTGTAAGATCGAGTGACTCTACGCTTGCCCTCCCAGTGGAAGATGAGGGCGAAGGGATGCCCCCACTGGTAGGAGATGTTGAGGGACCACAGCTTCTCCGTCACCGGCCGGAATGCTCTCCGCCTGCGCAGGGTGTTGGGGGCCAGGTCCTGGAAGATTTGGATCTTGTGGAGGTCATAGGTGAGGTCCGGGTTATCTCTCGCCGCCTTGAGGATGGCTTCCTTCTCAGTGAAGTAGTGGACTCTGGTCAGGATGTCCGGAATCAGGCCTCTACGGCCTGCGGGGCCAGCAACCCGATGCGCACGGTCCAGAGTCGGGGGGAGGCATCTTCGTCTCCCCAAACCTCGTGGAGGAGCTGCGCCACGTAGGTCATGATGTCTGTCCCCTCTCCTTCAAGTGGAACGCCCCGAATACGCAGGTTGTTCCGGCGACTCCTGTTTTCGAGATCCTCCTGTTTGACCTGCAGCTCGATGTTTTGTTCCTCCAGTGCCGCTACCCTCTGCCAGAGCTGCTCCTGGTCCCCCGTGCGCTCATCGACAATTTTCTCAAGGCCATCAACCCTATCCCCCAGCTCAGTAACCTCTTTGCGCAACTCTTTAACACAGGAGTGCACTTCCGAGCGCAGGGAGCCTATCTCTGTCCTGAGTTCAGCCATAAAGGAGGACATAAAGGCCTGGGTCACCGGTGGCGACTCTTCAGCGGGTTGGGAGGAGCTCTCGGTCGGTGCCGTTTCCCCTGCTTTGCCCCACATGGCCACCACAGAGTTGGTCTTGGAGGTCGTTGCTGGATCCGCTTTGCCCCCTCTGGAGCGTGTAATTGTCAGGGCCGCAAACAGGGCCTAGCCGCGCGACCAGTGCGTTAGAGTCCAGCTGCAGCGAAGAAAGAAAGGGGGGGAGTTCGCCGCAGACCGTGTCTCCCACCCCTCTGGTGGTGCCCCCAAGCAGCAAGCCCAGTGCGGCAAGTGGCAGCAAGATAGAGGCCCCCGCAAAGCAACCCAGTCAACTGCGGCGGGCACACTAGGGAAGCACAGGCACAACCAGCAGTAGAGGCCCAGCGGCCCAGGGCAGCGTCCAGACCTTTATGGGAGGGTGAAAGAGCCAGGGGTGTACAGAGCAGCCCTCCCAGGTGAGCCAGGGGTCGAGGTACCAGGCAACACACTGCACCCCCCAGCTCCGCAGAGGCTGTCGTCCGTGGTCACAATCGGGGAGAGCTCCCCTCCACCGCTAGAGGCTCAGGCAGTAGTGCTCCGCCTATCCAGGGGGCCACAGCACCCCAGGCCCCCCCACCCCTCGCCCTCAACTCCATCCCAGGGCCTGCCCTCAGAGCCACAGCCCGCAGTTCTTAGGGCCTAGCGCCAACTCCTGGCCCACGTACAGCTCTCGCCCAGGTCTCCCCTCTCTCAGGGGGACTGTGCAGGGATCTGTCACCTCACTCCTCCCGCCTCCAAGTGAGCCTGTAGGGTCCCCGGTTGTCACTGCCACCCTCCAGTGCCGCTCCGTACCTCACCAGGGTCCCACTGAAGCCAGGGTTCGGGGCCAGTCCCCTCAACAAGTCCAGCGCTTCACTGCCGGCTCCACCTCTACGGTGCAGGGCGCAAAATGGCGGCCACACTCTCCACGCCACCCCCCCAAGCCACCTCCAGGTCCCTCGGAGGTCTCCCCACACCAGCAGGACTGCAGAAAATGGAGGGGGGGGGTGCCGCACCAGAGCGGCCGCTCGCCCAGCAGCTCCGTTCACCACGCCGGGAGGGGGGTCCAGAGGAAGCTCCGAGCCAGGTACAGGCTCTGCCAAGGGCACAAAATGGCGGGCACAGACTGCCCCCGGGTCGCCGGCACTCCTCGGCAGCCCGCAGCGAGACGGAGCGGGCCACGGCCCCCACCACACGCACTATGCCCCCCAGGCAGGTTGCGGCGCACACAGCAGGGTTCCGCCGGGCTCCTCACCACCTCGCCGATCGCGGCAGGGGGGCCTCTCTCCCAGCCGCCTCTGCCGGTCCTGTAAACTGCACCAAGCCCCTCAGGGCGCGCTCATGCCTCCAACCCTGCCGGACCTCTCCCGCAGCTCCGCCGGGGCTCGCCTTTGCTCCTGCCTCCGTAGGCCCCCCTGACCGGGCCCAGTTTACAGCCCGCCGGCGGTGCACACATGCGACCAGTGTGCGGGGATCCGGCTCCAGGAGGCTGTACAAGATGGCGGGCGCGGCCGCCTGCCCAGGCTCACCAGGACACTCGCAGGCCGCCGGAGCACACAGCAGTCCTCTGCGGCGATCTGCCTCTCAGCGCAGGTGCCCCCACTCTCCAGGAACCCCCACATATCACGAGGTCACAGTTCGGCGCCCCAACTCCGCTAGAGAAGGCTTATACAAGCGGTGGGGCACCGGAGCTCTTCCAAGGTGCGTCTCTGCACATCGCCGTCCAGGCCACGCCCCCAACTGCAGCATTTTTATTGTATGGGCACTTTCAAAGGGGCCAAAAATATTGTCTGTGGGTTGACGGAGTACCACATTTGCATCAGGAGGGAGAGGTTTGAGCAGGTGATTGTGGATACATGTAAAGTTGGTAGTAGGGGGAACAACGCATGTACATTGTGTGGACTGAGACTCCTGAAGTTATTGTGAGGGATACTATGCTACCCTGTAAATGAATCCCCTCGTGATTATTATCAACAAACTTTATTCGGGTTTTTAAAAGAAAACCATACATAAAATGATAACATTTTCAAAGTTACAGATTGGCAAATATAATATGTACAAGTTAATCAAAACTCAAGATAAAAATTCATGAATTTCAGTACAGAAGTTAATCGCAGCTTGACCTGAGTCTAACAGCGAACCGTAAAAGTTAAGCGTATGCAAAACAGTGTCTTTAGGGAGGAGTTGTAAAAGGATAAGAGCTGGTCTCACCCTCCTAAAACCTGTTTTTTTGAGAATGGGAATAATAAATAACTTTCTAGGGACAGCACAAAAACTACAAAACATTATAAAGTGCATCGTGTCCTGACGAGACTCACTGTTGCACCTACAGGGCATGAGGCACTGGCCTCTGTGGAAGCCGCAAGGGTGTGCCATGAGGTAATGGTAAAGGTTGAGCCGAAACCGGGTCATTAAAAAATGATTATGGATGCTTTTAAGCCCTAGAAGATAAGGTTCGGTGGTTGGTACAGTTTTTAACACGATGTACATACACACACTAGGCTTATAGAGCTCATTTCCCTCTCTATCACAGTGGCTCATTCCTAAAAAAACACTTAGACCAGAGAAAAGTCACTCTTACATCTGCGCTCAGGGTTAGCGAATAGTTCCTACCTACCCTGGAGAGGCCAACTTTTATATACTGGAGCCATCGGATGCGTGAGACACTGTCAAGTGAAAGGCATTCCCTTAGGATGTCTTTGCTAGGTGTATTTTCTTGCTTAGCCCAAATATTAAGCCACAAAGCCAGGGGACGGAAAGCCAGTACATTTGAGAGGAAAGGCATTCCCAACTCTTTGTGCACGACATAAAACGAAGTGCTTTGTGGGACAGAAAGGGCCCTTCGCAGGAAAGAGTTTTCAGTACTTTGCACTGCTCCTACCCCAATGTGGCCCAAAATCTCACTCCCATAACTAACCTTTGAGATATATTTGTCTTCATATGTCTTCAAAAGAGCCCCTATTGGCTTCCCTCCCCCTCTGCTGGCAAAGTTAAAAACAGCTGCAAAAGCTTTCACTAGATCCCCTTTCTTCCAAGTAAGCAAAGGGCACCAACTCAAGGAACCTGAGAAGTGCTATTACTCAGACTGCCTGTCCTGCTAGAACTGCTGTGACTGCCCCCATAGCGCGTGTCACCCAAGCGCTGGGCCCCCAGGAGAAGCGCTGCGAAGCCTTGCTAGCTCTGTGCTTTGAAGCGCTGAGGAGAAGCGCTGGTGGCCCCACTCACCGCCGCGAACCTTGCCGCCCCGCCAGAGCCTCAGGCGCCGTTCGCGGCCTCTGCCAGCCCAGAAGCGCCGACCTCATCACCCCCACGGTGGCCCCCGGGGGCCAGGAGAGGGCTGCCGAAAATCTTAGTCAGGCCGCAATCTGAGGAGAGGGCCGCGCTAGGCCCTGAAGCCTGCCTCCACCATCACGTGACGGGGGCGTCGTCCTGGATTCCGCCCCCGTCAAACGGCGCACAGCCATTGGCCCCCCACACCGCTGACATCACGACAGGCCCGGGAACCAGCAGCTTCACCATCGGAGGGCTACGGAAGAGCCTGAGAGCCCCTCCGAGCTGTGACGCCTTTGGGGCCGGCCCTACCATCAGCGCGGGCCGTGACGCCCTGCTGTGCCTGCAGCCTCTCACCCCGAGGCCTGCTGACATCGCCGCAAGGGGCCGAGGAGGCCTGAAGAGACCAGGTAACCCCCGGGGATGAGGGGGGAAGGCTATAGGAGGCCCCAAGTTCGCCCCTCCCCTGGGGAATACTGTTGTTGGGCCCCGTTGGCCCTGTGAAATCCTTCCAAAGTACTGGAACTGGGCCGGAGCCCCAAGAGACACCTTGGGGGCCTAAGTTGGTCCAAGTTAACCCCTGGTTGGGGAAAGTAGTTGGTTACAGGCGACTGTTAGACCCTACTACCAGGAGTGTGGTGATTGCCTTACATAATGTTACTCCTGAGTAAGGAAATGTTTATACCTGCCAAAAGAGGAGGTTCACACTGATTTAAGGATGTTGCCTAGTTTTTAATAGAAATGTCTATCCTGGCCTGATGTAATGTTCATGCTGCTTATTTATTGAGAAGCTGATTGCGACCTCATGCACTAGATCTACCCCTGCTAAATGCAATACTGAAGGAGGTTCCCACTAGTGAATTCCTTGCAGGGGGTGATACGATATAATTTTGACAAAGAAGGTATTACCGTGTATTTTCTTACAGGTGCTGACTAGGAGCAAGGCTGATGCCAGGCCTACAGTTATTTACTATTTATTATTTATTTATTTATCTATTTATCGCTGAGAAATGAAAAGTATATTCTTTCAAGGAAATGTGAATTAAGTTAAAGCTATCTTGATTACCTGATTGCCCCAAATGGTCTATCAGCCGTGACCTTAATCCAGATAAAAGTACATTGTTTTAATCAATCCGACTGGTGTGGTCTCAGTCATTGTGTGTGTTACGTGTCTCTGTGGATGTGTGTCCTGTGTGGTCACTTTATTTATTTATATTTTTATATAGCGCAGGATTCGACCCCCGAAGGGGCATCTCCGCACTTGCGCTATTGCTAGAAATGCCCAATCAGGGTTTGTAGTCTGTAAAGCAATTAGGAAGTCGAAAATAAGTATGTTTTGAGAGACTTCCTAAAAGACTGGAAATTAGTATTTTGTTTCAAAGTGAAAGGGAGTGAGTTCCAAAGAGTGGGGCCTTTATACGAGAGAGCTCGACCTCCCTGCCTAGTCCTCCTAATCCTGGGAACCTGAAGTAATAATTGATTGCTAGAACGCAGGGAACGTCCAGGACAATAGAGGTTGAACTTTTCAGTCAGATATTTAGGGCCAGAGCCAAAGAGACTTTTATGTATTGTGCAACAGATTTTAAACTTAAAACATTGCCGAACAGGCAGCCAGTGGAGTTTGTTCAAAAGGGGACGTGAAGGGGTCCTAGGCAAAGCGTTGAGAACCAGTCTAGCCGCGGTGTTCTGGGCCACTTGTAATCTATTGAGTTGTTCCTCATTGGCCGAGATGAGAAGGCCATTACAGTAGTCCAGCCTGCTGACTACAAGAGTCTGGACAAGTGTATTTCTGTGGCTGTCGGGCAGGAATGGAAACACACGCCTTAAAAGTCCAATGACACGAAAACAGGATCCGGTAACCTGACTAACATGTTCTTTAAGCAGTAGTGCCTGATCTAATCGCACACCAATGTTATTTACAGTCTGTTTAGGGCTTGGTACTGGCCCTAAATCCATAGGCCACCATTCTGGAGACCATAGGAGGGGGGCCTCCCCGAACAGCATCACCTCTGTTTTGCCTACGTTGCATTGGAGGCAATTTGAGGCCATCCAGTCTGATACTGCCCTCATACCACCCGCAAAAGATTTTTTTATGGCAGGTGTGAGGGACTAAAAAGGGAACAAAAGCTGGGTGACGTCAGCGTACGACACCGGGATGAACCCATATGTTCTCACAATGTCAGCCAAGGGGGCCACATACACGTTAAAGAGTGTAGGGCTTAGACATGAGCCTTGTGGCACTCCCTTGTTGAGCTCCCTTGAGATGGAATGGAGGGAGCCCAATCTGACCCCTTGTGAGCGGCCTGAGAGAAAGCTCTCCAACCAGGACAGAGCCGCACCTCCTATGCCCACCTCCCTCAGATGACCGAGAAGAATCTCATGTGACACCGTGTCAAAGGCAGCGGATAAATCTAGCAGCACCAGAATCATAGAGCCCCCTCCATCCAGTGCCATCCTGATGTTATCGGTCACGGAGAGGAGGGCGGATTCGGTGCTGTGATTGGGTCTAAACCCAGATTGAGAGTAGTCTAGACCCTCCGCTGCCTCGATGTATTTAGACAAATGTGTGTTCACATGTTTCTCGGTCATCTTGCTAAGGTATGGCAAAAGGGAGATGGGCCGGAGGTTAGAAAGGTCTGTCCATGGAAGTGCCGCGTTCTTTCGAATGGGATTAACCACCGCTTTCTTCCACTCCATAGGCACCTGCCCCTCCCTGAGGGAAAGATTTATAACTGATTGGATCTCAGGTCCAAGCAGGGTACTCACGGAGGCAACCATTTTGGCGGGCAGTAAGTCATCAGGGGACCCCGATTTTATATGACTGATGATGGAGGAAAAATCTGAATCATTGACTGCTGGAAAAGTCATAAGTGAATTATCACCATATGTGGACACTTGAGAAGGAATCGGGATATTATTCCTTTGACTAGAGGCCTTCGTGATTTTATCATAGATCATGCCGATTTTGTTCTCAAAAAACAAGGAGATATCATCACAGAGGGATTGAGAAAAGTCATCTGGACTTTCACAGGCTACCGGTTTTACAAAAGCCTGTAGAATTTTATACCGTTCCTTGGAAGAATTACCCGCCTCAGCAAGCTGCTGGGTAAGACAGTTCTTCCTTGCCAGTCTAATGTTTTTATAATAGTTGGACTGAGCATCTAAATGTGCTTTCTTACTTTCCTCAGTTCAAGTTTTTCTCCAGATTTTCTCGAGCTTTCTACATCCCTGTTTCTCTATTCTAAGTGATTCTGTATACCACACTTCTTGCTTGGAGGTGGGGTACTTCAAAGGGGCCAGCACATTAATTGCCTCTGTAAGGGAGTTGTTAAACTTGGATAAAGCGAGCTCCACATTATCCGTTTCTGTAATAGTTGGTTTCTTCCACACCCTCTGCAGCTCCTCAACTGTTACTTTATGCCACTGTCGCCGCCAAATTGGCGGAAGAGGGGTATTTTGGGGGGGTTTATTCAAGCCCAATAAGGAGAATTCGACTAAAAAATGGTCGGACCAATTTACTTGCTTTGTGAGGTGACACCGTACTTTGGATAAGTTGGAAAAAACTAGGTCCAGGGTATGACCCCCTATATGCGTGGGGCCGCTGTTCTGCATTACTAACCCTAGGGAGGATAGATCAGAAAGCAGGGATAAAGTTTCAGGGTGCATGGGGATATCTACATGAGTGTTAAAATCACCTAGAAGAATAAAATCTTCATTTGCTTTAAAATGCGGAGCTAATAGTTCCAGAAGGGAGAGAGTAAATCTCAAACTGGGTCCCGGAGGACGATAAACTAGTGCTCCTTTCCAGAAGGTTTTGGCGGCTGAGCTTATCTTAAAAACCATAATTTCCAAAAGCGGCCAACACCTTTGTTCTAGTATAGTGACCTTTAAATCCTCTTTGTACATAATAGCTATACCGCCACCTATTTTATCAGGGCGATCTAATTTTAAAATCTTGTAGCCTATGGGGACTCCTAACATTATAGCTGGGACTGTGTGTGGTTTCAGCCAGGTCTCTGTTAGAAAACATATATCCGGCTGCAGCGTATGTACAAGGTCCCATAGTTCAAGGTGATGTTTGGGTAGGGAGCGAATGTTCAGGAGGAAACTTGATGGCAGAACTTTCTTAATATTTACACTGGTGTTAGAGTTAACATAAGATGCTTGAAAGTGACAGTTTATACATGAGAAGGGGCCCTCTGGACATGGCCAAGAATCCTTTGTGCAGCCTACCAGGGGAGCTGTCTGCAAAATGTCTTAATGTTCAGGCTGAGTACCTGATTCTATGTTCCCCAATGAGAGATGGATCCAAATGAGCAGAGCCCATGGCCCCTAGCCCGTCCTGTCGCGGACGGGCGCAAAAGGGCCACTCTTTGGCTACTCTTCGGCGTGTCTTCGGCTGCGCGCGACCGCTGCGCGCTCTAGGAAGGGGCGAGGGCTAAATAGCCCTTCAAGTCCAACCACTAGAGCGCTAACCGCTCCCGTGGTTACAGGAAGTGCCTGGCTCTCACCTGACCCGCCCTCCGCTCAACGGTACTACCTACCATGTCGGACCGGGGCGGTCAGGAATGAAAATTGAGCCCAGGCTTCCCAGCTGCCCTGCAAGCAAGATTCCCCTCCTATTACCTCAGGTTAGGGCGGAATAGCACGATTATAAAAACGCATACTGACAATTGCTTCCGTTTAAAATCGGAACACAATGAGCAACAATTACACCTAAGCTTCGGGTGCCTACCCGCTCGAGCCAAGCTACCACCCCAGGGAACTGGTGACCCCAGTTCCTACAAATACTATACAAATAAATCCATCACATGAAACAAATACACCAGAACCTCTTTTCAATATTCCTCAAAAACAAAACATCACACACACAAGCACAACAAAATCTTCAAAGCGCAATACCTCTTAATACCTACCATCACAAAATACAAACATACACCGACTTTTCACACACCATAAAGGAACAAACTCCAATGCCAAGCTTTCTCTCTTCTACCACACCTAACAAAGATACAGCAACACAGCAACACTCCTCCAAACGCCTCTCATCCATTGGCAATTTAGAACCTTACTTCATGACCCACATGCTGCACCACCACCCCTGACTCCTACTCCTGTCGCCCTAAACAGGCAAACAATATAAGCAATATGCCACACCTCACAACTTCTCTTCCCCATGTCTACTGCACAACAATGTTACACCACAAAAACAACACAGCCAACCAACTCACTCTCAAACACCATCTTCACCACATTCACACGCAGACCCATCAAAATGTCTTCTTAGCATGCTGGATGAGGAAAATGATACAGAACAGCTACACGATTGCTATCCTAATACAGCTAATACCAGCACAAAAAACACACCTGCTAGAAACCCACACAATACTGATCACTCTTCTACAAAACAAACTCTCACTGTAACCAAAGCCCATTCTCTAAACTGTCCACTAATAAATGCTTGGTGCCTCTCTAAAAACAAACTTCACATCTACGACCTTCTAACCGATGCAAAACCCGACATACTATTTGTTAGACCTGTCAGCCCTAGGGTGGTCTTTCCCTATTTTTTTCGCCCTTGGCTCATTTTTTCCCACCTTCTTTTTGTTGGCCTTAGGTCTCCCGGCACCTTCCCATTGCTAATCAATGCTAAGGTGCAGGTGCTCTCTTCCCCCAATATGGCTACCACTGACCCCTGCTACTGCAGCGTGGTCTTTTAGATGCACTCTAGTAGCCAGGAGCTGGCTGGAACCCCTAAACATTGTTGCAATACCAGCCTACCTTCCCTGCCCATAACTAGAGTGAGGAAGCTCCTGAAACCTTCCGGAATAGGGGAGTGGTCACCAACTGCCATCTGAGAGAGTGGTCACCTGACTTGGGACTATAAAAGAAAAGGGAGGGAAACTTTCCAGTCATTTGGGGCATCACCCTACGCAGGAGACTTAGAATGTAGGGCTTAGTCAGGAACCTATACCACTGGGGGTGACAGGGTTTAGGCGCTGCCCACCAAGCTGTGGGAGGAACACTGAACTAACCCACTGATCTGGCCCGGCGGGAGGGGAACCCAGGGACCACCTGAAGTGACCTGCTGAGAAAAGCCTTCAAATCAACCGCCCCCCCTCCTCAAGAGACCAAGAATCTAGAGAACCTCTCTACAAAGGGCGTAGGAACCATCTAGCACCAAGAAGACCTTCTAACTGCCCACAGGACTGCTGGGGGACCAACCAGGTATTAGCGCTGTGTCACCCCCTGCGCTCCCTGTCTCCATCTGGGCCCCCTTTGCTGTTTCGCCACTGTCGTGTGGCCCGTCCTGCCTTGACTGAAATTGAACTGACCTATCTGCCCAGCGCCCTCCTACTGTGCCCCCTGAGAAGCACTGAAATTTCAGAGTCCATTGATGCCCCGGAGCGCTATGGCGGAGCTCTAGCTCCTGAACTGCCTAATTTGTTTGTAGCGCTAGTGGGTCATCAGGCGCTGTGTGCTCCTGTGAAGCGCTGCTTGGGAAGAGCGCTGTGTGACCCGGAGCTCCACCTCGACCCCGCGTTGCCTCAGGGAAGCGCTAGCAGGCCAACTCACTGCCGCAGCCCTCGCCGTGCTGACACGGCCCCGCCGCGCACCAAAGGCCGTCAGACCCCGTAGCAGCCTTGGCACTTCCCCAGTGAGCCTGTCGCTTCCAACTGCAGCCCCTTGGCGGCCCCCTGAGCCAAGAGAGGGCCGCCGCAAAATCTCGTCAGGCCGCGGTATGCCTCGCTGGGTTGAAGCCTGCTCACCCTCGTCACATGGTGGGGGGAACGCCGGCGCGTCACTGGCCACGCCCCCACCTTGCCCGGACTGCGGATTGGTCCGCGAGTTCGCGCCCCTAGCCTGCCGCGCTGCTATTGGCGGCTGGCTCCACATCCTCCGGGGGCCGCGATCCAAAGGAGATAGTCAGCGGAGCAAGCCTGAGGCTAGAGGGAGGCCCGAGAAGAGCGCCGGAGCCGCGCGGGCCTCCCCTGACTGGCCTTCACACCCCCTCATCTGGATCTGCGCAAGGGCTTAAGAAGAGCCGAAGAACACCAGGTAATTCCCCTGGGGAGGAGGGCAGAAGACTCGGAGGACAAGCGGGCCCCTAGGAGTGGAAGGAGGGCCCCGTGTTCGCTCCTCCCCTGGGGAAGACTGTGGCCGGGTCCCGTTGGCCCCACAAGTACTGTAACTGGGCCAAGGCCCCAAAAGGCACCATGAGGGGACCTCAATTAAGGAAAGTTAACCCCTGTCTAGGGGGATAGTTAGTTAAAGTCTGCTTTCATGGGAAGCCCATTGTTCTTGTCTCTACCCACCAGAAGAGTTACACTTCTTTACGTATCGTTTTTGGCCTAGTGAAGAGAATGAAAAGTTAAGGCCTGCTCACTCTGGTTACCGGGATTGCATCTCCTTGCCTAAGAGAAATGCTCATGTTACTTTGATGCGTGGTTTATTAGTGCCTAAAGAGATACCTAGTGCTGAGTAATGACATGTTTTACTCCTATCCTGCTGAAAGGGTTATTTCTAATGAAATGTTTTTCTCCTATACTGTAGCGAGGTTTACCTTTGCCTAAGTAAATGCTGACTAAATGCTTTGCTACTGAAATGTTACTCAAATGTCTCTAAAAGAAATTCCTTGCAGGTGCTGTCTAGGAGCAAGGCTGAAGCCAGGCCTATAGTTATTGAATATTGAATATTTATTTATTTATATATTTATGGCTGAGTGATGACAAAAATGCTCTTTTTAGGAAATGTGAATGGAGTTAATGCTACCTTGATTACTTGATTACCCCGAATGAACTATCAACCGTGACCTTATTCTAGATAAAAGTACCTTGTTTAATCCATTTCACTGGTGTGGTCTTAGTCATTGTGTGTGGTACCTGTCTCAGTGGTTGTGTGTGCTGTATGGTCACTTTACACCTAAGCTTTCGGGTGCCTACCGGCTCGTGCCAGTCTACCCCCCGGGAACTGGTGACCCCAGTTCCTACACTATTCATAACTGAATCATGGTTGGGAGGTGATATGGCTCCATTCCTGCATGAAGCCGTTCCTCTAGGCTATCAAACGAACACCGAAAATCGTATAGGCAAAAAATTAAGTGGTCTAGCTGTTGTGTTCAGACAAACATTACATATCACTAAAGTTGATGACATCACCATAAAGAATTGTGAGGCTCTTCTCACCAGATGCAATCCTACACCGTCTTCCTCCTGTAACTTCCTGCTCCTTTACATACCTCCACCCAGCAAGGCGACATTCCCAGACACACTTCTAGACACAATTTCAATACACTCCAACCTATGCGTTCTGGGTGACCTCAACATTTGGGTCCAGTGCTCACTACGCCACTGGAGTCAAGCTATCCTGGCTGAAGACGGCTGATAGCCAGAAACCGGTCAGAGGATGCTTGATTCCGGTCCAGGGAAGACATGGCTTGGCAGTTCGGGTTGTACTGTTCCCATGACGCACAGGGTCAAGACTGATTTGCATATGGGCATGTCTGAACTGGGGTGGCTTGGTGAGCAAAATAACGATGGATTAAACCCAGATCTATGACTTGAGGTGAATGTTTTGCCATTGTGCAACATTCTGTCCATCATCTTGTGTGTTTTGCTGTTCACCCTATGTGGGAAGGGTATGCCCAGATATGGGTCCCGTGCTCACTGCGCCACTGGAGTCAAGCTATCCTGGCTGAAGATGGCAGATAGACAGAAACTGGCCCTAGGATGTTTGATTCCGGTCCAGGGAAGACCTGGCTTGGCAGTTCGGGTGGATTGTTCCCATGAGGCACAGGGTCAAGACTGATTTGCATATGGCCATGTCTGAACTGGGTGGCTTGGTGAGCAAACTAACAATGGATTAAACCCAGATCTGTGACTAGGGGTGAATGTTTTGCCATTGTGCAACATTCCAGCCATCATCTTGTGTGTTTTGCTGTTAACCCTATGTGGGAAGGGTATGCCCAGATGTGGGTCCCGTGCTCACTACGCCACTGGAGTCAAGCTATCCTGGCTGAAGATGGCAGATAGCCAGAAACCGGTCCTAGGATGTTTGATTCCTGTCCAGGGAAGACATGGCATGGCAGTTCGGGCTGGACTGTTCCCATGAGGCACAGGGTCAAGACTGATTTGCATATGGCCATGTCTGAACTGGGGTGGCTTGGTGAGCAAAATAAAGATGGATTAAACCCAGATCTGTGACTGGGGGTGAATATTTTGCCATGGTGCAACATTCCGTCCATCATCTTGTGTGTTTTGCTGTTCACCCTATGTGGGAAGGGTATGCCCAGACGAGGGTCCCGTGCTCACTACGCCACTGGAGTCAAGCTATTCTGGCTGAAGACGGCTCATAGCCAGAAACCGGTCCTAGTATGTTTGATTCCTGTCCAGGGAAGACATGGCTTGGCAGTTCGGGCTGGACTGTTCCCATGAGGCACAGGGTCAAGACTGATTTGCATATGGCCATGTCTGAACTGGGGTGGCTTTGTGAGCAAAATAACGATGGATTAAACCCAGATCTGTGACTGGGGGTGAATGTTTTGCCATTGTGCAACATTCCGTCCATCATCTTGTGTGTTTTGCTCAACATTTGGTTTGACAAACCCAATATGACCCATCGAAAACAATAATTACTAGCCTAGGCGCACTGAACCTGCATCAGATTGTCCACAAACCACACACATCGCCAGACATATCCTAGATGTCATTTTTGCTAATACTGAACTAGTTACCTTTCAAACTATAACTCCGATCACATGGTCCGACCACCACTTGCTTGCTTTCCAACATAAAACAACACTAAGCGAATCACCTAAAACTACCTTACATCCATCCACCTATTCATTTAGAAACACAACTAACATCCAGTACAAATCTGGAAACAATACATTCTGTTCAAAAACTATATAAGTGGCTACAGGAAGCTTTTGACATCCTGATACAACTCAAAACCACTCAACAGAACAAAAGAAACAAAGCTCCTTGGAGGAACATAGAGATAAGAAACATAAAACAATAAATTAGAAAGCTGCAACGTACCTGGCTCAAAACAAACGCCAAACAAGACAAACTTCACCTACATAAAATTAACAGATTATACAAGTCAGCTATCAAAAAAGTTAAAAAGATACTATTCAGACAGAATTCAAACTGCTAAATGTGCAAATAAAGAAATCTATCAAATACTTAATTTCGCAAATCAAATTGCCTTGAAGAAATTCATCCTGTTACTCAAGATTTCACAGACAAACTGGCAAATCATTACACAGACAAAGCAGACACACTGGACTCGTACTTAAAACAGAGACAAAGCACCAGCACTAACCCTTGTACAAAACAACAACCCAAGAGTACTATAACCCAGGCTCTCCGTTCCTTCCCTACGGACGCGTGTCCACCACAAACTTTCAAGACAATTCTTTTATCAACCTCTGCTTCCACTTCAGTAAAAAGAATCATCAACGATTCCTTAACTACCGGACTATTTCCAGAAGAACTCAAAAAGTCACACATACGCCCTTTACTGAAAAAAAAACATCAGCTGAACCATGACAACTACAGACGCACTACAAATCAACCTTTCCTGGGAAAACTGATAGAAAGAGCAGCGTTTGCCCAGATGTCATAATTCATTGAAGAAAATGCTATATTTTCAGACTTCCAAACGGGATTCTGTCCGGGCAGAGGCACAGAATCTGCCCTCCTTGCTATCGGGGATGACCTAAAGAATACAGTATACCTCAACGGGGTTGCTGCACTACTCCTCTTGGAGCTTTCAGCTGCCTTTGACACAGTTGACCATGACACTCTGAAACATAGACTCTATGAAGCCGGCATAGAGGGGACTGCTCTAGACTGGATCGCGTCCTACCTTCGTAACAGAACTAATGTCATCCACACCCCACTTTTCTCATCCAAACCGTACTCCTCAAAAGTAGGGGTCCCTCAAGGCTCTATCATCTCACCCATGCTTTTCAGCATCTTCATAAAGTCATTACCAGTATTGATCAATTAATTTCACCTCATGTGCTATAACTATGCAGATGACACACAAATACTCCTTCAACTGAAGTTTCCCCAAAGGCACTGGAAAATCCTCAATGTTCAGTTGTCTCAGAGCTGTGGATCAGTGGATGACTTGGAGCCATCTCAAATTGAATGCTTCCAAAAACGAAAAAACTCACATGTGGCGATTTAAATCATTATGACCCGCTTTCCTCATGGCCTGATGAACTGGGATCACCGCCTAATGTCTCAAAGGAATGTAGAAACCTTGGAATTACCATGGACTCCAAGCTATCAATGAATACCCAAGTGGACAAACTAGCAAGATCAAGCTTTGTCACTATAAAAACACTGCAATGAATTTTCCCTCATTTGAGATTTCCACACAAGATCCAAACACCATCTCCCTTGTTTTGTCCAATCTCGATTACGCCAATAACCTCAACCACGGATCCCCTTTAACGACCATCAAAAGACTACAACAGATACAGAACTGGGCTGCCAGACTACTCTTGCATATCAAACCGGGAGACCACTTCTCACCTGTCTTGAAAGCCCTGCATTGGTTACCGGTTGCCAGAAGATCCATGTTCAAGCTACTTTGTATCACCCACAAAGCACTATATGGAATGGGACCGCTCTTCATCAGGAGTAAAATCACCAAACACATTCAACAAAGGAACATCTGCCTTACAGGGGCATTGTGCCTCAAAATCCCAAGATACCAGCAAAAAACATGGGTGGCACATCCTTCTCTGTTCAAGCAGCCAAACTATGGAACTCTTTACCCCCAACATAAGATCCACTGACAACCACCTTATCTTGAGGAAACTACTCAAGAATTTGCACTTCCCAAACGAAGCACTATACGCAAAGAGAAATTTACAGCATATCCCTCTGTATATAAGCATTTATCTCACTATAGATTTGTACCTATCTTTGTGTATTGCGTTGTATGAACATGTAGAATAATTATGTTATTAATAAAAAATGTTTAAAAAAATTAAAAATCATCTTTGGTCTACATGTACTTTCTTCCATTGTGCATCTATGTACCTTCCCTGTACTTGTATCTGTGTGTCAATAACTTTTCTCCTGAAAAATCATATCCATAATTAGTCACGAAATACATGTGCTTTATACAATGTGAAACTGTTAACTTTACATCGTGCTTTTAATAGTGCCTCCATTTGAGTACTCATGCTCGCATTTTATAAGTATTTTCTTGTATTCTCCAAACATGTTTTCCCTCATACACTTAATGTTCAAACATGTTGAATTCTTCCCGCTTTCGCATTGTACATTGCACATGTATTTCGGGACTAATTAGCTTTCAATGTTTTTTATGTGTTTCATCACAATATATATACTTCTCGGAAATAATGATGTCTCAGGTTTATTATGCCAGCGTTAATGCACTATCAAAACTCAGGCATCTGTCACACGTGACAGGAGCTTTCGTCTCCTTCTCCGGTAACCGACGCATGGCCTTGCGAGTCTTTCAACTCTGGCCATTAGCGCATGTCCTCAGTAACCTTTTCCTGCGGCCTCCGGTATTTAATTATCCTTCTGGAGGGGCCACGCTTGCAATTCATTTGTTGCTGAGACACCGAACTGTGAGGACCCCTGTCTTCAGGTAATTAACCACACAACTCGCGGCGTAATTGTAATGTTTTTACAGCTGGCTGCCTTTCCTTGCCAGCATGACTAAGCATTCGGACATTTACTTCACAGACCGCTGATCGCCTTGAACCGTGATTAATACACGGACCACGATGGCGCCCCCACCTTTACAACTTTGCCCAGGCTTCATTCCTGAATAACACTGCGGTATGTCTGATCAGCACTGTAACCGACGTATACGCTATCCTTGATGCCGGTCAAGTACTTAAGGCATTTGCTCCCCATCTTTCCTCCTTAGTTCATTAATCTCCTTGATGGTTACCCCAAATGGAATTTACTAGTGAATACGACATGGCTTGATGAACTCATCCATTGGCTTCTCACCACATGCGAAGGGTAAGCCTTACCTTTTTCAACCACGCGCACTGCTTCTTGATGCGCACCTTTACATACAGCAACGGACCTGACCCAAGCTTTTATTCCCATTAGGCGACTTATCCACCTTCATCCAGGTTGCCCCACACCACCCCAGTCCTGAAGAAGATCCGCACGGCTGTGGTTGTGAAATTCCCTTGTGCCCTAAGTCAGATCGAAACGTCGATGCTCTTGGATAGGCCTAGACTTACCCTTTTGTGTCCTCTATCATGCAAATTTTGAATTTTATTCTGCAATTTTACATATGACTTCAATTGTGTACAAATACACGTGGAGCCAGGCTGCTTATGACGGTGAATGACAACCGATCATAGTGTTTTTGAAAATAATACGCATCTCTTGTTTTCTCCTATGTCACTGATTTCTTTCCTTCTTAACACTGAGCACTCCTCATCCTATTAGCACGTTCCCCCTTTTGGAGCAACCTTTACTTAACCGGTAATTCTTGAATATTACCTGTCTCTTGAACATTACTTGAGTATTCACCAGAAAAAGTAGTACATTAAATTACTTGGTGAACATATATTTTTTGGTCTGTTTTGTCTGTTTATCCTTATGTATGACTGAGTTTTTGAAATGTACAAGCAGATATAAACCAGGCTTTCCTGTAGTACCAGAGGTCTGTATACCAGGCTGTGTTGGGAGTGCAAGCGCCTCAATTAGAGTATTTGAATAGACTGTCGATCCCCAGACTTAACCCCCTTCAGGGACATACACCAGATGAAACCCTGACCACTGAGGAAATTGGCTTCATGATTGACTAGATTGGGTGCAACAAAACTCCTGGGATGGACGGGTTCCCGGTGGACTTTTACTTCACCTATAGAGCAACCCTCACTCCAAACCTACTCCCAATGTACCAACAGGCCCGGCAGGAGGGCACATTGCTGGGATCCCTCTGGGAGGCTATGATATTGGTACTGCCTAAGCCGAAGAGGGACCCCTTGGAGCTATGCTCCTACTGGCCACCGTACACCGACCACAAGATTCGCAGGAAGGTCCTTGCAAACAGGTTGCTCCCCTGCCTCTCTACATTGGCACCAAGACCAGAATGGTTTCGTACCTGGGAGAAAAATGTGTCTAAACCTATGGCGCCTCTGCAGCTGATGGAAGAGAATCTTCAAGAATTTGCCTCCATAAACAACACTCTCACTAGATATAGAGAAGGCCTTCGACACCCTGGAGTAGTTTTATTTAACGAAAGTGCTGATGTGCATGAAACTAGGTGCAGAAATACTGCACTTGATAAATCGATGACCCGCATCCGGACAGGCAGAGATCTCAGTTTCTTTTGAAGCATGTGGCAAATATACCTGCTATCGATTACTTTCGCCCAGTCATGGACCTGTTCGCTGGCCAGTTTCGTTCGCAGGACCCAGCAGTCCGTATACCAAGTGGGCCAAATTGGGAGGTCATTTCACTGTATGCTGATGACACATTTGTGTACCTCAGGAATGTGCAGGCGTATCTACCTCAGGTGATAGAGGTTCTAGATGATTTTGGTAGGGATTCTGGACTGAGGATAAATTGGACCAAATCCAGCTTATATCCCATGCGCAAACTCACAACTTAGAACAGGAAGTGCTGCCCCAATTAGCACTAGGGTGGCACCCTTACATCTTCAGGTATTTAGGGGTGAATTTACTACACCGAACAACAACTTATACAGGGCAACTTAGGTGATGTCCAATGTTTGCAGCTCCCTGTCACTTGGGGGCTCCCTGCCACTATCGACCCATGGGTAGATTGGAAGTTGCAAAAATGCTGTTAATACATTTATACTGCTTCTCGACCCCCCCAGTTTACCCGCCGCGGCGCTTCTTCAGGAAATTGGACTCTGTTTCTGTTTTTATGGACTTAATCTGGGGAGCGGGCCACAAGAGAGTCGCGCTTCGCAAACTATACTCTACCTTGGAACGGGATAGGGGATGTACATTTAAAAGACTAATAAAGAACTACAAACTACTGTGTGACTTGAAGACGATTATTTCTCAATACAGCCCTTGTTTGTGATCTTGTTACCGTTCTCACATTATCATCCGCAGTAGAAGAAATGGGAGCCAGGGGTGTTTGATCACAGAAACTCATTTGCATACAAAGGGGGGTGAAAGCCTGTTCACAAAGCACAACACAACTTGTTTATGTAAAAGTTTATGTAAAAGTTTGCACATTGCACAGGGAGTGTGATTCACATAACAGTGTGGGTATTGTATGCAGGAGCGAGCAGTCTTAGTTGCTGAGATATGAATCTCTGACAGGTGGATCTTTAGCTCTTTCAACTGTTTGAGAGAGGGTGGCAGACTCAAATTCTGGGGGCATAGACACCAACAGCTTCCCTCATAATCCTTGATTTTTGCATCTACAGGTGGTGCAGATGCCACCTAAGAGAGTAACCTTTCCAGCTAGGTAGTGTGCTTTCTGAGTCAACCTGCTTTGCTTTTCCCAAACTTTGGTCAGCAAAGGTAAATGTGTCTTCTACTCAAGTGTTCTTAGCTCGCTTTTGGTAACGTGGCTTGAGCAGTATGGCCTAAGGCGCGCTCGAAGGTAAAGCAAAACAGTGGAAGTCACAAATTTCAATACAGTTTATTAAAAATAGACAAGGAACTGTAAGATTCAAACCAAGTTTAGAGCAAAAAGAATATTTAATAATTATTCAGAAGCAAAATCTAAAGGTGGGCTGTGATTTAAGGATTATTAATTAGCAAAAACAACTGTCAAAACCAAACAAAAAGATAAATAAATTAAAAAAAAAAGCAGATCCACTGAATCAATCAGGAAGTCACATACAAAACTGTAGCTGACTTCGGTAGCTATGCTCGAGAGGACAAAGTTAAGTTTAGTCTCTGGTGATGATTAACATTGGAATTTGAAGCAAGGTTTTTGGCTGAATCAGTCTCAGAAGGTGGCGAGCTGCACAGAAGTGGCTTGAAGTGCAAAATTCCCGCAGAGTAGAGTTGGGCTATCAAGTTGAACCTGAATCCACGGCCATCAACATGCAGGAAACTTCAAGCAGTTACAACAGATGCGAAGTCTTCAGAGGTTCCAAGTTATGGAGATGGTTCAAGGTTGAGGATAAGAGCCAACGCATGGAACCTGGCAGGCCTGAGGCATGGTTAAAGGGATAGCAGGTTCCATTTGAAACAAAAAGAAGATGGAAAGAGGCCACTTGTGTGGATCTTTGTAGTACGAGGCTGTGTCCCATTGGAACAGAAGTCATTAGGACTATTTAGGGTAGAGCCAAGAATAGTTTGCATATGGCTGGCCTCGTCTGTAGTTACACAGAGACTAGAGAATGATGTTGCGGGATGTTGCCGAGATTAACTACCAGTTCATCCATCACCTTTAGTTTTTCTCAAAGATCAGCCCTACGTGGTACAGAACAGAACAGATGTTGGTCCCATAGAGACCTACGACAAAGGGACTCCTGCTGCAGCTTCCTGGGGAGGCTCGTTAAGGTTGGAAACAGTTTGAGGTTATATGCATTCCAGATCCTTGGGGGCGTGGCCTCAAAGTTCAGGATCAAATGGCCTTTGTGAGTCAGAGCCATGGCTTATTAACACTCAGGGAGCAAAACACGCTGAATGGAATGAGGCCACAAATAGTTACAAAAGAATGAGGTTAATTCAAGCATTTCCATCCCACGCTGTTTTCTTTTCTGAGTAGACAGTTTGTTGGACAATCAATGGAGCGGTGTCTTTGTGGCTGCTTCATGTAAATGTTTTGCGATGCTGAAAGCTCCTCCTCAGGGCTTACAGTGAGCACCTTTTATTCTCTCACATTGTCTCTCTTATGTAGAAAGGTTACATTTACAACTGAAGTTTTTGTCACATTGAGAGCACGTGCAATTTTCTTTCACGTTGTGGGTTCTCTCTTGTTGAATGAAACTGAATCTCCAGTAGCCGCTTCCGAGGCCTTTAGAACAATGACAACGTTTTTAAGTTCTTGCAGGTTGAGAGAGACCAGATTTCTGGCTGAAACTTTTCCAGCATTCAGAGAGCTGATAAGGTCTTTCCCCCGTGTGAGTTCTCTCATGTCTAGTGAGAGTTGTTTTATCACTGAAGCTTTTTTGGCATTCAGAGCACTGATAAGGTCTTTCCCCAGTGTGAGTTCTCTCATGGTGAGTGAGAGTCTTTTTCAGACTGAAGCTTCTCTGACATTCAGAACACTGATACGGTTTGAGCCTGAATCTGATTTCTGATCGTGTACTTGTTTATGTTACAACTCAGCAATAAATTCTAAAATACATTTCAGATGCTCTTCTTAACATATGTATTTAACTAATGATAGTTTTTACCTGGAGATCATATTCCTACCTTTAAAGGCACCTATCTCACTTGTCTTATTAACTTTTACTGTGGAGCCCCTTGTATTTACTAAGATGCTACTCATAGATTAATTTTCTCCAAGTTAATCCCGGATGAATTCTCTCAAGTTTAATAACTTTAAATCTCATTTAGTGACTCCAGTTTATCACATTTGAATTTGGAGTTTTAAAAGCACTGATAAGGTCTTTGGGCTTTAGTGTTTGCCTGTAAGGTATGTTTGTTCATACAAGTAATGACAGATGATTAGGGCATGCCAGGGTGGTTTATGAATTATCAATAGCGTAACACTGGCCCCTTTTATACTTTCTGTCAGTATATGCTTATTTGCTCAGTGGCTAAGACAGGTACATGATCTACTTTGGAGTTACAGGACACTTTGAAACCACTCGGATCAAACTCAAGAGACAGAGTTGGCGGGGGAAAGGAAATGATAATCCAGCATCTTTGCAGTAACGACATCTGAGAAAGCGTATTTACAACGACTTTCTTTTAAATAATCTTTTCTTTCCTCTTGTCTCCAGGAGACGGAGACAAAAGCTTGCGTTTGTAAACCGAGGATATTATTCTTTTCGATGAATCTGTCACATCACAACACGTCTACGGATGCTGATCTGTTGGGGAGGGTTTGGGTCTCCATAGCATTTCTCATAAAACTTCAAACAGAATTTACAGAACTGAGTTTTCTCAAGTGCACTGCTTGTCGATCAATTGCGGCCAATTTTCTTTTCTCCTTAATCTCAGTTACTGACACTTGGTAAACATTGATGGTCCTTTTACTTTAGGGATTTGACAACTTTCACATTCACCAGTTTCTTCCGCTCCAACATCCTCACCATTCCTGGCACATAGAATGTGTTTCTTCTCTAGTGCTCGAGAATGTTTTAACTTTCCTTTAAATAATCCTTTTTGTTGTGTTTCTCTAAATGTAAACCTTCTTTTTTCTGTTCATGCTTCTGGTACCTGTAGAGATTGTAAATGAACACAAAGAAAAAATATTTATGACCTTATACTTTGCACAAAGAAAGTATTGACAAAAACAAGATAGGAAATCATAGTGGTGAAACAGCTCTGGGACACTATGTAGATCGGGAGCTTCGGATCACTGGAACTCAAGCATGTGAACGTATTTTAATATTTAAGAAAGAAACACAAGTTGCACATATATTGTGACACATATTCTCAGAAGCAGCCAACACTATCAATGTACAATTTCTGTGGCAAAGGCTGGAATCACAATGAGATATTTGTAATACTTTTAATGAATTATCAGATGTTATTTACTCCCCTGCCTTCCTAGACTGTTAATCTATTCCTTTTTCCAGTGATCTAGGAAGGGACACTTTATTGAAGGAAGGAATTAGCCTTGTTGCACTCAGTGCTTTAAATGCCACTGTAGACTGACGCTGTGTCCAGTTAGCTCAGTGGAATTCACCCTTTCAAATTGTGCGGAAGATAAGGACTTACTTGGTGGCTCAGAACTCATCATGCTCCTCCGGCAGGACCCAGGCACTGCAACACCTGAAAAAGAGAAAAAAACAGCACAACAGTAAAGGAAACGAAAAGGGTCTAGAAAAGAAAACCACAAAACAGAAGAAAGAGAAAAAAGGCTATCTTCCACTCTCACCACATGTTCCAGCCCAGGAAACTCTGCAGCAGATGCTTGTGAACCCATAAGATACTTCTAAACACAGCGCCCCCAAGGTCAGCACCAGGTGCGACTCCACCGGTTGTAACACACTAAAGCAAGCCCTGTGTGCATGTGTGTCCACGCACATGTACTGTGTCTTTTCCTTGTAGTAGACACGAAAGAAAAGGGCAGTTTAGCGGGACGTAAAGAGATGTAAGTCAGATCCAGAGATGAAAGATGCTGAAAGAATGGACAGAGGGAGGATAGTATCACGTGATGTAGAGGAGGAGACAAATGTGAGCATAGTTAAAGAACTGCTGGGCAAAACTGACCTAAAAAGGAATTGAACCTGCACTACACCCCTCAACATGTTCCAGGAGGAATGTGGCTCCATCATATTATTATCAGAAGTTTGATAACAACAAGAATAGTGTACAGAGGGAGTCAAATGTTGAAGTTGAAGAGACAAATAAACATAGATCAAGAAAGGGAATAGAGAAAGAAGAAACAGGGGAAAAGGAAACTTAAGAGTTATAGGAATTCTTACCTGACAGTTATACTTTATTTTGTTCCTCCGAGGGTGGCAGCCACGCTGCACTACCTGGTAATCCCAGAATACCTTAAAAGGAAGTAAAGAAATAATTTTGCGTCAGACGACAATCACACATCATCCCATTTTACAAATAACCGTCCTGAACTTCCAAAACAAACAAATCTCTTGTTCTCTGGAGGCCATTGTCAAGCAACTCTGGTTATGAATAAATACTTGTTTTTGGTACAAGAGCCATGATCCCCTGCTGTAAAAGGTCTCTGTGAATATGGAGTGCACCCACAGTCTCAGATAACAAACCCTTACAACACAGTCCACATCTTCATAACCCCCATCTTTCCATTTACAGACCATGAAACTTGCAAATCAAAACAATCTGGTTCACAAAAGGCCTGTTAAAGTCCTTGGACATAATTCTGCCCCGTTAATAAATCAGTCAACCAGAGTCTTATATTTATACAAACCATGCTCTCAGAGCAACAGCAATTCAAGCTCAAGCTGATGCAGAGTTTGAATGCTTAGCAATGTAAGCAACAAGGCTTCAATGTGTTGGCGCCTTTTATTGATAAATTATCTGAAGGGATGATGCGGAGGGTCAGTGGCTGATGAGTCCCACAGACGGAGACTCAAGGGCTTGAGTTTGGAATAAATCCTTTGCAAGACTAAGCTTAGAACATTGAACTGTTGAGGTAGAACCAGGGGCTGACTTCAGCCTCCTTTCACTGCTATTGCTGTGAATGTTCAACAATTAACCGCCATGGTCCTGCATGCAGCTGTTAACTGTTGAACATTCACAGCAACAGATGTGAAACAAAGGTTTCGGAGTACCAGAGGTGTTTCAACCCCCTCGGTCTCCGGGACACTGTTGCTTTATTAATTAACACATTCTGCCCTCGTGGGGCAAACATTGTAATGACCATACAGTCAGCCATAGCAGGCAATACTGCCCATTAAAGGACCGTTCCCTTGGTAAAGGCCCTTGCCTTTGGCTTTGGAGTTACAGCAAGGTGTAAGGCCATATTAAAGATTTAAAATAATTACTGAAGGCATAAACATGGTTACTCAGTCACATAAATAATTATCATAATATTTGCAGGAGAATCACATAAAGGTAACCTCTAAAGTATATCAAAAGACATACTCAGAAATAACTCTAGCTGTAAGGTCAATAGACAGACCACCACAACAAATGTGTGCCAAGAAATAAGAAAATCTTTTTCTATAATATAAAATAGCAAACTGACATAGAACCTGCTTAGTTCAAAATCCACGAAAAGTTCTTAAGTACAAAATCAGTAGGAGGAGTGACATGTAGTCTGTTGGCATTGAACGTTGTATGTTCTACCATACAATACATCAACATGGGACAACAATAGAATTACTTTAGCTCAGGTCCTCTACTATCCACTTGTTTTTTAATTCCCAGGATTGGAGAGTTACATGAGCTCCAGATCTCTTCTTTTAGAATGCGCTGCTCAATCACTTTATCAAGAACGGGTAAAAGTCCCTCCTCTGATTCAGGTGTGCAGTTGTACAGAGGAGTGTGTGGACACACTGCATTTGGTTCACCGTGATTTAAGCTGGCTCTGCACTTTCAATCAATCCAGATTTCTTTCTTGTAAAATTCCAAGCCTCTTGATTTTTCGTGCAATTTAAATCTGGAGTTAAATACTCTCTTGTAAAGCCTGGGAACAAACTAACTTACGAGCTACCGAATGTAATATAGAGTCTTCACATTGTGTTTGAATACTAACACCATCCGGTGTACAGTAAATGCCGCAATTTATTTTACAAAGTTATTCCCTAACATAATCACAGTTTATGTTTCTGGCCATTCATTTATGGCCCAATTTGTACGGGAACATTTGCTGGCAGCTTATTAGTTGTTTATTAGAAATGCCTACAACTTGGATTCCTTTCCTAAGAGGGGTGGGTTGGGCGCTCCCGTAAGTCTGACGTGGAACAGGAGGCACATTTATTGATTAAAAGTGATGCTGGATTCCCATTTACTTCTTCTACAAAAGAGCCACTCGGGGTGACCTCTATGACTGCACCAAGCATGCAACCCTTCTCACGTCTCAGGCACCGTCATTGTGTCTGATTCAGTCCAGTAGAAACTCCTAGTGTAGATGCAAGTCGTGGAAAATTCTTATTAATCACTGAAGGATTTTGTTGAAATCCTGAATTTGTTGAGAATTTGGCATTCTATTCTGTATTGGGCTGGGGGGCCATCGGGACTGAAGGTATGTTCCAATTTGACTGCCTATGATTCTTCATGCTCGTCACAGAGGCCAGTGGTCTGAGACCATTGGCTGTGACATCCCATTCTGTGCCATTCGAATCATATTACCGTTTCCCAGTTTGCTGCTAGCATGGCAAGCAGTGTGTCTTATTCTGCACATTATTAATATTTTAGGTATTTATATCGCCATGGTTAGTAAAACTGATACCTTGAGAAATCAAAATTCTGGATGCAACACTCAAAAGAAAGGCAGACACGAAACCAAAAGCGTCCTCTTCGGTCCGGTCTCCGACTTTGCTATATTGTGTAAATCTGCACTAATTTGTTTCGCTCTCATCATTTTTGATCAATAGACTTGCTTAAACCTTTGTCTTTAAATTAAATGATTAACTCTTTATACTTTTGCATAACAATCTTGGGTCATTTTGGGGCGCTTCAATCTGTGGCTCTTCAACTGGCCACTTTACAACCAACTTTAATTCATTCCAGGAATCACAATAAATTCAAAGACAAGATTCAAACCCATCCACAGCACCTTCCTACAGTTACAATCATCTCCACCTCCAAGCACCACTTTTCTGGTTGCTTCTAAGCGTGTAGAAATTTGTTGCGAATGTATACATAACAGCTCTCGACCATGGCACATGCACATACGCTCCTTCATGCCCTTCTCAATGGAAACTCTTTTACATCAACTGTTTCCGACTCTGAACCACATTCGTCAGCTTTCTCTATTTCTATACTTTTCCTTTGTGTTTTTCTCCCCTTCATTGTCCATTTGTTTGTATTATTTCTTCTCATCATCCCAATCTCTTATTGTACTTATTAGTTCTCTCAGATGTATTCTTAATGGTACAATTGTCACACTTCATATTGCTGAATTCACATTATGCTCTTTTGATAAATCCTCAAGTTTCTCATAAGCGTCAGATGCACACTTTGACGTTTCCAAATTCAAATATTTCAATTCTTCTTCATTATACAACATTGTCATCTCTGAGTCAATCATACCATTTATAATTTCTTCTAATGAATTTATTTTTCTTAAAATATCAGTTTCTTTTGTTTGCTCCACTGAGGCAACTGGGTAACTGAGCTAGATCCTGCTTCATCTATCCGTACACTTAGCTCTCCTGCACCTTTCTCTACAATTTGCATTTCCATACGAGCCTCATTATATAATATATAGTGGCGGTCCCTCTCAGCCAACAAATCATTTAGAAATTCTCCTTCTTCATAACCCCTCTCCTTCTCTCCCATCTCTTTCTTTTTGTCATCCTTGTTGTTGTTCTTTCTTATCAGCATTTTTTTTTCTTTTGTCTAAGTCATCAGTAATGAAAGTAAAATCACACATGGCTTCTATAACCTCCTCCCTCTATGTTTTTTTCCATAAACTCACCCTTGCCTCCAGCCAATGGTTTATGGTCGTTTTAACCTGACCTTTCAACATTTTGTTATGTTGCTTCTCATTCGCTACAACATCCCACAGTTAGAAATTGGGGTTTTGGTTGACTGGGGTGTAAGCCCTGTTCAAGCAGCAACCACAATCCTAGTCAGAGTAAGGGACGCTTTCCCTCACCAGTAATGTTGCAAGTGCATTCACATTGTAGAGATTTGGAGAATGTAATGTCCTCCTCTTGTTGTCACTATTATGTGCATCAATAGAGCGTAGTGAACCTGATTTCAAAACATCACATTTAGTAAAGTCTATGAAGGATACATCACCGTTTGTGTGCACCTTAGAGCCTCAATAAATGAGGCAGCGAGACTCATCACTGGCTCGAAAAGAAGCTCCCACATTTCCCCAGACCAAAAATCTCTAAATTGGCTACCATTTGAAGCCAGAATTCACCTAAAAATTGAATGCATGACCCATAAGGCTATACATCACAAGACTCCCAGCTACCTAGCACAGAAGCTGACACTATCTGGTGGGACAAGATCCTCAAGAAGTGCGTAAAACCTGCTGTTGAAACCACATAGATTCAACAAAAAGAAAACATCCAAACCTTCTCTGAGATGGCGCGCAGGATATGGAATAGTCTCCCCTAGGAAACCAGACTGAATGCCTCTACCGCATCGTTCAAAAAGGAAGTTAAAGCGTTTATGGCAAGATTCACCGGATCTTGGACCAAAGGAACTCAGAGTTTATTCGTACCCTTACTGGTAATCCTCACTGCGACAAGGGTCCATTCAGTCACTCTAGTCACTTTATCTGACCGCGACTTGATTCATTGGACTTTCTGTTTCTGTTTGTACCCTACTGCCTCCCTTCGCACGAGTTTTTTGTGTATGTTACTTACATGCATCTATCCGTTTGTATAATTACCCTATTGGAATGTAAAGCGCTCTGATATCCGCAAGGATCTTGTTCGTGCTCTATAAAACTTTCAAAAATAAATAAAAAATAAGGCACAGTGTACAGTGAGGACTCGAGGAAACTGCTTGGATGACTCATGCAGTTCTGTAGTGCGGGGTGCGGAATCTCTCATAATACTGGTTTTTACACGTGTTGTGCAAAAGGATCGATGAGCCTTCAGCTTTAGAAGCACGCGGTCCCTTTTATTGTAATTGTAGGTGGCGGTACACGTTAGTGGCTGTTATTCAGATCTAACTTGTATCTGGGCCAGGAAGCCTCAGGAGGTGGAGGAAGGCAGTCTGTTGCGATATAATGACCAGTGGCTGATATTAGGTCCTCAACATCACAGGGAATGGCATCACATCCCTTTAATCCTAATGATGTCCATGGCATTATAGGAAATGACATCACATTACAATGGGCCCAGTGTGGCTAAAGATGAAGATGCCATCAGGAAAACTACAAGAGAAGACATAGATAAAAGACTTGCGAGGACTGCCTCATTGATGCTTCCGTTCACCAAGGTGCGAGTGTAGTGAAGTGTTGGGAGCTCCAGTAGCTGTGGTGAGGCATGTAAGGTATGATATGGCTTTTCACCTTCCATTACAGAGTCAGGCGAGGACCAGGCAACACGGCCGCTCTCCCTTCACTGACATGGAAGAGATGGCAGTAAAGCTGTGTCTATATCTCTTTCGCTCCCACCAGCATGGGGAGGACCAGAAAGTGAGCTGGGACCTAGGAAGGACCAGGGCTTGAGCCGGGGCCTGGTGAAGACTGGGGACATGAGCAGTGGCCTGGAGGGGACCAGTATGTGAGTCTGGACCTGGTGAGTACCAGGATGCGAGTCGGGACCTGGTGAGGACCAGGATGTGAGCAGGGACCTGGTGGGGACCAGGATGTAAGCCCTGACTGTGGGAGGATCAGGATGTGAGCTGCGGCCTGGTGGGGAACCAGGGTGTGAGCCGGGGCATGGTGAAGACTGGGATATGAGCCAGGGCCTCCTGAAGACCAGCGTATGAGCCTGATGAGGAGTAGAGCATGACCCGTGGCCTGGTGGGGACCAGGATGTGACCCGTGGCCTGCTGAGGACACCTGGGGTGAAGAGCCATTCTGGGACGAGAGGGTTCTGCTGCTTAGGAGTGCCAAAGCAAGGGGGTGGGGTCCCAAACCATGATCTTCAAAAGAAGGAGGGGACAGGCAGAAGAAGCCAGTTTCATTTACACCCCTACCCTCTGGACCCAGCCAGATGGCAGGCGTAAGGAAGGAATGTACAGATGCCGGTGGGAGGGAGAATATGGAGATGAGCCATCCTGGAGGGCGGTTTAGTCATCTCATGTCTCTCTGCAGCCACATTGAATTTTGGAGAAATAGTGCTTTCTGGGAAAACCATTGTGCCACACTTTGGAGGAAATGGTCATGCACTGGGGTGTTGCCCTGCTCTTCATTGGATAGGAGTGCCTTCCCGTGCGACCCCAGAGAACACCGAATAAGGACTGCCAAGCAGGACACTTGATTTGCACCATCAAGCCCAGCATTCTGGCTGACTGCGCTTGCTGCATTATCTGAACTACAGCCCTTTAAATGTACCTTGTTTCAAGAGGAATAAAGAGTGGGCTCTGTGCAAGCTACAGGTTAACAGAGCTCACCTGCATCAACTCCACCAAGAGCCCCCTGCCTGGAGTGAATCCAGTGGACTTGTTAGGGTGTTGTCCAGGTGCATTGTGAGAATTGTGGTCCTAACCTTTCAAGGACCATTTTAGTGATTTCAGACCCCTGGATTGTGTTTTGGGCACTTTGGACCATACCAGAGTAACTTCAGGAATAAGTTCCAGATGTTTGGGAAAGTTTGGTGAACTTTTGTGAGAAAACTCCATAGGGAGACCGGACTCTCACAGAAAGGCAATCCGGCAAACCCTCACTGAATCTGGCCTGCTGGCGGAGGTTGCACGACGTCTGGTGAGAATTCCTCCAGAAAAGGTTCCTAGTGTAATGGTAAAATCTTGGCCGGGGCGTCCCACTTAGTGTATCCAACCAGGGATCGATCTCGTCAGCCTCAAACTTTGACCTTGTCCCGGTCAGAGGCGACCAAATGTACAGAAGTGGCTCTATTGGTTTCTAAACACTAGAAAGTATTTCATATTTAAGAAATCACATCTCTGGTAACCTACATTAGTTTTTTTGTTTTGATGTCATTTAAAAGAGAAACATATTACCAATTTTTATAAATTGGTGTTGGATTTTTATTGTGGGTTGTGTCTTAATTATTTACTGGATTGGTGCTTTTAAATGCTTTACATATCTGTCTCTGAAGTTAAGCCTGCCTGCTTACAGCCAAGCTACCAAGGGTTATGCATGGGAATACTTTTCTGTGACCTATTCTGAGCCCTCTATCGTGTCTGTGGTATAATTGCCAGTGGTAGATATATATTTACCACAACTATTAAGCCACTTTCCAACAATGGGCCTTACCTCCCCTGCATGCTCTGGAGAAACCTCCCCTTCCCTGCACTCCCCTCCCCGTTGACAGGCCTCACCTCCTCTACACCCTCCGGACAGGCCTCACCTCCTCTGCAACCCCACCGGACAGGCCTCATGTCCTCTGCATCCCTCCTAGACACGCCCCACCTCCTCTGTATCCCCTCCACCCAAGCTCAGGACAGTCCTCCCTTCCTCTTCATCTCTTGGACAGTCCTCACCTCCTCTGCACCTCCTTGGACAGGCCCTACCTATTCTTCAGCCCCTCAGACAGGCCTCACCACCCACCTCTTCACCCCTTCTGGACAGGCTCCAACTCCCCTGTACCCCAGCTCAAGACAGGCCTTTCCTCCACCTCACCTCCTGGACAGGCCTCATCTGCTTTGCACCCCCTGTACAGGTAAGGCATCACTTCCTCTGCACCCCCTGGACAGGACTGGTGTCACCTCCCCAGCACAAACCCCTGCCTCCCCCCAAGACAGGCCTCACCTGCTCTGCACCCCTTAGATAGGCCTCACCTTCTCTGGATCCTTCTGGATATGACAGGCCTCACCTCCTCTGCACCCCTTTGGGCAGGATTGGCCTCATCTCCTCAGTACCCCCTAGATAGGCCTCACCTCCTCTGTAACTCCTTAGACAGTCCTCACCATCTTTTCACCTCTTCAGGACAGGCTCCTCCTCCGAACTCCCAGCACAAGACACACATCCCTTCCTCCCCACCCATTGTGCAGGCCTCACCTGCTTTGCACCCCCCTGGACCGGAAAGGCCTCACCTCCTCTCCACCCATCCTGGACAGGCCTCATGTCCTCTGCACCCTTCCTAGACAGGCCCAACCTCCTCTTAAACCAACCAAGCAAAAGACAGGCCTTCCCTCCACTTCACTCCCTGGAGAGGCCTCCCCTCCTCTCCACCCCTGGACAAGTGTCACCTTCTCTCCATCCCTGGACAGGTCTCAACTCCTCTTATCTTTAATATACATATATTTACTTCCTGTATGCATCTATATGCCTTCCAAGTACTTGGATCTATATTACTTTTCTCCAAAAAAAAGCTTATTCAAAGCACTACCCTATTTCTCACCCTAGACCTCTATCAATATGTTTAATCTACATATACTTACTTCCTTTATACGTCTATATACTTTCCATGTACTTATGGATCTATATATTTATTACTTTCTTCTAATTCAGCAATATCCAATGCATTATCCTATTTCCCACCCTATACCTCTATCAATATATCCTCTACATCCACTCTCTCATTCATCCCAAACCCATACCACTAATATACCCCCCAAAATAGCCCTTTCTAGACTCTCCCTGCCCCTCCTTGCCCCATCTGACACCTCTTTGCTATACCGATCCCCAAAACAAGCCTTTCTAAACTCTTCTCTCTGACTCTTCCTCTCCACACCCCTTTTTACTCATCCCAAGCCTCCTCCTACTGCAATGACCTCTAAAACAAACAAACAAAGCCTAAATCCATCACTCTTCTATCCCTCCACTATCTGTTTCAATCAAAATAACAGACTACCATGTCCACTTCTCAAATGTCATATTTCACTATACCAATTCTCCATCAATCCTCTATGGGTCCTGGAGTAGCGTGCTACTCGCCGAAAAAACGCTTTGACGCCTCGTCAAGGGTAGTACGTGCTCTATAAATGCAATTACAATACAATACAATACAATATACTAAGGACTTATAAGAGCACACCAGTAACCAATCTGGGATGTACCTAAGTACTTACCACAACCAATTTAGAGGAGAGAGCACAGAGACTGGGGTCCTGATCAGCAGGATCCCAGTGAGACTAGTCAGAAACAGCTTAGCACCAGGCAAAAAGTGGGGGCAACCACAGAAGCAGATCCTACTTTTCTACAACACGTATTTTCCATTTTGGTCCCTCTGTATCCAGTTTATCAAGGCTCACTGTTTAGTGTTCGGTTAAAACATAATGCTAAAGGCAGTACTTTCTCCGTGACCTCTACGCAGTGAACAGGAATGGGCATTTGCTGCCTTTGTCTTGTATACTGCAGTGCACATAGATTACTATAAGTACACCAAAAAGCAGTGCTGTGTGCAGAAATTATTTATAGTGCAGTAAAACACAGTTCAGTGTGCACAGATGAATCAGAGAGCAGTCAAAAGCAATGCAGTGTGCACTGACCTCTCACAGTAAAGCAAAATGCAGTGCAGCATGCAGATTTCTCATGGTGCAGTAAGATGCAGTGTGCACAGATTCCTCGTAGTGCAGTAAGATGCAGTGCTCAGATCCCGTCTTTAACACAAATGATCCCCCAAAACACCACCAGGGCCGGAAGGAAAGCCCCTCTAGTGCCCCTGGAAAGAAGAGCCCAGCTCAGCCCCAGGGGCCCTTGGATAGAAGAGCCCATCTCAGCCCCAGGGGCCCCGGATAGAAGAGCCCATCTCAGCCCCAGGGTCCCCGGATAGAAGAGCCCAGCTCAGCCCTAGGGGCCCAGAATAGAAGAGTCCAGCTCAGCCCCAGGGGCCCCCGGATAGAAGAGCCCAGCTCAGCCCCAGGGACCCTCGGATAGAAGAGCCCAGCTCAGCCCCAGGGGCCCCGGATAGAAGAGCCCAGCTCAGCCCCAGGGCCCCTGGATAGAGGAGCCCAGCTCAGTCCGGCTCCTGCAAAGATTCCCTCCAGGATTATTCAGTCTATTTCTACAAACACAGCAGAAGGTGCTGACAATCTCCATAGCTGCCACGGTTTCAGATTGCTATGTGTGACATTTCCATAATTTCAGTGTAATCATGAGTGACATTTCAATGAAGTAGTGTGGCTCACTGGTTAGAGGCGGCAGACCCGAGAGCAGAGGACGGCCCGGGACCAGGGTTCGATTCCCGGCGCGGCAGGTTTCTGGACCAGGGTCAGCGGACTCGATAATTCTCTCGCCTCGGTGCCCACTCTGATCAGCGATCACACTCGGCAACTCTGGGCATCAGCTTGCCTCATCTTCACTAACGGCCCCACCAGACCGCCGGGGATGCCTGGTCTCACCCTGGAGATACCCATTAAGGGACCATCTCTCAGGGAAGCCAGGAAGGGTTTCGCAGCGGTCGAAGCGCCTTGGGACCCTACGGGTAAGTAGTGCGCTATATAAATGCCAATACATTTACATTTACAATGACTATGAGTGACACCTTCTCGCGAGCAAAATCAAGCAGCAAAGACGAGGGAAACATATAGATATCAGAAACTTGCACCAATTTGAACAACGAGGTGTTCTTAAAACTACAGCAAAGCACGAGAAATAGAAGGGCACTAACCAGTGACAGAGTGCGTGACTGCAGTTTTCAGTAACAGAGGGCAGACAGGCACTGCAGCAGCTCAGAAGATGATCTAACTGATCTGAGCATTCATGATTGCGTGCTAGCCTAAAAAGCAAATTTTATAGCATAGCAAGTGCAACTAGTAGATTATAACTTCACTCAGTCTCAGGCAATTACTTTTTTGTGAGCCTGGCGAGCTGGAGCATTAGCAATAGGCATGTCCTGCCACACTCAGCTGCCTGGCTGCCGGGCCCCATGGCAGCATAAACTCCACAAGACAATGTAGAAACGACTAAAACAAATGCAGGATTTAACAGAAAATGTATACTTTGTTAAACAAGAACACAGGCAGAACTGGAACAGAAAGTGTCCCCCTGGCTTTAAAAGCAACAACCAGTACTCTTGGGATATACAATCAAAACGTAAAAAATGACGTCAGATATATAAGGGGTAGCAGTGCACTCTAGGAGAAGCATGTTTATATATTTCCAATCAGGCAGTGTTCCTATGTGGAATGTGTTAAAAGCCATGCTCCATTTGCAGGAGATCTGTGAAGAAACTACAGTGTTTTGGTGCTCCGGAAACACATGTATTCCTCCTTGAATACTTTCCTTGAGCTACCTTGCTAAGACACTTGGACGTCAATTACAGTTTAAATTCCGACCTTCAAAGCAGCATGTAGTGCCTTGAAGTGAGCCAAATGAGCTATGTATTTTATTGAAGCCTGCAAGTGCAACACTGCTACACACACCTACTCACTGTACTGGTGTGCTGTGGCATCAGTACTGTGTCACCCTGTCGCTTGGTGGTGTTACAAATAAAATGGAAATGAAGTGACAGTTCGCTAACTCAGTGCTGTGCAAGGAACAATTCTTCTCACAGCCGTAAGTATTTCTCATACACTGAGAGGCAGGCCTGACAGTGCATCTGCGGGTCAGATGCACATTTTGTTGATGTTTAAACCCAATTTCGCATGACACCTGCAAATTGCTGGTAATTTGCCAGGTGTGCATTGTTTAAAATATATTGCCTGATTAGCTGCTCATTAGAAGTGAATTTTTTTTTTCTTTTTCGCTGGGTTTTTCAGTAAGGGAAAGACAGCTAATCTATTTTTTCTCCTTCCTTTGGCACTGAGGTGGTGAGCTGCCTGTCTATGCCCTTGCGCTGATGGACGTGTGTCTGTCTGTGTTTTCAATCAAGGTGTTATATCCTCGCTGTCAGCCTTTGATATGTAACTGTGCCCTGTGTGGTCAGTGAGCTGCTGATTGCTCCTTAAGTGCGCCAGCTTTAAAGTTGTTGAGCTGTACATCACCCCCTGCTGGCGTTGCAGCATTTGCCTCAGTGTTTTTTACACTACTCCTCTCTGAAACAATAAGTATCGGGATAAAAATAAGATTAGCTGAGAACCCTGCCCTCGGTCCTGGCTAAAATATTACCTTCTATGGCTGGGTCCCACTATAGTTCATCCCTGCCTGTTAAACGTGCATGAGAGGTTGTGATTGTCCCGAGTACATAAGCAGGCACCAGGGCCTTCATTTTTAAGATTCTGGGCACTCACACTCCCTCTGAAGTTTCGGGTCACTGAGTTTTTATCCCCTTAATTGCCAGCAGCTCTAGTCCTCTACGCCAACAGAGAGAAGCGGAGGCCTGGGGAGGACGCTGCAGCAGGCATCAATGGGCTCTCTGGGCCAACAGAGAGAAGCGGAGGCCTGGGGATGGCGCTGCAGCAGGCATCAATGGGCTCTCTGGACCAACAGAGAGAAGCGGAGGCCTGGGGAGGACGCTGCAGCAGGCATCAATGGGCTCTCTGGGCCAACAGAGAGAAGCGGAGGCCTGGGGATGGCGCTGCAGCAGGCATCAATGGGCTCTCTGGGCCAACAGAGAGAAGCGGAGGCCTGGGGATGGCGCTGCAGCAGGCATCAATGGGCTCTCTGGGCCAACAGAGAGAAGCGGAGGCCTGGGGACGGCGCTGCAGCAGGCATCAATGGGCTCTCTGGGCCAACAGAGAGAAGCGGAGGCCTGGGGACGGCGCTGCAGCAGGCATCAATGGGCTCTCTGGGCCAACAGCGGGAAGCGGAGGCCTGGGGATGGCGCTGCAGCAGGCATCAATGGGCTCTCTGGGCCAACAGAGAGAAGCGGAGGACTGGGGATGGCGCTGCAGCAGGCATCAATGGGCTCTCTGGGCCAACAGAGAGAAGCGGAGGCCTGGGGATGACGCTGCAGCAGGCATCAAGGGGCTCTCTGGGCCAACAGAGAGAAGCGGAGGCCTGGGGATGGCGCTGCAGCAGGCATCAATGGGCTCTCTGGGCCAACAGAGAGAAGCGGAGGCCTGGGGATGGCGCTGCAGCAGGCATCAATGGGCTCTCTGGGCCAACAGCGGGAAGCGGAGGCCTGGGGATGGCGCTGCAGCAGGCATCAATGGGCTCTCTGGGCCAACAGAGAGAAGCGGAGGCCTGGGGATGGCGCTGCAGCAGGCATCAATGGGCTCTCTGGGCCAACAGAGAGAAGCGGAGGCCTGGGGATGACGCTGCAGCAGGCATCAAGGGGCTCTCTGGGCCAACAGAGAGAAGCGGAGGCCTGGGGGTGGCGCTGCAGCAGGCATCAATGGGCTCTCTGGGCCAACAGAGAGAAGCGGAGGCCTGGGGATGGCGCTGCAGCAGGCATCAATGGGCTCTCTGGGCCAACAGAGAGAAGCGGAGGCCTGGGGATGGCGCTGCAGCAGGCATCAATGGGCTCTCTGGGCCAACAGAGAGAAGCGGAGGCCTGGGGACGGCGCTGCAGCAGGCATCAATGGGCTCTCTGGGCCAACAGAGAGAAGCGGAGGCCTGGGGAGGACGCTGCAGCAGGCATCAATGGGCTCTCTGGGCCAACAGAGAGAAGCGGAGGCCTGGGGATGGCGCTGCAGCAGGCATCAATTAGCTCTCTGGGCCAACAGAGAGAAGCGGAGGCCTGGGGATGGCGCTGCAGCAGGCATCAATGGGCTCTCTGGGCCAACAGAGAGAAGCGGAGGCCTGGGGATGGCGCTGCAGCTGGCATCAATGGGCTCTCTGGGCCAACAGAGAGAAGCGGAGGCCTGGGGACGGCGCTGCAGCAGGCATCAATGGGCTCTCTGGGCCAACAGAGAGAAGCGGAGGCCTGGGGAGGACGCTGCAGCAGGCATCAATGGGCTCTCTGGGCCAACAGAGAGAAGCGGAGGCCTGGGGATGGCGCTGCAGCAGGCATCAATGGGCTCTCTGGGCCAACAGAGAGAAGCGGAGGCCTGGGGATGGCGCTGCAGCAGGCATCAATGGGCTCTCTGGGCCAACAGAGAGAAGCGGAGGCCTGGGGATGGCGCTGCAGCAGGCATCAATGGGCTCTCTGGGCCAACAGAGAGAAGCGGAGGCCTGGGGATGGCGCTGCAGCAGGCATCAATGGGCTCTCTGGGCCAACAGAGAGAAGCGGAGGCCTGGGGATGGCGCTGCAGCAGGCATGAATGGGCTCTCTGGGCCAACAGAGAGAAGCGGAGGCCTGGGGATGACGCTGCAGCAGGCATCAATGGGTTCTATGGGCCAAAAGAGAGAAGCGGAGGCCTGGGGATGGCGCTGCAGCAGGCATCAATGGGCTCTCTGGGCCAACAGAGAGAAGCGGAGGCCTGGGGAGGACGCTGTAGCAGGCATCAATGGGCTCTCTGGGCCAACAGAGAGAAGCGGAGGCCTGGGGATGGCGCTGCAGCAGGCATCAATGGGCTCTCTGGGCCAACAGAGAGAAGCGGAGGCCTGGGGACGGCGCTGCAGCAGGCATCAATGGGCTCTCTGGGCCAACAGAGAGAAGCGGAGGCCTGGGGATGGCGCTGCAGCAGGCATCAATGGGCTCTCTGGGCCAACAGAGAGAAGCGGAGGCCTGGGGATGGCGCTGCAGCAGGCATCAATGGGCTCTCTGGGCCAACAGAGAGAAGCGGAGGCCTGGGGATGGCGCTGCAGCAGGCATCAATGGGCTCTCTGGGCCAACAGAGAGAAGCGGAGGCCTGGGGATGGCGCTGCAGCAGGCCTCAATGGGCTCTCTACGCCAACAGAGAGAAGCGGAGGCCTGGGGATGGCGCTGCAGCAGGCCTCAATGGGCTCTCTGGGCCAACAGAGAGAAGCGGAGGCCTGGGGATGGCGCTGCAGCAGGCATCAAGGGGCTCTCTGGGCCAACAGAGAGAAGCGGAGGCCTGGGGATGGCGCTGCAGCAGGCATCAATGGGCTCTCTGGGCCAACAGAGAGAAGAGGAGGCCTGGGGATGGCGCTGCAGCAGGCCTCAATGGGCTCTCTGGGCCAACAGAGAGAAGCGGAGGCCTGGGGATGGCGCTGCAGCAGGCATCAATGGGCTCTCTGGGCCAACAGAGAGAAGCGGAGGCCTGGGGATGGCGCTGCAGCAGGCATCAATGGGCTCTCTGGGCCAACAGAGAGAAGCGGAGGCCTGGGGATGGCGCTGCAGCAGGCATCAATGGGCTCTCTGGGCCAACAGCGAGAAGCGGAGGCCTGGGGATGGCGCTGCAGCAGGCATCAATGGGCTCTCTGGGCCAACAGAGAGAAGCGGAGGCCTGGGGATGGCGCTGCAGCAGGCATCAATGGGCTCTCTGGGCCAACAGAGAGAAGCGGAGGCCTGGGGATGGCGCTGCAGCTGGCATCAATGGGCTCTCTGGGCCAACAGAGAGAAGCGGAGGCCTGGGGATGGCGCTGCAGCAGGCATCAATGGGCTCTCTGGGCCAACAGAGAGAAGCGGAGGCCTGGGGATGGCGCTGCAGCAGGCATCAATGGGCTCTCTGGACCAACAGAGAGAAGCGGAGGCCTGGGGATGGCGCTGCAGCAGGCATCAATGGGCTCTCTGGGCCAACAGAGAGAAGCGGAGGCCTGGGGATGGCGCTGCAGCAGGCATCAATGGGCTCTCTGGGCCAACAGAGAGAAGCGGAGGCCTGGGGATGGCGCTGCAGCAGGCCTCAATGGGCTCTCTGGGCCAACAGAGAAAGGCGGAGGCCTGGGGATGGCGCTGCAGCAGGCATCAATGGGCTCTCTGGGCCAACAGAGAGAAGCGGAGGCCTGGGGATGGCGCTGCAGCAGGCATCAATGGGCTCTCGGGGCCAACAGAGAGAAGCGGAGGCCTGGGGATGGCGCTGCAGCAGGCATCAATGGGCTCTCGGGGCCAACAGAGAGAAGCGGAGGCCTGGGGAGGACGCTGCAGCAGGCCTCAATGGGCTCTCTGGGCCAACAGAGAGAAGCGGAGGCCTGGGGATGGCGCTGCAGCAGGCATCAATGAGCTCTCTGGGCCAACAGAGAGAAGCGGAGGCCTGGGGATGGCGCTGCAGCAGGCATCAATGGGCTCTCTGGACCAACAGAGAGAAGCGGAGGCCTGGGGATGGCGCTGCAGCAGGCATCAATGGGCTCTCTGGGCCAACAGAGAGAAGCGGAGGCCTGGGGATGGCGCTGCAGCAGGCATCAATGGGCTCTCTGGGCCAACAGAGAGAAGCGGAGGCCTGGGGATGGCGCTGCAGCAGGCATCAATGGGCTCTCTGGGCCAACAGAGAGAAGCGGAGGCCTGGGGATGGCGCTGCAGCAGGCATCAATGGGCTCTCTGACCCAACAGAGAGAAGCGGAGGCCTGGGGATGGCGCTGCAGCAGGCATCAATGGGCTCTCTGGGCCAACAGAGAGAAGCGGAGGCCTGGGGATGGCGCTGCAGCAGGCCTCAGTGGGCTCTCTGGGCCAACAGAGAGAAGCGGAGGCCTGGGGATGGCGCTGCAGCAGGCATCAATGGGCTCTCTGGGCCAACAGAGAGAAGCGGAGGCCTGGGGATGGCGCTGCAGCAGGCATCAATGGGCTCTCTGGGCCAACAGAGAGAAGCGGAGGCCTGGGGATGGCGCTGCAGCAGGCATCAAGGGGCTCTCTGGGCCAACAGAGAGAAGCGGAGGCCTGGGGATGGCGCTGCAGCAGGCATCAATGAGCTCTCTGGGCCAACAGAGAGAAGCGGAGGCCTGGGGATGGCGCTGCAGCAGGCATCAATGGGCTCTCTGGGCCAACAGAGAGAAGCGGAGGCCTGGGGATGGCGCTGCAGCAGGCATCAATGGGCTCTCTGGGCCAACAGAGAGAAGCGGAGGCCTGGGGATGGCGCTGCAGCAGGCATCAATGGGCTCTCTGGGCCAACAGAGAGAAGCGGAGGCCTGGGGATGGCGCTGCAGCAGGCATCAATGGGCTCTCTGACCCAACAGAGAGAAGCGGAGGCCTGGGGATGGCGCTGCAGCAGGCATCAATGAGCTCTCTGGGCCAACAGAGAGAAGCGGAGGCCTGGGGATGGCGCTGCAGCAGGCATCAATGGGCTCTCTGGGCCAACAGAGAGAAGCGGAGGCCTGGGGATGGCGCTGCAGCAGGCATCAATGGGCTCTCTGGGCCAACAGAGAGAAGCGGAGGCCTGGGGATGGCGCTGCAGCAGGCATCAATGGGCTCTCTGGGCCAACAGAGAGAAGCGGAGGCCTGGGGATGGCGCTGCAGCAGGCATCAATGGGCTCTCTGGGCCAACAGAGAGAAGCGGAGGCCTGGGGATGGCGCTGCAGCAGGCATCAATGGGCTCTCTGGGCCAACAGAGAGAAGCGGAGGCCTGGGGATGGCGCTGCAGCAGGCATCAATGGGCTCTCTGGGCCAACAGAGAGAAGCGGAGGCCTGGGGGTGGCGCTGCAGCAGGCATCAATGGGCTCTCTGGGCCAACAGAGAGAAGCGGAGGCCTAGGGATGGCGCTGCAGCAGGCATCAATGGGCTCTCTGGGCCAACAGAGAGAAGCGGAGGCCTGGGGATGGCGCTGCAGCAGGCATCAATGGGCTCTCTGGGCCAACAGGCCTCGGACTTCCCTGAGGCCGACTTCGGCCTTTCCATAAACAGACAGGCAGCGACTTACGAGGGAAGCACTAGAGGCCGGGCCCTGGTCACGAGGCAGGGGCTGGAATGGCCGTTTGCATCTCGGAGAGGCTTCCGTTCTGCTGGGTACCTGTGGGGGTCGGGTGAGTTAATTTACCTTCGTCTAATATGAGGGCTGGCGCAGAAATAAAATCTGCTATGGGACTTAGAGTGGTGACCACAGAGCCTAGAGTCAACCGGTGCCGGTATTTGCAATTACCACACACAGACATAGTACCTACTTGGGCCGCAGATGAACTTCAGTCCGGCCTCGAAGCTGTGGTGGGTGGAACTCCATAATTGCAGGCAGCGACTCTACTCTGCGAGGCTGGCTGCAGCAGGCTCAGGCCGTAAAACACCTAGAGCCATGGCACTTCGGTTTTGCCGCCCAGCCCTGCCTCTGGTGATAAATAATCCAGGCGGTCCGGACTCCTGTGAGTCCCGAGCGGAGGAGCCGTCCAATGACAGTCAGTCATTGGACACACTACCTCGATGACGTCAGTTTGACAGGCAATGGAAGCCGAGCCCCGCCGGGAATCGCAATACATTGCGCTACATTGTAGCAGTTGAATGAGAGTATGAGAGTGACCCTGGCAGCAGTCTTAACACTGCTGGGAGCCCCGAGCAGGCTGCAGGAGCAGCGCGCACACCACGGGCGGCGCCGCTCTGCAACATTTCATAGTTTTAGGGAGCACTTTCAGTGACAGTTACAGCTCAGCTGAGCCACATGGGTATGCGTGACAATGCATTTCAGTGCGGTAATGCGGAGTACCACACTGAAATGCGTTACTATCACGTCTGATGCGTGATACTTGGCAGGACTGGGTGTGAGGTCATTCACACTCCTTAGGTTGCAGATGGTTGTGAGAGGCTCACTTACCTCGGCTGTAAGTGAAGGTGCCTGCAGCCAGGGCTCACTGGAAGAGAGGGGGGCTGCTTGTGCTGACTCTGCCCCCGCTGACCCGGAAGCAGACACTTGTGAGAGTGGGGCGGGGGGCTTACGTTATCCTGACAAGAGGCTTCATTACACCTCCGCTGCTGCTGCTGACTCTGCCCCCGCTGACCCGGAAGCAGACACTTGTGAGAGTGCGGGGGCGGGGCTTATGTTATCCTGACGGAGCCTTCTTTCCGCCTCCGCTGCTGCTGCTGTCTCTGCCCCCAGTGACCCGGACACTGTTCACCTCTCCGGCCTGAGGAGCCAATCGCCGTCCGGTAAAGGGGAGACTCTGCCGGAACTGACCCGGAAGCAGCCATTTGTCTCCGAAAACAGAGATGCTTTAAACAACCTCCGCTCCGAGCTGCCACTGCCTCCGGTCACCCGGAAGTGGATCTGTTCGGGAGTTACAGAGGAGAGCAGAGGCAGTTTCAAGGGGAGGTGAGTCCAGGGGGAGGGGACACCAGAGGGCAGTGGGGGCTTCGAGGTGAGTCCAGGGGAGAGGGGACACCAGGGGGCAGTGGGGGCTTCGAGGTGAGTCCAGGGGGGAGGGGAGGGAACCCCAGAGGGCAGTGGGGGCTTCGAGGTGAGTCCAGGGGGGAGGGGACACCAGAGGGCAGTGGGGGCTTCGAGGTGAGTCCAGGGGAGGGGACACCAGAGGGCAGTGGGGGCTTCGAGGTGAGTCCAGGGGGGAGGGGACACCAGAGGGCAGTGGGGGCTTCGAGGTGAGTCCAGGGAGGAGGGGAGGGAACCCCAGAGGGCAGTGGGGGCTTCGAGGTGAGTCCAGGGGAGGGGACACCAGAGGGCAGTGGGGGCTTCGAGGTGAGGCCAGGGGGGAGGGGACACCAGGGGGCAGTGAGGGCTTCGAGGTGAGTCCAGGGGGAGGGGGAGGGGACACCAGAGGGCAGTGGGGGCTTCGAGGTGAGTCCAGGGGAGGGGACACCAGAGGGCAGGGGGGCTTCGAGGTGAGTCCAGGGGGGGGGGACACCAGAGGGCAGTGGGGCTTCGAGGTGAGCCCAGGGGGGAGGGGACACCAGGGGGCAGTGAGGGCTTCGAGGTGAGTCCAGGGGAGGGGACACCAGAGGGCAGTGGGGGCTTCGAGATGAGTCCAGGGGGGAGGGGCGAGGGAACACCAGAGGGCAGTGGGGGCTTCGAGGTGAGTCCAGGGAGGAGGGGAGGGAACCCCAGAGGGCAGTGGGGGCTTCGAGGTGAGTCCAGGGGGGAGGGGACACCAGAGGGCAGTGGGGGCTTCGAGGTCAGTCCAGGGGGGAGGGGACACCAGGGGGCAGTGAGGGCTTCGAGGTGAGTCCAGGGGAAGGGGATACCAGAGGGCAGTGGGGGCTTCAAGGTGAGTCCAGGGGGGAGGCGGAGAGGGAGGGGACACCAGGGGGCAGTGAGGGCTTCGAGGTAAGTCCAGGGGGGAGGGGACACCAGAGGGCAGTGGGGGCTTCGAGGTGAGTCCAGGGGGAGGGGACACCAGGGGGCAGTGAGGGCTTCGAGGTGAGTCCAGGGGAAGGGGATACCAGAGGGCAGTGGGGGCTTCGAGGTGAGTCCAGGGGGGAGGGGACACCAGGGGGCAGTGAGGGCTTCGAGGTGAGTCCAGGGGGGAGGGGACACCAGGGGGCAGTGAGGGCTTCGAGGTAAGTCCAGGGGGGAGGGGACACCAGAGGGCAGTGGGGGCTTCGAGGTGAGTCCAGGGGGAGGGGACACCAGGGGGCAGTGAGGGCTTCGAGGTGAGTCCAGGGGGAGGGGAGGGAACCCCAGAGGGCAGTGGGGGCTTCGAGGTGAGTCCAGGGGGGAGGGGAGGGTACACCAGAGGGCAGTGGGGGCTTCGAGGTGAGTCCAGGGGGGAGGGGACACCAGAGGGCAGTGGGGGCTTCGAGGTCAGTCCAGGGGGGAGGGGACACCAGGGGGCAGTGAGGGCTTCGAGGTGAGTCCAGGGGAGGGGACACCAGAGGGCAGTGGGGGCTTCGAGGTGAGTCCAGGGGGAAGGGGGAGAGGGAGGGGACACCAGGGGGCAGTGAGGGCTTCGAGGTGAGTCCAGGGGGAGGGGAGGGAACCCCAGAGGGGAGTGGGGGCTTCGAGGTGAGACCCGGGGGGAGGGGGAGAGGGAGGGGACACCAGGGGGCAGTGAGGGCTTCGAGGTGAGTCCAGGGGGGAGGGGAGGGGACACCAGAGGGCAGTGGGGGCTTCGAGGTGAGTCCAGGGGGGAGAAGGAGAGGGAGGGGACACCAGGGGCAGTGAGGGCTTCGAGGTGAGTCCAGGGGGGAGGGGAGGGGACACCAGAGGGCAGTGGGGGCTTCGAGGTGAGTCCAGGGGGGAGGGGAGGGTACACCAGAGGGCAGTGGGGGCTTCGAGGTGAGTCCAGGGGGGAGGGGACACCAGAGGGCAGTGGGGGCTTCGAGGTCAGTCCAGGGGGGAGGGGACACCAGGGGGCAGTGAGGGCTTCGAGGTGAGTCCAGGGGAGGGGACACCAGAGGGCAGTGGGGGCTTCGAGGTGAGTCCAGGGGGGAGGGGGAGAGGGAGGGGACACCAGGGGGCAGTGAGGGCTTCGAGGTGAGTCCAGGGGGGAGGGGAGGGAACCCCAGAGGGGAGTGGGGGCTTCGAGGTGAGACCAGGGGGGAGGGGAGGGGACACCAGAGGGCAGTGGGGGCTTCGAGGTGAGTCCAGGGGGGAGGGGACACCAGAGGGCAGTGGGGGCTTCGAGGTGAGTCCAGGGAGGAGGGGAGGGAACCCCAGAGGGCAGTGGGGGCTTCGAGGTGAGTCCAGGGGGGAGGGGACACCAGAGGGCAGTGGGGGCTTCGAGGTGAGTCCAGGGGGGAGGGGAGGGGACACCAGAGGGCAGTGGGGTTTCGAGGTGAGTCCAGGGGGGAGGGGAGGGGACACCAGAGGACAGTGAGGGCTTCGAGGTGAGTCCAGGGGGGAGGGGACACCAGAGGGCAGTGGGGGCTTCGAGGTGAGTCGAGGGGGGAGGGGACACCAGAGGGCAGTGGGGGCTTCGAGGTGAGTCCAGGGGGGAGGGGACACCAGAGGGCAGTGGGGGCTTCGAGGTGAGTCCAGGGGGGAGGGGACACCAGAGGGCAGTGGGGGCTTCGAGGTGAGTCCAGGGGGGAGGGGGAGGGGACACCAGAGGGCAGTGGGGACCTCGAGGTGAGTCCAGGGGGGAGGGAACACCAGAGGGCAGTGGGGACCTCGAGGTGAGTCCAGGGGGGAGGGGACACCAGGGGGCAGTGAGGGCTTCGAGGTGAGTCCAGGGGAGGGGACACCAGAGGGCAGTGGGAGCTTCGAGGTGAGTCCAGGGGGAGGTGACACCAGAGGGCAGTGGGGGCTTCGAGGTGAGTCCAGGGGGGAGGGGAGGGGACACCTGATGGCAGTGGGGGCTTCGAGGTGAGTCCAGGGGGGAGGGGCGAGGGGACACCAGAGGGCAGTGGGGGCTTCGAGGTGAGTCCAGGGGGGAGGGGAAACCAGGGGGCAGTGAGGGCTTCGAGGTGAGTCCAGGGGAGGGGACACCAGAGGGCAGTGGGGGCTTCGAGGTGAGTCCAGGGGGGAGGGGGAGAGGGAGGGGACACCAGGGGGCAGTGAGGGCTTCGAGGTGAGTCCAGGGGGGAGGAGAGGCAACCCCAGAGGGGAGTGGGGGCTTCGAGGTGAGACCAGGGGGGAGGGGAGGGGACACCAGAGGGCAGTGGGGGCTTCGAGGTGAGTCCAGGGGGGAGGGGACACCAGAGGGCAGTGGGGGCTTCGAGGTGAGTCCAGGGGGGAGGGGAGGGAACCCCAGAGGGCAGTGGGGGCTTCGAGGTGAGTCCAGGGGGGAGGGGAGGGGACACCAGAGGGCAGTAGGGTTTCGAGGTGAGTCCAGGGGGGAGGGGACACCAGAGGACAGTGAGGGCTTCGAGGTGAGTCCAGGGGGGAGGGGACACCAGAGGGCAGTGGGGGCTTCGAGGTGAGTCCAGGGGGAGGGGACACCAGAGGGCAGTGGGGGCTTCGAGGTGAGTCCAGGGGAGAGGGGACACCAGAGGGCAGTGGGGGCTTCGAGGTGAGTCCAGGGGGGAGGGGGAGGGGACACCAGAGGGCAGTGGGGACCTCGAGGTGAGTCCAGGGGGGAGGGAACACCAGAGGGCAGTGGGGGCTTCGAGGTGAGTCCAGGAGGGAGGGGACACCAGAGGGCAGTTGGGGCGTCGAGGTGAGTCCAGGGGGGAGGGGACACCAGAGGGCAGTGGGGGCTTCGAGGTGAGTCCAGGGGGGAGGGGACACCAGAGGGCAGTGGGGGCTTCGAGGTGAGTCGGGGGGGAGGGGACACCAGAGGGCAGTGGGGGCTTTGAGGTGAGTCCGGGGGGGAGACACCAGAGGGCAGTGGGGGCTTCGAGGTGAGTCCAGGGGGGAGGGGACACCAGAGGGCAGTGGGGCTTCGAGGTGAGTCCAGGGGGGAGGGGACACCAGGGGGCAGTGAGGGCTTCGAGATGAGTCCAGGGGGGAGGGGACACCAGAGGGCAGAAGGGGCTTCGAGGTGAGTCCAGGGGGAGGGGACACCAGAGGGCAGTGGGGGCTTCGAGGTGAGTCCAAGGGGAGGGGACACCAGAAGGCAGTGGGGGCTTCGAGGTGAGTCTAGGGGGAGGTGACACCAGAGGGCAGTGGGGCTTCAAGGTGAGTCCAGGGAGGTGAGTCCAGGGGGGAGGGGACACCGGAGGGAAGTTGGGGCTTCGAGGTGAGTCCAGGGGGGAGGAGACACCAGAGGGCAGTGGGGGCTTCGAAGTGAGTCCAGGGGGGAGGGAACGGCAGAGGGCAGTGGGGGCTTCGAGGCGAGTCCAGGGGGGAGGGGACACCATAGGGCAGTGAGGGCTTCGAGGTGAGTCCAGGGGGGAGGGGACACCAGAGGGCAGTGGGGCTTCGAGGTGAGTCCAGGGGGGAGGGGACACCAGGGGGCAGTGAGGGCTTCGAGATGAGTCCAGGGGGGAGGGGACACCAGAGGGCAGAAGGGGCTTCGAGGTGAGTCCGGGGGGAGGGGACACCAGAGGGCAGTGGGGGCTTCGAGGTGAGTCCAAGGGGAGGGTACACCAGAAGGCAGTGGGGGCTTCGAGGTGAGTCTAGGGGGAGGTGACACCAGAGGGCAGTGGGGCTTCAAGGTGAGTCCAGGGAGGTGATTCCAGGGGGGTGGGGACACCAGAGGGCAGTGGGGGCTTCGAGGTGAGTCCAAGGGGGAGGGGGGAGAGGACACCAGAGGGCAGTGGGGGCTTCGAGGTGAGTCCAGGGGGGAGGGGACACCAGAGGGCAGTGGGGCTTCAAGGTGAGTCCAGGGGGGTGGGGACACCAGAGGGCAGTGGGGGCTTCGAGGTGAGTCCAAGGGGGAGGGGGGAGAGGACACCAGAGGGCAGTGGGGGCTTCGAGGTGAGTCCAAGGGGGAGGGGGAGAGGACACCAGAGGGCAGTGGGGGCTTTGAGGTGAGTCCAGAGGGAGGGGACACCAGAGGGCAGTGGGGGCTTCGAGGTGACTCCAGGGGAAGGGGACACCAGAGGGCAGTGGGGGCTTCGAGGTGAGTCCAGGGGGGAGGGGACACCGGAGGGAAGTTGGGGCTTCGAGGTGAGTCCAGGGGGGAGGAGACACCAGAGGGCAGTGGGGGCTTCGAGGTGAGTCCAGGGGGGAGGGGACACCAGAGGGCAGTGGGGGCTTCGAGGCAAGTCCAGGGGGGAGGGGACACCATAGGGCAGTGGGGGCTTCGAGGTGAGTCCAGGGGGGAGGGGACACCAGAGGGCAGTGGTGCTTCGAGGTGAGTCCAGGGGGGAGGGGACACCAGAGGGCAGTGGGGGCTTCAAGATGAGTCCAGGGGTGAGGGGGAGGGGACACCAGAGGGCAGTGGGGGCTTTGAGGTAGGTCCAGGGGGAGTGGAGGGGACACCAGAGGGCAGTGGGGGCTTTGAGGTGAGTCCAGGGGGGAGGGGACACAAGAGGGCAGTGGAGGCTTCGAGGTGAGTCCAGGGGGGAGGGGACACCAGAGGGCAGTGGGGGCTTCGAGGTGAGTCCCGGGGGGAGGGGACACCAGAGGGCAGTGGGGCTTCGAGGTGAGTCCCGGGGGGAGGGGACACCAGAGGGCAGTGGGGGCTTCGAGATGAATCCAGGGGGGAGGGGACACCAGAGGGCAGTGGGGCTTCGAGGTGAGTCCAGGGGGGAGGGGACACCAGAGGGCAGTGGGGGCTTCGAGGTGAGTCCAGGGGGAGGGGACACCAGAGGGCAGTGGGGGCTTCGAGGTGAGTCCAGGGGAGAGGGGACACCAGAGGGCAGTGGGGGCTTCGAGGTGAGTCCAGGGGGGAGGGGGAGGGGACACCAGAGGGCAGTGGGGACCTCGAGGTGAGTCCAGGGGGGAGGGAACACCAGAGGGCAGTGGGGGCTTCGAGGTGAGTCCAGGAGGGAGGGGACACCAGAGGGCAGTTGGGGCGTCGAGGTGAGTCCAGGGGGGAGGGGACACCAGAGGGCAGTGGGGGCTTCGAGGTGAGTCCAGGGGGGAGGGGACACCAGAGGGCAGTGGGGGCTTCGAGGTGAGTCGGGGGGGAGGGGACACCAGAGGGCAGTGGGGGCTTTGAGGTGAGTCCGGGGGGGAGACACCAGAGGGCAGTGGGGGCTTCGAGGTGAGTCCAGGGGGGAGGGGACACCAGAGGGCAGTGGGGCTTCGAGGTGAGTCCAGGGGGGAGGGGACACCAGGGGGCAGTGAGGGCTTCGAGATGAGTCCAGGGGGGAGGGGACACCAGAGGGCAGAAGGGGCTTCGAGGTGAGTCCAGGGGGAGGGGACACCAGAGGGCAGTGGGGGCTTCGAGGTGAGTCCAAGGGGAGGGGACACCAGAAGGCAGTGGGGGCTTCGAGGTGAGTCTAGGGGGAGGTGACACCAGAGGGCAGTGGGGCTTCAAGGTGAGTCCAGGGAGGTGAGTCCAGGGGGGAGGGGACACCGGAGGGAAGTTGGGGCTTCGAGGTGAGTCCAGGGGGGAGGAGACACCAGAGGGCAGTGGGGGCTTCGAAGTGAGTCCAGGGGGGAGGGAACGGCAGAGGGCAGTGGGGGCTTCGAGGCGAGTCCAGGGGGGAGGGGACACCATAGGGCAGTGAGGGCTTCGAGGTGAGTCCAGGGGGGAGGGGACACCAGAGGGCAGTGGGGCTTCGAGGTGAGTCCAGGGGGGAGGGGACACCAGGGGGCAGTGAGGGCTTCGAGATGAGTCCAGGGGGGAGGGGACACCAGAGGGCAGAAGGGGCTTCGAGGTGAGTCCGGGGGGAGGGGACACCAGAGGGCAGTGGGGGCTTCGAGGTGAGTCCAAGGGGAGGGTACACCAGAAGGCAGTGGGGGCTTCGAGGTGAGTCTAGGGGGAGGTGACACCAGAGGGCAGTGGGGCTTCAAGGTGAGTCCAGGGAGGTGATTCCAGGGGGGTGGGGACACCAGAGGGCAGTGGGGGCTTCGAGGTGAGTCCAAGGGGGAGGGGGGAGAGGACACCAGAGGGCAGTGGGGGCTTCGAGGTGAGTCCAAGGGGGAGGGGGAGAGGACACCAGAGGGCAGTGGGGGCTTTGAGGTGAGTCCAGAGGGAGGGGACACCAGAGGGCAGTGGGGGCTTCGAGGTGACTCCAGGGGAAGGGGACACCAGAGGGCAGTGGGGGCTTCGAGGTGAGTCCAGGGGGGAGGGGACACCGGAGGGAAGTTGGGGCTTCGAGGTGAGTCCAGGGGGGAGGAGACACCAGAGGGCAGTGGGGGCTTCGAGGTGAGTCCAGGGGGGAGGGGACACCAGAGGGCAGTGGGGGCTTCGAGGCAAGTCCAGGGGGGAGGGGACACCATAGGGCAGTGGGGGCTTCGAGGTGAGTCCAGGGGGGAGGGGACACCAGAGGGCAGTGGTGCTTCGAGGTGAGTCCAGGGGGGAGGGGACACCAGAGGGCAGTGGGGGCTTCAAGATGAGTCCAGGGGTGAGGGGGAGGGGACACCAGAGGGCAGTGGGGGCTTTGAGGTAGGTCCAGGGGGAGTGGAGGGGACACCAGAGGGCAGTGGGGGCTTTGAGGTGAGTCCAGGGGGGAGGGGACACAAGAGGGCAGTGGAGGCTTCGAGGTGAGTCCAGGGGGGAGGGGACACCAGAGGGCAGTGGGGGCTTCGAGGTGAGTCCCGGGGGGAGGGGACACCAGAGGGCAGTGGGGCTTCGAGGTGAGTCCCGGGGGGAGGGGACACCAGAGGGCAGTGGGGGCTTCGAGATGAATCCAGGGGGGAGGGGACACCAGAGGGCAGTGGGGCTTCGAGGTGAGTCCAGGGGGGAGGGGACACCAGAGGACAGTGCTTTTTACACTACTCCTTTCTGAAACAATAAGTATTGGGATAAAAATAAGATTAGCTGAAAACCCTGCCCTCGGTCCTGGCTAAATATTACCTTCTAGGGCTGGTTCCCACTATAGTTCATCCCTGCCTGTTAAACGTGCATGAGAGCGGAGGAAGTTGAAAATCACAACTTTCCCAAGGTTGTGATTTTCCCGAGTACATAAGCAGGCACCAGGGCCTTCATTTTTAAGATTCTGGGCACTCACACTCCCTCTGAAGTTTTGGGTCACTGAGTTTTGATCCCCTTAATTACCAGCAGCTCTAGTCCTCTACGCCAACAGAGAGAAGCGGAGGCCTGGGGAGGGCGCTGTAGCAGGCATCAATGGGCTCTCTGCGCCAACAGAGAGAAGCGGAGGCCTGGGGATGGCGCTGCAGCAGGCATCAATGGGCTCTCTGGGCCAACAGAGAGAAGCGGAGGCCTGGGGATGGCGCTGCAGCAGGTATCAATGGGCTCTCTGGGCCAACAGAGAGAAGCGGAGGCCTGGGGATGGCGCTGCAGCAGGCATCAATGGGCTCTCTGGGCCAACAGAGAGAAGCGGAGGCCTGGGGATGGCGCTGCAGCAGGCCTCAATGGGCTCTCTGGGCCAACAGAGAGAAGCGGAGGCCTGGGGATGGCGCTGCAGCAGGCCTCAATGGGCTCTCTGGGCCAACAGAGAGAAGCGGAGGCCTGGGGATGGCGCTGCAGCAGGCCTCAATGGGCTCTCTGGGCCAACAGAGAGAAGCGGAGGCCTGGGGATGGCGCTGCAGCAGGCATCAATTGGTTCTCCGGGCCAACAGAGAGAAGCGGAGGCCTGGGGATGGCGCTGCAGCAGGCATCAATGGGTTCTCTGGGCCAACAGAGAGAAGCGGAGGCCTGGGGATGGCGCTGCAGCAGGCATCAATGGGCTCTCTGGGCCAACAGAGAGAAGCGGAGGCCTGGGGATGGCGCTGCAGCAGGCATCAATGGGCTCTCTGGGCCAACAGAGAGAAGCGGAGGCCTGGGGAGGGCGCTGCAGCAGGCATCAATGGGCTCTCTGGGCCAACAGAGAGAAGCGGAGGCCTGGGGATGGCGCCGCAGCAGGCATCAATGGGCTCTCTGGGCCAACAGAGAGAAGCGGAGGCCTGGGGAGGACGCTGCAGCAGGCCTCAGTGGGCTCTCTGGGCCAACAGAGAGAAGCGGAGGCCTGGGGATGGCGCCGCAGCAGGCATCAATGGGCTCTCTGGGCCAACAGAGAGAAGCGGAGGCCTGGGGATGGCGCTGCAGCAGGCATCAATGGGCTCTCTGGGCCAACAGAGAGAAGCGGAGGCCTGGGGATGGCGCTGCAGCAGGCATCAATGGGCTCTCTGGGCCAACAGAGAGAAGCGGAGGCCTGGGATGGCGCTGCAGCAGGCATCAATGGGCTCTCTGGGCCAACAGAGAGAAGCGGAGGCCTGGGGATGGCGCTGCAGCAGGCATCAAGGGGCTCTCTGGGCCAACAGAGAGAAGCGGAGGCCTGGGGATGGCGCTGCAGCAGGCATCAATGGGCTCTCTGGGCCAACAGAGAGAAGCGGAGGCCTGGGGATGGCGCTGCAGCAGGCCTCAATGGGCTCTCTACGCCAACAGAGAGTAGCGGAGGCCTGGGGATGGCGCTGCAGCAGGCATCAAGGGGCTCTCTGGGCCAACAGAGAGAAGCAGAGGCCTGGGGATGGCGCTGCAGCAGGCATCAATGGGCTCTCTGGGCCAACAGAGAGAAGAGAAGGCCTGGGGATGGCGCTGCAGCAGGCATCAATGGGCTCTCTGGGCCAACAGAGAGAAGCGGAGGCCTGGGGATGGCGCTGCAGCAGGCATCAATGGGCTCTCTGGGCCAACAGAGAGAAGCGGAGGCCTGGGGATGGCGCTGCAGCAGGCATCAATGGGCTCTCTGGACCAACAGAGAGAAGCGGAGGCCTGGGGATGGCGCTGCAGCAGGCATCAATGGGCTCTCTGGGCCAACAGAGAGAAGCGGAGGCCTGGGGATGGCGCTGCAGCAGGCATCAATGGGCTCTCTGGGCCAACAGAGAGAAGCGGAGGCCTGGGGATGGCGCTGCAGCAGGCCTCAATGGGCTCTCTGGGCCAACAGAGAGAAGCGGAGGCCTGGGGACGGCGCTGCAGCCGGCATCAATGGGCTCTCTGGGCCAACAGAGAAAGGCGGAGGCCTGGGGACGGCGCTGCAGCAGGCATCAATGGGCTCTCTGGACCAACAGAGAGAAGCGGAGGCCTGGGGATGGCGCTGCAGCAGGCATCAATGGGCTCTCTGGGCCAACAGAGAGAAGCGGAGGCCTGGGGATGGCGCTGCAGCAGGCATCAATGGGCTCTCTGGGCCAACAGCGAGAAGCGGAGGCCTGGGGACGGCGCTGCAGCAGGCCTCAATGGGCTCTCTGGGCCAACAGAGAGAAGCGGAGGCCTGGGGACGGCGCTGCAGCAGGCATCAATGGGCTCTCTGGGCCAACAGCGAGAAGCGGAGGCCTGGGGATGGCGCTGCAGCAGGCATCAATGGGCTCTCTGGGCCAACAGAGAGAAGCGGAGGCCTGGGGATGGCGCTGCAGCAGGCATCAATGGGCTCTCTGGGCCAACAGGCCTCGGACTTCCCTGAGGCCGACTTCGGCCTTTCCATAAACAGACAGGCAGCGACTTACGAGGGAAGCACTAGAGGCCGGGCCCTGGTCACGAGGCAGGGGCTGGAATGGCCGTTTGCATCTCGGAGAGGCTTCCGTTCTGCTGGGTACCTGTGGGGGTCGGGTGAGTTAATTTACCTTCGTCTAATATGAGGGCTGGCGCAGAAATAAAATCTGCTATGGGACTTAGAGTGGTGACCACAGAGCCTAGAGTCAACCGGTGCCGGTATTTGCAATTACCACACACAGACATAGTACCTACTTGGGCCGCAGATGAACTTCAGTCCGGCCTCGAAGCTGTGGTGGGTGGAACTCCATAATTGCAGGCAGCGACTCTACTCTGCGAGGCTGGCTGCAGCAGGCTCAGGCCGTTAAACACCTAGAGCCATGGCACTTCGGTTTTGCCGCCCAGCCCTGCCTCTGGTGATAAATAATCCAGGCGGTCCGGACTCCTGTGAGTCCCGAGCGGAGGAGCCGTCCAATGACAGTCAGTCATTGGACACACTACCTCGATGACGTCAGTTTGACAGGCAATGGAAGCCGAGCCCCGCCGGGAATCGCAATACATTGCGCTACATTGTAGCAGTTGAATGAGAGTATGAGAGTGACCCTGGCAGCAGTCTTAACACTGCTGGGAGCCCCGAGCAGGCTGCAGGAGCAGCGCGCACACCACGGGCGGCGCCGCTCTGCAACATTTCATAGTTTTAGGGAGCACTTTCAGTGACAGTTACAGCTCAGCTGAGCCACATGGGTATGCGTGACAATGCATTTCAGTGCGGTAATGCGGAGTACCACACTGAAATGCGTTACTATCACGTCTGATGCGTGATACTTGGCAGCACTGGGTGTGAGGTCATTCACACTCCTTAGGTTGCAGATGGTTGGGAGAGGCTCACTTACCTCGGCTGTAAGTGAAGGTGCCTGCAGCCAGGGCTCACTGGAAGAGAGGGGGCTGCTGCTGCTGACTCTGCCCCCGCTGACCCGGAAGCAGACACTTGTGAGAGTGGGGCGGGGGGCTTACGTTATCCTGACAAGAGGCTTCATTACACCTCCTCCGCTGCTGCTGCTGACTCTGCCCCCGCTGACCCGGAAGCAGACACTTGTGAGAGTGCGGGGGCGGGGCTTATGTTATCCTGACGGAGCCGTCTTTCCGCCTCCGCTGCTGCTGCTGTCTCTGCCCCCAGTGACCCGGACACTGTTCACCTCTCCGGCCTGAGGAGCCAATCGCCGTCCGGTAAAGGGGAGACTCTGCCGGAACTGACCCGGAAGCAGCCATTTGTCTCCGAAAACAGAGATGCTTTAAACAACCTCCGCTCCGAGCTGCCACTGCCTCCGGTCACCCGGAAGTGGATCTGTTCGGGAGTTACAGAGGAGAGCAGAGGCAGTTTCAAGGGGAGGTGAGGCCGGGGGGGGGGGGGGGAGACACCAGGGGGCAGTGGGGGCTTCGAGGTGAGTCCAGGGGGGAGGGGACACCAGAGGGCAGTGGGGGCTTCGAGGTGAGTCCAGGGAGGAGGGGAGGGAACCCCAGAGGGCAGTGGGGGCTTCGAGGTGAGTCCAGGGGGGAGGGGACACCAGAGGGCAGTGGGGGCTTCGAGGTCAGTCCAGGGGGGAGGGGACACCAGGGGGCAGTGAGGGCTTCGAGGTGAGTCCAGGGGAAGGGGATACCAGAGGGCAGTGGGGGCTTCGAGGTGAGTCCAGAGGGAGGGGACACCAGGGGGCAGTGAGGGCTTCGAGGTAAGTCCAGGGGGGAGGGGACACCAGAGGGCAGTGGGGGCTTCGAGGTGAGTCCAGGGGGAGGGGACACCAGGGGGCAGTGAGGGCTTCGAGGTGAGTCCAGGGGAAGGGGATACCAGAGGGCAGTGGGGGCTTCAAGGTGAGTCCAGGGGGGAGGGGACACCAGGGGGCAGTGAGGGCTTCGAGGTGAGTCCAGGGGGGAGGGGACACCAGGGGGCAGTGAGGGCTTCGAGGTAAGTCCAGGGGGGAGGGGACACCAGAGGGCAGTGGGGGCTTCGAGGTGAGTCCAGGGGGAGGGGACACCAGGGGGCAGTGAGGGCTTCGAGGTGAGTCCAGGGGGAGGGGAGGGAACCCCAGAGGGCAGTGGGGGCTTCAAGGTGAGTCCAGGGGGGAGGGGAGGGTACACCAGAGGGCAGTGGGGGCTTCGAGGTGAGTCCAGGGGGGAGGGGACACCAGAGGGCAGTGGGGGCTTCGAGGTCAGTCCAGGGGGGAGGGGACACCAGGGGGCAGTGAGGGCTTCGAGGTGAGTCCAGGGGAGGGGACACCAGAGGGCAGTGGGGGCTTCGAGGTGAGTCCAGGGGGGAGGGGGAGAGGGAGGGGACACCAGGGGGCAGTGAGGGCTTCGAGGTGAGTCCAGGGGGAGGGGAGGGGACACCAGAGGGCAGTGGGGGCTTCGAGGTGAGTCCAGGGGGGAGAAGGAGAGGGAGGGGACACCAGGGGGCAGTGAGAGCTTCGAGGTGAGTCCAGGGGGGAGGGGAGGGGACACCAGAGGGCAGTGGGGGCTTCGAGGTGAGTCCAGGGGGGAGGGGAGGGTACACCAGAGGGCAGTGGGGGCTTCGAGGTGAGTCCAGGGGGGAGGGGACACCAGAGGGCAGTGGGGGCTTCGAGGTCAGTCCAGGGGGGAGGGGACACCAGGGGGCAGTGAGGGCTTCGAGGTGAGTCCAGGGGAGGGGACACCAGAGGGCAGTGGGGGCTTCGAGGTGAGTCCAGGGGGGAGGGGGAGAGGGAGGGGACACCAGGGGGCAGTGAGGGCTCCGAGGTGAGTCCAGGGGGGAGGGGAGGGAACCCCAGAGGGGAGTGGGGGCTTCGAGGTGAGACCAGGGGGGAGGGGAGGGGACACCAGAGGGCAGTGGGGGCTTCGAGGTTAGTCCAGGGGGGAGGGGACACCAGAGGGCAGTGGGGGCTTCGAGGTGAGTCCAGGGGGGAGGGGACACCAGAGGGCAGTGGGGGCTTCGAGGTGAGTCCAGGGGGGAGGGGGAGGGGACACCAGAGGGCAGTGGGGACCTCGAGGTGAGTCCAGGGGGGAGGGAACACCAGAGGGCAGTGGGGACCTCGAGGTGAGTCCAGGGGGGAGGGGACACCAGAGGGCAGTGGGGGCTTCGAGGTGAGTCCAGGGGGAGGTGACACCAGAGGGCAGTGGGGGCTTCGAGGTGAGTCCAGGGGGGAGGGGAGGGGACACCTGATGGCAGTGGGGGCTTCGAGGTGAGTCCAGGGGGGAGGGGCGAGGGGACACCAGAGGGCAGTGGGGGCTTCGAGGTGAGTCCAGGGGGGAGGGGAAACCAGGGGGCAGTGAGGGCTTCGAGGTGAGTCCAGGGGAGGGGACACCAGAGGGCAGTGGGGGCTTCGAGGTGAGTCCAGGGGGGAGGGGGAGAGGGAGGGGACACCAGGGGGCAGTGAGGGCTTCGAGGTGAGTCCAGGGGGGAGGGGAGGCAACCCCAGAGGGGAGTGGGGGCTTCGAGGTGAGACCAGGGGGGAGGGGAGGGGACACCAGAGGGCAGTGGGGGCTTCGAGGTGAGTCCAGGGGGGAGGGGACACCAGAGGGCAGTGGGTGCTTCGAGGTGAGTCCAGGGGGGAGGGGAGGGAACCCCAGAGGGCAGTGGGGGCTTCGAGGTGAGTCCAGGGGGGAGGGGAGGGACACCAGAGGGCAGTAGGGTTTCGAGGTGAGTCCAGGGGGGAGGGGACACCAGAGGACAGTGAGGGCTTCGAGGTGAGTCCAGGGGGGAGGGGACACCAGAGGGCAGTGGGGGCTTCGAGGTGAGTCCAGGGGGAGGGGACACCAGAGGGCAGTGGGGGCTTCGAGGTGAGTCCAGGGGAGAGGGGACACCAGAGGGCAGTGGGGGCTTCGAGGTGAGTCCAGGGGGGAGGGGGAGGGGACACCAGAGGGCAGTGGGGACCTCGAGGTGAGTCCAGGGGGGAGGGAACACCAGAGGGCAGTGGGGACCTCGAGGTGAGTCCAGGGGGGAGGGGAAACCAGGGGGCAGTGAGGGCTTCGAGGTGAGTCCAGGGGAGGGGACACCAGAGGGCAGTGGGGGCTTCGAGGTGAGTCCAGGAGGGAGGGGACACCAGAGAGCAGTGGGGGCTTCGAGGTGAGTCCAGAGGGGAGGGGACACCAGAGGGCAGTGGGGGCTTCGAGGTGAGTCCAGAGGGGAGGGAACACCAGAGGGCAGTGGGGGCTTCGAGGTGAATCCAGGGGGGAGGGGACACCAGAGGGCAGTGGGGGCTTCGAGGTGAGTCCAGGGGGAGGGGACACCAGAGGGCAGTGGGGGCTTCGAGGTGAGTCTAGGGGGAGGGGACACCAGAAGGCAGTGGGGGCTTCGAGGTGAGTCCAGGGGGAGGTGACACCAGAGGGCAGTGGTGCTTCGAGGTGAGTCCAGGGGGGAGGGGACACCAGAGAGCAGTGGGGGCTTCTAGGTGAGTCCAGAGGGGAGGGGACACCAGAGGGCAGTGGGGGCTTCGAGGTGAGTCCAGAGGGGAGGGAACACCAGAGGGCAGTTGGGGCGTCGAGGTGAGTCCAGGGGGGAGGGGGAGGGGACACCAGAGGGCAGTGGGGGCTTCGAGGTGAGTCCAGGGGGGAGGGGACACCAGAGGGCAGTGGGGGCTTCGAGGTGAGTCCAGGGGGGAGGGGACACCAGAGGGCAGTGGGGGCTTCGAGGTGAGTCAGGGGGGAGGGGACACCAGAGGGCAGTGGGGGCTTTGAGGTGAGTCCGGGGGGGAGACACCACAGGGCAGTGGGGGCTTCGAGGTGAGTCCCGGGGGGAGGGGACACCAGAGGGCAGTGGGGCTTCGAGGTGAGTCCCGGGGGGAGGGGACACCAGAGGGCAGTGGGGGCTTCGAGGTGAGTCCAGGGGGGAGGGGACACCAGAGGGCAGTGGGGCTTCGAGGTGAGTCCAGGGGGGAGGGGACACCAGGGGGCAGTGAGGGCTTCAAGATGAGTCCAGGGGGGAGGGGACACCAGAGGGCAGAAGGGGCTTCGAGGTGAGTCCAGGGGGAGGGGACACCAGAGGGCAGTGGGGGCTTCGAGGTGAGTCCAAGGGGAGGGGACACCAGAAGGCAGTGGGGGCTTCGAGGTGAGTCTAGGGGGAGGTGACACCAGAGGGCAGTGGGGCTTCAAGGTGAGTCCAGGGAGGTGAGTCCAGGGGGGAGGGGACACCGGAGGGAAGTTGGGGCTTCGAGGTGAGTCCAGGGGGGAGGAGACACCAGAGGGCAGTGGGGGCTTCGAGGTGAGTCCAGGGGGGAGGGGACACCAGAGGGCAGTGGGGGCTTCGAGGCGAGTCCAGGGGGGAGGGGACACCATAGGGCAGTGAGGGCTTCGAGGTGAGTCCAGGGGGGAGGGGACACCAGAGGGCAGTGGGGCTTCGAGGTGAGTCCAGGGGGGAGGGGACACCAGGGGGCAGTGAGGGCTTCGAGATGAGTCCAGGGGGGAGGGGACACCAGAGGGCAGAAGGGGCTTCGAGGTGAGTCCAGGGGGAGGGGACACCAGAGGGCAGTGGGGGCTTCGAGGTGAGTCCAAGGGGAGGGGACACCAGAAGGCAGTGGGGGCTTCGAGGTGAGTCTAGGGGGAGGTGACACCAGAGGGCAGAAGGGGCTTCGAGGTGAGTCCAGGGGGGAGGGGACACCAGAGGGCAGTGGGGCTTCAAGGTGAGTCCAGGGAGGTGAGTCCAGGGGGGTGGGGACACCAGAGGGCAGTGGGGGCTTCGAGGTGAGTCCAAGGGGGAGGGGGGAGAGGACACCAGAGGGCAGTGGGGGCTTCGAGGTGAGTCCAGGGGGGAGGGGACACCAGAGGGCAGTGGGGCTTCAAGGTGAGTCCAGGGAGGTGAGTCCAGGGGGGTGGGGACACCAGAGGGCAGTGGGGGCTTCGAGGTGAGTCCAAGGGGGAGGGGGGAGAGGACACCAGAGGGCAGTGGGGGCTTCGAGGTGAGTCCAGGGGGGAGGGGACACCAGAGGGCAGTGGGGCTTCAAGGTGAGTCCAGGGAGGTGAGTCCAGGGGGGTGGGGTCACCAGAGGGCAGTGGGGGCTTCGAGGTGAGTCCAAGGGGGAGGGGGGAGAGGACACCAGAGGGCAGTGGGGGCTTCGAGGTGAGTCCAAGGGGGAGGGGGGAGAGGACACCAGAGGGCAGTGGGGGCTTCGAGGTGAGTCCAGAGGGAGGGGACACCAGAGGGCAGTGGGGGCTTCGAGGTGACTCCAGGGGAAGGGGACACCAGAGGGCAGTGGGGGCTTCGAGGTGAGTCCAGGGGGAGGGGACACCGGAGGGAAGTTGGGGCTTCGAGGTGAGTCCAGGGGGGAGGAGACACCAGAGGGCAGTGGGGGCTTCAAGGTGAGTCCAGGGGGGAGGGGACACCAGAGGGCAGTGGGGGCTTCGAGGCGAGTCCAGGGGGGAGGGGACACCATAGGGCAGTGGGGGCTTCGAGGTGAGTCCAGGGGGGAGGGGACACCAGAGGGCAGTGGGGGCTTCAAGATGAGTCCAGGGGTGAGGGGGAGGGGACACCAGAGGGCAGTGGGGGCTTTGAGGTAGGTCCAGGGGGAGTGGAGGGGACACCAGAGGGCAGTGGGGGCTTTGAGGTGAGTCCAGGGGGGAGGGGACACAAGAGGGCAGTGGAGGCTTCGAGGTGAGTCCAGGGGGGAGGGGATACCAGAGGGCAGTGGGGGCTTCGAGGTGAGTCCACGGGGGAGGGGACACCAGAGGGCAGTGGGGGCTTCGAGATGAATCCAGGGGGGAGGGGACACCAGAGGGCAGTGGGGCTTCGAGGTGAGTCCAGGGGGGAGGGGACACCAGAGGACAGTGAGGCTTCGAAGTGAGTCCAGGGGGGAGGGGAGGGGACACCAGAGGGCAGTGGGGGCTTCGAGGTGAGTCTAGGGAGGAGGGGAGGGGACACCAGAGGGCAGTGGGGGCTTCGAGGTGAGTCTATGGGGGAGGGAGGGGACACCAGAGGGCAGTGGGGGCTTCGAGGTGAGTCCAAGGGAGAGGGGACACCAGAGGGAAGTGGGGGCTTCGAGGTGAGTCCAGGGGTCATTATTCTTGCCTCCATGCACTCCGGGGCAGAGGGGCTCTTGATTGTTGTTCAGACTGGCGGTGCTTCTATGCTGGGTGTCATGCAGCAGATCTTTGGTGATAAGAGCTTTAGATCTCAGAGGTTTGTTCGCCTGAAGGGATGTCTGTCCACATTTCTGGACAGAATATCACCTCTTCTCAATGAATCATATTTAGGTTTTCCTAATGACTCTAAATGTTGTACAATGTTTGAAAGCTCATGAGCTTTGCTCAGTGGGACTCAAGCTAGATGCTGAAGGCCATTTGTTGATTGCCAAAAGCCCTTTGGTCCTGTCAGATCAGCTGATCTGGTCAGATGGGTTGGGCATTTTATGGCAGAAGACGGGGGAGACGTGAGTACATTTGGGCACACTCAGTCAGGGGCTCAGTGCTGCCCAAAACATTTTTATTAGGCTCTAGCTTGGAAAATATTATGAGGGTATAGATATGCTAATCTGATTCTACTATCAATACATTTTTATTATAAGCCAATGTGGCATCTGTGCTCGTTGACCAGCTTTAAACAAGCATAATCTCATCCTCTGGTCCTGAACTAGAATAACAAATATTATAGCTTTTTCTTTAGGAATTTTCAATTCTATTAAGGGCAGGGGGTAAAGGCTATCCCACTGTTAGTCAACATGTGCATTTGATGTGAATTAGGACCTCATTTCCATGTTGGCAGCATGTCCAATGTGGATGCTGGACATGTAGTAATTGTTTTACTGTTTCTTACCGCCAGAAGGAACAATAAAAATATTATAATGCTCCGCTCACCATGGGAGAAGACTCCCATGGCGAAAGGAGCATTATATTTTTTGTTTACAAAAAGAAAATCCAGTTTCAGGATTTTCTTTTTGCAAGTAAAAAACAATTGCTCCATGCTACAGGGCTGCGTCCTGCTAGCACAGCCCCATAGAATAGAGTAACACACATTGCCAGGAACCGCCGTCATGTTTTGATAAATTACTGCCTGCTTGGCGGTCATTTATAAATTAGGCGGACGGCCTCTCCACCATGGGGATAGAGTAATTTACTTTCGTCCCATGACGGAACTACATACCATCCACCCAATAATAAATCAAGCTCTTAATATTATATTCTAGGATTGTGCCGGGTTTGAATATGTTCATTCGATGTCCTTCTCTGTTATTTGAATGTTCTGTTTTGGGTTGGACGTTACCTTGTTTGAAGTGGTTTCATGTACTGAGCAGGAGTAAAGGCCGTTCTAGAAAGCTGCACAGCCATATGGGCATTGCACCATTAACAGGTTGTATCCTGTGGTTCTTCTGGAGTTGCTGTCTTTGGTGACAAAGTTTTCTCTTCCATGACCACCTGAAGGGTTTTACGCTATAGTGGAATTCTGTATCGTAACATCCATAGTGGAGTTAAAGTGACTTTTTGTTTTTCTGGATGTGAAGTTCCAAGTTGTTGATCTTTTGTTGGATTGCGCAAAGAAAGAGGCGTAGTTTTGGTGTCTCTGGTTGATAAAGGGACATGTATGTGCTGATTAGTCACTGAATTGATGGGAAATTTAGTTTTTGGTGTTTGACTGTTCTTAATGGCCGCTGCGAATATTGCAGCAAAGACTGAAAAGCACAATCTTCACCTCCATGTTGTTAATAAAATTGATTGTTCTTGACGCAAAACCTGCTAAACCTTTTATCCTTTTACATCTTCTATTACGTTGTACACTCCAGTGCACGTGAACAGTATCTAGCTCACAGAAAGCCCTTTAAATGTTCAATTATGGCATCCACTCGAGTGAGCGTGAACAGCTTCATGTGTAAGATGCATGTATGATGCCTCTCCATCTCTAGGATTCTCTGAGGCCACATGTCATGTGTTGCTATGTACTGCCGGAGAGGGAATGGTTTAGAACATTCTTCAGCCTGGGTCATGAAGCAGCAGGGTTAACACCCTCATCGCACAGGTACTATCAAAAGTTCACATGCTCTTCTCTCTTAATGCTGGTAAGTGAGATTTGACACCTCACACCTGAAATATTGAATGTTGTGCCAGTATATTCCAGGGAATCTTCCTTTGCAACACTGCTTTAGCTCATTATACACCTTCCTACTGATACAGCTGTGTGGACTCTAGCCGTGAACCAAAGATTATCTGCCACTGTCATCAACTTGTGACCACTTATGTAGCACCAAGATATGCAGTGTATTATCACCTCTCCATCACCAGACACTGACTTTAAACATCCATCACCAACATTCTAACACAGCTTGCACACACCACAGTAGCATAGGTAGGTCGCAGGTTTAGCCACGCCCAGTGAACACCACAAGGTCTCTGTCTCCTTCCTTCAGAATGTGCATTGAAGTTAGACTGTGGAGCTTGGCCTTTGGAGTCAAGAACTGCGAGGAGCAGCTCAGGGTGTGGACACAACACATGATGGGAGACAGTAACTTGCTTTCCTTCCAACTCACTCGGTGCCGCCGTGTGTCACACAATATTGGCTGAGCAAGTGATATCACACGGTTCGGACACAATTATTTGGAATAGAGTAGCGAGCAGGTTTCCAGTGAATTATTTGGAGGTACTGTGACGCTGATGTCCATGTCAGTGTGAAACTTCCTGGGACAGCGGCGGCTGCCTCAGAAACTTTGATTTTTGTGTTGGGGGTGGAGGGGTGAATTTAAAGTGCCTCGGGTTGTGCTCTGCGCAAAGCCCTGTCATCTTCAAGGACCTGCCCCCCACCGCACATACTGAAAAATGTTCATCTGTTGGCAGGTCTCAGCCTGTGACCCCTCTAATCCTGCTGAGCACCGTCAAACCTTTAGAGTTCCATGCGTTTCATACATCTGGGGTGGAGCACCAGTGGTATTCCATCTTAAATGTTCCAAAGTGCTCTCATATATGCAAAGTTAAAGCGAACTCTATGTTGGGACCAGAGGCTTCTGATAATGCATTTCTCTCTCTGTTTTTTTAGCTCAGCAGCTCATCAGCCACATTGAACTATAAAACACATTCTGAGACTACCTGTTCCATGGGACCCAAGCCTAAAGAAAACAGTCACTAATAACAGCTCCTCCTTTCTAGCAAAACAGACTACCAGGAAAAGCACCTTCTTTTTTTTTTGTTGCTCAGCTGCCGGATAAGGGTTTTTTCATATATGGGTATTACAGAGAAACAATGTGCATGATTTGTGACTGCTCTGCAACTTTAATTTCTATATGTCCAGTCACCCCCTGGGGTGTATGTCATTATTCTCGTTAAATAGTTTCCCCCACTGAGTTCTTGGTGTTTCATCAGCCCGGCCTGCCTCCCCCTGTGACAGCTGTGTTTGGCAGTTGTGGGTCAGGAAGTGCACACACGGTGACTGCACCCTTGCAAAAGCTTGAACTGTTCGCTCCCCGGGGGAGTTTTAGTGCTGCAGGCCCCAGTCAGTAATCCGTGTCGCGGAGTGACGGGTGTGCGCTTCTAGAGGGCGCTTGAGTTAGAATGCACAGCTTTGCATCTCACAAGCACCCAGCACTCTTTCCTCTCATAGATTGGCAGCGTATCAGGAGAGCGTACGTGTAATTTCAAAGCTGCATTACTTACCTTTTTTTCCTCCAGAAAGCTGACATTTATGCACGAGGTAGGGATGTATTGTGGGGAGTACATTAGGTGCTCATCTGCATAGCATGATTTGTCCCATGTATCCAAGGGTGTTTTTGGGATACGTGCAGTAATCTAAGGAAAACAGTGGTGAGTGACAATGGGCTGGAGGGCAATTACCCTCCTACATTCCAAGTAGCCATTCCTAATGCCAGGGTCAATATTTACAATTACACCTGCGCACCATGGCAGATGATGGGAGTGTGGGGGTGGGGCACACCCTGGTCAACCAGGTGGTCCCCCCTTTGATGAAGCATTTGATGCTATAGATGCATCTTTACAAAAACAGTCTCCAACTTATTGGAGCAGGAGAGTAGGCAAATCATCTTATTAGCATCGAAACGCTCTGTGGACCTCAGCTGGGGAAAGCTTGGGCAGTCTCGTGTCCCATAGAAGTTCAAGGGAAGTCATGAAGCTGGGGTAAATCCAAGGCCAAAAGACCATCACAGGCTCCTACTTCTAATGCTTGGGAAGGCTGAGGCAGGATTTCCTGAAAAGGCGCCTGTCATCCTTAGACAACAGTGGGGCCGAGTTTGATCCTGACCATACCCCTGGAGAGGAGGATTCACTTGCACTGGCAGACCTCGATGATGGGGCTGATTCTGAAGCTCATGGCCTGGTTGATGGAATGGTCGAGGAACCGGGCCCTCGTCTCATTCTTCATGTCCATAAAGATAAGCCTCTTGCCTCTGAATCTTAGAGAGCCCCATGTGGTGAAACGCTGAGGAGCCGATGAGAGCCCAAAAGGTAGGCAGACAAATTTGTAGAGTTGACCTGTCTACACAAACTTTAGAAATATGCTATGTCGGCCAAAGATAGGGACCATAAGGTACTCCTCTTTCAGGTCCACTCTCACTATTCAGTCATTTGGAAGCAAATGTTCTTGAGGTTGTGAAAACCCTCCATCTTGAGATGATGGTATGCAACCCACAAGCTTTCTTCTCTCAGGTTAATGCCCAGTCAGTCACCCATGTCTACTTTCTGCATCAGAAAGAACTTGCTTCTGAAACCTGGCAGATGTAGTCTGAAGTAGTGTGGCTCACTGGTTAGAGGCGGCAGACCCGAGAGCAGAGGACGGCCCGGGACCAGGGTTCGATTCCCGGCGCGGCAGGTTTCTAGACCAGGGTCAGCGGACTCGATAATTCTCTCGCCTCGGTGCCCACTCTGATCAGCGATCACACTCGGCAACTCTGGGCATTAGCTTGCCTCATCTTCACTAACGGCCCCACCAGACCGCAGGGGATGCCTGGTCTCACCCTGGAGATACCCATTAAGGGACCATCTCTCAGGGAAGCCAGGAAGGGTTTCGCAGCGGTCGAAGCGCCTTGGGACCCTACGGGTAAGTAGTGCGCTATATAAATGCCTATACATTTACATTTGTTGTCCAAACAGCCCATTTGTCCAGGACAGCCTTAACCTCTTGGTTTTGAGGGCTTGTTTCATCTGTGAAATCACCATCAGGGACCTGCACTGTACTGGAGTCCTGAGAAGGTCTCTTTGGAAACCTTGTACTGTCTTCAGCATGTTGAGAGACGGAGACTCATGCTTGATTCTTCTAAAGATGGACAACGTATCAGTGGTCCGATACATAAATCGTCGAGCGGGACCAGGTCGAAGGTCCTAGCAGACTTGGCCAGACAATGCTGCTAATTCTGCTTGGAGAGGAAAGCCTCAGTGACATTGGAGGCTCTCCCATTGGGACTCCATGTAATCACAGACTGAAACGTAAAAAAAGTAAGTTCCTAGTAACTCAGCCCCTCTGTATTTTGATCACTTGATAATGACCCGGTGGAGACCATGCCGCATAGGCCTACTATCATCAAGACCGGATCACCTTTTTTCTTCGGTTTTTAAGCTGCTGAACAGACCCTTTGGCAGAGCCAACTGATGTGTTCTTTCTGGACTAGAGGCAGACACTCAATTATGCATGTCCCCTGTTGTCCATGATCGTGAAGCTTATGGCACAGGTAAGGAGACAGAAGGTGAACCTGTTGATATGGACACTGTTTTGGATATTGCAAGCTTGGTTTCCAGTTCTTCTTCAACTTTCTTTAGATTCTCCAATCCGTGTTCCCCAGACTCAAAACATTCTTAGGGATGTCCATGGAAACTGCCACCTCTTGATAGAGAAGGTCAATCTCCACTTCATGGGAAGGAAGGTTACGTGGAATGTATCCTCTGGTATATAGACTTCTCAGAGAATTCAGACTTTTAATTCCTCCCAAACCTCAATATTCACAATTGTAGGACATGAATGTGGTTCTGCACTTCTTGGAATCTGGGCAGGACAACCAATTTCTTTCCAGAAAGGAATTGTTGAGTAAAATAGCTAGTTTGTCATGTCAGAGCCATGGAAATTTCTTTCAGAGTGTACACACTGGAAGGAGTTACTTTCACAGTGTCCAGAAATTCCAAATCTCACACTAGGATAGTTGAATATCTGGCATTGCCAGACAATCCTAAATTGTGCATAGTAAGTTGTTTACGTGGTTATGAAACCATAACAGTGGAGGTTAGGCTCCCTGGGACAAAACAGCTGCTCACTGCAATCAAGAAACCATTCAAGCCGGTTCCCCCAGTAACCAGTCCACAATGATTTTGGTGAATTATGACCAAGGGTGGAATCCGTGTCTCCATCTTTTGGTTGCACTCGGTGAGGGGTTCGATGGCATCAAAGGCCTATACCTTGGGTATCTGTCTTGAGTATAGTTTGAGGGCGGCAGCCTGGTCCTTGGACTCTACCTTTTAAGAAATTCTGCTTCAACCCAGTGATGGGGGTGGCATCACTGGTGGTAAATAAGCGTTAAACTTGCATAATCAGAGTCTACGGTGCTAACAAGGAATGTAATATGTCCGAGCTATCATGAAAGAAAATTAAACTCTATTAATGTCACGGAGGCGAGGATTTTCCCACCCTACGTACAACTAATACTGTACCCACTCAATAAGGAGAATGGAAGTTCATTGAGGATAGGTAAACATCTTTTGTATTGAGCTATCTATATATATCTATATATATTTAATCACCAATTTCGTCCAGACACGGAGGGCGCGCTTCTCACAGCTGGTGCAAGTGGTGGGACGGACCTTCACCGAATTCAATTAGCTACCAAACAATACGCTCGCACTCTCCCAGATAGGTTATTTCATTAAAGGTTTATTTTCAAGGCTTCTGCCATCAACAGCTCTCTCCACACCTACGCGTTTTGACCGGCAGGTCTTGGTCACAGTGTAAAACATTTGTCCTACATTAATTTCTTCATTTTATACCAGAAATACCTGTTAGCATTTTATGATGCATTATGGGTCTGGTAGTTTAGAACATTCCATTTACATGGTATTCTCTTATAACTGTATTAAAGGTACATAAATACATTGTATGATGTTCTCTTGGAGGCTTGCCTGTATATACATGTGTAATCATCATTTTCCATATCATTTCTCCATATATTTTGTTATATTTTATTTTATATTATATTATATCAATGTCCCAGTTGTTACTACAGGAAAGTCCTGTCCAACTGCCGCTGGTTTTCTGCCTTGTGGCGAGTATTAGTCCATGTTCCTTGGCGCAGTGTCCATTCATGAACTGAACCGCATTGTATCTGGATTCTCCAATATATGTATATATACAAAGCTGGCTGGAGATTTAACTGGTGTTTGCGCAAGCAGGTTTTTGTTTCTTCTCCCGAGGTATCGGATTGCTCCAGCCCACCTCTTCAAGCACTGGCCAAGCAAGGGACACTGCCAGTAGGCAGCTCGTGACTTCACGAGGTGGCTGGGTTCATTGTAGTCAGCCCATGACCCTGCCGAGCTGTGCCACGGAGGTTGGAATGTATGTGGGGACTCGAGGAGGCCGGAGGAAATAATTTACACAGGACACAGCGCGCCCTGTTCTGCAACACACCATTTCCACAAGGATTTCATTTTTTCAAGTATCCCCTCGTACCATCAGCCCAGAAAAGATGCATTCTGGGAGCTGTAGGACTTACCGGAATGCAGCAGGTGAATGAGCACATGATAGGGGAGGTGTGTCCTTCTTAACAAGGGAGAACTGCAGACTGATTTTAAAACGGAGGCGTGGGGCTGTTTTCAGTGTGGCGGCGGCATCTGAGGAAGACGTGACTGTTGAAATGCATTATGCCCAAATCCGCTTTTCCAATTAAAGGCCTTCTCAGTGATGTCATGAGTGATGTCACTGACCATGTCATGAGTGATGTAATATGTGACGTCATCAGCAGTGCATTGCAGGCGCGCAAGTTATAGTGAGTCCAACTAACTATAACGTGGGGATTTCAATGGTTTTATGTCAGTAAAATTTCCAGCTAACTATAACTGGTGTGAAACCTATGGTTTTTTCAGTGAATTTCATAGGTTTTTTAAATGCTAATTCCTTTCTATATCAAGTTTATAACCTACAATTTTTTTTAATTTACTGTTTTGTGTGAGTATTAATTAGTATTATTTTTTTTAATAATAATATTTTTAAATTTATTTATTTTTTATCATTTTTTCTTGGGGCGCTCTGGGTCCGCGCACCGGTAAGCTCTCTGGAAAGCGCACCCAGAGCGCTACTTGCGTTCGTGTAAAAAAAATGAATGAAAAGTAAATAATAACGCAAGACATTTAGTACCATACATATAAAAGCAGTTTTTTTAATAAGGAAATGAAAATAATTTTGCATTTCCGTGAAACTATCAAAACGTCACTTAGGCGCGCCGCGTAAGCGCCCCCGGAAGCGCCTACGTTCGCGGCGCGTATGGGCCCCCGGAAGCGCCTAAGTTTGCGCCGCGTATGCGCCCCTAGAAGCACCTACGTTCGCGCCGCGTATGCGCCCCCGGAAGCGCTCCGGTACGCGCAGCGTCAGCGCGTCAAGTCATGTGACCTTAAAATAACACTTTTTATTGGTTGCTAACAGTTTTTTTTACAAAGAATGAAATCCCCACCCATTTCCTTCACTTCTTCTTTCACTTTTGTGACTGAAAGACCTGCCTTTTTGCTCTTGGTTCTTTGTAGGATATCTTGGATAATCATGGCTGCCAGACCATCCAGCAGTGAAGATGACTCTGAATTCATTGATGAAGAGCCTCCTCAGCCGAAGGTCAAAGAGCATTTCATCTGGAATTTTTTTTCCATACCTGATGACCAGAAGAAGGTCAATGCTCCAAAAGTGGAGTGCAGGATCTGTCACACAGTCCTGTCACGGGGTGACCCCACCAAGAAATATTCTTTTGGGAACTCCACAATGCTTTGCAATGTGGAGAGGAGGTACCCCCAGAATTTTGCCCGGGAAAGTGTCAGGGCTCTGGCACAAGAGGTTCCCAGTGATGGGGCCTCTACATCCACCGGAGGAGCAACTACTTCAGTGAGGGGGCGATCGCAAGAGCTGGTTCCAAACATTCAGCCTGCATTTAACAAAGACGTCCTGAAATGCAGATACTGTGATCAGCTACTTACCTTTGGGGAGCAAAGTGTTCTGCTCATGGTTCGAGCATTGGAGAACCATCGCTGCCGTTCCCAGCCCTATTTTTTTGGGTTTTTTTTCCTCCTGTTGCAGTTTCCATTCCCTGTTTTTGTTTTTGTTCTAAAAAAAGAAGAAAAAGAAAGTTCTTTTCAGAACTACCTCCTATTCTCATCAAAGAGCTATATTCTTAAAAAAATGAAAAAGAGTAAGTGAAGTGGAGTGCATTGATAATGGAAAGGAAAATGAGTAAGAAAGAACAGAAAGGTATGAGAGGAGAAAGGAAGTGAAGTAGGGGGACTGAAAGAAGGTGAGTGTGGGGAAGGAGAGTGAGGAGAAGGAGAGTGAACATGGGGAATGTGGATATTCAAAGAAAATGTTGAAAAGGAACGGGGGTGTGGAAGGGTAAGAAAAGATGCATTGCTGGAGTTGCATCATTTTTGTGACACACTCCAGCAATGCATCACTTTTGCGCTTACAGATACCTCTGAAATACTGACGTATCTGTAAGTACTTCCGACATAATATGTCCTATATTTAATATGACGCATGAGTAGAAGACTGAAGGCCTCATTTATGAGGCCATGCGTCACTTTTACGCCACCGGTACGTCACTTTTTGTGACGCATCAGCAGCGTAAAACATGCACCTTATTGAGTTATATTTACAAAGTGACGCATCTAGGTAGATGCGTCACTTTGTAAACCCCTGCACCACATTATACCTACGTCAGTTGTAATGTATGCAAAAGGGACGTATTGACGCAAGAAAGGGTCGTAGAGGTGACGCAGTGAAATCTATGAGATATCACTGCGTCACTTTTATGACGCTGTTGCGTCCAAATCTTGCGCCTGTATCACAGCAGGCGTAAGACTGATGCAGGCCCTTTCACATGGGGCCTGGCCCCATGTGAAAGGATGCATTGCTGGAGTTGCATCATTTTTGTGACACACTCCAGCAATGCATCACTTTTGTGCTTACAGATACGTCTGAAATACTGACGTATCTGTAAGTACTTCCGACATAATACGTCATATATTTAATATGACGCATGACTAGAAGACTGAAGGCCTCATTTATGAGGCCATGCGTCACTTTAACGCCACCGGTGCGTCACTTTTTGTGACGCACCAGTGCTGTAAAAAATGCACCTTATTCAGTCATATTTACAAAGTGACGCATCTAGGTAGATGCGTCACTTTGTAAACCCCTACGCCACATTATACCTACGTCAGGTGTAATGTATGCAAAAGGGGCGTATTGACGCAAGAAAGGGTCGTAGAGATGACGCAGTGAATAAACTGGGTTTTCCCCATGCTACGCTCCCCGGTCCGCTCCCCGGTGCGCGTACCGGGCGCTCCCCCCGCACAAATCGAAAAAAAATATTTTTTTTTGCGCGTTGCCCTTTTATAGCCCCCACATCAAACCTAGGGGGTCAGGGGGGGGTCTACTCTGCCCCCTTATGGTCATTTCCCCCTTTGTTTTTGCCACCTCTTGCGTCTCGATCTTACCGAGACACAAGATGGCGGCCGCTCCGGACTGTTTCGAATGTTTACAGACACCCGAGAGCCAATCAGCTTTCCGCGCGCAAGTCGCGTAGCACGCCCAGTGCTCTCCCCGGTGCGCGTACCGGTGCGCGCCTATATATATATATATATATATATATATATATATATATATATATATATATATATATATATATATATAAAAAATAAATGTTTTAACCTAAATTACTCAAAAACCACTGGAGCACATATCTTGAGACATAGCAAAGGCACATCGGGCTACCAGTCCCTACAATTTTGCCAAGTTTGGTGGAAATCCATTCAGCCGTTCGGGCTAAAAGTGAGGTCGACCGCCCTATGGAAATTAACATGGGGAAAACACGTTTTGGGACCCCCCTTTTAACTCGGCCCCGCTTGACGAATCCTCCCCAAACTTTCAAGGAAGGACCGGAGCTCCGCGAGGCAAATTTGAGGAAATTTTCAGGCAGATTCCTCAACCGGCGCCAAAGTTATTCCAAATAGAATTTTGAGATTTTGCATTGAAAAAAATCCTAACTATAACTGCCTACTGGCGACCGCCAGTAGAATATATATATATATATATATATATATATATATATATATATATATATATTATACACGATCCATCCTGTCGCAGAGGGAGCACTACGCAAGTTGGTGCTGGAGTCGGGACCAGGACAGGGTCCCGTGATTAATCCATTCACAAGAAAAATAATCCAGCACTCCGCTTGTTAGCAAAGATTTAGTTTATTCAGCACACTGTAAAAAGCCTACGCGTTTCGAACCAAATGGTTCCTTCTCACTGCAGCATTAAACAGTTGTCCTACTTCACTTTCTGTATTTAAATATATTTGACTTAATAGTGCATTATGGGACATGCAGTTAAGTACGGTTTGCGCTTCACCGAAATGTTGCAATAATCAGTTTCAACAAGATTACATTATTTACATTTTCATCATGCATTTGACAAATTATTTGTTTTAGCATTACTGTGTTTTAACAGTATTCGCATTTATGGCTAAGTGCCCAACTGTCGAATTATTGGAAGCGTACTCTCTGTCCCACTACTTGCAATATTATGGCGACCTAGCAGTGTTTCTGTGCTCTGCACCTTTTTTGGATACTGATTCTCCAAATCACAGGACTGTTTGGTTTAGTTTTTCATTCCCTCGTGCATGCAGTCTTTGTATCTAGGGCTGAGTGCCCTTACCACTGCCATGTAGCGGTCACCACTGATATTTATTTGTAATCACACCGATCAATAGAGAAATTGTTTTTGTTGTTTTTATACTTCCTGAACAGTACATATCTATTTGTGACGTTCATGTTTCTGGTTCATAAGTTTTACAATTTTTAGCAGTATACAAGGAATCCTGGAGATTGTCAGTTTGTGAATTATAGATGGAAGTAAAGTTCCTCGTTCCCGTTCAGGCCTGTGGGGTGTTTGGTTCTGAATCGCATAATTAGTTTGGATTCCAGTCTTCATAGTTTAAGCTTTCTGTTTCCACCTCGTTCGTGTTGAGGGTCTCAAAACTTTTCTCTTTTCCCGAGCCTACAATGCTTAATCCCCCTCTGCTCCTGCCCGCTTCTCACAATCCAACAGCGCCATGAAACCGCATGGTAAAAGTGCGCTATAGAAAAGTTTTTAAATTCAAATTCAAATTCAAATTCGTTGCTAAGCCAAAAAATTGCATATCTTTCCATGTTTTGTTAGGATGGTTTGTTAGATGTTTGGCCATTGCATATGCCAGATCTCCATTTTGTATGGCACGGATGTGCTCTAGGGTCCGCTTTTTTAGGGGGCACGTCGTGCTTCCAATGTACCTCTTGCTGCAATAACATTGGAGCATGTATACTACGAAGCTGGTTTTGCAAGTTATATGTTCTCTTACTGTATATACTTTTTCTGCCAGATCTTTTATGGTCTTTGTGTTTTTCCCTATCTTGCAGGCCTTGCAAGTATTACATCTCACAAATCCTTTGTTCTTTTCTGTTAGCCAATTATTTGTTTTCTTGTTTTCAAAGTGGCTATGGACCAGATGATCCGAGAGATTAGGTGCTCGTCTGTAGGTTATTAATGGTCGTTCTCCTACATTCTTGCCTATGTCTGGATCTTTTTGAATTAGATGCCAATACTTCCTTAGTATTGTCTGAATCTTGTAACTTTCTTTACTGTAAGTGATGATCATCCTTGGTGGTTCTGTTATGGTGTTTTTCTCATTTGTGTTTTGCTTTTCATGTTTGGTCAGCAAAGTTTCAGCTCTTGTTTTGTTTCTGGCCTTCGTTTCGCCCTTCATGATATCCTGATATTTGTATCCTCTTTGTACGAATCTTTCTTTGGTTTCATTGAAGTTCTTTTCCATTTCGGACTCTTCAGAACAATTTCTCCGCATTCTTAAAAGTTCTCCATACGGAATGCTTTTCTTCAGTTTCTCCGGGTGGAAGCTACGTCCATGCAGTAGACTGTTGGTGGCCGTTTTCTTCCTGTGTGTTGTGGTTTGAATTTGGTTGTTCCGCACATAGATTTTAGTGTAAAGGAATTCCACCTCTTTGTTGCTGATGGTGTGTGTGAATTTCAGGCCTACCGTATTGTTGTTTAGTTCATCAAAGAAGATTTGAAATTCAGAACTCGTTCCCCTCCATAATAAAAAAAAGATCATCAATGAAGCGCAGCCATAGTGCTACGTTGGCCATATGGTGGTCGTTTTCTTCTCTTCAAGCTATGCTCCTCTCCCACCAACATCTAAAAAACCATCCTAACAAAACATGGAAAGATATGCAATTTTTTGGCTTAGCAACGATCCCTCAACACGAACGAGGTGGAAACAGAAAGCTTAAACTACGAAGACTGGAATCCAAACTAATTATGCGATTCAGAACCAAACACCCCACAGGCCTGAACGGGGACGAGGAACTTTACTTCCATCTATAATTCACAAACTGACAATCTCCAGGATTCCTTGTATACTGCAAAAAATTGTAAAACTTATGAACCAGAAACATGAACATCACAAATAGATATGTACTGCTCAGGAAGTATAAAAACAACAAAAACAATTTCTCTATTGATCGGTGTGATTACAAATAAATATCAGTGGTGACCGCTACATAGCAGTGGTAAGGGCACTCAGCCCTAGATACAAAGACTGCATGCACGAGGGAATGAAAAACTAAACCAAACAGTCCTGTGATTTGGAGAACCAGTATCCAAAAAAGGTGCAGAGCACAGAAACACTGCTAGGTCGCCATAATATTGCAAGTAGAGGGACAGAGAGTACGCTTCCAATAACTCGACAGTTGGGCACTTAGCCATAAACGCGAATACTGTTAAAACACAGTAATGCTAAAACAAATAATTCGTCAAATGCATGATGAAAATGTAAATAATGTAATCATGTTGAAACTGTGATTATTGCAACATTTCGGTGAAGCGCAAACCGTACTTAACTGAATGTCCCATAATGCACTATTAAGTCAAATATATTTAAATACAGAAAGTGAAGTAGGACAACTGTTTAATGCTGCCGTGAGAAGGAACCATTTGGTTCGAAACGCGTAGGCTTTTTACAGTGTGCTGAATAAACTAAATCTTTGCTAACAAGCGGAGTGCTGGAATATTTTTCTTGTGAATGGATATATATATATATATATATATGCTACGAGGCTCGCCTTCAGGAGAACGAAAAAGACGAGGAAGACCCAAATTTAGTGCAAGTTTTAATTATCATCTATCTATCAAACCAAAATCCCAGCAGTGCGACCATCTAGAACAGCGGCGCAGGACCAGGAAACAGACTCCACAGGCAAGACTTAGTGCTCAGAGATGTTTAGTCACAGCATCAAATGTCCAAACGACGCGTTTCGGCCGCCAGACATACAGCCTTGATCACATAGCGCTTGCAATGGTGAGAAGGTGAATTTATATACATTGTGATGGAGAGGCAGTATTTTTACTATGTTCATAGTAATGATCAAGCAAGTTTACTACGTGTTGCAAGGCAGCATATGTGACATCACGATTTTACTTCATCAAGCATGTTGTAAAGCAAAATAGACATAGCGAAAGGACTATAAATCATGAGCATGTCGAATGAGACTGGTGATTGCCATGAACAGGATGGCTCTGTTTCATAGGTGAGTGGGATGGTGCTCGGGTGTTTAAACAAACTTGTACAACCATACACATAGTGAGCAGCCAGTTACATGTATAATGCGGGGGCCCAAACATTGCTGCGTAGGTTTGGCGTGGGCGTGGTGACCGATATGACAGCATAGTGCTTGTTTGTAGGTCAATCTGTGTAGAATGGTTGAGTCTATGGACACGTGCGGCAGAAGCAGTTCCCACCCTCCGAAACAGAAGAACTGAATCTTATGTGATTGTTACCGTAATATTGCAGCATAGTGCTGTGTAAAAATAGTGCTGGAAGTCCCTCGACAGCTCGAAAATATATGGATAAATGTCTACATATGTACAGGTCCTAAAAATGTGATGCATATAAAAGTGTAGTTGCACAGAACTCGCGTAAACAAGCAAAAAGTGAGGTGCCTACCAACCCACAGGTGGGAAGTGAAGTTAAGGGGAAGTTAAACAGTGGTGCAGTGGAAGTGTATATACATAGTGAGGCTGGTGTGTGAGTACTTAATGCGTTTAATATACACATTGGGTTTTGTGAAAATGCCGCCAGCCTCACAGGTAGTGGCGTTGATCCAATCTACCTGAAGTGTGAAATAATAACAACAAATTAAAGAATAAAAGAAGCGTCTTGTAGCTAAAGTTACTACCATCTGATGTAGGGCATCCAATCATTAGAAAAAATAGAAATGATAGTGTCATGTATCGTATTCCAGGAAAAAAGGAGGGCCTTCATTAGGTTCATAGGGACTACTGAACCAGAGGTAGCTAATCAGTTGAACGGGAAACTTTAGGATAATAACTTCCCTGGACTAACACTACTGTGAGCTGGCGTGGGGGCGAGGCCAGGGGTCACGGATGTAAACGCACAGAGAGCGTGGGCAGTAGGGGGCGAATCAAGGGGTCAGGGGAGTAAATGCACAGGCAGCGTGGGCAGTGAGGCTGAGTCCAGGGGTCACAGGTGTAAATGCACAGGCAGCTTAGGCAGTGTGGGTGAGTCCAGGGGTCACTGGTGTAAATGCACTGGCAGTGTGGGCAGTGGGGCCCAGTCCAGGGGTCACGGGTGTAAATGCACAGTCAGCGTGGGCAGTGGGGGTGAGTCCAGAGGTCATGGGTGTAAATGCACAGACAGCATGGGGGCGAGTCCAGGGGTCACAGGTGTAAATGCACAGGCAGCGTGGGGGCGAGTACATGGGTCACCGGTGTAAATGCACAGGCAGCGTGGGCAGTGGGGGCAAGTCCAGGGGTCACGGGTGTGAATGCACAGGTCGCGTGGGCAGTGGAGGCGAGTCCAGGGGTCACCGGTGTAAATACACAGGCAGCGTGAGCAGTGGGGGTGAGTCCAGGGGTCACCGGTGTAAATGCACAGTCAGCGTGGGCAGTGGGGGTGAGTCCAGAGGTCATGGGTGTAAATGCACAGACAGCATGGGGGCGAGTCCAGGGGTCACAGGTGTAAATGCACAGGCAGCGTGGGGGCGAGTACAGGGGTCACAGGTGTAAATGCAAGGGCAGCGTGGGCGAGTCCAGGGGTCACGGGTGTAAATGCACAGGCAGTGGGGGCGAGTCCAGAGGTCATGGGTGTAAATGCACAGACAGCATGGGGGCGAGTCCAGGGGTCACAGGTGTAAATGCACAGGCAGCGTAGGCAGTGGGGGTGAGTCCAGGGGTCATGGGTGTAAATACAAAGGCAGCATGGGGGAGAGTCCAGAGGACAAGGGTGTAAATTCACAGGCAGCGTGGGGGAGAGTCCAGAGGTCACGGGTGTAAATGCACTGGCAGGGTGGGCAGGTGGGGCGAGTCCAGGGATCATGGGTGTAAATGCACAGGCAGCGTGGGCAGTGGGGGCGAGTCCAGGGGTCACGGGCTTAAATGCACAGTCAGCGTGGGCAGTCGGGGCGAGTCCAGAGGTCATGGGTGTAAATGCACAGACAGCGTGGGGGCGCGTCCAGGGGTCACGGGTGTAAATGCACAGGCAGCGTGGGGGAGAGTCCAGAGGTCACAGGTGTAAATGCACAGGAAGTTTGGGCAGTGGGGGCGAGTCAAGAGGTCATGGGTGTAAATGCACAGACAGCGTGGGCAGTGGGGGCGAGTCCAGGGGTCACGGGTGTAAATGCACAGGCAGTGGGGGCGAGTCAAGAGGTCATGGGTGTAAATGCACAGGCAGAGTGGGGGCGAGTCCAGGGGTCACAGGTGTACATGCACAAGCAGCATGGGCAGTGAGGGCGAGTCAAGATGTCACGGGTGTAAATTCACAGGCATTGTGGCGGCGCGTCCAGGGGTCACGGGTGTAAATTCACAGGCAGAGTGGGCAGTGGGGGTGGGTCCAGAGGTCACGGATATTAATGCACAGGCACCGTAGGGGCGAGTCCAGGGGTCACGGGTGTAAATGCACAGGCAGCGTGGGCAGCGGGGGCAAGTCCAGGGGTCAAGGGTGTAAATGCACAGGCAGCATGGGCAGGTCCAGGTGTCACGGGTGTAAATGCACAGGCAGCGTGGGCAGCGGGGATACTTGTCATGGGGTCATGGGTGTAAATGCACAGGCAGCGTGGGGGAGAGTCCAGGGGTCACAGGTGTAAATGCACAGGCAGCGGGGTAAGTGGGGGCGAGTCCAGGGGTCACTGGTGTAAATGCACAGGCAGCGTGGGCAGTGGAAGCGAGTCCAGGGTGCACAGGTGTAAATGCACAGGCAGCGTGGGCAGTGGGGTCGAGTCCAGGGGTCACAGGTGTAAATGCACAAGCAGCGTGGGCAGTGGTGGCGAGTCCAGGGGTCACGGGTGTATATGCACAGGCAGCAAGGGGGCGAGTCCAGGGGTCACGGGTGTAAATGCACAGGCAGCCTGAGCAGTGGGGGCGAGTCCACGGGTCACAGGTGTAAATGCACAGGCAGCGTGGGCAGTGGGGGCGAGTCCAGGAGTCACAGATGTAAATGCACAGGCAGCGGGGGCAGTGGGGGCGAGTACAGGGGTAAATGCACAGGCAGCGTGGTCAGTGGGGACGAGTCCAGGGGTCACCGGTGTAAATGCACAGGCAGCGTGGGCAGTGGGGGCAAGTCCAGGGGTCATGGGTGTAAATGCACAGGCAGCGTGGGCAGTGGGGGCGAGTCCAGGGGTCACCTGTGTAAATACACAGGCAGCGTGGGCAGTGGGGGCGAGTCCATGGGTCACCGGTGTAAATGCACAGGCAGCGTGGGCAGTGGGGGCATGGCACAGGCAGCGTGGGCAGTGGGGGCGAGTCCAGCGGTCACAGTTGTAAATGCACAGGCAGCGTGGGCAGTGGGGGCGAGGCCAGGGGTCACGAATGTAAACACACAGGCTGCATGGGCAGTGGGGGCGAGTCCAAGGGTCACAGGTGTAAATGCACAGTCAGAGTGGGCAGTGGGGCGAGTCCAGGGGTCACTGGTGTAAATGCACAGGCAGCTTGGGCAGTGAGGGCGAGTCCATGGGTGATGGGTGTAAATGCAAAGGCAGCGTGGGCAGTGGGGGCGAGTCCAGGGGTCACGGGTGTAAATGCACTGGCAGCGTGGGCAGTGGGGGCGAATCAAGATGTCACGGGTGTAAATGCACAGGCAGAGTGGGCAGTGGGGGCGAGTCCAGGGGTCACAGGTGTAAATGCACAGGCAGGGTGGGCAGTGGGGGCAATTCCAGTGGTCATTGGTGTAAATGCACAGGCAGCTTGAGCAGTGGGGGCAAGTCCAGGGGTCACAGGTGTAAATGCACAGGCAGCATGGGCAGTGGGGGCGAGTCCAGGTGTCACGGGTCTAAATGCACAGGCAGTTTGGGCAGCGGGGACTTGTCCAGAGGTCGTGGGTGTAAATGCACAGGCAGCGTGGGGGAGAGTCCAGGGGTCACGGGTGTATATGCACAGGCAGCATGGGCAGTGGGGGCGAGTCCAGGTGTCATGGGTGTAAATGCACAGGCAGCGTGGGCAGTGGGGACTTGTCCAGGGGTCATGGGTGTAAATGCACAGGCAGCGTGGGGTAGAGCCCAGAGGTCACAGGTGTAAATGCACTGGCAGGGTGGGCAGGTGGGGCGAGTCCAGGGATCATGGGTGTAAATGCACAGGCAGTGTGGGCAGTGGGGGCGAGTCCAGGGGTCACGGGTGTAAATGCACAGGCAGCGTGGGCAGTGGGAGCGAGTCCAGGGGTCACAGGTGTAAATGCACAGCCAGCGTGGGCAGTGGGGTTGAGTCCAGGGGTCATGGGTGTAAATGCACAGACAGCGTGGGCATTGGGGCCAAGTCCAGGGGTTGCAGGTGTAAATGCACAGGCAGCATGGGCAGTGGGGGCAAGTCCAGGGGTCACGGGTGTAAATGCACAGGCAGCGTGGGCAGTGGGGGCGAGTCCAGGGTGCACAGGTGTAAATACACAGGCAGCGTGGGCAGTGGGGGCGAGTCCAGGGGTCACGGGTGTATATGCACAGGCAGCGTGGGGACGAGTCCAGGGGTCACGGGTGTAAATGCACAGGCAGCCTGAGCAGTGGGGGCGAGTCCAGGGGTCACAGGTGTAAATGCACAGGCAGTGGGGGTGAGTCCAGGGGTCACAGGTGTAAATGCACAGGCCGTGGGGGCGAGTCCAGGGGTCACCGGTGTAAATGCACCGGCAGAGTGGGCAGTGGGGGCGAGTCCAGGGGTCACAGGTGTAAATGCACAGGCAGCGTAGGCAGTGGGGGCGAGTCCAGGGGTCAGGGGAGTAAATGCACAGGCAGCGTGGGCCCGAGACCAGGGGTCACAGGTGTAAATGCACAGTCAGCGTAGGCAGTGGGGGCGAGTCCAGGGGTCACTGGTGTAAATGCACAGGCAGCTTGGGCAGTGGGGGCGAGTCCAGGGGTCACAGGTATAAATGCACAGGCAGCTTGGTCAGTGGGGGCGAGTCCAGGGGTCACTGGTGTAAATGCACAGGCAGCGTGGGCAGTGGGGGCGAGTCCAGGGGTCAGGGGAGTAAATGCACAGGCAGCGTGGGCCCAAGACCAGGGGTCACAGGTGTAAATGCACAGTCAGCGTAGGCAGTGGGGGCGAGTCCAGGGGTCACAGGTGTAAATGCACAGGCAATGTGGGCAGTGAGGGCGAGTCCTGGGTGTAAATGCACAGGCAGCGTGGTGGCAAGTCCAGGGGTCACGGGTGTAAATGCACAGGCAGTGGGGGCAGTGGGGGCGAGTCCATGGGTCACGGGTGTAACTGCACAGGCAACGTGGTGGCAAGTCCAGGGGTCAAGGGTGTAAATGCACAGATAGCATGGTGGCAAGTCCAGGGGTCAAGGGTGTAAATGTACAGGCGGGGTGGGCAGTCGGGGCGAGTCCAGGGGTCACAAGTATAAATGCACAGGCAGCATGGGCAGTGGGGGCGAGTCCAGGGGTCACAGGTGTAAATGCACAGGCAGCGTGAGGGTGAGTCCAGGGGTCATGGGTGTAAATGCAAGGGCAGCGTGGGCAGTGGGGGCGAGTCCAGGGGTCACGGGTGTAAATGCACAGGCAGCGTGAGGGTGAGTCCAGGGGTCACAGGTGTAAATGCAAGGGCAGCGTGGGCAGTGGGGGCGAGTCCTGGGGTCACAGGTGTAAATGCACAGGCAGTGGGGGCGAGTCCAGAGGTCATGGGTATAAATGCACAGGCAGCGTGGGGGCGAGTCCAGGGGTCACAGGTGTAAATGCACAGACAGCGTGGGCAGTGGAGACGAGTTCAGGGGTTACGGGTGTAAATGAACAGGCAGCGTGGGCAGTGGGGGCGAGTCCAGGGGTCACAGGTGTAAATGCACAAGCAGTGGCGGCGAGTCCAGGGGTCATGGGTGTAAATGCGCAGGCAGCGTGCGGGCGAGTCCAGGGGTCATGGGTGTAAATGTATCGGCAGCGTGGGCAGGTAGGGGCGAGTCCAGCGTGCGCAATGGGGATGAGTCCAGGAGTCACAGGTCTAAATGCACAGGCAGCGTGTGCAGTGGGGGCGAGTCCAGGGGGTCACAGGTGTCAATGCACAGGCTGTAGCGGCGACTCCAGGGGTCACAGGTGTAAATTCACAGGCACCGTTTGCAGTGGGGGCGAGTCCAGGGGTCTCGGGTGTAAATGCACAGGCAGCGTGAGCAGTGGGGGCGAGGCCAGGGGTCATGGATGTAAATGCACAGGCAGCGTGGGCAGTGGGCCCGAGACCAGGGATCACAGGTGTAAATGCACAGTCAGCGTGGGCAGTGGGGGCGAGTCCAGGGTGCACAGGTGTAAATGCACAGTCAGCGTGGGCAGTGGGGGCGAGTCCAGGGTGCACAGGTGTAAATGCACAGGCAGCGTGGGCAGTGGTGGCGAGTCCAGGGGTCACGGGTGTATATGCACAGGCAGCGTGGGGGGCGAGTCCAGGGGTCACAGGTGTCAATGCACAGGCTGTGGCGGCGAGTCCAGGGGTCATGGATGTAAATGCCAAGGCAGCGTGGGGGAGAGTCCAGAGGTCAAGGGTGTAAATGCACAGGCAAGGTGGGCAGTGGGGGCGAGTCCAGGGTGCACAGGTGTAAATGCACAGGCAGCGTGGGGGAGAGTCCAGAGGCCACGGGTGTAAATGCACTGGCAGCGTGGGCAGTGGGGGGCGAGTCCAGAGGTCACAGGAGTAAATGCACTGGCAGCGTGGGCAGTGGGGGTGAGTCCAGGGGTCATGGGTGTAAATGCAAAGACAGCGTAGGCAGTGGGGGCGAGTCCATGGGTCATGGGTGTAAATGCCAAGGCAGCGTGGGGGAGAGTCCAGAGGTCAAGGGTGTAAATGCACAGGCAAGGTGGGCAGTGGGGGCGAGTCCAGGGTGCACAGGTGTAAATGCACAGGCAGCGTGGGGGAGAGTCCAGAGGCCACGGGTGTAAATGCACAGGCAGCGTGGGCAGTGGGGGCGAGTCCAGAAGTCACAAGTGTAAATGCACTGGCAGCGTGGGCAGTGGGGGCGAGTCCAGGGGTCACGGGTGTAAATGCACAGGCAGCATGGGGGTGAGTCCAGGGGTCACGGGTGTAAATGCACAGGCAGTGTGGGCAGTGGGGGCGAGTCCAGGGGTCACGGGTGTAAATGCACAGGCAGCATGGGGGCGAGTCCAGGGGTCACGGGTGTAAATGCACAGGCAGGGTGGGCAGTTGGTGCGAGTCCAGGGGTCATGGTGTAAATGCACATGCAGCGCGGTCAGCGGAGCCGAGTCCAGGGGTCACAGGTACAAATGCACAGTCAGCGTGGGCAGTGGGGGCGAGTCAAGAGGTCATGGGTGTAAATGCACAGACAGCGTGGGGGCGAGTCCAGGGGTCACAGGTGTAAATGCACAAGCAGCATGGGCAGTGAGGGCGAGTCAAGATGTGATGGGTGTAAATTCCCAGGCATTGTGGGGGCGCGTCCAGGGGTCACGGGTGTAAATGCATAGGCAGCGTGGGCAGTGGGGGGTGGGTCCAGAGGCCACAGATATTAATGCACAGGCACCGTGGGGGCGAGTCCAGGGGTCATGGGTGTAAATGCACAGGCAGAGTGGGCAGTGGGGGCGAGTCCAGGGGTCACAGGTGTAAATGCACAGGCAGCGTGGGCAGTGGGGGCAAGTCCAGTGGTCATTGGTGTAAATGCGCAGGCAGCTTGAGCAGTGGGGGCAAGTCCAGGGGTCACGGGTGTAAATGCACAGGCAGCATGGGCAGTGGGGGCGAGTCCAGGTGTCACGGGTCTAAATGCACAGGCAGTGTGGGCAGCGGGGACTTGTCCAGAGGTCGTGGGCGTAAATGCACAGGCAGCGTGGGCCCGAGACCAGGGGTCACAGGTGTAAATGCACAGTCAGCGTAGGCAGTGGGGGCGAGTCCAGGGGTCACTGGTGTAAATGCACAGGCAGCTTGGGCAGTGGGGGTGAGTCCAGGAGTCACAGGTGTAAATCCACAGGCAATGTGGGCAGTGAGGGCGAGTCCAGGGGTCCTGGGTGTAAATGCACAGGCAGCGTGGTGGCAAGTCCAGGGGTCACGGGTGTAAATGCACAGGCAGCTTGGGCAGTGGGGGTGAGTCCAGGGGTCACAGGTGTAAATGCACAGGCAATGTGGGCAGTGGGGGAGAGTCCAGGGGTCACTGGTGTAAATGCACAGGCGGCGTGGGCAGTGGGGGCGAGTCCAGGGGTCACGGGTGTAAATGCACAGGCGGCGTGGGCAGTGGGGGCGAGTCCAGGGGTCACAAGTATAAATGCATGGGCAGTGGGGGCGAGTCCAGGGGTCACAGGTGTAAATGCACAGGCAGCGTTAGGGTGAGTCCAGGGGTCATTGGTGTAAATGCAAGGGCAGCGTGGGCAGTGGGGGCGAGTCCAGGGGTCATGGGTGTAAATGCACAGGCAGCGTGAGGGTGAGTCCAGGGGTCACAGGTGTAAATGCACTGGCAGTGGGGGCGAGTCCAGAGGTCATGGGTATAAATGCACAGGCAGCGTGGGGGCGAGTACAGGGGTCACGGGTGTAAATGCACAGGCAGTGGGGGCGAGTGATGTAAATAATTAATTTACTCTCTTAATTTCTATGCAGGTAAGTACTTAATCAATAATAACTCAATCGAAATGAAGGAAAACAGAGTCCGTGGTGTAAGAGTTTCTAAGGGTTTTATTCCTCATAAAGGAATCAGGATATCATGTTCTGACCACCACACAGGATGTCAGAAGGGATAGATGAGCGCGCCGTCGTTTATTGACAATACATAGCTTATATACTTGATTTACATCATAATGTTCAATGTAAGAGGCGTAACAGCTGAGAGAAAGACAAGATAACAGTATACACGTGGTGCTAGTACATCATCAAGAGGCGTAAACTAGGCGTGTGTGCTAGAAACGTCACTGATAGGTGACGCAAGTGGGTGGCACCAAGGGGTGGTGCTAACAGAATGTTGCAATGTCAGCAGAAATCGGAAGCTTGGATGCGCGCGCAGCTGCATGACGTGTGATAGACGGGGTGCAGGGGACTTGACATTTACACTGGCGGAAAGAGACAGAAGTCTGGCATGTCAGATCAACTTGTGCTTCTATCATATCTGATATCTGATGTTTAGGAACTAAGCTATCTGGGCAGAAAGGTCTCTAGAGCAGAAGCTATTCTATACTTGCTGTGAGTGCGTGTATAAGCGCCTGAGTGTCTGTATGAGAAGCGTGGGGGCATGGGGCCTTCCATGGAAGCATGGCAACAGAGGCTATGAATTACTTGCATAAAGACAGGTCGGCCCTTTAGCCCTGTAGCTGAGGAAGGATGTTTACTGAAGCTAGCAGGCCGGAATGTATCTTCGGGGAGGAAAACAGATAACTCGAAGGTTATAGTCAATCTTGGCAGACAGCAGGCTGAGCTGAGCACGGAGGGCCGCGCTAGAAGTAAGTCAGAGTTCACGGGTACGGGGGCTGCTTGGGCAGAGGCCCTCGCAGTCAGAAGCCAGAAAAGAGGCTCGGTGGCAGAGATTCAGGGCCTACTTTCAGCCAGGCTGAAAAACGTAGGAGTACACTTCAAAAAGACGTTGGCATAGCATACTTAGGAACGGACCATCAAACCCATTCATGGTGGGTCTGAAAGAGGACAAGTTAACGTTGGACGCAAATGTATTTGCGTCTTCATAGCTGGTACAGGAGGGAAGTTACATGCACTTTTAACTCGTACATGGAGTCGGTGGGGTACTCGCTAGGGAACACAACATGACCATAAAATTTATATTACCTCATTCCCTCCTTGTTCCCTACGGACCCTTCATGATATATCGATCCTCATAAATCGATCAGTTTGTTCTTGTAACATTATATGTTCGTCTTTCTTTCTTTGACTGTTTGAGAGGCAACTGGAATGCTCAATGCAGGATGTGGCACACAGTCCACATATCGCTGGCCCACACTGCAGGCATAGGCAACAACTGAATACTATAACAAGGCCAATGCCTAGGAACGATAAGATCTTCCATCCCCAAGCTGTTAACGTAGTCCAGAACCAACCGGACCAAGTCCAGGTGCCTGGATTCTGATGTATCTGATTTGCAATTTTATGTAAACGGGTGATAGCTTGATAGACAGATGGTGCGTTTTGTGGAATGAAAACACAGCAACTTGACCCGATGACCTTACAAGCTCCACCTCTATCTGCCAAGATGACATCAATCACAAGACGATTTTGAAGGACAACAGTCCGTATAGCAGACTGCTCCTCTGTTAAGTTACCTAGAGCGGAGGCAGTTTCGTTCACTACTGCTTCGAGTGTTCTCGTTAATCTGCGTATTAATTTACTGTTTTGGACAGGTCCTAGGAAGAAAAAGAATCCTTTATTGAAATCAGTGTACTGTTCCCATGCCGTTTCTGTGTAGTCGACAAGGGGAATATCTCTTTTGGGTCTATTCGGTGCTAGATTCGTATTTCTATGGTAATCAGGAGGAGCTAGGAAAACAGGTGGCAGAAGGAAGGCAATGTAACAGGTACCATCCCAATCTGGGGGCAAACGTATGTATGCGGTATGACCACAAACAAAGTAGGAATGACTGGTAGCTTTAAAAGACGATTTACCATGGTCACTGAACTCGACCACAGTAGTGCATTTACTATGACCTACGTGTACTGAACCTTTCTTGCTAACACATAATTCACCTGTGACTGGTAGTACTAACATATGGGGCAGAACTGGAGCAGTTTCAGATTCAACAGTGAGGATCATAAGGCTAATTGTGTAATTACCTAATCCATATACTTCATTTTCTAGATCAGTTCCTATTCGAGTGGGAAGTCCTTCTTGATCAGGATAACAGACGTTGAGCAGGACTAAGTTCAAGTTTCCCCAAACCCAGCCCCCATCGAAAACAGCAATATCAGGATCTAAAGAATTAATTATTTTAAACCATGCTCCACAGGAGCCATTGTGAGTGAATGGGTACGGAAAGAGAGGCAGAGCTCCCTTGTAATTCTGGTAGGGAGGGAGTCGGCCACATATCCAACAGTCTGTAGCATTATTTGTCTGATGGGAATGGTGTAACATACTAATGAATGTATTGTTGCGCAGCGCAAGTCTGTAAGAGAGTTCATGTGCGGGAAGTTCACTAAAAGTGTGTTCAGCAGAGACATTGTAAGCAGATTGTTCACGCCTGAAAATAGGCCAGTACATAGGAAGCAGAATGCTGGCAATAATAATTAGAATACTCAGAATAAACATGATTATTAGTGTCACTATGCAGTGACTACGAAGTGATTTGCAATATGTTCTTCTCTTTTCCTCTCTCTCTCTAACTCGATCTAGGGGATACATGTCAGAAACTATTTAACCGATTCACCTAGGGGAGGACTTAAACAATTAAACTGTCTGACTTGCTAGATCGAAGCTTCATACGGTAAAGTTCTTGAGGAGTCTTTTCTCTTTTAGGCACAGTAACGTCTTGTGCTTCAACACAGTCTTTGGTGGGGGTGGACGAGTCAGAGTCCTGTTTCAGTCCGTTTTTTAGTTCATTGCATAGTTTGATGTGACTCGTGTGGACCCACCCCTTTCTCCCCTCGATTTTCACGGCGGTCCTGGTGGTAAGCAGAACGGTCTTTGGAGACTTCCAGCGGGGCTCCAGCGGACTTTTCCGGTCGAAATTCCGGACGACTACCAGGTCCCCTGGACGGACCTCATGCGCCTTTACATCGGTGTTGTCAGGGAAGGCTGCGGCAACCTGTGAACGACATGATTGGAGTGCAGACATCAAGGAGGCAAGGTAATCTGTCAACATGTTACAATCAATATCAGTGATCTTTTTCGGAACGGGCGTCCCCCACATATTCGGCGGTCTTCCAAAGACCACTTCGTACGGGGATAGCCCTGATCTCGAGTGGGCGACCATTCTTATGTAGAATAGTGCCACGGGCAGGGCGACTATCCAGTCGACCCCTTTTTCCTGACAGATCTTGGCAAGACGGATTTTTAGTGTCTGATTATGCCTTTCTACAAGGCCAGCTGCTTCGGGATGTCGGACACAGTGGAACCTCCACTGATATCCTAGCAAGAGGGAAACTTGTCTCATCAGCTCGGACGAGAACGGCTGTCCGTTATCTGAATACACGACACGGGGCAAACCGTACCGTGGGAAGAATTCACGAACCAACTGTCTGGCAGTGGTCGGAGCAGTGTAGTCTGGGACTGGGTATGCTTCGGTCCAGCGGGACAGAGCACAAACAATTACAAGGACATACTTAAATCCTCTACAGCTATTCATCTGGATATAATCCATCTGGAGGACTTCAAAAGGGTGATCGGGAGGATGAAATCCACCTTGCTCAACAGGGACGCTTTTACCTGGATTGAACTGACAACAGATCATGCAAGTACGCACTTTCTGTTTTGCTGCTGCTCGTAAGTGTTTGTTGTACCAGAGATTCTGTAAACTGTCTAACATGGCTTTCTCTCCAAGATGGGCAGGACTATGTGCTGTATTTATCATGACTTGAACCATTGAGTCGGGGAGAAACCATATAGATTTTCCCTTCGTCACCCAACCTTGATCTGTCTGAATCCCTCCTAGTTCAGTCCATTTCTTTATCTCCTCTGGAGTAGCATGTGTCTGGATGTCAATTACGTCTAGGGCGGGATCTCTAACTGTCATACACTGTGTTTGTACTATTGTCTTTGTCACATCAGTAGTCTGGGTGTAAGTCAATGCTGTATGTTTTGCTGTCTGGTCTGCCAGGTCGTTACCCTGGGAAACAGAATCTGTGACTTTAGTATGTGCCTTACACTTCATGACTGATATGCCCGAGGGCAAATGTATTGCTTCTAACAGTGCTTGAATGAGGGGGCCATGTTGTATCTTGGCCCCATGAGAAGTCAGAAAACCTCGTTCTTGCCAGAGGACTCCGAAGTCGTGTACAACTCCGAAGGCATAGCGGGAATCTGTGTATATGTTAACATTTCTGTTCTTGGCTAGAATACAAGCTCGGGTCAGAGCGATGAGCTCTGCTGCTTGAGCAGACAGGGTGTCAATACGATGTGTTTCTTTAATTTCAGTTTCAGTGGTCACGGCGTACGCGGCCACTAATTCTCCTGTACTTGTTCTCATGCATGAACCGTCCACATAAAGTGTCAGGTCTGGATTTGTCAATGGGACATCTGTTAAGTCTCGTCTAGGCTTAGTTACTGCATTAATTATTTCTATACAATCATGCGGAGCTGGATCTGTCATAACTGTAGGTAACAGTGTTGCGGGGTTCAGGATGCTGCAACGTCTGATTTCTATGTGTGGCTGGAATAGTGTTAATTCATAACCTGTCAGTCGTGCTATAGTTAAGTGTTGAGTCTGGGTTCTGTTTAACAAAACCTCTACAGAATGTGGTACTTGAACTGTTAACTGATGACCTAAAACAATTGAATCACTTTGTCTTATTGCTAACGCTGTTGCTGCTACTGACTTTAAGCACGCAGGGAGTGCTTGAGCTACTGAATCCAATGTACTAGAAAAATAAGCACAAGGCTTATGTGAACCTGCTTGGTCTTGAGTGAGGACAGACAACGCTGTGCCATCACGTTCTGTAACAAAAAGTGTAAACGGTTTGCTGTAACATGGTGTCGCTAAAACTGGTGCTTGGCATAAAACTTTCTTTAATTCTTCAAAAGCTTGTGTGTGTTCCTGAGTCCAAGGGAGGACAGTCGAAGTCGCTGCCTCCTGTGTCGTTAACTGGATGAGTGGTTTAGCTAGAAATGCATACTGGGGAATCCATTGTCTGCAGTACGAGGTGAGGCCTATGAAGGCCCGCACTTCCTTTTGTGTCTTGGGTTGCGGCATGTTCACAATTAACTGAATGCGATCGGGAGTGAGCTGTCTCCCCACTTTGGACAGCAAGTGACCCAAGTACACAACTTGCTGAACACAGAATTGTAGCTTCGAAGGAGACACCTTGTGTCCCTTGTCGGCCAGGAAATGTAAAACTGTCAGTGATGCTTTTTCACATTCGGGCTCACTTCGTGCGGTGATCAGCAGATCATCGACGTATTGTAGTAAAGCGGTGTTAACTGGCATTTGAATACAATCTAGTTGTCTTTTCAGTGCTTGACTATAGATGCTGGGGCTTTCTGTGAATCCTTGAGGTGCGCGCGAAAATTTGAAACTGCGTCCATTTAAACAGAATCCGAAGAGATATTGGCTCTCTGGATCAATAGGCACGCTGAAGAAGGCGTTCTTGAGATCAATCACAGTAAAGAACGTTGCTTCTGAATCAATAGCAGTCAAGAGAGATGATATATCGGGGACCACAGGATACTGTGTGTTGGACAGGCCACATGACGGGCCGCTCTCCCCCGGCTCGACCAGGCCCGAGCCCAGTCACGCAAGCACCACACACCCCCCATTACACGTCCTACGTCCCCTCAGGGACCCTTGCCCTCGAGCATGACAACCTCGTGGGTCCGATTCACTGCCGGCCCATGCGCCCAGCCCGGGCCGCCATCTTGGACACTTCGCCACGAGGCCACCTGGCCCCCGATCGACCTCAACCCTGGGCCTAGCCCGGCCTCAGACATTCCGGCACCACCCTCCACCCAGGAGGTGAGCGGACTACTTGGCAAGTCAATGGGAGAAAGAGGTGCCGATGGCTCTCCCCCGCCTAGTGCCGCTCGCCCATCGCCTCCCCGGGCGCTGGCTCCACCCCCCTGCTGGGTGTCTGGACTCCCTCATCCCGGACCTTCCGACCTCCAAGTGCGAGGGTCCGAACATCAAAGCATGCCAGCCCTATAACTGGGGCAGCTCCAGAGCAGGAAGGCAGTTGTATCTTGGAGTCGAGAGACGTAAGAGGAACTCATCCTGGACGGACTACTGGCGCTGCCGTAGCTCTGTCCTGTGCACCATCGTCCTGCCTGTTGGCGCTGCCACAGCCGTCGTAACCTTCATTCTTCACCGTCGTCCGGATCTGCTGGCGAGGCCGCGGACCGTTGTAACCATCATCTTCATCGGGACCTGCTTGGCTTCTCCACGGCCCGTCGACCATCCTTCATCCATCTCGGGACCTGCTTGGCTCCTCCACGGCCCGATCAGCCACCACGCCGAGCTCGAGGATTGAGAGCCATTTAACTCATTGGTAACTAAGACTGTCCCGCTACCCTTTCTCCTCAACCAGAGATCAGAACCGAGGGGACCCCTGAGTCCAGACCTCCTTGTATCATAACGACGTAACCTAAGAATTGCATATAAAGTCTCGTTAACCTTCAATCTTGTGTGGTGTCCGTCTGTGGGGGGGAAGTTACTTACCTGTACAGTCGTTGGAGACGGCTCTCCCTGGAGACCTCTCCCCGTAATCTCGGCCGACCCTCCCGGTCCGTCTAACATTGGTGGCCAGCGGCGCGATCCGAATCACCGCATAACGTACAGAGAGTAGCTCACCCCACAACGAACAACAATGTCGACTAAAGAGAGCGGATCAACTGAGAAGTTCCAAATGGAAAAACTAGAGGAATACAGCCATCGTGAACTAAAGCAGTTCTGCATCGAACTAGGTATCGCTACCACCGGACTAAATACCAAGGACGATTTTAAGCATGCCCTAGAATCTTGGGCAGAGACCGGGGATGTCGAAGCCCCTGAGCAAAACACCGCGAAAAAGACCAACACGGCCCCTAAAGAGCAAAGAACGGGTCTCTCGCAAGACGAGATCCAAGAAAGAGAAAAAGCCCGACTACACGAACTCGAAATGGCCCGACTTAAGATGGACATAGAACTCAAATTGGCCGAGCAAAAAATAAACTTAGAGCACCTTCGCCTCCGAGAAGAAAGAGAAGAGAAACAGAGGCAAAGGGAGCTCGAGGAAAAAAGACTAACGTACGAGCACGAGCGGAACCTAGCCGAGATCAACCTGCGCAAACAGAATAAAGAGTTAGGGGTGTCCGACAGACCGTCCACCCCAGGGACCACGGACAAAAAAGTGCACATCCCCAAGGATGTGGTCCGAGAATATTTTCGAGAAGACGACATCCAGCAATGGTTTAAGGCATATGAAATCGCGATGACTGCGCACCGGATCGATAGAGCCGACTGGGGGGCCGGCCTATGGGGCAAATTCCTCAATGAGGGCCGCGATACTCTGTTACAGCTCCCAGACCACCAGATGACCTCCTACGACCATATGAAAGCGGCCCTCCTCGCTCGCTATGGCCTCACGCCCGAGATGTACCGTCAGAGGTTCCGAGACTGCACACGCATTCCAGGTACAACTTGGGTGGACTATGTAACGTACTTCAGCCGAGCCTTCGAAGGCTGGATCAGAGGGAACAACGTCACGACCTACGAGCAGTTGTTCAATCTGATGGTATGGGAACATCTGTCCAACAATTGCTTCATTGAACTACGCCAACACCTCCTCGACAGCAAGTTAACCGACCCCCGGCAGCTCGCAGCTGAAGCTGACCGGTGGGAGATCACCCGAGTGGGCCGGAATGGGTCCTACGAGCAGAACAGGAACAACAATGGTCACCACCGATCCAGAGGAGGAGGAGGGGGCCAAGGACGAGGAAGAGACAACACTCCGGCCGCCCCCACTACCAGCACCACCCCCCCGGCCAACCGGGGCAGCACCCCGGCGCGACCGGGATACAGAGCCAATGTTACATGTCACCGATGCCAACGAGTCGGCCACTATGCAAACGACCCAAGCTGCCCGCAGTATCAGAGTCCAAGACCCCGCCAGGTGGCCGCCGCGGCACTAGGGGAAGAACAGATCTCCGAGGAACAAGAGACAGACGAGCAAGAGTATCAAGAGTGGGAGCCAGCCGCCATGACTCTCGCGTGCTTAGGGGGAAGAGACATGGTTCCGCGGGTCCCCCTGCCCGCTAACACCCAGAAGTACAGCCAGTGGGTGAGCATCAATGGACAACGGGCCGAAGCCCTTCGGGACACCGGGGCCAGTGTGACAGCCGTCCGCTGTCATCTGGTGACCCCAGAACAATATCTACCGAACATTCTCTGCCCTGTGCGATCAGCCGACAACTCGGAGAGTCTGTGTCGGATGGCCTGCGTCCCCTTTGAGTGGGGAGGGGTCTCCGGCATGTTGAAAGTAACGGTCCGAGACGACGCCCCCGTGGACTGCCTCCTCGGAAATGACCTGGAAAGCTCCCCGTGGGCAGCCGTGGAGCGAAAAGAACACTTGGGGATGTTGGGCGTCCCAGACTGGGCGTGCGTCACCACCCGGTCCATGGCCGCCCGTGCCAACCATCACCCGGAAGAACCTGAATGGCCGGCGCCTCCGCCTCCGGTCGCCCCCGCCGAGACCCCCGACCAGAGCATCCCCCCCGAACCTGCTCAACCTTCCGACCTTGCTAATCTCGACCAGTGGGCTCAAGAAGGGGGGCCCACACAAGAACAATTTCGTCAGGAGCAGAAGACCTGTCCCTCCCTTGAGGGACTCCGACAACAAGCGCTCGCCCAAAGCGCAGGGGATACCTCCGGAACTCATTGGGTCTACTGGGACCATGACCTATTGTACAGCGAGCAACGAATCGCCGAGCTGGGGGCCAACCGAGTACTAGTGGTGCCACTCCGCTTTAGAGACTTCCTGCTAAATCTGGCCCACGATGTCCCCCTGGCAGGGCACCTGGGACAAGATAAAACCTACAGCCGCCTAGTGACCCACTTCTTCTGGCCGAAAATGAGAAACGATGTGCACCAGCATTGCCGATCTTGCCCCACGTGCCAAGCCAGTGGGAAGAGCGGCCGCAAATTAAAGGCCCCCCTGCAACCCTTTCCCGTGGTCACGACCCCATTTGAGAGGGTCGGAATAGACATTGTGGGACCCCTAGACCCACGTACAAGACAAGGCCATCGCTTCATCCTAGTACTAGTGGACCACGCCACCCGCTACCCTGAGGCTATTCCTCTCCGGACCGTCACAGCCCCAGTGGTCGGCAGGGCCCTGATGGGGATCTTCTCCCGTGTGGGGTTCCCCCGAGAAGTCGTCAGTGACAGAGGCACGAACTTTATCTCCAAATATATGAAGTCCCTCTGGCAACAGTGTGGGGTCACCTACCGCTTCACGACCCCCTATCACCCTCAAGGAAACGGACTTGTTGAGCGGTTCAATCGCACGCTAAAAGGGATGATCGGGGGATTAGAAGAACCCCTCCGTCGCCAGTGGGACGTGCTGCTGCCGTGCCTCCTCTTCGCCTACCGGGAGGTCCCACAGAAGTCCCTAGGCTTCAGCCCATTCGAGCTGCTCTATGGGCACCCAGTACGGGGGCCACTCAGCCTGATCAAAGAAGGCTGGGAGATGCCTCCGGCCAAGAGTCCTCCAGATGTCTTCCGGTACCTCCTCACCCTCCGCAACCAGTCCCAGCGGTTCAGAGACCTAGCAAAAGCCAACCTAGAGGCCAGTCAAGAGGACATGAAGAAATGGTATGACCAGAACGCCTCATCTATTGAATTCGAGCCGGGGCAACAGGTCTGGGTAATGTCCCCCACAGAACCGTGCGCTCTCCAAGACAAATGGACGGGACCCTTCAAGGTAATCGAGCGCAAGGGTCCTGCCACCTATCTGATCGACATGGAGTCCGCCCGGAATCCGCTCCGAGTCCTCCACACCAACAGACTGAAACCCCACTTTGCACGAACAGAACTTAGCCTCTTGATGGCCACAGACAACGGGGTTGAAGACGACTCCGAGCCTCTCCCTGACCTCTTGCGGACCCAGGAGCAAGACGGCTCCGTGGATGGGGTCCGACTCTCGGAGACCCTCACCCAGGAACAACGCCAAGAGTGCCAAGCCCTCCTATCACGATTTGCCAGCCTGTTCTCCCTCACCCCAGGTGTCACTTCCTGGTGTGTGCACGATGTGGACACCGGAGACAGCCCTCCTGTCCGCCACCGGGCCTACCGCGTACCTGATCGGGTACGGGCCTGCATCCAGGCGGAAGTAACTAAGATGCTCACGCTCGGGGTCATCGAGCCCTCCGACAGTCCATGGGCCAGCCCGGTCGTACTGGTCCCCAAAGCAGCCGCCCCCGGAACCACACCCGAACTCCGGTTCTGTGTCGACTACCGGGGCCTGAATGAAGTCACCAGAACGGACGCACACCCCATCCCCCGGGCAGATGAACTGGTCGACCGAATGGGCGCTGCCCGCTACCTCAGCATCTTCGATCTAACGGCAGGCTATTGGCAGATCGGCCTCACACCCCGAGCACAAGAACGTTCTGCCTTCTCCACCCCCGATGGCCACTATCATTTCACGGTCATGCCCTTCGGCATGAAAAATGCCCCAGCGACTTTCCAACGGCTCGTCAATCAGGTCCTGGCGGGGCTCGAAGAGTTCAGCGCCGCCTACCTGGACGACATCGCTGTATACAGCCACCACTGGGCCGAGCACCTCCACCACCTCCAAGCAGTGTTGCAAGCCCTTCAGCGAGCTGGCCTCACGATCAAGGCCAGCAAATGTCAAATTGGACAAGGGTCAGTGACCTACCTCGGACACCAGGTGGGAAGCGGTCTAGTGGCCCCTCTACAACTGAAAATTGCCGCCATCCAGAACTGGCAACCCCCTATCACTCAAACTGAGGTGCGAGCCTTCCTGGGCCTCACGGGCTACTACCGAAGGTTCGTGAAGGACTATGGTACCATCGTGGGGCCCCTCACCGAACTCACGTCAAAAAATCAGCCCAGGAAGGTGAATTGGACCCCAGAGTGTCAAGCGGCCTTCGAACAACTTAAGGTCGCCATGTGTTCCGCTCCTGTGCTCCAGGCCCCAGACTACAGCCGGGAGTTCGTCGTCCAGACGGACGCCTCCGACCAGGGCATTGGGGCGGTCCTGTCCCAGGTGAACACCGAAGGCCTTGATCAACCGGTGGCCTTCATCAGCCGGAGACTCCTACCACGGGAACAACGCTGGAGCACCATAGAGAGGGAAGCCTTCGCTGTGGTATGGGCCCTCAAGAAGCTCCGGCCCTACCTTTTGGGCACCCACTTCCGGGTGCAGACTGACCACCGACCCCTGCAGTGGTTGATGCACATGCGGGGGGAGAACCCAAAATTGCTACGCTGGTCCATCTCCTTGCAAGGGATGGACTTCACAGTTGAACACCGGCCTGGGTCCGACCACGCCAACGCGGATGGCCTGTCCCGGTTTTTCCGCCTCGACGAAGAGAGTCCCCAAGAGGATGGGTAACTCTCCCCGCCTTCAGCTGGGGGGGACGCATGTTGGACAGGCCACATGACGGGCCGCTCTCCCCCGGCTCGACCAGGCCCGAGCCCAGTCACGCAAGCACCACACACCCCCCATTACACGTCCTACGTCCCCTCAGGGACCCTTGCCCTCGAGCATGACAACCTCGTGGGTCCGATTCACTGCCGGCCCATGCGCCCAGCCCGGGCCGCCATCTTGGACACTTCGCCACGAGGCCACCTGGCCCCCGATCGACCTCAACCCTGGGCCTAGCCCGGCCTCAGACATTCCGGCACCACCCTCCACCCAGGAGGTGAGCGGACTACTTGGCAAGTCAATGGGAGAAAGAGGTGCCGATGGCTCTCCCCCGCCTAGTGCCGCTCGCCCATCGCCTCCCCGGGCGCTGGCTCCACCCCCCTGCTGGGTGTCTGGACTCCCTCATCCCGGACCTTCCGACCTCCAAGTGCGAGGGTCCGAACATCAAAGCATGCCAGCCCTATAACTGGGGCAGCTCCAGAGCAGGAAGGCAGTTGTATCTTGGAGTCGAGAGACGTAAGAGGAACTCATCCTGGACGGACTACTGGCGCTGCCGTAGCTCTGTCCTGTGCACCATCGTCCTGCCTGTTGGCGCTGCCACAGCCGTCGTAACCTTCATTCTTCACCGTCGTCCGGATCTGCTGGCGAGGCCGCGGACCGTTGTAACCATCATCTTCATCGGGACCTGCTTGGCTTCTCCACGGCCCGTCGACCATCCTTCATCCATCTCGGGACCTGCTTGGCTCCTCCACGGCCCGATCAGCCACCACGCCGAGCTCGAGGATTGAGAGCCATTTAACTCATTGGTAACTAAGACTGTCCCGCTACCCTTTCTCCTCAACCAGAGATCAGAACCGAGGGGACCCCTGAGTCCAGACCTCCTTGTATCATAACGACGTAACCTAAGAATTGCATATAAAGTCTCGTTAACCTTCAATCTTGTGTGGTGTCCGTCTGTGGGGGGGAAGTTACTTACCTGTACAGTCGTTGGAGACGGCTCTCCCTGGAGACCTCTCCCCGTAATCTCGGCCGACCCTCCCGGTCCGTCTAACACTGTGGGATAATGCATTTATTCAATTCTCGAAGATCAATCACCAGCCGATATACTGGCGGTGCATTGGGATCAGTACGTTTAAGAATCGGAATGATGGGTGAGTTACAGATATTGGAGTCGGTCTCGACGACCACTCCTTGGGCAATGAGCTCTTCAATGATTTTCAGTAAAGCCGCTACAGCATCGGGTGGTAACTTATATTGTCTGATTCTGGGTAATACAACACCTGCCTTGAGGGTAACGCGGTATGGTGTAATGTGCATACATCCTACATCAGTTGGGCCTTTTGCCCACAAGTAATCAGGTACATTTTTCAATCTGACGTCAAACTCACGAAGGACGTAATGACCCTTGAAATCCCGCAGAAAGAGTCTAACCCCCTCCGGGGAGCAGCATATTATGGCTCCTAGAGCCTTCAGTGTTTTAATTCCTAACAGATTTTCCGGACATGATTTTGTTAGTAACAGGTCTGTAACGCGTGATAATGGACCCACAGCCAGGGGAACTGGTTCTGAGACTTCATTTACAATAGGTTGTCCTGAAAAACCAAGGGAAACATTTTGTGAGCCTGAGAGGGGTGCCCCTGGAACTTCGTCATGACTTATTGTAGTGCGACTTGCCCCTGTGTCAATTAAAAACTTTCTATCTTTCCCCAATACCTGACTGTGTACATAAGGACCTTCTTGATCTACAGGAATCTCGATAAGAGGCAAGCCACCTTCCCTCTCTAGGCTGTTTCATGTATATCGGGAATATTCGGGGTAAGCTGACTGGGCATACTGGTACATCTGTTGTGAGACTTGCTGAGTTGCAGCAATGGGCTGTGGCTGTGGTACTGCTACGGTCTGTGCTGTCTGTGCGGATGCATGCATGGGCTGTGTATTCTGTGTAGACTGATGCTGGTTATGGTCTTGTCTAGGCGGATGCGGTCTCTCTTTAGTTTTACCTGTCGCTATGTTATGTTTCAGAACTGCACATTCGTGTACGTAGTGACCTGGCTGCTTGCAATAATTGCATGTCCCTTTAACAGGAGCCGCAGCGTGACTTGTCTGGGTCGTACCTTTCCTGTGACTGTCGGATGGGACCGTCTGGGCTACTAACATTTTCATTTTCGTGTCTTTCATGCGCTTCTGTTCCTGATCTTGTTCTTCCCTAATTCTATTCTGGTGATATTGTAACATTTGTAACATCTGGGATGGCGTATTTGCTTGCCATGTACTCTCGACTTTATACACTCTATTTTTAACTAACGGTAGGGAATTCTCGACTAACTTTGATACAAAAAGATGTGGGTACGACTCGCTACTTGGCTGGAGGCCACTATTGATAATAAAACATTTCTCGAATCTTGAATAAAAGTCGCTAGTATCTTCATCATGTTTCTGTTTACAGGACGAGATTGCATCCCAATCCTCCTTTCTAGTTGTCAATAATCTGGGCAGGACCTGTACTATTAAACCTGGTAATGCTTTAGTTTTGTCCCCAAGGCCTAACCCTGGAACCCGTTTCTTTTCTTCATCCTCTATTTCTGCCCAGGCAATCTTTGCGTCTCCCACCTCCCAGTCCTTTTCCTTTAATTTCTCGAATATACCCGTAGGCAATAATACTTTCAACATTTTCATGATATCATCATATGTGTAGTCCCCCATCAGTAACATGTCTTTGAGCTCTCTATGAAAACCTGCAGGGTCTTTATCATGGCACGGTACTAATTTCTTCATTTCTAACAGTTCTAATTTAGTCAGAGGCGTGTGTACATACACGCGTTTCAAAATTTTATCCTCACCCATAACAGGGTGCACTTCTCGCAAGGGGTTCTGACTTTCAATACCACCCCCGCACTGCATATGGTACATTTTCCTTTCTGGAGGTGGGGCGGGAACATATTCAGGACTTACAAAGGTGTCATATCTGAGTCGTTGTTCTAGAATTATTTGAACTAATTTAGTGCTTAAGCCTCTCCATCTATCCATCAGTAGTGCTTCTAGTGTCTCATGTAAGGGACCTGGATCGGAATAATGTTTTCTGTACTTAATGAGAAGGTGCTGAATCATATATACACCTGCTAATTTCTGTTCGTCGGGGGAGAGGTTCAGAAATGTCTGTGCTACGGTGTCATCATTATATATGTCTGCATTTTCGGCCCATGATACCGCTGATCGGGCTAATTCTTGTTCATCCATAGAATTGAGTACATGGTGTCTTTCTGAGATTGTCTAGCTTTCTTTTTCCGTAATATTTCTTCTACCTTTATGATGCACTCGGCATCCCATGTTCCGTTAACTGGCCATCGGTATCTTTCCTCTAGGTGCTTGGTATAATCTGTCCATAACTCTAGATACAAGATGGCGTCTATGCCATGCTTATTATACATGAAATTACCTGGAGTGTCCCTAGGGGGGATTGGAATCTCTTCCTCTAACATCCCTTTCCTAGTTCCTATCTGCTTTAATTTGTTAAAAAACGGCATTGTGCCTACTTGATACTGGAATGCTTGATCCTTGATACTTAATGTCAACTGTAACTATTTAAACAAAAAAAAACACAATAATGCACAAAAACAATCACATTCATACCACGACATTAATCACATGAAACATTTAAAGACATAGCTAACTTCCCCCTACTCTGAATGTACCGCTCAACGATACAGATACACTGCTGTAACAGTGCAGAAATTCGGAATACTTTATATACTGCTAAACAGTACAGATACACTGCCTAAAAACAGTGCAGACCGGACTTGCGTACCCAAACCCGTCTAGATACGACCCAGCAATGGTACTCACCGGGAAGCACGGAAAACAGAAGGCCTCGGAAAACTCGACTGGACTCGACTCGGAACTTCGGAAAACTTCGGAAAACTTCGGAAAACTTCGGAAAACTTCGGAAAACTGGTGGGCCTCTTCACACCTCGGACCTTGCTTCCTTCGGCTGGGCTCTGGTCGGGATCCTCCGCACTCCTCACCGCCTCGTCTGGGCACTGATCGCAGTCTTCGTCACCTCCGTGTGTCAGAGGGGGATGCAGGAAATCCTGCCAGTACACGTGTGGTCCGTCTAACTGATGGCAGGGGACACGGATTGCAACGTACCTTCCGGCGCGTGAGGTGGGGGAGGGGTCCCTATTCGGGCGCCAAAATGATGTAAATAATTAATTTACTCTCTTAATTTCTATGCAGGTAAGTACTTAATCAATAATAACTCAATCGAAATGAAGGAAAACAGAGTCCGTGGTGTAAGAGTTTCTAAGGGTTTTATTCCTCATAAAGGAATCAGGATATCATGTTCTGACCACCACACAGGATGTCAGAAGGGATAGATGAGCGCGCCGTCGTTTATTGACAATACATAGCTTATATACTTGATTTACATCATAATGTTCAATGTAAGAGGCGTAACAGCTGAGAGAAAGACAAGATAACAGTATACACGTGGTGCTAGTACATCATCAAGAGGCGTAAACTAGGCGTGTGTGCTAGAAACGTCACTGATAGGTGACGCAAGTGGGTGGCACCAAGGGGTGGTGCTAACAGAATGTTGCAATGTCAGCAGAAATCGGAAGCTTGGATGCGCGCGCAGCTGCATGACGTGTGATAGACGGGGTGCAGGGGACTTGACATTTACACTGGCGGAAAGAGACAGAAGTCTGGCATGTCAGATCAACTTGTGCTTCTATCATATCTGATATCTGATGTTTAGGAACTAAGCTATCTGGGCAGAAAGGTCTCTAGAGCAGAAGCTATTCTATACTTGCTGTGAGTGCGTGTATAAGCGCCTGAGTGTCTGTATGAGAAGCGTGGGGGCATGGGGCCTTCCATGGAAGCATGGCAACAGAGGCTATGAATTACTTGCATAAAGACAGGTCGGCCCTTTAGCCCTGTAGCTGAGGAAGGATGTTTACTGAAGCTAGCAGGCCGGAATGTATCTTCGGGGAGGAAAACAGATAACTCGAAGGTTATAGTCAATCTTGGCAGACAGCAGGCTGAGCTGAGCACGGAGGGCCGCGCTAGAAGTAAGTCAGAGTTCACGGGTACGGGGGCTGCTTGGGCAGAGGCCCTCGCAGTCAGAAGCCAGAAAAGAGGCTCGGTGGCAGAGATTCAGGGCCTACTTTCAGCCAGGCTGAAAAACGTAGGAGTACACTTCAAAAAGACGTTGGCATAGCATACTTAGGAACGGACCATCAAACCCATTCATGGTGGGTCTGAAAGAGGACAAGTTAACGTTGGACGCAAATGTATTTGCGTCTTCATAGCTGGTACAGGAGGGAAGTTACATGCACTTTTAACTCGTACATGGAGTCGGTGGGGTACTCGCTAGGGAACACAACATGACCATAAAATTTATATTACCTCACGAGTCCAGAGGTCATGGGTATAAATGCACAGGCAGCGTGGGGGCGAGTCCAGGGGTCACGGGTGTAAATGCACAGACAGCGTGGGCAGTGGAGACGAGTTCAGGGGTTGCGGGTGTAAATGAACAGGCAGCGTGGGCAGTGGGGGCGAGTCCAGGGGTCACAGGTGTAAATGCACAAGCAGTGGCGGCGAGTCCAGGGGTCATGGGTGTAAATGCGCAGGCAGCGTGCGGGCGAGTACAGGGGTCATGGGTGTAAATGTACAGGCAGCGTGGGCAGGTAGGGGCGAGTCCAGCGTGCGCAATGGGGATGAGTCCAGGAGTCACAGGTCTAAATGCACAGGCAGCATGTGCAGTGGGGGCGAGTCCAGGGGTCACAGGTGTCAATGCACAGGCTGTAGCGGCGACTCCAGGGGTCACAGGTGTAAATTCACAGGCACCGTTTGCAGTGGGGGCGAGTCCAGGGGTCTCGGGTGTAAATGCACAGGCAGCGTGAGCAGTGGGGGCGAGGCCAGGGGTCATGGATGTAAATGCACAGGCAGCGTGGGCAGTGGGCCCGAGACCAGGGATCACAGGTGTAAATGCACAGTCAGCGTGGGCAGTGGGGGCGAGTCCAGGGTGCCCAGGTGTAAATGCACAGTCAGCGTGGGCAGTGGGGGCGAGTCCAGGGTGCACAGGTGTAAATGCACAGGCAGCGTGGGGGAGAGTCCAGAGGCCAAGGGTGTAAATGCACTGGCAGCGTGGGCAGAGGGGGCGAGTCCAGAGGTCACAGGTGTAAATGCACTGGCAGCGTGGGCAGTGGGGGCGAGTCCAGGGGTCATGGGTGTAAATGCAAAGACAGCGTGGGCAGTGGGGGCGAGTCCATGGGTCATGGGTGTAAATGCCAAGGCAGCGTGGCGGAGAGTCCAGAGGTCAAGGGTGTAAATGCACAGGCAAGGTGGGCAGTGGGGGCGAGTCCAGGGTGCACAGGTGTAAATGCACAGGCAGCGTGGGGGAGAGTCCAGAGGCCACGGGTGTAAATGCACAGGCAGCGTGGGCAGTGGGGGCGAGTCCAGAGGTCACAGGTGTAAATGCACCTGCAGCGTGGGCAGTGGGGGCGAGTCCAGGGGTCACGGGTGTAAATGCACAGGCAGCATGGGGGTGAGTCCAGGGGTCACAGGTGTAAATGCACAGGCAGGGTGGGCAGTTGGTGCGAATCCAGGGGTCATGGTGTAAATGCACAGGCAGCATGGGGGCGAGTCCAGGGGTCACGGGTGTAAATTCACAGGCAGCATGGGGGCGAGTCCAGGGGTCACGGGTGTAAATGCACAGGCAGTGTGGGCAGTGGGGGCGAGTCCAGGGGTCACGGGAGTAAATGCACAGGCAGCATGGGGGCGAGTCCAGGGGTCACGGGTGTAAATGCACAGGCAGGGTGGGCAGTTGGTGCGAGTCCAGGGGTCATGGTGTAAATGCACATGCAGCGAGGTCAGCGGGGCCGAGTCCAGGGGTCACAGGTACAAATGCACAGTCAGCGTGGGCAGTGGGGGCGAGTCAAGAGTTCATGGGTGTATATGCACAGACAGCGTGGGGGCGAGTCCAGGGGTCACAGGTGTAAATGCACAAGCAGCATGGGCAGTGAGGGCGAGTCAAGATGTGATGGGTGTAAATTCCCAGGCATTGTGGGGGCGCGTCCAGGGGTCACGGGTGTAAATGCATAGGTAGCGTGGGCAGTGGGGGTGGGTCCAGAGGTCACAGATATTAATGCACAGGCACCGTGGGGGCGAGTCCAGGGGTCATGGGTGTAAATGCACAGGCAGAGTGGGCAGTAGGGGCGAGTCCAGGGGTCACAGGTGTAAAGGCACAGGCAGCGTGGGCAGTGGGGGCACAGTGGTCATTGGTGTAAATGCGCAGGCAGCTGGAGCAATGGGGGCAAGTCCAGGGGTCACGGGTGTAAATGCACAGGCAGCATGGGCAGTGGGGGCGAGTCCAGGTGTCACGGGTCTAAATGCACAGGCAGTGTGGGCAGCGGGGACTTGTCCAGAGGTCGTGGGCGTAAATGCACAGGCAGCATGGGGGCGAGTCCAGGGGTCACAGGTGTAAATGCACAGGCAGCGTGGGCAGTGGGGGCGAGTCCAGGGGTCACGGGTGTAAATGCACAGGCAGCGTGGGCAGTGGGGGCGAGTCCAGGGGTCACGGGTGTAAATGCACAGGCAGTGGGGAAGAGTCCAGGGGTCCTGGGTGTAAATGCACAGGCAGCGTGGTGGCAAGTCCAGGGGTCAAGGGTGTAAATGCACAGGCGGCGTGGGCAGTGGGGGCGAGTCCGGGGGTCATGGGTGTAAATGCACAGGCAGCGTGAGGGTGAGACCAGGGGCCATGGGTGTAAATGCAAGGGCAGCGTGGGCAGTGGGGGCGAGTCCAGGGGTTACGGGTGTAAATGCACAGGCAGCGTGAGGGCGAGTCCTGGGGTCACGGGTGTAAATGCAAGGGCAGTGGGGGCGAGTCCAGAGGTCATGGGTATAAATGCACAGGCAGCGTGGGGGCGAGTCCAGGGGTCACAGGTGTAAATGCACAGGCAGTGTGGGCAGTGGGGGCGAGTCCAGGGTTCTCAGGTGTAAATGCACAGACAGCGTGGGCAGTGGAGACGAGTTCAGGGGTGTAAATGTTTAGGCAGCGTGGGCAGGTAGGGGCGAGTCCAGTGTGCGCAATGGGGATGAGTCCAGGAGTCACAGGTCTAAATGCACAGGCAGCGTGTGCAGTGGGGGCGAGTCCAGGAGTCACAGGTCTAAATGCACAGGCGGCGTGGGCAGTGGTGGCGAGTCCAGGGGTCAAGGGTGTAAATGCAAGGGCAGCATCGGCAGTGGGGGCGAGTCCAGGGGTCATGGGTGTAAATGCACAGGCAGCGTGAGGGTGAGTCCAGGGGTCACAGGTGTAAATGCAAGGGCAGCGTGGGCAGTGGGGGCGAGTCCTGGGGTCACAGGTGTAAATGCACTGGCAGTGGGGGCAGTGGGGGCTAGTCCATGGGTCACGGTTGTAACTGCTCAGGCAACGTGGTGGCAAGTCCATGGGTCAAGGGTGTAAATGCACAGGCGGCGTGGGCAGTCGTGGCGAGTCCAGGGGTCACAAATATAAATGCACAGGCAGCATGGGCAGTGGGGGCGAGTCCAGGGGTCACAGGTGTAAATGCACAGGCAGCGTGAGGGTGAGTCCAGGGGTCATGGGTGTAAATGCAAGGGCAGCGTGGGCAGTGGGGGCGAGTCCAGGGGTCACAGGTGTAAATGCACAGGCAGCGTGAGGGTGAGTCCAGGGGTCACAGGTGTAAATGCAAGGGCAGCGTGGGCAGTGGGGGCGAGTCCTGGGGTCACAGGTGTAAATGCACAGGCAGTGGGGGCGAGTCCAGAGGTCATGGGTATAAATGCACAGGCAGCGTGGGGGCGAGTCCAGGGGTCATGGGTGTAAATGCACAGGCAGTGGGGGCAGTGGGGGCGAGTCCATGGGTCACGAGTGTAACTGCACAGGCAATGTGGTGGCAAGTCCAGGGGTCAAGGGTGTAAATGTACAGACAGCGTGGGCAGTGGCGGCGAGTCCAGGCGTCATGTAATGTAATGTAATGTAATTGCCCATTTATACTGCGCTACAATCGCTCCAGGGAGCATCTCGGCGCCAATGTGAGGTCAACCTGATGTCAAAGTTGTATTACTGCTTGGAGTGACCAGGACCGGAATCACACTAGTGCTCTGGCAGTTATGTCTGGAAGGTTGTAAATCCAAGTTTTTAATTGTTTACGGAATTCTGATTCCTTGTCCAGTGCCTTTAAGTGTGGGGGGAGGGCTTCCATGCTTTTGCACCTAGTACCGCCAGGGATTTGCCCCCACGGGTTTTAAGTCTAAACCCTGGGACGGTCAGTAGGTTGGCATTTGAGGATCGTAGTGCTCGAGTTGGACAGTATCTTACGTATTTTTTTCTTAGGTATAGAGGGCCTAGGTCGTGGACAGCTCGGAAGGTAATTGTCAGCACTTTGTACAGGACCCTTTTTGTTATAGGCAGCCAGTGTAATACATTAAGGGCTTTGGTTGCTGAGGATTTTCTTGGCCATTTTAAAACCAGCCTTGCTGCCGCATGCTGTGCCATCTGGAGTTTATAGGTAACCACCTTATTGGTACCAGCATACAGGCTGTTGCAATAATCAATGCGTGATGTAACTAATGCAACTGTAACTGTTTTCCTCGCTTCAAAGGGCAGCAGGTCAAAGAACTTCCTGAGCCCCTTAATCACCCCAAAACAGGTGCCTGCCACTTTTGACGCCTGGTGTTTAAAGGATAAGTCGGCGTCAAAGTGTACCCCAAGGTTACGGGCCGAGGAGGTGGTGTGAGGCGGTATTTCTGCGTTCTCGGGCCACCATAGTCTGGGAATGAAATCGTTTTTTGGACCTATAGGCATGATCTCAGTTTTGCCTGTGTTGCATTTTAGATGGTTTCTCCGCATCCAATCAAACGTGGCCGTTAGGCAACATTTGAGTTTTTCCTCCCAGACCTGGTTATCTTTATCCATTACCAGGATAAGTTGTGAATCGTCGGCATATGCTATTACATCTATGCCAAATGACGATATCAACTTTATCAGGGGTGCGGTGTAGACATTAAATAATGTCGGACTCAAGCTGGAACCTTGAGGTACTCCCGCCGACAGTGATTTCTCAGTGGAACGGAAATCCCCCAAGGTCACCACTTGTCTCCTGTCACTTAGAAAGTTCTTTATCCACTCCAGGGCTGTGCCTGTGATGCCAGATGTTATTAGCCGGTCTATTAAGATAACATGTGAGACCATGTCGAAGGCCGCCGACAGATCTAATAATATCAGGACGGCCTTCTTACCTTGGTCTAGGGCTGAGCGGATAGTTTCAGTGGTGAACAGGAGAGCTGATTCCGTGGAATGTTGAGTCCTGAAACCTGCTTGGTTGGGGTGCCATGCTTCACTATTTTCCAGAAAGCGCGTAAGCTGTTTATTTACTATTGACTCTGTGATTTTACACAGTGCCGGGAGTAGTGAAATGGGACGTAGATTTGATAGTATAGTGGGGTCAGGGAGCTGTTTTTTTTGCAACGGTTTCACTGCTGCCAATTTCCACTCTGAGGGGACGTTAGCCGTGGACAGTGAATTATTGACGATGTCATTTATTTCTGGGTTGGCAATTTCTGCAATGAGATGCAGGAGTCCAATAGGGCACGGGTCAAATGGTGATCCCGATTTTGTTGCCAAGATAGCTCGTTTAGTCTCCTCAGGACTGATTGTACGAAAGGCTGTAAACTGGATTACCTCTTGCCTTGTATTGTCATCCTCATTCCTTGAACCAGCTATAGGGACCTCGAAGTCTTTCGTCAGACCCTGAACCTTTTCGTCAAAGAAATCTGCGATAGAGTCACAGAGCATTTGTGAGGGCGGAATATCCTGCATTAGACATTTAGGTTTATTAAAATCATTCACAATTTTAAAAATCGCTTTATGTTTACTACTAGCTGTTTCTATTGCTGATGTAAAATACTTTGTTTTTGCCTGTTTGATGAGTGCGTGGCACGCACTCTTAATATTTTTGTATTTACCACGTTCTATACTGCGATAATTTTCCGCCAGCTACGTTCAGCTCTTCGTAGCTCCCCCTGTTTGTTTTTAAGTTCTCGGTCGAACCAAGGGGCTGATCTCTTCTTTTTCCCGGGTCTAGTTTTATTTCTTCCCTGTCCCTGTCCAGCCATACCTTTCAGTTCATTCATCCAAGCCCTAAAGGTGTTTAAGTTTGGGGATCCTACTAGCTTTGGTCTACATTCTCTAGCCATTGTAATTAATTCTGGATGGTTCATAATAGCTTTCCAGTCATCTCGTTTGGCCTGGTTACGTTCTTCTGCATGTTTATTCTTTCTATTAGTCTCCAGTGGGAACGTAAAAGGTATTAATGCGTGATCCGTCCACGTTTGGGGTTTCGGGTGGTATGTTGTTAAAGTGTCTAAATTAGTGGCAATGCAGTCTATCGTATGTCCAGCCTCATGGGTGGCTTGAGTGTCACATATTGTGAGACCCAGTACATCCATGGTTTCCCTAAAGGAGGCAGTAGGTGCTTCCGTTGTGGACTCTAGGTGAATGTTTATATCTCCCAACATAGTGAAATTGGAATATCTGAGTATTAATGGACTTAGCACATCGCCAATACTCCCCAGAAAGCCTGTGCATGATCCAGGTGGGCGGTAAATCAATGCCCCAGCATTGGGCAGTGGGGGCGAGTCAAGAGGTCATGGGTGTAAATGCGCAGGCAGCGTGCGGGCGAGTCCAGGGGTCATGGGTGTAAATGTACAGGCAGTGTGGGCAGTGGGGGCGAGTCCAGGGGTCACTGGCGTAAATGTACAGGCAGGGTGGGCAGTGGGGGCGAGTCCAGGGGTCATGGGTGTAAATGCGCAGTCAGCGTGCGGGCGAGTCCAGGGGTCAAGAGAGTAAATGTACAGGCAGCGTGGGCAGGTAGGGGCGAGTCCAGGGTGCGCAATGGGGATGAGTCCAGGGGTCACAGGTCTAAATGCACAGGCAGCGTGTGCGAGTCCAAGGGTCACAGGTGTCAATGCACAGGCAGTGGCGGCGAGTCCAGGGGTCATGGGTGTAAATGCACAGGCAGCGTGAGCAGTGGGAGCGAGGCCAGGGGTCACGGATGTAAACGCACAGGCAGCATGGGCAGTGGGGGCGAGTCCAGGGGTCAGGGGAGTAAATGCACAGGCAGCGTGGGCAGTGGGCCTGAGACCAGGGGTCACAGGTGTAAATGCACAGTCAGCCTAGGCAGTGGGGGCGAGTCCAGGGGTCACTGGTGTAAATGCACAGGCAGCTTGGGCAGTGGGAGCGAGTCCATGGGTCATGGGTGTAAATGCAAAGGCAGCGTGGGGGAAGAGTCCAGAGGTCAAGGGTGTAAATGCACAGGCAGCGTGGGGGAGAGTCCAGAGGTCACAGGTGTAAATGCACTGGCAGCATGGGCAGTGGGGGCGAGTCAAGAGGTCATGGGTGTAAATGCACAGGCAGCAATGGGTGAGAGTCCAGAGGTCCCGGGTGTAAATACACAGGCAGCCCGGGCAGTGTGGGCGAGTCCAGGGGTCACGGGTGTAAATGCACAGGCAGCGTGGGCAGTGGGGGCGAGTCCAGGGGTCACGGGTGTAAATGCACAGGCAGCCTGGGCAGTGGGGGCGAGTCAAGAGGTCATGGGTGTAAATACACAGACAGCTTGGGGGCGAGTCCAGGGGTCACGGGTGTAAATGCACAGGCAGCGTGGGGGAGAGTCCAGAGGTCACAGGCGTAAATGCACAGACAGCAATGGGTGAGAGTCCAGAGGTCCCGGGTGTAAATGCACAGGCAGCGTGGGCAGTGTGGGCGAGTCCAGGGGTCACGGGTGTAAATGCACAGGCAGCATGGGCAGTGGGGGCGAGTCCAGGGGTCACGGGTGTAAATGCACAGGCAGTGGGGAAGAGTCCAGGGGTCCTGGGTGTAAATGCACAGGCAGCGTGGTGGCGAGTCCAGGGGTCAAGGGTGTAAATGCACAGGCGGCATGGGCAGTGGGGGCGAGTCCAGGGGTCACAAGTATAAATGCACAGGCAGCATGGGCAGTGGGGGCGAGTCCAGGGGTCTCAGGTGTAAATGCACAGGCAGCGTGAGGGTGAGCCCAGGGGTCACAGGTGTAAATGCAAGGGCAGCGTGGGCAGTGGGGGCGAGTCCTGAGGTCATGGGTGTAAATGCACAGGCAGTGGGGGCGAGTCCAGAGGTCATAGGTATAAATGTACAGGCAGCGTGGGGGCGAGTCCAGGGGTCACGGGTGTAAATGCGCAGTCAGCGTGCGGGCGAGTCCAGGGGTCAAGAGAGTAAATGTACAGGCAGCGTGGGCAGGTAGGGGCGAGTCCAGGGTGCGCAATGGGGATGAGTCCAGGGGTCACAGGTCTAAATGCACAGGCAGCGTGTGCGAGTCCAAGGGTCACAGGTGTCAATGCACAGGCAGTGGCGGCGAGTCCAGGGGTCATGGGTGTAAATGCACAGGCAGCGTGAGCAGTGGGGGCGAGGCCAGGGGTCACGGATGTAAACGCACAGGCAGCATGGGCAGTGGGGGCGAGTCCAGGGGTCAGGGGAGTAAATGCACAGGCAGCGTGGGCAGTGGGCCTGAGACCAGGGGTCACAGGTGTAAATGCACAGTCAGCCTAGGCAGTGGGGGCGAGTCCAGGGGTCACTGGTGTAAATGCACAGGCAGCTTGGGCAGTGGGAGCGAGTCCATGGGTCATGGGTGTAAATGCAAAGGCAGCGTGGGGGAAGAGTCCAGAGGTCAAGGGTGTAAATGCACAGGCAGCGTGGGGGAGAGTCCAGAGGTCACAGGTGTAAATGCACTGGCAGTGTGGGCAGTGGGGGCGAGTCAAGAGGTCATGGGTGTAAATGCACAGGCAGCAATGGGTGAGAGTCCAGAGGTCCCGGGTGTAAATGCACAGGCAGCGGGGGCAGTGGGGGCGAGTCCAGGGGTCACGGGTGTAAATGCACAGGCAGCCTGGGCAGTGGGGGCGAGTCAAGAGGGCATGGGTGTAAATACACAGACAGTGTGGGGGCGAGTCCAGGGGTCACGGGTGTAAATGCACAGGCAGCGTGGGGGAGAGTCCAGAGGTCATAGGTGTAAATGCACAGACAGCAATGGGTGAGAGTCCAGAGGTCCCGGGTGTAAATGCACAGGCAGCGTGGGCAGTGTGGGCGAGTCCAGGGGTCACGGGTGTAAATGCACAGGCAGCATGGGCAGTGGGGTCGAGTCCAGGGGTCACGGGTGTAAATGCACAGGCAGTGGGGAAGAGTCCAGGGGTCCCGGGTGTAAATGCACAGGCAGCGTGGTGGCGAGTCCAGGGGTCAAGGGTGTAAATGCACAGGCGGCATGGGCAGTGGGGGCGAGTCCAGGGGTCACAAGTATAAATAAACAGGCAGCATGGGCAGTGGGGGCGAGTCCAGGGGTCTCAGGTGTAAATGCACAGGCAGCGTGAGGGTGAGCCCAGGGGTCACAGGTGTAAATGCAAGGGCAGCGTGGGCAGTGGGGGCGAGTCCTGAGGTCATGGGTGTAAATGCACAGGCAGAGGGGGCGAGTCCAGAGGTCATAGGTATAAATGTACAGGCAGCGTGGGGGCGAGTCCAGGGGTCACGGGTGTAAATGCACAGGCAGTGTGGGCAGTGGGGGCGAGTCCAGGGGTCATGGGTGTAAATGCACAGGCAGCGTGAGCAGTGGGGGCGAGTCCATGGGTCACGGGTGTAAATGCACAGGCAGCCTGGTTAGTGGGGGCGAGTCAAGAGGTCATGGGTGTAAATACACAGACAGCGTGGGGGCGAGTGCAGGGGTCACGGGTGTAAATGCACAGGCAGCGTGGGGGAGAGTCCAGAGGTCACAGGTGTAAATGCACAGACAGCAATGGGTGAGAGTCCAGAGGTCCCGGGTGTAAATGCACAGGCAGCGTGGGCAGTGTGGGCGAGTCCAGGGGTCACGGGTGTAAATGCACAGGCAGCATGGGCAGTGGGGGCGAGTCCAGGGGTCACGGGTGTAAATGCACAGGCAGTGGGGAAGAGTCCAGGGGTCCCGGGTGTAAATGCACAGGCAGCGTGGTGGCGAGTCCAGGGGTCAAGGGTGTAAATGCACAGGCGGCATGGGCAGGGGGGGCGAGTCCAGGGGTCTCAGGTGTAAATGCACAGGCAGCGTGAGGGTGAGCCCAGGGGTCACAGGTGTAAATGCAAGGGCAGCGTGGGCAGTGGGGGCGAGTCCTGAGGTCATGGGTGTAAATGCACAGGCAGTGGGGGCGAGTCCAGAGGTCATAGGTATAAATGTACAGGCAGCGTGGGGGCGAGTCCAGGGGTCACGGGTGTAAATGCACAGGCAGTGTGGGCAGTGGGGGCGAGTCCAGGGGTCTCAGGTGTAAATGCACAGACAGCGTGGGCAGTGGAGACGAGTCCAGGGGTTACGGGTGTAAATGAACAGGCAGCGTGGGCAGTGGGGGCGAATCCAGGGTTCACAGGTGTAAATGCACAAGCAGTGGCGGCGAGTCCAGGGGTCATGGGTGTAAATGCGCAGGCAGCGTGCGGGCGAGTCCAGGGTCATGGGTGTAAATGTACAGGCAGCGTGGGCAGGTAGGGGCGAGTCCAGGGGTCACGGGTGTAAATGCACAGGCAGCGTGGGCAGGTAGGGGCGAGTCCAGGGGTCACAGGTGTAAATGCACAGTCAGCGTGGGCAGTGGGGGCGAGTCCAGGGGTCACGGGTGTAAATGCACAGGCAGCGTGGGCAGGTAGGGGCGAGTCCAGGGGTCACAGGTGTAAATGCACAGTCAGCGTGGGCAGTGGGGGCGAGTCCAGGGGTCCCGAGTGTAAATGCACAGGCAGCGTGGTGGCGAGTCCAGGGGTCAAGGGTGTAAATGCACAGGCAGCGTGAGCAGTGGGGGCTGGACTCTTCCCCCACGCTGCCTTTGCATTTATTTATTTATTTATGGATTGTAAGCGATGACAATCCATTTCGAGGCTGCACCCTATGCAACCCACCGGAGGACTTGGCGCACCAACAGACCCTCCGACTCGGACTCCTTAACTGTAGGTCCCTAGTCAGACACGCCCATGAGATAAACCTACTTGCCCAAAACCTTCTGCTGGACATACTGTTTCTTACAGAAACATGGCTAACGCCGCACAGCGACGGCGATATAGTCAATGCTGTCCCCCCCGGATACCAAATACGTCTCGCTAATAGACCGGTCGGCAGAGGCGGAGGCCTAGCTATCCTTTACAAGGATCATCTCACCTGTAGGATTGACATTGGTAATATCAAAGACTGTGAAAGTTGCGACTTCACCCTACAGATCTCACCTACAATCTCCCTTCCCGGACTGCTAGTCTACCGACCGCCAGGCCCACTTGGGGAATTCTCCAGCTCCTTGATGGAGCATGTGATGTTAAAGGCATCCACTGCCTCCAATCTTCTCCTCCTTGGGGATCTTAATCTTCACTTCCTCGACCCCACGGACCTCCCGGCAGCCAATCTTCTGACAGATCTCTCCTCAGTCGACTTACATCTTATGAATGCCCAAGCCACACATGAAAAAGGCCAGCTGCTGGATCCGATTTTCACAAATCTTAACAATTTTAATACTGATGCACCCATTTCTTACCCATGGACTGACCACTTTTTGATCCCCATGCACTGGTGTTTTAAAACTACTCCGACGCAAACCCCCAAAGCCAGGACCTTTGCTCGGCGATGGCACAAGCTGGCACCCGAGACATGGGAAATGAAGCTGAGAGAATCCACCCCCTCCCCCTCCTTAGACCCCAAAACTGCGGACAGGGAATTTAATGAGTGGCTGACTCACTCCCTAGACGAGCTCATCCCCGTCACCAGCACGCTCAAACATACCAAGAGGATTAACCCCTCCCCCTGGTACACCCCTGCATTAAATATCCTACGAAAGGAATGCAAAAAGTCAGAAAGGTCGTGGAGGAAGGATAGGTCTGTGAATAAAAAAGAGGTATTCCAGACAGCCATGAAAAATTACAAAATGGCACTCCGCAGAGCCAAAAGCGTCTTCTATGATGAAAAAATAAAAAATGCCTCCTGCTCGGCTAGGGAAACCTTCCTTATTCTTAAGGAGCTCCTTCAGGTCCCTGACCCCCCAGAGAAACATCTGAGCCCTAAAGAAGCGGAGGACAAATGTATTAATTTGGCCTCATTCTTTGATGACAAAATAAAAAAGATTCTTGCCTCCCTCCCCGCGACCACGGCCGCCATCAATGAAGGAGATAACGCCACTCCCCCCCCCCCGCACTCCCGTAAATCCCCCTCCCCGGTCCTGTCTTCATTTGGACCGGTTACTACCGAGGAAGTTGCCTCCACATTTGCATCGGTCAAGAGCGGCGCCCCTAGCGACCCGGTGCCCATACGGTTCCTAAAAAAAATCATCCAGACCATACTGCCCCCACTGACCGCACTAATCAACACCTCCTTACTTCTAGGAGAAGTCCCACCGAGCTGGAAAGCGGCGGTCGTTAAAGGTCTCCTTAAGAAACCTTCCCTTGACCCGAAAGATCTATCCAATTACCGACCCATTTCCCTCCTCCCTTGGGTGGGTAAGGTCGCGGAGAAGCTGGTTAACAAAAAACTGTCGGAGTTCTTGGAAACCAACCATCTGCTCAAGAGCTCCCAAACCGGCTTCAGACCGGGCCAAGGTACGGACACCGCACTGCTGGCGGCAGTGGAGAAGGCCAGAGACATTCTGGACTCGGGAGGATCAGTGGCAGTGGTCCTCCTAGACCTTAGTGCGGCCTTCGACACTGTCAGCCACCAGGTCCTCATCCAACGCCTGGGGAAGGTCGGAGTGAGGGATAAAGCTCTCGAGTGGTTGACGTCATTTCTCGACCAACGTTCCTTCCAAGTTTGGGAAAGTGACAGCCGCTCCCCTACCATCCCCCTCCAGTGTGGCGTGCCCCAGGGCTCGTCACTTAGCCCCACGTTATTCAACGTGTATATGGCCACACTGGAGGAAGTGGTTACCCCATTTGGAGTAACCACCATCAGCTACGCTGACGACACACAGCTGGTGGTTACGCTTTCCCACCCGAAGCAAGACCCCTCGGACCTTCACGGCTGTCTCACCAAAATACATCAGTGGATGAATGACTCAGCCCTCAAACTCAATGGGTCTAAAACGGAGATCCTACTCCTGGGGCACAGAGATCTTTCCCTCCCCCCTAACATCTGGCCGGCTTGTCTCGGTGAACCACCTTCTCCCAAAACTGAGGTGAAGAGCCTAGGAGTATGGCTGGAGAAAGACCTCACTTTTAAGACACAGGCAAAAAAGACGGCTGGCGTCTGCTTCGGCCTTCTCAGGGCATGCAGGAAAGTTCTCCCCCTGCTGCCTTTTAACTCTCGGAAACTATTGATCCAGGGCCTGATTGTGTCCAGGCTGGACTATAGTAATGCCATTTACTTGGGAGCCCCAGAAGCCACTTTTCACACTCTCCAGAAAATTCAGAACGCTGCTGCCCGGATGCTCACGGGCACACCGGCCAGAACATCTGCGAAACCCGCCTTGACGAAGCTCCACTGGCTCCCGGTCAAGGAAAGAGTGGTGTTCAAGGCACTCTGTCTGGCCCACAAAACGCTGAACGAAAAAGGCCCTCCAATCCTTAAAAACTGCATCACCCCCTACAGACCGGCCAGAGCACTTAGATCGGACCACGAAAACCTCTTAGTGGTACCGAGAGTGAAGAAGGCCCGGGCAGGAGGCCGCCGATTCTCGGTGCATACAGCCAAGCAGTGGAATGCGCTGCCCCGGGAACTTAGAACGGAATCCAACCATCTCCGTTTCAGAAAAACACTCAAAACCCTCCTCTTCCCCAAACCCTCTTAATTTCCTGTCCTGTGTCCCTGCCCGACTACTTGGTATAGCGCTGAGATACTCACGGGTGATTACGCGCTCTATAAATACCTTAAATAAATAAATAAATGCACAGGCGGCATGGGCAGTGGGGGCGAGTCCAGGGGTCACAAGTATAAATGCACAGGCAGCATGGGCAGTGGGGGCGAGTCCAGGGGTCTCAGGTGTAAATGCACAGGCAGCGTGAGGGTGAGCCCAGGGGTCACAGGTGTAAATGCAAGGGCAGCGTGGGCAGTGGGGGCGAGTCCTGAGGTCATGGGTGTAAATGCACAGGCAGCATGGGCAGCGGGGGCGAGTCCAGGGGTCACGGGTGTAAATGCACAGGCAGTGGGGAAGAGTCCAGGGGTCCTGGGTGTAAATGCACAGGCAGCGTGGTGGCGAGTCCAGGGGTCAAGGGTGTAAATGCACAGGCGGCATGGGCAGTGGGGGCGAGTCCAGGGGTCACAAGTATAAATGCACAGGCAGCATGGGCAGTGGGGGCGAGTCCAAGGGTCTCAGGTGTAAATGCACAGGCAGCGTGAGGGTGAGCCCAGGGGTCACAGGTGTAAATGCAAGGGCAGCGTGGGCAGTGGGGGCGAGTCCTGAGGTCATGGGTGTAAATGCACAGGCAGTGGGGGCGAGTCCAGAGGTCATAGGTATAAATGTAGAGGCAGCGTGGGGGCGAGTCCAGGGGTCACGGGTGTAAATGCGCAGTCAGCGTGGGGGCGAGTCCAGGGGTCAAGAGAGTAAATGTACAGGCAGCGTGGGCAGGTAGGGGCGAGTCCAGGGTGCGCAATGGGGATGAGTCCAGGGGTCACAGGTCTAAATGCACAGGCAGGGTGTGCGAGTCCAAGGGTCACAGGTGGCAATGCACAGGCAGTGGCGGCGAGTCCAGGGGTCATGGGTGTAAATGCACAGGCAGCGTGAGCAGTGGGGGCGAGGCCAGGGGTCACGGGTGTAAACGCACAGGCAGCATGGGCAGTGGGGGCGAGTCCAGGGGTCAGGGGAGTAAATGCACAGGCAGCGTGGGCAGTGGGCCTGAGACCAGGGGTCACAGGTGTAAATGCACAGTCAGCCTAGGCAGTGGGGGCGAGTCCAGGGGTCACTGGTGTAAATGCACAGGCAGCTTGGGCAGTGGGAGCGAGTCCATGGGTCATGGGTGTAAATGCAAAGGCAGCGTGGGGGAAGAGTCCAGAGGTCAAGGGTGTAAATGCACAGGCAGCGTGGGGGAGAGTCCAGAGGTCACAGGTGTAAATGCACTGGCAGCGTGGGCAGTGGGGGCGAGTCAAGAGGTCATGGGTGTAAATGCACAGGCAGCAATGGTTGAGAGTCCAGAGGTCCCGGGTGTAAATACACAGGCAGCCCGGGCAGTGTGGGCGAGTCCAGGGGTCACGGGTGTAAATGCACAGGCAGCGTGGGCAGTGGGGGCGAGTCCAGGGGTCACGGGTGTAAATGCACAGGCAGCCTGGGCAGTGGGGGCGAGTCAAGAGGGCATGGGTGTAAATACACAGACAGCGTGGGGGCGAGTCCAGGGGTCACGGGTGTAAATGCACAGGCAGCGTGGGGGAGAGTCCAGAGGTCACAGGTGTAAATGCACAGACAGCAATGGGTGAGAGTCCAGAGGTCCCGGGTGTAAATGCACAGGCAGCGTGGGCAGTGTGGGCGAGTCCAGGGGTCACGGGTGTAAATGCACAGGCAGCATGGGCAGTGGGGGCGAGTCCAGGGGTCACGGGTGTAAATGCACAGGCAGTGGGGAAGAGTCCAGGGGTCCCGGGTGTAAATGCACAGGCAGCGTGGTGGCGAGTCCAGGGGTCAAGGGTGTAAATGCACAGGCGGCATGGGCAGTGGGGGCGAGTCCAGGGGTCACAAGTATAAATGCACAGGCAGCATGGGCAGTGGGGGCGAGTCCAGGGGTCTCAGGTGTAAATGCACAGGCAGCGTGAGGGTGAGCCCAGGGGTCACAGGTGTAAATGCAAGGGCAGCGTGGGCAGTGGGGGCGAGTCCTGAGGTCATGGGTGTAAATGCACAGGCAGTGGGGGCGAGTCCAGAGGTCATAGGTATAAATGTACAGGCAGCGTGGGGGCGAGTCCAGGGGTCACGGTGTAAATGCACAGGCAGTGTGGGCAGTGTGGGCGAGTCCAGGGGTCATGGGTGTAAATGCACAGGCAGCGTGAGCAGTGGGGGCGAGGCCAGGGGTCACAGATGTAAACGCACAGGCAGCATGGGCAGTGGGGGCGAGTCCAGGGGTCAGGGGAGTAAATGCACAGGCAGCGTGGGCAGTGGTCCTGAGACCAGGGGTCACAGGTGTAAATGCACAGTCAGCCTAGGCAGTGGGGGCGAGTCCAGGGGTCACTGGTGTAAATGCACAGGCAGCTTGGGCAGTGGGAGCGAGTCCATGGGTCATGGGTGTAAATGCAAAGGCAGCGTGGGGGAAGAGTCCAGAGGTCAAGGGTGTAAATGCACAGGCAGCGTGGGGGAGAGTCCAGAGGTCACAGGTGTAAATGCACTGGCAGCGTGGGCAGTGGGGGCGAGTCAAGAGGTCATGGGTGTAAATGCACAGGCAGCAATGGGTGAGAGTCCAGAGGTCCCGGGTGTAAATACACAGGCAGCCCGGGCAGTGTGGGCGAGTCCAGGGGTCACGGGTGTAAATGCACAGGCAGCGTGGGCAGTGGGGGCGAGTCCAGGGGTCACGGGTGTAAATGCACAGGCAGCCTGGGCAGTGGGGGCGAGTCAAGAGGTCATGGGTGTAAATACACAGACAGCGTGGGGGCGAGTCCAGGGGTCACGGGTGTAAATGCACAGGCAGCGTGGGGGAGAGTCCAGAGGTCACAGGTGTAAATGCACAGACAGCAATGGGTGAGAGTCCAGAGGTCCCGGGTGTAAATGCACAGGCAGCGTGGGCAGTGTGGGCGAGTCCAGGGGTCACGGGTGTAAATGCACAGGCAGCATGGGCAGTGGGGGCGAGTCCAGGGGTCACGGGTGTAAATGCACAGGCAGTGGGGAAGAGTCCAGGGGTCCCGGGTGTAAATGCACAGGCAGCGTGGTGGCGAGTCCAGGGGTCAAGGGTGTAAATGCACAGGCGGCATGGGCAGTGGGGGCGAGTCCAGGGGTCACAAGTATAAATGCACAGGCAGCATGGGCAGTGGGGGCGAGGCCAGGGGTCTCAGGTGTAAATGCACAGGCAGCGTGAGGGTGAGCCCAGGGGTCACAGGTGTAAATGCAAGGGCAGCGTGGGCAGTGGGGGCGAGTCCTGAGGTCATGGGTGTAAATGCACAGGCAGTGGGGGCGAGTCCAGAGGTCATAGGTATAAATGTACAGGCAGCGTGGGGGCGAGTCCAGGGGTCACGGGTGTAAATGCACAGGCAGTGTGGGCAGTGGGGGCGAGTCCAGGGGTCTCAGGTGTAAATGCACAGGCAGCTTGGGCAGTGGGAGCGAGTCCATGGGTCATGGGTGTAAATGCAAAGGCAGCGTGGGGGAAGAGTCCAGAGGTCAAGGGTGTAAATGCACAGGCAGCGTGGGGGAGAGTCCAGAGGTCACAGGTGTAAATGCACTGGCAGCGTGGGCAGTGGGGGCGAGTCAAGAGGTCATGGGTGTAAATGCACAGGCAGCAATGGGTGAGAGTCCAGAGGTCCCGGGTGTAAATACACAGGCAGCCCGGGCAGTGTGGGCGAGTCCAGGGGTCACTGGTGTAAATGCACAGGCAGCGTGGGCAGTGGGGGCGAGTCCATGGGTCACGGGTGTAAATGCACAGGCAGCCTGGGCAGTGGGGGCGAGTCAAGAGGTCATGGGTGTAAATACACAGACAGCGTGGGGGCGAGTCCAGGGGTCACGGGTGTAAATGCACAGGCAGCGTGGGGGAGAGTCCAGAGGTCACAGGTGTAAATGCACAGACAGCAATGGGTGAGAGTCCAGAGGTCCCGGGTGTAAATGCACAGGCAGCGTGGGCAGTGTGGGCGAGTCCAGGGGTCACGGGTGAAAATGCACTGGCAGCATGGGCAGTGGGGGCGAGTCCAGGGGTCACGGGTGTAAATGCACAGGCAGTGGGGAAGAGTCCAGTGGTCCCGGGTGTAAATGCACAGGCAGCATGGTGGCGAGTCCAGGGGTCAAGGGTGTAAATGCACAGGCGGCATGGGCAGTGGGGGCGAGTCCAGGGGTCACAAGTATAAATGCACAGGCAGCATGGGCAGTGGGGGCGAGTCCAGGGGTCTCAGGTGTAAATGCACAGGCAGCGTGAGGGTGAGCCCAGGGGTCACAGGTGTAAATGCAAGGGCAGCGTGGGCAGTGGGGGCGAGTCCTGAGGTCATGGGTGTAAATGCACAGGCAGTGGGGGCGAGTCCAGAGGTCATAGGTATAAATGTACAGGCAGCGTGGGGGCGAGTCCAGGGGTCACGGGTGTAAATGCACAGGCAGTGTGGGCAGTGGGGGCGAGTCCAGGGGTCTCAGGTGTAAATGCACAGACAGCTGGGCAGTGGAGACGAGTCCAGGGGTTACGGGTGTAAATGAACAGGCAGCGTGGGCAGTGGGGGCGAATCCAGGGTTCACAGGTGTAAATGCACAAGCAGTGGCGGCGAGTCCAGGGGTCATGGGTGTAAATGCGCAGGCAGCGTGCGGGCGAGTCCAGGGTCATGGGTGTAAATGTACAGGCAGCGTGGGCAGGTAGGGGCGAGTCCAGCGTGTGTAATGGGGATGAGTCCAGGGGTCACAGGTCTAAATGCACAGGCAGCGTGTGCAGGGGGGGGCGAGTCCAGGGGTCACAGGTGTCATTGCACAGACAGTGGCGGCGAGTCCAGGGGTCATGGGTGTAAATTCACAGGCAGCGTTTGCAGTGGGGGCGAGTCCAGGGGTCTCGGGTGTAAATGCACAGGCAGCGTGGGCAGTTGGGGCGAGTCCATGGGTCACGGGGTAAATGCACAGGCAGTGTGGGGAGAGTCGAGAGGTCATGGGTGTAACTGCACAGGCAGCATGGGGGCGAGTCCAGGGGTCACAGGTTTAAATGCACAGGCAGCGTGGGCAGGTAGGGGCGAGTCCAGGGGTCACAGGTGTAAATGCACAGGCAGCGTGGGCAGTGGGGGTGAGTCCAGGGGTCACAGGTGTAAATTCACAGGCAGCTTGGGGGAGAGTCCAGAGGTCACAGGTGTAAATGCACCGGCAGCAATGGGTGAGAGTCCAGAGGTCCCGGGTGTAAATGCACAGGCAGTGGGGGCGAGTCCAGGGGTCACAGGTGTAAATGCAAGGGCAGCTTGGGCAGTGGGGGCGAGTCCAGGGGTCACAGGTGTAAATGCAAGGGCAGCGTGGGCAGTGGGGGCGAGTCCAGGGGTCTCGGGTGTAAATGCACAGGCAGCGTGAGGGTGAGTCCAGGGGTCACGGGTGTAAATGCAAGGGCAGTGGGGGCGAGTCCAGGGGTCACAGGTGTAAATGCACAGGCACTATGGGCAGTGGGGGCGAATCCAGAGGTCATGGGTATAAATGCACAGGCAGCGTGGGGGCGAGTCCAGGGGTCACGGGTGTAAATGCACCGGCAGCGTGGGCAGTGCGGGCGAGTCCCGGGGTCACGGGTATAAATGGACAGGCAGTGTGGGCAGTGGGGGCGAGTCTAGGGGTCACTGGTGTAAATGCACAGGCAGCTTGGGCAGTGGGGGTGAGTACAGGGGTCACGGGTGTAAATGCACAGGCAGTGTGGGCAGTGGGGGCGAGTCCAGAGGTCACTGGTGTAAATGCACAGGCAGCGTGGGCAGTGGGGACGAGTCCAGGAGTTACGGGTGTAAATGAACAGGCAGCTTGGGGGCGAGTCCAGAGGTCACGGGTGTAAATGCCCATGCAGCGTGGGCAGTGTGGGCGAGTCCAGGGGTCACAGGTGTAAATGCACAGGCAGTGGCGGCGAGTCCAGGGGTCATGGGTGTAAATGCACAGGCAGGGTGTTCAATGGGGGCGAGTCCAGGGGTCTCGGGTGTAAATGCACAGGCAGCGTGGGCAGTGGGGGCGAGTTCATGGGTCACGGAGTAAATGCACAGGCAGTGTGGGGAGAGTCCAGAGGTCATGGGTGTAAATGCACAGGCAGCATGGGGGCGAGTCCAGCGGTCACAGGTTTGAATGCACAGGCAGCGTGGGCAGGTAGGGGCGAGTCCAGGGGTCACAGGTGTAAATGCACGGGCAGCGGGGGCAAGTCCAGGGGTCCTTGCCTTTGTTATTGCATTGTGTACATCAGATTATCCTAGTGCCTGGCCTCTGGTATTGCATTATTTGCTTCAATCCAAGTGCCTGGCCCCTGTTATCGCATTGTTTGCATCAGATTCTCATAGTGCCTCACCCGTGTTATTGCATTATTTTCTTCAATCCAAGTGCCTGGCCCGTGTTATTGCGTTGTTTGCATCAGATTCTCCTAGTGCCTGGCCTCTGTTGTTGCGTTGTTTGCATCAGATTCTCCTAGTGCCTGGCCTATGTTATTGCATTGTTTGCATCAATCCTAGTACCTTGCCTGTGTTATTGCATTGTTTATGTCAATGCTAGTACCTGGCCTGTGTTATTGCACTGATTGCGTCAGATTCTTTCAATGCCTGGCCTGTGTCATTGCATTGTTTGCATGATGTTTTTCTAATACCTGGTCTGTGTTACTGCACTGTATGCGCAGCATTTGGTATGTTATTATTCTAATAGTTGCAGCTTTTCTAGCAAACATGGTACCTTTTATTCCAATCAAGTGCATCTGACTGCAAGGACACTGCCTTCTTCCTGCAGTAACAATCTACTTCCTATTTATGTAGCAACAGACCGCACAGCATGTCTGCCAGAGATGTTGTAAGGTCAGAAACAGTACATGGGTAAGTAGGTATGATGGAAAACAAACTGTTGAGTAAGATTTTAAACGAAGAAACTGCTGTGATAGACAGCAAAACATACATGTAAAAACATCAGCAGTAGGACAATGGTACATGGAATAAAAATGGTAGATTTATTTACACGTCTGTGCAGTGCGTGTCACTTATTGTTCTTTTCTTCCACCCTCATGAGATGGTTTTACAAGGGAACTCTGAGCTCACTGAGTGTGGAGCTTCCACGAATCCCAGAGACGGGCCGGTCCAAAGACGGTAACAGAGAAGGGTGAAAGATCTGAGTCTTCATCCTGGCAGGTGGACTGGTGATCCCTGAGGGTCTGTAGTTGGTCTGTGTGTTGCCACGGCTGTCCAGGGGGTGTAAGAAAGTGTCAGCAATTTGTGGAGGGCCCTCTTTTGGATAAGAACAACCAGCTTTATGCAATACGGAGATGAGTGTTTGTGTCTGCACAGGAAGAGCAACATTCTGATAGCAAAATGGAGGACCTTGTCCAAAGGGGATTGATGTTAATAAGGTTTAACATCTTCAGTTACGACAGACAAAGTCCACGTACCTCGAGGTGCTTGAAAAGCTGTCTGCACACTGCTGGGGCAGGCAGGATGTCTATTCTCTAGTTGGCATTTGCCAGGGGATGTTCAGATACAGTGGTTGAATTAAATCATGGAGCAGCACTTGTAGCGTTGACTTTTGGAGTCTCTTAGTGTGTGCTTGATGCAGTAGAACTGTCTTAATGGTCTGAGGAGCTCAGAAAATCAACCAATCAATCAATCATAGCATTTGAAAAGCGCACTACATACCTGTGTGGTTATCAAGGCGCTAAGGGGGGAACGCTGCTACTGTTCAAAGAGCCAGGTCTTGAGGAGTCTCCTGAAGGTTAGGAGGTCTTGGGTCTGCCGTAGGTGGATGGGGATGGTGTTCCACGTCTTGGCGGTGAGGTGGGAGAATGATCTGCCTCCGGCGGTCACTCTACTGATGCGGGGGACAGTGGTGAGGGCGCGGTCTGTACAACGGAGGTGGCGAGACGAGGTGTAGAGGCTGAGTCGGCTGTTGAGGTACGCTGGTCCAGTGTCGTGGAGTGCCTTGTGTGCGTGGGTGAGGAGCATCAAGGTTATGCTCTTGTTGATGGGGAGCCAGTGCAGGTCTCTCAGGTGTGGTTTGATGTGGCTGCGCCGCAGTATGTCGAGGATCAGGCGTGCGGAGGCATTCTGGATGCGTTGGAGCCGTTTCAGGAGTTTGGCCGGGGCTCCTGCGTAGAGTGCGTTGCCGTCGTCCAGTCTACTACTAACGAGGACCTTGGTGACCGTCCTTCTGGTTGTGGTGGGGATACACTTGAAGATCCTGCGAAGCATGTGGAGGGTGTTGAAGCCAGAGGAGGAGACGGCGTTGACCTGTTTCGTCATGGAGAGTGTGGAGTCGAGGATGACTCCCAGGTTACGTGGGTGTAGGGGGTGCTCCTAATGCCATCGGCCACCAGGAGTCGTCCCAGGCTGAGGGGGTGGAACCGAGGATGAGGACCTCCGTCTTGTCCGAGTTCAGTTTCAGACCGCTGTTCCTCATCCAGTCGGCTACGGCCTTTATTCCTTCGTGGAGGTTGGTTTTGGCAGTGCGGGGGTCCTTGGTGAGTGAGAGGATCAGCTGGGTGTCATCAGCGTAGACGATGTTTAGGTCGTGCCGTAGGGCGACATGGGCGAGTGGTGCCATGTATACGTTGAACAACGTTGGGCTGAGGGATGACCCTTGGGGTACGCCGCAGATGATCTTGGTGGATTTGGAACGGAAGGGAGGGAGGCGGACTCTCTGGGTTCTCCCGGAGAGGAAGGAGGTGGTCCAGTCCAGGGCCTTCTCTTGGAATCCGATGTCGTGGAGGCGTGCTTTTAGTGTGCGATGGCAGGCTGTGTCAAAGAAATTCCAGACTCTCAGAGCACGAGGTCTGTGGCTTGACCAGTGGAACTGCAATAAAGAAGATAACGTAGACCAGTTCTACCTCTCCCGACCTTTGAACTGATCATTGAGGAAAGAAGCCCTTGTCTGGAAGGAAAATCTGCCAAAGGCACAGCGGACAGAAGCCGCAGCCTGAAAGGAAGGTATGCACAAGGCGCATCTGACAGAAGCTGCAGCCTGAAAGAAATATCTGCACAAGGCGCATCTGACAAAAGCCGCAGCCTGAAAGGAAGATCTGCACATAGTGCAGCTGACAGAGGTCCTGACTGGAAGGAAGATCTGCATAAGGCACAGCTGACAGAAGCCCTCTCTGGAAGGAAGATCTTCACAGGGCGCAGCTGACAGAAGTCCTGCCTGGAAGGACGATCTGCACAAGGCGCAGCTGACAGAATTCCTACCTGGAAGGACAATCTGCACAAGGAACAGCTGACAGAAGTCCAGCCTAGAAAGGAAGATCTGCACAAGGTGCAGCTGACAGAAGTTCTGCCTGGAAGGAAGATCTGCACAAGGAACAGCTGACAGAAGCACCTATATCGAAGGAAGATCTGCACACGGCACAGCTGACAAAAGTCCTGCCTGAAAGGAAGATCTGCAGAAGGCGCAGCTGACAAAATTCCTGCCTGGAATGAAGATCTGCACAAGGCGCAGCTGACAGAAGTCCTGCCTGGAAGTACGATCTGCACAAGGCGCAGCTGACAGAATTCCTTCCTGGAAGGACAATCTGCACAAGGAGCAGCTGACAGAAGTCCAGCCTAGAAAGGAAGATCTGCACAAGGCGCAGCTTACAGAAGTCCTGCCTGGCGGTGACCTCAAAGCAGTGAGAGACCAACAAACCACAAGATCCTTCAAGCCCAGCTAGCCAAACTGGACACAATGACCACCAAAGGCCTGATTTAGATTTCAGCAAATGGTTTATTCCATCCCAAATGTGACAGGTATCCTGCCCGCCCCATTAAAAATGCATTACATCCTGTGGCAATTATAATAAGGCACACAGGATATCTGTCAAGTTTTGATAATGCCTTGGTGTAGTTCGCAGAGTTTTACTCCGCGGAACTCCACACATGCCAGGAAAACTCTGCCGTACTCCACGGACTTCCGCAAGTGGCAGAGTTTGTTAAGTTGCGCTGCTCTCACTGATCTTCAATGCCAGGAGTTTGTCCCGCACTGTAAAATCAGCGCGAACAGCACTACACGTTGCGCCAGAAGACACTGCTGCTTTCTGCTGCTCGAATTGACATTCTAATCGAGTGGCAGCTTCATCAACAAGAATGGCAGATTTCTACACATGAGTGGAGGCCAAGAACAGGGTTTTAGGTGTGAGGGAAATACTGGGCGCACTGCTTGGGTTGACGTACAGTAGAACGCTATCAGGCAGAAGATGCATGCAGGTAAGGGGCAATTCCCTGAAACCCCTCAAAATGTGCCTGGAGGACACACGATATACAGTAGAAGCAAAACCTGTTGCACACTTAAATGGAGTTTCGAGCAAAAAGGATGTTTCAATGTACATATAGTTCATAGGTAATGGACGAAGGATTGGAACATCAGTGTTTCAGATTTTCTTTTATTGATCCCAGAAAGCCAGCCGACACGTGTTTCGTCGCAAGAAAACACACTTTTCCGCGACTCCTCAGGGCTGTAGGTCAATGTTTTATAACCACAGGTCGCGTTGCCGGTGATATTTCCGACCCGGCTCCGCTCGAGACCGGGTTTGACAATGTCTGTAGGGTGTGGTTCACAATCTTCAATAAGGTTTCTCACATTAGTGGTGATGCACCCAGAACGAATCTGCTAACCTGAACGCTACCTCTACCGATCGATTCCCCGCACTACGGGGACCTTTCTTTTCTGCCACGGAATTCGTGAAACTACCTTCTTCACAACACGAAGATTGTAATACTTTCCCGGGCTCTTAAGCCCTGAGTTTACCCTACACTCTCCGTCACCACTGAGTAAAGAATCATCACCACTAATGTGAGAAACCTTATTGAAGATTGTGAACCACACCCTACAGACATTGTCAAACCCGGTCTCGAGCGGAGCCGGGTCGGAAATATCACCGGCAACGCGACCTGTGGTTATAAAACATTGACCTACAGCCCTGAGGAGTCGCGGAAAAGTGTGTTTTCTTGCGACGAAACACGTGTCGGCTGGCTTTCTGGGATCAATAAAAGAAAATCTGAAACACTGATGGTCCAATCCTTCGTCCATTACCTATGAACTATATGTACATTGAAACATCCTTTTTGCTCGAAACTCCATTTAAGTGTGCAACAGGTTTTGCTTCTTCTACACATGAGTGGTCGTGACCTGCCTTGACCTCCTGTAATGAGAAATCTCACCAGGAGGAGGTCTAGCGTGTTATATTTTCTCACAAGTACTCACCACCTTACCGTTGGCGAACCGCTTGAGAAAAAGAAACTCAGTTCTGCATTACTTTGTGGAGTTCTTTGGAACTCCGCACACTGGGCAAAATTTTGCGAGCTACGCCGACAGAGATGAATTCTTCACCCACCCCTAGTTTTGTGGCAATAATCTGTTAGACAAACTCAAAACTAGGCCATATGTGTGCAATAAGTGTTGTAGAAGAAGTGAGAACCATGGCCTTGTGACTATCAGGCCGTTATCTGACTTCTGATGAACCCCACAGAGTGAGTGTGCAACCAGAGGGCAGAAGGGGGGCCGAAGGACAGGAAATTAGATAAACTTGAAGATGAGAAATATGGAAAGGTACAAATGTCGCATCACCTGTGGATAGTTTACACCTCCTCCTGTTCTACCAAATGCCCATCCGGTCACAAAGTGGCATCCTGGGCCCCAAACAGACAACATCATGCCAGATGCCATGTAATGGTGGAAAAGGGGGAAAAAAGAGTAATCTGCACACATCTGCTCTGGGATATGTCAGGTAAATTATTGGTTGTGATGGATTCTCTATAAGTACTAAAGGACTGATATCGTTGAATATTAAATTATATGAATCAACGTTTGTTTGCCTTATCTGCGCTTATAATGTAAAGGATGGGCCTTACAGTGAACCCCTTGTTCTGTTTGACACAAAAGCCCCGGAAGGAGCTGCAACTTACAGAACGTTATCTACTTTAGGAAGAACTAAAGACTTGCTTTTTAAAGTTGTCTTTCAGGGCCAGAACCGAGCGCTGTAAGTTCCACTAGTTTCAGGGAGATGGCCAGATGTTATGACGATAGGAAACCCCGCTCAACTCACAATAATGTTCCAATATTCCAAGTTAGAAGAAACCAGAAATGCTTGAACCAAGGGAGCTGTTGAAAGTGTCAAAGGTGGCTTATGAACAGCGAGGTAAAGACAGGAGTTGGCATTTGAGATGATCTTAAGTGAATAGGAAAGGAACGAGAAGTGTGTGAATGGAGTTACTTTTGTTGTATACCTCGTGAAAAAGGTACTGGAAATTTTGCAGCCCAGCCTGATCCATCTCTTTTTCTAAACTCTATTGTTGTTTAAATGAAATCCTGACCATATGCGTCTATCTTAAGCTATACCTCGAGCACTTGGGTGCTCCAGGGGCGCCCGTACTTTGCTAAGTTAGCCTGTAAACGCTGGTAAATCACCTCCTTTTCAGACATTAATAAGATATCACCTGATCAACAGAACTTTTAGTTAAATATCTTTCTATGATGAACAATTCCTTGCTAAGTTTTAAAGGCGGTAAAGAAGAAGGGGAAGATTTACTAATATTTTGCGCCGTATTTTCATCACAAAAGTGGCACAAAACACTTTCCAGCCCTACTCTTGTTTAGCACTGGAAATAACGTAAAAGTAATGTGAAGCAGTACATATCACTGCTTCGCAATACTTCACACCTTGGGGGCCTGTCAAGGTGGGTGCATGGATGTTCCCGTGCAACCACCCAAGGTTTCTCACGCTAAAACCAATTTACCAAATACAGTAGATTGGGTGTAGCGTGAAAAAATTGCACCCTTTTAAACTAAGCGCAAGGAAGGAGAAATGCTTTGATTTATCCTTCCTTTTCCGACTTTGCATGCATGCTGCTCTCTGCAACACGCATACAAAGTGGGAAAAGCTTTCCCTCGTGTCTAGGCATAGTATTTTGTACTGGAAGGGTGTCCATCCTGTACAAAAACCTATGCTGGACTCACACACGCTAGCGCTCTGGTGCTAAGCAGTGTTCATGGCGCAGGGCCGCTGTAATCAGTGCTGGCGCACGGGAAAGGGAAGGATAGAGACATATCTTTGAAAATATGGTGCTTTCCTGCTCCCTCCCTGTCGAGCATCGCAGCCCCGCGGGGGGGGGCTGCGCTGCATTGCGTGGAGATTTGGTAAATCTCCCCCGAAATGTCTTTTACAACCAGTTAACATTGTGAATTATAATTCCAATATGTTTCAATTTAGTAATTTTCAATATCTTTACATCCAACAGAAAACAAGCCTTGACTGTATGAAATGACCATCAATAATGAAGCGAATGCTGTGAATCCTCAATAATAGCAGAAATAATGAGCTACAGTATTCAGCGCAGTCGGCGACAGAGGAACCTGCACACAAACTGACAGATCCTGGCTGAAGCATCAAGGGCAGTTCAGTGATTATAAGAGGCTGAACTGTACACCTCCACGCCACAAGATAAAGAAATGACCTTAGGAAAATTAAGGCAACAACAATAACAAACCACCTTCTGTATAAACAAGTGTCCAATACCAACTTTGATCATGGGATCTGTATGGTGTGATTACCACAGTGCTCTGTTTTCTAATATGATGACAAGCCATCATTCCCTGCTCTAGGTGAATTGTAAACTCTTTCTGGATAAACAATAGTAACCAGAGAAGAGCACAACAGAGCGGAGCCAGACAACTGACAGGTAAAGGAAAGACGAGTTCTTCTATCTACAATACAATAGACTGTCCTAATTTGCACCGGTCAGAAGGAAGATACATCTTTACCCTCAAGCGTGCATAGCCATAATCCAATCTAAAGGCACAATCACCTACTAAGATACCTTCTACGTATTAGGAGTGTGGCAAATATTTCGTGGCTATTGCATTTATTGTTAAAACAGAAATCAAATGTGCAAAATACTGCACATATAAAGTGTGTGAGAAAAATACGAGTGCTTTAACAGCCATGTTGGCCCATCAGGAAATACAGTCATGGGATGTAGACAAATATATAACTGACCCACAGACACTAACCAAGAAAGAAGAATCCTACACATGCAGCAAGAGCTTTAGTTTGTCATCACCACTCAAGCTTCATCAGCAAACGTACACAGGACAAAAACCATTCAAGTGCAGTGAATGTGTCAAGAGCTTTAGTAGGTTATCAGAACTACAAAGACACCAGCGAACACACACAGGAGAAAAGCCATTCAAGTGTAGTGAATGTGTCAAGAGCTTTAGTAGGTTATCAGAACTAAAAAGACACCAGCGAACACACACAGGGGAAAAGCCATACCATTGCATTGAATGTGGGAAGAGCTTTAGTCAGTTATCAAGCCTTCAAAGTCATCAGAGAACACACACAGGGGAAAAACCATTCAAGTGCAGTGAGTGTGTAAAGAGCTTTAGTCACTCATTAAATCTCCAAACACATCAGCGAATACACACAGGGGAAAAACCATTCAAGTGCAGTGAATGTGCAAAGAACTTTAGTCAGTTGTCACACCTTAAAAGACATAATCAGACACACCGAGAGGAAAAACCATTCAAGTGCAGTGAATGTGCAAAGTGCTTTCGTCAGTTATCAGAACTAAAAAGTCATCAGCGAACACACATGGGGGAAAAACCATTCAAGTGCAGTGAATGTGCAAAGTGCTTTAGTGAGTTATCAAGCCTTCAAAGACATCAGCAAACCCACGCAAGGGAAAAGCCATTGAAGTGCAGTGAATGTGCAAAAAGCTTTAGTCACTTATCAGACTTACAAAGACATCAACGAACACACACAGGGGAAAAACCATTCAAGTGCAGTGAATGTGTGAAGAGCTTTAGTCGATTATCACACCTTCAAAGTCATCAACGAACACACACGGGGGAAAAACCATTCAAGTGCAGTGAATGTGCAAAGTGCTTTAGTCAGTTATCAGACCTAAATAGTCATCAGCGAACACACACTGGGGAAAAACCTTATAATTGTAGTGAATGTGACAGTAGTTTTCGCAGCTCTTCAGCATTAAGGAATCATCAGCGAACTCACACAGGAGAAAAAGCATTCAAGTGCAATGAATGTGGGAAGAGCTTTAGTCGGTTATCAAACCTCCAAGCACATCAGCGAACACACACAGGGGAAAAACCCTATCATTGCAGTGAATGTGACAGTAGTTTTCGCTTCTCTTCAGTATTAAGGAATCATCAGCGAACACACACAGGAGAAAAACCATTCAAGTGCAGTGAATGTGCAAAGTGCTTCAGAAAGTCATCACACCTACAAAATCATCAGCGAACACACACAGGAGAAAAGCCATTTAAATGCTGTGAATGTGGGAAGAGCTTTAGTAAATTAGAAAATCTAGAAACACATCATCGAACACACACAGGGGAAAAACCATACCATTGCAATGAATGTGAAAGCATTTTTAGTCGTTACTCAACATTAAGGATTCATCAGCGAACACACACAGCAGAATAGTCATTCAAGTGCAGTGAATGTGCAAAGTGCTTTAGTCACTTATCAAACCTCTAAACACATCAGCGAATGCACACAGGTGAAAAACTCTATAATTGTAGTGAATGTGACAGTAGTTTTCACTTCTCTTCAGCATTAAGGTATCATCAACAAACTCACACAGGAGATTCATTTTATAACAAGTATTGGTCCTGAAGAAGGTGGTGTTGCCACTGAAACGCGCGTAGACCAACACATCACCCATGAGGAACGGCCCCTGAGAGGCAGTGACATCACAAACAACTGATGTTTAAGACCTTCCAGTAGTGTACTGTTTGCTCTTTAGGCATTTGTGGGGCCCGTCATAGGGTTGAAACTCTTCTTCTTTTAGCTATGAATGAGAGTGTATGAGTGTCTGCACTGCCACACCGGTATTGACTAACTCCTCCCTTCAACGTTAGTACTCTCACACGTATGGTGTAGGGACACATATGTTTGCGACTATCATTTTACAAGGCTGGACTTCTGTCAGTTGCGTCTATAGTAGTCTCCCCCTTCTGGGATCATGTGCTTTAATTCCCTTTTAGAGCTATTGTGCATGACTTGTCTCTTCCCTATAAATTTTGGTTCCCATTACATCTGTTCCCCTACTCAGCTTGCCATTGATTATGTGTAATACTCAAGAGTCTCCTCTCATTTTCTCCATTGTACTACATATAGAATTTTGCACTTAGTGTGTTTGTGTTAAGAATTAACATGTAATTTTGCTCAAGTATATTTATTTACATTGCATTTCATGTTTCCACCTTTTGATGTCACCCCAACACCAATATTCACCACTTGTTAGTATTGTTTCTCATTATCATTCCACAATGGTTCTTTTGCTCTCTCCCTTGTGCAGTCACGATTTTTACGCCACGGGCCTGTCTCCATACTAAGTCACATTTACATTTGTCTGTCCACTTTTCTTCCTAGGGTTTCCACGTGCTATTGGGGGTCTCAATATATATTTCCCTTTGTTGTGTTTATCTTGGTTTTTGCAACAACTAATTCTATGATTTTCTATTATTTTACTATATGTTTTGTATCTTCCCCAGCCCTGAAGAAGTCAAGGGTTACTTCCCTTATGTGACGAAACACCTGTTGGCTGGTTGTTTTTCTTTGTTGCATTATTAAATACATTTGCATATTATACTGGTTTCGACCACAGATATTCGTACAATACGAGGCATTTCAACCATTGTTATAACCTTATTACGTGTGCCCATGACTGTGCTTTCAGTATGTGCATATACTCTGAGCAAACGAGATATGCGGTCGATTTCATTCTAGCTAAGAGCGGTGGTGCGCAATAATAGGAGAGCAGTGTGTGGTCGGTATCGCGAATAAAGGAAAGGAATATAACTTCGCATATTTTAGACATTTTGTAAAATGTTCGATGAATGAAGAGCGGTTATTTGAGTTGGTCTTTATTTGGTGGTTGGGGTTGGATTCTAGAAAAGGTGATATATTTCATTGTTCTTTTAATTTGTTTCTGTGTCTTGATTCAGTGTCTTCCCTTAAGCTGTTCATACTGTGCTACATATTTCTCTCCCAAAAGGATTTCAGTTCATGATATTAATTCAACTATAATGCTTCAAAAGGAGCTTGATACTATTATGCAAATAGATGAGTGTTTTTGGTTCAACTACTTCTCTTGTAGGTTCTGTTCCTGATGTTACTCGTACTACTGATATTTAGTGTCATTTTCTTCCACTTGTTTGCTATGCATATATACATATATTCGTACTTGACATGTTATCACCTGTATTCATCTATTGTCTCTACTTTTAGAATTGTAACAACCTTTACCTGATAGCAAGAATAAAGATGTCCGTGTTAGCTAATAAATGCTAAAAAGAGGGTCTGTTAGTTGAAATGTATTACCCCCATATTACTCGTATTTTACCTGATATTATGTTAACGTTTAAGTAGCTATTTCATAATATATTCTTGTTGTATGCATATGCAATTAATAAGTACAGATGTTACGTTAGGTAGGTTGACATCTATTTCACCATTTTAGCTTTCGAAGACGCCATTTTGTATTTTAATCAAAACTTTTACTTGAAACCTTTACCAGAAATGGTCCATGGTAAGTTTTGTTTCTCAAAGGTTGAATCTTGCTCATTAATGCATGCCTTTTCTGTTACATAGAGGCCTGCTCCCACCTGTCTAGTGGGGAGGATAAGATAGACGACCTTGGGCAGTAGATAACTTGTGCCAGGCTGTGGAATATAAAGTTATGTTCTGTACCCCCCATTGTATTAGGAAGGCTACCAGTGTTTTTCCATAATAGGCAGGTCTTTGTGGGCTCCGCAACATACATAATGTAACTTTATGACTGTAAGAGTCAGTCCCTCGACAGCCATCATAGAAGGATGGTCAGATTGATTTCCAGTGCAGGGTACTTTGTGAATAAACTAGTTTGCTTCTATTCTGTACTGTGTCATTAACTCTTCATTCTTTGAAGTTTAGAGGAGGTCGAGAGTGACCCGGGTGGCCCTAGTTGTGTCACTTCCTTCACAACATTTGCTCTTTTCTTTTTACTGGTCTCCAGCTCCGTCCAAGGCATTCATTCTTCAAAGTGCAGAGCCATGTTTCTGATGCTATCAGGTTGCTGCCTCTATTGGCAGTGCTTTAAATGGAACTACAGAACTGCAGGTACTCACTCTCCAGCGAAGGAAGGAAGTGCAGGTTCTGACCCTTGTGAATGAATGAAGTGCTGGTGCTGTCCCTTGTGAATGAATGAAGTGCAGGTGCTGTCCCTTGTGAATGAAAGAAGTGTGCAGGTGCTGTCCCTTGTGAATACAAGAAGTGTGTAGGTGCTATTGCTTGTGAATGAAAGAAGTGCAGGTGCTGTCCCTTGTGAATGAAAGAAGTGCAGGTGCTGTCCCTTGTGAATGAAAGAAGTGTGCAGGTGCTATCCCTTATGAATGAAAGAAGTGCAGGTGCCGTCCCCTGTGAATGAAAGAAGTGCAGGTGCTGTCCCCTGTGAATGACAGAAGTGCAGGTGCTGGCCCCTGTAAATGAAAGATGTGCAGGTGTCTCCCTTGTGAATGAAAGAAGTGCAGGTGTCTCCATTGTGAATGAAAGAAGTGCAGGTTCTGACCCCTGTGAATGAAAGATTTGCAGGTGTCGTCCCCTGTGAATGACAGAAGTGCAGGTGCTGTCCCAAAGAAGTGTAGGTGCTGTCCCTTGTGAATGGAAGAAGTGCAGGTGCTGTCCCCTGTGAATGAAAGAAGTACAGGTGCTGTCCCTTGTGAATGAGAGAAGTGAAGGTGCTGTCACAAAGAACTGCAGGTGCTGTCCCTTCTGAATGAAAGAAGTGCAGGTGCTGTCCCCTGTGAATGAAAGAAGTGCAGGTGCGGTCCCTTGTGAATGAAAGAAGTGCAGGTGCTGTCCCTTGTGAATGAAAGAAGTGCAGGTGCTGTCCCCTGTGAATGTAAGAAGTGCAGGTGCTGTCCCCTGTGAATGAAATAAGTGCAGGTGATGTCCCTTGTGAATGAAAGAAGCGCAGGTGCTGTCCCCTGTGAATGAAAGAAGCGCAGGTGCTGTCCCTTATGAATTTAAGAAGTGCAGGTGATGTCCCCTGTGAATGAAAGATGCGCAGGTGCTGTCCCCTGTGAATTAAAGAAGTGCAGGTGCTGTCCCCTGTGAATGAAAGAGGTACAGGTGCTGTTACTTAGGAATTAAAGAAGTGCAGTTGCTGTCCCTTGTAAATGAAAGAAGTGCAGGTGCTGTCCCCTGTGAATGAAAGAAGTACAGGTGCTGTACCTTAGGAATGAAAGAAGTGCAGTTGCTGTCCCATGTGAATGAAAGAAGTGCAGGTGCGGTCCCTTGTGAATGAAAGAAGTGCAGGTGTGGTCCCTTGTGAATGAAAAAAGTGCAGGTGCTGTCCCCTGTGAATGAAAGACGTGCAGGTGTGGTCCCTTGTGAATGAAAGAAGTGCAGGTGCTGTCCCCTGTGAATCAAAGAAGTGCAGGTGCTGTCCCTTCTGAATGAAAGAAGTGCAGGTGCTGTCCCCTGTGAATCAAAGAAGTGCAGGTGCTGTCCCTTCTGAATGAAAGAAGTGCAGGTGCTGTCCCCTGTGAATGAAAGAAGTGCAGGTGCGGTCCCTTGTGAATGAAAGAAGTGCAGGTGCTGTCCCTTGTGAATGAAAGAAGTGCAGGTGCTGTCCCCTGTGAATATAAGAAGTGCAGGTGCTTTCCCCTGTGAATGAAAGAAGTGCAGGTGCTGTCCCTTGTGAATGAAAGAAGTGCAGGTGCTTTCCCTTGTGAATGTAAGAAGTGCTGGTGCTGTCCCTTGTGAATGAAAAAAGTGCAGGTGCTGTCTCTTGTGAATGAAAGAAGTGCAGGCGCTGGTCCTTGTGAATGAAAGAAGTGCAGGTGCTATGAACGAAGTGGAGGTGCTGTCACAAAGAAGTGCAGGTGCTGTCCCCTGTGAATGACAGAAGTGCAGGTGCTGGCCCCTGTAAATGAAAGATGTGCAGGTGTCTCCCTTGTGAATGAAAGAAGTGCAGGTGTCTCCATTGTGAATGAAAGAAGTGCAGGTTCTGACCCCTGTGAATGAAAGATTTGCAGGTGTCGTCCCCTGTGAATGACAGAAGTGCAGGTGCTGTCCCAAAGAAGTGTAGGTGCTGTCCCTTGTGAATGGAAGAAGTGCAGGTGCTATCCCCTGTGAATGAAAGAAGTACAGGTGCTGTCCCTTGTGAATGAGAGAAGTGAAGGTGCTGTCACAAAGAACTGCAGGTGCTGTCCCTTCTGAATGAAAGAAGTGCAGGTGCTGTCCCCTGTGAATGAAAGAAGTGCAGGTGCTGTCCCTTGTGAATGAAAGAAGTGCAGGTGCTGTCCCCTGTGAATGTAAGAAGTGCAGGTGCTGTCCCCTGTGAATGAAAGAAGTGCAGGTGCTGTCCCTTGTGAATGAAAGAAGTGCAGGTGATGTTCCTTGTGAATGAAAGAAGTGCAGGTACTTTCTCTTGTGAATGTAAGAAGTGCTGGTGCAGTCCCCTGTGAATGAAAAAAGTGCAGGTGCTGTCTCTTGTGAATGAAAGAAGTGCAGGCGCTGGTCCTTGTGAATGAAAGAAGTGCAGGTGCTATGAACGAAGTGGAGGTGCTGTCACAAAGAAGTGCAGGTGCTGTCCCCTGTGAATGACAGAAGTGCAGGTGCTGGCCCCTGTAAATGAAAGAAGTGCAGATGTCTCCATTGTGAATGAAAGAAGTGCAGGTTCTGACCCCTGTGAATGAAAGATTTGCAGGTGTCGTCCCCTGTGAATGACAGAAGTGCAGGTGCTGTCCCAAAGAAGTGTAGGTGTTGTCCCTTGTGAATGGAAGAAGTGCAGGTGCTGTCCTTGTTAGGTTAAGGTTAGGTTAAGTATTAAGCGCTCAAATCACCATGGGCCATCTCGGCGCTGACTAGAGACTGGACTTCTGCTAGAGTGGAGCCAGACCAGGGCATTACTTAGAATAGGAAAGCTTTCAGATGTTTCCTAAAAGTGCCATTACTCGAGATGGCTCGTAGAGCCTGTGGGACCTGGTTCCAATATCTGGGGGCCAGATAAGAAAAGGCTCTCCCTCCTGTCCGGGTGAGACAGATTCAAGGAACTTGTAACAGTCCCTGTGTACTGGATCTAATCCTCCTACAGGGGCAGTATTTAATTAGTTTAAGTTGCAAGTAGCGGGGGGCCTTTATCGTTAAGAGCGTTGTGGGTTAGGCAGCAGATTTTGAAAAATATCTTTTTTTCACATTGAGCCAGTGTAGTTCTCTACGCAGCGTGGTTGACGAAGAGCCTGCCGGGCGATTTAAGATCATCCTTGCGGCTGTGTTCTGAACAATCTGTAATTTGGCCAGGATAGTCTCACCCACGCCGCTGGCTATGGAAGCCCAGAGGTTACTGCTGGCACCGCTGTTTTTTATTGAAGCTCCTTAACGTTTACTGAACATGGCACAGAGAAGGCTTAAGAAAATAGTGAGATACAGAGGGAGATATAAGATATAATTAGAATAAGAGTGTGTGACAAAGAGAAAGAGACAAAAAAAGGAGAGAAAGCATGAAGGAGAGAGGGTTATGGGTTCACGCATGCATGGATGAGTGGGTAGATAGATGGGTGGGTGGGTTACTGGCTAGCTGGCTAATGGGATGGAGTGGTTCGGTAAGTGGATGGGTAGTAGAATGAGGAGATAAAAACCGAGGCAAAGAAAGAGGAAGAGTATGAGGATGGTTTTAACATTTGTGCCATAGCAACTTTTCGTTTGTAATCCAACCCTTAACCTGGCTCACCAAATAATTTTTAGGCAAGTTTGCGCTGAGAACATATTGATGACAAAACTGTTATGGGGAGCGCAGTTAGATGTCCATATAGCTGGTTACAATACATGCTTATTAACTGTTTGGCGTGTTTGCTAAGCGCACGAACTACTGTGGGCTGTTTTGTTTGCTTACACTAACAGCACATTGAGTACATTACTGTAAAAGGAACTCAGTTAAATGTCCATATAGTTTGCTACAATATAGGATTATTAACTTTTTTTTTGCTGAGCGCACCAAGTGATGCAGAGTGTGTAGGTGTTATAAGCAAGCACCAATGTAAAGGGCAGGAGAGCTGGAAACCGAAGCAATGCATCAAACGAAATGGCAAAGTAAAGCAATCTTCTGTGTAAGTCTGGTGGCTGGGTCCATAAGTATACAAATAATAGCGGCAAACACACAGCAGTCTTTAACCCCATGGCTGCTAGGCGTTTTCCCGTCCTGCGCTGGGTTTTATTGTTTTACATTATTCATGACGAGCTGGCCTTGTCATCCGCGCACGGCAGGTAAGCGCCATGACGAGCCCAGCTCGTCATTAGCCTCGAAGGGGTTAAGAACCTAATTGCTATATAGTATGAATAAGGCAGTGGTATAATGGAGGTGTGGGAGGGTTGTAGCTAAAATGAAAATCAAAACTTAGCCTCGGAAGCAATGCTAATGTGTTGATGCAGAGGCATGGATCACTAAGAATGCGGTCTGAGAAATGCCGTTGCGAAAACGAAATGCAAAACACGACATAAGCAAAGCAGTTGCTACAGCGAAAGAGCTGTAGCTAAAACCAAAATATAGCCTCGAAAAAATCACCTTCTGTGGAAAGCAAAGCTGTAGCTGCAGTCTTTCGCAAAATTAAGCCACCATTAACAAGCAAGCAGCAAGCACTAACGTAAAGGGCAGGGGTGATCGTACAGCGGTGGTGGGGGAGGGCTGTAGCTAAAATGTAAATAAACACATCACCGTAGAAGCAATGCTAAGTGGTTGATGCCGAGGCATGGAGCACTAATAATGCGGCATGACAAATGCTGGGGAAGCTGGAGCGAAAACGAAAGAAACAAAAACATCACCTCACGTTGAAAGCAAAGCTGTTTTAGTACAGTCTTTCGCAAAATTAAGCCACTGCTAACAAGCAAGCACTGATGTAAAGGGCAGGCGAGCTCTGGCTGGAAACCAAAACATTGCCTCGAACCGCAAGCTGGGTCCATACCTATAGAAATAATATCGGCAAACATATAGCAGTTTATAATAACTTCATTGCCACATTGCATTAATAAGGCGGTTGTACAATGGAGGTGAGGGGAGGGCTGTAGCTAAAACAACAAGTTAAAACAAGCAATGTCCTGAGCAAATGGTGGGGGCTTGAAGCAGTGGAGTGGGAGAGGTGAGGGGGGAGTCACGGGGAGATTAAGGGACAGAAGGCAAGCAGATGAAGCGACAGGGGCGTGAAGTGCAGGCGGGGGGGGGGGCGGGGAGCAAAATCTGAAACTCCATACCAGTCCATATTAGGACTATCCTCTCCTACTTGCAATTCAAAAGGCAGCTCAAATACTTCCTCCTCATCCGATCTCTCCCAAATGGATAGATGCCACCTAACCACCGAAGCCTGCCCACAGCAGCACACAGACACTTTGACATTAAGAGCTCTAGCTCACTCTCCTCATGGCTCTCCTATATCCCCCCTCCCTGGTCTAATCTCGCCACGAGTCATTGTGCTCTTGTTGACGACAAGTCTTTGTACATACTATTGTGTTAACATACCCTATGAGTGACACTGTGCTCTCTACGATGATATTATGTGATGCGTCTTGAGTCATTGTACATACGATTATGTTTATGTATCTTTATTATTATTATTAAAGGGGTTTGTAAAGCGCCTGGTGACGCCTCCCAACGTGTCCCTGCCCTGTGGAGAAAGAGTCAGAGTATGAGTGGGAGAGGAGCTAAAGGGCGAATAGATAGGTTTTTAGCAGTTTTCTAAATGTGGGCTCATTATTCGCTAATCGTATGTAGGTGGGAAGGGAGTTCCATTTGTTTGCTGCCAGCGAGCGGAAGGAGCGGCCTCCCATTCTTGCTTTTTTTATACGAGGGATCTTGAGCAGACCCATTCCCATGGAGCGAAGGGATCTGTTAGGCTCGTAGGGAACGGCAAGGTCAGACAAGTAGGCTGGTGCTTTATGAGAGATAATTCTATAGCACCAGAGAAGTGCTTTAAATAGGATTCTCTTCCTAATAGGCAACCAATGGAGGGTAGCCAAGGTAGGTTTAGAAGGTGCTCTTCTGGGAAGTCTCAGCACTAACCGTGCTGCAGAATTTTGTAATACCTGCAGTCTCCTGATGTTCTTTCATGAGGTTCCCAGAAGAAGCACGTTACCATAATCAATGCGAGAGGTTATTAGTGCCTGAGTCATGGTACGCCTTGACTCCAAAGGGAGGAGGTCCAGGGTACAATTGAGAGTTTTCATGACCCCAAAGCATTTCCCTACAATTTTATTAACATGGCTGTCAAACGAAAGTTTAGTTTCCTCCCAGACACCTAAGTTCTTCGCCTCCTGACCAGGAGTGGGTAGAGGCCCCAGACCGGGTGGCCACCAGTCTTTGGTCCAGCTAGTGTCCTTACCTCCTATTATTAATACCTCAGTTTTAGAGCCGTTAAGTTTGAGGCAATGTTTGGTCATCCACCCTGCGAGATCGCACATGCAGGTTTTGAAGTTTTCAGCATCTGAGGAGGGAGCCTGGGACAAGGAGATCAACAGTTGAGTACCTCTGCCAGCGGGGCCATATAGAGGTTGAACAGGGTGGGACTCAGGGCAGAGCCCTGAGGTACCCCCTGTTCTAAGGCTATGCTGTCCGAGAGAAAGTTGCCTCTCTGAACCTGAAAGCACCTGTTAGTAAGAAATGCTTTCAGCCACCCCAGTGCCTCTTTGATGACCCCCGCAGTGTTTAGACACTGTAGCAAGATGGAGTGTGCTACAGTGTCAAACGCGGCACTGAGGTCCAGCATGATAAGTGCCATGGTCTTACCCTCATCAGCCCCTTCCCGTAAAGTTTCGGTCGCTCTCAGGAGCGCTGTCTCTGTAGAATAGCCCGATCTGAAGCCAGACTGAGAGCTATATAAGGCATTGTGGGATTCGAGGTGGGCCATGAGTTGGGTATTGGCTATTTTTTCCGCAACTTTTGCTAAGTAGGGTAGCAAAGAGATGGGTCGTAGGTTCTCAAGGATATCCTGGCTCACAGTAGGTTTTTTCTTTATGGGGAGTACGATTGCTTTCTTCCAGTCTACATGGCTGTAGCAAAAGAGACTTGGATCACATGTCTGAGGTAGGGCTCCAGGACAGTTATACTAGCTCCTAATACTTTGGGGGGAGCAGGATCCCGGGGGGAGCCAGATTTAATACTTTGACAGATATTCATGAGTATTTCCGGGGGAGGGACAGTAAAATTACGTAGGCAAGGTTCTGTAAGGGTGGCATCTTCCCTCTCAACAAAGTCGAGGCCAGATTTTATGTTACCTGAAAAATTGGCATAGATGTCAGTGATTTTGCCGGCAAAGTACTTAGCAATTTTGTTGCAAGTGTCCACCGAATCATTGTGGGATGTATTGTTCGTGTTTATTATAGAGATTTCCTTGAAGATCTTAAAAAGCTCTTTTGAGGAGTTCTCTGCTTCCTAGATACGATTATTATAGTGGGATGCTTTGGAGACTCGGATCTTTTTGTTATATTCTTTTTGTGCCGTTTTATATAGGGTTTTGATTTCTGGGCAAAAATTAGTACGCCATTCCCTCTCAAGTTTTTTGCAAGCAGATTTAGCTAACTGAAGTTCCTGGGTAAACCACGGGGCCGTTTTCTAAGTCCTATTAGAGCTGGTTAGAGTACGAATAGGGGCAGTGCTATCAAGAGCAGTTATAATGCATTTCTGTAGCTGATTATAGGCTGTCTCACAGTCAGATCCTCCTGGGGGTCCAGCATTTACAAGGGACTTCATAAAGGTGTCAAGGGAAAATTTTTTCCATTTCCTGCATTGGTATCGTTGTGCACTATCTTTGTTAGGTTCGGTCTCAGATATCTGAATTTGCATCGGGATGACAAAGTGATCAGACCAGGGTACCGGTTGTGGAGACAGAGTCTGTACTCCATTCCAGTTCCCAAAAATAGGGTCCAGTAAATGTCCTAGTTGGTGTGACGAGTCCTCGTTCTTAAGTTCTAGTTGTAAGGTGAGTAGTTCAGATTTAATGTCCGGGCCTCTTTGTCAAGGGGATCATTAAAGTGGACATTTAAATCTCCCAACACTAGCAGTCTGGTTTTTCTTAGTGATAGATGGGTTGTAGCCTCCATTAGGCTAGAAGTAAAATCGTAGAGCCTTCATGGGGGACGATACACAAGAACACCCGAAAGAGAGTGTTTCGGCCCTATGATGATGGTGAAAGAGCCAGCTTCACTATGGTCAATCGTTATAGGAGATAGGGAGCATTCTAATGGAGCTTTGGTTACAATAGCTATACCCCCACCTCTACCATCCTCCCTATCGAGTCTGAAGAGGGAGTATCCGGGTGGCAAAGCCTGTATTATATCAGGGTCAGAGTGCTCACCTAACCACGTCTCGGTAAGAAACAAGATGTTGAGATCCTCATCCTCAAGTAGATGATAAATTTGAGTACAGTGTTTCCTGAGGGATCAGCAGTTTAGCAGTGCCGCTTTTAGCATCCCTACCGTGCTTATTTTAATAAGAGTATTCTCAGGAGTAAAGGGACATATGGGACAGCTATGTAACGATATCGCCTCCATAGAGTGTTTACAAGACAGGGGAATGATAGGACACAGATCCAACAATTCTTGTTTGTCCTACCGTATCTTGTGGGGTTTGGAAATGCCAGGGTTTATGGCCCCGCGCCCCGTCCGGCCGTGGACGGGCGCAGACAGGCTTGCCTTAGGCGCTCCCGCTGCGCTCGTCCGCTGCGCTTCCGGTGGAAGTACATTTTATTGAAGAGGGGAGGGGGCGTGGCCTCGAAGGGGCGTGGCCAGGGTGCACGCCTGCGATGGCGGCAGCTCGGGTTTGTTTTCCTTCGGTTCTGCCCCAAAAGTGCTTCAAAAGGTGTGCGTAGTTAGGAGTGATCCTGATGTAAAGAGCTCTGATACTTTCTGGTCTGGCTTGCGCTATATAAAACTCTAAAATAAAATAAAATAAATAAATAGATACATAAGAAGTGAATTGTAATTTTCTTTCTATATATGATTTATATGTCTATCATCATATGGAAACCCTGTGTTGACTTTCACAAACTCAATAAAATATGTTTTTTTTTTTAAAAACAAGAAAAATAAGCAAAGGTTTGTTCAAATGTTTTTGAAGTACCCTGTGGAGGTGTTGGGTAATGTTCCCATTGAGTGTAATTATAAACAGCGCATGGGACACTAGCTTTGTGTAAGAAATGGTGGCAATATTGTTTTTAATACAGCAGGACTCCATAATTTGATGTACCATTATACAATTCATCATTAGAAAATGCAGCTGATTGCTCTAGAATAACCGTGGGCAGAGAACTCCGCTCTGCTTGTGGAGTGTGTGGAGTTTTGCCTCGTCCGCGTTCCACAGAGAATGTTGAGTCGGTAAAACTCTGCACACTCTGCAGCAGAGCGGAGTTGGCTCGCCGCCCGCCTCCGTTTCTTGGGAATAATGCGCATGCGTGGACGTGCGCGTTTTCTTAAGCAGTATTATAATGGCGCGAAGAGGAGGAGGGTAGCCCGGGGATGCCACAGTTAAGAGGTAAGTGATTTTTAATTGTTTTAAATTAGTGTTAAGGTATATCTTAAAAGGGAGGTGGAGGCGGGTGGCGTAACAGAGCAAATCGGAGTTCCATGGAGCTTGTTGCAAATTCTGTGGCACTCCACTTAGCCCTACTATGCACACTACACCCAAGGTTACTCGAGATCTGCGAGCAAATTATGCACAGTTTCAATGTCCCAATCATCAGAGAAAGTACTAGAAATGAAGATATAATTTAAGGAAATTTTAAACAAATATGGAATTTTCAATAGCTCATTCGTACCGTACACATCATATGATACCCTGTCACAAACTATTCCTTCCCGAACTGGAACTGATGTAATCGTCACCAAGGACAGGTCTCTTAGTTCACGGTGCGATGATATATGTGGTTTCAGAACCAAGTTCACAAGTTGTACTGCGGAGCTTTATGGGAGATAGTGTCCGCCCAGGAGCAGGAAAATGACAGTCATCAAAGCAATCCAGAGGACCAGAAACAGTAAATTGTTTGTAATCCAGAGACGAATCCATGGAACAACAAAGTATGTCTTTTTGAGCCAAAAATAGAGAGTATACAATAGTAGCTTTAAAGAGAGAAGCAGTGTTGGCAGTTCAGGTTCACTAGAATCCGCTGAGAAGTCCCCATAATGCACGAAGGAGCCATATGCCGTTCAGACTATTTTTGGCAGCTCAGCAGGTTTTTTAGAACTGGGAGATGACTCGATCTGTGGCATATTCACATAGACTTCGTCAATTTTTCAAATTAAGATTTCAGTACTCGTCGACTGTTCATTTACAGTTGTTTCAACAGGAAGCAGTATTATTTCATCTTTGTATACAGCTTCTATTTGCACAGGAGAATCTTCTGTAGTTATTAAAGCAGTGGTTACCCAGGAGCCCACGCAGCCTATTGTTGAGAATCGGCCACATAGTGTGGTTTGATCAGATCAATGAGACAAACTTTTTGTCTTTGCGAACGGTACAGTTCTAGTACCTTTGACAGCCAGGACAGGTACAGGCGCTCAGTAAGATGGCCCAAATTCTTTCTTGTCCAAAATGTTCTCTCTGACTAGGTCTCCAATCTTCGGGATCCAGGCTGGTCTTGCTGGTACAACCTTCACTTCTCCAGTGGCGGTGCGTTTTTCTTGGACGTTGCTTTGTGCCCCCCAGATTTCATTGAGTACCTGTAAAACAGCCAAACGTTCATTGATGTCAAATGGTGTTTCCACTAACACTGTGCTGACGTTATTAAGGTCTGGTACCCACATTCTCATACTGAACAGGAATTTGTAAGGAGTACGACCTCTTAGGGATTTTCTTGGCATGTTATTGAGTGCTCTCAGGACCCCATAAATGTAATTGAGTCAATTACCACCTGACCCTGATACCCTTGCTGTTAAGGACTGCTTTAAGTCACGTTTTTTCCTCTCAACTACAGAATTTCCCTCAGGATAGGAGGGGGAGAAGTACAGCAAGGCCATACCCATACTTCCCATGGTTTCTTTGTAAGTCAGAGAGCTAAACGCTGGGCCCTGGTCAGAACATAGTGTGCCAATTGCGTATGTTCCAATGAAGATTCACAAATCCTTTATAACAGTTCGATCATCAGCCAAGCGCTGTGGCCAAACCTACAGGAATCTGGATCATGGATCCACTGCCACCAAGATATACATGTAAACCCCGACTTAGTGTAAGGGGCCGCAGTGATCCAAATAAGCAACCGCTAAAGGCTTGTCTGAGATCCTTAGGGGTGTCTGAGGTGGATGTGCTACAGTTGAGCCTTTCATCTGCTGGCAGATGTCACATTTGAGGACGAAGTCCTAGGTCTATTTTGTAAGACCTGGCCACCAATACCAATACTTCAGTATTTAAACTATATCCACAACCCCTGTGTGTGCTGACCCCAGACCCTCGTGAGCAGCTAGTATTAAACCCAATCTGCGAGCACTGTTTGGTATTACTCCATCCCACACTCCTGGAATTTCAGTATACGGAATGTTTGGTGCATCTAACTTGTAGGAGTACTCGAATGGAAAGCCTTTCAGCAAGAGAGTGTCATTGTGAGCAGCATTGACTGCCACCATGATGCCTCTGTCCATTCTTGTACTTGAAGCCGTGATTTCAGCAATGGCAGTAGTGCGAACTGCCGCTTTAGCAGCGTAATCAGCCATGGAATTCCCTGCAACGTGAACAGAAACACGTTCATAACTCAATGTATGAATAAAATGAGCCCGTGGCAGGTCTTCTTTCAGCATTGCCACCTGTTCCCAAAGCAGCTTGTTAGTACAACCTTTGAATCTCGAAATCCATTCTGGCCCCAGTAGTGAAGGTGTTCATTATAGGACTGGACACAGTAGAATGAATCACACACTATAAGTATGGGGAGTCCATGATCCGTAGATTGTAGTGCCATAATCAGAGCGTTGAGTTCTGCCAGCTGCGCTGTACAGTCCCCTAGGGACTGAGTGTGTGTTTTTTCAAAACAGAACTTTCCGTCATGCATGCGTCCCTTTACGATTGCGCATGCAGCAGAATGTTGTTATTGTGTTCCCATGGCAGGCTGGGCCATTGGTATAAATAATAGATATAAAGCTATATAGAGGCATTCTTTCATTCAGCAAAGGATATTCATGTTCATTCTGCAGGAATGCTTGTGTTTGTAATGTAGAATTGAATTTGTAATCTACATCTGTTGCAGTGAGAGAGTTAGGCCATTGTATCCATCGAGGATGTAATGCTTTGGCATCTAGAATGCTTGCTTTGGTAACTGTTAGAATTGGGGGTCTCTGGTTGGCACAGGTAGTCACTTGTGACAAACAGGGACCCTCTCGCCTAGTCAGGTCAAGGGAACTACTCCTCAGAATAACCCCTGCTCACCGCGTGGCGCGAGCAGACAAGGCTAAACCTCAGGGCGCTAGTTAGTTAAGCATTTATACAGTAAACACAATGTCCCACCACAAATGGACACCAGGCATAAGATTTGTATAAAAAATATGTAGGCTTTATATAAAAATACTTCATTATGCAGAGTTATCACAAGACCATATAACGATTGAAAATGAGGCCACAAGATGTCAAAAAGGCAAGTGTTCTTTTAAAGTTCTTACAGGTAGTTTAGGCTGCTTCCACAAACTGCAAGGTACAAGCTCTATTCTGTTCTGGCAGTGTTTCGCACTGTTGAGCGCTTCGTAGCGCTTCTGTACATTGCACACGATGCTCAAACGCAGCCTCGCCAACCCTCGCGCGCCTCGCGAACACGGTAGCCCGAGGCGCGGCGTTTGGTACGAGGCGTACACCGCTATAAGAACTACAAAGCGGTGTGCGTCGTCACACTCCCGTGCGAGGCGTACCTCGCTAGCATACACATAGGGCTGTCGACTTCTACGCGCCTCGCGTACGAGGCGTACTGAGCTGGGTAGGTCAAGGCAAACAGCGCTGACAGGGAAAACAGAACGGTGCGGACCCGAGTCCGTTGTAGACGTGCTTGTGAGTTACAGTAACTTGTTTAGATGTGGCAAGTACGGCGCTTAAGTCCATGAGGAGTCTCAGGCGGGGACGAGTCGTACTCTCGTAGTACGCGCCGATGGGCAAGCGTACCCTAGGATCCTCAACGGCTGGCGGCTTCCGGCAGGCAAGTGCGGCCCAGGGCCTCCTGTACGGACCGTACTGGGGGGTCGCTTCAGGAGGCGGCACGGCCTTCTTTAAGAGCCGGAGGGCAAAGCGGGGCGGCTGGGTACGTTGTAATGTACGGGCGGCCGTCCGGGCGTAGATCGCGCTCCAAGTAGAATTCCGGCGGGAGGAGCGAGGGAGCACACGACGTGCTCCAAATAGCAGGCGGGGTGACAGGGGAGCAGGCGGCCCGGCCCGACGGGTAGAGAGCGACTCTGCAAGAGCGGGGCTCTCAGCGGGCAAGGGCAGCCAGGCTCCTGGGTGTCACGGCCCTAGGTGGGGGCAAAGGTGCACAGGACTCAGCTCTGGCGGAAAGGAAGCACACGGCTCGGTTGAAGACGAGCGAAGGCACAATGAGCCCACTGTTCCTGGGGCTCAGTTCAGGGGGCAAGCTCAGATCAAGCCCTTGGAGATAGTTTCAAGCACAAATGAAGCAAAGTCCTTTCTGGTCTTCTCCTCTTCTTCCTCAGCAAGGCACCGCTGCAGGCCAGTCCTTCAGGTCTGGGACAGTCTTTTCTCCTTCAGCTTTAACAATATAAATCACAGGCATATTCTAATGGCCAGAAGAGTATCATGGATCGGAAATAGCAGGAAGGGTTTCCGGGGCGACTGTAATTTTAAACTTTAGATATCCGGAAATGGCCAGAGAACTTTTGTATTACCAATAGAAGGGGACCTACCAGGAACAGTGCAGTACTATCATCAGACTGCTCCCACTTAGTTTCTTTTACAGAGACCTGATGCACCCTATGAACAGGGAAGATCTGAGGCGAAAGCCTGCGAGGTCAACCTGGGGGGATCGTCCAGCACAGTTATTTAATCGATACGCGCCACTCCAAAGTGTTTCCGCCCTAAGTGAATTAGATTGACTGGTTGGGGAGCCAATCCTAGGACAAGGGGTGGCACAGGAGGATGTGCACCACAGCAGGGATAATGGAGTGTTAGTGGAGGAGATGACGGTGACGTCAAAACCGCCCCTTATTCATGGAGCCCATAGCGCGCTGGATATAGAGAAAAATCCACATAGATTTCTTGCATCTTTAACTGGGCACATTGACTAAAGGTCTAACCCCCCAGTAGTAGGAGGGCTGGGAAATAATAATATAATCTCCTGGAACATAGCAGGCCTGTCCAGTAAACTAAAAAATCAGGACTGGCTAGGACATATCAGGAGATTTAACATTATTAGTCTGCAAGAAACGTGGGAGGCAGATTGTTGCGCACTAGCACTGGAAGGCTACAAAATGTATTCTGTTCCAGCATGTAGATCCTCTTCAGGGCGAGCCAAGGGAGACCTAATTACTTATGTGGATTTGAGGTTACATGGTAAACGGGAGGACTTATCTTGGGATTCAGTATGCACACAGGGAATACGGTTTACGAACATGGGATTAAAATTAATTTGTATTAATTTTTGTAATGCTATCAAGGGCGGACAGACATTAGCCAGCTTGGTAGAGCATGAACATAGGTTGATAGGATTAGAATCGCATGGGGTTGCTAGCGCCCAACTGGTGGTGTTGGGAGATTTTAATGGTCACTTGTGCCCCCACTTAATTAGCAGTGAGGGGGAATGGTCCGCTTGCCCAAGGGAAAAGGGACTGCATATGGAACACACCAGGGAGGGATTTGAGTTAAGCAAGCTGTTGGGCACACATGTCCTTACTCACACGATGGATTTGATAGGAGCAGCGGGGGACTATCGTATCCTCCCAACCTTTAAAGGGAAGGGAAGGGGCTCTGTTATTGATTTTATTTTTGTTCCAAGCTCCTTAATATGTCAGATATTAAGTTTTAATGTGGAGTTTAGCACCTTCAGTGACCATAACCCCCCTGGTGTTGATCCTAAGGGACCCTGACTCAGTTAAACATTCCCATCGTAAGCAGACCAGAGGCTCCTTTACAGCCACGGACCAGGGAAGGAGACTGAGAGGGTCAAACATCAAATGTGATAAATTCTACAGGGCACTACTGACGGAGAAAACCCAGCAGGTCTGGAAGTGTCTAGACCCAACAGTAGAGGAGGTGGACCTAATCAATGCATTTAAGGGAGTAGCACATTGTTTTGACGGCCTGCTCAGACGTAGAACGCCAAAAGAGGATGAGGATACTCACAGGTGGTTTGATCAGCAATGCTCTAGTGCCTTGAGGGAACTGAAGGCAGCTTTAAAGATTGTTCCCAAAGATAAGACAACGGTGTCCACTTGCCGGGGGAGATATAAACAGGCACTAAAACAACACAAAACCTCATTGCAATACCAGGCCTGGGAGAATCTGAGGGAAGCGGCCGAATCAAGGGATATGACCGCCTTCTGGAAAATTGTAAATAAACCCTGTTTTCAGGATAAGATTAAATCCAAGCCTGTCTGCCACGTCCTGCCAGAGGCTTGGGTGGAACACTTTCAAGGCCTCTATAATCATGATAGTATGAGCAATTTAGTACCATCAGCAGGGATAGGAAATAAAAAGGTTGTTGAAACCCCATTTTCTTTGGGTGAGATGAAAGCGGGAATTGAGGGCTTAACCCGGAATAAGGCCCCGGGCCCGGATGGGATCCCTCCAGATCTCCTATTAACCCAGGTAGACTTGTGGCCTCCTATTTTATTAAGAGTGATCAATACAGCAGCGGAGGCAGGTATACCTTCATCCTGGTCCACTGCGACAATTGTCCCAATCTTCAAAAAGGGTAACAAAGATAACCCACAATGTTACATGCCTATTTCCCTCATTGATGTCACAGTGAAAGTCATGGGAGAGCTATTCTTAATCGGCTTATGGATTGGGCAGACGAACATGACATCATTTCGGATATACAGTATGGCTTCAGGCCGGGTCGCTCAACCTCTGACCAATGTCTCAACCTTTATCTCCTTGTCACCAAGTACACTGTCGCCAGCGATGAGACAGTGTACTTGGCTTTCATGGACCTCACAGCAGCATTCGACCGGGTTAACCGTAAGAAACTGTGGGAGCTATTGGGGGCTATGGGCGTGGATTCAGGACTGGTTAATATTTTAGGCACTTTGCACCAGTACACTTCAGCCCACGTCAGATACAACGACGAGGGAGACATTTCTGATTCTTTCCCTTGCTCTAGAGGAGTGAGACAGGGCTGCATCCTGGCGCCTTTCTTATTTACTTTATATATTAATGGTTTAGAGAAGGCATTGGGAGCATTAGGGGTGGACTGTCCGAGGATAGGTAGAAGAGGGATCCCGGTTCTGCTTTACGCGGACGACCAGTACTTCTGTCACGCACTGCGTGGGGCCTTCAGCACCTCATTGATGGCTTTGCCATCTGCATGGAGAACCTGGACCTCTCCCCTAATCTCTCCAAATCATACATCATGGATATGGGAAAAAGGCCAGGCAGGAAATTCACCTTCAGGATCGGCACCCACTGTCTAGAAAAAGTGCAGGCATTTTCTTATCTGGGAATTTTATGTGATAGCCGCATCAGGTTTAATACTCTGTCAGATGAGAAATGCAGATCTCTTATCAGCCCTTCCGGGGCAATCATGAATTTTGCACACAGGTTGGGTCGCTGGGCTCCTGAGCAAATCTTGAATTTGTATAGGGCCATCTGTAATGCCACAACACTACAAGGCAGTGAGGTTTGGGGTTTCATTGACCCATTAAGGATCCAAATAGAAGAAAATAAATTCCTTCGACGGTTACTTAGAGTCCCAGAGAGCACCCCCTCCTATTCAATCCACGAAGAGTTAGGTTTCACTTTCATCAGAGATGGGATTCAATTGAAACCTCTCCCTTGCTGGCTTAAAATATGGACTAACCCTGAAGCGGCTCTAAGCAAACAGATAACAACTGATTGCATTACCAGGGAGCATGGGTACAATATCCCTTGGCCTAAATATGTAAGGGAGACCCTGTTGGGCCTGGGTTTTGCTGATTATTTTAACACCCCGAGATCCTTGTTAGCCCGGGACAAGGCGATTGTTAAGTCCGCTTTCTTAAAGAACAAGGCCTCCATCAGGGAAGACACAGAGATGGTAAAACCATCCGTGAGAGCCCACCTCTTGGCTAAATCCAGCCCAGGTTTGGACCCATACCTGTCTTATTTTTATAATGCTCAGGACAGATTCCTGATGACTAGATTTAGGTTGAACCTACTCCATCACAGACTGGGGTGTCCTTCGGGGTTTCTATCATCCATAGAGTTGAGGGGCCCCTGCGGCTGCGACTATAAGTCTCCGCAGGACACACTCCATTTTGTTTAGTTGTGCCCCTATTACGCTCACCCCAGGAAGTTGTTTTTAAAGAGCATTTTAAAGAATGCTAGGTTCAAACACGGAAAAGGTGCGCTATTGTTCTTGAAATTGTCTGAGGAGGCCTTCACACTTTTTTGCACTGTTAATTTCCTAAGGATGGCCGCAAGACTGAGAAATACTAAGGACAGGGGATTATGACACTGGTCGTTAAATTATCCTTTTTTCTCTTTGGTACCAACACTTATGATGCCCTTCTCCTTGTTTTTTACACAGATGAATTTTATGCTTTTTTTCCTTTTTTACCATGTTGGTTTTATATTACCCTTGTTTCGTAACTTGCCCTTTTTGAGTGTAATCTGCTCAGGAGTGTTAGACTTTCTAACTTTCAGCACATTTTCAACCTTATTACCAATGATGATTTGCTCTGTTATTTGCTAATGTTTTGTACCAACTGTCTAGGTACCCGGTAGAAGGTTTTATTTCTTGTTTTTTTTTTTATTCTAACTGTATTGTACTTTTATGGTATTGCTGTATACCGAATAAAGTAATTTTGATTGATTGATTGATTGATTGATTGATTGATTGATTGATAGTGGAAGGTCAGGCATTTGTTGTGTATGCTGGTCCTACGTTGTGCAAGGCCATGTAGGCATGACTTATCATCTTGAACTGGCATCTCTTCTGAATCGGGAGCCAGTGTAGTTTCTTGAGATGGGGTGTGACGTGGGTCCTTCTGGGAGGTGGAGTATGAATCTTGCCATAGAGTTCTGTATTGTCTGGAGTCTCATCTGGAGGTGTGCAGTAATTCTTACACAACCACAACATGAGAATGTAATCAGAATGACCTATGCATTGTGGACTGGGTTATGCTTACCCAGATGTGAAACATCCGGTGGCAGATGAATCCTCGTACACGAGAATACTCGTTGTTCTCACCATTACACTAACTGCACACCAGAATCGGCTTGCTCCTATGCAATCCCTCTGTTGCTTCCTTGGTCTTGTGACCTGAATGTCTAGGCCACACACTTTCAGACCACAACCACCTCAAAATGATGATTCAGTGGGGCAGACGACATGCACCAGTACCTACTAGGAGGCTGTGTGCCCCGGCCCTACAGGACAGAGTCTTCTGTGATACTGAAGGTACACATGTCGCCATATTTGAGACGAAGGAAGGGACTGCCTATACGACAGTGATAGAGTGGGGTACCTTTAAGGGTCTCACATAAGGCCAGTGCATCAAGATGTAGCATTGTGTAAAACATGCCTTTGCGAGCCCAGAACCTCTCTCTTGAACAAACAATATGAACAACGGAAATAAATGTGAGGTAGCTGCATGAAACTAGAACATAATCACCCCTCTGCGAAAGGAGTAAAGAGAGGCGGTGGTCAGACTAGGAACACTACACTATCAGATACTAGCATGGCTACTAAGGTCATTGACTCCAAAGACCCCCAGAAAGGCCAGCAGATCCCCGGTGGGAGTGATATTGAATGTACAAGCAGATATTAACCAGGCTTTCCTGTAGTACCAGACGTCTGTATACCATGCTGTGTTGGGAGTGCAAGCGCCCCAATTAGATGAGTATTTGAATAGACTGACAATCCCCAGACTTAACCCCCTTCAGGGACATACACCAGATGAAACCCTGACCACTGAGGAAATTTGCTTCATGATTGACTAGATCTCGTGCAACAAAACTCCTAGGATGGTCGGGTTCGCGTGGACTTTTACTTCACCTACAGAGCAGCCCTCTCTCCAAAGCTACTCCAAATGTACCAACAGGCCCGGCAGGTGGGCACATTGCCGGGATCCCTATGGGAGGCTATGATATTAGTCCTGCCTTAGCCCAACAGGGACCCCCTGGAGCTACGCTCCTACTGGCCACTGTACACCAACCACAAGATTTGCAGGAAGGTCCTTGCAAACAGGTTGCTCCCCTGCCTCTCTTCATTGGCACAAAGAGCAGAATGATTTCGTACCTGGGAGAAAAATATGTCTTAACCTATGGCGCCTCTCCGGCTGATGGAAAAGAATCTTCATGAATTGTCTCCATACACAGCACTCTCACTAGATATAGAGAAGGCCTTCGACACCCTTGAGTAGTTTTACTTAATGAAAGTGCTAATGGGCATGACACTAGGCCCAAAAATATTACACTGGATAAATCTCCTCTACACAAACATGCTGGCCCGCATCCGGACAGGCAGAGTTCTCAGTTTCTTTTGAATGCAGTAAAGATGCCTGCTGTCGATTACTTTCGCCCTAGCCATGGATCTGTTCGCTGTCCTGTTTCGGTCACAGCACCCAGCAATCAGTATACCGAGTGAGTCAAATTGAGAGGACATATCACTGTATGCTGATGATGCTTTTGTGTACCTCAGGAACATGCATTCGTATCTACCACAGGTGATGGATGTTCTAGACGATTTTGGTAGGGTTTCTAGACTAAGGCTAAATTTGACCAAATCCAGCTTATATCCCATGCGCAAACTAACAACTTAAAGCAGGAAGTGCTACCCAAATTAGCACTGGGGTGGCACCCTAACATCTTCAGGTATTAAACGATGAACTTACCAAACGACAATGAACGTGTGCAGGGCAACTTAGGTGATATCCAAGGTTTGCAGCTCCCTGTTGTTTTGGGGCTCCCTGCAACTATCAACCCATGGGTAGAGTGGAAATGCAAAAATGCTGTTAATACATTTATACTGCTTCTCGACCACTCTAGTTTACCTGCCTCTGCACTTCTTCAGGAAATTGGACTCTGTTTCTGTTCTTATGGACTTAATCTGGGGAGCAGGCCCCAAGAGAGTCGCGCTTCGCAAACTTTACTCTACCTTGGAACGGGATGGGGGATGTACATTTAAAATACTAATAAAGAACTACAAACTACTGTGTGACTATTTCTCAATACAGCCCTTGTTTGTGATCTCGTTACAGTTCTCACATTATCATCTGCACTAGAAGAGATGGGAGCCTGGGGTGTCTGATCACAGAAACTCATTTGCATACAAAGGGGGGTGAAAGCCTGTTCACAAAGCACAACACAACTTCTTTATGTAAAAGTTCGTACATTGCACAGGGAGTGTGATTCAGTGTGAGTGTTGTATGACAGGAGCGAGCAGTCTTAGTTGCAAGGACATGAATCTGCCTCTTGAGCTCTTTCACCTGTTTGAGACTGTTTGAGAGGCAGTCTCAAATTCCCGGGGCACAGCTACCAACAGCTTCCCTCATAATCTTTGATTTTTGCATCTACAGGTGGTGCAGATGCCACCTAGGACAGTAACTTTAGTGTGCTTTCTGGAGTCAGCCTGCTTTGCTTTTTCCAAACTTTGGCCAGCAAAGGTAAATGTGTCTTCTACTAAAGTGTTCTTAGCTCGCTTTTGGTAACGTGGCTTGAGCAGTATGGCCTAAGACACGCTCGAAGGAAAAGCAAAACAGTGGAAGTCATAAATTTCAATACAGTTTATTAAAAATAGACAAGGAACTGTAAGATTCAAACCAAGTTTAGAGCAAAAAGAATATTTAATAATTATTCAGAAGCAAAATCTAAAGGTGGGCTGTGATTTAAGGATTATTAATTAGCAAAAACAACTGTCAAATCCAAACAAAAAGGTAAATAAATAAAAAACAAGCAGTTCTACTGAATCAATCAGGAAGTCACCTACAAAAGGACAAAGATAAGTTTAGTCTCAGGTAATGATTAACACTGGAATTTGATGCAAGGTTTTTGGCTGAATCAGTCTCAGAAGGTGACGAGCTGTACAGAAGTGGCTTGAAGTGCAAAATTCCCACAGAGTAGAGTTGGGTCATCAAGTTGAACCTGAATCCACGGCCATCAAAATGTGTGAAACTTCAAGCAGTTACAACAGCTGCGAAGTCTTCGGAGCTTCCAAGTTATGGAGATGGTTCAAGGTTGAGGATAAGAGCCAAAGCATGGAACGTGGCAGGCCTGAGGCATGGTTAAGGGAATAGCAGGTTCCATTTGAAACAAAAAGAAGATGGAAAGAGGCCACTCATGTGGATCTTTGTGATACGAGGCTGTGTCCTTTTGGAACAGAAGTCATTAGTGTCAGGAACTGAGATCTGAATGCGCCTACATTGTTACAGACATCGAGAACTACATGTCCCAGAATGCCTTCAGGCGGAAGCAGCGCTAGTTGATAAAAATCACGTGACAAAGCGATAGCGTTGTACGTGATTCTGGCTTTCCTGGACTCTGTCAACAGCTGTGCTGTTAGAGGATTGGATTCCTGTGTTCCTTCCCATTGTTTTCCTGGGGATTAGATCCATGTATCGCTGGAGGCTCGGCTGAGCCGCTGTACTACCTCGCGTCTCATCTTCCGTGAGGACGCAATCCGGATTCCTTAATTTTTGCCCACTCGTGGCTGCGGCTGGCGTCTTCTTGTGTTCCGCTCGGCTGAGCGTGAACTGCTCTTGTTCCTCTCCCGGTCGCGGCTGCGTCGGGCTGTATTCCTGATCACCGCTCTTCTGAGCGTGTGGATCACAGGAGTGAGTTCTCTCGCGGCTGCGGAGAACTTGTGGATTCCTTCTGTGTCTGGTGATTTTCAGATAAGGAGCCACGGCAGCATCTCACCCTGGACTCGATCTTCAAAGGGTATAGTTGTACCTTTTCATTGACAAACACTTGACCTCATTGATATATGCTAAGATATATATATATATTCCTGAGTGACTTCCTATCCTGTTCAGACAGTATACTTGTGGGAGACTAAAGTTCTGGATTTCCTTTTGTGTTTTTTCCACGTTGGGTGGAACCCCAAACTGTGTGTTTTTTCTTTCTTGGCTCAAGACTGAGACTGAGTTGTTTCCACCAAGAACTTACTGGATTTGAACCCTATTTTTAATCTTTGGAGAAGGATAATTTTGTTCTATTTTTGTTCTGGGATCTGCGGGGTGTGGATGTGAGTATGATTGAGTAAAAGGATTTTTTGTGTTTCAATACACGGTTACTGGTGTGGTGTTGATGAATGGTTATTGTCTTTTACAGGTGGTGTTGTTTATCTGTTCGCAAGAAGAACATCTTGTTGGGAAAGACCTATAAGGTATAGTTAGGATTAAAGCGAGAACATATGAGAGTAGAAAGGATTGCTGTACAGTATTAATGTTATGCTTTTCTGTTACAGGTAATCCCTTTCCACCGCAGTTCCTACCCTTTCCCATCCCTCGCTTGATTATCTCTATACTCTGTATATTTCAATAGTCAGAGTGTGGGGGAAGTCAGGAGGTGGACCCCATATAGTATCACCCTGATCCTGAGGAGCCAGAGAGGACGTGACAATTAGGACTATTTAGGATGGGGCCAAGAATGGTTTGCATATGGCTGACCTCGTCTGTAGTTGCACAAAGACTAGAGAATGATGTGGTGGGATATTGCAGAGATTAACTACCAGTCCATCCATCACCTTTAGTTTTTCTCAATGATCAACCCTACGTGGTACAGACATAAACAGATGTTGGTCCCATAGAGACCTATGACAAAGGGACTCCTGCTGCAGCCCCCTGGTGAGGCTCGTTAAGGCTGGAAACAGTTTGAGGTTCAAGCATTCCTGATCCTTGGAGGCGTGGCCTCAAAGTTCAGGATCGAATGGACTCTGTGAGTCAGAGCCATGGATTATAAACACTCAGCAAACAAAAGACGCTGAATGGAATGAGGCCACAAATAGTTACAAAAGAATGAGGTTAATTCAAGCATGTCCATCCCACACTGTGTGCTTTTCTCAGTAGACAGTTTGATGGACAATCAATGTCTTTGTGGCTGCTTCATGTAAATGTTTTGCGAGTCTGAAAGCTCCTCCCCCAGGGTTTACAGTGAGCACCTTTTATTTTCCCACATTGTCTCTCTTATGTAGATAGGTTACATTTACAACTAAAGTTTTTGTCACATTGAGAGCACAAGTCATTTTCTTTCTCATTGTGGGTTCTCTCTTGTTGAATGAAACTGAATCTCCAGCAGACTCTTCCCTGGCATTTAGAACAATTATGAGGTTTTTTCCAGGTAAGTTCTCGCAGGTTGAGTGAGACCAGATTTCCAGCATTCAAAGAGCTAATAAGGTTTATCCCCAGTGTGAGTTCTCTCATGTCTAGTGAGAGTTGTTTTCAATCTGAAGTTTTTGTGGCATTCAGAGCACTGATACCGTTTATGCCCAGTGTGGGTTCGTTCATGCACAGTAAGGTTGGATTTCTGACTGAAGCTTTTCTGGCACTCAAAGCACTAATAAGGTTTTAGTCCAGTATGAGTTCTCTCATGTTCAATTAAAATGGATCTCTGACTGAATCCTTTCCGGCACTCAGAGCACTGGTAAGGTTTTTGTCCAGTGTGGGTCCTTTCATGTACAGTAAGGCTGGATTTATGACTGAAGCTTTACAGCATTCAGAGCACTGATACGGTTTTTGTCTAGTGTGAGTTCTCTCATGGTGAGTGAGAGTTATTTTCCGACTGAAGCTTTTCTGGCATTCAGAGCACTGATAGGGTTTGAGCCCAGTATGGATTCTCTCATGTTGAGTTAAACCGCATTTGAGATAGAAACTTTTTTGGCATTCAGAACACTGATACGGTTTCTGCCCAGTGTGGGTTCTTTCATGCACAGTAAGGTTGTATTTCTGACTGAAGCTTTTACAGCATTCAGTGCACTGATGGGGTTTTTGCCCAGTGTGAGTTCTCTCATGGTGAGTGAGAGTTATTTTCCGACTGAAGCTTTTCTGGCATTCAGAGCACTGATAGGGTTTGAGCCCAGTATGGATTCTCTCATGTTGAGTTAAACCGCGTTTGTGATAGAAACTTTTTTGGCATTCAGAACACTGATATGGTTTCTGCCCAGTGTGGGTTCTTTCATGCACAGTAAGGTGGGATTTCTGACTGAAGCTTTTCCGGCACTCAGAGCACTGATAAGGTTTTAGTCCAGTGTGAGTTCTCTCGTGTTCAATTAAACTGGATCTCAGACTGAATCCTTTCCGGCACTCAGAGCACTGGTAAGGTTTTTGTCCAGTGTGGGTCCTTTCATGTGCAGTAAGGCTGGATTTATGACTGAAGCTTTTACAGCATTCAGAGCACTGATAAGGTTTTTGCCCAGTGTGAGTTCTCTCATGGTGAGTGAGAGTTATTTTCCGACTGAAGCTTTTCTGGCATTCAGAGCACTGATAGGGTTTGAGCCCAGTATGGATTCTCTCATGTTGAGTTAAACCGGATTTGTGATAGAAACCTTTTTGGCATTCAGAACACTGATACGGTTTCTGCCCAGTGTGGGTTCTTTCATGTGCAGTAAGGCTGTATTTTTGACTGAAGCTTTTATAGCATTCAGAGCATTGATAAGGTTTTTGTCCAGTGTGGGTCCTTTCATGTACACTAAGGCTGGCTTTATGACTGAAGCTTTTATAGCATTTAGAGCACTGATAAGGTTTTTGTCCAGTGTGGGTTCTTTCATGTGCAGTAAGTCTGGATTTATGATTGAAGCTTTTCTGGCACTCAGAGCACTGATAAGGTTTTTGGCCAGTGTGAGTTCCCTGATGGTGAATCAGACTGCAACTAAAACTGAAGCTTTTTTGGCATGTGGAGCACTGATACGGTTTATGCCCAGTGTGGGTTCTTTCATGTGAAGTGAGATTGGATTTGGTACTGAAGCTTTTACAGCATTCAGAGCACTGATACGGTTTAAGCCCAGTGTGGGTTCTTTCATGTACCGTAAGGCTGGATTTGCGAGTGAAGCCTTTCTGGCATTCAGGACACTGATAGGGTTTTCGTCCAACAATAGTTTTCTCATGTTTAGTGAGGTGGGATTGATGACTAAAGCTGTTCTCACATTTATTGCTCTTATTCGAGTTGTTTGTTTCTCCAAGTTGGGTTTGTTCCTGGATACATGCCATCTTAAGACTGAATCTGATTTCTGATCGTGTACATGTTTATGTTACAACTCAGCATTAACTTCTAAAATACATTTCAGATGCTCTTCTTCACATATGTATTTTAACTAATGATAGTTTTTACCTGGAGATCATGTTCCTACCTTTAAAGGCACCTATCTCACTTGTCTTATTAACTTTCACTGAGGAGCCCCTTGTATTGATTAAGAGGCCTCTCATGGATTCATTTTCTCCAAGTTATGCCCGGGTGAATTCTCTCAAGTTTAATTAGTCTCATTTAGTGATTCTAGTTTATCACATTTGATTTAGGAGTTTTAAAAGCACTGATAAGGTCTTTGAGGTGTAGTGTTTGCCTGTAAGGTATGTTTGTTCATACAAGTAATGACAGATGCTTAGGGCATGCCAGGGTGGGTTATGAATTATCAATAGCGTAACACTGGCCCCTTTTATACTTTCTGTTAGTATATGCTTTTTTGCTCAGTGACTAAGACAGGTACATGATCCACTTTGGAGTTACAGGACACTTTAAAACCACTCGGATCAACCCCAAGAGACAGAGCTGGTGGGGGAAAATCTTCCTATATTGGAAATGGTAAGCCAGCATCTTTGGTGAATTGACATCTGAGAAAGCCTATTTACAATGACTTTCTTTTAAACAACCTTTTCTCTCCTCTCATCTTCAGGAGACAGAGACAAAAGCTTGCCCTTGTAAACCGAGGATATTAGTCTTTTTGACGGTTCTGTCACATCACAACACGTCTATGGATGCTGATCTGTTGTGGAGGGTTTGCGTCTCCAAAGCATTTCTCATAAACCATCAAACAGAATTTACAACACTGAGTATTCCCACGCGCACTGCGTGGGCATCAATTGTGGCCAATGTTCTCCTCAATCTCAGTTACTGACACTTGCTAAACATTTATGGTCATTTTCCTTTAGGGATTTGACAACTTTCACATTCACCAGTTTCTTCTGCTCCGACATCCTCACCATTCCTGGTACATATAATGTGTTTCTTCTCAAGAGCTCAAGAATGTTTTAACTTTCCTTGTGTTTCTCTAAATTTAAACCTTCTTTTTTCTGTTCATGCTTCAGTCACCTGTAGAAACGGAGTCAGAAATTGTAAATGAACACAAAAAAAAAATATTTATGACCTTATACTTTGCACAAAGAATATATTGACAAAAACAAGCCGGGAAATCAGTTGAGTATCATTTCTGATAGTGGTGAAACAGCTCGGGGACACTGTAAATCGGGAGCTTCGGATCACTGGAGCTCATGGATGTGAGAGAAAACGTAATTACTATTTAAGAAAGAAACACAAGTTGCACACATATTGTGACACAGATTCTCAGCAGCAGCCAACACTATCAATTTACAATTTCTGTGGCAAAGGATTGCATCACAATGAGATATTTGTAATACTTTTAATGAATTATCTCCTGTCCACCTAGACTGTTAATCTATGCCTTTTTCCAGTGCTCTAGGAAGGGACATTTTATTAAAGAAAGGAATTCGCTTTGTTGTAATCACTTTTTAAATGCCACTGTAGACTGACGCTGTGTCCAGTTAGCTCAGTGGAATTCACTATTTCAAATTGTGCGGATGATAAGGACTTACTTGGTGCCCAGAACTCATCACACTCCTCCGACAGGACCCAGGCACTGCAACCCCTGAAAAAGAGAAAAAAACAGCACAACAGTAAAGGAAACAAAAAAGGGTCTAGAAAAGAAAAACACAAAACAGAAGAAAGAGATAAAAGGCTATCTTCCACTCTCACCACATGTTCCTGCGCAGGAAACTGTGCAGCAGATGCTTGTAAACCCATAAGTTACTTCTAAATACAGTGCCCCCAAGGTCAGCACTAGGTGCAGCTCCACCGGTTGCATCACCCTAAAGCAAGCCTTGTGTGCATGTGTCTTCACACACACATATACTGTGTCTTTTGCTTGTAGTAGATAAGACAGAAAAGGATAGTTTAGGAGGACATAAAGAGATGGAAGTTAGATCAAGAGAGAAAAGAAGCCGAAAGAACAGTCAGAGGGGGAGAGTATCACGTGATGTAGAGGAGTAGACAAATGTGCCAATAGTTAAGGAACTGCTGGGCAAAACCAACCTAAAAAGGAATCGGACCTGCACTACACCCCCAACATTTCCAGGAGGAATGTGGCTCCATCATATTATTATCAGAAGTTTGATAACAACAAGAATAGTGTACAGAGGGAGTCAAATGTTGAAGCTGAAGAGACAAAAACAAAACAGAGATCAAGAAAGGGAATAGAGAAAGAAGACACCGGGGAAAAGGAAACTTAAGAGTTATAGGAATCCTTGCCTGACAGTTATATTATATTTTGTTCCTCCAAGGGTGGCAGCCACACTGCACTGCCTGGTCATCCCGGAATACCTTGAAAGGAAGTAAAGAAATAGTTTTGCATCAGACGACTATCACACTTCATCACATTTTACAAATAACCGTCCTGAACTTACAACACAAAAGAATCTCTTGTTCTCTGGAGGCCATTGTGAAGCAAATATGGGTATGAATCAATACTTTTTTGGTTCACCAAGAACCATGATCCCTTGCTGGAAAAGGTCTCTGTGAATATGGAGTGCACCCACAGTCTCAGAGAACAAACCCTAACAACACAGTCCACTTCTTCATAACCCCCATCTTTCCATTTACAGACCATGAAACTTGCAAATCAAAACAATCTGGTTTGCAAAGGTATGTTAAAGTCCTTGAACATAATTCTGCCCACACTTCATAAATCAACCAGACTCTTAGATTTATACAAACAATGCTCTCTGAGCAACTGCAATTCAAGGTCAAACTGATGCAGAGTTTGAATGCCAAGCAATGGAAGTAACAAAGCATCAATGTGTTGGCGCTTTTTATCTATAACTTATCTGAAGGGATGATGCGGAGGGTCAGTATAAATAAATCCTTCACGAGACAAAGCTTGGAACATTGAAATGTTTAGATCTCCATTGAAGACAACAAAGCAGCAGCAGCCTATACAACCTGATATAGGCCCGCTGCTCTCAACATTGCAATGTCCTAATACACAGCCTCTGCCTCTCTGAAATATATGGATTGGACAGGAGAAGGCAGAAGATAGAGCCTGCAGCAGGGCACACAGGAGCCTCCCCCTTCCTCCTCCCGTAGCTCGCAGTGTCACTGGCATCTCGGAAGGAGGGGGGTTCTGCTCATCTCCTGTATCTCCCGACTCACCTGAATGATGAAAAGCAGTTTAGCCAAGCCCAGGGAGAACCAGGGGCTGGCTTCAGCCTCCTTTCACAGCGATTGCTGTGATTGTTCAACAATTAACCCCTGTGATCCTGCATGCGGCTGTTAACTGTTCAACATTCACGCTTTCAGCAGTTCGGAGTACCGGAGGTGTTTCAACCCCCTGGGTCTCTGGGACACCGTTGTTTTATTGATTAACACATTCTGCCCTCATGGGTCAAACAGTGTAATGACCTTATAGTCAGCCATAGCAGGCAATACTGCCCATTAAAGGACCGTTCCCATGGTAAAGGATCTTGCCTTTGGAGCTACAACAAGCTTCAAAGCTATAATAAAGGTTTCAAATAATTACTGAAGGCATAAACATGGTTATTCAGTCAGAGAAATAATAATCATAATATTTGCAGGAGACTCACATAAAGGTAACCTCTAAAGTATATCAAAAGCCAGAATCAGAAATAACTCTAGCTGTAAAGTCTATAGACAGACCACCACAACAAATGTGTGCTAAGAAATAAGGAAACTTTTTTTATAATATCAAATAGCAAACTGACATAGAACCTGCTTAGTTAAAAATCAAGGAAAAGTTCTAAAGTTTTTAGACAGAGAGAACACATTATTGCCATGGTTCATGAGGAGGTTAAAATGACAGCAATCAATGAATGTTCATGAAAACATGGCACAACAAAATGTAATTTAATAAACCACACCCACAAAATGAATAATTAATTGTGACTCTTCACCTAAAAGCCACCAGTCATTTTACAAGGTTATTCCCTAACATGATAACTGGATCTTAATCACAGTTTAAGTTTGTGGCCATTAATGTATGACCCAATTTGTACGGGAACATTTTCTGACAGCTTATTAGTTGTTTATTAGAAATGCCTACAACTTGGACTCCTTTCCCAAGAGGGGTGGGTTGTGAGCGCCCACCTGTCTGACTGTGGAACTGGTAGCACATTTATTGAGTAAAAGAGATGCCGGATTCCCATTTACTTCTTCTACAAATGGGCCACTCTGGGTGACCTCTAGGACTGCGTCAAGCATGCAATCCTTCTCCCGTCCCAGGCACCGTCATTGAGTCTGATTCAGTCCAGTATAAACTCCTGGTGTAGATGCAAGTTGTGGAAAATCCTTATTAATCACTAAAGGATTTTGTTGAAATCTTACAGTTGTTGAGAATTTAGCATTCTATTCTGCACTGGGCTGTGGGACCATCGGGACTGAAGGCATGTTCCAATTTATCTGCCTTTGATTCTGCATGCTCGGCACAGGGGCCAGTTGGGCTGGGACCACTGACTGTGACATCCCATTCTGTGCCATCTGATTCATGTTCCAGTTTCCCAGGTTCTTGCAAACATCGCAAGGAGCGTGTCTTATTCTGCACATTATTAGTGTTTGAGGTATTTAAATTGCCACTGTCAGTAAAACCTACACCCTGAGCTGGGCCGGACTGGCTGTAACGGGCTTTGGATGTTTCCCCGGGGGGCTGGAAGAGTGGGGGCTGATTTTTCAGTGCTGGGAAACGTATTTGTTACTGGGGGCGGTTTTGCTGTGGTGCTGCTATATCGCCCCCGGCAACAAAAGAGGCAGGGAGCTGGTCCGTCAAAATTGTCAGGCCTGGTTTGGGTTCCCAGTCCGGCCCTGACCCAGAGGAACAACATTTCCTCCTTGCACATACTGAACATCATTACTCTGCACCCCAACGCCGTGCATATCCAAATTCACACCAGCAACACACCCAGAATCAAAACGAAAATACAATCTGTGAGAACCACTTTTGTCACCCTTCTGGAACATTAGAGTACTATCACTAGAGTACTTTGGTTACAACAAAATCTCATCCAGAATGTTATAATGTCCTCTGAGCACACTAAACTTGAGTCTGCTTCCACCAGTAATTAACAAGTACCACTTTTTCAGTCCATAATCAAAAGTCTTTTTCAAAGAATTTTTCTCCAATCAATGTGAATTTGTCTGTATTTATTCTTAGTGTTCAATCTTCTTGTATACAGCGTAGTAAGTACATCAGCCAACACATGTTTTGTCGTGTTCCACTACAACACATAGACTTCCTCAGGGCTGTAACCAAACAAACAGTACTCACAATTATAAAACGCTCTACTTTTGGCATAAATTCAAGGTAAGTAAAGATCCAATCACCTCAGCTAAAGTAAAAGCACTGCACCGTGTGTAACGCTATACAGAAGAAAATTAGAGAAAAAAAGAGAAATGTAGTTGCCACTTCAAGTCAAGATGATGCACCTCTAGTGTGAAGATAGAATCCTCCACCATCTTGAGCTTATTACTAAGTCACTATATAATATAACCACATATAATCACCTAAAATTGTTCTCAATGTTTATGGTCCGATCATCCATATATCTTCCGTTATCCACTGTGAAAAAAATTAATATAAATTGATTTGTAAGTAACAATCTTGTGCTTGAAACTGTAATAAAGTTTAACGAGTCATTCCAGTTTATGGCTTGTATAAAATTAAGTGAAGGTATACAAACAGGAGTTCGTACCATCACTATTTACTACTGTTCCAATTACTGTGATATATTTACATAGTGTATCTACCTCCTGGCCGTCTTTATGCTTATCAAAGCGGAATATTCTCTTCAGTATACTCTTCTCCTTCTATTGGTTTCTCATACTGGAATTAAAAAAGTTATTGATTAGCCTATTTTCTTTTCCTTATAAATGCCACTATCATATGTCTAAATCTGTAGATACTCAAACCATTGGCCTGAGCTCTGGGTGATCCAATTTTTAGTTTCTTCAATGTCTATTATTTGATGCTATGCCACTGTAATCAAAATGGTTATCATATTATTACTAACATATTTTGTTTTTAATATCACCTCTAAACTGCAGTAATTTATGTTGGTAGAGTTTACCAATCAGTGGATTATTCAGTTCCTAATTTATTCTCCTTAGAGTCCTCGTTACTCTTTTTCATATATCTAGAAACAACAGTTTTCCCACGGTAAATGCCACCATTAACATCTTTCATGTAAACTCATTTTTCAAGCGATTATAGTCTAATGTCGTTGTTTAAAAAAAAAAAACTCTTTTTGTGTCCTTTTTAAGCATTTCCTAATGCATAACTTCATTAATCCAAGTTATGTTAGCATTAACTCGAGTATGTCTCTAGTATTCATTAAAGACTTACAAAAGTTTTCACCTGCAACATTACTGTACACACTCGAAAAAAATATATAATCCACTACTCGGACTCACCATCCATTTAGTTATATTTTGATACGGAGGTCCGAAATTCTATTCAATGAAGTGCGTCCTAAAAGTAAAGCAAAATGTAACTCACATATCTTAAAATTCGTTTTCGTTGTGCGATTGAAATCAGTTCAACCATCTGCTTACCTATTGTCCAAATCACGGTATTCAAAAGACCTCCACCTCTAATTTTTTCGTGTCTCTATAAAACGATCAAAAAGAAAAAACCCAATATAAATTGACCCCAATTAAAGTCGAATATTAATTATCTCAACGTGTACACTCAGCTAGATTAAGTTCTCACCTCACTATCGGCATGTATCTCTCCCGATTCTCTGGCGTTCAGCGTAAGCGCCATCTTGGAGTGTCCTTAAATATCCTATAACTATGGGCGCCATCTCGTAGTGGTTTACTGAATGTACGCAAATTTAATATTTAAACTACTCTTATCTTCAAGCAATTATCGCTATATCGAAGCAAAAATTACCGAAGTATTCTAAACAGTATGTAAGTCCATTGTAATATCCTAACTTAATTTTGCAAACGTACGAAACGGAATCTCGTAATTCAAATAACGAGTAAAATTTCAATCCTGTAACCCGGAGGACTTCAACGGACCTTTCGTTTGTAACAGCAAGAGGGAGCCGAGGGTGCTTGTTGCTGCCTGCCTCACCTGTCGTCTGATTGCCTGCTCCCGCCGCTGCACCTCGCCGGACCCGCTTCGCGGGTCCCGCTTCGCGGCCAGGAGTGTGGCCAAGGCTTCAGGGGTTTGCTGACTGTTCGACCACCGACCGGCAGGGCTGCGAGCTTAGGCGGGGGACTCCAAGTTCCAGGAGCCCCCGCGCGCCCGTGGTCATCTGGGCTGCTCTCCCTGCCGGCTCCGCCCCCACCTGGACAGTGAAAGCGGCGTCCCTCGACGCTTTCAGCGGATCCTGTAACCCGGAGGACTTCAACGGACCTTTCGTTTGTAACAGCAAGAGGGAGCCGAGGGTGCTTGTTGCTGCCTGCCTCACCTGTCGTCTGATTGCCTGCTCCCGCCGCTGCACCTCGCCGGACCCGCTTCGCGGGTCCCGCTTCGCGGCCAGGAGTGTGGCCAAGGCTTCAGGGGTTTGCTGACTGTTCGACCACCGACCGGCAGGGCTGCGAGCTTAGGCGGGGGACTCCAAGTTCCAGGAGCCCCCGCGCGCCCGTGGTCATCTGGGCTGCTCTCCCTGCCGGCTCCGCCCCTATAGCCCAATCAACCAACCATAAAAGAGGAGTATCACCCCCGCTGCGCGGGAGCGCGCGGGAGGGCGCCGGGAGAAGCCCGGGACAAGGGCGGGACCGTTTGTGGCCGTTCGTGACCCGGAGAGACCGGACCGGGCCACCCCTCTAACCTGTGAGAGCCCCCATCCTTAAGGACTATGGCCAGCAGAGACAATAGGATTAAATCCTCCCTAACTGGTAGCCTGTCAACCGCCGGAGGTATGGAGAAATTCCTCATTAGGGCTAATAATATTATAGACAAGGAGATCGTTATATTGGAAAAGCGTTTATCTACTGAACTTATCTCCTTGAAACGATCATCCATAGGACCCCTTGCCAATGCCAAAACGCCGACTAGAGGTAGCAACCAGTCTCCTATTGCGGATAAAATATGCCTGCCTATAGAAGACCCTATCCACCTAGCCCCCGCGGGTATACCAACGGACATTGTGGCGGACCCTACTTGTGTACTTATAACTGAAAATGTTTCCATTTTATCTAATCCTGATGTAAGTACTATTGAGTCTAAGAGCTATGGGGAAAAAGAGGGTGCCGTGAGGAAACGAAAAAGAGTGTACAATAAAAAAGAAGCTAAAATGGGAAGGGCTACAAAAACAGCTAAAGTACGGGAGGAACAACTACCCCAGACCACATCTATCCCCCGTGAGGCCCAATCCCCGAATAGGGAAATATCCATGGAATGGGCCGTGGCACTACTGAAATCAATGATATCCCCATTAGAGGCTAAATTGGACAGGCTTTGCTCCAGAATTTTAAATGTAGAGAAAACATCTGCCTCCATTCTAGCTGCCCTTGGTAACCTCCAGAACCAACACACCCCAACCACTACCTTAACCCCTGCTATTCCCGCTCCTCCTAATCCGGTCATGAATCAACCCAATATCCCCCCACCAAATATCTGTATACCACCCCTTTCTCAATCCCAGCCCAATAATTTAATAACTGATAATGGGGAGAGTCAACTACTAAGCCAAACTAACCCGCCAGACCATATGGCTGGAGGGAACCAGGGAGTAACAAGCGAGGCACTTCATACCCCTAGAGTTAGGCGGCCCGATTTACCACCGGAGGCTAACCGGTTCACAGTCATCCTAGCCGGAGTACCACCATTAGAAACAGGGGAATCTGAAACCTTTAGCTCCCTGAAGAGCAAAGTAATAAAATGGCTTAATTGGAATAGACCACTCCCGGGCCACCTGCACAATGAAATAATCATGGTAAGGAGGGTCCCCTGGGTAGGCAAGACCCCTAAAAACATCATTGGGGACTGTCTAACTGTTAGTTTTAGAGACCCACGTACTGTATCCCATATTTGTGCAGGCTTTAACAGGTCTTTTGACTCAACGATCCAAACCCTCCCCGTTTCTTATTTTTTTCCACCAACTAACTTTCGCCACCAACAAAGAAGAGGGGATTGGTCCGTTGTGGAACGGAGGGGCAGACAAAGAGCATATGATCCTAGACCTCCAAGGCAATCTCAATATGCACCCCAATTCCACTCCTTTATGGATCCCAACCGCTATAGCTGCTTAGATGGCTTAGAGGGAATAGACTGACTACATCCCGTCCTTTGCCCTCCGAAGCTGACTAACATTCAGGTTATACGTGATGTTTTGCCTACGGCCTATTTAACCACCCCTAATGAAGCTATTCCCACTAATCCACCTCTGATTACACCAGTCACAACCCCTACTACTCAATGTTCCGAATTCACCCCCATTACCACTGCCCCAGCTACTATCTTTGTACCGGATTTGATTTCGTTAGATATTACCCCCGCCACACCTCCTGTCTCAATTATCCACATCAATACAGTCAAGGATCAAAGGGTGAAGGGTTATTCATTGATGAGCTGGAACATCGCCGGGTGGCGGCAGAAGGTTTCAGCACTGGGCTGGAGGGATCTTACCTTGGTTTATGATATTCTATGTTTGCAGGAAACGTGGTCAGTGGAAGATATTGCCTATGATGGTTTTGTTGCCTATAATTGTAATGCGGTGGAATCTCCAATGGGGAGGGCCAAAGGGGGATTGTTGATTTTACTCTCTGTACATCTACCGTTACGAGTAAGAAAAAGCCATATTGTGGGGTCCCACTCGCAAATTTTGGAAATTCTGATAGGCAGGGACCGTAATCTATTGTTGATCAACCACTACAATAATACTTTCGACCCCTCCAGCACCACTGTAGTAGACGAACTTGAATCGGCTCTGGATTCTATTCTCTGTAAAAGAGCTGTACCTTATGATATTGTTTGGGGAGGAGATTTTAATATTAGAACTTGCCCCCTCTCATACTCTACTACTTGTGGTTATGCTGGGGAAAATGGGGAAAATTTATTGCATTTTCTACACACTCCATATGGCACTTCCCTTAACAATTTGATGTTAAAAATTGATATATCAATTCATCAACATGCACCAGATAATGAGGGCAACCTGGCGCCTACCTTCACGGGGAGAAACACCACCTCCATTATTGACTTCCTGATCATCTCTAATCGGGTAGCTCCCCATTGTTCGGTTACCCAGATCATAGATCACGACCTGAGTGACCACAATGCACTTACCATGGTTTTATATTGTGAGCACCATAGGGATGTATTTTCAGGTAGGGTTGTAGATGACATCAGGCCATGCAGACCTAATGGGATCCGCATAAAATGGAGTGGGGAAAAAGCAGAGAATTTGCATCAGAGGGTGGTGAAAGCTGGCCTCAACATGATACTCAGTTGTCTTGATATGGAAGCCCCCGCCGCACAATCCATAAATAACTTCGAGAATCTGGGTGTTATAATCAAGAATACACTCACTACAAAGAAGGTTAAATCAGGGCAGGCTACACAGGGCTGGTTTAACCAAGCATGTACTAGGGCATTAAAATCCCTCAAACTTGCCCTTTCAAGTATTCCGAGAGACAGGGAGGCGGTTAAATCCTTAAGGGCCATTTATAAAAATGTGCTCAAAACCAGGAAACAAGAACTTAGAGAAACAGCCTGGGAAGATCTGAATAAAGCCGCAGCACTCCGGGATAGTAAACTATTCTGGAGCACAATCAACAGCCCATTCCTGCAAAAAGAGGAATTCCCTGTCCTCACCGCCCAAGTTAGTGAAGAGGGTTGGGTGGCCCATTTCTCAGGGATCTTTGACCCAACTGGAGAATCCCTAGCCAACGATAACATCATCTGCACCACCCGAGTTGATTCCCCGAGAATAACGACCGACGAGGTGGATTTGGCTCTAAGGAATAGTAAAGGGGGAAAAGCTCCCGGCCCTGACGGGGTGCCGATCGACCTATACAAATATGATCCGGCACTCTGGAGCCCACTACTGACCATAGCCTTTAATGCTGCTATGGATAACAGGACCCCTTCCACGTGGGGCGAATCCATCATCATTCCAATCTATAAAAAGGGGGATAGAGGAGAGGCTAAGAACTACCGCCCTATCTCCCTTTTGGATTCCTCACTCAAAATCCTGAGTAGGGTCCTGTTAGTACGCTTGGAAGATTGGGCTGTAGATAATAACATTCTTGCCCCATCTCAATACGGCTTTAGAAAGGGCCTTGGCACGATCGAGCAATGTATTAACTTGAACCTTTTAATAGGGAAGTATACCAAGGCCAAGCCGGGATCATTATTTCTGTGCTTTGCAGATCTCTCAAGCGCATTTGATTTGGTCGACCATGCCCTGTTATGGACAACTCTACTGGGCATGGGAGCCCCCCCCGATATTATCTATTTCCTGGCCACACTTTATTCTAAGTTATCCGCCCAAATTCGTTATGGCCCGGAGGGTGAGTGCACTCGGAAGATCAGAGTAAGATCTGGCATTAGACAGGGCTGTGTATTAGCCCCGTTGCTTTTTTCCCTCTTCATTAACGCGGTCGAACATGAACTAAAACAAATTCATGCTGATGCCCCCCATGTTGGAGGTTCCCCTATACCGGTATTATTGTATGCCGATGATACAGTTCTCCTTTCTAGGACTCCTATAGGCCTACAAAAATTGATGGATGGGTTCTATGATTTTATATTGAGACGGAAACTCAAAATTAATAATTCTAAAACGTTAGTCATGGTGTGTGGGAAAAAGCCGAAACTTTTTAAACCTTTTTCTTTTAAGGAAAACCATATTGCAATTGTAACAAATTTCTGCTATCTGGGGGTCACATTTAACGATAGAGGATCTTGGGCCCCTGAGGAAACAAACGTTAAAGCGAGAATGGGGAAAGCTTCCTCGGGCGTCTTCCGCTTTGCTACCAAAGTAGGGAGCCGCCGCATTGCTGATATGCTGACTATATACAAGCACAGATGTACTTCGATAGCTTTGTATGGCTCGGGGGTATGGGGACATTGCAATGCTAAGGCCCTGCAAAATGAAGAAAACAAATTCATTAAACGGCTGCTCTGCCTCCCCACCTCGGCATCTACTGTTTTAACCCATTTGGAATTGGATCTGGATTACCTGTCCGACCTTACAGGGTTAAGGCCATTGATGGTATGGAAATCCATTTTCTCCAAGCCGGAAACAGCATTCACCAGAAATATCATCAATGACTGTTTGCTCTTGGATAAAGTTCTAAGTATTCCATGGTTAAAATACGTGGTTATGATTGTTAAAGATCTGTTTGACATGGACCTAGGAAATGACCCTACTAGTTTGAATACCTTAGACAAACTGGATGTAAAAAATGTTTATCTTAGGGCGAGATCGGATGTGCGAAGTCATGCCACTAGGGAATACTCCACACATATTTTCCACCTGTCCTTGAATGATGATAGCCGGGGTATTCCAATGTACCTCAAAGTTATCCATAGACAGTCCCATCAGTTCGTTCTTTCAAGGTTAAGACTAGGGATAGTGCATAACCTGGTCGCTTTCCCGACTATGAAATTACATCCAGTAATCCCATGTCCATGTGATGACTCTACCAAACAAAGCACAATGCACTTTCTATTATTCTGTCCTCTGTATAAAGCACTACGCATCTGTTACCTCAAGCCTATGTTCCTCAAATACAATATGTACACCACCGATAGCGCTCTGAGACTTCTTTTTTCACTTTCGAGTCCAGATATCTGTTTTTATACTGCTACTTTTATTCTGAAATCGATTAGAGCTAGACTTAGCATGGTTTTCCCGTAATTTTATGTGCAGCTATTCCCACAACATGTGACTATGCTATTTTTGTTTCTGTATTTTGAGTATCACGTGTATGTAATGTTTTAAACTGTATACTTTTATGATGTTTTTTAAACATTCGAATAAAGTTATAAACTGAGTAAAATTTCAATGCCGATAAGCATCGAATTGCTGAAAATAGCAATGTTTCTACTCTTAATTTCGTTCTTGATAGCAACTATTAATCCTTATTTATTCTTCCAATTTAATATCAAAATTCTCAGACTAAAAAGGCGCCGCCATCTTTAAATGGTGTATGTCACGTAAATATTAATACAAATTAGTTGCATTGACACGTAAAGGACCGAGATAATATCTCTTAACATTATTTATCTTTAATTCCTCTCCACATTGGAATCCCTTTCGATCATTTTATATGCATTTACTAGCATGTATTCCTAATCTTAATTCACATATGAAAACCCATTTTATATATGATGGTCTATCAACAATATGTCTCTAACAAAGATATATAAACACTATATAACTCAAATTGAGTATAAGGCATAAGCAAAAGAAATCCACACACCCTCATGCTCTCAATTGAATTATAAATATCCAGATGTACTATTCAGAAAGAGGAAAAGTGTAAGAATTAGGAATGAATGTATATGCCAGTACGCTTACAGTCTAATCAATACTATCTCATAACAAAACTTACACTTATCATATGAAACTTATTTTTGAGACAATAATAATATCTGGGTATAAAGATGTTATATAAATCAAACTATCATAATAACTCAATGTCACTTATAGTTCAGGCTATGATTGAGCAACATACAGTAGTACAATTACCATTTCATAGTTCAATGTTCTACAGTCTAAACACCATCGCAACAGTTCTCAGTTCATAATATAATTAGTAAAGTTACTATATAGCATACTTAATTCAATAACTCAACAGAACTATCCTTATTGCCAATAATAATGTATAAGTATATCATCATTCTTGGCCAAGGAAAAATTGGTATTCATTATCGATATTGAGTTCCATCTCTACTGCTTTAAGTCTCATTATCCAAATCACCTCTCTTCTTCGGAGTTTCAGCAATCTATTGCCCCCCCCTCGTGTCCTGCATAACCTGTTCTACTCCATGATACATAAATTGATGTTCATGCTGCCTCTCATTTTATATATAGTGAGCAGCAATGGGATACCTTGTGTCTCCATTTTTCCAGGCGCGGAAATGTTCCACCATCCTGTCCCTTAACCTCCTGATCGTGCTGCCCACATAAATTTGCCCACAAGTACAAGTAATAACATAAACAACATATGTGGTCTCACAGTTAAAAAAACTGTCTATCTCAAATGTTTTGGATCCATTGTAGCTGAAACTCTGTACTTTTTTATGGGCCCAACGACAAGAACTACAGTTTCCACATTTGTGAAAACCTTTGGTATTTCCTGGTAACCAAATTTTCCTGGCTTTGACTGGGTAACTGGCGCTCAGGTCATTAGCTAAAGTTTTCGCCTTCTTGAATGTTATTTATGGTCTCTCATTAATATATTGCATCAAATCTTTATCGGCTTTCAGTAAATGCCAATGTTTATTAATGATCGAATACAATTTATTAGACTCAGTATTGAAGTGAGTAACCAAGCACACCTTTTGAATCTTCTTATCAATAGGATTTTTAGGTGTAAGAGTTCCTGTGCATTTGAGGTTACATGCCCTTTTCTTAGCCTTCTCTATTACACATTTATCGTACCCTGTGGCCTCAAATCTCTTAGCCATATCATGTATATTTGGGAAAAATTCATCTTTTTCAGAACAGTTCCTCCTGGCCCTTACCTTCTCACCATAGGGAATCGAATTAATCTGGCAAGTAGGGTGACAACTTGATGCGTGCAATATAGAGTTGCAACTAGTTTCCTTTCGAAACATTCTAGAGCAATATTTTTTATCTTGGATACAAAGTTCAACATCCAAAAAAGTTATTCTATTCAAGTCAAATTGAGAAGTAAATCTCAAGTTTACATCATTCTCATTAATATAGGCAAAAAAACCCTTTCAGTTGGTCAAGGGTCCCTGTCCAGATCATTAGGCAGTCATCTATGAACCGACCCCAGTATTGTATGTGTTCTACCCATAGGTGACCACGTCGGCCCCAGATCCACTCCGCCTCAAACCACCCCATAAAGAGGTTGGCAAAGGACAGAGCGAATCTGGAACCCATCGCGGTCCTAAGGCATTGCCTGCACCATTTTCGGTCAAATACAAAGACGTTATTCTTAAGAACAATCTCAGTCATTTCAATTAACATTCTAGTATGCTCAAGTAATTCAACAGGTCTCCTATTCAAGAAGGTCTCCACTGCGGCAATTCCAAGACGATGATCAATATTTGAATATAAAGATACCACATCCAGTGTGACTAAGTACATACCATCTTCCCATTTGACATCGGACATAATATTTAAAACATGTTTAGTGTCCTGAATATGTGAGGGCAAACTTTGTACATATGGTCTCATAAATATATCAATATATTCTGATATCCTTTCTGTAGGGCCACCGATCCCTGAAATATTGGTCTCCCTAGTGGATTTTGTCTAGAGACATACTCGAGTTAATGCTAACATAACTTGGATTAATGAAGTTATGCATTAGGAAATGCATAAAAAGGACACAAAAAGAGTTTTTTTTTAAAACAACGACATTAGACTATAATCGCTCGATAAATGAGTTTACATGAAAGATGTTAATGGTGGTATTTACCGTGGGAAAACTGTCGTTTCTAGATATATGAAAAAAAGTAACGAGGACTCTAAGGAGGATAAATTAGGAACTGAATAATCCACTGACTGGTAAACTCTACCAACATAAATTAATGCAGTTTAGAGGTGATATTAAAAACAAAATATGTTAGTAATAATATGATAACCATTTTGATTACAGTGGTATAGCATCAAATAATAGACATTGAAGAAACTAAAAATTGGATCACCCAGAGCTCGTGCCAATGGGTGAGTGTCTACAGATTTGGACATATGATAGTGGCATTTATAAGGAAAAGAAAATAGGCTAATCAATAACTTTTTTTAATTCCAGTATGAGAAACCAATAGAAGGAGAAGAGTATACTGAAGAGAATATTCCGCTTTGATAAGCAAAAAGATGGCCAGGAGGTAGATACACTATATAAATATATCACAGTAATTGGAACAGTAGTAAATAGTGATGGTACGAACTCCTGTTTGGATACCTTCACTTAATTTTATACGAGCCATAAACTGGAAGGACTCGTTTAACTTTATTACAGTTTCAAGCACAAGATTGTTACTTACAAATCAATTTATATTAATTTTTTCAGAGTGGATAACGGAAGATATATGGATGATCGGACCATAAACATTGAGAACAATTTTAGGTGATTATATGTGGTTATATTATATAGTGACTTAGTAATAAGCTCAAGATGGTGGAGGATTCTATCTTTACACTAGAGGTGCATCATCTTGACTTGAAGTGGCAACTACATTTCTCTTTTTTTCCCTAATTTTCTTCTGTTTAGAGTTACACACGGTGCAGTGCTTTTACTTTAGCTGAGGTGATTGGATCTTTACTTACCTTGAATTTATGCCAAACGTAGAGCGTGTTATAATTGTGAGTACTGTTTGTTTGGTTACAGCCCTGAGGAAGTCTATGTGCTGTAGTGGAACACGACGAAACACGTATTGGCTGATGTACTTACTACGCTGTATACAAGAAGATTGAACACTAAGAATAAATACAGATGAATTCACATTGATTGGAGAAAAATTCTTTGAAAAAGACTTTTGATTATGGACTGAAAAAGTGGTACTTGTTAATTACTGGTGGAAGCAGACTCAAGTTTAGTGTGCTCAGAGGACATTGTGGTTTTTGTTTCTGCAATTGCTGTATTATTGGATGTTGGATACACATCCTTCCTCTAGAAGCACCATATCTGAATGATGTAATGATTATACCCTGATAATTGAAGCTGAGCGCCTCACAATCTGTTTGTATCCATTTTCTCATCCAGAATGTTAGTCTGCAGCTTAATTTGTAAAATATGAAGTGCAGGTGCTGAAATGTTTGTCGGAGGCCGCACCTACTTTTCTCTGGCTCCACCCACTTCCTCCACTGGCTCCACCCACTTACTCCACTGCCTCCACCAACTTACTATATTCGCTCCACCCACATCTTCAACTGGCACTGCTAAAAGTCTGTTGTAATATATACCTGACACTGGTGCGACCCCCAATGACCACCCCTCACACACATTCCCTCAGTACCACCCTTTAACACTGCCCTTGGCTTCAAGTCTCTATAACCACTGTCTTCGATTAATTTAGTTTTATAGCGGCTCTCATACCAATGTAAGGTGTCAGAGCACTGTGCATCATTCACACATCACATAGATACAATCCTATGTGTGTATTCAGTATATAGGGAATATTACATCAGACAGGACTACAAGGTATAGGAGTCACATGTCTTCCATGATTGTCACTGTAGGCAATATAGTTTAAGAGTTCAAAGTCTGGAAAAGCGCAAATTCAGAATTTAAAACATAACAACATTGTTAGGTGTTCTCTTCAAAGAGAATTGATTTATTTTTTACCCAAATTAACCCTTTTTGCAAGATTAGGATGATGAAAGATTGGGCAAAAAAAACCATATAGCTCTAATATATAATAACTTCCCGTTTGCATGCCGCTGTTTGATGGCAGACTTGTTAATAGATTGCTGTTCTATGATGGTATTTTAACTTACAAACTGCAAATAGCAAAAAAAGGATCTCTCCGATAGAAGCAGTAACACACACTGACCTATTTTACATTATATGCACGCACTTTTTGATCTGCATGGTAAACGTTCTTGCAGCAGGTATATAACCCTGTGCTACCTTTCAAGCAGTCACAACTTCCCCAGACAAAACTCCTCTCTCTCCAGGAAGACGATTAATTACCAGAGTTGTCTTGACATTTTATTGTATGACTGAATATTACTGGAGGAGCCCAGGAACTCGGCAGGTGCTTTTAAAATAAGAATATACTGCCAAGCTGACTCCGAATCACTGCGGTGCTAGTGCAGACAGACAGAGCCTGCTGCAGCCTTACTTAGGCTGCTGTACAGCTTTCTTTTTTTAAACTGATTAAGCCTGCTCAGTACTGGGCCAGGGCCCTGCTGCCAGGCGCTGCCTGCAGCCTGCCATTTCACCCCTGAAGGCCTGAATGTGAATGGTCAATGGTATTGTTGGCCACGATTCCGAATCGGGCGGTGGTGGTGGGGAGCGTGAGTGCTGGGGTGTGTGTGGCAAAGCAGCGAATGCGCGCGCAATTACAATGTTAAAAAATCTGTACACGCTGCTTGCCGCGCACAGCCCTAACCCTTGCAGATTTGAGCCTCAGTCAGCCTGGCCCTCGCTGAAGAACCAAAACTGAATCCATCCGGGATTCCCACAAGTACAGACATTATCAAAACTAAAGGCCGCAGCCGCCACTCATCATGATCAGAGTCAGACCAGTACACTACACTGCTGCATCAATCAATATATTAAATAAACATAACATCATGGCGCCTACCAGGCCCTGCCTCACCTGCTTATTTTTAAGTTAACTGACTGATGATTAGGCCTCACCTGGTGGCGCTGCGGCTTATCTCTATGTACTGCCCAATGCAGTGGGAGCAGTAGTCGAAGGGCCGCGCGGCCACTCATCATCACACATTAGATCAGACAGACCAATGAATCAATCGACTCAACATAAAATAAAAAGCAGTAATCCCAGCGCCTACCGGGCCCTGCCCTGCCTCACCTGCTGCGCAACTTTATTTATAAATCATGATTAGGCCGCCCGCCTATCCCAAGCCATGCCGCGCCCTCACCTGGTCCGCTGGTGCCGTTGAAGTTCACCACCAGTCACAATGGATACTCGGTGTTTGACGCGATGCCGGTCCCGGTGGGTTGGTGCGGCCGTGGCTACATGAAAGCGGCGAACTGATGCGCGCGCATTTAATTACGAATTACGTGCAGCCCCCGCAGAAGACCAGCCCAGGCAAAGCCCTGCGCAGTAGTGTCCCGCCCACTGGGCCGGCCCAACAACACTGATCCGCGGCTGCCGCTGGGCCTGCGGATTGAGAAGAGCAGAAAAAAAAACCTAGTGAGAAGAATCGGGGACTACGAGTTAGTCACGTAAAAGTGAGTGTAGTTCTTGAACATGAGAACGAACAGTAAAGCGACCGCACTGACCGCAGGCAGCACTTACGGACGTTTACAGGAGCACACGTTCTCTGCGCCAGTGCTAATTATCAATTACTGATATGCGGTGCACTAAATGCGTGGCTGTACTGTAGACCCGGCCCTGATAATTAAGTGCCGGTGCTAAGCACCGGCATGCCCCGGCACAAATTAAGCACTGCTCACATTAAGCACTAACATCTGGATGCAACGCTAAAAGATGCGCCCTCTTTTACCCGGTCTTCGAATTTGCAATATTGTCTGTAAATCTGCATTATTCTCTTGTATATATAATAAAGTATTTTGAGGAGCTTCACTCTGTGGCTTTTCAATTGGCCAGTTTACAAGCAACTTACACTCATTCCTCAAATCTCTTGGGACAACAGTTAACAAACTTAAACTCAGCTCTCGACCACCCCGCCTGGATGAACAGGTCTCATCTCCACTGCATCCCTCCTGGAGAGGCCCCACCTCCTTTGAACCACCCAAACACAGGACAGGCCTCACCTCCTCTACACCCTCCTGAACAGGCCTCTCCTCCTCTGCTCCCCTGGACAGGCCTCACTCACCCCCTCTGTACCCCTGGACAGGCCTCACCACTTCTGCACCCCTGGACAGGCCTCACCTCCTCTGCCTCCCTGGACAGGCCTCACCTCCTCTGCACCCCTGGACAGGCCTCACCTCCTATGCACCCCTGGACAGGCCTCACCTCCTCTGCACCCCTGGACAGACCACTCTTCCTCTGCACCACTGGACAGGCCTCACCTCCTCTGACCCCTGGACAGGCCTCACCTCCTCTGACCCCTGGACAGGCCTCACCTCCTCTGCACCCCTGGACAGGCCTCACCTCCTCTGACCACTGACAGGCCTCACCTACTCCGCCCCTCCTCTGGACAGGCCTCTCCTCTTCTGCCCCCCTGGACAAGCCTCACCTCCTCTGCCCCTCCTCTGGACAGGCCTCTCCTCTTCTGCACCCCTGGACAGGCCTCTCCTCCTCTGCCCCTCCTCTGGACAGGCCTCTCCTCCTCTGCCCCCCTAGACAGGCCTCACCTCCTCTGCCCCTCCTCTGGACAGGCCTCTCCTCCTCTGCCCCCCTGGACAGACCTCTCCTCCTCTGCCTCTCCTCTGGACAGGCCTCTCCTCTTCTGCCCCCCTGGACAGGCCTCTCCTCCTCTGCCCCCCTGGACAGACCTCTCCTCCTCTGCCTCTCCTCTGGACAGGCCTCTCCTCCTCTGCCCCCCTGGACAGGCCTAGCCTCCTCTGCCCCCCTGGACAGGCCTCACCTTCTCTCCTCACCTCTTCTGCCCCTCCTCTGGACAGGCCTCACCTCCTCCTCCCCTCCTCTGGACAGGCCTCTCCTCCTCTGCCCCTCCTCTGGACAGGGCTCACCTCCTCTGCCCCTCCTCTGGACAGGCCTCTCCTCCTCTGCCCCTCCTCTGGACAGGGCTCACCTCCTCTGTATCCTCTGAACAGGCCTCTCGTCCTCTGCACCCCTGGACAGGCCTCTCGTCCTCTGCACCCCTGGACAGGCCTCTCCTCCTCAGCCCCCTGGAAAGGCCTCACCTCCTCTGCATCCCTGGACAGGCCTCTCCTCCTCTGCCCCTCCTCTGGACAGGCCTCTCCTCTTCTGGACAGGTCTCGGTGAAGGATTCTCATTAAGGACAGAGGAGCACAGAGTTCATTCCAGCCCATCCAGCGCCTCTGACTCCGCCCTGAGCCCCGGGGCGCTATGCACAGGCCCCGAAGAGAGACACTGCTCCACTGGACCTGCCCTGAGGCGCCCCCGGGGGCAGGACTGTAGCTCGGACCGAGGCGCTTTAATACCACACACCAGCCACGAGGCGCTACACACGCACGAGGCACGTGTTCATCCCTCAGAATGAGGGAAATGTCCTGATCCATTTCCATTTTTCAGCCCCGGGACCTGGTTCCGGTGATACTGCCCCCCCCCTCCCCCCTCAATGATCCGTCCCCAAAAGTGACCTTTAACCCTGAAGTGTCCTCTCTGGAGGGGCCAGATCTCTGGGGTATTTCTGACTTGTGGTGATGGTCGTGCCTTGTGCAGCTGACACTGTACCCCACTGTACCCCACTCCTGATGTCTGTCCCTCTGGGGGTGTCACACTGTGTGTATCTCTTCATGGGCACAACTTGTGATAATAAATGTTTAATCCGAGGCGCCTTGACTCCCCCCGGCCTCCTTCACGCTTTATAAACATCCTAAAATAAATAGAGAATAAACCCCTCCCTGGGGACTGCTGCTGCCTCTCCCTGGGGGCCCCTGTAGGAGGTTAGGAGGGGGTCCTCTGCTTCTCCTTGTGGGAGGGGCCCCTCTGCTTGTGGGGTTGGGGGGGGGGGCGGGGGAGGGGGGAGAAGTTAGATGGATGGAAAGAGGAAGAGGAGGGGAGGCTGGGACATCTTAAGGATTTTGGGGGTCCTGGTCGAACATTTTGGGGCCCCTGCTCAGACCAGTTGTGAATTCATGGTCCAATCAGACTGCTCCAGACTCTAAAGTGTGTCCAATGACTCGGCAACAGCTCACTGACGCAATCCCTGCCCCTGTACTACAAATATATGAAAACAAAGTGTGTTTAAAAACCATTCAAGGTCATCAGGGCAGGGCTGTGTGGAGAACAGAGCCAGGTCTATCAGGGGCCCCTGAAAGGCTGGGGCCCGGGGCCAGAGCCCACTTTGCCAAGGCTTTAAAACGACTCTGGGAGGAGGGAGAGGGAGAAACAGAGGAAGGAGAGGTTGAGAGAAAGCGATCAGAGAGAGCGGAAAGAAGTGGAGATGGATGGGTGGGTGGATGTGTCGGTGGGTGGATGGATAGTCGGATGGATGGGTGGGTGGATGGATGGATGCATAGACAGGTGGATAGATGGACAGATGGTTGGATGGATGGGTGGGATGGATCTGTGGGTGGATGGATGGACGGATTGATGGATGGCTGGGATGAATGGATGGATGTGTGGGTGGATGGATGGACGGATGTATGGCTAGGTGGGATGGGTGGATGGATGTGTGGGTTGATGGATGGATGGATGTGTGGGTGGATGGATAGATGGATGGATGGATGTGTGGGTGTATGGATGTACAGATGGGTGGATGGCTGGATCTGTGGATGGATGGCTGGACAGATGGGTGGATGGATGGATGGACAGATGGATGGATTGATGGGTGGGTGGACGGATAGGTGGATGTATCCATGGGTGCATGTATGTGTGGATTGATGGATGGATGAACGGATGGGTCGGTGTATGTGTGGGTGGTGGATGGATAGATGGATGGATAGGTAGATGGATGGATGGATTGGTGGATGGGCAGATGGATGTTTTGGGTGGATGGATAGATGAATGGATGGATGTTTAATGGATGGGTGAGTGGATATATGTGTGGGTGGATGGATGTGTGGGTGGGTGGGTGGATAAATGAATGGATGTTGGATAGATGGATAGGTGAGTGGATGGATGGGTGGGTCGATGGATGGTTAGATGGATAGATGGATGGATAGGTAGATGGATGTATGGGTAAATGGATGTGTGGGTGGATGGATAGATGAATGGATTGATGGTGGATGGATGGGTGGATGGATGGATAGGTGGGTGGATGAATAGGTGGGTGGATGGATGTGTCAGTGGATGGATGGGTAGATGGATGGGTGGGTGGATAGATGAATGGATAGTGGATGAATGGATAGGTGGGTGGATGGATGAGTGGGTGGATGGATGGATGGTTAGATAGATTGATGGGTGGGTGGGTGTGTGGGTTGATATATTGGTAAATGGATGGATATATTGATGGATGGGTGGGTTGGTGGATGAGTAGATGGATGGATGGGTAGATGGATGGGTGGATGGATAGATGGATGGATGGGTGGCTGGCTGGATGGATGGATGTGTTGGTGGGTGAATGGATGGGTGGATTGATGGATGGACGGATGTGTGGATAGATGGGCAGATGGATGTTTTGGGTGGATGGATAGACGAATGGATGGATGGGTGGGTGGATGGATGTGTGGGTAGAGGGATGTGTGGGTGGATGGATGGACAGACAGACAGATGGATGGATGTATCTGTGTGTGGATGGATAGATGGATGGATGTGTGGGTGTATGGATTTACAGATGGGTGGATGGCTGGATCTGTGGATGGATGGCTGCACAGATGGGTGGGTGGAAGGGTGGCTGGATGGATAGATGGACTGATGGATGGATTGATGGGTGGGTGGATGGATAGGTGGATGTATCCATGGGTGCATGTATGTGTGGATTGATGGATGGATGAATGGATGGGTGGGTGTATGTGTGGCTGGTGGATGGATAGATGGATGTATAGGTAGATGGAAGGATGGATTGGTGGATGGGCAGATGGATGTTTTGGGTGGATGGATAGATGAATGGATGGATGTTTAATGGATGGGTGAGTGGATAGATGTGTGGGTGGATGGATGTGTGGGTGGGTGGATGGATAAATGAATGGATGTTGGATGGATGGATAGGTGAGCAGATGGATGGTGAGTCGATGGATGGATAGATGGTTGGGTCGGTGAATGGATAGATGGATGGATAGGTAGATGGATGGATAGGTAAATGGATGTATGGGTAGATGGATGTGTGGGTGGATGGATAGATGAATGGATTGATGGTGGATGGATGGGTGGGTGGATGGATAGGTGGGTGGATGAATAGGTGGGTGGATGTATGTGTGAGTGGATGGATGGGTAGATGGATGGGTGGGTGGATAGATTAATGGATGGTGGATGAATGGATAGGTGGGTGGATGGATAAGTGGGTGGATGGATGGTTAGATGTATTGATGGGTGGGTGGGTGTGTGGGTTGATATATTGGTAGATGGATGGATATATTGATGGATGGGTAAAATGGGTGGATTGGTGGATGAGTAGATGGATGGATGGGTAGATGGATGGATGGATAGATGGATGGATGGATGGATTGGTGGGTGGCTGGATGGATGGATGTGTTGGTGGGTGGGTGGATGGATGGGTGGATTGATGGATGGACGGATGTGTGGATGGATGGGCAGATGGATGTTTTGGGTGGATGGATAGATGAATGGATGGATGGGTGGGTGGATGGATGTGTGGGTAGAGGGATGTGTGGTTGGATGGATAGATGAATAGATGATGGATGGGTGGGTGGGTGGAAGGATAGGTGGGAGGTTGAATCGATGGGTGGATGTGTGCGTAGATGGATCGGTAGATGGATGGGTGGATTGGTGATTAGATGATGGATGTATGGATGGGTGGGTGGATGTGTGTGTGGATTTATGGGTAGATGGATGGATGGGTGGATGAGTAGATGGATAGATCAGTGGGATGAATGGGTGGACGGGTAGATGGATGGATGGGTGGATGGATGTATAGATGGGTGGGTTGAAAGAGAGAGAGAGATTGCACATGAAGGTGAAGAGAGGGAAGATGATTTGAACATTTTCGCCGGGGTGGGTTTTAGTTTACAGTCCCGCCTTGGTAGCAAGGACCGCGCGGAGGCACGAGCTGCTGGTACCACAGAGTCCTATATCACTACCACTGGAGAGGGGGTGCCACGTCTTCTTGTCCTAATAATCCCCCTCATTTCTGTTCCCCCTCTCAGCAAAAGTAATGTCCACGTGTCTGGGGAGGGACAACTCTCTGTCAGTGCAGGGTCCTGCTGCCCTGCGCTGTACACTACTACATCCGGTGCTTAATTTGTAAAAGAATGAGAGCCGGGCCCAAAGTTGTGCTCAGAAGCCCACAGCCAGTACTATTGAATGTCGGGTGCTAAATACCAAGGATGCACCATCTTGATTCCACCTCATGGCTCTTTAATCCACCACCAGCCACTCCCGGGTCCTTTATCTCACTCTTGATTCCACCTTATGAACCTTTAATCCACCCCTGACACTCCTGGCTCCTTTATCTCACTCTTGATTCCAACTCATGGCTCTTTAATCCACCCCCAGACACTCTCAGCTCCTTTATCTCACTCTTGATTCCACCTTATGACCCTTTAATCCACCCCTGACACTCCTGGCTCCTTTATCTCACTCTTGATTCCAACTCATGGCTCTTTAATCCACTCCCAGACACTCTCAGCTCCTTTATCTAACTCTTGATTCCACCTCATGGCTCTTTAATCCACCCCTGACAGTCCTGGCTCCTTTATCTCACTCTTGCTTCCACCTTGTGGCTCTTTAATCCACCTCCAGACACTCTTGGCTCCTTTATCTCACTCTTGATTCCACCTCATGGCTCTTTAATCCACCCCCAGCCACCCTCTGCTCCTTTATCTCACTCTTGACTCCACCTCATGGCTCTTTAATCCACCTCCAGACACTCTTGGCTCCTTTATCTCACTCTTGATTCCACCTCATGGCTCTTTAATCCACCTCCAGACACTCTTGGCTCCTTTATCTCACTCTTGATTCCACCTCGTGGCTCTTTAATCCACCCCCAGCCACCCTCGGCTCCTTTATCTCACTCTTGATTCCACCTCGTGGCTCTTTAATCCACCCCCAGCCACCCTCGGCTCCTTTATCTCACTCTTGATTCCACCTCATGACTCTTTAATCCACCCCTGACACTCCTGGCTCCTTTATCTCACTTTAGATTCCACCTCGTGGACCTTTAATCCACCCCAGACACTCTCAGCTCCTTTATCTGACTCTTGATTCCACCTCATGGCTCTTTAATCCACCCCTGACACTCCTGGCTCCTTTAGCTCACTCTTGATTCCACCTTATGACTCTTTAATCCACCTCCAGACACTCCTGGCTCCTTTATCTCACTCTTCATTCCATCTTGTGGCTCTTTAATCCACCCCAGACACTCCTGGCTCCTTTATCTCACTCTTGATTCCACCTCATGGCTCTTTAATCCACCCCCAGCCACCCTCGGCTCCTTTATCTCACTCTTGATTCCACCTCATGACTCTTTAATCCACCCCTGACACTCCTGGCTCCTTTATCTCACTTTAGATTCCACCTCGTGGCTCTTTAATCCACCCCCAGCCACCCTCGGCTCCTTTATCTCACTCTTGATTCCACCTCATGGCTCTTTAATCCACCCCCAGCCACCCTCGGCTCCTTTATCTTACTCTTGATTCCACCTCATGACTCTTTAATCCACCCCTGATACTCCTGGCTCCTTTATCTCACTTTAGATTCCACCTCGTGGCTCTTTAATCCACCCCCAGCCACCCTCGGCTCCTTTATCTCACTGTTGATTCCACCTCATGGCTCTTTAATCCACCCCAGACACTCCTGGCTCCTTTATCTCACTCTTGATTCCACCTCATGGCTCTTTAATCCACCCCTGACACTCCTGGCTCCTTTAGCCCACTCTTGATTCCACCTTATGACTCTTTAATCCACCTCCAGACACTCTTGGCTCCTTTATCTCACTCTTGATTCCACCTCGTGGCTCTTTAATCCACCCCAGACACTCCTGGCTCCTTTATCTCACTCTTGATTCCACCTCATGCCTCTTTAATCCACCCCAGACACTCCTGGCTCCTTTATCTCACTCTTGATTTCACCTTGTGACTCTTTAATCCACCACCAGCCACTCTCTGCTCCTTTATCTCACTCTTGATTCCATTTCATGACTCTTTAATCCACCCCTGACAGTCCTGGCTCCTTTATCTCACTCTTGCTTCCACCTTGTGGCTCTTTAATCCACCCCCAGACACTCCTGGCTCCTTTATCTCACTCTTGATTCCACCTCGTGGCTCTTTAATCCACCACCAGCCACTCCCGGGTCCTTTATTTTACTCTTGATTCCACCTCATGGCTCTTTAATCCACCCCCAGACACTCCTGACTCCTTTATCTCACTCTTGATTCCAACTCGTGGCTCTTTAATCCACCCCAGACACTCCTGGCTCCTTTATCTCACTCTTGATTCCACCTCATGCCTCTTTAATCCACCCCAGACACTCCTGGCTCCTTTATCTCACTCTTGATTTCACCTTGTGACTCTTTAAACCATCCCTGACACTCCTGGCTCCTTTATCTCACTCTTGATTCCATTTCATGACTCTTTAATCCACCCCTGACAGTCCAGGCTCCTTTATCTCACTCTTGCTTCCACCTTGTGGCTCTTTAATCCACCCCCAGACACTCCTGGCTCCTTTATCTCACTCTTGATTCCACCTTGTGGCTCTTTAATCCACCACCAGCCACTCCCGGGTCCTTTATTTTACTCTTGATTCCACCTCATGGCTCTTTAATCCACCCCCAGACACTCCTGACTCCTTTATCTCACTCTTGATTCCAACTCGTGGCTCTTTAATCCACCCCAGACACTCTTGGCTCCTTTATCTCACTCTTGGTTCCACCTCATGGCCCTTTAATCCACCCCTGACACTCCTGGCTCCTTTATCTCACTATTGATTCCACCTCATGACTCTTTAATCCACCACCAGACACTCCTGGCTCCTTTATCTCACTCTTGATTCCACCTTATGACTCTTTAATCCACCCCAGACACTCCTGGCTCCTTTATCTCACTCTTGATTCCACCTCATGACTCTTTAATCCACCCCTGACACTCCTGGCTCCTTTATCTCACTCTTGATTTCACCTTGTGACTCTTTAATCCATCCCTGACACTCCTGGCTCCTTTATCTCACTCTTGATTCCACCTCATGACTCTTTAATCCACCCCAGACACTCCTGGCTCCTTTATCTCACTCTTCATTCCACCTCGTGGCTCTTTAATCCACCCCGACACTCCTAGCTCCTTTATCTCACTCTTGATTCCACCTTATGACCCTTTAATCCACCCCTGACACTCCTGGCTCCTTTATCTCACTCTTGATTCCACCTTATGACTCTTTAATCCACCCCTGACAGTCCTGGCTCCTTTATCTCACTCTTGCTTCCACCTTGTGGCTCTTTAATCCACCCCCAGACACTCCTGGCTCCTTTATCTCACTCTTGATTCCACCTCGTGGCTCTTTAATCCACCCCCAGCCACTCCCGGCTCCTTTATCTCACTCTTGATTCCACCTCGTGGATGTTTAATCCACCCCTGGGCACTCTCGGCTCCTTTATCTCACTCCTGTAGGTCCCTGCTTTCTGCCTTTGTCACTTTTTTCATCTTTCTCTTCCTCCTTCCCCCTCGTGTGTTTTTTACTCCCTAGTTATGGGTCAAAGTCTGATGAGGAAAAATAAATGCTGACCCCCAAAAAGAGAGTGCTGATGGGCCTCACCTGCGACCACCAGCTGAAATTAAGCTCAATCAACAATATACCCCTTGGTTGACAAATGAAAGAATTTAGGGCCATTGGGTGGGGTGGGGGAATGAAGAAAAACAGACAGGAAGTAGAAGAATGAAAGAAAGAAAACACAAAAAAGAGAATGCTGAGGAAGAGAATACACACAAGTCACTCCATGATCGCATCTCCTCGACCCATCACTGTGGACTTCTGATACAGCGAATGTCTGCGTTTTAGCTGTTGCTCAAAAGCTATGGAGGTTTCATGATCCTACGGGGGGGGGGGGGTAATCTGGTCTGGCTCATGGTGGTTTCATGATCCTACGGGTGGTCTTGCTCATGGCGGTCTCATGATCCTATGGGTGGTCTGGGTCTTTCTTCCAAACATCGTGTGTCGGTGTAGATGTGGCCAAAGAATGTGATCTCTTCTTTTTCTAGTTCACACTTGACGGGATTCAGCCAATCCAACGCCTTCCTGCTGCCTCAGTCAGGAAGCCCAGACTCTGGGCCTCATTTATGAGGTTTTGGGTAGGGCAGCACCACAAGGAATCTTGCTGCACAGCTCTATGTCAGAACAAAAGGGCAGGAATGCACCGTATCTCTGTGATACGGCGGGGGCACTGGGTGGCGCCGGACTGTCATGGCCGCGCTTTCATGAGGCTCCCGCCGACCCGGGCAGAATAAACATCATAAGCCACATTCTTTCTACACAACGGGATCCTAATTGTCGCCATCTGGTAGCGGAGGCAGAGCTGATTGCCCGGCCAGACCATGAAGGTTAGGGGCGTCCTGTGGTGGCTGCTAATTGCTCCAGAGTGCTACGGCGGCCTGAGAGGCGGATTCCTGGAGCGCCCTGTAGGAAGTTGGATATCTGACTATGGTTACCCCCAAACTTTTTGCCTAGTGTTTAGCTGGTTTTTGACTTAGTTGGCCTGGGATCCTTCTAATCAGGGCCCCAGGCTAATTGCTCTCTCCCTAAAATGGACTCCATGTACCTTAGGTACATACCACTGCACTTTAGGTGCAGTACCAATTGGAACTGGATCACCCTGTGAGCCCCGGTACTAGTGTACCATAGGTACCCAGGGCATTTGTGTATCTGAGGCCTACCAGGGGCTGCAGCATGTATTGTGCCACCCCTGGACTGGCCTAGCAATTTGACACAACTGGCTGATCACTCAGCTGGGGTAAGTTGGTGTAACCACCTCTTACTTAGGTGTAGTATACCTATACATATACCTAACCTTAAATATAACATATGTGAACCTATAAGTCACTCCTATGGCAGACCTTAACAATCCTGAAGGCAGAGTGCTTGGTTTTATGTGAGATGGTGCTCTAGCATGAGCTGAGCCTGTCTGCAGCTTTCGGAACAATGTCCTTTAGCTGTTTCTAGATATTTCCAAACCATATACTCTTAAGTGCATTATGAACCTGCCGGTTAAATGTGAAGTCTGGTTTGGCTTTATCAAAACATGTCGAGTAAGGTGTCATACGAATTGGAATACTAACCCCTCGCCAATTCTGGCGATGGGGTTAGCATTCCACCCTTCTAGAGGGAGACGACATGTACAGAACCTGAACACCGGTTAAACTTAAACCCAGCCTCAGTGTTCACAAAATGGACGCTGCCACCGCAACACAAGTCTGCCCTCCTGCTGCTGGGAGTCCTTCCAGCTTGGGAGACGTGGACAAAGGGTTTCCTGTCAGGGGAGGTGCTAGCACCACCCCAGACAGGATTGTGTGTATTGGTCAGGCAGGGCTTGAAAGAAACTAGACATGCTTGGGGCACACAAGGTGTCCCTTGCATATGCCAGTTCAAACCACTGCTGGGGCCTCTCAGCCCCAGCCCTGGCGCGAAACTGGACAAAGGATAGGGGGTGTAACTACCCCCCTTCCTGGTCCCACCCATAGGAGGGACCTAGCAGGTAGTCCAGCCCCTAAAATCAGTTTAAAGGTAGGAGCTGTGTCCTAGGACATCAGACATCCTGAAATCAACTTAGAAACAAGAAGAAGATGGATACTTCGACATTCTGCTGCACAGAAGACGAAAGCAAGCACCATCCAGCACCTCGACGTCTGCTTTGCCGCCGCTTCCCGCCAGAGCCCGAGTCCGGAGACCAACAAGACCTGGACCTCCAGACCTCTCACAGCCCGATCCATAGTCCCTGCAAAGAAGGGACCTGTGGAGGCACCGAGTCACGTGGAGCCAGCCATCTTGGAAGACACCCGAAGAGCTGACCAGCACGACAACCGAGGCTCCCTCCGAGTTGTGCTTTGGGACCCGAGAAGCCCCAAACCTGAGCAGCATTTGCACTAAAGGTGAGCCCTCCAACATCTCCACGATCTGCGTGGGGCCCTTCTGCACTTTGCCACTCGCCGCGCCTAACCGGTCACTGGTCCGTTGGCTAGTGGCCATCTTGGCGACGAACTTCAAGAATTTCACCGCTGGTCTGGTTGCTCCAGACTAGCCCCTGCTTCCATCCAAAGGAGCAGCCCCTGTGACCTTGCTGGTCAGAGTAACAAGCTTTCTTCACTTCCTGCGACTCCTGCTTTTGCCAAGTCTTGTTTGCTTCCATCAAGTTGCCGACACCACCAACAACGAGAGCCTGCGTGGGACAGCTCGTGACTCGACTCCTGGACGTCGTCGACCTTCAGGGACCACGTGGCTGCAGAGACAAGCTTCACCTCTTCACCTGTTTGCACCCGACATCGCCTGGTTCCTTCCTGGTTCCTCGCCGGTCACTGGCTAGTGACTTTGAACACTGTCCCCTCTGCTTACAGGTCTTCTACTCTCCAGATCCCCCCTGGGATCCACCGGAACTCGTCTGCCTCGACCGCCTGCAGCATCTTCATCTACAGGCTCCATTGAACAGATAGACGAAACCCAACACACTTTGAACCCTATGCACCCGCTTCCTGTGGGTGAGGTAACACTGGTACTCCAGTACACGATTGTAGCATTACATCTCTAGTGTCTAGTTCTAAAGTCTGAAGTTCGTGCTAGATCCAGAAGTTCCTCTTTTTAGTAACTTTACAACTTTAACGCACCCATTCTAAGTCAATGGGAAGCCGCTAGCATTTACAGCACTGCACATGCGGCCTGTGGACCTCCTGGTCACTAACCACTGTTAGCTCCTTGTAGGCCCAGCGATTCTAGAGGCTCTAGGCCTTTTCCTTTCCAGAGTAGTTGTTCTTATACCACTATTTTAGTATATGGTTTTAGGGGCCACCTGGCCTATCCATATAAAGGGCAACTTTTGTGTATTGTGATACTTGCTTGTTTAACGATTTGTGCTCCTGTGCTCATAAAGAGTTTAGGAGATACTTTGAGAAATAAATACATATATATTTTTAATATATATCTGTTTGGTGTCCTTTCATTGGTATAAAGGGGGATTATATGTGGTAATACAGCTTGCTTAACACGCTAAAATGAGTTTAGCCTAAAGACTGCTTAGCCTACGCTACCACTAGGGCAGCTGGTCCAAAGGTTGACTTACAACCACACCATAAGGGTTGCTTGGCATGGTACAAGGTGGCCACTTTAACTAGTGAACATCATATACCAGGCCAACTTCTCACACGCCCTGCTGGGCGTGAAAACTACGCGAGGTCGCGGCTAAACAGACCAAACCCCGGAGCTGCGCGTGACCGGAGAGCGCTAACGGGGCTCACCTGCGGCTTGCGGCAGGCGCAGAAAGATTCAGACAGGCGCCTACACCCCTGTGTGAAGAGGTGCTGCGTTACCCTGCAACACGACTACGAAGGGACAGGCGCCAGAGTACAGTGTGGAGCGCGGCCTGCGGTGAGGACCAGGCCCGAGAACTATTGCAAGTAGGGGCGGAAGCCCCCGAAAACATCTGAAGGGACGTCCGACTGTATAGCAGGTACTTCTGAAAAATCGGAGGGCAACAGACGGCGCAGTGTGCACCAGCGGGAGGGTGCGCCTACTACCAAGACACAGGACGCTGTCCGCCATTTTCTGCGAGGGTGCGGAAGCGCGCCATTTCTAACGGAGGGTGTAAAGGTCATATATGGCGGTGGCCGCTTTGATTTCCCTACTCCCACATGCCCAGCCATAAGGCCACCCTGAGAGATATCCGCACACGACCCTTTATTTCTGCCGCATCTGAGCTGCGTCCCTGTACCTGTCCCAAACAGCCTGAGGAACATATTTAGGGAGGTGTACGGCTGCTGCGGAGCGGGACTTTTCAAGGTAAAAGAGAGGGAAGATACCCTGACTGTTTCCCGGAGAAGTAGCCCCTAGCCTTGAATATTCTGTCGGACACTGTTATGGGGAGGACGGAACCCCGGCAGGCGAAGGTGACCTTCGACGCACGCAAGGCGCCCAGCTCTAACTCCAAAGAGCGCGAAGAAGATGATCCACCGGAGACTAGAGATGAAGGGTGGAAAGCGCTATTGGTGGGAATGCAGCAGAGCCTTACTTCCATTGACTCTAAAATGGACGCCATGAGTAACAGGCTGGAAGCTGTGGTGGCGAAACTAGATAAACATGAAGGGCGCCTGAAGGAAGTGGAACAAAGGGTGTTGGATTTGGAGGACGGTGCGGGGACCAGACAACAACACGTGCAGCATATGGATAAATTGCTAAATGTCATCGCAGATACAAATGAGGAGTTGGAGGCGTGCTCCCGGAGGAACAACGTACGAATGCTGGGACTGGCGGAATCCACCAATACTGGGAGGCTGGAAGACTTTATGGAGCGCTTGCTGGTGGACCTATTTGGCAAAGACTCCTTCTCAGCGCATATGGTCAATGAACGGGCGCATAAGTCGCTGGCTGCACGTCCCCCTTCCAGGGCCCCACCGCGCCCGGTAATTATGCAGTTCCTGAATTACCGCGATAGGGACACAGTGCTACGCATGGCGTGGGAAAAAGGCGAAGTGAAATATGAGAACACCACCCTGGCCTTTTATCCTGACTTAACCCAAAATTTACCAGAGGCTCCCTGCAAATTAATTTTGATGAAGAAAAAATTGCAAACACAAGGCATCCAGTACGCCATGCTATACCCTGCAAGGTTGCGGATTCAGCATCGCGGGAAACAGCACATTTTTAGCACACCACAACAAGCGGAGGAGTACCTTAAATGACAGACGGTCGACTTTGCGAGAGGAGGCAGAGAGAAGGCGCTTGAGATCTCATTCACCACTGTCGGAGCAAGGATGACGCTTGGGTGCAGCATGGGAAACGGCACCTGACTGCATTGCAGCTAAAGTCTCTGTGGACGCTATGCAGATTGGAGATGTATAACTACAGCTTATAACTTGTGTATATCCCTGGTCGCCCAGACACTCACCCCCGTCCCATCAGACCGACCCCTGTGGTACAGGTGGTTGGCGGATGGGTGAGATAAGGAGGTTGAGTCGGTGTGACGGAGGCCCCTAGCAACAACCCAATTGAGGGCATTCCCCCTTATCTTTCTTTTTTTAATGTTGGCATGGCTTGTACGTTTAAAGTGCGGACACCATAGAGTACAAGTAGCGATTGTTGGGAAGGAAGGGTGTGGGGGTGGGGAGTTTGTTCCTGGCAAGTTGGAGTAGGCGCTGTGGGAGGGATGGGGGGGTGGGCGGGAAAGACCCCACTGGAGGAAGAATGCTGAGTGATGCGAGGCCGAATAAGTACGACCGAGCGAATACGCAGATCGTGTTGAATGATAGCTATGACTGAGGGAAACACTGCTGGCACTGACCTCCAAATTACCTACTGGAACGTTAGGGGACTGAATGACCCCAGAAAGCGTAGGCAGGTGCTTGGCTATCTGGTGCGTCACCATGCTCAGGTGGCTATGATACAGGAGACCCACCTTTCACCGGGAAGCACGCCCCAATTTGCATCACGCTGGGCTTCCCACCACTGCTTTGTGTCCTACTCCAGCTATGCTAGAGGAGTAGCCATCCTGGTCAAGCGCGGAGTCAGGTTCATAGAGGGTGGGAGGGAGGTAGACCCTGATGGCAGGTATTGTATTCTATGGGGCAGACTGCACTCGCACGATGTCGTGTTTGCGAATTACTATGGGCCCAACACAGATGATGCTCACCCTATGCTCATGCTCCGAGGTAAAATACACACGCTTGGACATAGATTCGTCTTCTGGGGGGGTGACTTCAACACCGTAGTGGACCCCAGACTGGACCGCTCTCATGCTTCCGCAGCGCATTACACCAACACCCAACGTGCATTACGCGACAATGTGACATCTGATAACTTATTGGATACATGGCGCCACTTACACCCCACTGGGATGGAAGGGACATAATACTTGGGCCAGGTTAGATTATGTTTTTGTGGTGAAGGGCGCAGCGCACTGGGTCACCAAGGCAACACACCTGGCTAGAACGTTTTCGGACCATTCTCCTGTGTTAGTTGTGATAAAGCCCCCGTTAGACATTCCCCCCTACCTAAATGGGAGACTGAACCCCTTGCACTTGCATGACGCTGTTTTTAGGGTGAAGTTGGAGCAGGAGATTACTGACTTCTTCCCCAGAAACACTGACTCGGTAGCTAGCCTAACAACAGTGTGGGAAGTGACTGTGAGGGGATGGTGCATTTCCAAAGGAGGGGGCATATTAAAAGACCTCCACCGCGACCTGAAAAAACTGGAGACCGGACTAGGGGAGTTGGAACGGACGATACTAAGAGGTGACGAGGTAGGGAAGCTCAAGGCTCAGCTACGTGAGAAAATGACGGAATATATGGACGCTGCTGAGAGGGAGTGTAAGTTCAGAGGGAAACATTAATGCTCGGAAATATGGCAAAGGAGACAGACCAGGAAAATCGCTTGCTAGCGCGGTGAGACCCCCCAGATTTAGCAAGTATATCGTAGTATTGCAGGATGAGCAGGGGACGCCACGCAGTACTCTTACAGACCAGATGACCATAATGACGGGTTATTATAAAAAACACAGCGGCGGAACCCGTTACAACTTGGGGAATATTTAGAAGACGTTGCTCTGGCCTGGCTGGGGGACGCTCAGTGCCAATTTCTGGCCCTTGATCTTGAAGTGGATGAGATGAAGGAAGCAATTATGTCCATGGGGTCCGGAAAGGCCCCCGGGTCTGACGGGATCACCATCGACCTTTACAAGACCTATATCTCCATTCTGGCACCCATCCTGAAGGCAGTGTCTTATGAGGCCCTTGAGGAGGGTAGTCTACCTACCACTATGGGAGAAGCCCAAATTATGTCTCTGCTCAAACCTGGCAAACCCCCGGATGTTTGCGATTCCTACCGGCCCCTATCGTTGCTAAATAGCGACACTAAAATACTGGCAAAGGTACTACTATCCACACGGTTAAATCTCCTTCTCGAACGGCTGTGCTACCTGACCAGGCAGGGTTTGTGCCGAATCGGGCTATGATGCATAACCTCCGGACTCTACTGGCAATAGTGCAGGACATGGACCCCAACAGCGCGGCGGTGGCTGTCTTTTTAGACACCACCAAAGCGTTCGATTGAGTAGAATGGGATTATGTGGTGGGGCCACTGTCACATATGGGAATGCCGGAGACCTTTTTATGCTGGATTAAACTGTTGTACACAACGCCTTTTGCCAGGGTTCTGCTAAATGGCGCTAGATCGGAGGCCACCCATATCTCAAGGGGGACTAGGCAGGGATGCCCCCTTTCCCCGGTTTTATTCGCCATTGCCATTGAGCCGTTAGCAGCCACATTACAGCAACATCACAATCATAGAGGCCTTATATACCCTTCCAGGCAAGTGTTGGTGACCCTCCATGTGGATGACATCACGCTGTACATACATAAACCGCAAGAAAATCTCAACCCGGTCTTGCTGGAGACCACCAAATTCGAGGCCATTGCTGGAGTGCAAATTAATCGGGGTAAGTCTGCCGTATTTCCCCTAACAGAGCACACGACTCCTCATGCACTAGACTACCCACTGCAGTGGGAGACAGAGGACTTTAAGTATTTGGGCATTTATGTGACCAGGTATAAGGAGGCGGTAATGATAATGAACTATGGGCACGCCATGACTAAAGTGACAGATAACATCACTAAATGGCTTAGGCTGCCCCTCTCGATGGCCGGGAGGGTATCTCTAATCAAGATGGGCATACTGCCCAAATTTTTATATCTGTTCATAAACATCCCCTACCATCCGGGTGCCTACTTTTTTAAGACACTGAATACGCAATTGGTGCGCTTAATATGGGGAGGCAAACAGGCGCGGCTGAAACTGGACACCCTTAAATTACCGTAATGTTTTGGAGGGTTTGAAATACCCGACTTTGAGCAGTATAACCATAGCGCACGCGCACTTTGCGGTGTACTGGTTTCATCCCCCTCCATACATGCCCCATTTAGCTGTGAAAGATGGCTACATGGCCCCTATCCCAACGACGGGATATGTGTTTGCGCCGTATAATGAGAGAGGTGCAGACCCGTCCATTGTGGATTGCACGGTCAGGAAGACCTGCAGCATGTATTGTTGTAAGCTAAAAACCTCTCAAAATACATTTTAAAAAAAATCTATGTGATACAGCGCATTCCTGTCCTTTCCCCCAGTGCAGGCTGCCATGCGCCAATACAGGCAGCCTTTCTCCATGGTGCAATGCAAGGGGGCCTGCGTTGCAGGGTTGATTGATTTTGTGCAAGAAGGGAGACCTTCCTGCACAAAGTCAATCATAAGAGCTGCAGCACACATAAAAAAAGAAAAGCACAATGATAATTTTTTTTCCCCTTGTTGCACCTCCCTAACGCCACCCCTGGGGTGGCGTTAGATTCTGACGTATTCCCAGGTTCACAATTTCTCATATATCTGGGAATGCGTCAGGTTCCATGAGTGTTGTCTGGGAACACCCACAGTAACACCCATGGAACGCCCGTTTCATGCAGTGTTCTGCGTGAAAGGGGCACATATTCAGAAGGCCATGAAAAGCTTTATGTGGCCTTATAAATATGCAGTGGCACATTGCGCCACTGGAACATCAAAAAAGTGAAGTTCCGGAGCACAAAAGTGCCAGTCTCTGGGTTCTACGTGCACCAGCATGGGACCTGCCAGCCATCTGGTCAGCTCTCAGCCTGAGTTGGCTTTCTTCTTGCCAACCACGAGCGGCATCTCCTTTTGGATTCTGGTGAAGAACATGTTAGCCCTGTGGGTCCCCCTCAGGTTGACCGATTTGCAACTTTTGAAAACTCCCATTGTCCACAATTGTGTACCCTCCAGTGTACACTGTGGGAAATGTTGGGGGACACATTTCGGTTGAGGTGGAGTTTTCCGCTTCATTACACCTTTCTTCCCATATCCTAAATTCCTCCAGCTCTCAGGAACATTCACCATGTCTGGTCTGAAGCCATTCTTACCGACCATCACTGGTCAGAAGGGTGTGGTACGAGGACCGTCTGCGCCTCTCCTTGTGCCACCCGCCATATCTGCCTCTAAGGTGGGCGCTTCTTTCCCAATTGGAGTGGCAAGAAACGCACCTCACTCTCCTGAGCCTCCACCTTCACATCTGGAGATCGAGAGTTCTGGGACCCGCTCCTCGCCCTGCAGAGGGTCCAGCTTCATGTTTGGTGTTCCAGAGGGACGGGCCCCGTGCTCACCCTGCAGGGCCTCCACCATCATTTCTATCTAGAGTTTGAAAGGGGCATCAGAGCTCCTTCCAGCTGCCAATGGAGGTGGTCGATATAATTTTATCAGCTTGTTGCCCCTCCACCTAGTCAGTCTATTCTGGAAGGTAAAACTCATACATCGTCTGGCGTGTTGATCATACCGTTGACCCTTCGAAGGCTCTCCTTTCAGAAGGTTTCCATAGTGCTCTGTCGCTGGTCCTGCAGAGTTCTGCAGTAGACGAAGGATACATTGCGGCCCTGTCCAGCATGCCTCATGCAATCTCCAATCTTAGTCTGATTTTTCATGGGTCTGGCTCATACCTTTGCACCTATTCCCTTTCTTATGCGTCAATGGACTTGTTTTCACATTTCTGAGCCCCTCCGCAATTATCAGCTATGGTTACTGATCCTGTACACTGTTTCTTGTGGCTATTATTTTGATGATATACAACAAACAACAATGGTTCGCTGTAGACTTATTATGAACTAACACAGTTTACAAACCATAGAATGAAATGGAGTGTCTTTAGTGCCTGGAAGGCACTCGAGGAGTCGAGTCATACGTCTTCACTTTGTCTCGATGCACCCCTCACTTCTTTAGTCACATGAGCAGCTGTTCACATCTTGAGCACTTTAAATCATGATTATTGCTGATCTCATTTGCTAAAGTCTGTAAATAGATTGAATCAAGTGTGATTGCTCTATCGTTGCTTTCCAACTGTATTTTCCAAAGTGTCCAAGTCAAATCAGCAAATGGTAAAACTGTACATATCTGGTGAATGGACCACTTGTGGAGAGCGGCGGCATCCACACTGTCATCGAGTTGGTATTTTTCAGAAATCAGTCTACAGCGAACCATTGTTACTTGTTATCTGCTGTTCCCCCAGGTTCCTGGTCTAGTAGTTTGGGCATAGCTTTGTTCTCTTGATAGTATTACTTCGTTGAGGCGCATCAGTGAGTTACAGGCACTGAACGCGCGGCTGCCCTTCACATGCTTCTTCCTGGAGGAATTATTCCTCAGAACTACATTGCCTCTCCTTCCCAAGGTGGTGACCTCTTTCCATCTGAGGCGATCAGTCACCCTTCCCACCTTCTACCCCCAAAGGAGGCGAGATTACATGTGTTCGAGCCCAAAAATGAACTCTATTTTTATATTGACCCTCGGTGCGGACTGTAGAGGCTGCAAGAAGGGCACCTCTGCCCAGAAGAGGACCTTATCTCATTGCATCATCTTGTGCATCACAAAGGAACTGACTGAGGGATTCTGGGCTCAGTCCCCCAGAGTCCTCTGCATCAGCACTTGTCAGGGGAGTCCCTGTGGATGAGATTTACTGTGCGGTGACATGGGCTTCCCTCCTCCACACCTTCGCAAAGAGTTATTGCATGGATTCAGAGGAGAGGAGGGAGGGCCAGTTCAGACGTTCAATTCTTCAGGGTCTTTAACAGCATTATTTAACACTGTAACGACTCTTGGGGTCTCATTTATGAAAAGTGACGCATCGCTGTGGGAAAACAGCGATGCATCACTTTTCATTGCACCCTCCTTGCGACACCAATGATGCATCATATTTGCAGTATGATGCATCGTTTCTCAAGGAGTTACAGATATGTCAGTATTTCTAGCGTATCTGTAGGTGCAGTAATGACGCATTACTGGAGTGTGTCACAAAAGTGACGCAACTCCAGCAATGGGTCGTTTCACATGGGCAAGTTCCATGTGAAATGTGCCTGCGTCAGTCTTACGCCTGCCATGAGGCAGGCGTATGATATTGACGCATTTTCGTCCTAGAAGTTCTATGACCCTTTCTTGCATGGAAACACCCCCTTGGATACATTATACCTGGCGCAGGTATAATGTGGCGCAGAGGTTTACAAAGTAACACATCTGCCTAGATGCGTCACTTTGTAAATATGGTGCAACAAGGCACATTTTTTAAGCTGCTGGTGCGTCACAAAAAGTGATGCACCGGCAGCACAAAACTGATGCAAGGGCTCGAAAATAAGCCCCCTAGGTGTGGTTCCAGAATCATGGAAGTCTGCCATAACTGTGGTGATTCACAAGAAAGTGTGGAGAGAGATGACCCCTCCAACTATCGGCTAATGTCCCAATTAGGTAACATCGGGAAAATTTGGGGGAAACTCTTACAGTCACGACTCAAGACCTGGACAGAGGAGAACACTATTCTCTCTAACCTTCAGGCCGGGTCCTGAAAAAGCCAAAGCAGAATAGACCAGGCTCTGAGGTTGTACATGATCTGTATGAAGTTCGTGTCCTTGGAAACCCCCCGCTCTTCTTGGTATTCAGAGACCTAAAAACAGCATTCGATTCTGTCACCGCTCAGTCCTTCGGAGTCTTCTGGAGGAACCAGGTTCCAAAGCAACTAAGTGTGGAGAGAGATGACCCCTCCAACTATCGGCTAATGTCCCAATTAGGTAACATCGGGAAAATTTGGGGGAAACTCTTACAGTCACGACTCAAGACCTGGACAGAGGAGAACACTATTCTCTCTAACCTTCAGGCCGGGTCCTGAAAAGGCCAAAGCAGAATAGACCAGGCTCTGAGGTTGTACATGATCTGTATGAAGTTCGTGTCCTTGGAAACTCCCCGCTCTTCTTGGTATTCAGAGACCTAAAAACAGCATTCGATTCTGTCACCGCTCAGTCCTTCGGAGTCTTCTGGAGGAACCAGGTTCCAAAGCAACTATTTGAGTATACAAAAGAATCTGCCCAGCGGCAATCACTCCAGAGTATTCAATTCAATTCAATAGTCTTTATTCGGTTTTCATTATTCGAGAAAAACCATAAAAGTACAAAATTCAACATGGTTCCATTTAAAAACAATTAAAAGAGAAGCAATACATTATATGATTAAAAAATATGACAAACATTGATTAATTAAGATTAGGGCGATGATTTACACAAAATTTTAAAAAGCAGGCAATGGATTTAGCATATAGTTCATTCTCTAGCATCTGAAGTGCTAGAAAAGCTGGTCAACAAGATCGGAGTCCCAATAGTCTCAATAACAGAAGAATCCATTGTCTACGTGGAGCCTCGTAAAATTTAAAGAGCATAAAGACGTGGATTGAAGATTGTGGCGAGTTGTTGTCGCACGGACATGGTGGCAAATTCTTAGACCAGTCGTTCTGCTTAGGGAACGAGACCAACCTGTGAAATATAGTGAATCTGAGTCGGGTAAGCAGAAATTTCTCGAATTGAGTTAAATTGTACTTCAGATATGGCTGGATCGAAAAGGTGATTTGAATGGTCAGCAGATGATGGACTGACCTCTTTCCTATTTCTTGAGCCAATCGAAGATCGCCCAGGTGGAGGAGAGAGATCCTTTTTAGCTCTTTTCTGGGTATTTCAGAGATAGTAGCTGGGTGAGTAAAATATCTCTGCAGGCCTAGGTCATTAAAAAAGGACTTTACGTAAGCTAACCATCTGATCTTTTGGCTATTGTCAAGTAGCATGCATTCCTCTATTAGGGAACAGGTCAGCTCGCACTGTTCGGTGGTCCAGATTCGCCGCCACAGCATTATGGGCTGGATCTTAATAATATCTGCTATGTGGTCCAGTCCTAGTTCTAGGTGGCAGCCATATGTCGTTTTGCTTTGGGGAACTGACAGAAGGTAACTAATAAATGAGTTCTCTACCCTCTGTAATGCTTCGGTATTTGAAAACCCCCATAGCCCTGAACCATAACTTGCGACACTGAGTATGATTCGGTGTAAAAGGAGAATGCACAGAGAAGTTTGAAATAAACATTGGCGTGGGGCAGGGTTGCGTACTTGCCCCAACTTTATTTAGAATTTACATCAATGGAACTGTTTCACTCAGGAATCTTGGTCTCCATGTTCCGATATTGGAGTATATTCCGATCCGGCTGGTTGCAGATGATACAGTAATATTAGCGCATACTGAAAAATCAATGCATCAACTTTTGGAAGGCTTTGATCTATTCTGTAAAGTACAGAAGTTAATAATCAATAAAGAGAAAAATATATGATAAATATTCCTAAATCAAAGTTATTGTTGACATTCAGGATTAATGGTAAACCAACTAAGTGCCTTAAAACGTGGCTACCTCGGCATACGAATGAATGACCATTGTTGATAAGCTCATTTGGCGAAGGCGGAAACAAACTTGATGGCACAATCCTACATTTTGCTCACTCAAACAACAAGAGACCAATAAAACTAGCACTGACGCATTCAAGACAAATGCACGTGTGGCCTGCTCTTATGGTGCTGAACTGTGGGATTTTACAAAAGTTCACACTGTTCAAAAACTGGGAAACATCTTCTTGTGACATGTACTAAACCTGGGTCCTCGAACCCCAATGACAGTATTAAGAGCTGAGCTGGGGTTCACCGGAGGATCTCATCCCGTAAGACACCGGGTGCGAGTGTGGTGGACTCCAGCTCTTGCCTCATATAGAATGGTCCCGCAGGAACTGCAACGATGCAGAATTACAATAGTTTACCCCAGTTCAAGCACGTTAGGAACATTATAAAATACACTAGTTGAGTAGAGCAATAGAATAATCTGGAACTGATGAGTAAGGCAACACTAGAACTGGTTAAAAAGAAATATAAGGCATTCTTGTGGAGCAAGCAAGAAGCCCGGAAAGGCATCCTCTTGACTAATTACCTGAAAGTAACATGTGAACCGCGATTGGAGCAGTTCTTGGACTTGCTGTTCCCTACTGAGGAAATGGTTTTATATCTCATACTCAGATTAGGGACTCTTCCGGTGGTGGCCTTTACTAAATCATGGGTAAAGCCCCTGGAGGCGGATCTGACACGTGTCCCCGTACATAAGGGGTCCCGGAGTCATTTATGTGTGTTATGCTGCTGTGTGATATGTCGCTTAAAATCCAAAGGCACTACTACTAAGTCCTCTTTTTTTAAAACATAATTTGAGATGCTGCAGTGCGGTACTTCTCTTATGTTATAGAACTTATCGTAAGGCAGTTGCTTCGTATATGCAGACCTGCTACAGACAGCAGCGAAGGAAGTGGGTACAAACCATAAACCAACTGTAGTGATGGTTTTGCCATTTTCCGTTTGTCTCTGGGGGCTGTGGTCGTCCTTTGATATATCTGCCCTCATAAAATGGAGCGTGGCTCGACTCTGGCATTAAAGGCACTAGGGCACAATGGACGACCTGGAGAACCTTATGGACTGGACAGAGCATCCAGAGGTATTGTTACACATTTCTACTTGAACCTGCACTTTATAAGATGCTCGCTTAGGTGTTGGCCGTCTATTGGCGCATATCTGAGGGTTAATTTCCATCGGGCTGTCAGCAAAACTGTAATTATTTGGTGAACTCGTTTTTTTAACATACTAGGTAACATCTGCGCAGAAGGCTTGTGCTCTTTTATTTATGTTTTTTATAAGACAGCTGTCAGGCTTGCTAGGGGTTTACTTGCTCTGAGTAGGCAACAAGCAGACGGAGGTGCTGGTATCTGCACCTAGGTACGTGCTTGTTAGCTGGTACGCTTTGTAAGATCTAATGACCGCTCTATCTAATTGATTGGTTTTAATAGTGATGTACGTCATCCGTTTGCACTTGCACTTTACATCAGATCATGGATTATGCGCAAAGTGTAGTATTTATATGAACTGTGCTTAAGTCATTTTAAATGAACAAGAATTGTGATTGTTTTATTATGTGCTGTAAATATCAATGTTTTAGGCGTTATGGCATAAACCGCTGACAATAAACCTTTGCCATCAAGTATCACACCTGCAGGAATGCTCAGTGGGTTGTGCGCTGCTAGATTTAACATGGACGTCTGTGGGAGTGTGTCTCCCCAGAAAGCAGAATAGATCACACAGTGGGAGTCAAGAAAGGTTTATTTAGGTATCACAGCTACAGAGGCCCCATCCATCATCAAGCTAAGACCAATGGACAAATGTCTCTATTCCAGCCCATGGCCTAGCACCCATCCCCACATTCCAGAGTATCATGACACAGGACGACACACCTTCTCCCCCTTACACATTCTGCACTTAAAGAAAATAAAAGGAAACTTAATTATGAATGCAAAGGATGCTAAAAACATAATAGAGAATGCAGTTACGATCTTTGAAGAGCTCAACAAAGTGATTTCATGGGCAAGGAGAAATCTCGGGTGCATGGAAAATGGGAAAGAGCTCACTTTAAGAAACACAATTGTGCAAACGTCGGGGAATACATTTCAAGTGAAGTGGCACCTATCTGAAGTGGGAGTGGTGGGAGGAGTAGCACCTTGGCCTGAATAGAGCTGTGTCTGCCTTCCACAATGCTGGCTCCACCTCCTGTGGTGTGTCTGAAGACCCTGGCTCATACTGACAAAGGAAGAAGTTTTGCACTGGCAGGATGCACACAGAACTGGTTTGGACCAGGTACAGACACTCTCTGGCTTCAGGGACAAGGCATTTGTTTGTATAAAAAGGGGAACCCAGACCTCAGAACTTTAGATCACTTCTGGAAATCAAGATGGACCTTTTGCCAAGGAGAAGAACCAGAGAATCAGCAGGAGTTTTTGACTACCCCTATGCCAGTGTGTTGTTTGCTGGGGATGGCCTGCAGTGGTTTCTTTATTGCCAAGGAAAGGAGAAAAGACTTTTATTGAAACTTTCATCATCTTGCAGAAAATCTCGAAGGGCTTGTCATTTGAGCTTGCCTCCTGTCTGAAGTCTCAGGGATACAAAGGCTGCACCCTTTCTGCTTGCCTGCATCTGGAACTTGCTTTTCTGGCTGCTACAGAAGGAAATTGCAACACCGACCCCGGCGAGAAACGCCATAATCTGCATCGAAGCTCTAAGCGCTGCTCCGACTTACAAGGTAGACCCGACACCGGCTGCCGTGCCACATCGACGCCAGCGAGCGACATTGTATCCTGCCACAAGCCCTGAGCGGTGCTCCGACTTTGTGACGTAGGCCTGATGCCAGCTGCTGTGTCGCATCGACTCCAAAGCTGACATCATCGTGGAGCCGATCCTCGACATGGGTGGTCAACTCAGGACTACGGGGTTCACGGTTCGATCCCCGGTTAGCCCAGCACCATGGGACTCTGGGCAATAGCTCGCTTAATCGTCCCGAGGGCCCCCAGCGCCGGGACACGACCTCGGAGGTAGCTGTGCTCTTTACAAGTAGTGGTAGTTCATTTCATTTAATTTCGTGCCAAGCTACCACAGAGTTGAGCAGGGGTTATTTTAGGAGTGTAGCCTCCTTACTCTGACTAGAAGCAAGGGTCCCTATTTGGACAAAGGTGCAAGCCATAGCCAATTAGAGACCCCCAGTTCTAAAACCCACCTTTTCATCCACTAAGGTTCTTTTGGTCATTACCCACAATGAAGTGACCTCCATGATGGAGACCCTTCCTTTAAATAAAGGAAAAGGGAGTTTCACCAGTGGATGAACAAGAAGTGAACCTATACTCGCTAACCTTCTTCCTCATTGCCAAATCCCAACTTTCACCGCAGGTAACAGCTTGAGGCAGAGTCTCTTTAAGAACCTTGACAAACCTTTCCACCACACCATTGCTTTGTGGATGGCACAGGGATGCCTACTTATGCTTGATCCCCCTGGAACTCCGAAACTGTTCCATGACTAAGCTTGTGAAGTGAACACTATTGTCTGACAAGAGTGTTAACTAGAAACCCTCACGTTCAAATGACTCTTCTAGAAAGTTAATCACTTCACCAGACTCAACGGAAAGATCCACCTTGATATCAGGCAATGGGAAAACATATCAATACATACGTTCAAATAGCGTTCCACTGTCTTCAACTTCACAGGTCCCAAAATATCTATAGAAATGTCCACCACGAACCAGTAGCCTGTCCCTAATAACCGTGAGTTGCGTCCTGCACTTCAATATCGTGTCACAACACACACATTCATGCACCAACCTCTCTACATGTACATCCATGGCAGCCCACCAATATGCTTCCCTCATCCTTTCCTTTGTCATGGCAATGCCAATGTGCGAGGTGTGAGCACTGTTTACTAGCTTATCCCTTACTTCAAGGGGTGCAACCAACTTACTACCATGCATGAGGAGACCATCCTCCACCGCCAGATCTTCCCTCATTCGCCAAAATCCTTTGAGGACCTCTTCACAGTCCTTCTCACACCAACCCCCTGTGACCATGGTTAGGACTTTCCGCAAGTCTAAATCAATCATGTGATGTTCTCTCCACTCTCTCTCGGAAATCAACCCTACACTAATCACACACACTCATTTCTTCCTCCAGTTCTTCACCTCCAAACCACTCAACATTATCTGTCATTTCACACTCCACACCCCGAGTCTTGACAGACAGTCTGCCAGAACTTTAGAGCCACAACCCACTTCCGTATCCCATGGGAGACAAAGTCAATGCCTTTCTTGGAGAAGACCTCCTTAAGACGTTTGTGGTCAGTAAGAATTCTGAACCTTTTCCCCAAAAAAACCTTTCTCAGCTTGCGCACCACCCAGAAAACACCCAGAACTTCTTTCTCCACAACAGAACAGTTGCATTCAGCACCCCTCAAGGGACTAGAGACTAAAAACATGGTTTTATCCTCCTTATCAACCTTCTGCAAAAGAACTGCTCCTAACCCCTAGTCCTGAGATAAGATACCTTTGTGGGATCAAAACTTCCTAGACAAGGTGCTTCATTCAGATGTTTCCTAATGCACCCAAACTCTTCCTCAGAGCCCTTAGACCAAACAAATGGGCTTCCCATCTGGAGGAGAGACTTCAAACAAGAGGTTTTCCCTGCAAAGTTCAGAACGAACTTGTGATAAAATTCAGCTGTGCCCAGAAACTTTACAAACTCTTCTTTGTTTAAAGGGGTGCGCAAATTACAAAGGGTGTTTACCAATGAGTCTTTGGATTTGATGCCTACAGCGGACACAAAATGCCCTAGGTACTCTATTTCTTTGACAAATATTTGCACTGGTCAGCCCTAAAGGTGAGGTAAGCATCGCTTAACTTCTTCAATACTGACCTCAGCCTTCCATTATGCTCCTCAAAATCCACACCAAAGATGAGCACATCATGACACCCTGAAGGCCTCCAAGAATGTCCTCCATCGATCTCTGAAAAACTGAGGCACCATAAAACAGGCCAAAAGGCATTCTTAGAAATCTAAAAGTACCAAAGGGTGTTACAAAGGAGATAAGGTCCTGGGAAGAGGAGTGAATGTTCTGAATGTTCTGAAGAGGAGTGAAGGCTGGCCTGGTGCTAGGCGGGGGTCAAGTCCAAGGAAGAAAAATGCCTAGCTCCCTCAAGAGAACACAGCGTTTTAGTTATGTTAGGTAAAGGGTAATGATCAACAATAACTGCTTTGTTGAGCTCCATCGAGCTGACACAGAGCCTGGCCTCCCCATTGGCTTTGCGGGTTATAACAACAGGAGAGACCCACTCCGTTTTTTCAACTTCTTGAATGATGCACTTGCCTAAGAGGTGCATTCCTGACCTTAACTGATTTTGGAACAGCGTTAGATTTGACCTTTATCCAATGTACATAGTTTTTTAGACAAACCCAGTTCACCAGCAAAGGCGTCGGGGAATTCCTTGATCCAGTCTCGATTAGCATTACTAAAAACCCCAACTGGTGGTAATTACTTTAGGCAGACAGATCTCATTGGGATAAAGGCAGATATGTAGATTACGTGATGGAACCAACTTATGAGCGGGTCACCTTTCATCAAGACATAGATTTTACCAGGGATGACTTTCCCTTTGAAGTCAATCGTGCCCCAGAAATAACCCAGCAACTCAATAGTCACCCCACCTTGACCTTTTGGTCTAATGTCTGGCTTCAGCAGGGTGACTTTGCCCAGCAGATTACGCTCATAAAATTCTTTGGGATTAGAGTTATCTTGGCCCCATAGTCGAAGAGCATGCTCACTAGAGCATTGATCAAAACTAGCTCCTGAGAGCCATCACTAGCATTCCCTGTGACTGGGAGAGTATTGATTCCTTCTAAATCGTCTTCATAAAGATCAACTTCTCTGACTTTTTTATACTGGTTGCCCCATCTGCGGTTCTTTGAGACGCGACCTTTTCTCTCACAAGTTTTGCACATGGCCTTACAGCCTGGGCAGTCTTTAACCTGTTTACTGCGGCACAAATTTAACCGTGGTGCGGGCATATTAATGATTGGGAGCTGTTCGAACGGCCCCCGGCCATCCTCCGCACATGCTCACTGTGACGTCGGATGGCCGGGGGACGTCCGACGCACCGAATGAGTTAAAGTTGGCCATATGGCCAGAGTTGCCACACTTGAAGCACTTCCCTTGAAAATTCTTTGTGTTATAGGGCTTTGAAGTGGTGCTCGATTTGGGTTTAACAAATCTATCCACCAGCACTTTGACATTAATGTTGCCACCTGAATTGTCTTTGCGTATATCAACACACGCTTTTGAATGCTCATGACTTTTGGCTATGGTCAGCACTTCTTGAAGCCATGGAGTGTCTTTTTGGCACAGGGCGTGTCTCGTTTTGTCGAGGGCGCATCCCAACATGAACTGATCTCTTAAGCGCTCCTCTAAAGCTGCACCAACATTGCACATTGAAGCCAATTTGAGCAAGGTAGTTATGTACTGTTCCACCAACTCATCCTGCCTTTGCATTCTTCTCCCGAATTGATAACGTTCAAGGACAGTACTCACTTTGGGGAGGTAGTGCAAGTCCAACTTTTTGAAGCAGGTCTCGTATTCATTAAGAATGGCAGAGTCACTATCAGAGAGTTCAGGAAGGTGTTCAAAGAATTCTTGTCCCTCAGAGCCCAAACAATGCATTAAACATGAGGCTTTCCTCTCTGCACTTAAGGAAGTGACACAGACACGAGCATAATGTGTGTAAACCTTCTTCCACTTCAGCCACGAGAGAGGAGGAACTCCTGGAGATGTCAAAAAGAAGGGAGGAGCAGTGAAATGTTTCATTATGTATGTACTATGGGCCTCATTTATGAGAAGTGACACATCGCTGGTGAAAGCAGTGATGCGTCACTCTTCAGTGCGCCCTCCTTGTGACATGATTGATGTGTCATATTTACTGTATGACGCATCAAGTCGCAAGGAGTTACAGATACGTGAGTATTTCTGACGTATCTGTATGGAGCAAAAGTGACGCATTGCTGGAGTGTGTCACAAAAGTAACGCAACTCCAGCAATGTTCCTTTCACATGGGGAAAGCCGCATGTGAAAGGGCCTGCGTCACCCTTACGTCTGCCTCGAGGCAGGCGTAAGGTTTTGACGCATTGGCGTCCTAGAAGTTGCGCACCAAAATCTCTAGGATTTTGCTGCGCCACTCCTACGACCCTTTCTTGCAGGGGTACGCCCACCATGCATATATTACATCTGGCGCAAGTATAATGTAGCGCAGGAGTTTATGACGTGATGCATCTACCTAGATGCGTCACTTCGTAAATATGCTGCAATATTGCACATCTTTAACGCCACTGGTGCGTCACAAAAAGTGACGCACCGGTGGCGTAAAAGTGGCACAGGGGCTCATAAAAGAGCCCCTCTGTTTAGACCTAGTTACTACTTAAGGGTGATCTTCAGTGATCTGCTTACAGTACGCAATATTCACAAATCTTATAAGCTGTGCATATCAGCGAAACTGCGTGAAACTTCAGCAGTTAAAATTTAGGCCAATGCGCACGGTCCCAGAAACTTTATTTGCTGTGGGCATCAGCGGAACCATCAGCCCATCTTAAGAGTGAAAAAGTGGACTGTTGAAAAGCTGATGAATTACTCAATCCCTTCCAGTGGTGAATCCAGAAAAGTGTGTAACTCAGCAACATGGGCTTTTACTTGTCCGCTTATGTCTGTATTAAATAGATGGATGCCAAAATCACTGCTGTAGCCGTTTCCCTGTCGCCTTTAACCTTACAGGCTGTATCCAGTCTGTCTATCTATCTATCTGTCTATCTACGCACACATGCAGATGTTTGTGTGTATGTGCACTCTTACCTGTTTGAATTCTTTTATTGAACAACATGTAGTAGTCCAGTCACTATGAAATATGCGTTTCATCATATTAATAACAGTCCCCAAACCACTCCGCACAGGTTTACAATTGTCAGGGCCACTAGGTGATCAGATTATGCAGCAGAGCTGTCTAAATTATGCATCATGAAAAGAGAAATATGCAGCATTACGCAGCATATATTTTTGCAGTGGTATTTTGATCAACTTGAACTAAAACCAATCTGTGCAGCAAATGTGGAAACGCCACATTTATGTGGCAATCTCTACAGCCACAGAATAACATACTTTAGCTTTCTGATTTCCATTGTTAGATGCTTGTTCAAGAGAATATCTTCAGCAATGACTCTCTTTTATAGACAGAACATTTTTTTAATAAAAATAAAGGTTGACTTTTCCTAAAAATCATAAATTAATTACAACATTCGATATTCTTCTCTTGTTTTTACTGCATACTATCAAACCGTTTGGTCCATTATTTCAGTATTTTAAACTAACATTTTCCTCTTTGAAAATACACCTTTTTCATGCCCATTACCTTACAATAAATATGTAATCTAAAAATAAAATTAAATGATGGATACCACTGTAATATGTTCCTATATTGTCATGGTGGGGTTTCAGCAGTTCTGGTTCTGCCATGCACAGCAGGGTTTGTATGCGTACCCTTGCATGCATTCAGGCCAGTGAGCTATGGGTCCATTTACGCTTACTTCTGGGCCCCCGCAAGGTATTGCTCTACCACTGCCGATCTGCCAGAACTGTACTGCTTCTTATCCCCCTGTTACTACCGCCCCCCAATTCCCTCTATTGGGGACTTGTTTCTTCTATGTTTTACTATGCAACTGTAACTATTGTAACCTTGTTTTTCCCCGACCGTCGAGACCTGAGCAACGTGGCTGATGCCCGGTGGAGCTGCCAGACAGCTATAGAGGAGATCTGCCCTGGCTCACCACCTCGGCTGTCACCTACCCAGCCGGACATTGGGCATTGTTCTCCCGGTCTCGTCGATGAAGTCCGTAACTAATGTAACCTCATTTTTCCCTGAGACCTGAGCAACATAGCTGATGCCCGGTGCAGCTGCTAGACAGCTATAGAGGAGATCTGCCCTGGCTCACCACCTCGGCTGTCACCTACCCAGCCGGATATTGGGCACTGTTCGCCCCTTCTCCCCGCCCTGTCTCCTTCCTCCCCCTCCCTTCGACGAATTACTGTAACATTGTTATTTTGCCTATGTTTTACTATACTCTGGTAACGGATGTAATTTGTAACTTGTAATGCTACGATTTCTCACAGGGCCCACTCTCATGGACTATTCACCAGAATGTAACGTGGCCAAGTAATAACCTTTGGAATAAGTAGTTCTGATTTCATCAGAGTCAAACTGTTTAGAAGTAGGCAAATCCTACTCTTTCTGTGCCTCTGTCTACTGATCTGACAATGTATTCACCTCGAAGGAGGCAGGACTGAAGAAATAAACAGCAAAGGCACGTTCCCAGCACAAACCACCAGCATGGATATCATTCACTCATTCAGAGCTGCTTAACTGCAGGTCTTCGCACTCCATATCAGCATCTCTAAAGGCAAACACTGTCGAAGCAAAAGGAGCCCGTATGACCCTCTAGAGCCTAGGCCGCTCAGTAGAAAACGACGATGAGGGACAGGACAGGACAGGACAGGACTCTAATAGGATAAACTCATCCAACTCAAATATGAGGTAAACATAATCAATCAAGGAATCGTACTCATGGAAAGAAGGGTCTCCCAAGATCTTGCTTTTGCCAAAAGGTGTCCCTGGGTCATATTGGTTCTGCACGTACTCCTTATGCATTATCCCTGTGCAGACCTGTGTTGATGCTCCAAATGTTACCAGTATTCAAGCTGGTTCTCGAGACTCATTATCCCTTGACCTTCAGGCTCATAACAGGGACCAGTGTAGAGTCTACCGCGGTAGACTCTCAGGTAGGGACTCCAAACAACCAAAAGAGGGGGAAGCAGGAGGGGGCCATTCCTAAACGTAAGTGTCCCAACATTACCATCCCTGGAGCTAGGAAAGTAAGTGTAGCAATAGCAGGGAACATCAGTACCAATCCTAGTGAGAGGGTCAGTACAGAAGAGTTGAGGGAATCTAGCAGGGAATCTGACGGGCAGAAAACGGAGGCGGAAGTAGCTCAACCAGAGATTGTACGATTAACCTTGAGCATCCTTGACGATACCATTTTGGACAACACCCTGGCCGATATCCTTGAAGACAGCTCCATAGCGGACAGGTCTGGAGCTGACAGTTTAGGAGCTACAGATGGGGAGGACAAGCCCATAGGCTTTCTTATAACAAAAATTATCAAAACATTGCTCGCTCCATTAGAAACAAGGCTTTATGCTATAGAAAAAAAGCTTCAGGATATACACAAGGATATAAGATCTCAGGATATTCTTCAGACCAATAGGGTAACCCATGCAATCGCTCCTGTCCTGTGCAGAAGCGGTCGCTCCTTTCACCCCCTGATCTCCTGGGTATCGTAGCGCTACACCGCTGACTGCGGTTTGTGCTTTTAAAAGTATGCATAGCGCTGTAGTCACTCGCTTTGCATTGCTCAATTTACATTTTGTTTGTGCTTTGGAAATTTTCATAGCGCTCTGTTGCTCACATTGGAGTCAGTGCCTGATTGTGTCGGTGCCACTGCCCATTGCGACGTTGCACGTTGTGCCCAAGTCTCACCCTGTTTGGCTTTGTTGTTGTTGCTGACATTTTGTTGTTGTGCCATCCCAGCCAGGCTCTCCACCCGCTCCCGCCTCCCAGCTGCTCCTCCCTCGCTCAGCCCCCCACTATCCACTTATGTCAGAACAGTTCACGCGCTGCGGACACGCCCCATGCGCGACGAAGGTGCGCCAAAGGTAAGCCCGTCTACGCCCGTCCGCGCCTGCACCGCGCCCAGCGCCAGACCCCCTGGTCCTTGCAAAATCCACCCCACCCGCATAACATACGACGCCGCAACCCTCTCAGCACTTAACCCCGGCCGACTCTCAGACTGATACCAAGCCGCCCCAGGACACACCCACGGACCCTTCACCTGCCACTCCTGCAAGTTCGACTGCATCAAGACCCATACCAAATCCACAAACTCCAAACAGAGCTCCGACACTACCCACCTGAAGTGCATCCTGCTCAACACCCGCTCGGTCCACAGACACGCCATTGACCTTTGAAACCTACTCAACACCACATCGCCGGACGTCGCCTTTCTAACAGAAACGTGGATGAATGCCTCATCAGCACCCAACATCGCCATAGCCATCCCGGACGGCTACAAGATCATCCGAAAGGACCGCATCATCCAGACAGGAAGAGGCATCACCATCGTCCATAAGAACACCATCCGCATCACGACCAGTTCCGACGATAAACTCGCTGCCGCCGAACACCTTCACTTCCAGATCCACACCGACCCCAAGACCACACTCAAAGGCACCCTCATCTACAGACCACCAGGACCCCGCACACAATTCAGCGAAGACATCACTGACTTCATCAGCCCACACGCCCTCCCCTCCGAGGACTACATTCTTCTGGGAGACCTCAACTTCCACCTGGAAAAGAACAACAACAGCAACACCACCACCCTTCTTGACAACCTCGCCAATCTCGGACTCAAACAACTTGTTAACACCCCCACCCATTATGCCGGACACAAGCTCGACCCAATCTTCACCTCCAGCAAGCACATCTCCTTCAATCACACCACAGCTCTCCATTGGACAGACCACAGCTGCGTCCACTTCAACTACAAAAAGACTACGACCCACAACCACCCTCAACCAATTCCCAGCAGAAACTGAAACAAAATTACCACCAACCAACTCTTCACATCGCTTCTCCAAAACCCTCCAGCAAAATCATCGGACCCAAAACTTGCAGCCATTAAGCTCACACAATGGATCACCCACAGCGCTGACGATTTAGCACCCTTGAAAAAACATCAAATCAAGCAGGGTATCAAAAAAGCCCCCTGGTTCAACGATGAGCTTAAGAAATCCAAGAAGATCTGTCGCACCCTCGAGAAAGCCTGGCGAAAAAACCCTACCACTGACAACCTGGCCACCTTCAAGAACGCCACCCGCAAACACCACCAACTGATCCGATCCACCAAGAAATCAGCATTCAAGGATCGACTCGACAACAACGCCCACAACAACAAGGAACTATTCAACATCGTCAAAGTATTTACCAACCCCACCGCCGGCACCAACGACATCACTCCCTCCCAAGACCTCTGCAACTCCCCAGCCACATTCTTCCACAACAAAATCGCTGACATACATAACAGCTTTGAAAACCAGTCCAGAGACCAGTCCACCTCACCCACCTCAAAACTAAAACCCCCCTCCAACAACCTTTGCGCCTGGAACCGAATCACCACTGAAGACACCATCCGCCTGATGAACTCCATCCACTTAGGATCGCCAACTGACCCATGTCCCCACCACATTTTCAACAAAGCAGACTCCATTATCGCACCCCATCTCCGAGACGTCATCAACTGCTGCATAAAACTCCGCTACCTTCCCGGAAAGCTGGAAACATGCCGAACTCAGCACCCTTCTGAAAAAACCGACAGCTGACCCCACTGAACTTAAGAACTACCGCCCCATCTCGCTCCTCCCATTCCCTGCCAAAGTCATTGAGAAAGCCGTCAACAATCAGCTCGCCGCCTTCCTCGAATCCAACAAATCCCTCGACCCTTCACAGTCCGGTTGCCGAGCCAAACACAGCACCGAGACCGCCCTCATCGCAGCAACAGACGATATTCGAACTCTACTGGACAACGGAGAAACAGTTGCCCTCATCCTACTTGACCTCTCTGCAGCCTTCGACACAGTCTGTCATAACACCCTTATACAACGCCTCAGCAACGTCGGAATATAAGGAAAAGCATTGGACTGGATCATCTCGTTCCTCGCCGGAAAAACCCAGAGAGTCCGCCTCCCCCTTTTAGATCAGAGGCCACCGAAGTCATCTGCGGCGTACCACAAGGATCATCACTCAGTCCCACCCTCTTCAACGTATACATGAGTCCCCTCGCATCCATCGCGCGCCAACACAACCTTAACATCATTTCCTACGCAGACGACACCCAGCTGATCCTCTCCCTCACCAAAGACCCAAACACCGCCAAAACCAACCTACACGAAGGGATGAAAGAAGTAGCCGATTGGAGGAAGAACAGCCGTTTAAAACTGAACTCGGACAAAACGGAAGTCCTCATCTTAGGATCATCCCCCTCCGCCTGCAACGACTCATGGTGGCCACCGGCCTTGGGAAACGCACCCATACCAACGGACCACGCACGTAACCTGGGCTTCATCCTGGACTCCTCCCTCTTGATGACCAGACAAGTCAACGCCGTCTCATCATCATGCTTCAACATCCTACATATGCTTAATAAAATCTTCTGTTGGATACCTACCGAAACAAGAAAGACGGTCACCCACGCACTTGTCACAAGCCGACTGGACTACGGAAACACCCTTTACGCGGAACCACAGCCAAACTACAGAAAAAACTCCAACGCATCCAGACTCATACTAGACATCCCCCGCCAAGCTCACATTTCCGGTCACCTGAAAGACCTCCACTGGCTCCCCGTTAACAAGAGAATAACGATCCGTCTCCTCACCCACGCACACAAAGCCCTCTACAACCTAGGACCCGAATGCCTCAACACGCGCCTGTCCTTTTACACCCCCACCTGCCAACTACGATCGTCCAATCAAGCCCTCGCCGCAATTCCACGCATCCATAGATCGACCATGGGGGGAAGATCCTTCTCCTACTTAGCGGCCAAAACCTGGAATTCTCTCCCCACCTACCTCCGCATTACACAGAACCACCTCTCCTTCAGAAAACAACTAAAAACTTGGATATTCGAAAAGTAAAGGACCCCCTCCCTCAAGCGCCTTGAGACCCTCTGGGTGAGTAGCGGGCTATACAAATGCCAAACTTGAACTTGAACTTGAACTACAGCCAGTGAGTAAATGCTCAGCAGTGGTGAAAAATAAGACACCTAAGACCCCGCTGCTGAACCCCCCTAATCCGGAGAGTAATAAAGTGAGTGTCGAACCGCCTGTTTTAAATAAGCCCACCGACCAAACCAAACTAAAAGGACCTGCCACCTTTACTCCAAAGCCTGACTCAGCCCCTCCTGAAAAGATTGAGACACGGCGAAACATTCACTTACCACCAGATGCTTGTCCCTATGTGATTGTTTTGACTGGGGTCACGGAACTAGCCCCTTCAAATTTAGAAACATTCCAGGCGCTTAAAAATAAGGTATGCCACTCGCTAGCTAATAACCACCCTCTACCCCCAAATATCCGTAGCAACATCTTAATGGTTGAGAGAACATCTTGGGTGGGATATAACAGGAAGAAAACGCAGGGGGGACTGCATAGTAGTGACTTTTGAAGATTCCCGAATTGTGGAGAATATTTGTCGGGGGATACCCCGAAATGATGGCACCTCAATTACGGCCAGGACATTGTCCTATTTTTATATGCCCACAGTGCAACTGGACAATAGATAGAGTTGGTTAAGGGAACCCAGTTATCTTAGAGGAGGGAGGAGGCATGAGGTGCCTAGGGACACGAACTCCTATAGTTGGGGTGGGGGTGGGGAGGAGGGTTGGAACTTAGTACAGAGAAGAGGAGGTAGACACAACCATGGTAATGGACACTGGGTTGATAGTTTTAGGGGCGATTGTAGGTTTATTGGCCACTCAAATAACCGCCCCCAAGCCCTCTATCCACCAGATAACCTTTTTAATATCCCAATGGCAAACCAGTTTGATTGTCTGTCCGTTTTGGGTTGGGCGGATTGACAAATGGAGAGCACAGTGTTAGGAAATACTAAAGAAAATAGTATCATACCCTCTTCACCTGTAAAAGTCGTCCCGGAGATTAGGAATTCTACTGTGAATACTAGGTTACCTGCTTCAGTTGCTCAGGAGCATGGTGAGGGCAGGGAATCAGTAATTAGTATTAATACTCAACTGGCTGGTAGGGATAAAACATTAAGCAATAGAGATATAACGGTGGTAACCTGGAACATCGCTGGGTTAAGGAATAAAGTCGATGATCCTAACTGGAGGGATTTCATATAGATGCAGACATTATTGGGCTACAGGAGACGTGGGACACAAAGAATATACTCACTTTGGATGGCTATACCACCTACTTTCATCCAACAGTTGCTACTACCCGAGGAAGAGCAAGGGGAGGGTTGGTTACCCTGGTGGCAGCTACCATCCTTGGAACACACACGGCGATTGCTACAGGTTCTCCTTACTGTTTGGCAGTTCAAATTGCCTGCAAAGGGGCATATCATGTTTTAATTGTAAATTTTTATAACTCTTTTGATAGAGCCACTTCGACCAGTAACTTGACAATGTTAAATTCCTTTCTTGCTGAATATAAGGAGTTGAATGAGAATCAATGTTTTATTATACTATTGGGGGACTTTAATATTCATGGCTGCCCAGACAAGTGTTTGTCCACTGATCTACTTGCCCCCTCCTGAACATGGTGATATTCATTTTGAGCATACGGAACAGGGTACTCTGTTAGAAAACATCTTGGCTGAAAATGGTTTAATGTTACCCACGGGGGACGAGGAGGATATACCCACCTTCAAGGGAAATGGCAGCAGGTCAACTATAGACTTTATTTTTATAAGCCTAACCCTGGGGAGTAACATTGTAGGCTATTCGCCTGTCTGGTCACATTTTAGCGACCATAACCCTGTCTTTGTACGTGTTAGAGACGTGGTTAGCACGACAGAGAGCCCATTGAACAGGGTTGATAAACAAGATATTCGTTTAACAGACCAGGCACGCAGGATCATATGGTGTAAAATGGTTCCTGAAGACTTCCTATGTAACCTCTTTATTATCAGAGGGGAGGAGCTGCATACATGTATGGATGAGAAGGCTGGGAACAAAGAGGTAGTGGAGGCATATCAAAAGGTCTGTCTCCAGGTTATGTCTGATTTGATGCGCTCTGGTAAAGCCAAAGACCCCGGGGCAGCCGGCTGGTTTGATCAGAATTGTTCAGCAGCCAATCGTAAACTGAAGGAGGCTCTGAAATGCAAGCCAGTCGACAGACAGTGTGTGGCTTTATTAAGGAAAGCCTATAAAGCAGCAGTAGAACAGAGGAGACGGGAGATCAGGGAAGATGCCTGGGAGGAACTGACCTCCATAGATGTGCTCAAAAACAGTGCCAAATTGTGGGCTGTGGTCAATCAACCTTATTTTGTTGACTCTCGCAATAATGAGCTAGACTGCGGCATTCAGGAAGACAAGTGGCTCATTCATTTTAAGTCAGTCTACGAACAGGAGACTATAGGGGTTGACGCTTCAACTCCGTTTACTAGTCTCCCTTATACTTTAGCGGTGAATGAGGCTGAGGTGTCCGATGCCATCAGTAAAATGACAAGCAATAAGGCTCCTGGACCTGATGGCATGCCAGCCGATCTTTTTAAATCCAATATAGCAATATGGTCTAAAGTCTTATCTAATGTTTTTAATAGAATCTGTAAATTTGGTATTCCAGCGACCTGGTCGCAATCGGTCATTGTACCGATTTTTAAAAAAGGTAATAGAGATGACCCGGGCAATTACCGCCCAATTTCCCTTATAGATTCTGCGGTAAAGGTCCTAGGCAGAGTGGTTTTGAGTAAATTAACCGATTGGCTTGAGGAAACGAACTCTCTGTCAGTAATACAATATGGGTTGAGAAAGGGGCGCAGTACGATAGATCAAAGCCTCAACCTCCAATTGCTGATTGGGAAATACACCATAGCGAAGCAAGGCTGCTTGTACATAGCATTTATGGACCTGTCCTCGGCCTTCGACCGAGTGAACAGGTCCAAGCTATGGGGTCTGCTCCTAAAGATGGGTATCGATGAAAACATAGTATATTTCTTAGCCGATCTCCATAGGGACCTCACAGCCATAGTGAGATATGATCGTAAGGGGAACTGTACGGGCAAGATAGGTATAACCAACGGGGTCAGACAAGGCTGTATTTTAGTCCCCTTATTATTTACCTTATATATTAATGAGTTGGGTAGTGTTTTAGGAGCAGCTTGTAAGGACATACCAAGGGCAGGTAAATTCGAAGCATGAGCGGATTTTGCGGATTCGCAATCCGCAGATTTTGCGAATTCGCAGATTGCGAATCCGCAAAAATCCACGGATTTGCGGATTTTGTGGTGGGGGGGGTCTTCTGTGCGAGTTAACGTGCCTCTTATGTGTATAATTGGTCAGAGACCGGTCAGAGTAGCAGATTAGGAGAAAGAAGCTCCTGGTCATAGCAACTGCATGGGGATTGCGCTCGTGAAAGTCAACGATGCAAGTGACTCTGTCCAGCATCACAGCTGATTTTCGAAGGTAGATGTGGGGAGAAAGCAGACCTGTGCCCAGCCTCGACAAAGCTCACTATTGTTTTTGGGCAGATAAATGCGTTACTGAATTTGAGGGGGGGGTCTTCTGTGCCAGTTCTCGTGTCTCTTATGTGTATACTGGTCAGAGACCGATCAGAGGAGCAGATTAGGAGAAAGAAGCTCCTGGTCATAGCAACTGCATGGGGATTGCGCTCGTGAAAGTCAAGGATGCAAGTGACTCTGACCAGCATCACAGCTGATTTTCGAAGGTAGATGTGGGGAGAAAGCAGACCTGTGCCCAGCCTCGACAAAGCTCACTATTGTTTATGGGCAGATAAATGCGTTACTGAATTTGAGCGGGGGGGGTTCTTCTGTGCCAGTTCACGTGCCTCTTATGTGTATAATGGTCAGAGACCGATCAGAGGAGCAGATTAGGAGAAAGAAGCTCCTGGTCATAGCAACTGCATGGGGATTGCGCTCCTGAAAGTCAAGGATGCAAGTGACTCAGTCCAGCATCACAGCTGATTTTCGAAAGTAGATGTGGGGCGAAAGCAGACCTGTGCCCAGCCTCGATAAAGCTCACTATTGTTTTTGGGCAGATAAATGCGTTACTGAATTTGATGCTCAACTCGAGTTCAGTTAAGTACCTGCTTTGTCTCCAGTGACCACGTGTGTGCAGGCAGGGGTCAAAAAGTTGAAGCCCCAGTCATTTAACTATTTTACAATGGCGCCAGCAAGCTGCCAGCGCCATTGTAAAATAGTTAAAGTTAGCTTGCACAGGAAGCACTTAGATAAAATAAAGCAGGTGCCCGAGCACCTGCTTTATTTTATCTAATAGTGGTTCCTGTGCAAGCTAACTTTGTAACTATTTTACCATGGCGCTGGCAGCTTGCTGGCGCCATTGTGAAATAGTTACAAGCATGTGGGTTCAACTTTTGAACCCAATCCGTCGCACTCGCGAATTTTGCGGATTTCGCGGGAAATCCGCAAAATTCACAGATCGCGGATTTTGCAAAAATCCGCATAATCCACGAGCGTAACGGATTTTCTGCCCATGCTTAGTAAATTCCCTATTACCGCATTATTATATGCAGACGATGCCGCTCTTTTAGCGCGCACGTTGGTAGGGCTACAATGTCTTTTAAATTCATTTTATGAGTTTATGTCCTCTTTGGACCTTAGCGTTAATTATACCAAATCCCATGTTATGGCGGTGGGCACTAAGGGCAGGCAAAAGAAGAAGATGATGGCACTCCACTGTAATGGGAATAAGTTATCGAGCGTTACCAGATTCCCATATTTGGGGGTGGTTTTTTACGAAAGTTCCACCTGGCTTCCCCAATTGTCTGAGAAGAGAAATGCTTTTGTCCGGTCTATTTTTGCAGTCTTGGGTTTTTCTCGTAAATTGGGGGTAAAACCATTACAGGCAGTGTTAAAGGTTTATGCCGCCAAATGTGTTTCCATAGCCATGTATGGCGCAGATCTTTGGGGCTTTAAGAACGTGAAGATGTTACAGGTGGCAGAGGACAAGTTTTTGAAATCCATTTTATCAGTACCACAATCGACCTCAGGTTTTATAGTGCATCAAGAATGTGGGGTGGAATATCTAGAACACCGGATTGCCATTGCACCCCTATTAAAATGGATTGCGGTTTGGTTAAACCCGGAATTGGAGGTGAACCATGAGGTCCTGAGGGACTGTCTTACATTAGAACATTGGGACTCCATTCCAAGACTGAAATATGTTAAAAAACTTGCGGCCTCACTAGGTCGCCCAGAACTATTTGATGAGCGGGCCAAATTGGGTAAGGGCGACTTGAAATGGGTCAAGACCGCATTTAAGCTGCACAAAGGGATGGATAGAGAGGGCTATGAGCTGACTTAGTCAACCGTGAGAGCCCATCAGTTAGTCGTAATATCAGGGTATGAGCTAGAACTATATCTGAAGGTTGTTAACAACGCTAACCATAGATATTTACCAACCAAGTTCAGGTTGAATAAACTCTATCTCCTTCTCTCTGGGTGTCCATGTTGGACCAAGGCAACAGATTTAGAATTGTGTACCTGTGATGGACTTTCTATAATGGACACCGCACATTTTATGTTCTTCTGAGGATATCCGGACACAATTCATTGTACCCCTACCAAAAGACAAAGGGTTTAGACAAGTGAAACCGGCCCTAATGTATCTCCAATTATTGTCCAATACGTGAGAAATTTTTAATGTTGCGACATTTTTAACTATAGCCGTGAGATGGAGGAAAAAACGAAGTGGTTTTGGATAAAGGTTCTGCATGGTCTATTTTAAGAGTTTGTAAATAATGAATTTTTAGTAAATTTGATGACCTGTGTATGCTTCTTAAATTTGCATATGAATTCTGTATATATTCTGTACAGTTTTTATTCTTTTTATATTTCTTGTTGTTAACCATATTGTAATTTGGTATCTCTGCCTTATATAGTGGAATTTGTATACTTTTGTGGTTTTTGATATGAACCGAATAAAGTATTTCTGACTGACTGACTGACCTGGCGGGCAAGATTATTATCAATGTATAACCTGGAAATGGCTATTTATAAGACCAGGGGCAGGAGAAAAAGGGCAATGGGAGACCCATTACGGACTGGATTTAAAAGATATCTTTGTTTTATTACAGTTGTCTCTTTCCTTGCTTTTTCTTCAATCATTGTATTTGTGGCTTTGTCCTTTTTTATATTTAGGTTTCTGCTTTCTTTCTGGTGTATATAACTGTATATAACTGTTGTTCTTGATTTTTTTCTTGTATAGTTTTCTCTGTCAAGGAACTCTATTTTTATTTGTTCATATCTGATTGTTGATGTATTTATTCCTTGCAAAAAAAGGGAAATTACCAATAATATTTTTTTTTTTAAAGGAATCTTGGGAATTACTATACAGAATTCGATGCGGGTGTAGGGATTAAGAAGTGTTCTTAGCGGTACAAACTGTGAGAGTGCTTTAAGTGGATCACTCATATGCCAGGACATATTGCTGCACGGGGCTTGTTATGGTTCTGTAGCAAACCTGTCCTGCCATCTGAAGGGTTCCCCGGCTGCAGAGATTACTCCAGTATTCGGTCTACTTTCAAATGGGAGTTACCTGATGCTGAACGATCAAGGCTGCTGTGGAATGCTACCAGGCAATGCATATCTGGTAACCGTCGGCTCCAGGGTTACTTGTTGTATACAAGTATTGTTTCCACTGATACATACAGTCAGGGAGGCGCCGTTATGGCCTTCACTGAATGTTTCCTTCATACAATTTGATGCTCTTAGCAGAATGAAAGCCATGCTTCTACAGCAAAACGTGCCCTTAACCTACACCAGAGAAACCTTTGATCCTCAAATAGCAAGAACCTCAGTTGAGATACAGGCACTCATATGTACAAACTGCCCCATTCATCTTGCAGAAATTATGGGTCGTATCTTTAATATGTCTGATACGAGTGGTATTGTACACCTATTTAAGACAGTAGGGTCAGGACTGTTAAGCACCTTTCAGAGAGTCCTCTGAGTTATCCAATATTTTATACACTCAGTCTTTGGAAGCAATTCGGAGGTCTTCTGCTTATCCTGGCATTAATTGCAGGAATCCTGATGTCCCATTACTGCTATGCAATGGACGGCCCAATCACCAAAGAGATGACAAGAGCGCTCCTGGAGCGGAAATACTGTGAACGCTTGGTGCAACATCTGGGCATACCTCGCCTGCGGGAACTGAGCGCCTCTTGGTTCGTGTTATTTAGACCAGTCTGGATGGACTGCATCTTACATGTTCTTCGATGCCTGTTCTGAGGAGAAGAATGTGTGTGGGATCTCGGACAATTTCATCAGCTACGCCTTCGGACATGGATGCTATGCTGGACCCCATAAAAGCCCATGCTCTGCGTTGTCCCCAGCGTATTCCTATACTGATGGCTGCATTCCTCGAGAACCCACAGGTGCCGTTTGCTCCTGCTGGGTTAGGTGTTGCCTCCTCCACAGGCACTCTGGTATCAACTACCGCACAAGCTGCCCTAGCACCGGCTGTTGGCAGTACGGAATATCATCTATGTGCGATTGACATACTCTGCAAGGTATTAGTCTTGTCATCTGCAGTAGCAAACACCGATATTGTTGCATCTCCAAGCCAGGACACTTAATCTAAAATTGGCATCTTTTGCTGGGAAAGAATTTGGCTTCTTCTTTTTCTCATAAATAAACAAACAACATTTGGAACATTTCCTACATTGACACTTTCACTGAAAAAGACATGGCCTTCTTCTGCTTCTAGTAAAGCAACTTCTATGAATGGACAAATTGAACTTTTTGCCTGAGTGGCAATTCAAACATCAACCTTTTACATTTTTTAAAGTCCAATTTAAAATTATTTAAATACTTTTTTTATACATCATTTTATTAAACATACATCGGTTTCAATAAACAATACAGAGGTATCAATCAAATTATACATTGTAGAGAGGCACAGGAGGAGAATGTTCATATCATTGCATTGTATAAGAGGGGAATGCTACGGCATTAGGGAGTCATCTTGTTCAGCACATCGGGCGGCACACACATCTCTCCACGGTATGTATTCTAGGGACTCCATATACAGGACCACTTTTTGGGGCATCCCCTGGCCGAGTACAGTGTGTTCTCTCTATACATACACAAATTAAGATCTCTCTCCCAGGCTTCAAGTGTGGGCGATTGGGCAGCTCCCCATAATTGTGCGATGTTTTAGACGTCGGCTACCAGTTTGCTCCCGCCAGGCCGAATAAACAGAACCCCCTGATCGGATGGAGACATCGGTCGATGTTGAAGGACACACCGCCCGCACGCTACCTTTCCTGCTACCAATAATCGGCTCCTGAAACCTCAAAGTGGATGGCGCTTCTTACCCTTCTTTAAGAGCTCCTACTGACACAAAAGCTTCCACCGGCACGTGTAAAGTGGACCCATCTGATCCAATCACAAAATACCTCTATTGGACAGCATCACCGACCTATTTAGAAGCATAGCCACAGCGTTTTTAAATCACCCTAGTATCCAAGGGCATCGCGACTAACCAGAATCCTACTATCGGATCGCACTATCACTTCTAAAACGCAGGTATCCATGGCTTCCTGATGAAGGCTCACTGCCGAAACGCGCTTAGTTCCACCTATTAGATCAGCCATGTCGATAGATATGTATAATTATATGTAATTGTTTTTCTAATCTCAATGATGCTTTAACATTTTGTAACATGTCCAATTATATATGTACATGATCCCTTCTTTTTTTTAAATTTATCAATTTTGTACTTTAAAGCGAAAAAGTCATTTGATATCATTGGATCTATTTAGACCAATCTGTCTAAACAAAAATATCAATCCAAAAGATTTCAGAATATTAACTTCAGTAAAATATATCTAATAACTATCTGTTGTTTGGTAATATATGATACATTAAAGTCTTTCCAATGATAATCATCTTTTACACACCTTTTGTGTCAATGTGGTCCTAATATTTGTATAATTGTATATTTGAATTGCTGTACCTAAATTACCCCCCTTACCCACACACATTGGTTTAGTGTCCCAATTTAGGAACTCTAGTGGGGGATACCCCTCTTTTCTAACATACAATGTTTCTTTTAGCAATCATGAACCCTAGTGTAACCCACTGAGTGTTCAGGTCCGTGGGTTTCCATATATTCAAGAGGCACCTACGCACCTCTGGGCGAAGTTGGACCTGTAGCCCCGCGTTGATTGTGTCATGGACCTAGCTCCAGTAGGAGCTGATATAGTTACACTCCCAGATGATATGCATGAATGTCCCCATATGGCCACAGCGCCACTTACATTCTCCTTTATCGGATCTTCCCATAAGCACCAATCGGGGCCCAGTGATATATAGTCTATGGAAGATTTTAAGCTGCACCAACCTGAGGCGCCCTGGAATGGCAACCACTCTAGGGGAGGACACAGCCTCTTGCCATTCCTCGTCATCTATTTCAACCCCATCTCGCCTCCACTTGTCCCCCAGTGATTGGAGGGGTTCTGCCATGTTATTAATTAGTTTCTTGTATATTAAGGAGATAGTTTTTTCAGGCAGGTGAGCATCTAAAATTCTGTCGTCTAAGGGTGAGGGTTTGGGAAGTGAGGTCCGCTTAAGAAGATGAGTCAGGAGTGAATGCAAGATCTGTGTATATCGGAAACATTTGGTGCCTGCCAGCTTGTATTCAGTCTGTAGTGTGTGGAAGGATTTGACCCCCCCTCTCCCCAAATGTCTTTAATATGGGAAATGCCAATAAGGTCCTGTGAGAAGTTGGCCTGATATATGATGTCACTAGTTCTAGTGGCACCTTGTATCACTCAAAGCAATCCCTTATGGTGATGGTTGTAAAGGCAACCTTATAGACCAGCTATCCTAGTGGTAGAATGGACAAAGCAGTCTAAAGGCTAAAACTTCAGAGGGCATGTGAAGCCAGCTGTTTTACCAAGTACAACCCCTTGAATACCAAATAAAAGGACACCACACAAGGTAAATATAAACATTAGAATGTATTTATTCTAACACATACCCTCTGCACTCTTTATGAGGTCAGAGGTCTAAGCACAATACAAAAAACTTAAAGAGCATACGTTAAGTTGCACAAAATACAGTTATGGCCTAGGGGCCACGAAAACCATATACTAAAATAGTGGTATAAGCACCACGTCACGAACAAGGAGTAGGCCTAGGGCCTATGGAATCGCTGGGGCTACACTAGACTACCAGTAGTTAGGAAGTAGGAGGCCCATGGGAGGGGCGTGCAGTGTCTTTTCCACGTATGCGCGTTACCATAGAAGGTAATGGGAACTTAGAAATCAGAAGTAAGAAGATTTAGGACACTTCCGGAGAAGCTAGGAGGAAGCAACTAAAAACAGGGACACTTGGATAGTCAATACCCACAGGAGCACCGGAGTACTCGCGTTACCTCACCCGCGGGATATGGGGGCATAGGTGTCAAGATGTGTCGCGTTTCGTAGCCGGATCCTATTGAGACCTGGAGAAAGAGGCTGCAGGCGACTAGGAGGAAGATGTCCGGGTGGATCGAGGATGAAGAGTACCTGAAAGCAGAGGGGACAGAATCTGGGTCACTAGCCAGTGACCGCGTGGAACCAGGAAGGAACAGGCGATGTCGAGGAGCAATCAGGTGATGTCTTGAAGCTTGTCTCTGCAGCCACGTGGACCAGGAGGCGTCGAAGACGACCAGGAGCTGGATACGGACTGTCCCACGAAGGATCTCGCTGATGGAGGAGTCAACTTCCGGATTGGAGTCAAACAGCCTTGGCAAAGGCAACCCACGCAGGAATCGAAGATGGCTTCTGATGCAGACCATCAAGGTCTGAGGGGCTTCTCTTTCACAGGGAAGCAAGGGTTGGTTGTCACAGAGGCTACTAGCCAGCAGGCCAGTAGCCGGACAACACGTCGAGCAGGCAAAATGCAGAAGGGCCCCACGCCGATCATGTGGAGGGTGGAGGGCTGATCTTCAGTGCAGATGGTGCTCGGAGTTGGGGCTTCTCCATCCCCAATGCACAACTTCGAGGGTGCCTCAGAAGCTGCACATGTAGCAATTTGCAGGCTTTTCAAGAGGTCCGGTCCCACGTCTCTTGTCGCCCCCACGGGTCTCAGCTTTGCTGTGGTCGAGGATCAGGGTCGAAGAAGTCTGGAAGTCTGGGTCTTGTCAGGCTCTGTGCCAGGGTTCCGGCGGGAACGTCGACAAAGCAAGCTGTTGATTGCTGATGGTGCCTGTTTGCACAGGGTGGTCACTCCTTGGCCACAAGGGAGATTCTTTAGTCTTCTATCTTCAAGTAGAACGTCGAAGGTCCAGAGTTTCGTTTCAGGTTTCAATCAGGATTAATCTAAAGTCTCAGGACTCAGCTTCCACCTATATACTAATCTAGGGAGTTGGATTACCTGCTAGGTCCCTCCTATGGGTGAGACCAGGAAGGGGGGTAGTTACACCCCCTTTTCTTTGTCCAGTTCCGCTCCAGAGCTGGGGCTGGAGTGCCCCAGCAACTGCTTTGAACCGGGCTATGCATGGGACACCTTGTGTGCCCCAGGCAGTGTCTCTTTTCTTTCAGCCCTCCCTGTCCCAATACACTAAGTCCTGTCTGGGGTGGTGCTAGCACCACCCAAGGCAGGAAACCTATTGTCCAAGCCTATGTCGCTGGAAGGACTCCCAGCAGCAGGAGGTCGGACATGTGTCGGTGGCAGCAGGGTCCATTTTGTGATGCTGGGGCTCTGGTTAACTTTAACCGGGTATCGTAAGTTTAACATGTCTTCTCCCTCTAGAAGAGTGGAATGCTACCCCCGTCGCCAGAATTGTCTAAGAACCTTCTTTCCCTCCCGTAATGGCAGTCAAGGGAAACATAATTAACCTCGAGGAGGATCCAACAACAGTGGATACAACGGTAAGCCCTGTTCTGTTATCACCTCTCTGTATGGGGGGGGAGTTACGCCTTTTCGCGCACAAATGGGCAGAGATAAGGGTGGACCAGTGGGTACTGAAGACCGTCCAAGGGTACCACACAGAATTCTACGGAACCCGGTCACAAACAGAGAGACCCCACTTTCTGGCCTCTTCCACCCAGGAGATGTTCCTAATAGATCAAGAGGTACAGGACCTTCTGGCCAAGAGTGTGATATGCTTCTCCCACCTTCATCCCAGTGGCTTCCTCAGCAACTTGTTTCTGGTAGAGAAGAGGGACAGGGGGTTCCGCCCATTGATCAAACTCAGGTCTTTCAGCGAGTGGCTGGTTTATCGCCACTTCAAGATGGAGGGTATTCACCTCCTCAGGGACTTGCTGCTTCAAGATGACTGTTTGGAGCGTCTGGATCTAAAAGACGCCTACCTGACGGTTCCCATATTCCCACCTCACTGCAGATATCTCCAATTTGAACGGAGAGGGCAAATATTTGAGTTCCGGACTTTCCTGTTCGGCCTATCTTCGGTACACTGGTGCTTCACTAAGCTCCTTAAGCCAGTAGTTAAGTACCTCTGGACTCTGGACATCAGATTTATCATCTACCTGGACGACATTCTGCTGATGGACCAATCACGGAACCACCTAAAACACCCCACCCAAACACCACCATACATTTCCTGGAAGAACTGGGATTTGACATAAACCAATAGAAGTCGGATCTGACGCCTCAAAAGACCATGACCTTTCTAGGATTCTGTATAGACTCCAGGGTTGCGACCCTGAGCTTACCCAGCCAGAAGATAACCAAGATATAAAAAGAAGTGAGGAAGGTACTCCGGAGGGACAGGATTTCGCGGCATCAACTGGCGAGGATTGTTGGCTTATTATCGTCCTCGATACAAGCTATCTTCCCGGGCCCATTACTTTACTGGGCTCTCCAGAGGCTGAATGCAGCTCACCTTGGGAGGGGCCTTACCTATTCAGAGATGGTGACTTTGACAATGGAAGTCAGGACGGAAATGCAGTGGTGGATAGACCACATGGAAGCCTGGAACAGGCAGGCAATCTTCGGATCATTTTCGGACCTGGTGAAAGAGTCGGACGCCCGCCGTGTGGGTTGGGGAACCAAATGCGGCTCGATCTCCATGGGAGGCAGATGGACGGAGGAGGAACTCAGCCTCCACAACAATTGCTTCGAGCTTCTTGCAAGCTCGTTTGGTATACAATACCTCACGAGGGACAGGATATCCTGCTGCGTACTGTTGAGGATGACAAATGTGAGGGAGGACTCCTTTACAAATCCTATAGGGACAAGGAGTAAGATAAGTACTTGAAGTTAGGGGGGTCCCTGATTTCCTCAAAGGAGGAGAGAGTTTTAAGGATACTGCGGTTGGTGAGACAGATACGCACTAGTGCCAAGCCCTACACAATCATTGATACAGTGTACATAAGCAATACCAAAATTAATTGAAATTAGGAGCGGGGGTGACCATACAATTTTTAAAAAAAAGAAGAGTTTAGCAAATTATTCAAGTTATCATGAACGCAATTTATTACATATCCATGTCACAACATGTAAATACACAACATTAAATTAAAATACACCTATGATTTAGATAAAAACTGTGTTGGCGCACAGTGACATTATACAATTACAATATAAGAAGACAATATAAAAAGAACTAAGGTCGACGCAGCGTTTCGGTGAAGTTTCTTGGCCACCTTCTTCAGCCCAAGCCAGGCGTCAACGGGCCTCTCTGGTGCTGAACACTCTGATTTGGTGTGCACAAGCATGGTTCCCTTCCCTTCTGGAGCTTGCATGGGCCACGCCGGTACGTCTTCCAACCATTGCCAAGATCTTGACAAATCACCTGGTCCAGCCACACCCACTGGTCCTCGAGGGCCATCTTCATCTCATGGCATACCGGATTTCAGGCGACACTGGCAGGACTTTGCAAATCAACAGGAAAGAGTAAGGGTTTTTCAACCAATAGGTGAGGTGGGAACTCCCCGTCCCCTGAACTCCCGGTCCCCTGCTTAAGTTTTCTACAACAAATGGAGGAGTACCCAGGTCAGTCACACTGGTCCTGAAGAAAACCAACAATCGCTAAATAGTTGAAACATTTAGACCAAACTTCTTTTTAGAACTCACATAGCACACTTCGCTATTTTTAAACACTACACGTCGTAGACACCGCAGCCTACCTAATTAGGCATAGGTGTCACATTCCTTTTTATGGGGGTTCAATCACTCGAGAATAAAGTCTTGTGGTGAGTAGTATTGGCCCCTTTTTAAATTACATATCACCTTAGAATTTCTGCACATATAAAAAGAAAAACAAATACCCACTCCACTGTAGTCAGGAGTCGCAGCACACCCTGTTGGCACTCGGCCTTCGGGGTGGGACCCCGATGATGAAGCATGTCACCAACTAGGTTGGTGAGTGAGGGGTCTTCTAAAAGGACATGCTTTGTCCTGTGTAAGGTTGGGGCACGTTGTGCTTCACTGAGCTATACGCTCTAGGCACAGAGGTTTTCTCTGTGACACTACCAGGGGACACTGGCAGGACGTCAGACTTTCGCAAGGGGCTGAATTTCTCATCCAGCAGGAGTGGGCCCCAGGAACTACCAGGAGGTACTAAGTGGCTTGGAGATGATGGGTTCGTTGGTGTGTGGAGAAACACCTGGATCCCGTGGGCACCAGCGTTACCTGTGAACTTACTGGAAGAACTCTTGTAGTGCGGATACGGTTCGGCCTGCACACATTGCTATGTTAGCATAAGTGAGTTAGTTGCTCAAACGCCATTTTGCTGCTTTTGCACACAGCACTACATGTCTCAGTTTTTATAAAGACAAACTGCTTGCTTTCATTCACATGAGAACAGTCTGTTTTTCACATCTCTAGACTCACACTGCGACCTCAAGTCTGTACACTGCGTGCAGAAGTCTTCAAGGTCATAATAACAATGTATGCTGTTGATCCAGGTTGATCGGCCCACGCTCTAGACACAACACGCACACAGCTGCAAATATCTGAAACTCAAGCGCCTTTAATATTACATTGCAGGCATGTTTTCAGGCACTTGAAAGAAACCCTTCCATCGACAAAGAGCTGTGCTCATCTGGAATGTGATTCACTTCACCTGATTTTGGAGGTATGGGGTTCCCTGTTTTAACCTAGAGATCTTCTATTATTATAATACATAGCTCCTAGCCAAGGGAGAGTGGTACACAAGGCACTGTAGACCTGGTTCCACTATCATTATAATATGATTTTTCCCTTTGTATTTTATGGAATTGTAACAATGCTGATTGTATTTATTTTATGCATCTTTTTACTTATGTTGGGAAATATACTGCTTCTTAGAGCACTTAGTTGAAATAAACATTTTAAACTATACCGTGTCTCTGATTACTCAAGTTGTGTACTTTTATGAGAATAAAAACTGAAAGAGTGTTCTTGATTCCCACAATCCTGAGAGGTTCCTAAGTCGCTTGTTCTGGGTTGTCTAATCATTGGTAGCTTTGCTGTAGTACGGAGAACGAATAAGACAAGGATGCAAGTCGGATTAGGGTTCTGGGCACTGAGGTGGGTTCTTGGAACACCATAATACACTGAGGTCCTGGTTTCCTGCGCATACTTCAGTGCACGAGCAGAATCCCAGCAACATGGCACACCTAACGTTTGGTCTTATATTCGAGACAATTGATTAGTGCTTGTATCTGTCCACAATACCCTCACTTCTGTTTCCGGTTAACAGGTGTGACGGATTAACCAACATATACGAATGTGTTATAGGTTCATTCAAGCTTCAGATTTATAAAAAAGTTCACGTTTTGAATTACTACCCTTTTTGTGCTACAATTTATATAAATTGTTTTCCTTCTCGGTGATCTTATGGGCGACATTGATATAGCTCAGCATAGTCACGCAGAACTCCGGCGTCATTTGACGCAGTTTAGTGTGCCTGACGATGATATGTCTGTCATCTCTGTGGTGAGTGCCGATGCAGCGTTCCCTTCTGACCTTTTCTACTCTTGAGTTATGTTTCCTACAGTAAATGTGGATGATCATACATTCCATACGTACTCTCACACTGCGATACCTGTGAACTATACTCCATATAGGACATAAGAGATTCTGATTTAGGCATGGCAGCATCGTGTTTGGTTGAATGGCGCCCTCCCCCACACCGTAACTCCGGTTAGGTTAGGTCCCTTGTCAACTCCTGGGGCCACTTGGCCAGTCTTCCGGGTTCACACCACATCCACGTTATCTAAATGTCCAGACTGACGACTTGCGTCAACTTTATACCTCTTTGATTGGGGTACATAGGGCTTTAGTTCAATAAGTTTCTCGCAATGTCCAGATGGAGGCACCTGGGGTTGCGGCGCAACCAGTTGGACCGGGCTGTCAATTAGTCCTGTCATGGTTAATTCGGTAAAGGGCAAGCGCCCCCAAACTAAGGACGATATGCCTTATTGTCTTGCTGAGAAACTTGACCAACTGGAAGCAATATTTCCTAATACCACTCCTGTGGAAAAACACAGGATCCTCACAATTAGTTTGCAGAAAGACTTAGTGCCAGAGGTAACCGATTGTGAGAATTGGGGTAAAGTATTTGCAGCAGTATATGCGAAGTGCTTCGGCACACCGTCTATGACTGTCCTCCCTCCGTGATCGAACGTGTTCAAGATGAGCACGGTCCGGAGGCGGGTGTCGTGTTGGGAATGAGGCTTGTTGGAGTGTTTGACGTTGTTGCTGATCTCATCCTTTCGAATGTAAAGGGAGCTGCGGTTAACTTTGAGGTGTCAAATGCTTTGCACCTTGTCCCAGACGTGGACAAACCCTGAGCGTTACCGAAAATTATTGTAGAGGCTTATAAGACCATTGGCCACAATAGTTTGGGTGTTTTACTAAATCAGCAGCACAACCGCAAACTCAGACGGCAAAGTCTACTAAAGACGACCATCCAAATTTTCCAAAACAGAATTGGAAGGATAAAAAACAGGGGAAGCAGCAACAGAAACAAGGGTCACGTCCTGCGTCACCTATACCAGTGTCTACTGAGCACACTTATGATTTGCGCAACTGCACGAGAATTAGGTCTGCTGATAGATTTCAGGTTCCTGATCAACGTTCTCCTCGTTCTTCACAGGAAACATCGAGCATGTAAGCCGGTGGAGGAGAACGCAGAAGAAGTTGGGGCGCCCAACAAGGACGTGAGCAGCCCCGCCCGACTGATGGTAAAGGCAAGCAGGACGACTTTCCATGTCAACGCCCTCAGTTTCAGAAAAAGAAAGTTGTTGCGTTAACTGCAAGGTATGCTACAGATAGTGAGAACACAGCTTCGGAACCTGACATGGGCATTAATAGACTATATGATATTGCTCTTTTGATAGAAGGTGACATACAACGTGTAATAAAAGAGATTTTTGGGGAAAATGTTACCTCTACATATGACATTCTGTTAGCTGAGGCAGACTGGCCCCCGCCTTTCATTTTGGCCGCTCCGAGAGGGGAGGAGGTGATCCTCCCTAGTTTTTCGCACACAGCGTCCAAGGAACAGGCACAGAACTTTGCAGAAGAGTGGGCTCTGGTGCTTGCACCAGCGTTGTATTGTACTCAATTTAATTAAAAAGAAACACTGGGAGTGCTAAAAGTCTTCTTGTAGCTCTTATTTAATTTCACAAATTAACATACAAAGACCCAAATTTGCTTCCAAACAAATACACTTTACAACAATATACAAGATTAATTTTCTCCTTGTCCTTTTCTCTTCTGTTACAGCCAGTTGCTGATGCGTTTCGTCCTATAGGAAGGACTTCATCAGGGCTGTAAATTTTGAAAACAAACAAAACAATATATATATTCTTAATATACAATCTTGTCCTCAACTTACAATTCAGTATCAAATTACAATTTTGTCCTCAGACAACAATACTGGTACCCAGGTAACTAGTGTCCACTGTGCACTTCGTTCTGTGTTTATTCACCACATGGCTGTACCTCTTAAAAAACATTATCAAATCACACTTATAAAAGTTCCCAATTAACATAAGTACATTTGTTACTTGAACTATCAACCTTAGATATGCTGGGTTCAGCGAAGGGCAACGATGTTGGAAAGATATAAGTGATCTCAATAGAGTAGTTTCACTGGATATGTCACTAGATATGTCTGGTAAGTTCCAAAATATGTGATTACAGTAATAAGTCCGATATGCTCACCTAACTTCTTCCAAAGATATCTGGTCTTTGCTTCGCAGATTATGTCAAACTCTCTCTATCTTCTCCTTCTCGTGAACGAACTGAGTTCAAATAAAAGAGCAATGATTAATGCTCCATACATTGTATTGTGATAGAAAGAGTGTCTATATCGTGTTAACCTTTATTGCAGTGTTACCTTAAATTGCAACAAAATATCCCCGGCTGGTGATATCCCACTTGTCACCCCCAAACAGACTTCTTCCAATACTCTTTTAATGTTCTACGCTAGGTTGAATCTGCAAAGAGATTAAGAGACCTTATCTATCATAAAAACAAATGTATCCAAGTTCTTCACTGATCTCTATAAAACTTGTTCCTAACTTGGTAGCGTTAAATGACTTACCCTCAAATTTAAAACATTAGCATTTGTCTTCTTTAAGTCATAGTTTCTTACACAACCTGTGGATATACAAACAGCGCACCTAGTCAGTAAGTTAGGTCCCTAATCCTTCCAGAATACTATCTTAACCAATAGCAACTATTTCAAGGGTTTACCTCAGAAAATGTGGTTCACTTGAAAATCCTGGTCAGTAACAGGTAGTATTGCCCACTTATATCTTCAAAAAAAGGCCATTCAATCACAAATCAATCTAAAGGCAATGATAAAATCACACCAATTGTTACTTAGGACCACTTATCCCGTTCTTAACTTAGAACCTACAGCTACTGATATTGTCAAAAATAAAAACTCACCCCAATAATCTTGTTCCTTCGTCTACCTTTCTTTTCTCATGGAGGACCTTTTATGTATAATGGAGCCTACAATGAGAACTTAATATAAATAAATATGGCCCAATAGTCAATCCTCTAATTCCTATTTCAAGTTAGCACATTCTACTCACCATGAGCAAAATCTCGTGATTGTCTCCTGTGTCCGGGTGCGATAAATCCCTCCACAAGGCAGGCTTCTATGCTAGTGGTTTTTAAGTCGAGCGCTAGCCAATAAGCGCTCAACAAACGACGCGGCACTCCAACTTGAACTGCATCACCTGCGCAATGCAGTTCTCTTTCACGTCCTCCTCGCATAGCCTGTTTTAGTTGGTTCTTTCTTAATACTCGTACGCATACTTCTCAAAATGTAATCAAAGTTCACCGCTCGACCGCATTGGTCTGACTAAGTATATCCGGTCACATGGTTGAATTTGCACTCCCCCATTGGCCGAACTAAGTCTTTCCGGTCCTGTCATCATACGACTGTATCTGCGGAAAGAAAAATGCCTGAATTCGTGTCTTCGAAATATTACCTTTAATTTCCTATTGCGCAACTTTGAATAGCTCGTCAGTGAGACGCATTACTACAGGGATTGGAATGTTTGATCAATAAAACCTATAGTCAAAAAACGTGTTTTGTGATCAAGTACAACCGATCACGTGGTTATATGTGCCACTTCTTTTTTTTTTTTTTTTTAAATTTTTGAAAACCTTTATTGTGCATAAAGTAAAGTACAAATACGGGCCCACAACCATCCGGCCGGCCGCGAAAACTTATGAAGCACGAATGCATGCAATACGGTGACATAGCAATACGTCATATCATCCGCTACTATTTAGAAATCAAACTGGAGGACGCCGCAATACCATGACACAGGAGCAATGAGGTTAATTTTAAGTTTTTGTGCAACTATTGAGCTCAGGTCGTGCTGTTTCGGAAACATGGAAAATAATAAAATAAAGAGCAAGGTCCATGCAGGTGGGACATGACATTGGCTACAGTTCCCAACTGATCTCACATCTCGACAATCAAGTCCCCACCAGGCAGGATGGCAGCAAGATATCCACGCTACAGTATCAATCTCAACACCCCAGTCATGTCTCCGCCGCCACCCCCACCCAACATGCCTGAACACGGGCCAAGATGAAAAAGGAAAAATCATAGAAGAAGAGCAAAAAAAAAGGCACCATAGAAACTAACAGAAACTGAAATATAACCCCCCACCCAACACACATGCAGAGGCTATGGCCTACCCCCCCCCAGCAGAGTGTCTGTCGCCCCATAAACCCGAAATATAGCAAGAGAAGAGAAGAAGAAGAGAAGAATGAAAGAGAAAGCAAAAGGAATATAAACATGCTAATATAGGGAGCAAGAAAAGAATTTCTATCCTATAACTCCCACTAAAAAAAGGCCGGGAGGAGGGCCAGTTACACATATGCGCGGACACCGCCTGCCCATTAAACATTCTCCACCCCAATATCGGCAACAAATAGATTCAGCAAAAGTCTAACAGTTAGGGAGAGTCAATTCACATTGCGCAATGAAACAGACCGGATTCGGATCCCTCACAGTCTCCACCCGCCAGCGTATCAATGTAGCAAAGGGACCGCCTAGCCCTGGCCCGATCTGGGACTCATCCTCTCACCCACCCTCCGTGGTAATCCAGTGCAGTCCAAGTTGTCGAAAGAAAATGGCCGCTTTGAGGAGGGGGGAGGTGCATAAACACAGAAGTATCGTCGCCTGTCCCCAAGAAGTGTACCTCCCTCAGTCACAAACTTTTCCGAGGTACCCAAGCGACAAAAGTCACGAAGCAGGGAGATCAAAGACCCTAAGAAAGGAGCAGATGAAGGGCCATGAGGACAGGCTGCTGTCGTCCAAAGCAGCGAAGCTGTTAAACGAGGCATACAGTCAGGCACGGAACAAAGGGGAGACAATGTTGCAGCCACAGTCCTGATGGGTGGCAACGAGTCGCTACAAGCCGCAGCAATAGCTACCTTAACCTCAGCAGTATCACTCGGAGGCGGCGGTGTGCTGATAGAATGTAGCAATACCAAATCAACACTCTGTCGGGGATGAACCTCCTGCTCCCGGCATAGAGCGTGGGCACATGCATCAAGTTTCGCTCCCAATAAACTGAAGTTATGCGTCATCTCTGATCGTAGCTCACCCAAAGCCATTAACACATCCTTGTAGGTCCATTCAGGCTGTAGTTCCCTTAGCTCTGCACTCCCGAAGGAGGAATGCGCTCCGGCCCCCTGCACGATAGTGAGCTCACAGTCCCATGCTGAGGGCGCGTAGTCGTCCCCACATTGCAGGATAATAGGCATCGCCATCTTGCCCTCAATCCACCGGAGTGCTGGGGGAGGGGAAGGGGGGTCGCAGGGCGCGACCGATCAGCAGCTGTCGTCCCCAGAATACTCAGTATCCCCCTCGGTCTGCAGCGAAGGCAGGGAGCCGCCGGCAGGATGGTGAATTAGGCAGAGTAGAGAGGGGCTCACCAATGCCGGGCAGATCAGCAATGGGAGCCGATCAGTATCATGGCGGCCACGAACAAAGGAACCGCAGGCAAAGCACGTCTCACCCCTGTCCCCGTGTAACTCAGTGTACACGTGGTGATTCTTGGCGGCAGGCGTCGGCCGGGCAGTATATAAATAAAGATGCCTCTTCGCTTTTGCATAACCTCCGTAGCAAATCGGCCGTCTCGATGCACGCGAGGTCCGGCAAAGCACTGTGGAGCGAACGGGGTCCTGGGCTTAGGCGATCCGTCCGATATCTTCTGTCTCCGGGCGGGTGGAGAAGTCGGAGGAACACCGTCAGAACCAGCTCCGCTTCCCGCACATTACAGTCCAAGAAATATCAGGATGGCAAGCAGGATTTCGGTGCGGGACTCCAGGGCCGGCGGTGCCGAGAGGCTGCACGTCCGCTCAGGTCGCCATCTTGGCTCCTCCTATGTGCCACTTCTTAAGATGTAAACAAAGTTCACTGCTCGACCGCATTGGTCTGACCAAGTATATCCGGTCACATGGTTTAATTCGTACTCCCCCATTGGCCGAACAAAGTATTTCCAGTCCTCTCATCATACAACTGTTTATATGGCAAGAAAAATGCCTAAATTCGTGTCTTCAAAATATTTCATTAGATATTATGTTGCACAAATTTGAATAGCTCATAGTTGAGACTTATTATTACAGGGATTGAAACATTAGATCAGTACAACCAATAGTCAAAAAACGCGTATTGTGGTCAAGTACTACCAATCACGTGGTTATATATGCCATCCCTGCATTGGATTGTTGTTATGTCATTTAGTACACCCGTTATGTTTGTTGTTTGAATGGCAAGTAAAAAGGCATTTAATCATAACGTGAGTTACATCAAGATTTGTATTTTAGTAAAACATTTTGATAATCACTATAACGCAGCATCCATGTTATTCTCTTGTATAAATACTAGTATCACGGTCAGTGCGGCGGGTTGGGTCTCGATCCGCCAAGTCACTTAGTGGCTACAAGTAGCGGCTAAGAAATTCTCCCCACTACTAAGTCATGACCGGATTCAGTGTCACCTTCACCTCCACTATGTTACACTACCCTTGTCAAGTGTTCTCTGTCGCCCTATAGGCCGTTGCATAAAAAATCCTAGTCTAATTGGTCGCTGCCGAACTGAACCAACGACTGAAATCTCCCCGTCTTTGATACGGAGAAACGTACTATTCCCTATAAGCATGCAATGTTACAAAATGTTACAATATAATAATATTAGTTGCCAAAGTGTACAAGTTGCTATGCTTCACTTTAACGAATGTGCGTTATAGATTTGAAAACATTGTTTAAATTCTGTACCCCGAAATATTAAATTGACAGAATATGCATCCCAGAAAATGGCCTATGCTTAAGTAATTTCTAGTACCAATGGCCATAACCAACATACCTTCCAAGGTATATATAGGAAGCACAAAAAGGCTCCTAAAAATGAGACTACAAGAACATACACGGAACGGAATTACATCATTTTCTAACCTAATGAATGTTAAACTGTATGATGTTAATGTTTGGAATTTGTCTGTAGTAATTCATTAGTGCAGTTCTTGTTTGAAGTGTCTGTAATCATACTCTAATATTCAGGTCAAGCTTAATGTTCATGATAAGTTGTAACACAAGATTTTGTAACCTGACACTAGGTGTACATATGCTGGGCTCAAACTTAGGACGTTGGTATGTTGGTCTTATAGGGAATAGTACGTTTCTCCGTATCAAAGACGGGGAGATTTCAGTCGTTGGTTCAGTTCGGTAGCGACCAATTAGAATAGGATTTTTTATGCAACGGCCTATAGGGCGACAGAGAACACTTAACAAGGGTAGTGTAACATAGTGGAGGTGAAGGTGACACTGAATCCGGTCATGACTTAGTAGTGGGGAGAATTTCTTAGCCGCTACTTGTAGCCACTAAGTGTCTTGGCGGATCGAGACCCAACCCGCCACACTGACCGTGATACTAGTATTTATACAAGAGAATAACATGAATGCTGCGTTATAGTGATTATCAAAATCTTTTACTAAAATTCAAATCTTGATGTAACTCACGTTATGATTAAATGCCTTTTTACTTGCCATACAAACAACAAACATAACGGGTGTACTAAATGACATAACAACAATCCAATGCAGGGATGGCATATATAACCACGTGATTGGTAGTACTTGACCACAATAAGCGTTTTTTGACTATTGGTTGTACTGATCTAATGTTTCAATCCCTGTAATAATAAGTCTCAACTATGAGCTATTCAAATTTGCGCAACATAATATCTAATGAAATATTTTGAAGACATGAATTTAGGCATTTTTCTTGCCATATAAACAGTTGTATGATGAGAGGACCGGAAATACTTTGTTCGGCCAATGGGGGAGTGCGAATTAAACCATGTGACCGGATATACTTGGTCAGACCAATGCGGTCGAGCTGTGAACTTTGTTTACATCTTAAGAAGGGCACATATAACCACGTGACCGGTTGTACTTGATCACAAAACACGTTTTTTGACTATAGGTTTTATTGATCAAACATTCCAATCCCTGTAGTAATGCGTCTCACTGACGAGCTATTCAAAGTTGCGCAATAGGAAATTAAAGGTAATATTTCGAAGACACGAACTCAGGCATTTTTTTTGCCGCAGATACAGTCGTATGATGACAGGACCGGAAAGACTTAGTTCGGCCAATGGGGGAGTGAAAATTCAACCATGTGACCGGATATACTTAGTCAGACCAATGCGGTCGAGCGGTGAACTTTGTTTACATTTTGAGAAGTATGCGTACGAGTATTAAGAAAGAACCAACTAAAACAGGCTATGCGAGGAGGACGTGAAAGAGAACTGCATCGCGCAGGTGATGCAGTTCAAGTTGGAGTGCCGTGTCGTTTGTTGAGCGCTTATTGGCTAGCGCTCGACTTAAAAACGACGAGCATAGAAGTCTGCCTTGTGGCGGGATTTATCGCACCCGGACACAGGAGACGATCACGAGATTTTGCTCATGGTGAGTAGAATGTGCTAACTTGAAATAGGAATTAGAGGATTGACTATTGGGCCATATTTATTTATATTAAGTTCTCATTGTAGGCTCCATTATACGTAGGAGGTCCTCCATGAGAAAAGAAAGGTAGACGAAGGAACAAGATTATTGGGGTGAGTTTTTATTTTTGACAATATCAGTAGCTGTAGGTTCTAAGTTAAGGACGGGATAAGTGGTCCTAAGTAACAATTGGTGTGATTTTATCATTGCCATTAGATTGATTTGTGATTGAATGGCCTTTTTTTGAAGATATGAGTGGGCGATACTACCTGTTACTGACCAGGATTTCCAAACAAACCACATTTTCTGAGGTAAACCCTTGAAATAGTTGCTATTGGTTAAGATAGTACTCTGGAAGGATTAGGGACCTAACTTACTGACTAGGTGCGCTGTTTGTATATCCACAGGTTGTGTAAGAAACTGTGACTTAAAGAAGACAAATGCTAATGTTTTAAATTTGAGGGTAAGTAATTTAACGCTACCAAGTTAGGAGCAAGTTTTATAGAGATCAGTGAAGAACTTGGATACATTTGTTTTTATGATAGATAAGGTCTCTTAATCTCACTGTAGATTCAACCTAGCGTAGAACATTAAAAGAGTATTCGAAGAAGTCTGTTCGGGGGTGACAGGTGGGATATCACCAGCCGGGGATATTTTGTTGCAATTTAAGGTAACACTGCAATAAAGGTTATGACGATATAGACACTCTTTCTATCACAATACAATGTATGGAGCATTAATCATTGCTCTTTTATTTGAACTCAGTTCGTTCACGAGAAGGAGAAGAATTTAAGGTAACACTGCAATAAAGGTTATGACGATATAGACACTCTTTCTATCACAATACAATGTATGGAGCATTAATCATTGCTCTTTTATTTGAACTCAGTTCGTTCACGAGAAGGAGAAGATAGAGAGAGTTTGTCATAAATCTGCGAAGCAAAGACCAGATATCTTTGGAAGAAGTTAGGTGAGCATATCGGACTTATTACTGTAATCACATATTTGGGAACTTACCAGACATATCTAGTGACATATCCAGTGAACCTACTCTATTGAGATCACTTATATCTTTCCAACATCGTTGCCCTTCGCTGAACCCAGCATATCTAAGGTTCATAGTTCAAGTAACAAATGTACTTATGTTAATTGGGAACATTTATAAGTGTGATTTGATAATGTTTTTTAAGAGGTACAGCCGTGTGGTGAATAAACACAGAACGAAGTGCACAGTGGACACTAGTTACCTGGGTACCAGTATTGTTGTCTGAGGACAAAATTGTCATTTGATACTGAATTGTAAGTTGAGGACAAGATTGTATATTAAGAATATATATATTGTTTTGTTTGTTTTCAAAATTTACAGCCCTGATGAAGGCCTTCCTATAGGACGAAACGCGTCGGCAACTGGCTGTAACAGAAGAGAAAAGGACAAGGAGAAAATTATTCTTGTATATTGTTGTAAAGTTTATTTGTTTGGAAGCAAATTTGGGTCTTTGTATGTTAATTTGTGAAATTAAATAAGAGCTACAAGAAGACTTTTAGCACTCCCAGTGTTTCTTTTTAGTTTTAAATGGTTTTTATTGAGCCAAAAGAAAGCATTGTAAAGCATCGCAGTACAAAGTACATGTAAAAGGCAGACCAGTCGGGGATGGTAAGCGTGTGGCCATGTAGCGCTAAGGAAGAAATGGCAAAGGAAGTGGTCACTCGATAAGAGCGAGGTGATGCATAAGAGGCAAGTGGCAGGCAATATTGGCCAACAAATTTGAACAAACCAAACCCACAAAACCCCTCCGCCCCCCCAGTCTACCCCCCACCCTCCTCCCCAACCAGTGTGCCCTATGTAGGAGATCCATTGTCTATGGATCAGAAAGAGAGTTGCCCTGAGCACCCTTGAAGTGTCTAGGTTCCAGTAGCCGGTTCAGTAAGGCGTAACATTCTTAAGTATTTCGGACAGGTAATTTTGTTGAATTCTTTGGACAGGAGCGATATGAATGGCTGCCAGATCTTTTGAAATATGGCCGTAGTTTGGGAGAGAGTAGCCTGAATACGTTCCATGCCCAAGGTGAACCAGAGTTAGTGCAACCACCCTTTGTGAGTGGGTTTGGATGTGGACCCCCAGAGCGAAAGGATATGTTGCGTGGCTGCTTGCATGGCAATGCCCATCTGGCGGCCTCGGACAGATTTCAGGGGGAAGTTAAGTGCGTTGGGTAGCCCCAGGATGGCGTATGCGGGAAATCGAGGGATCTCGGTGTCAAAGGTCGCATCGATGTCATCTAAAACTGTGTCCCAATAGCCCCGAACTTCCTTGCAGTCCCAAAGGATGTGTGTCAGAGTGCCCTGTTCCCCGCACCCCCTCCAATATAGGTCACTCCTTGATGGGTTCCCCTTGTGAAGCCTGACTGGCGTAAGGTGCCAGTAGGTCGCCAATTTCACGGCTGTTTCCCTGCCTGCTGTATTGCGTGTGGTGTGTGATGCTCTGTAGTACACTTGGCCCCATTCTTTAGGTGATAGTGTTCTGCCTAGTTCGGTTTCCCATCTTTTCTGACCAGCTGTTTTGTTTATCGCCGCCGGAGGTGTGAGCATTTTATATATATCAGAGATTAGGTGGCGGTCAGTGTCTTTGGTCAGGAGCCATTTCTCGAAAGAGGTCATTGGGCGCCCCACCAAGGTGACAGTCGCAGGGTCAGTAAGCCAATGTCGTAATTGAAAATATTGGAAAAGGTGAGGGTCAATGATGTCGTAGTCTTGTTTGATGTTTGAGAGAGTGAGGAAGCCTTGTAGATCAAAGAGATCCCCAGCGCATCTGCATGCTGTGCCCCGCCATTGTGTAAAGGCCCGGGGGTCGTTACCCGGAGGGAAGTCTGAGTTGTCTAGGAGTGGGGTAAATGGAGAAGGAAAGGTGGTGAGGCCGCGTTTGACGGCCACCGCGTCCCATACTTTGGTGAACGTACGAGTTATGGGAGAGTTGGTGAGGTAGGTTGGTCTATGCTTCTTGGGCAAAAAGGGAATCGCCTAAAGGGATCGATGGGCCATGGCTCTGTCTTGGAATAGCCACCTCTTCTCTGACTCGGGTCTATACCATTCCACTAGGTATCTGAGCTGCGTGGCGTGGAAGTATTGTAATGAGTTGGGGACCCCCAGGCCCCCTTCATCTATGCCCCTGTGGACCAGTTGTTTGTGAAGTCGCGCCCGTTTGCCCTCCCAAACAAAGTGATGCAGTGCTGCTTGAAGATCTGAGATGGTGCCTTTCGGGGGGAATACTGGGAGGGTCTGAAAGACGTATAGGATTTTTGGCAGGGCCGACATCTTCACCGCCGCCACCCTGCCCAGGAGGGATAGAGGTTGTTTGGACCATCGTGTGAGATCCGCCTTAATCTGAGCGGCAAGAGTTTTGTAGTTGAGAGCAACTGTCGATGCTGTCGATTGGGTGAGGGTAATCCCTAAGTAAGGGAGTTCCATGGTTATCTGGAGGTCACAGCCATAGGCGGAGGCCGGGCGTGTGGGCGGGCATTACCCCTCAGTGGCAATATTAGGGACTTTCCCCTGTTAATCTTGAAGCCTGCGACCGTACCGAATGTTTCCAGCTCCGTTAGGAAGGCGGGTATTGAGTGGGTGGGTCGGTCAAGAGCAACTATGATGTCATCAGCGTACAGACTGATGGTATGTGGTTCGCCACCGAAGGTGACTCAAGTAATGTCAGGGTTGTCTCGAATTTTCGGCGCCAAGGGTTCGATGTAGAGGGCAAACAGAAGGGGAGACAGTGGGCAGCCTTGTCTCGTCCCGCGTTGGATATCGAAGGGGTCTGAGCGTATCCCGCCTAGTCGGACTCGGGCCTGAGGCCGATGGTAACAGCTGGCTATCCAGGAACGGAAGCGGTTGCCGAGTCCGAAGCGGAGCAGTACCTGTTGTAGGTACGCCCAGTCAACGCGGTCGAAAGCTTTTTCCGCATCTATGGCCACGAGCGCCTCGTCGGAGTCCTGGAAGTGTGTTTTATCTATTAGATGCAACATTCTTTTAGTGTTGTCGCTGCATTGGCGATTGGGCACGAAGCCCGATTGGTCAGGTTCCAGGATTCGGGGTAGGAGCGGGCCCAGGCGTGCTGCCAGAACTCCAGTGAAAAGCTTGAGATCTAAATTCAGCAAGGAGATCGGACGGAATGCCGAGCAGTGAGTCGGTTTTTTGCCCGGTTTGGGCAGGACGATCACCTCGGCTGCTAGCATATCAGGAGGAATAGAGCCAGGTCCCTCAAAAGAATTAAAGAGCCGGGTAAGGACAGGGGCCACTAGGTGGCTGAACGATTTGTAAAATCCCGCTGAGAAGCCGTCTGGGCCTGGGGACTTCAGTGGGCGAAGCCTGGATATGGCTGCTATGACCTCTTCTAATCGAATGGGAGCATCCAGCGCGTCCGCGCTGGACTGGGACAGCTCCGGTATGGCCGTCGAAGTCAAGTATGTGTCAATATCTCTGAGAGGTGGTGCGTCAGCTCTATACAGTGAGGCATAGTAGGTCCGGAACTCGTTGGCTATCTGGGGTTCCTCGGTGAGGGTGTTCCCAGAGTCGTCAGTGAGGCCTGTAATTTTTGTGCGATGGGATTTATCTTTGAGGGCGCTGGCTAGTAAGCGTCCAGTTTTGTTGCCCCCAACATAGTATGTGTGTTGAAGGCGAAGTGCAGCAAATTCCGCCCTGTCTGTGTCAAGGGAGGCCAGTTGGGCCCTTGCAGCCTTCAGCTGTCGCCAGACACGCGGAGCGCCAGTGCGACTGTGGACTCTCTCCAATTCCTCGACTTGGGTTGTGAGTTCGGACCTTTTCTCCCTGCGATCCCTAGCTTCCCCGGCCGCTTTAGCAATTAGCTCCCCGCGAACCACCGATTTCAGGGCTCCCCATAGGGCCGACAACGACACTTCTGGCGTGTCATTATTAGTCAGGTAGTCGATGATACACGTGTTCAGGCGCTCACGGATCGCTGGCCTTTGCAGCATGGTTTCGCGGAGCCGCCATGTGCCACGAGGACGGGAGGTGACAGGGGCACTGATGGTCAGTTCCATGGCGTCATGATCCGAGAGTGCCGCGGGTACAATGTCAACGTCGACTACGTTAGGCAGTAACTCAGATGGACCTATGAAGTGGTCTAGCCTGGCGTAGGTGCGGTGGACGTGGGAATAGAAGGTGAATTGTGTTGCGGTTGGGTGTACAGTGCGCCATAGGTCCACCAGGTCTCTCTCCCGCAGCCAGTGTGCCCCAGCGGCGGTAATAGCGCCTGCGTCACCATAGCGATGTCCTGACCTATCTTTGGTGGTGTCCATGACTAAGTTAAGGTCCCCCCCGACAAGTAGGAGTGTGTTAGATAACTGAAGGGATTCAGAGAGAGCGTTTTTCAAAAAGGTTTCTTGGCCCATGTTGGGAGCGTAAACTGACCCAATCGTGAGGTTCAGGTCTCCAAGTTGGAAGGAGTGTGCGAGGAGACGACCCCTAACCTCCCCCGATTTGGTCCCCACCTTTCCTCTAAAGTGTCTAGAAATCAGGATGGCCACCCCAGCTTTCTTGGTGGGAAGGGAAGAGAAAAATTGTTGGGGAAAGGCACGTGAGCGCATTCTGTGCCAGTCTTTGGGCAGTAGGTGGGTCTCTTGGAGCAGGCACAGGTCCGCTCCAGAGTGTTCCAGGTAAGAGAGTATCGCCCGTCACTTAATAGGGTTGTTCAGGCCTTTGACGTTAAGCGTCAATATCTTCAGTGTGGGGCTAGCCATTGTTGTAGGGCAGGGGTCGAAATGCGCTACAGCGTGTGTGTGTTCCCGGCCTAGATGTACAACGATGTAGAAACATCTGTGGTTTGAGGTTGGGCAGTAAGGCAAAGAAGTTGAGTCCCACAAGCCCATCAGTAGCAAATCCCCCCGGCACACTGGTCCCTCCCCACTCCCCTCACAACCATCCCCCCAACACCCCCCTTGTACCCACAGCTATTCTCCATGAGACAAGGATACTGTCAACAATCCCCCTCAAACCCCACTCCCACCCTGAGCCCCAACTCTCACATATGAGTGGGTATAGTCCCAGTCCTGTCAGGTCGCACAGGGCTGTGGTGAAGTCTTCCAGTCGGGTCATGTCCCGTGGCGGACACGTCGGCCCCCCGCCCGAAACCCATCCCCTTCTCAGGGAGAAGGCAAGCTAAGAGTGATCTGCCAAGTAGTGCAGCCGTCATCCTGAGGAGGATGTCTCTTTGGCCACCTCTGCAACCGCCGTGGCACGTTCCTGAGTGATAATAGAGGCGTCTGGCTTCAGGTGGTGTGAGGGTGATCGTTTGCGGTGCACAGTTTGCCAGCCACTGTCCCGGGGCCCTCGGGATGGACTAAGAGCTGGTTCATCCACATCATGCTCAAGGCCCAGGAGGGCACACGTGTCTTTGAGCGAACGCAGTTGGTGTAGCTTTCCTTCCCACTTGAAGATGAGTCGAAACGGGTGACCCCAGGAATATGGAGTTTCATGCTGCCGTAGGAAGTCCGTCACCTTACGGAATTCCTTGCGTTTCTGCAAGGTGATGGCGGACAGGTCCTGATAAAGGGCTATGGAGTGGCCCTGGAACCAAAGAGGCTGGGCTCGTTGTGCTTCTCTGAGGATCCGTTCCTTTAAAGGGAATTCAGGCAGAAAGGCTAGTATGTCCGGTGGTGGCGTTGAGGACCTTCTGGGCAGCCCCACTCTGTGAGCTCTGTCAATGCGTATCTCGAAGTCCGCCGATTCCCCCAAAACGGACCGGAATAGAGTTTGCAGGTAGCCTGTGACATCAGATCCCTCTGATTTCTGAGGGACCCCCGGACCCGTATGTTGTTCCGGCGAGAACGGTTCTCGAGATCTTCCGTATGGGCCTGGAGGTCCATCTGCTGGTCAGTGAGACGCACAATTTCTTGTTGGAGGTGTGTTATTTCCATGCTCCTGGACTGATCCTCCTCCTCGACCGCTGCTACTCGCTCCCCCAGGCCCTCCACGTCTCGCCGGAGCTCCCGGACCTCACCCGCCACTTCTTGCTTCAGGGACCGGAAGTCGTCCCTTAGGGAGTTAAAAAGTGTTTCCAAGAAAGTTCTAGTGATGGGTGATTGGTCCTCCGTTGGTGCAGGCGCCTGTTTTGCAGTCGGGGGGGAAGGTGGGTCCTTATTGGACTTGTACTGTGTTTTGGCCAGGAGCCCCGCCATCTTGTCTCTGGGGTCGTATCAGTCCCTGGCGTCGGAGTGCGGGTGATGGAGCGTGGGTGCGCGACCTGCGAGCCCCGGTGGTTTAGCCCCATGATGGTATCGGGTGGCGCGGTGGTGTCTACTCTGCCGCAATAAGCAAGGCGGTCACCCAAAGGACTTGTTTAGGGAGTCACCTGGCAGTGGGACTATGTGGATGGCGGCTATCGAAATGTGCACTGGAGGGGCTAAGTGCCTAACCCTGTGGTGACGCCCGTCGGCGGAGTCCAGTGTAGTTGTGGATCCGTTCCACTTGTGGCGAGCAATCCGTGGCGAGGCGGAAGCAATTGGCAGGCCACATGAAACCGATCGCCGGGGGCTCGAGCGTGCCCCCCGAGGTCCGTTTTGATGCCCCCACCGCGCTCCTCACCTGTGCGTGGCAGTGTCGTGTGGTGGTACAGGTGTGGAGTGTCAGTCTGATGGCTTTTTCAGGTCTCCTAGCCCACCATGGCAGGAAGCGTTGTCACGATGCCCCCCGCTGGCCCGGGTATTGCACTGCCAGTCCAACAATGTCACAGTGGTTGCCTCACGGTCATGAGCTCCCCAGCCCCCCGTAGCTCGCCCCCCGGACAGCGCCGGTAGGCCCAAAGCCGGGGGGGTGATTTTGAAGGCGCCCGGCCAGCACACACCGCACCGCCGGCCAGGCCGTAGGATCGGAGGCGCACCGCAGGTAGTGGGGCTGGGCCTCGGGAGCCCGCTGGGGTCGTACCTGTGGGTGCTCCGGTAGGCCGCAGTAGCTGTGCGGGATTGCAGGGGTAGAGCGCGCCGGCTCTCACAGGGCCAAGGCAGACGCCATGGTCCGGCCGCAGTGCAGTGTTCTCGGTGGCTCCGGGCTCTCACCCAACGGAGGTGACGATGATGAGGGCCTCGAGAGATCCGGCAGGGTGCAGGCCGGGGGGATCGCCGCTGTGTTCGGCCGGGCCTCTGTCTGGCGGCGCGCGGCCCCGGGTGGACAGTCCTCCAGGAGGTGCGTGCAGGCCCAAAAGCCCGGGAGTCGATTCTCGAGGCTCCCGGCCGACACACGCTGCTCTACCGGGCGTGCCGCTGGATCGGGGATGCCCCGCAGGCGGGAGTGGGATCGCACGGGTGTGCAGGGATCTCGCCAGCAGGTGCCCCAACGGGCCGCAGGATTCCTGCTGGGCTTCAGAGATAGAGCACGCCGGCTCTCACAGGGCCGCGCGGTCACCATGTTGTGGTCGCGGCGAGTGGTCATCGGCATCTCCAAGCTCCGGCACGGCACCAGCGGCGGTCAACAGGGCACCGGAGAACTCAGCAAGCGAACGGCAACAAGATCAGCCGATCGGAGTGTGTCAGGGAGATCTGGCTATGCAACAGGGCGCAATCGGGTGGGATCGGGCAGGGGGCCTCCGGGACCTGCGACCGATCACGCCGCCATCTTAGCCACGCCCCCCAGTGTTTCTTTTTTACTAAATTTTGGCCACCATAGGTGTAGGACGATACCCTATTACTGGTAGAGTGCGATCCTTGATAACCGTATAGGTTCAGTAATTTTCCCTCTTGAGCGCCATCTGTTTGTACCCTATATCGTCCCAATTTGTGAAAATTGTATTGTACTCAGTACGGGTGGGATAAACTTTCTCCCAGCCACGAGATTCCATTGCGGTCTATGCCACAACCACAACCCGAATATCTCATGCGGGCGAGAGGCTAAAGCTCCCGTTGCAGAAATCCTTGAACAATTAGAACACCAACGTGTGATAGTCACACATGAATAATCCTCTTTTCACTGTTACTAAACCTGATGGGTCATACCGCCTGGTTTTGGATTATCGACATTTAGATTCACAGTGTCGTACATGTGCGGTACAGAACACCCACAGTTCAGCTCTCGTTGACAGTCTGGTGCCAAAAAGATTAAAGACCACACTAGACATTTCCAACTGCCTTTTTAGTAATAACCTGTCCTCTGTTAGTAGTCAATGGACAGCGTTCACTTGTGGAGGCAAACACAAACAATTTAAAAGATTGGCCATGGGCTATAAAAACAGCCCAGGCATCTTTGCTATGTGTGTCTTCTGTATGTTAGATGGCATTGACCCTGAAATATACTCATATGTTGATGATATTTATCTCACGGATGACGAATTATGGCCGCATCATAGTTATGTTCGCGGACTTCGGTTATAAATTTAACTTTGCAAAAATCACATATTGCAGAGTACACATTGTTGTTCCTGGGCTTTGAGCTCAACAATGAAGGTAGGGGTCTTGCACCTCACTTCCTGGAGAAATGTGCACGTTTGCAATCTCCTACAACACTGAAAAAGCTACAATCCTTGCTGGGATTTTTGAATTTGGGGGCGTACTTACATTCCCGATTATGCCCAGCGTATCAAGTCGCTATAAGCTTTGATCAAAACAACATTTACCAAGTCATGCTGGCTTCCTGAACATTCAGCTATTCTGCAATCTTTTCAGTCATATCTTCTTGAATCTAAGTACTTATTGACTCGTGATAACCACACTTACCTGGTAATAAGAATTGTGCCAGGTGCCGTGAGTTTCACATACTTGACGTTTAATGAAGGAGACACAGTGCCTATTGCATACATGTCGCACTTGTACACGGGCTGAAATGCGATTTTCTTCTGTTGAAAAAGTCTTGACGGCTGTGCAGATGGAGATTTTAAAAGAGAGAGCTCTCTCACAAGGAAAACGCATGTTGGTTGTTACACCTTTCCTGCACTTGAAGCAGTCAGTGTACCAAATTCTAAAGCTTTACCTCCTCGTTGGATACAATGTGCCACCGTGCTGACGTTTCGGGATGTCACATTTATCTTAGAACCCTCAATGCAGACTCAGGAGTTCTTACAGTATGAGTTTGTTCATTCTGCTTCCTCTGCCAATGCGCCCGCTTGATGATTACCATTGTATCTTTTACACTGACGGTTCTTCGCAATCGGCGATAGCCTCTAAGCATTCTTATTCAGCGGCCTGCACAATAGTGGCTGGTACCATAGTGAATGGTGAATTAAAGTCCGATGTTGTGCATTTGCAGACATTAGGTGACTGAACCGCACAGTTGGCAGAGCTACGTGCTGTAGTGCTTGCACTGGAGTTTGCTGACCCTCCTGTGACTACTTTAATTGTGAGTGACTTCTACTACTGTGTTCAGTCTTTCAATGAAGATGTATTCTTTTGGACGGCATGCCGCTCTCGTGGTGACATAGACTCTGCTGGGACCCTGTGCTGGTCATGGGATGACCAGCGCAAACGAGCGGGGATCCCGTTGCTATTTGCCCCTTTCATCCCATTATCTCAGAACCCAATGATGCCTTGCATAAGGGACAGTATGAGTAATGCTTTAGCTCAGAAAATGATTCTTCAGACATTCGAAGACCTATAACCTGGAGATGAATTCTGACCTCCCCTGTGGCACCCGAGGGTCAACTGGTCCCGTTTACTGAGATCTTTTTGTATCATAGAATACGCACGGCATGTAGTGCCCTCTGTGAGGAATTCCTGAGGGTGCCGCCGACCCTGCCTGCATTAGAAAATCTGCTGAAATTCCCGTCTCCCCATACACTTATTACACACCTCTATGTCCGCATGCAAGACACTGCTCCGATAGTAACGCCAAACTCTTTTAAGCATTGGAACGGCAAACTAGAAACGCCATTGACTGAAGCCCAGTGGGACTATTGCTGTGGCAGCTGTCTGAGCTTTCCCCGAATTATGAATTGAGGCTGATCCACTTTAAATATTTGCATAGATACTGCAGGATCCCAGTGGGCCTTCACCGGATGGGCATTCGCGATGAGGATAACTGTTGGAGATGTGGCTGTGCTTCAGCTACGTTCTTACATGTTGCATGGCAATGTTCCAAGATAGCCGACTTCTGGGTGCAGATTTTTGAGTCGGTGAACAGCATATTGGGGGTGTCGCTGGCTCCGTCTCCCATCCTTACCTATTAGGGTACGTAAAGGACACTCCGCCAAAGTTGCGTTAACTGCACGCACTCCTCCTACTGTTTACTAAGAGACAGGTTGTAGTTAATTGGGGCAGCGAGTGCCTTGCCTTAAAGATTGGGTTAGAAACGTCACATATGGGCACGTACAATTGAGCACATTTTGGGAATTGATGCCACCCTCATCGAGACCCCGCAATATATGGGAGCCGTTCTTAACGTGGAATGCTGGCTTACAAATAACGACTGAAGTGACAGACGCGGAGGGCACGCAAACTGCTCCCCAGACGTGATATATCCACACCCAATTTCAATGCTAGAGCACATGAAGAGATAGCTCCGGCCAGAGGCTACAATGTACAACTCTAGCAAAGGCCGTATCTGGGAAGATATGTGTAACATCATTACATTTGTGTTAATAATTGTTGAAATGTGTGCAATATTCCTAGCTTGATTATTATCATGCCTGAGATTTGTTGTAGGTGGGTACGATGTGAGCTATTATTAGCATTTTGTACTGAAAAGTCAGACTGTAGACGCTCCTTTTCAATCCATTTCGTACTGGCTTGTTGGAATGTAACGGAATTGTTTTGTTGAAAATGGCAATAAATAAAATAAATTAAAAACTGTGTTAATAGGTCCAAGCTGTGGCAGTTGATGTCCTCCATTGGCATTGACAGTAATAACATTTTATTTCGGAGGGATCTTCACCGTGATTCAACTGCGGTTGTCCGCTATTCAAGGACCTGAAAGTGTCCAGTCAGCTTGACATCAAGAGAGGGGTGCATTTTAGCACCATTTCTTTTTAACCTATATATTAATTCCTTAGAGAAGGCCCTTTTGGCCACAAATGCGGATTGTCCCCAGGTAGGCAAGCTTAGCTTGACAGTCCTCCTATACACAGACTACGCAGTCCTCTTGGCGAGGACAGCTAGGGGCCTACAACTTCCTCTGAATTATTTTGTTTCATCATGCAAAGTCGTTCATTATGCAGGTGGGACCTCGTAAAGCTAAGCAGTTCACTTTTAAACTCTGACTTTCATCAATACCGAAGACCAATGTTTTGTACTATTTGGGAGTTGTGTTTGGCGATTCCTTGAGTTGGTGCCCTTTGCTTACTTGGAAGAAAGGGGATCTAGTGAAAGCTTTTGCAGCTGTTTTTAACTTTGCCAGCAGAGTGTGAGGGAAGCCAATAGCGGCTCTTTTGAAGATATATGAAGACAAATATACCTCAGAGGTTAGTTATGGGAGTGAGATGTTGGGCCACATTGGGGTAGGAGCAGTGCAAAGTGCTCAAAACTCTTTCCTCCGAAGGGCCCTTTCTGTCCCACAAAGTATTTTGTTTTATGTCATGCACGAAAAGAGTTCGGAATGCCTTTCCTCTCAGATGTACTAGCTTTCCGTCCCCTGGCTTTGTGGCTTAATATTTGGACTAAGCAAGAAAATACACTCAGCAAAGACATCCTACGCGAATGCCTTTCACTTGACCGTGTCTTACGAATCCGATGGCTCCGGTATATAAGAGTTGGCCTCTCCAGGGTAAGTAGGAACTATTTGCTAACCCTGAGCGCAGATGTAAGAGGGACCTTTCTCTGGTCAAAGAGTGTTTTTTAAGAATGAGCCACTGTGATAGAGGGAAATGAGCGTTGTAAGCCTAGTGTGCGTAAGTACACCGTGTTAAAAACTGTACCAACCAGCAAACCTTATCTTCTAGGGCTTAAAAGCAGCCAGTCATTTTCTATTGACCAGGTTTCGGCTCAACCTCATCCATTACCTCATGGCACACCCTAGCGGCTTCCACAGCGGCCAGTGCCTCCTGCCCTGTGGCTGTAACAGCGAGTCTCCTCAGGACATGATTCACTTTATAATGTTTTTATATTTTTTATGCTGTCCCTAGAAAGTTATTTATTATTCCCATTCTCAAACAAGCCTTTACAATGCAATGGTCTCGGCATTGTTAAAGTTAGAGCTATTGACATTGCTCGTGACATTATTTGTATTTATGTTTTTGTTTTTAAAACATAAATAAATGGCATTGTCATTTACAATGCCAATAGCTTAATCGCGCGCAAATGCAAGACCTATTGCTTTTGCACCCACACACAAAAAAGCCACCCACACACACATACAGAGCCACCCACACAGTCATTCACATAGAGCCACCCACACACACACACAGAGCCACCCACACACACACAGAGCCACCCACACACACAGAGCCACCCACACACACACAGAGCCACCCACACACACACAGAGCCACCCACACATAGAGCCACCTACAAAAAAAGCTAGTGATAATGATCAAATAAGAAAGTACATGTGCACGAATGGCAAGTAATCACACTGCCTTAATAATGAAGACCCTGAGCCAGCCTTAGCAAGCTTAAGGTTATCCTCATCATCTCACATTAGAATCACAAAAGGCTACAAAGTCATCAAAAAGCGGGCTCTCATTCCCTGTCGCCAAACCACTTCCCTGAAATATCTTCCCCATCACTTCTTAAAGGGTTCGTCACATGTCTACAGTAACAATACTGAAAAAGCCAGCACTTTTAACTTGGCTTCCAGCTAAATCTGAAAATTCGTAGAGACGTAAGAGTGAAATTGACTAATGAGAAAGCTCAGAGGGGACTCGCAAACCTCCACAGAAAAGCTCTCACCCAAAAGGAGTGAAGTGGCAATAGGTAAAGTTGAATGATAAAAACCCAAAGCAATGAATTCAAGCTGAAAGGAATGAAGACCACAGGGAAAACAGAAAAGAAACAAATTTAAGATTCATCTTCTTCCGCCACTCTTTATCTTTTAATTCCATAAAAAGGTGCAATTTCCTCAACTGTGTGCTTTTCCTGCATTTGCATCTTTTACTTCACTATGCCTCACCTAACTGCCAGGTGCGACAGTATGCTCACTGAGATAACATTATGTTTGAAGAAAACAGGAGAAGGAAAGGAAAGTCCATGAATGAAACTAATTAGACAAACTCTGAGTCAATGTATTCATTTAGCAAGGGGGCATTACTGCAAAGAAAGAATGTGGCAAAATGAAAGCACCACTAAAAAGAGCACCTCTTTTGTGGCTCCTTTTTTGAGCGGACGTTTAAGAAAAACTGGAGGCAAAAGAAACAAGGGGGCAGTCTGGACTCACCGGGGGCAGGTGCAGGGTGGGTGCCGCACGCCGGGCTGGGGGGCAGCTGCAGGAGACGGACAGCTGCGGGTCAAATCCAAAATCCAGCGGTGAGGGGGCCCAGGCAGAGACACCACTGGCAGCACACGGGGCGATCCCGGCAGCGCTCAGGGTGCAGATCCGGGGGGCAAAAAGGCAGGTCCCGGGGTAAAATGGCAGATTCTGGTTTAGCGCGTGTGCTGGAACAAACGGACAGTTCGAAGGGCCAGGCCAGATGATGGGGCAGTGGTAAGAGCGCTGAGGTAAAAGGGCAGAGGAGCAGCGCCGGGCTGGGTGTCTTCAGACGGAATGAAGCGGTTCCAATAAATCCACAAGTAAAAAGTCGGAGAGGAGGAACAACAGGACCGAACCTGAACATCGGAGCTGTTCCTCACAAAAAAAAAACAAGCACGACGAACGCAGCGGGGGGGGGGGGGGCAGGACAGCAAGCACGAACAAGGGGGGGGCAGGACAGCAAGCACTCACCTGAGGACGATTTCTTCCGGCGGCGGTCGGGGGAAATGGCAAAACAAAAGCACCGCCAAAAAAAAAAAACAAGTAAACGCCCACCTCTGAATTACGAAAAAAGGGGCGGGCTTAAAAAAAAGCAAGAAACGCCCACGAATCTGCTCAAGCCGGGGACAGAACTAAGTGAAACACATCTCTTCCATTGGCTAGCCTTCATTTATGAAGAGAAGGCGGGTTCAAGCCCCAGTACTAGGGAAACAAGATCTCGGCTGTGCGACACTGCTGCGCAGTGTACGCTAGGCCGAGCCCTAAAAAGCGGGTTTTAGGCATGTGAGACCAGCTCTTATCTTTTTACAACTCCTCTCTTATGACACTGTTTTGCATATGCTATACTTTGTACGGGTCGCTGTTAGACACAGGTCAAGCTGCGATTAACTTCTGTACTGTAATTCATGAATTTGTATTTTATGTTTTGAATAACTTGGACATATTATATTTGTCAATGTGCAACTTGGAAGATGTTTTATCATTTTATACATGACTTTTATGGTTTTCCTTTATAAAACCGAATAAAGTTTGTTGATAATAATCACTAGGGATTCATTTACAGGGTAGCATAGTATCCCTCACAATAACTTCAGGAGTCACAGTTCACACAATGTACATGCTTTGTTCCCCCTACTTCCAACCTTACATATACCCCTAATCACCTGCCCAAACCTCCCCCTGATGATGCCAATGTGGTCCTACGACAACCCACAGACCATATGTTTGGCCCCTTTGAAACTGCCCATACAATAAAAATGCTGCAGTTGTAAATACATATCAACTACCATTTGTTGTGTTTGAAACATTTTATTGAATAATAAAACCTAATAAACATGATCTGATTGTTAAAGCAAAACAGAACATCAGTTGCCATACACATAAGAGACAAAAATTGTACATAACAATCAACATACTGTAACACTGCAAAGTTATGTAGAGCACAATTCCTAATTTCGGGCAATCTTTAAAGTTCAACTATAGAAACGTTCATAAAGAACAGGAAAGAAAGGTGGTAGGATACTGAAATGTCATTAATGTAATGCTTTTACTTATAGAAAAACAAAATTAATTATTGTGTAATTTGAATTCAATTTGAATATTTTAACCTCCTCAGCATTATTTGACTCATGATTACAACCTGAATGCTTTCTGGAAAGGAACCGCCTCATGGGGTTCAAAAGCACATCTTTTCCAACAATAGGATTACAATGATAAACTTGAATTTCAATTCAATTAATTGATTTAGGCCTTTTTGGAGATCAGCAATTTTAAATATATACAAAATCCATACACTTTTGTAAAATTGTCACCGAAACTTGAATTCAATCCACCTTTTGATTAAACAGTTCCCATTCCAGCAAGCATCACAGGACCACTTGTTGTTATCTTCCCAATTAGTGATAATGTTTCAGATGGCAACAACAATAAATATGTTTAGAATTTTACCTCCGAAAGGAAAAACATGCCATTTCTGAATCATGGTGCACAATAAATTGTAGGAACAGAAGGGCGTCTTTAGGTATATCATTCATTAAGGTTTGACCAGGCTTGAAACTAGAGTTCATGAACTTTTGGACATTTAAATGTCATTTTAAAAGAGCTCAAACAGACCCAGCACGAGCTCCACGAAAAACTGAAGATGAGTGAATTGTACTTAGAGAAAATGTGCTGATTAGTAATCTATTGATGTAAAATGCAGTGGTCAGGCAATTCTTGTGGATCTAATCTATTCAGATTTTAACTCCATAGTTTGTTCAATAAATTGACTAGGCATAATACTTGAAAGTCCATCTCTCAGATCAATTCTATTACAGTTTTATTTGTGATAACACTAAAAGAGATCAATGATAAATAGATTTAAAAAGCCATGGATAGAATTGATCCTTGGTCTAAATCTAGATTATTGTCGGCAATAGAAACCAGTATAAACAGATCAAATCTAAAATGATTGAATATGTTTATTATAGTGGTTTAGAGTAAACCCAGAAGACACACTTTGGTCCTAAAACTTAGAAAATGTATCTAAAGATTATGATTACATCCAATTTATGTCCGGAGACCGCTTTACATGCTTTCCTGTTTAAGTAACAACATTTGCAAATATACTTAACAAAACATTAAAGCTGGATGTCAGAAATTCTGTCTTTAAGTATTGTGTAAGAGTTTTGTGTGATGATTATTATTTGATCTGAAGCAACACTATCACTAAATAGGTATGTGCACAGGTTATCATTCAACTAACACTATTAGCAAACTTAATTTGGAGGGAATTGAGAAGAATTGCCTCATGTACCAAGGGTTTTATTGTTCAAAAATCCACTGGTTCAGTAATTCACAAAGTTTGCAAATGCTAAACCCCTTTTTGAAATGTACTAAGCCCATTTAACAATCCATAATTTGGAAGGGGAATGTTAATAGTGTCCTTTCTGAATTTGTTATGCATCCTTAAGGTATGTATTAAGCTTTGAAACCGTATGTGGGCTGAAAAAGAGTAACAGGAGGTAGTAACCCAAGGGGACATTTGTGAATCTGAAAGTAAAATGGGGTGCATTAAAAATGCCTTTATTCAAAAGCAATCACAGACACAGTAGTGTGCTGACTCCACAAACAACCACTTTTACCAAATGGATTATTAATACGTGAACCTCAGTATTTCCTATATTGCTGAAATTTAGTCTCTAATATTTTTGTCATGTGGTGTAAATATTTGTTTCTGTTATTTTATTTCCCATTTCAATATGGTCATGAAATGTACCTATTTTTTTTGTCAAACATATTGAAATATCTTTATCACAATTTTTGGGGCATTCTAAAAAATGTTTTCACTCTAACTTAAAGCTTCCTATGAAAAATACTGACGCGCAGTCCTAGTTTCTCCTGGATCACTTAGCTTTCTCACTAAACCAAGCACAATATTGATTTGAGAGCGGTAGTTATTGCAGTCATATGCACTGGGGTTCATTTTAAAAAGACAAATATAGGCCTTCCTTTATCTTTAGAAATAATACTTGCAAACATTTGTTAAATAATTTCAGATAATTTACTGATAAAGATATCAGATAAAGATACCGTAATTTCTTATAGCTTGTGGTATCAAAAATCTGCTAGAATTAACAGACTTCTCTTCTAGATAAATCCAGGTATGAGAAGGTATTAACTGCGATTATCAACTTTCTGTTATTTTAACAAATTTTCTCAGTGCACAGAGTATTTTTCCTACATTGATCACAACATTTCAAGCAATGGTATGTGCTTAAACGTACAATGAAGGGGTAAAAATGTATTTCTACCACAATCAAGAAACCCTTGGGTCTATGAGGATTACTGTTGCAAATTAAGACCTAGCTAAAATGAAATATCCCTTTAAAAGGAAGATTTCCCTCACACACCATAGTTGGCATGCTTCCTCATTCGGAAGCTCCTCGCTCAGTTATACCTAGTCACGGTACGGGGTACAACCCCCTCACTGAGAAGGAGGAGTTCAGGCATGTTTTGTTATTGAGAAAGGTATACTAAATACCACAATAATGAGCTCAGGGTAGTGGAGGCAGCAGAATGAAAGTTAAAACTTGGTAAAGGGTATATGGTTTCCATTATTTGTACTCCCTTAAGCCACGATTAAAAACAGGGCACTGTGGTAGAAAAATATATGCACTGTTAGTGTTAATAGGAGGTCAACATGTTTCAGCCTATTAACCCTTCAAAGAAGTGTTTGCGGCTTTCTTCAGAACCTAATCAAAAGTGCTGCTGCTCATTGTACTCAATCAATAACAAGCATTGGCATAGCCAATAGGTCTCGCCTTTGGGACCTTATAAGTGTTTAGCAATGCAGATCCAGTAACAATGTGAAATAATTTCTATTAAAATAAGAAGACTTTGTAACTGGTTAATCAAACGTTTCTGAAGGTTTAGTATATAACAACTCCTTTTTAGGTCTCGCCTGCCAATGCGCTTGCGCATTGCTGGCGGGAGATATAGGGGCTAAACCAGGGCTAAACCATCGGTGGATTTCGTACAGTGCCTGTGGAGCAGTCAAGCAGAAAGCGCGTCCACATCAAAGGCATCTGAAGCTTCCCCCAGCGTGCGCTCGGCCTCAGGCATTTCTCCTCCCCTAATTATTCACTGCCCACGGCCGGCTAGCGGTATTTTCACTTTCACAGCCGCCAGGCCGCGTCTCACATTTCTCCTCCCCCCTCAGCAATGCCAAGAGCTTGTTTTAAATTTTTTTATTATTGCAAACATAAGGCTGACACTTTAGCAGGCACTGCGTTTTCTTTTCTTCTTTTTTATTCAGTGGAATATGCTTTCAAAATATAAAATAAATAAATATCGCACCAGCTTTCCAAGGACCGATTTATTATTTTTACCAATGCTCGATTCTTTTTTAGTCAGAGGAGGATGGTTTATTGTCAAGCAGTTACACTATCTGTGGGAGTCTCATGGAGTCCTCACTCAGTCAGTCAGTCAGTCAAATTAACTTTATTCGATTTGTTAAAATCATACAAAGTACATAAAAACAGTATTATGTGCAATTTAAAAAGGAATTAAACAATTTCATTTATGAGCAAGTTAATGAGACGAAAAATCAGTACTCACTCTATTCGCGTTATTTTGAGTAACACTTATCTGACGAGACCTTTTAATTGGACAGGATTAGTATGAGAATAGCTCCGTCGCCTAGCCTTTGTGCCCTTAAGAATCAACACATTTCTCAATAGACAGACTGTTAAAAAGCTCTCTGATGCATTTTGAAGTAGGAACCGGAGGAAAAACAAATGATCAGCAGATGGTGGTGCTGAATCACATTTGTAAACCCCAGACGACCTTTCTTTACCGCTAACTCGCAGGACGTTCCTTACTGGCCATCCAGGCCTTTTTGGCAGCAAAATGGACCTGAATCCTGGTGAACTGTGCACATTTATTTTCCCAGTCAGCTTCTCTCCGATACTTTGTGCAAAAACGTTTTACAAGAACTGGGAGTGACGGTAAGATTTTGCTGCCCTGAGCAAAGTGAAAATTTGTCGTAACATTCACTCCTCACTTCAGTTCCTGAGCAGACGCCTAGTAACGTATATAGACAGCATAGGCGAGGCACAAGCTTTGATTCTGCCTGTTTATTAGAAGAGTAAAGTGTGAACAGGTCCGCCCCTCTATTTGTGTTACACTTCACGTTTAACAGGCCAGTCTGGGAGTGAGTTTAATTAGCACATGAGGGAAAGTGGACTTTAAAGCCATGAAAATGAATCTGTGTCACCTGCAGGTCATGTGTTTAAATGCTGAATAGGCCAATTTAGATTTTCATCCTTACGAGGTTGATATACTGAATACTTTTAAGTTGGTTAACATTAGCATCACCATCTTAAAAAAGGAAAACTTTGATATCAAGTGCTATATTAAAGAACCAGTTATTATTTTAAATAAAGCCACCTGTCATATAGGGGTGTTCATGGGCTTGCTCGCAATGAATATTCAGAAATTACGTACTTTGCAGGCAGGGAAATCCACCACTTTGGAGTTGAGTGCTATGCTTAAAGTTGGGCTAATCGTCATGTTTCCACTGATGGAGCCTCTGTTTTCTTTACCGTGAGGTTCCGTGACAATTGTTAGTGGTGTTTTCGACTCGCACAAATATGGTCGAGTCTGGTATCTATGAACCGCAAATGACGAGTTTAGTAAGTGTGCGCAGTTTCGCTGTACTAACTCAAACCGTTTGTTTGTTATGTGGGTTTTTCATCTGTACCCACGGGTTCCATCTTAGATACGTCATCCATTTTGTCTCTTGCCCTCAAGTAGCCAGCGAACGGACGTTGTCCGCTTCGCGACCCTGGGACTCCCAAGATATTTGCGGAAGACACATGTCTTTTGTAAGTGTCTTTATGATACTGTAAGGCAGATGGCCCCGCTCGAGGCTCATCTCGCCGTGCCGGTTTATTGTCTTAGCCGTGCATCTCATTAGGCACGTCCCTTTGATGCCTGTATCTCGTGTCTCTCGATACCTCCCTTTTACACCCTTTCCGATTTCCCCACTGTCTCCGTCTTCCTCTACACCTGTTCTTGTTCCTATTTTTGATTTGTTTTATTGCCGATTGGAATGCACTAATGTTGGGAAGATGGGTTTTTACAGTTGGGAACCGCCAAATGTTTCCGCACTTATGTTCCGGGCCTTGTGTGTATCAAAGTGACCAAAGCGACCCCTCTGGGGGATAATTATGGGAACCGGGTCATAAACTTTTGTGTTCAATGTAACTCTATGGGATAACCATGTATAAAAGGAGCGATCCGCAGAACCAATTTGAAGCAGACGCTCTGAACTACACTTGTTGTACTTCCGTGATTTCTGTGTTTCCCTGCAGCAAATAAACCTTGAATCTTTGACGCCGAAGGAAGTGTCCCGTGTCTCTGTGATTCGTACGCCGGAGCAGGTTACCCACGAAGGTTTCAGGTGTTGTGCCCTGGCACCGCTGGGTTCTAAATAACCCAGTCCTTCAGTTGGCGCCCAACGTGGGGCTGCATCAGTGGTACCGGTCCAAGCCCGACGATTGTGAGGAACTTCGTGTGAAATCTCCGAGGGAAGGTGCACCCCGCTTCATCGATCCTGTTGTCGAAATAAGTGGCCCGAAGACTTTTCCCGCGAAGATTCCCGCCTCCTGACGGCTGCGACGGACTGCTGCCCTGACTGTAGACCTGTTTTGGCGCCTGGCGTAGACCTTGGTAGAGCGAGACGATTGACGGGCCTTCCTGGCGACGCCATCGATCTTTGAGTTAAGTATTTGTGGGTCGCTCCCAGAGTCCTTAGTTGTTGACACTTTAGCGAATGTTTTTGTTGTTGACGCTGTGAGAGTGTTTTTGTCGATGACACTTTGCTAGCGTATTTTTGTTGTGTTGTTTGACGACTGCAGCCGCCAAAAACCGAGGGTTTTTGCTTTTTGCTGGGACTTGGTAAATCCCGTAACCCTTGAAGTTTGTGAAACTCGGCTAGTGTGCAAGATGCCTGGTCGTAGTACTTTGTTTAGTTGTTTCAGACCTTGTGGTATGGATTCCCGACTGGAGGACTCGTGTCCGATACCTCCGGTTGGAACTCCGACTTATGAACTATACAGTAAACATGGGCTAGGCCCGATTACTTTTAATGAATACTGGATTAAATATACGAAGAAGGACGGTGTCCTTAGTTGGCCACCTCATGGTAGTTTTGAGACCCAGATTTTAGACAACCTGGAGGTTAAATTGTTCGAAAGAAAGTCAAGGCCGGCCATGTTTGATGCCTTTCGGTTGTGGCGTAAAGAAGCCAAACAGAAAGAAATCAGACAGACTAAACGAAATCAGCGAGATAATGTTGCTACCATTGTAAAGAAAGCAGAGCAGTTTCAGCGTGATAAGGAGGTTAAGGAAAAGGAAGTGTTTGATAGGCTACAGCGTATGTCTGTAGATAAATGCTATCCTGCTTTGCCTACGGAGTCGGATAAGAAGGAAGAACCAGTTGAGGATCCTTTAATGTCCTACCTTATGAAGTCGCCACCTCCGTATGTACAGGGTACCGCAGCTCCTGTGTTTCCCCCTGTACCTGTTCCTGCACCTATTCTTCCTTTGCCTGTTCCTCAACCTGCACCCGTTCTTCCGACTGTTCCTGCTCTTTTGCCTGTCGCAATCCCTACTGCTCCTCCGCTTCCACATACTCCTGCTCCCGCTACTGCACCTGCTCTGTTAACTCCTGTTGTTGCTTCTGTTTCTACTCCTTCACTTGTTAGTCCTGTGTCCTATACTTCTCCCTCTACTCGTAGTCGTAATTCTCCTCTTGCGGCTAGCTTCTTTCATTCGCTCGGACCTGTTCTTGGGTCTGCTGGTTCGGATGGTCCACAGCGACGTAGTCAGCTTCCTGGTAACAGAGAACGCGCTTCGCTATATAATATGGCGATGGGTTGGATGATGCATCCTCTTCGAAATCCGCCACGTGTTGTACTCGACACATTTTGTCAATTCAATATACCAACTCAAAGATTTGTGTTCGAGGAAATGTGTAAGGTCCTACGCGATCAGATATCGGCCGACGCACCTGACGAGGTGCTGACTGCTTTGTCTGATCTACAGCTTCAGTTCTCAACTGGACTGATAGTGGATACCAACGTTCGACGTGCTGTTGAGCGGTTGCTATCTTTCCGTCCCACTCCCATACCTCAAGCCTTGTTTGTTGAGGATGTTGAAAGACGGCCAGATGAGTCTGGTCAATTTCCTATGCGCGAAGTTCCACCAGTATGGATGCCAGGTAATCCTGCAGCTGCTCCCCCGATTCCGCCATTCTTTCAGAGAGTATGGATACATCTCCCATGGAAACGCTCAGAAGTGTTGCAGGTGAAGCAATCTTTGCCTGACCCTCGCAAAAATCCTGCAGGGTACTACAAGGAATTATCACAGCTCGTAGACGCTACGATAATGAATCTTGCCGATATTGATATGTTGTTTGGCAATGTTGTACCGCAACCGGTATGGGCCAAGATTCGTCAGGAAAACCATCCGAATGAATTAGGTGGTGCTTGGGCTGCCATAGTAGCGGCGGATGCCCGACAAACTGGTGGTGCTAAACCCGAGCAGCTGATTGCTGATCTTCCTCAAAGAATAATAACGTTAATGAAAACTCTTATGCCAGCTATGAGGGTAAATTGGGACAAATTATCAGCTTGTAAACAAAAGAAGGACGAGAGTGTCTCCGACTTCTTTACGAGGTTTGAGGAGGCATTCATTGATCATAGTGGTCAGGATATGAGTACTGAGGGTGGTCAAAGGTTGTTCGTGGACAAATTTGTTTCCAACTTATTGCCCGATTTGAGCAATAAATTAAAGAATTCAGAGAGTGCGTGGGCCGTTTCTACTTCAGCTCAGATATTGGCCACAGCACAATATTATGAGAACAGAGAGAAAGAAGAGAACGACTGCGCTGATAAAAAGACGAAAGAGCTTAAAACTAAAGTGTTGCTTCAGCAAGCATATCCTCCACGTTCGAATCAGAATACTTCGCAACAAAATAGATCACAGCCACAATCGAACCGATCACAATCTCGTAATGACTCCCCTTTTCAAAGATCGTCATTAGGGTACAATCAATGTGCTTATTGTAGACAGGAGGGACACATTAAATTCAATTGCCCTGTTTTGAACGATCGTAATAGTGGTAATTCGTCTAAAGGAGGTCGCGGTGGTTCACATCAGGTATCACGCGGTAGGGGTCGTGGTGCTCAGAATGATCGTTCTGATAACTCATCTAATTCTAACAACTGTTTTGATCAACGCGGATCTTCGCAAGGACGATCTGCGCAGTACAATGTAGACGATTATTACGTCGATCAGGGAACTGACGACAGTAATTACTAGGACAGCCAAAGACAAGGAGAGGGAGTGGTATCAGTTCCGGTTGATCAGAGAGGGCCTTACGTCGCAGTTGCTACATCGGGCGTCGTTGAGCCTTTTCTGTTGGACACTGGTGCAGCGAAAAGCTCCATTAAGCATTCGAAACTCCCTGGCGCACCTTTGTCTGGCTTAACAAATGTTTCCGTTGGATTCTCTGGCGCCCCCGTTAGCAATCCAGTTTCGCGCCCTTTGCCCCTTAAAATTGGGCCTTGTGAGCTAGAAGCACCGTTGATTTGGACTACTGGTTGTGGTGAAAATCTTTTGGGTCTGGATTTGCTTAAACGTTTGTATGCAACTCTGTACTGCTCTCCCGCGGGCGTAAAGCTTACGTTGGGAGAGAGAGTTGTCTCACCTATGTATTTGTCCCTCGATAAGCTTCCACCGGAATTGAGTTCTCTTCCTGCGTCTTTGTGGGCGACAGGTCCCAATGATGTGGGCCTGCTTGACATCTCCCCTTATGTTGTTCAGTTGAAATCTAATGTGCGATTGCCACGTATTCCCCAGTACCGTATCTCTCTTGATGGTGAACGAGCACTGTTAGCGATCATTTATGATCTGATCGAGAAAGACGTTATTGAAGAGACTCGGGGAAACGTGTGCAACAGCCCTGTACTGCCCATTTTAAAACGTACTGATCCTTCGAAACCACCTGTTTATCGTTTTGTTATCGATTTACGGGAGGTTAATAAAATTGTGATTCCTCAGTTCCCCGTTGTGCCTGACATCACGGCACTACTGACTCTGATTCCAGTTTCTGCATCGTGGTTCTCGGTGATTGACTTGAAGAATGCGTTCTTCAGCATCCCGATTGCCGAGGAGAGTAGAGACCTTTTCGGTTTCTCCCTCGGTGGACGCAGCTTCCGGTTTAAACGCGCTCCTCAGGGCTACTGTGAAAGTCCATCGATTTACAGTCAAGCCTTGAAGGGTCAACTGGATGCGTTCAAGTTGCCGGCTGGTGCGGCCTTAATCCAATACGTCGATGACTTATTGGTGGCTGCTGATACTCAGGACATTTGCAAAATTGCTACGGTGTCGTTGCTGCAACATCTCTGCGAGTTAAATCACAAGGTGTCACCTTCTAAACTCCAATATTGTTGTCAAGAAGTTACCTATTTAGGTCACTTATTGTCAAAGGAGGGAAGGCGGTTGACCCCAGAGAGAATTGCTGCAGTTGCACGAATGGCTGTGCCAAAAACCCAAAGAGATGTGCGTGCCTTTCTAGGTATCACGTCGTACTGCAGGCAATGGATTCCTAATTTTTCATTGCTAGCGAAACCATTAGTGGCTCTTACGTGCAAGGATGTTTCAACTCCTTTACCATGGACGGAAGAATGTCAGAAAAGTTTTTCTGAATTACGTGCTTCATTGTGTTCGGCTCCTGTGTTAGGTACCCCTGACTACAGTAAGCCGTTCACATTGTATGTTCACGAGAGAGAAGGCTGTGCGTTGAGTGTCTTAACGCAACCTTTTGGTGGTAAGCAACGTCCATGTGCATATTTTTCCTCGACCTTGGACCCGGTAGCTAGAGCATTGCCGAGCTGCTTGAGAGCAACAGCGGCAGCTGCGGTCTCCATCCGACAATCAGCAGGATTGGTCATGGATAATATGCTTACGGTGATGGTTCCGCATGCAGTCGACACTCTTTTGAATCGTACAAAAACTCAGCACTTGACGAGTGCGAGGTTGTCTGGGTACGAGTTGACGCTGTTGGCAAGCCACATTCAAATAAAACGTTGTAATGTCCTGAACCCGGCAACTTTGTTACCAATTAGCTCAGAGTCAGATGAAATAACAGAACACGATTGTTATTTGAGGACAGAGGAGGAAACAAAAGGTCGAGTGGACCTTAAAAACACCCCATTGGAAGACCCAGATGGAACACTGTATGTGGATGGTTCGTGTTTTAAGTTGCCGAATGGCGATGTGACTACTGCTTATGCTGTTGTAACGTTGAATACTGTTGTTGAGACTGCAAGATTGAATCAGAATTCTGCCCAAGCTGCAGAACTGATTGCTCTTACCAGAGCGTGTGTGTTAGCGAAAGGGAAACGTGTGAATGTGTTTACCGATAGCCAATATGCGTTTGGCGTCGCCCATAGCTTTGGACGATTGTGGAGAGAGAGAGGTTTTCTGACCTCGCATGGTACGAAGATTCAGCATGGCCAGCTTGTGAATGATCTCTTAGATGCACTTACGTTGCCTAAGCAGGTAGCGATTGTTAAATGTAGTGCGCATCGTAAGGTGACGGATGATGTTGGTCGTGGTAATGCGTTTGCGGATGAGATTGCTAGGGAGACTGCCCGGAACCTTAGCACTCAAATGTATGTGACGAGTCCGGTTAGGTGGCCTGCAGAGTCGGGTATGTGCGAAGACACTATTGAAAGTGTGAAAGAAATTCAGAAAGAGGCCACCGAGACTGAAAAGACGAAGTGGGAAGAAAGTACGGGAAAGTTGGATGTGAATGGTTGTTGGATTGATTTGTCGGATCAGAAAAGATGGTTGTTGCCTGATGCATATGTGCTGGCCGTTGTGACAATGGCGCATGGGTTAGCACATATTAGCGCGAAAGGTATTTGCAAGTTGCTGTCCCCTGTGTGGAAGAATGACGGTATCGCGAAATGTGCTGAACGTCTGGTCAAAAATTGTATGGTGTGTATGATGTACAATCCTGGCAAAGGAACCCCAACTCCTCCTGGCAGTTTTGCTCCTCCTTCATGTCCCTTTGAGGTGATTCAATTGGACTTCATCCATATGGAGCGATGCAATAACCTGAAATACGCTTTAGTAGTGGTTTGCGCATTCTCCCGATGGATCGAGGCCTATCCTCTCAAAGACAATACTGCTTTGTCTACTGCGAAAATCCTACTGAAGGAATACTTTCCTCGGTACGGAATGCCTAGAGTCGTGTGGTCAGATAACGGAAGTGAGTTTGTGGGAAGTGTGATGAAGAGTGTGTGTAAGGGCCTTGGAATTAATCAGAAATTCCATAGTGCCAATCATCCCCAGTCAGCTGGTTTGGTTGAAGGGTATAACGGCACCCTTAAACTGAAACTAGCAAAGATTCAGGCTACGACTGGTCTTTCGTGGCCTGACGCTTTACCCTTAGCATTACTGTCAACTAGGGCGACTGTACACTCCCGAGTAGGGCTTAGTCCCTATGAAATAGTGTTCGGTCGTCCTGCGAATGTTTGGGGGGTTCCTAGGCCAGGTATGTTCTGTGATCTTGAGTATCCAATGCTGATCGATTATCTTCATGACTTGACTGCTAAACTGAGGTTAATTCACCAACAGGTTTACGACGCACTGCCGACGCAGACGGAGGGTCCAGGCCACCAGCTCCAGCCCGGAGATTGGGTGGTGACGCGCAACTTTTCGCGCAAGAACAATTTGGATCCGAGGTTCACTGGACCCTACCAGGTTCTCCTTGCCACGAGGACTGCTGTTCGTCTTGAGGGACGGAAAAACTGGGTGCACGCCACCCACACCAAAAAGGTCCCTATCCCTTTGCCGGCAGACCCGTGGGTGAGGAGAGGCATTGCATCAACTGAAACCGAAGGATTGCCGGCGTTTGTACCTTTTAGCGACGCACAGCCTGTCGGAGAATCCTCGGTGCAGCAGAAAGACACTGTTGAACATTTGTCATCAAAAGACTCAAGACCAGAACACTCAACTGATCAGCAGGACGTTGTCTCTTCAAAGGATCCTTTGTTTGACGAGCAGACACGTCCTGGGAAAACCCGATACTTTTTGCGATCTAGCACTAAAGACTAATAAAAGATCCTGTTTTGCTTTATTGACAACTGCTCTAATCCCGTTTTCCGTGATCAGTTTGAACATTTGTATTATTGTGATTATTTTTGTATATATTCATTGAGCTTCGTTCCTTACACCTTTTTGCTTCCACAGCCGAGAGACCTTGTTTTTGCATACATATATATTTGTGCAATAAAGGCCGTAGGGCCGCGCGCGTACTTCCTTCTGGTTAGTAGGTCTTGACGCTAGGTTAAAGACCGTCGGTTCCTGGGAACTCCTAGGGATTGACTACTGCTACACAGAACGAAGTGCGTCAAGAAACGTTGCGGACGGTCGTAGGGAATGGCATTTTCGAAGCTGATGGACTTGGAAGAAGCTCAAACTCGAAGATTCAAGCTGCAGCAACTTAGCCGTATGAAATGTTTTATATTCCAAGTATTTGTATTATTTTTGACTGTTTCTGCATTATTGGCGGGTGGGGTGTATTACATGATATCTTACTTCTTACCTTCTACCATACCTACTCCTACCCCTGACCCTAAACTCACCTCCACTGCTTCTCCTCATTCTTTTCATGTCTTACCTGAACACGAGCAGGCTAGACGTGCAGAATTCCGCAATAATTCCTTTATTCAGCTCCTTCACCAGCATCAGTTAGTGATTAACACTACTAATTGTTGGGTGTGTGGGTTGATGCCACATACTACGGATAAGGGAATTCCATATCTGGTGTTACCGTACAGTTCCCAAGGGTCTGCTCGAGCATTTCAAACAATGTTTCGAAGCGCGCTAGGTTTCCACCCCATTCGAGAACCACGCTCTCCCTACTCTGGTCCTACTTCGTATCAAAAACCTTTGTCTATAGCAATAGAGGATTTAGATAGTGATATCTATGATCCCTCGCTTATTCCTGAAGAAGAGGTACAAGCTTACAGGGTCCTGAGTAGAGGCGAGTATAGTGTGTTCACTAGTGAAAAGCAGCTTAAAAGCTCACCTCCGATATGGGTCGTACCCCACATTGGTAATTTTTGTCTAATGGGTCGTGGTCGAAGATCGAAAGCCCGACTTGGAGAGAGTGCTTGCACTGAAAATTACATTCTGCCGATAGTCTCGTCCCCTGTGTTTCTGGCTGCCAAGGGTACATACTTTATCTGCCATGATCGTGCGTACGCATGGTTGCCCGCTGACTTCATGGGCTCATGCTTCATCGCAAATTTGTTGCCTCCGACGTTTACCGTAGATGCAGATTATCACAAGACTAGAGTTGTGAGAGGCGTAATTAGCGAAGAGGACACTGCCGGTCAAGAGGCAGGAGACTTTTTCAAGGGTTTCCTCCCGTTTTGGGGACCTATGGTTAATAGTAGGAACCTGAGACAGTTGACTCGAGTGGTAGAATCGACAGCTAACATTACTGCCAGTGCCCTTGGTAATATCACCACAGAACTTCAGGCGGATAGACTCATGACGTTACAAAACCGTATGGTTTTAGACGTGATCTTAGCAGATCGTGGTGGGGTATGTAAGGTGATCCATTCGAGCTGCTGCATTTTCATTCCTGATAACGCTCCGACCGTTTATCAAGCCATCTCGAAGTTGCATAAGATCTCCGAATCCATACACGTGGATGTAGGGGATTGGACGCTACTTGGGTGGTTTTGGGGCCTGATGTCGACTTGGGGTTGGAAGATTCTGATGATCGTCGGAGTTGTTGTGGCGTTCCTGTTCACGTGTTGCCTTTGTGTGCAGTGCTGCCCTGCCTTATGTGGCCTTTGTGCTACAACGTGTATGAGACAGCCGCATGTTACCAAGGGAACTCGGTTGGACAGAGCTATGCTACAGCAACATTTAGATGGTCTGATGAATATCGAGTATGATTCCGACTAGCGCTTGCCTACATGAGGGCAAAAGGAGCGTCTGAGGTTCCGTGACAATTGTTAGTGGTGTTTTCGACTCGCACGAATATGGTCGAGTCTGGTATCTATGAACCGCAAATGACGAGTTTAGTAAGTGTGCGCAGTTTCGCTGTACTAACTCAAACCGTTCGTTTGTTATGTGGGTTTTTCATCTGTACCCACGGGTTCCATCTTAGATACGTCATCCATTTTGTCTCTTGCCCTCAAGTAGCCAGCGAACGGACGTTGTCCGCTTCGCGACCCTGGGACTCCCAAGATATTTGCGGAAGACACATGTCTTTTGTAAGTGTCTTTATGATGAGGGGGATGATACTGTAAGGCAGATGGCCCCGCTCGAGGCTCATCTCGCCGTGCCGGTTTATTGTCTTAGCCGTGCATCTCATTAGGCACGTCCCTTTGATGCCTGTATCTCGTGTCTCTCGATACCTCCCTTTTACACCCTTTCCGATTTCCCCACTGTCTCCGTCTTCCTCTACACCTGTTCTTGTTCCTATTTTTGATTTGTTTTATTGCCGATTGGAATGCACTAATGTTGGGAAGATGGGTTTTTCCAGTTGGGAACCGCCAAATGTTTCCGCACTTATGTTCCGGGCCTTGTGTGTATCAAAGTGACCAAAGCGACCCCTCTGGGGGATAATTATGGGAACCGGGTCATAAACTTTTGTGTTCAATGTAACTCTATGGGATAACCATGTATAAAAGGAGCGATCCGCAGAACCAATTTGAAGCAGACGCTCTGAACTACACTTGTTGTACTTCCGTGATTTCTGTGTTTCCCTGCAGCAAATAAACCTTGAATCTTTGACGCCGAAGGAAGTGTCCCGTGTCTCTGTGATTCGTACGCCGGAGCAGGTTACCCACGAAGGTTTCAGGTGTTGTGCCCTGGCACCGCTGGGTTCTAAATAACCCAGTCCTTCAACCGGTGGAAATCTTTGATTTTGACCAAGAAGCTTTCAGGGACCTTATGATGAAGGTCAAATCTGGCTCCGCTGAAGATTGCTGCCCCCGAGGAACCTAAAGGAAGCCTTTAGGGCTTGCCCCGATCCACCCATGGCCTTATTAAACCTCTCACTATCTCAAGACTATGTTCCCAACACTTTAGAAGAGGCGTCAGTCATCCCTCTCCTGAAAAAAACAGGAGCAGACCCAGGGTCTCTCACAAATTACCGTCCCATCTCTTTGATCCCTTACATGGCCAAACTACTTGAAGCTCATGTAGCCAAAAACTTGTCGGCCTTTTTGGAGCAGTCAGACTACCTGGACACTCACCAAGCTGGGTTCCGCCCTGCACACTCTACAGAAGCAGTTATATTATCAGTCTTGGACCAATTACGAGCAAAAGCGGATGGAGGATCCCCCCAAGCACTTGTGCTTCTGGATCTCTCCGGCGCGTTTGACACGGTCGACCACAACACCTTAGTCGATCGGGTCATGGGCTGGAATCCAAGGACTAGCCCTCAAATGGATAAGCTCCTTCCTATACAACCGCTACCAAGCGGTCCGTCTGGGAAACTTCACAACCTCCAAGATTAAAAATACATGCAATGTCCCCCAGTTCTCCTCCCTATCACCCCACTTATTCAATCTATACCTTCTCCCACTCATCCATGCACTTAAGGAAGGAAAAATTCAAACCTTTAACTACGCAGATGATTTTCAGTTAATCTTCTCAATCAATAACTCCCCCACTACTGTCCACGAATTCCAGACAACAATGCTGTTCATCCGTGACTGGATGAACAGCAATCACCTTAAGCTTGAATCCAATAACTCCCCCAGTACTGTCCACGAATTCCAGACAACAATGCTGTTCATCCGTGACTGGATGAACAGCAATCACCTTAAGCTTGAATCCAATAACTCCCCCACTACTGTCCACGAATTCCAGACAACAATGCTGTTCACCCGTGACTGGATGAACAGCAATCACCTTTGAATCCGGACAAAACGGAAGTCATCCTCACAGGTGGCCTAACGAACCCCTAGAGCCCCCTTTTTTGGCCTAAAGATCAAGGACAATCCTCCACCCCCTCTACCTCTGCTAAAACCCTGGGGGTAATAATCAACAGCGATCTTACCATGAACAAACAAATTGGAGCTGTGGTCTCTACTTGGTGTTTCCAGCTAAGAAAAATATGAAAAAATAGTAGATTCAGGCAGTCCTTGCGATGGTAATATCCCACATCGACTACGCCAACTCCCTTTATTTCGGCATCCCGACCTACCTCATCAACCATCTTCAAATGGTTCAAAATCAGGCAGCCAGGCTGGTCCTTCAAGCAAATAGGAGCCAACACACCACCCCACTGCTAAAAAAAGCTACACTGGCTCCCTGTAACCCAGAGTTGCGCCTTCAAAGTGGGATGTATCATTTTCAAATCCTTGAATAATAAAAATCCTAAATTCATCGATAATTTGATCAACAGATACATTCCCACTCGCAACCTGCGATCTGCCCATCTGCACCTTCTGGCCATACCCCCCTTCAGGCTAAAACGCGCTGGAGGGTCAAGATTCGCCCCCCTAGGCCCAAAATTGTGGAACTGATTAACTCTGGAAGCTAGAGCGTGCACAGACCTCATGAGATTCCGGAAACTACTAAAAGAACAAGTAACTTACCTTCGGTAACACTTTTTCTGGTAGATACAGTATCTGCCTGTGGATTCCTCACCTTGTGAATATCCCCTTGCGTTAGCAACATCCGGAAATTCTTTTTGTAGCTTCGCGCCGACGACGTCACAGAGGCACGGCATCGCGCGTGACTCCGCTGACGTCACTGACACCATAATAGGCCCACGCCGGCGTGATGACATCAGTTCCGCCCTTTTTCCGTGCTTCCGAGGCACACGGACGGGGCGATGACAGTAGATATATACACAGAATACACAGTGCACAAATGTCAAAATAACACAAACAGTGTGAAGCCAATGCAGGAAAGCAATTGAAATAAAACATTTCCTTTGACAATAAAAAATATTTACATTACCGTAACTCAGGTATAGAAGAGTGGACAACGGGGAGGCAGGTGGGTCAGTGAGGAATCCACAGGCAGAAACTGTATCTACCAGAAAAAGCGTTACCGAAGGTAAGTAACTTGTTCTTCCGATAGATACATCTGCCAGTGGATTCCTCACCTTGTGAATAGAGTCCCACACCAGTCCCCACTCCCGGAGGAGGGTGTCCACTCTCTTAAACCAGAAAATCCTGCAGGACAGAGCGAGCAAAGTGGCCGTCCCTCCTCATCTCAGCATCCAAGCAGTAATGCTTCGTAAAAGTGTGGAGGGAGGTCCAAGTTGCCGCCCTACTAATGTCCTCAACAGGTACACCTCTAGACAAAGCAGATGTTGATGACTTTGCTCTAGTAGAGTGAGCTCTTATGCCTTCTGGAGGTTCCTTACCAGCAAGAGCGTAGCATATCTTAATGCACAGGATAATCCATCTTGATAGCGTGCCCTTCCTTTCTTGCAGCCAGCAAAACCAACAATAAGCTGGTCATCCACACGATAGTCTTTAGCCCTATCGAGATAAAAGCTCACCGCCCTCTTAGGGTCCAGACGGTGTAGTCTCTCCTCCTCTTTGGAAGGGTGAGGGGGAAGATAGAAGGTAGGAAGGGTAATGGACTGTCCTAGATGGAAGGGAGTTACCACCTTAGGCAGAAAAGCAGCCCTGGTCCAGAGTACCATTCGTTCAGCGTGAATAGTCAAGAATGGGGGCTTAGAACTAAGAGCTTGAAGCTCACTTACCCTTCTTGCCGAGGTGATTGCTACAAGAAAAACAGTCTTAAAAGACAGAAGCCTCATGGGACACCTGTGTAATGGTTCAAAAGGTGAACCCATCAAATAGGTCAAAACAAGATTCAAGTCCCATTGAGGCACAATAAATGGAGTAGGAGGGAATTTGTTAGTCAGAACTTTTATAAAACGTAACACAATAGGTGATTTAAATAAAGACGGCTGGTCCGGCAAACAAAGGAATGCCGACAAGGCCGATAAATAAACTTTTACAGTTGAAACAGCAAAACCCTGCTGGGCCAAATAAAGAGCAAACTGAAGTATGTTGGAAAAAACGAGCCCTCAAGGGGTCAATAGATCTCTCTCCACACCAGGAAACAAATTTGGACCACCTATAAGAGTAGATAGACTTGGTGGAGTCACGCCTGGCTGATAAGATGAAATCCACCACATTAGGTGGGAGAGAAAAGGAATTTAGGTTGCTCCATTCAATCTCCAGGCATGAAGGTGTAAGGTCTAAGGTCTGGAGGTGGGGGTGTATAACCTGCCCCTCCATCTGAGAGAGGAGATCTGCCCTGAGAGGGAGACGGAGCGGCGAGCAAGAGGAGAGGCGGAGAAGATTTGTGTACCACACCCTTCTTGGCCAATCCGGGGCGACCAATATGACTTGGGCCCGGTCTTGGCGAATCTTCCTCAGAACCCGAGGAATCAAGGATATGGGAGGAAACGCGTAAAGTAGTTTTGAGTCCCAACTCAACTGAAACGCATCCCCCAAGGCTCCCTGTATCAGAAACTGGAGACTGCAGAATGATGGGCAGTGAGCATTCTCGAGAGTAGCGAACAGGTCCACCTGAGGAGTCCCCCACATCCGAAAAATGTAACGAACAACCTCTGGGTGAAGCCTTCACTTGTGGTCGGCCGAGAACTGCCGACTGAGACTGTCTGCACACACGTTCAGTACTCCGGCCAGGTGATTTGCCATCAGACAAATCTAATGGTTCTTAACCCAGAACCAGAGACGCAGTGTCTCTCTGCAGAGACACTGCGACCCCACACCTCCCTGTTTGTTGATATACCACATCGCGGTGGTGTTGTCCGTCAGGACTTGAACCGACCGCAACTCTAGAAGGTAAATGTGAATCAACCTTTCCTCTGTAGACCAAAGACCAAAGACCTTTGACCTCCAGATCCCCCAGATGAGCACCCCACCCTAGAGTGGATGCATCCGCTATTACTGTGGCCACCGATGGAGGCAGTTGAAAAGGCTTTCCTTGTGACAGATTGCCTTCCACGCCTCACCAAGACAGATCCGCTGCAGCTTCTCTGGAGATCCTCACAGACTCCCTGAGATCCCCTTGATGTTGATACCACTGCCTACGGAGGCACCACTGGAGCGCCCTCATGTGCCAGCGTGCATGGTTGACCAACAGAATGCAAGAAGCCATCAGACCGAGCAGACGAAGGACCTTCAGGACTGGAACAACCGCTCCATTGTAAAATAAAGGAATCATTTCCTGAATCCTTTGAGGTGGAGGGAATGCACGACAAACAGTTGTGTCCGGTACCGCACCTATGAACAGGTTGCGCTGGGAGGGCACCAGGTGAGATTTGGGTACATTTATCGAAAAACCCAATCTGTGCAACAATTGAGTTGTCTCTTGCAGATGATGGAGCACTATCTCTGGCGACTCTGCTTTGATCAGCCAGTCATCAAGATAAGGGAATGCCGGAATCCCCGACCTTCTGAGATGTGCTGCCACCAGAGCCATCACCTTGGTGAAGACTCGAGGCGCAGTAGTAAGACCAAACGGATGGACCATAAACTGGTAATGCTGAGATCCCACCGTAAAACGGAGATACTTCCTGTGAGACTGCAGGATAGGGATGTGAAAATATGCATCCTGCAAATCTATTGACACCATCCAGTCTCCTTCCAACCTGCAAAAGGGTGAGCATCTTGAACTTTTCCTGCTTCACGTAAAGGTTCAAGATCCTAAGATCCAGGATTGGACGAAGTCTGCCATCCTTCTTGGGAATCAGGCAATACTGGGAGTAGCATCCCTGACCCCTTTTCTGCTCCGAACCACCTCCATCGCACCCTTTCTTAACAGTGCCAGGACTTCTTACGGCAGGAGCAACAGGTGTTCCTCCGTGCAAAAACCTTGGCAAGGAGGGTAATTCGGTGGAAACTCCTGAAAAGGAAGAGCATACCAATTTTCTACAAGATTGAGAACCCAAAGATCTGATGTAACTGATTCCCAATCTTGTAGAAAATTGGTAAGCCAACCCCCCACAGGACCCGCATGATCTAGGGCTGCTTTGCTGTGGTTGGAGGGGGGTTAGAAGAGGAAGAGGAGGAGGAGGAGGCTTGACGCCCTCGAGGACGAGCTCTTTGTCTGCCCCTGTATGACTTATACAGCGTATTTTGCTGTTGCTGCTGCTGCTGTTGAACTTGACGGTAGGGACGAAAGGAAGCACATTCAAAACCTCTATCCCTTTTAGTCGTTGAACCTCTGGTCTGCAGCCCTAAAGATCTGGTAGTAGCCCTACAGTCCTTAAATCTTTCCAAAGCCGCATCAGCCTTTTTACCAAATAACCCAACACCATCAAAGGGCAAAATCCAACAACGCAGCCTGAACATCCGCAGAAAAGTCAGATGACTTCAGCCAGGCAGCTCTTCTAGAGGCAACAGAAGTACCCATAATACGAGTAACTGAATCAGCAGTGTCAAGCCCACTCTGAATCACTTGGCGTGCAGCCGCTTGCGTATCGGCCAATACCTCATTAAAATCCTTCCTGCTGTCCTCAGGAATTTTAGGAGCCAACTGGCGTACTGAATCCATCAGGGCATGTATATACCTCCCCAAAAGACAAGTGGCATTGGTCGATTTCAATGCCATGCTTTCTGAAGAGAAAGCCTTCTTAGCAGTCTGATCCTGTTTCTTGGATTCCTTATCCCCAGGCACCTGAGGAAATGCACCCACAGTCTTTTTTGAACAGGCTGTCTGAATAACCAGACTTTTAGGCAAAGGATGCGAGGATAAAAATTCAGGATCCCCAGGTGCAACTCTATGCCTCCTTGCAACACCTTTGGCACTGCAGGAGCTGTAAGAGGCTTGCCCCAAACCTCCAATATAGGCTGGGTTAACGCATCATTAATATGGAGCAACAGTTCGACAACAGAACTCAGAGAATGAAGGACCTCAGTCAAGAGATTGGATTTATATTCAACTGTAGGCAAGGTTAAATTTAAAAGTTCTGCAGCCTTCTTAATAACCACATGGTATGGCACATTGTCTTTTGAAGAGGCGTCAGACACAGATGGAAGTTCCCATTCCGGAGAAAGCTCTCGCCCACTTGCTTCTCTTAAATCATCAAAATAGTCCTCCTGAAGCTCACCTTCTTCCATATCAGCCTCAGCTTCCCTATATATTTGCTCCTCAACAAGGCGCTGAGCATCCCTTCTGGATCTCTCCTGAACAAGCCTCGCTGTCGGATCCGTGAACGACTCCGACGGAGCCGGAATTGGTGTTGAGATCGAATCCGGAGGAACAATGCGCTGCTCTCGAGGTCGAATCGGAGCCGGCGACGACGACATCAGCGTCGACGACCTCGGCGGCGCAGAAAAAGGCCAAGGCGGATTCGACGCCGGCATAAATGGCATGAAAGGAGCTGGAGCATAGGAATGGGGAACTCCTAAATTATATGCCATAGGACCCATGGGACCCGAAGGCGCACCAGAGGGGTACCAAGCTCTCGAATAGACTCCAAACATAGCGTTTAAAAAGGCAGGAGGGTCTTGTCCAGGAGCTGGGAAGGGTGAGTAAGAACCCGCTGGCTGAACCTCGGGAGGTACTGGATTCGCCTCTTCTTCCACAGGTGGCTGGGTCGGAGTCATCGAGCCCTCTGCCAATGGAACCTCCTCATCCTCTCGAGCCGGAGACGGCGCCTGAGATGGATTCGAAACCGGAGCCTCACCTTCTGGATCCAAGACCTCGGGCAACAGAGACACTACATCCTCTCCATGTATCCTCTTAGGCGACTTCGGCCTCGAGTCCAACTCCTTACCGGAATGATGGCGAGATCCATGCCTCCGCTTCTTATGCTTCTTTCTTGACTTTGAAGCATGATCGGAAGAAGACCTCGCAGGCGACGCCGTACGGGATCTCGACCTGGACTTCGACAGCGCCTTTGACTTCGACCTCGACTTTCTCGAATGCGATCTCAAAGTCTTCTTTTCCTTTCTACCTTTCAACTTCGCCACCAGAAGTTTAGCTTCTCTCTCTCGGAGTGCCTTCGGGTTCATCTTCTTGCATGAAGAACAGCTTTCGACATCGTGTTCGGAACTCAGACACCAGATACAGTCATCGTGCGGGTCCGTGATTGACATCTTTTTGCGCACTCCCCACATGGCTTGAACCTGGTCTTCTTAGTCGACATCTTTCAGCGAGACAAAGAAGCAAGAAAACAGAGAAAACAGTAACAAAGTTACTACACCTACAGAGATTCCCAGAAACCGTTAGCGTCGACGACGCAGAAAAAAGGGAACTGATGTCATCATGTCGGCGTGGGCCTATTATGGTGTCGGTGACATCAGCGGAGTCTCGCGCGATGCCTTGCCTCGGTGACGTCGTCGGCGCAAAGCTACAAAAAGAATTTCCGGATGTTGCTGACGCAAGGGGATATTCAGCCATGACCTGCTCCTGGGAAGACTGGAGGCCTTTGGAATCAGAGGCTTGGCCTTTAAGTGGCTGCAATCCTTCCTTTCGGGAAGGACACAGAGGATACAACTGGGGGACTTGATATCCGAGGTGGCGTTCTTAGAGTGCGGGGTACCACAGGGCTCCGCACTGTCCCCACTTCTGTTTAATCTTTACCTACAACCTCCGATTGCATCCTTGGCTGAGATGGGCTGTAAAGTCTTTAACTATGCTGACGATACATCGATAACACAGGGACAGCACAAATCCAATCTCAAAACATCGTGAGGTATACCGTAGGGTGGATGGCGGAAAACCTACTAAAGATCAACCCGGATAAGACCGAGGTATTGGTGATCCCATCTACCACCTCACCGTGGAGTGATCTGTACTGGCCTGCAGAGCTTGGATTAGCCCCAAAGCCAAGTGCCAACGTAAAGAGCTTGGGGATTAAACTAGACTGTGATCTGTCAATGTGCATCCAAATTTCCACCGTTGTTGGAAGCTGCACGAACATCATCAGACAACTGAGAAAGCTAGCCCCCTTCCTCTCTCATTCTATGATGCGCTCAATTGTAGCAGCAACCGTCATCTCACAGATTGATTATGGGAATGCCCTGTACCTTGGCCTCCCAAAAATGCTGACAAACAGACTCCAGGTCGTAATGAATGACGCCGCACGACTGATCTTCGGATTACCCAGAAGAACGAAGGCCTCCCCTCTACTCCAAAATCTTCATTGGCTCCCTGTTAAGGAGAGGGTTGAGTTTAAGAGCCTCTGTATAGCGCACAAGGCGATCTACGGCCATGCTCCGGCCTACATCAAAGCTCGTCTGGAAGTATACAGCCCAAAGAGAATACTTAGATCATCGTATTCCCAGCTACTGGTCTGCCCTCGCTACAAATTAGTGACTAAGGGAGGGAGAGCCTTCTCTGTTCTGGCCCCCCAGTTATGGAACAAGCTGCCTGAGGGGCTACGCAGGGAGGTGAATCTCCTACGGTTCAGGAAATCGCTGAAAACACTGCTGTTCGGAAGAGCCCTGAGCACAACGTAGTCTGGAAGCTGTGTCTCTCTGAGGTGTTGAGCAAAGTTATTGTAATAACATTGATTTCCAAGCGCTTAGAGACCTGCAGGTGATTGGGCGCTCTATAAATCCAAAATAACAATAACAATAACAATAACAATTCACAAGTTGAGAATCCACTGGCAGATGGATCTATCAGAAATGTGGTTATTCAAGCAGGCATACTATTAACACCCCAGTTTATCACCTCTAGATCAGCGCCAAGAAACCAACCTGGTGTACGACCGCTCTCAAATAAAGATTAACATAACATAACATAACAAGACTGGCGGGAAAAACCACGTCAGGAAGGGGGTGTGTGCCAGCCTTGCCAACTCCACCCCTCAGGTGGAGGAGGCGAGGTGAAGCACAACCCCGGGCTCCGGCCATCTTGTAGATGGGGACTCTGCACAATCCCAGCTAGGCTCCTGCCCCCCTTCCCCAGGAGAGGAGCAGGCTACGGGGTGTACTCACCCCAGGACAGGGACGCATTGGTCCCTGTCTTTGTCCTACCTGTAACGCCCCTAAATTTAGTAGGGGCACCCTGAACAGATTTCGATAACCAAAGAAGAAAGAAGATCAAGAAGAAGAAGACCCGCCGTGCAGCTGCTAACAACAGGACAACAACAACTGACTTGGCCCCAGTCCTACCGGCCTGTTGATCCTGGAATGTGATCCTGCCTAACCCTGGCGACTCCTGTGGACAGCAACCTTGGGACAGCCAGAGGACCTGCCTGCCTTGACCCTCTTGAAGATTGGGACTCCCTTCAGCAGAGGCTCTGCTGCAACAACCACCCTGGTGCCAACCAGGAAGCTCCGGACCAGCCCACTCTGCACCCGCCGAGCCCAGGCCGTGCCGAACCGAACCAAGACCACGAGAACGCCCCCCCACGACTGGGACCCGAAATCCATTGCCAAAAGACCCTCCTCAACGACCCAGACGACGCCTGCAGACTCAGAACCAGGGGCCACCACGAGGGTAAGCTTTTCCGACACCCAAAGACACCCCTGCACCCGGCACCCTGCGGCTCCCTCTGCCCCCCTTTGGGGTACCTACCTGGGCTCCAAGACCCCAACTTACCTCTCGAAGTGCTGGTCGCCCCTGGAGAGTCTCCGTCCCCGAGCCTGCAGCCTTTTTTCCTTTTTGACCTTTCCCATTGAATAACATTGAGCGCCGACGGCTCAAAAGCACCCTGTACCCAGCCGCCCGAGGGCCGCTGGCTGTGCCACCTTTGTCCTAGCCTACTTCCCCCTTGCCCTGAGCAAGTGACCAGGAGCCCAGCTCCCACAGCCGCGTGGCCTGCTAGCCAGCAGCCACCAACTGAAGGCTCCCTTTCCCTCATTGGATATCATTGGGCCTACCTACCTCTGCACCCGGCCGCCCCTGTGCTGCTGGGATTGAACTAACAGTACGTACCTGACCCTGGGGGACTCCTGAGTCTATGCCCAGAACCTTAACTTCACCAACCACGTAATCACCTGGGCACTGGTAGCTCATTTACCTGCCATTGGATAACATTGACCAATTTTGAAGTTTTGAAAACTGAAAATATTCACATAAAATCAGCCAAAGTCCGAATTCCAAAGTACTCAACTGTGACAAGGGGAGAAGTCAGTACTGTACCTTTCAGCCCAGTAGTGAACCGTAAAATTAATCCTTTCCGGGTTTACTATTAATCAGTATTATCTCCATAGGAACCCATTGTCTGCTTTTCTATGAAATTTCTTTTAAGTGTCTACTTTTGAAAACTTGAAATATTCTTTAAAAATCACACGAAATACTGAAACGCAATTACCTACCTGTTTTAAGTCAAGACCCCAGTGCTGGCCCTAGGAGACCAGTGCTGGATTATAAAAGTAACGCAATCGTAATTTACTTGCAACCTGAATTTTCTCCCATTGAATAACATAGTCAGATTTTCATTGAAAAGTTTCTAAGTGTTAACTTTTAAGACAGCTTTATATTCATGAAAATTCACTACAGTAACTTAAACGTTTTTGCTAATCTGGTTTCATTTTAGACCCCAGAACTGAATCTGGGATCTAGTCCTGGAACTACCAAAGAAATCTATAATGTAATCAACTGTACTTATATGTGGAAAACCCATTGAAGTCAATGCTATAGTGTGTTTTAGGTTTGTGTTGCTTACTTCCAATACTGTATTCATTGTGTGCACAACCTTTATTGCTCCTTTGCAAAGTAATTACATGAGAGTACTCACAAGAAAAGTATATTTTTATAACTGTTGGTTCTAAAAATAAAACAACTATAACTGTGGATATAAAACAATTGGCCTGGAGTTCAGTCCTTGAGTGTATGAAACCTTTTGCTGACTGAGTGTGTACAACAAATGCTTGCTCGCAGCCCGACTTTGTTGCTGCTGGGTGTTATATGCTACAAGGAAGCTTGGGGAACAACAGACACCAGAATCCCCTTAACTGCACTCACCTGGGCTGAAGCGTAATCCCACTCACTGCACTACTTTACGGCTCGCGGCCCCCGCTTCGCGGGAGCCGCTTGCAGCCGGACTTGTTGCTGCTGGGTGTTCTCTGCTACAAGGAAGCTTGGGGAACTACAGACACCAGAATCCCCTTAACTGCACTCACCTGGGCTGAAGCGCAATCCCACCCACCGCACTACTTTACGGCTCGAGGCCCCCGCTTCGCGGGACGCGTGCAGGTGCGCGCCGGGCGAAGCCCGGGCCAAGGGAGGGCCTCTTTGAGCCCGTACAAGAACGACCGAGGACGGGACGGGGTTCCCCCCTAATAGGGAAGACAGTAGTTAGGGAAGGCAGTGGCAGTGTCTCCCCGAGCCGCTTGACGCCAGCTAGCTGGCACAGCACCTCTAAAAACGGACCGAGCATTTAAACGGTGAAAATTCCTGCATATTGATATTTTAATATTGTCCATTCGTATATAGATGGTTTTTATATTGCGCACTGAATATTTTTAAACACAGTTAGTATCGCCGTTTTAATAAGCTATTCCTCACGTTGCTGGGACTATTGGGGTATTAAATTACACTCACACACTAGGAAGTCTGTTCTCGATGGTGTAGCTTGACAGGAAAGAGACAGGCATTGACTCCACTTCCGCTAACACGAAGCAGGTAGCGGTCTAGTGTTACACAAGGAGGGGCTATTCAGGCAGCGAGGAGCTGCCGGCCGACCGTGGTTAGGGAAGGCAGTGGCAGTGTCTCCCCGAGCCGCTTGACGCCAGCTAGCTCGCACAGCACCTCTAAAAACGGACCGAGCATTTAAACTGTGAAAATTCCTGCATATTGATATTTTAATATTGTCCATTCGTATATAGATGGTTTTTATATTGCGCACTGAATATTTTTAAACACAGTTAGTATCGCCGTTTTAATAAGCTATTCCTCATGTTGCTAAGACTATTGGGGTATTAAATTACACTCACACACTAGGAAGTCTGTTCTCGATGGTGTCGCTTGACAGGAAAGAGACAGGCATTGACTCCACTTCCGCTAACACGAAGCGGGTGGCGGTCTAGTGTTACACAAGGAGGGGCTATTTAGCCATCTCGTCGCTCGGAGCGCGCAGAGGTCGCGCGCAGGGGAGCGCCTGAGGACGCGCCTGAGACAAGCCAGAGAGAAGCCCATCTGCGCCCGTCCGTGACCGGACGAGGCCAGGGGCCATGGCGCCAACATCCACAGGAGGAAGTATGCCCTCTAAGGTTAGGGTGAGTTATTCTTCCCAGGCATTGATGCATTTAAGGGTAATACCACAGATTACTTGTGGGACAGAAGAGCGACCCCCTCCCGAGGGGCCGTTCTCATGTAGGCGCTGTCATTACCAGACAGTAAGCGATCCCTCTTACAGGAATATGGATTACTCCCAAAATTACACCACATGTACAGTCATCGAAACAACTCAGGGAGGGAGAAACCTGTTATGTAACATAAGGTCTATGCCCAAACATTACACTGAGGTGTGGGATCTTATTTCTACGCACAAACCTGATCTGTGTTTCCTTACTGAGACATGGCTCAAACCCCATTCGGTCTCTGTTATCACCTATGGGATCCCAGAAGAGTATAAGATTATTAGATTGGATCGGCCTATTAAAGCAGGAGGGGGCATAGCGATTGTTCATAAATTCAGCATACCTGTCTCTATTCTAGATCAATGTTGTACCTCTGCTTTTGAAATGATGATTTTTAAAATTGGTACGTCTGCTAAATATTACAGGAAGGGAGCTTTAGTCTATCGCCCTCCGCGCCCTATAAAAAAAGTATCCAGCTCTTTGGTGGAAGCACTGGCTCCCTATGTTAACACGGATAAAGCCTTCTTACTGCTTGGAGACTTTAATATCCACAGTGAGCTAAAAGATAATATGGATGCCCAGTCATTCCTGAATGATGTTTCTGTGTTAGGGCTAAAGCAGTGCAATAGTGGGCCTACCCATCGGGCGGGGCATACTTTAGACTTGATCTTTTCCAATTTTCCTGACATTGAGTGTTTTGCACCAAAACAGACTAACTGGATAGATCATTTTATTTTGGAGTTTTCAATGCCTAAAATTGATGTACCTCTCAGCCGCTCTTTATAGATTCCAGTACAGCGAAGACAATGGCATAAAATATCTCACGAAACTTTTAAGGAGATATATATTGCGCCAAAATTTCCGCCCACGGAAAATATTGATTCCGCTTTACTTAAATATGAACTTGCGATACACACAGCAGTGGAACAGATTGCCCCACTTAAAACTTTCAAAAACCGTCCTGCCAAAAAACAGGAAGTCTGGTTTTCTGAAGAACTGCGGGTCCTTAAACGAACCGCTAGGAAACTAGAAAAAGCTTGAAGAAAGTCGCACTTGGAGGTGGATAAATCCAGCTATTATATGGCACTAAGCACCTACCATAAAGCCATCCGAGTTGCACGTAAGAGTCATGTTACCTCACAACTGGAGGCGGCAGGCAATGCTCCTAAAGTGCTATATCAAATTTTAAACACCTTCCTAAAACCAGTGGCTTGTGAAAGTACGGAAATGTCGTCTCAGCAATTATGCAACGACATTTCTGTTTTTTTCACTGATAAGATTGACATTATCTACTGAAAAATCAGGGCATCTATCTTATCCACAAGTAATCACATAACTTTTATACAGGCGAGAGTGGATGTCAATCCTGACCCATTACTCAAATTTTCTAATATCACCCTGTTAGAAGTAGAGGGGCTGATCGACAACATAAAAAGTGGGAGTCCTTCAGATCAGTTACCTGCGAGAACAATGGGAGTCGTGGGCGGGGTACTTGCTCCCGAAATCCAGAACCTTGTGAACCTCTCGCTTAATACGGGTTGTGTTCCACAAGAGTGGAAAAAGGCTCTTGTAAGACCTTTTTGGAAGAATACCTCTGTTCCATGGACCGGTATGTCCAACCTTAGACTTATCTCCCTGCTGCCATTCATGGGCAAAATCATCGAAAAGCATGTTAATAAACATTTGTCTAACTTCCTGGAACAATCAGCCAGCCTAGATCCCTCTTAGTCTGGTGTTAGGCCGAAATATAGTACTCAAACGGCCTTGCTGTCGATAACTGATGACCTCCGCATGTACCAGGACAAAGGTATTTCAGCTGTCCTGGTACTGCTGGATTTATCGGCTGCGTTCGATACTATTTCCCGTAAGATCCTGATCGAACGACTGGCTGAGAGTGGACTGGAGGGCATGGCACTGGCCTGGCTAAAGAGCTTTCTCTCCGACCGGACTCAATGTGTCACCAAGGGTGAGGTTTGGTCGGATGAGGTTAAGATCACCAAGGGGGTGCCACACGGCTCTTGTTTGAGCCCTACTCTTTTCAACATCTACGTTGCCCCCCTGGCAAACATTATGAGAGCCTTTGGTTTTTGTCCAGTGTCCTATGCGGACGATACCCAGCTGCTTTTTCCATTTAAATCTTTAACCCCAGAGGTTAAACAATCTTTCTCCGAGGGGATGAAAGCAGTATCCCAGTGGATGTCTTACAACTTTCTTCAGTGTAACGTTGGTAAGACTGAGGTTATGCTTTTCGGTGAGGCCAAGATATTATGGGCCCTTGATTGGTGGCCATTAGATCTGGGGCCAGTTCCCGAACCAAAGCAAGTAATTAAGAACCTTGGGGTCTGCTTAGAACAGGAGTTGACTTTGAAACAGCATGGAAATACAGTGGGGTCCTGTTTTCACATGATAGGACTCCTCCGTAAGGTGATTCCGCTCCTTCCGGACTCCATCAGAAAGACTTTGGTTCAGGCTTCAGCGATCAGCCGACTTGATTACTGGAATGGCCTCCTGGCATCTGCTAATGAAGAGGTATTGGACCGACTTCAAGTGATACAGAATACCGCGGCCAGGTTGGTCCTCAACGCTCCCCCCAGATCAAAACCTCTGCTAGAAAAACTTCATTGGCTATCTATTCGCCAAAGAGTGAAATTTAAGACATGCTGTATAGTACACAAGGGACTGCATGACCTAGGACCCTCTTATCTGGCAAAGAAGTTTGTTCCTTACGTTCCCACACGTGCCCTTAGGTCAAGTGATCAGCTGCTTCTGAGGGTGCCTAAGATTAAAAGGGCCAGACAGGGAGGCAAGGCTCTGTCAGTAGTGGGCCCAATTCTGTGGAATAGTCTTTCACTCCAAATTAGGCATTGTTCGGATCACTTGGTTTTTAGGAAAAAATTTAAAACTTTTTTATTTCAGGTTTGAATTAGCTTGGTAATGATTTAGTCATATATGATTCTTTGTGCTGGACTATCGCCCTTTGGTTGGCTACTGTCGTCTCTGGAGAGCGGAGATACTCCTTCTGGAGTTTATTCAAGCGCGTTACAAACCCGCTAATAATAATAATAATAATAATAATAATAATAATAGTAATAATATCTCCACTACAAGGTCGGTGCATGATTTGTACCCTGCCATTTGTTGTAGATGATCTAATTACTAGCTATCATTTACACAATGTAGTTGTTCTAAACCTCATCGGAAATTACCACTCCTAAGGCTGGGAGAGGCAGGAAACTAATGGTGGGTCAATAGTGGGTACCCTGGACCTGTTTCTCGCGAGGGCATCTTCCGTTCTGGCCCACGAAATAGAGCTGACAGAAAGAAGATTGTCACTTGACCCTGCTTTCAACAAACGGGCATCAATGGGAAGTTTGGCCCAGGCATCTTCGCCAAACCCCCTACAAAATATTGATCTTACAAGGCCAGAAGGCAATGACGTGCGAAAGGGCAACCAACAATTGCAAATTGCTGGAGGCTTGCCTTGCAAACCAGTATGTGAAGCCGCCATGCTAAATACTAGAAATGCCACTAACCTTCACACTGTGCATCCTGGACCTCCAACATTAAGTGTCAAAAGAAAAGCTAAAATTCAGAAATCTGATAAAGTAGGGGGAAGTACAATACCACTGACTGACTGAACTGATTAAAAGTTTTTTTAAGCGCTCGAATGCCGCAGCGTCTTGGCGCTGTAGAATAGAAGACAAGAATGAGACCGATCAGGGCAGAGAGAACAGCCACGTTTTCAATGATTTTCTGAAACTTAAATTAGAAGGTTGTGACCGGAGCACAGAGGGTAGTGTATTCCAAAGTTTGGAGGCCTGATTGGAAAAGGATTTTCTACCCCAGCGCGCTCTCCAAATTCTAGGCACACAGATCAGGTCTTGATTGGCAGATCTTAGGGTTCGGTTAGGCACATAGTGTGGGAGGAGTTTGGCCAGGTCATCTGAACCTTTGCCATGAATGGACTTGTGGACCAGGCAGAGGGCTTTAAACTGTACTCTGCGTCTGATTGGGAGCCAGTGTAACTCTCGTATGGCTTTAAAGGTGGGGTGGCGCCTTGGCAGGTTCAGCAGAGCTCTAGCAGCCGCATTCTGGATAGCCTGCAGTTTGGTCATTTGTTTTTCTCCCGTACCCATGTAGAGAGAATTACAATAGTCGACCTGAGACATTACTAGGGCAGCTACGACGGTCTTCTTTAAGGTGGAGGGAATGTAAGGTAAGATTTTCCTGAGTACCTTCATAGTGTGGAACCATGCTGAGGTGACCTGATTAACTTGTGCCGTGCAGGAGAGGTTTTTGTCCAGCAGAAACCCGAGGTTTCTGACCTTCTCAGCTGGAGTCGGGCAAGAGCCAGCTTCCGAGGGCCACCATAAGTGACTCCAAATCGAAGGCTTCTGACCGAATTCTATAACTTCGGTCTTCTCTGTATTTAGTTTGAGAAAATTTTGACTCATCCAATTTTTCACGTGAGAAGGCAGTCTCTGAAACGCCCTGCAGTAGCTTCAATAGATTCAGAGACAGACACAATAATTTGCGTGTCGTCGGCGTAAGACACTAATTTTAAACCATGGGATTTTATTAGGTCGGCCAAAGGTGTTACATACAGATTAAATAGAGTTGGTGATAATGCCGACCCTTGCGGGACACCTCCAGGGAGAGTAAATTCCTCAGATGAGTCCATCCCAATGTACTTGTTAGATTCTGCCAGTTAGAAATGATGCTAGTAGGGCCAAAGCTGCATCTGAAATGCCCAGTTTTTCCAATCGACTCAATAAGACCGAATGGTTGACGGTGTCGAACGCCGTGGTTAAGTCGAGTAGTATAAGGGCCGTTCTTCCACCGTCATCCATCGTCTTCCTAATGTCCTCCGTTGCCATAATGAGTGCTGACTCAGTTGAATGGCACGCTCGAAAGCCATGTTGTGTAGAATCTAGAAGGTTGTTATGCGTTAAAAAAGTTATTAATTCTAGATTCATAGCTTTCTCGAGGATTTTAGCTGGTAGAGGTAGGCAGGATATGGGCCGATAGTGTTTGGATTCTGTGGGATTAAGCGTTTCTTTCTTGAGAATCGGGCGGATGCAGGCTTTTTTCCAAGTTGAAGGAAATTTGCCCAGGCAAATTTAATAAGGAGGTCAGAACTCCAGTTATCACTTTTGGGATTGAGTCTAATATGTGAGGGGGACATGGATATAGAGGAGATCCTGACTTCATCTGTGGGAGAAGATCAGCGACCTGCGGCTCCTTTAGGGCGGGAAAGCTGGAGTAGGCAGGGAGGGTGAGTGAGGGTCCTTCCCTAGTGTCCGTGATCAGGGGCTGGGTTGGGATTGCGAGGGTGTTAGGGCCAGTGTTGGAATTCGTGGCCACGATGTTGAGACCATCATATACTGCCTACCACCAACTCCGCATAGTCCTGCTACATGCCAGCCCATCACGGAAGAGCCCACATCGATATTGAGTCCTGGTGTTGTTTTCCCCGCTGAGTTGGGATTGGACTTTTGGACCAAACTTGAACAAATTTTTTAAAAGACATGTCTCCCCATTTATGACAGACTTAACTTGATAGAAAACAGGCTTGCAAGTCGTTTGCTTCGGCTCAGGCACGGGGTGGGAACCGGGATAAAGGGATAACAGAAAAACAAAAGAGATTATCTAAGCAAACTAATGAATCTGAAATTCCCTCTACCCCTCTGCCTACGAGTAATGCAGCTGATATCAGTGCCCCTGTTCTAATCCTACTTCATCTCATCTAATGATATTGCAGTGACTAACCACATTGTGTTGAGTGGAAGGGCATTGATAGAAGATGGGAGCAGGGCTATAATTGAACAACACCAAGCGAACAATAATATTTCTCATGTTCCATCAACAAATGGGTTACCGCGTATAGATCTTCCCCTGGTATCCACACCGTTATGTGTGGTTCTTTCGGGGGTCCCACCATTGAGCCAGGGTAGAAGGGAGGAGTATATGGAGCTTAAGAACAAATGTATCCATTGCCTTAATTACAACAGGCCTCTTCCCCCTATGGTATCTACTGAAATTTTGTTTGCAAGGCGCGTGGATTGGATTCGGCCATGGAAAAAGTCTATCGAGGGAGACTGTATAATTATTAATTTTAGGGACAGAAGGGCTGCCTACTGGCACCAGGAGTCGACTCGACTCGAAAAAGATAGACAAAAATGTCCAAAATGTTAGTAAAAAAATGACTAAAGGTACGTGCTCTTCCCGGATCTGCGCTAGCTGGCGCGTAAAAAAGAAGAACTGACGTCAATACGCGAGGGTGGCGTCTAAGTACTCCAGCGACACCATTCCGGCGATCACGACGCCGACGACGGACACGGAGCCGCAGACGAGGCCTACCGACGTGCAGGGGTACTGCTGACGAAAAACTTTCCGGATCCAGTCTGACACCTGGGGGTAATTCTAAGGTAAGGAATCTAACACTAACGTGTTTCTTTCAGATTATGTCTTTCAGATACAAGCTTTTTTGGCCTAAAGATTATCTCCAGTGTGGAGTTTCTCATGGTGAGATAGCGTTTTTCTCTGCAGCTTTTCTGGCATTCAGAACACTCATAAGGTTTTTCATCAGTATGGAGAATCGCTTATGGTTAGTGAGGCTGGCTTATCAAATAGGAATTTCTGGTATTCACAGCATTGGTAATGTTTTTTCCCTGTGTGCGTCTGCTCATGTAGAGTGAGATTGTGTTTTAAATTGATGCTTTTCTGGCATTCAGAGCACTAAAATATTTTGGTGTGTTTTCTTATGGCGCTTGAAATGATCTCTTCCTCTGAATCTTTTCTGACATTTAGAGCACTAATAATTTTCTTCCCCAGTGTGGATTCTCATATGTTTAGTGAGGTTACATTTAAGGCTGAAAAATATTTGGCATTTGGAGCACTGTTAAGGTTTTTCCCCAGTGTGAGTTCTTATATGCTGAGTGAGTCTGTCTTTTACACTGAAACATATCTGGCATTCAGAGCACCTATAAGGTTTTTCCCCAGTGTGGGTTCTTATATGGTGAGTGAGACGGATTTTTTCACTGAAACATTTGTGGCATTCAGAGCACCGATAAGGTTTTTCCCCAGTGTGGGTTCTTATGTGATTATCAAGACTGGTTTTTTGGCAGAAACATTTCTGGCATTCAGAGCACTGATAAGGTTTTTCCCCAGTGTGGGTTCTTATATGCTGAGTGAGATGGCTTTTTTCAATGAAACATTTGTCGCATTCAGAGCACTGATAAGGTTTTTCCCCAGTGTGGGTTCTTATATGCTGAGTGAGACTGAGTTTGTATATGAAACATTTTTGGCATTCAGAGCACTGATAAGGTTTTTCCCCAGTGTGGGTTCTTATATGCTGAGTGAGATGGCTTGTTTGGCTGAAACATTTCTGGCATTCAGAGCACTGATAAGGTTTTTCCCCAGTGTGGGTTCTTATATGTTTAGTGAGATCGAATCTGTTTATGAAACATTTCTGACATTCAGAGCACTGATAAGGTTTTTCCCCAGTGTGGGTTCTTATATGCTGAGTGAGACTGAGTTTGTCTCTGAAACATTTCTGACATTCAGAACACTGATGAGGTTTTTCCCCAGTGTGGGTTATTGCATGTTGAGAAAGACTTCTTTTGTCAATGAAACATTTCTGGCATTCAGAGCACTGATAAGGTTTTTCCCCAGTGTGGATCTTTGTATGCCGTGTGAGAGTACGTTTTAAACTGAAACATTTCTGGCATTCAGAGCACTGATAAGGTTTCTCCCCAGTGTGGGTTCTTACATGAAGAGTGAGACTGTTTTTGTCAATGAAACATTTCTGGCATTCAGAGCACTGAAAAGGTTTCTCCTCAGTGTGGGTTCTTACATGAAGAGTGAGACTGTTTTTGTCAATGAAACATTTCTGGCATTCAAAGCACTGATAACGTTTTACCCCAGCGTGGATCTTTGTATGCCGTGTGAGAGTACGTTTTAAACTGAAACATTTCTGGCATTCAGAGCACTGATAAGGTTTTTCCCCAGTGTGGATTCTTACATGAAGAGTGAGACTGTTTTTGTCAATGAAACATTTCTGGCATTCAGAGCACTGAAAAGGTTTCTCCCCAGTGTGGGTTCTTATATGAAGAGTGAGACTTCTTTTCTCAATGAAACATTTCTGGCAATCCGTGCACTGATAAGGTTTATCCCCAGTGTGGGTTCTTATATGCCGAGTGAGACTGTTTTGGTCACTGAGACATTTCTGGCATTCAGGGCACTGGTAAGGTTTTTCCCCAGAGTGGATTCTCATATGTTCAGTGAGATAAAATTTACGGCTGAAACTTTTTTGGCATTCAGCACACTGGTAAGGTTTTTCCAAAGAGTGGGTTAATGCATGTCGATATAGACTCGCTTGGACACTAAACCTTTTCTGGCATTCAGAGCACTGATAAGGTTTTTCCCCAGTGTGGATTCTCATATGCTCAATGAGATAATATTTACTGATGAAACTTTTTTGACACACTGAGCACTGAGAGAGGTTTTTCCCAGTGTGCATTCTCTCAAATTCAGTGAGATGAGATTGATGGCTGAATTTGTTTTGGTACAGGTAACTTATTTCCCCAACTTGGGTTATTTTGCTTTGATTGAGGCGGGTTTGAACACTGAATTTGTTCTCACAGCCTGTGTTTTTATAAGGTGTATTTCTAGAGTTACATTTAGTTTTCTCTTGCTTATATGCCACCGTAAGATTGAACTAGATTTTAGAGTCTGGCTTGTTTAGATAATGTTCAGTGTTTATCTCTAAAAGAAATTGTGTGTAATCTGCTTAACATTTGAATTAAGCAAAATATGTCTCGAAGCAGCCCTGTAAAACCTGTTGAAATGTTTCTAGCAGATAAAAGTCTTTTGGTTATAGCCTATCCGGCAGCAACTTATTTTGTGACTGAAGTTTTTCTCAAATCTATTTGTATAGGTTCTTAGCAATGCAGTGATAAGGTGTTAGTCTGATATTTAATGATTAAACTGAGAAGTACCTTTTGCACTGACATAATGGCAGTAACTGAGAACATTAGAACATGCACAGTACTATTGAGGCTCACCAGTCGCAGAACATCAGTTAATTTTACCCTTTCTATGTTTAGTGTAAGGTGTAGTTCTGAAGACGAGGATTTATTTACATTAGCTATAGCGCAACGGTGCTCATTTAATCCATTTTTATATTTAACAGTTTTACATATAAGTCCTGCACCACAGAATGTTGAGGCGATTTACATAGAATTACAGAACAGTACACATTAAAAAGGAAACAATCTGAGATGGTCATGAAAACAATAAAGTTGTGAATTTTTAAGGTTTTCGCCAGAGTGAGCAGAGTGGGTCGAGGTGTTATATCCAGAGGCAGATAGTCTCAAACTTGTGTAACTGGTTAAAAACGGTTGTTGAACAAAGGTGATTTTCCAATCTTATGGTTGTTAACGTGTCAGCTTCGGAGTCTTCTTGGAGCGTCTTTTCTTTGATGGTATGCAGAAGAAACCTTTTGTTGTAACTTTCTTTTATGCAGTGTGTGCTTCCTCTCTAGAATTACATGATGCTTTAGATGAACGTTATTCTGTCATGCTGAGGCAATTTGTCTTTCTGATAATATTTCAGATGAGGATGCTGAAGTGGTCTTTCTACATTATTTCTGATGCTGTGTGCACAGAAATGGCTTTGCTCTGGGTTAATGAAATGCAAAATTAGAGACTTCACTTACAGGTAGAGTACTTTCCTCGCCACACTTAGATTTTTGGAAATTATTTAAACGTAGAATGCTGGATGTCCTTCAGTTTTTCAAAATAATCCTTCTTATGGCACTGACATTTAGTGGCTTAGTGCTAAATCTTGCTTTCTTCGTCCGTAATTTCAATCACCTATAGTATTAAAATTAAATAGTTAATACATGTACATTTCCAAAAATAATAATTCACAAGCCAAATCAATGCAGGATTTTTAAAATGTTGAGCTGTTTTTCAGACAGAGCAGAGTGTAGAATGGTAGCCTGAGAGTACTTAGATGTAGGAGTGAGGATTTGTAGAATTTTTAGCATTTTATTAAGCTCACAAAGGATACCCTATGGAGTTGTAACATAGAATCCCAAAGGCAGATATTAAAGTCATATGGACTGGCACCAAACTGATATTAAAATAATATACACTATTAATTAAATTGTAATGCAGATTTCTGGGACGGGAAGGACTCCACCACGGACAACAGGCATTTTCCCCTGCCCTGAGTTACCGCCTACTTGTATCTGGTATCCTGACTTGAGTTTTGGCCTCTGCCTCAAACAAATCTATTATGTGCTGCGAGGACTATGCCTAGACCTATCCCTCGACTATGGTCCAGAGTATGAATCAAGGGCAATAAAATGAAGGCGTACTTTCATGTGTTCATTTTATTCCACCTGATTATCAGTTGTTAGGTTTTTCTGCACCTGGATTTACTGGGTGCAGAAAATCAGGACACAATTATTTTCCAGACAGAAAAATTAGACTGAAAAGACGCATAAGACTCTGGGGGTGCATCAGAAGCAGCCAAGACTTATGCTGTTTTCTTTACTAACTGGGGGAAAACCACAATTCTTCCCTCTGTTGGTGTTCACAGTCGTTGTCGGCCTATGATTCGGCATTGAGTGCAGAGCGTATCGAGTAGAGCCGAGGAGGAGTTAACGAGCAAGAGGAGCGGAGCCTGGGACGACTGCCCGGGTTTGTTTTGGGACCAGTTCCCGCTCCCGAAGGTTTCTCCCGCTTTACCCGCGTCCTGTTATACGGGCGCTTTAAGTTCGACGGATCTGTTTTGGGGGCAGGAACGGCCACTGCCGGCACGGCAGTGCTAAGGCACTGCTGGTGCTGCTCGTGCGGCGGACGCTGCAGGGGTCAAAGGAGCCTTGGCCTGCGGTGCTGCTGGTGCGGCGGCTGTGACGAGGGACATGATTTTCAAGGACCACAAAAAGAGGAGTATAAGAACATATCATTCATAAATGGGCAACACCATAGCCCAGGTATTCAGGTACCTGGAAGTGGGAACGCGGGAGCAATTTGGGATTTATTCTTCAAAACCTCGCAATTAAATCTGGAAGCTTTAACATATCAGTCCAACAAAATGGAGGTCCAAATAGATCTCTTGAGGGCTATGGCATCCTCTGTTGCCGGAATTGAGCAGAAGATAACAACGCAAAATAATCTAATAGTAAGGGCACAATCTCAGCCAATATCTACGTATGCAGAGTGTAGTTGTGCCCCGCTAATTAACAAACTTGCTATCATTCCGGATATTTTAAAAACGATAATTGACAATGTAAAAGGGAATTTTCCTTATGTGGGAATTCAACCCATCAAGACCGACTGCCCCTCTAAAGATACAATAAAATGTAAAGACAATACTGTTGTTGTTAAAGAAAAAATAGATGATAAAACAAAAGATCAAGAAGTGATACACCTATGCTGGACACAATCAACATTGACAAACGCAGTTCCAGAAGTTCATCTATCAAAAAGACAGAGGAAAAAACAACAGAAAGCAAGAAATAAAGCTTCTAAAAGTATAAAAAATACAAATTCATCAGATATAGTGAGATTGAACACTGGAAACAACCATGACCAAATATCATATTGTGAAGGTGAGGGTAAACAAATGTTACCAACAAAACCCTTTTACCCTCTATTTAATAAGGATATATCGGAGGTAAAAGCAGTTATGAATATGGCCGGGATGCCCCCCACCCCCTCCCAACACCAATTCCCCATGGGAGGAGACAGACACAAGTTTGAGCTTTTGGAAGGCGGGGGGGAGTTACCCCCCCGCCGTATTTATTAAAATATGAAACAAAATTTAAAACTTTAAATAAAAACGTTTCATACATTATGTACAATTTTACTTTCATTACATTTTGATGAAGACATGTTCTTTGGCTAACCTTAACAGATCTCTAATACAAAGGTTTCCTAGCCGAGTCTAGCATCCTGAAAATGCATACATTCTAAAATAAAATTGTACATCCTAGCATTAAGGGCCAACGGCAAGGTCTTAACCGGTGTCAGATCCCTACTACCAAACTCCCGCCCTCACGGTGTGAGTGGCGCATGCGCAGAGGACTTTACCCTCGTTACCAACTGTAACTTCCCTTGTCGTGGGGGCCCCCTTTCACTCGACGCCATTTTAAAGGTCATCCGAGTTCCCGTGTGAGGTATCTATAAGAAGGACAGCGTGGACTACCCCCTTTCCCCACACACTCTTCCGCCGGAGCGGATATCCGCCCCCTGGGAAATTCGTAGGAGGGGCATATATCCGTCTCCACCCTTGGGAGGGGCCTATGGCCGTCTCCCCCTAGGCGACCCATCCGTCGTGGGTGCCGCCTCCCCGTGGGAGGGGCCAGTGGCCACCTCCCCCCGGGCGCCCCCATCCATACTGGGTGGCGCCCCCCCTAGGGACCTTGAAATTACTGCTCACCGATCATGACCTTACCGCCACAGGCCGGATAGTTGACCGACTATCCGGCCCCCCCACACCTCCTAAAGGTCATGCCTCCTCAATACCCTTAGCCATGCTATGAAGTCTCCTATGAGTAAATCATTCCCCGCCCTGGACAGGTGAACCCCATCATTCAAGTATAGTGATCACCCCGAATACACCCATGGGAAATGCTTTGCAAATGCGCGGAGCGAAACAATTTCCCAATTTTATTGTTGACCCTCTTTACCGAGTGGTTCAACGCCGTCACAGAGAAACCCCCCCGCCAAACTCTCCTGGGGATCATGTGGGACCAGGCAATTGTGCACCCCGGGAGTTTCCTAGCCAACCAGCTGACTGCCGACAATATGTGTTCCACTAACACTCGTCTTCCCAGTCTTACCAAGTCATTGCCCCCCAGGTGCACTATGATCACAGATGGCGGTGACCTTTGCCGCCCTAAGAGACCCTCCACAAACGGTTGAAATTGGTCAAAACAGAGGCCTCCCTTCCCATGGAAGGTTACTCTAAACCCGTATTCCCCAGATGCGTGAGTCGCGTCACCTGCCATAAATACTTCCCCGGCGCGCCTCACGTATGAGTGGCCCACAACCCATACAACTTGATCTCCAGTCGGTGATCCTCGACCGCTGGTCCTCTGGTGTTGGGTTGATCCCAGATTCCGCCCCGCGTCACAGGCTTGCGAAACTGTAATTCAAGCAAAAGACAACAAGCGTGAGTGCATTTCATCAGTCTTTTACAACATGTGCAGTCGCACATACCTCTTGAAACAGTTCGAGGACCAACAGCCTAACTGTTTTACTTCTTCCGCACCCAGACCCCGAGCCGTAGCCTCAGTAGCGGCCCCTATTCTGAATGAGTGGGTCCCAAAATCGCACGGGTTAATGCCCGCCGCAGCGATTGTAAGTGCCAGCACCCTCTGAAACTGAAATTTGGTCAGAGGGGTGCCATCCTTGTGTCTTATCAGGCTCCCTCCCCATGTTGCCGGCCTCTGTGCCAGGTAGTCCTCTAAATACCTTATCGGACAATTGGGCCTCCCTCGAGCGCGCCGCACAACAACACTACTCCCTATAGCTTCCTGGTCTGTCTTGGACCTGGCTATCGAGATCAGCATCGAATCACCCCGTATTTGAACGTGATCCCTGCATAAGCCTCCCTCCATATCTTTCTTATTCCTCGCCACGAGTTCGCTTACCCGCATGGCCCCATGGATTGCCAAGGCGAAAGCTGCCCGGAACAGAACTGCTTCGGAAGGGGAGGAGCATGTCTCATCCAGCTTTGCCAAAAGCAGAGACAATCTCTCTAAACCAATCGGCTGCCTCGTATCTTGTCTGCGACCCTCAAGGCGTTACCAACTGCGGAGCGCCTTCCTGACTAAAAAGGAACCCGTCGGGTCCCGTATGCCGTGGAGCTGTGCCATGAATGATATGGCCGCCCTATGTCTGTTGGCAGTTGCCGCTGATCGGCCTTCTCTATGAAGCGCCACTAAGAACCCCAGGAAGGATTCCTCCTGCCCCCAGCTATGTCTCCCTGCCGCGCCTAAAAAGGTGCAGTAAGAACGAAACGCTCCCTCATAGGCTTTCCTCGTCCTGGGCGCTAAGCTGGCTGCCACGAGGTCCTGTAATCCGGGGCACCGATCAGCCATAGTGCTTCGGGGAACGGTGCCGCCACTAGATCCGCTGTAGGTAGGTAGCCCCTGAAAGCCTGCATATGTGAACGAGAGAGTGCATCAGCTGCATTATTCAGTACACCCGGCACATGTTGTGCTCTGAACTGTACATTCAATCTCATGCAACGTAATACAATTTCTTTCAACAGCCTCAAGATCCACTTGCAGCGTGCTGCCTGCTGATTAATGCACTCGACCACTGTCATATTGTCCGACCAAAACACTACTGAGCGGTCCCTAAAATCATCTGGCGATGCCAACAGAGCCACCCAAATGGGAAACAGCTCCAAGAACCCAATGTCACCTGTTAGGCCACTGGAGTGCCACCACGTCGGCCATACTTGTGCCGACCATCGGTTACCAAAGATGGCGCCAAATCCCACGCTCCCAGCTGAGTCGGTCCACAAACCCAGTTCGTCAGACGATGCTGGGGGTTTGTTCCACGCCACTCGACCGTTGAAGTCCGCCAGGAATGCCAACCAAATGCGCATAACCTGGCGAACATCTGCCGACAGTCTTGTGCGGTGGTGTCCCTTCTTGAGGCCGGCCATAGCCTGTGCAATGGAACGTGAGAAGGGGCGAGCCATCGGTATTACTCTCAAGGCAAAGTTAAGCTGGCCCACCGTTTGTTGTAACTGGTGCAGGGTCACTTTTTCTTTACCCAGGCATTGTATTAAGGAAGCCCTGAACTTGGCCACCTTCTCCATTGGCAGACGGAAGCATCCTTCCACAGAATCGAGCTCAATTCCCAGAAACTCCAGTGAAGTAGAAGGCCCCACTGTCTTACCTGGTGCCAATGGGACCCCGAACTCCTGCATGAGAATGCAGAAGTCCTGCAGTGCCTGTGCACATTTCGTAGTGCCTGCCGGCCCTAAGAACAGGAAGTCGTCTAAATAGTGCATCACCTGTCTATGCCCTGTGGCCTCGGTGAAAGCCCATTCTGAAAAACAGCTGAACATTTCAAAATAAGCAAAAGAAATTGAGCAGCCCATGGGCATGCATTTATCCATGTAATACTTCCCCTGGAACGTAAATCCTAACAAGCGCTGGTCCCGCGGGTGTACCGGGAGCAACCTAAATGCTGATTCGATGTCTGATTTCGCCAGCAGAGCACCGGGGCCCAGGTGATTCAGTAGGTCAACGGCATCGTCGAACGATGCGTACCGAACTGAACAGACATCCGGGTCAATGGCTTCATTCACCGAGGCCCCCCTCGGGCCGACAGATTGTGAATGAGTCTATACTCCCCTGGGTCTTTCTTCGGAACCACTCCTAAAGGTGAACACACAAAATCCGCCACTGGCGGGCATGGAAAAGGTCCTGCTACCCGTCCCAAGCTGACCTCTTTGGTAATTTTCTTGGCTGCCACTGCCGGGTTGTGTTGAACGGATCGCTGATTTTTACAAAAGGGGCTCCCCCGAAAATTCCCCGCCGGAATGTTGAAGCCATATAGGAAACCATTCCTCAAAATCCCGGCGGATACCTGATCAGGGTATTTGTTCAGCCAGGGAGTCAAAGCCATGATGTCGATGGGTGAAGACAATTGATTCCCAAGCATCACTTCAATCCTGCTTGGATCCCCCCTTTCCTCCCGAACTACCGCTTTTGGACCTACAGCTACTTTCCGGGTGTGAGGAGTTCCCACAGCCCGCACATGCATGCCGGAACCTACATGTTCCCTGGGGCCTGTTACAGTTACTTCTGTTGAAACCCCAACAAACCCTGCGCTTGCCCCCATTTCCGCCGGTCTTGGGCTGTGATTCCCCACCGGCGCTTGCTCGAAAGGGCTGCGCCGGCCTTTGTTGAAATGTCCCAGACCCGCTCCCGCCCGGCGAGGACGTACCCGCCGATCCAGGCAAGAGCTGTTTGTGCCATGATACCGTGTCGAGGCAATCCCACGTTAAAGTTGCATCAAACTCTTTAGACTTTCGAAAGTGAACATCATTACCTTTCCACTCATTCCCCCCGTACATGTTATAAAAATCCATGATCCTGTTCTGGTAACAGGATAGATTGGGCAACACTTCAGGTTTACGTTCCCCCATTACTGCCGTAAATATAGAGAAGGCCTTCACCCAGTTCGCTACGGTCTCGTCGATCCTAAATTCCGCCATCTTGGCCCGCCATACGCTGGGGTGCCATAAATCTTTCTGGGTCTTTGCGTACTCTATCTCACGATGGTCGGTCAATAGTGAAAACATATTAACATATTTGTCCCCCCATATCATTTCCTTCGTGGCCGCCGGGATGTGCTGGGCTACCCTTTCGCGCCTCGAAGGAACTGAACTCTCCCCTACCATTGGCAATGGGTTCTTACCGGGTTCAACCGCTGTGTCTGCTGTCTTTTCTCTGCCAACTGTCGTCACTCCCGGTGCCACCTGTGGGGGAATAGAAAGAACATTCGCCGTCCCGGCTTCTCTTGACTGCCGTAACTGCTCGATTATTAATCTGGCTTCCTCGGCCGGATCCCCCGCGGCCACTGCCCCCCCTGTTTTCTTCTTAAGCCAGGGTAATACTGCCGCTAACTGAAGGGCCAGTTCTGGGGGCATCTGATCATCCTCGACCGGAGTTATTACACAGGGATTGGTAAACCCACATCTGGACTCGGTACCGGGCCGTGTGACGGGGTCTGCTGGGGGTACCTCCGGGACCGGGCCCTCCCCGGAACCCGCCCTCTTCTTACTACGTCTCCCCCTACCCTCAGGGGCGACTCCCGGCAAGGCCGGACCTATCACCTTCTTAGGCCGCCCCGAAAGGTTGTTCTGGGCTGCTATCTGCTTTTTAACCTCCGCTAAACCCCGACCGATCAAATCTACTTTACCCAGTTTTCGGTCCATGACCGCCATTCGGTTCGACAAAGTGCGCAGTATCTTCTCCAACTCGGAGCTCTTTCCCGCTTTTTTGCCGGACATGACTTCGTTCACTCCGTTCGACTTGATCGACGAGGTCCTAGATCCTTCACACGCCTGATACTGAAAAAGAAACAACAAAGATTACAAGTTCTCAAAATTGCTGCTTGTTCCGTCGAGGGCTCCCGAGCAACGAGTGGTGCAGCCTTCAGAGCACTGGAACAAGAGGCCGCTTCCTTGGATTCCCGCTCTATTTATCTGTCTGCTGAAGGGCGGGGGCCCTCCTCGGGTACGCCCATCTGGGCGCGGTCTTCCGGGCGGGTGTCTAGGACAACCCCTTCTGGGCGGGAAGGGCGTGTTCCGGCTACGCCGCTTTGGGCATACCAGCCGAACCACGCCCCCCGCCCAAAACGGTCTCCCGGGGGGAGCGGGGCACCCATCCATACGTTCGGGGGGACCGAGTGGTCTTCCCTTTCCAAAATAAATGCTTAAACAAGCAAGCTGATAGTATGGAAATGATAGAGAATGGGAAAATTCAGTCCTTAGAAATGCTGCAAGTGGAGGAAAGTAATAAACAGGTGGAAAATAAGCCATCACAATTGGAATAGAGCAAAGAGTGAGAGTATTAGAGATGATGAAACGAATAGAGATTTGTTAAAAACCTGGAAGGATATTAAATTACCACAACATCTGGGAACCAAAACGAAGCAGTTACATAAACATCGACAATCATGGTCTCAAACTGTTAGTAATCATAATGGAAGGTTAATTGAACATGCTCAAGGATCACAATCCGGTTATATTACAACTCCTAGTGCCACACAACATACACAGGCCATTTACTTGGCGGTTTCGGGCAGACTCTCTCCTAAACCCTGTATATGAGGATACCATTAGGAAAGCCATAGTACAGTATTTTGATCTGAATGTGGGCTCGGTTGATAGCGCGGCCACCCTGTGGAAGGCCTTCAAGGTCACAATAAGGGGAGTATGCATAGGTACGCCGGCAGGCATATTGCAGGACTTAAGGGGGCAATTGCGGCGCACCAAGGATAAATTGCGAGAATTGGAATCCTCTTATGACGCAACGCCCTTGCCTGAGACACTTACACTCATTCGAGAATACATTGACGAATACAACACATTAGCTGCCTCTGAGGTGAAGTACTTGTCTAAGAGGTTTGTGGCAAGAGCGTATGGGGAGGGTGGCCGGCCGGGCCGAGTGCTGGCTAACCGTCTTCGTGACCGTATGGATGCCCCCCAGATAGAGCGCATTGTGGACGACGGGGGGGGGGGCGAACACTTCACCCCTGGGGACATCCTAGGTCAATTTTGTAGCTTCTATGAGACACTTTATACCTCTCGAGGTGACCTACCAGGAATCCGTCTTAACAGACTACCTTTCGGATACAGCTTGCACATCGTTATCTGATGTACATAAAAAATTCTTAAGCTTGCCCATCGATGTGCAAGACGTCAAGGACGCTATACTATAAATGCCCAACAAGAAGGCTCCTGGGCCCGATAGGCTGTCAGCAGAATTTTATAAGCAATATGTCGACTTGCTTGCGCCTCACCTCTTGGCAGTGTATGCGGAGGGGCATGAGGTTGGCCATCTCCCTCCATCCCTCCGGCAAGCACTTATTATCACCCTGATGAAGAAAGATAAAGACCCATCACGGTGCGAATCGTATCGCCCCTTATCCTTGATTAACATTGACGCCAAAGTCCTCGCTAAAATATACATCCTTTAATGCCCCTACTGGTTTTACCAGACCAGTCTGGCTTCATCCCGGACCGCTCCACGTCTTGGAATCTCAGGACGATTTTTGCCATGTTCCATGTGTAAATGTAAATGTATAGGCATTTATATAGCGCACTACTTACCCGTAGGGTCCCAAGGCGCTTCGACCGCTGCGAAACCCTTCCTGGCTTCCCTGAGAGATGGTCCCTTAATGGGTATCTCCAGGGTGAGACCAGGCATCCCCGGCGGTCTGGTGGGGCCGTTAGTGAAGATGAGGCAAGCTAATGCCCAGAGTTGCCGAGTGTGATCGCTGATCAGAGTGGGCACCGAGGCGAGAGAATTATCGAGTCCGCTGACCCTGGTCCAGAAACCTGCCGCGCCGGGAATCGAACCCTGGTCCCGGGCTGTCCTCTGCTCTCGGGTCTGCCGCCTCTAACCAGTGAGCCACACTACTTCACTGAAGTGTGCTGAACCCCGAGTTGCCTGCTGTGGCTGTGCTACTGGATGCAGCCAAGGCGTTCAACTCCATCGAATGGAAATACATGCTTTCCATGTTGTACATGATGGGATTCCCCCCTGTGTTTGTCCGGTGGGTTCAAATTTTGTATACAGTCTCCTTGGCAAGGGTGCGAGTGGGTGGCTTCACATCTGCTCCGTTCACTATACAAGGGGGCACTTGACCGGGGTGCCCCTTATCCCCTTTCCTTTTTGCCATCGTGCTAGAAACCCTTGCCTGTAGAATTCGCCAAACACACAGGGCGGTGGCTTTGAACTTTAATAATAGGCCAGTGGGCATATCTGCGTATGCAGACGACATGGTTCTATACATTCGTGAACCATAGCTATATCTATTGCAGGTCATCCGTGAATATGTCCGTTATGGGCTGTACTCTGGTCTCACCATTAATTGGGAGAAATCTGTCATGGTTCCCCTCACACCTGCCACTAAATCGCCCCAGGTTGACTATCCCTTGCTGTGGTCAGAGGATCCTGTGAAATATCTGGGCATCTGGATCCATAGTGACCCCGTGACGGTTGTCCGCGAAAATTATGGGAGGGCTTACACTGACCTGGTACACCTAATTGATAGATGGGTGGGGTTACCTTTATCACTAGCGGACCGCATAGCTGTCATCAAAATGGTGATACTGCCTAAATTACTGTATCTGTTCAGTAATATTCCTATCCGCTTAAACAAGCAATTTTTTAAAACGGTGAAAACACAATTGCTCCACTTGGCGTGGGGTGCGAAGCCACCCAGAATTGGCTGGTCCACACTTACATTGCCTTTTGATACAGGGGGGTTCTGTGCTCCTGACTTCTTTGTATACTACCTATGCGGACTGGCCCAATACGCATATTTTTGGTTTCGGCCGCATGATTTTTTTCCTCATGTGCCGGTTGAGGAGGGGGATGCCGGCGAGATACCTTTGCATGGCATTATTACACAAGTGCATAGATTGACGCCCAAATCGGAAATAAATACCATTGATGCCACGGTCTCTGCATGGCAAGCTATAGGCCGGAGGACACATAAACTCCCGCTGTATGCTCCTAACATGCCTATTGAGGGGCATAGTGCCCTATCGGTTGCTCGAGAGCGCGGGGCGCTTCGTGCACTCAAAGAGGCAGGCATTTCGATGATGGGTGATCTTTATAGAGATGGGACATATATTACTGGGGAAGATTTGAGCTTTATATCCAATCCTACACCGTTGTTTACTTATACCTGCTATCGTCTGCGCAGAGCTGTCAGGGATTACTATACTACATTTCCAGACGAGCCGGCGATTTATAAGTAGCTGCAATTGGTTGTGACGGCAGCCTCCAGGAAACATCTACTCACTAAACTTTATCGGGTGGTGCAGGAAGAATTGGTGCTCCCGGAAGACAAGAGTCTGGCAAGATGGAACAGGGTTTTAGATACACAGGTCACGTTGGAAATGTGGGGAAAGATTTGTGGTCTGACGGGAAAGCTGTCAGCTAATAGTAATTTACGCATTATACACCTTAAATTCCTCCATCAAACATACCACAAACCCGCACGCTTACACAAAATAGGACTTAGAGATACTAGTTGCTGCAGACGATGTGGACAGGAGGAGGCAGATTTCGTTCATTTAGCATGGCACTGCCAGGGTGTGCACAGATACCGGATAGAGGTGCTGGAGATGGTTTACACGATGACTGGTCAAGTGCTGGACTGCACCCCACTGTTCTGCTTATTGGGATATGTACCTTCAGTGCAGGATGTGATGGGACGCTTTGTGAGAATTGCTATATTGCTGGCAAAGAGAAGGGTTCGGTTCACGTGGGATGGGAAGCGAGGCCCGGCAGCTGCCAAATGGTTAACTGATATGGTGTATTGTCTGGCGCAATTGTCCCTCTATGAAGAAGAACTTCCAATGAGATCACGACCTAAAGACATCTGGGCCCCGTTACGAGAATACTTGTTGACCCGTAGTGAGCAGACTGAAGATGCGGTCAATGCTCCTTCAGACTGACGGGAGAACTGTTTCAGTCAAAGACTGTAGCCACTGAACTGCAAGCCCACAGGGCAAGGATGTGTTCTAGTCCTGATATACGTATCCACCAGCGACATGTATGTGTATGTATGTATGTGTGGTTTCTTATATAGCGCACTTATCACCTTACAGGTATCAAGGCGCTTGCTTTGGGAACCCGTCCTGGATTTTCCCTGTGAGATAGCCCCTACTGGGCACCCCCAAGGCATCCCGCTGCGGGGGCCGTTGTGGAGATTGAGCAAGCTATTGCCCAGAGTTGCAGAGTGTGAACCCCTGATTTGAGTAGGCACCGAAGCGAGAATTATCGAGTCTGTGGACATTTGAGCTCAAGACCCTGCTGCATCGGGAATTGAACCCTGGTCCCGGGTCTGACCTCTGCTTCAGGGTCTGCCTCCTCTAACCCGTGAGCCACACTTCTCCACCCAGATGGGTCAAATCATGCTAATGTGTGGTCACCAATGCAGAACTAGGCCCGGGCTGGGGGTGGGAATGGGGGGATGCTATTCAGTTGTTGGTTTCTGTATTGATTATGACTATGTATGCTGACTGTAATTCTCAGGTACGTATCTGACATGTCAGTTTTTTTTTTCTTTTTGTTTTTGCATTAAAATCAATGAAAAAAGTCACAATAAATAAATACATAAAAGAGTGCTCAGCCTCCTAAAGCATTTTATTCATTGATCTGTATTTCTTCTTTCCTGTCATGGGGATGACTGCACAGATATCCTTACAAGTAGGATCTTTTGAATTCTGCATGAACCTATTTACTAATGGTCCTAATTGAAGGTGTCATTTAGAAGTTAAATACATGTTTCTGATGTGAGGTAGGGTGGGTATGGGTGAGAGAGATAGAGAGAGAGAGAGACAGAGAGAGTGTGTGTGTCTGTCTGTCTATGTCTGAGTATGTGAGAGTACTTGAGCGAGGGGAGCCGGCTCAAAAAGCGGTAGAGTGTGCAGAGAGTCCAGCGGATCCCCAGAGGTAAACAGAGGCTAAAGTAGATAATACTAATGCTCTTTGTGGTAGTGTGGGGGAGCAGTTAGACGTATACGAGGGATTGTTTTAAGCATTTGTTGTACACACAGTGGCAATAAATGACACACACTCAATGAATAAATATGAGACCAATTTATAAAATGACACTTGGTCAGATTTATTTTGCGGAACAACAGAATTTCATCTTCGGCAAATACGTTTAGCAATAGAAATTATGTTCAACATAAAAAGTGGACAATTAGTGCATTTTCCAGACTTTGTAATGTTAACCTATGGGGTGAAGAAAACATTCAACATACGTATAGGCAACATCTACTTACAAGACCATTCTTCGGAAGTTAAAGTTAGGATTGGACAAGGTTCAGTTCAGAACCCACAGTGCACCACCAGCGGCACGTGGGCGCCCAGGTGCAGGTGCAAGTTCAAGGTTGGAAACCCAATACAAACTAAGGGGGACTGGGGCAATCGGACAGAGGCTGCTTACAGGTAAGTACCAGCGGCTTGGGTGAACGAGTCTCTGGGGGTTGAGGCCAACACTGGACATGGCCCAAGGCAGCCCCATGACTACACCACACCACCAGCGACAGAGGTTGCAAGACAACACAGCATCAAAGACCGGCCAAGTTGGAAAAGGTATGAAGGCTCGGGCCAGGAGGCCGGTCGAAGGAAACCAAAAGCTGTCATGGTAAGTTTCGATTCTCGGGAACATAGCAATACCCTTCGTCCTCTTCACCAAAGCCCAGAACGGATGGTTGCAAGGGTGCCTTTTGGTGTCAGAAAAGGCATACCAAAGCACGTTAAGGTTGAGGGGGTCTCCTTGCAGAGGCTGCAGGTAACGTCGAGGAGTCCAGACGAGGTCAGCTCATGGTGGACTCTCTCTCTAGACTGACTGGGAGCGATCCTCTAGAAAGGAGCGAATCTAACTAAGGGCTGAGCCCTGAATGGCAGCCTCCTTGACACGGTCCACGGTCCCATGGTCGGCCGTGTCAAAGGCAACCGAGAGATCCAACAGCACCAGGGCCTGAGGAGTACCTCTGTCAGCCCTCTCTCAAGTCCAATACCGCCAGTATTACGGTCTCCATTGAGTGGGCAGGCCGAAAGCCAGCTTGGTGTGAGTCGATATAGTTGGACTGTTCAATAAAATTGGACAGGCACTTCACCACAGGAACAGGAGCAAAGAGATTGGGCGGTAATTCAACAGGATCTGGGGGTCTGCCCCTGATTTCTTTAGAAGGGGAACCACAATTGCATCTTTAAAGGCCTTAGGGACACAACTCTAGAATGGGGACTCATTCAGAAGAGAGAGGGCTAGTCTTGGGAGGCTGGTATAGGCTTCTTTTAGGATGTGTGGTGGGCAGCAGTCCGTAGGGGATACAGATTTTACTTTAGACAAAAGGTCCTGGAACACCTGTGTACAGTAGTTCTCTGCAATCTTCTCTGCTGGTGCACATCGGTAGTGCCGGCTCTTCTTAGTTCATCAGGAACTGAAGTTCAGAGACTGGGGATGCCACCTGAAAACTAGATTTAAGGGTGTTACAAGGGAGTGACAGGTAGTGTCCAATTGGCCCTTTGCCTGGGGGGTCTACGCCCTCTAACATGCCCACCTTCTGTGAGAGGAGGACACAGTCCTAGCCCTAACTGGATAAGTCCCATCATCTTCAAGATGGTGGGCACTGAAAAGTGAACTTGACCTAGCCTCCAGCACCCGAGGGGTATAGTTGGCAGAGGGGGGCACATCTCCTCTTCTATCAAAGGTTTCCCACCTGTCCTGCTGCCAAAAAGGGGGTGAGGACAGGATGGAGACCAGCTCCTTCAAACAGGAGAGGCTGGGGTTGCCTTACAAAGGCGGCAAGACCTTTGAAGCTCCCCACCACGGATGGCTCTTCCTGTGCAGGGGGAGACGTGAACACCTCCACCCAGGAAAGGCATTGTTCTCGGTCTCAGAGTGCGCAGGCACTCTCCCCTGAGGTCAGAACACACTCTGGTGGTAGCAGGCAGGCTCAGGCCAGTCAATGACCACACTAAGGATTGGTAGGTTTCAGGGGACCACGCTAACGGGCCCTATGTGTGCAATTTTTAATAAAAATTTACACTGGAATCGGTGCAAGTTTATTATGTTGAGATGCTTGGTGCCAAACATCACATATTTCAGTGAAGCCATCATGGAGCTGGGAACTCATAATGACGAGTGTCCAGCCTATGTACTTGCTATGGGGAGAGGATGTGGTGCAGCAGCCAGAGCTGCCGACTTGGGCACCCATCAATGACGAGGCAACCTTCGACGAGGCATCTGTCGACGAAGCAGGTAGAGCCTTGAGAGCCATCGACCGTCTCGTCGGCGAGGAGGCATCCAACGACGACCGACCGGAGACAGTACTCTTTTTCATCGACCACGAAGTGAGGGAGGTGGCAGACAAGCGAGGCTTCACCAACACCATGACAAACATCGACGGAGAGGACGCGAATTAAATAATAATTGTAGGTTGAGGAGAAGAGAAGGTGGAAGTCGTCGTTGTAGCAGTGGCGACGGAAGTCTTCGTCGACGAGGAACCCATTTTTTAGGCAAATTTGACTCAGGAAGAGACTTAGAAGCCTGAGACTTAGTGGCAAATCTCGGAGGCGTAGAGGTCATAAGTAGTCCCTTAGAAGGAGCAGGAGCCCTTTTTGAGGAAGAAGTCTGGCCTTCATGAGTAGAGGTGTGGTCTTTCTTGAGCACCTTAGCCTTAGCTCCCAGGACACCCCCGCACCGCACGGCCACCAGCTGCTGTGTGTGCCCCTCCTTCCCGCTGCTGCACTCAGCCTCGCTGAGCCTGCAGCCACGACCCCGCCCCCGCTGCCCTAGCGGGATCGCATTGTCTACCTTGTGCTTAACTTGTTTTTCCTCCCGTGTAACACTGTTTCTTGTATCCCCCTGAGCTTCTGACTTTGTGCTATTTTCCTCCGTGCTGTTATTTGCCCCTGTGCCCCTGTGATTTTGTACTTTTCCTAGGTGTTGTTGTCTCCCCTTGTGCCCCTGTGCCCCCCACCCCGCTCCCCGCTTCCCGCCGCCGTGCTCGCGGCCACGCCCCCTTTTCTTCTGTACCCTCCCCGCTCCTCCCTCCCTCTCACTTGGCCATAAATGGCGACCGTGCGGCGCAGGTGAGTGTGACCTGCTCCCAGGACACCCCCACACCGCACGACCACCAGCTGCTGTGTGTGCCCCTCCTTCCCGCTGCTGCACTCAGCCTCGCTGAGCCTGCAGCCACGACCCCGCCCCCCGCTGCCCTAGCGGGATCGCATTGTCTACCTTGCGCTAAACTTGTTTTTACTCCCGTGTAACACTGTTTCTTGTATCCCCCTGAGCTTCTGACTTTGTGCTATTTTCCTCCGTGCTGTTATTTGCCCTTGTGCCCCTGTGATTTTGTACTTTTCCTCCGTGTTGTTGTCTCCCCTTGTGCCCCCCGCCCCGCTCCCCGCCGCCGTGCTTGCGGCCACGCCCCCTTTTCTTCTGTACCCTCCCCGCTCCCGCCTCCCAGCTCCTCCCTCCCTCCCACTTCGCCATAAATGGCGACCGGGCGTACGCGCAGCGGGCGCGCCGATTGTGCGCTGAAGGCGCGCCAAAGGTAAGCCCGTCTGCGCCCGTCCGCGCCTGGACCACGCCCAGCGCCAGGCCCCCTGTCCCCCGCAGACCCCAGCCCACCCGCCGGACGTACGACGCCGCCACCCTCAACGCACACAACACCGGCCGAATCCCGGGATGCTACGGAGCCACCCCGAGACGCACCCACGGACCCTTCAGCTGTCACTCCTGCAAGTTCACCTGCATCCGGACCTGCACTACACCAGCACCCACCAAACCGAACACCAGCAGCAACCACCTGAAGTGCATCCTGCTCAACACCCGCTCCGTCCACAGACACGCCATCGAACTCTGGAACCTCCTCGACACCACATCGCCAGACGTTGCCTTCCTCACGGAAACCTGGATGAACGCCACTCAGCGCCCGACATTGCCATCGCCATCCTGGAGGGCTACAAGATCACCCGGAGAGACCGCGCCAACCAGACGGGAGGAGGTATCGCCATCGTCCACAGGAACACCATCCGCATCAAGACCAACACCGACGACACCCTGACAACCGCCGAACACCTGCACTTCCAGATCCACACCGACCCCAAGACCACCCTCAGAGGCACCCTCATCTACAGACCCCCGGGACCATGCACACAATTCAGCGAAGACATAGCCGACTTCATCAGCCCGCACGCCCTCCCCTCCGCTGACTACATCCTCCTCGGGGACCTCAACTTCCACCTGGAGAACAACAACGACCGCAACACCACCACCCTGCTCGACAACCTCGACAACCTCGGACTCAAGCAGCTGGTGACCACCCCCACCCACTACGCCGGACACACACTCGACGCCGTCTTCTCATCCAGCAAGGATATCGCCTTCAGCCACGCCACCGGACTCCACTGGACGGACCACAGCTGCGTCCACTTCAGCTTCAGAAGAACCACGATCCACCACCACCAGCAACAAGTTGCACGAAGAATCTGGAACAAGATCACGGCCGACCAACTCGCCGCATCCCTGAGGCAGCATCCTCCCGCCAGCTCAGCGAACCCCAGCCAGGCCGCCGACAACCTAACGAAGTGGATCAGCATCTGCGCAGACGACCTCGCCCCACTGAGGACTCCGTCCAGCAGACCCGGCAGCAAGAAGGCCCCATGGTTCACCGACGAACTCAAGAGCTCCAAGAAGATCTGCTGAGCCCTCGAGAGAGCCTGGAGAAGAGACCCAACACCGGACAACATGACCACCCTCAAGTTCGCCACCCGAAAGCACCATCAACTGATCCACGCCACCAAGAAAACAGCATTCAAGGAGCGGCTGGACAACAACGCACACAACAGAACTCTTCAACATCGTGAAAGAGCTCTCCAACCCCAACGCCGGAAAAAACGACATCACACCATCGTAGGACCTCTGCAACTCCCTCGCCTCCTACTTCCACAACAAGATCTCTGACATACACAACAGCTTCAGCACACAAACAACGCTCCCCACGACCGCACCAACGCCCCCCACCACCACCCTCAGCGCCTGGACCCCGATCAGCACCGAAGACACCATCCGCACGATGAACTCCATCCACTCCGGATCCCCCACCGACCCCTGCCCTCACCATGTCTTCAACAAGGCCGACGCCGTCATCGCACCCCACCTGCAGGACATCATCAACACCTCCTTCGACACCGCCACCTTCCCTGAGAGCTGGAAGCACGCCGAACTCAGCGCTCTACAAAAGAAACCAACAGCGGACCCCACCGAACTCAAAAACTACCGCCCAATCTCGCTCCTCCCGTTTCCAGCCAAAGTCATCGAGAAGACCGTCAACAAGCAACTGTCCGCCTTCCTCGAGACAAATGGATCCCTCGACCCCTCACAGTTGGGCTTCAGGGCCAACCACACCACCGATGACATCCGAGCCCTGCTCGACAACGGAGAAACAGCGGCCCTCATCCTCCTAGACCTCTCTGCAGCATTCGACACTGTCTGCCGCACCCTAGTGCAGCGCCTCAGCAACGTCGGAATCCAGGAGAAGGCACTAGAATGGATCATCTCCTTCCTCGCCGGAAGGACACAGAGAGTCCGCCTACCCCCGTTCAGGTCAGAGGCCACCGAAGTCATCTGCGGCGTTCCTCAGGGCTCCTCGCTCAGCCCCACCCTATTCAATATCTACATGAGCCCCCTTGCGGCCATCGCACGCCAACACAACCTCAACATCATCTCCTACGCCGACGACACACAGCTGATCCTCTCCCTCACCAACGACCCCACCACCGCCACAACCAACCTTCACGAAGGGATGCAAGACGTAGCCGAGTGGCCCGAGATACCTCAACAACCGCATCAACTTCTACACTCCCACACGCCAGCTCCGATCGACCAGCCACGCCCTCGCCGTCGTCCCCCGCATCCGAAGAGCCACAACAGGAGGAAGGTCCTTCTCCTACCTGGCCGCCAAGACCTGGAACTCCCTCCCGACCCCTCTCCGCCTGACCCAAGACCACCTCGCCTTCAGGAAGCTGCTCAAGACCTGGCTGTTCGAGCAGTAGCGGACCCCCCCTCCCCAAGCGCCTTGAGACCCTCCAGGTGACTAGTAGTGCGCGATATAAATGTCTTTGATTAATTGATTGATTAGCAGATACCAAACCCCCACTCACTAGCCCCTTCTTAGAGATGACAGTCCTGAGAGAGGAATCACTCTCAACATCTGATAAGGGATTATCCGTGGTCTTGAGTTTCTGTAACCACAGAAGTAGACTTCTCTCTCTGTCTCTTAAAGTCTTTTGAAGAAAAGTCCAGCAGATTTTACAATCTCTCACCTGATGTTCAGGGTGGAGGCAGTAGATACATTTTTTGTGGGGGTCTTTGGAATGAAGCCGGAGTTTCCCACAAGACTCACAGTGTCTGATGAGTGACCTCTTTCTAGTAGACAAAGCAGTGAAGACGGGCTTCTGAAGAGAAAAGGTAGAGGGACTGAGCAGCGCTCAGGGAGACTCCCTTCACACGACGTGCGGTAGAACATCTGAGAGCCTGAGCCTCTGAGGAGAAGGTTCCAGAGGGTGCGGTCGCCTGATTGGCTGGAGTTTGGACCATATCTAAGGACTTGGACAAGTTAGTAAAGTGACACGTTTTTTTCCTATTAACGTCTATGTTACAATACTTCCTATTGCTCTTTTAGCTGTGCTTTAGCTATGCTGTTGCTATACTGCTATTCTATGTACCGTGGGGATCTCACTTCGATGACGGGGAATGATTCAAGCATGTGAATCTATGAAAGTTACCCCATTACTGGAGAACAACAGATTTCTCACTGCTGAAGCTCTTACCCAAGTTGCTTTAGCCTTAGTTATCTCTCACATTGACTACACTAACTCTTTACTTTGGCATTCCGGCATATCAATCGAAAAGACTGCAACTAGTGCCAAACCAGGCTGCTAGAGTAATCTATCGCCAGCCAAGAATGCAGTATGTCACCCCTCTTATGAAAAAGTTACATTGGCTTCTGGTAGTCGAACGCAGTGCATTCAAGTTGGGATGCCTCCTCTTTAAAGCGCTCCATGGCAACTGCCCATTGTCTGTATCTACTCGGGTCCAGAGATATATACACACTCGGGATCTTAGGTCTTCCCATTTGAATCCCCTCGCTACTCCGTCCTTTAAACGCTAGAAATCGGGGGGGAATAAGATTTGCGGTCCTGGCCCCTCAATTTTGGAATTCTCTCCCTCGGGACATTAGATCGATGATATCATATCCTCAATTTTGGAAACTATTAAAGACCTGGCTCTTTCGCCAGGCTTATGAATGAAATACTTAGCGGCAGGACTCCCTTGTCCGCAGCACCATGAAACCTTGTGGTGTGCGCGCGCTTTATAAGTCTTTATTAGACAGCTCACAGTCCAGTTCACTATTTGTGGCATTCTTTTGGAAGTCAGTCTGTGAGGGGTGCCACAATGGTGCCATAATCCCTCACAAACCTCCTACAGTACCAGGGAAGCCAAGGAAGGCTCTCACTTGAGTCTGGGTAGTTGGAGCCACCCAGTCCAGAATCGTCTAGATCTTGGGGTGTAAGGGTTGAACCTGGCCTCCACTAACAAGGTGACCCAAGTATGCAAACTTTCCCTGCCCTATCTGGCACTTGAATGCCTTGATAACGAGGCCTGCACTTCTCAGAGCCCACAGTACTTTCCTAAGGTGGTTCAGGTGATCCTGCCAGGTGGAGCTAAAGACAGCAATAGTGTGTAGAAATGCTGCATTCAAGGATTCCAACCCAGCAAGGGCTTAGTTCACCAACCTTTGAAAAGTGGCAGATGCATTTTTCAAACCAAAGGGCATTACAGTGAACTGATAATACCCATCTGGGGTTGAAAATGCAGATATTTATTTTGCTCCTGGAGTCGTCAGACCTATATGCCAGTACTCTGATGTGAGATCAAACATACTCAGATACTTGGCTGCTCCCAACCTGTCAATAAGTTAATCTGCCCATGGAATTTGGCATGCATCAGTTTTGATCACAGCATTCACGCCCCAATAGTCCACACAAAACCTCATTTCTTTCTTACCATCCTGGCTATGAGGCTATGAGGCTTGGGGATTAAGACAACTGGGCAGGTCCAGGGGCTCTCAGAAGGCTTTAGAACTCCCAATTTCAGCATCATGCTTACTTCAGCTTTGATGCTCTCTTTCACATGTTCGGTCGGCCTGTATGTTTTATTCTCGAAAGGTAGCCTTTCATCAGCATCTACAGCATGGATACACCAGCTAGTCTGGCGACAGGTCAAAAAGAAGAGCTCAGCAAACTGATTTAGGACTTGCCTGATGGGCAGGTAGGGTATCTGACAAGACCACACCTTCCACTGACCCATCTTTTGATTGCTGGACAGGTCAGGGGCAGGTTCACTCTTTGCTTCCCGATCCTCATCTGTAACCATGAGCATGGCCACATCTGCCATGTCATAGTAGGGTGTAAGGCGGTTGACATGTATGACCCTCTTATGACTCCTGTCACAGCCAAGGTCTACCAGGTAGGTGACCTCCCTTTTTCTTTCTAGGATAGGGTAGGGTCCACTCCACTTACCTAGCAGAGCCCTAGGAGCCACAGGCCCCAAAACCCACACCATCTGCCCTGGCTGGAACACAACCATAGCAGCCTTTTGGCATTACCAGAGCTTCTGCAGCTAGGCTGTCCTCAATGTTTTTGCTTACTATTTCTACGTACTCATACATCCTGGAGCAAAAGCCAAGCACATAGTCCACTATATCTGCTAAGGTTCAACAAGAGGTTTCTCCAATCCCTCTTTCACAAGGCACAGTGGTCCCAACAGGAAACCCAAACAGAAGTTAAGATAAGGAGGACCCTACTCCTTTCTGTGGCCCTTCCCAATAGGCAAAAAGCAGGCATGGAAGTAAGACATCCCATCTTCTTTTGAGTGTTTCAGGAAGTCCACCAGTCATGCCCTTAATGGTCTTGTTAAATCTTTCAACAAGGCCATTACACATAGCAGAGTGGCTTTGGCCACACTGACCAGGACGTATGCAGTGGGGGATTTGGACCCCTAATATTATGCTGTTCAATTTTAACACGCAGCTCGATGGCTCAACACAGTCCCTAGTTGGGAAATTCGGCTCTCGGCGGGAATGGTGGACGCTGGTTGTCTTCCAGAGCTGTTAATGGAAGAATCGGGAACACCAAGAGATACTCCATATATTGTGCGACAGACGGCCATAGTATGGCATTGGTTTGTAGTGAGAGTACTTAATCGCGCACCATTCCATAGGGAGCTCCTAATCTAGATATTAAAACCAATCAGGCAGATGGCACCCAGTATGTCCTTCAAGGCATGGAGTGAGGGGGATGCGAGCAATAAGGTGAATTGTACCCGGATGAGACTTATCCCCTTTAAACATGCCCGCAAAAAGTTTGGTCTAAGCCAGGGGCAATTTTTACAACATGCGTGCTTGGCAGACACAACTAAGCACAACTGGCCATACCGTCCGACAGCTCCGCCGCATACTCCAACCTTCTGCCCAGCTGCTGTAGCGCTCATTGAGCATCGTGCCCCAATCTCGTCCTATTTGCCTGTTGTTGTCTGCTGCCATTTTGTGTTGTGCCTCCAGCCCATCCCCCACGCTCCTGCCTCCCAGCTGACCCTCCCACCCACTGGCTACCAGGATCGTCCCGTCCGGAGAAGCCCTGTGACCAGCCTGACTCCTGCAGACGAGGTCGCTCCTCCCTGCCTCTTGGTATCGTAGCGCTTGCACTGCTGCCAAAATCGTCCCTGTACTTTGCTCGCACTGACTCAGAACTTAATAGCCTGCTTAATTTGTGCCTCTGATATCGTAGCGCTTTCAGAATTATTTTGCCTGCTTAATTAGTGCCTCTTGGTATCGTAGCGCTAGCACTGCTGCCAAAATCGACCCTGTGCTTGCTCGCAGTGACTTTGAATTTATTTGCCTGCTTATATTTGTACCTGCCCAGCTGCTGTAGCGCTCATTGAGCATCGTGCCCCAATCTCGTCCTATTTGCCTGTTTTTGTTGTCTGCTGCCATTTTGTGTTGTGCCTCCAGCCCATCCCGCACACTCCCGCCTCCCAGCTGACCCTCCCACGCACTGGCTACCAGGATCGTCCCGTCCGGAGAAGCCCTGTGACCAGCCTGACTCCTGCAGACGCGGTCGCTCCTCCCTGCCTCCGTGCCTCTTTGTATCGTAGCGCTTGCACTGCTGCCAAAATCGTCCCTGTACTTTGCTCGCACTGACTCAGAACTTAATAGCCTGCTTAATTTGTGCCTCTGATATCGTAGCGCTTTCAGAATTATTTTGCCTGCTTAATTAGTGCCTCTTGGTATCGTAGCGCTAGCACTGCTGCCAAAATCGACCCTGTGCTTGCTCGCAGTGACTTTGAATTTATTTGCCTGCTTATATTTGTACCTGCCCAGCTGCTGTAGCGCTCATTGAGCATCGTGCCCCAATCTCGTCCTATTTGCCTGTTGTTGTTGTCTGCTGCCATTTTGTGTTGTGCCTCCAGCCCATCACCCACGCTCCCGCCTCCCAGCTGACCCTCCCACGCTCCGCCCCCTCCACTATCCATTTATGACCAATGTCCCAACGCGCAGCGTCCACGCGCTGCGGCCGCGCCGAAGGTGCGCCAAAGGTAAGCCAGTCTACGCCCGTCCGCGCCAAGACCGCGCCCAGCTCCAGACACCCTGTCCCACGCCCCACCCACCCCTCCCGCATTACTTACGACTCCACCACCCTCCTAGCACTAAACCCCGGGCGACTCCCCACCTGCGCCAAAGCCGCACCTGGATACACCCATGGACCCTTCGCATGCAACTCCTGCAAGTATGACAGCACCAAGGCCCACGCCACACCCACTACCACCAAACAGAGATCCGACACCAACCACCTAAAATGCTTCCTGCTCAACACCCGTTCGGTCCACAGACACGCCATCGACCTTTGGAATCTACTAGACACCATCTCTCCAGACGTCGCCTTCCTGACAGAAACCTGGATGAACGCCTCCTCAGCTCCGGACATCACCATAGCCATCCCGGACGGCTACAAGATAATCCGAAAAGACCGCACAATCCAAAAAGGAGGAGGCATCGCCATCGTCCATAAGAACACCATCCGTGTCTCAACCAGCTCAGACGACAACCTCGCTAGTGCCGAACACCTTCACTTCCAGATCCACACCGACCCCAAGACCACACTCAGAGGCACCCTCCTCTACAGGCCACCAGGACCCCGTGCACAATTCAGTGAAGACATCACTGACTTCATCATCCCTCACGCCCTCCCCTCCGAGGACTACATTCTACTGGGAGACCTCAATTTCATCTAGAAAAGAACAACGACAACAACTCCATCACCCTTCTGGACAATCTCGCCAACCTCGGACTCAAACAACTTGTAAATACCCCCACCCACAACGCAGGACACACACTCAACCCTATCTTCACCTCTAGCAAACACATCTCCTTCAGTCACACTTTAGTTCTCCATTGGACAGACCACAGCTGCGTCGACTTTGTCTACAAAAAGACCACAACCCATAGTCATCCTCAAACTTCTCTGCGAAGAAACTGGAACAAAATCACCATCAACCAGATCTCCTCAGCACTTCTTCAAAACCCCCCTGCCCTCTCATCGAACGCCAACCAAGCAGCCATTAAACTCACTCAATGGCTAACCAACAGCGCCGACACCCTAGCACCTTTGAAAAAACGTCAAATTAAACTAGGCAGCAAAAACGTCCCGTGGTTCAACGATGATCTTAAGAAATCCAAGAAACTCTGCCGCTCCCTTGAGAAAGCCTGGAAAAAAGACCCAAACACCAGTACCAGGAACGCCTTCAAAAACGCCACCCGCATACACCACCAACTGATCCGGACTGCCAAGAAAGCCGCATTCAAAGACCGACTAGACAACAACGCTCACAACAGCAAGGAACTATTCAACATAGTCAAAGAATTTACCAACCCCACTGCCAACTCCAACGACATCACTCCCTCTCAAACCCTCTGCGACTCCCTAGCTTCGTTCTTCCACGACAACATCGCAGACATCCACAACAGCTTCGACAACCAACACGGAGACCAACCCACCCAACCCTCTGCCGTACCCTCACCCCCCCTGAACATCCTTAATGACTGAAACCCAATCTCTACCGAGGAAACCATTCGCCTGATGAACTCCATCCACTCAGGATCCCCCACAGACCCATGTCCTCACCACATCTTCAACAAAGCAGACTCCATCATAGCACCCTATCTCCGAGACGTCATCAACTGCTCCTTCAAATCCGCCACCTTCCCGGAAAGCTGGAAACACGCTGAACTCAGCGCCCTTCTGAAAAAACCCACAGCTGATCCCACCGAACTCAAAAACTACCGCCCCATTTCGCTCCTACCATTCCCGGCCAAAGCCATCGAGAAAGCAGTTACAACCAGCTCTCCGCCTTCCTTGAAACCAACAACTCCCTCGACTCTTCACAGTCCGGCTTCCGAGCCAAACACAGCACTGAAACCGCCCTCATCGCAGCAACAGACGACATTCGAACACTACTGGACAACGGAGACACAGTCGCCCTCATCCTCCTTGACCTCTCCGCAGCCTTCGACACAGTCTGCCACAGCACCCTTCTACAACGCCTCAATAACATCAGAATCCAAGGAAAAGCACTGGATTGGATCACCTCATTCCTTGCCGGAAGAACCCAGAGAGTCCGCCTCCCACCGTTCAAATCAGAGGCCACCGAAGTCATCTGTGGCGTACCACAAGGATCTTCACTCAGCCCCACCCTCTTCAACGTATACATGAGCCCCCTCGCGGCCATCGCACGCCAACACAACCTCAACATCATCTCCTACGCTGATGACAATCAACTAATCCTCTCCCTCACCAAAGACCCAAACACCGCCAAAACCAACCTACATAAAGGAATGAAAGAAGTAGCCGAATGGATGAAGCTCAGCCGTCTCAAACTGAACTCAGACAAAACAGAAGTCCTCATCTTAGGTAATTCTCCCTCCGCCTGGGACGACTCTTGGTGGCCAGCTGCCCTAGGAAAAGCACCCATCCCAACTGACCACGCACGGAACCTGGGCGTCATCCTGGACTTCTCACTTTCGATGACCAGACAAGTCAACGCAGTTTCATCATCTTGCTTCAACATCCTCCGCATGCTCAAAAAAACATTTTGCTGGATCCCCACCGAAACCAGAAAGACGGTCACTCATGCACTGGTTATAAGCCGCCTGGACTACGGAAACACCCTATACGCCGGTACCACCGCGAAACTTCAGAAAAAACTCCAACGCATCCAAAACGCATCAGCCAGACTCATACTAGACATACCGCGTAAAGACCACATTTCCGGTCACCTAAAAGACCTCCACTGGCTCCCTATTGAGGTAATTGAAATTTTTATGGTCAGGTATGTCCCCTAACGAGTACCCCATCGTTTCCATGTACGAGATTAAGGTGCATGTAACTTCCCTCCGCAACCAAATTAGAAGACGCAAATACATTTGCGTCCAACGTTAACATGTCCTCTATCAGATCCACCATGAATGGATTGATAATTCAGTTCCTAAGTATGCCGTGCCACCGTCTTTACATGGTGTACTTTCACGTTTTCCTGGGTCTGCAGAGCTAGGCCCTGATTCCTGCCCTCGAACCACTTTCTGTCTCTGTCTCCGAAAAGCTGCAGCGTGAAGATGCATCCCTGACCTCTGCCTTACTTCCTGTCAAGCGAAGCGGTGCCTGGCTCGGCCTGGCCTGCCTGCCAAACAGTATTTTGCCTTCAAGATATCAGTGTAGCCGGCTCAGCCTCCTCGAAAACACATTCCTGTCTAGTGAAATAGGTAAACAGCTCCCCGGCTGCAGAGCAAAGGGCCAAGCCTCCCTGTCTCCCTCATGTAATTCATAGCTCCCGTTACCATGGTAGGCCCATGGCCCCGCGCATTGCACTTAGACACATATGCATCTCGTATAGAATAGCCTCTGCCCGAGAGACCTTTTACTTCAGATTAGGCCTACCCCAAATACCAGGTATCAGACATGTTATAGGAACAGGTCGGTCTGACATGCCAGACGTCTGTCCCTTCTACTAGTGCTAAATGTCAGACCCTTAGCTTTCTCCAGATACACGTCAATCACACGTCATACTAGCTGCGCGCGCACCCAAGTTACAGTTTCCAGCTGACTCTGCAGAATTCTCTATGTATCCACCCACTTATGACACTTTTCTGTGACGTTTCTAGTACACGCCTCTGTGCACACCCTTGATCACGCCTTTTTTTGCTACGCACATGTGTTCTTATCATATACATTTCACTTGTCCCGCCTACTGTATTCACTGCCATTGTGTCATTTTACTATATATGTCATGTACTGTTAATAAATCGTTTACATCTTTTTGCCATCATTGCATATACCCCCGAACCCTTGTATTGATGGAATTGATTTCCATGACTCGAGTCATTCTGAATTAAAGCCCTTAAGACTCAGACACCACGGACTCTGCCTCTCATTTGATTGAGCTATTCTTTATACCCGTCTGAAATTATATGGCAAACTCGTATACGGTAAAATATTTACCACATAATTTGGCGCCCGAATAGGTACTCCTCCCCCACCCCACGCGCCGGTGATGCGTCGCAGACTTTGCCCCCGACTACAGCCGTGACGGACCTCATGCGCATCTGCAGGTTTTCCTGTATCTCCCTCAGGCCTACGGAGGTGACGGAGACTGCGGTCGACATCCAGACGAGGCGGTGAGGAGTGCGGAGGATCCCGACCAGAGCCCAGCCGAGAGAGCAGTGTCCGAGGTATCGAGAGGCCCACCTGTAGTGTCGAGGCGCATGCGTAGTGCGCAGCAGCAGCAGTGACGTCGTAGCGGTCCAGTCCAGTCGAGTTTCCGAGGCCTTCCGTTCCGTGCTTCCCGGTAGGTACCGTTGCTGGGGACGCATCAAGACGGGTGCATTAATTTGTATCCGGTCAAGACGGGTTTGAGTACACAGATCCGGTCTGCACTGTTTTAGCAGTGTATCTGTGCTGTTTAGCAGTACATCGAGTAATACAATTATTCAACGATTCAGTTTTGTTCTCGTTATAGAACTTATGGGTAGTCAATATCTGTTCAAAATGTTTCAATGTGTTTAGTGTCGTGGTATGAGTGATTGTTTGCATATTTTACTGTGTTCATTGTGTTTGCGTCCAATTTAGAGGCAGCAATGCCTTTGTTTTCAAAGTTACGACAGATAGGAACTAGGAAAGGGATACTTGAAGAAGCAGTTCCCATCCCACCTAGGGACACTCCAGGACATTTTATGTACCACAAACATGGCTTAGATGCCATACTGTTCTTAGACTTATGGGTAGACTATACTAAAGACCTGGCAGAGAATCAGAGATGGCCCGTTACAGGGACATGGGATGGCGAGTGCATCATGAGAGTTGAAGAAGCGTTATGGAAAAAGAAAGCCAGACAGTCACGGAAGGACGCCATTGAATTGTGACGTAAAGAATCACATAGGCGGACAGAGAAAGCACTCAGAAAAGCAGAGAAAAGTAGAGAGGATTCAGAAAAAGCTAAGGAAAAAGAACTACTAGAAGAAGGACAGCGAGCCAGAATGGAACAACACGACAGGCAGAGTAATGCAATTATAACAGGACTGTATCCAGTTGTGGCCGAGGGCCTGCCCAAGGCGACCCCGGAAATACCGAAAGATCTGCCCCCTCCATTGGTTCCAACTAAATTACGTCATAAAAAGACCGCAACAGACATTTTCCTTTCTTCTTATTTAGACGATGTAGCTCCCGCATATACCAATATACCCGTACAACCTGTTAACGATAATCTGCCTCCGCCTGTTAATAATAACCTGCAACAGCAGATTCCTGCTGATCAAGCCATGACCCCTCCACATCACCAACTTCCCGCACCTGTTGTTACTGCCCCTACTGTTCCTCCTGGTATTCATCCGCTTAATCCTTTTGGGCCCGCTGCTACTCAGGGTTCAACTCCGTTACAGATACCGACCCTACAGACAGGTTATGCTCAAGCTTCTGCCTCAGGAGGTGCTACAGGAGGTTATCGCACCCCGCCACATGTACGACGTATGACAATGAGGGAATTAGCAATGCAGCGTACACCTAAAGCAACCCCAGCCGAAAAACTTAAAGAATATCTTACAGATTGCAGATATGATACAGTGCCTGGCAGAGTAGGACCCATGATGTTAGCCTCATTACGTTTAAGACGGGTTACGGATTATTTGATGTTACTACCAGAAATGCCAGAACATCTAGACAATATATATCATTTTATCAGAACAGGAGAGAGACCAGAGAGTATTCGTGAAGCCATGGCACATCAGAAAGTCGAGACAAAAACTTTAATAATGCGATTTTTAATTAATTGTTTGATAAGGGAACAAGACCAGCCCAATTTTCCGCAAGAAGAGATGGAGGGATTGTCAAAATGGAGTCAGAATATAGCAGAGTGCAAACATGATAAAGAGAAATGTATAGAGGCTATGACTAGAAAAATCCGTAAAGTAATAGTAGCAATACATGCCCGACGAGAGTCTGAAAGACATCTCGAGTCAGACGATAAGGAAACCTCAGATGAGGAAGAACCAGAGGATGCCGCAGAAACCTCGCAACCGGCAAGGGGAGACCTGTTAGCATACGTAGGTAGAGAGAAACTCCCTAGACAGTATCCTCTTGATAGGCCCTTTGACAGACCCATTCGTTTAGAAAACAAGAAACGTTACCTTTCTCCGATACCAGAGCGATGTACTCTTGAGCATATTTTCCAAATCACTGATAAAATGCTGAAAGAACGAGTAGGTTATCAAGAACTCAATACCTTACGTGATCAGGAACTAGCCCGGTCCGCAGTCCAGTGGGCCGGGGATGACAGCATATATAAAGACGATTCAGTAGTGCAAACATTTTTAAGTCTTACTCCAGAAGAACAGCGATTGGCTGGTATATACATGACTCAACATCTCATTGTACAGTATGAAAATCAAGCATCTGATCCAGGTCCATTATATAATTTATTTATTTATTTATTTATTTTATATTCTTGTATAGCGCAAGAATCGACCCCTGACGAGGTATCTCCGCACTTTTGCTCGCAAGATGGGATGGCTGCTGTAAACCAGAGATTAAGGTTGTAGACTGATGATGGAATGTTTATTCTTCCTGGAATAAGACGGTTTTTAATTTCTTCCTGAAAGAGGAATGGTTAAGGGTTTGTCTTAGGCCAATAGGAAGGTTATTCCAGAGCTTGGGCCCTACCAGGGAAAAGGCTCTGCCACCTTGTCTGGTTTTTTTGACAAGTGGGGTTTTAAGAAGCAGTTGGTTGCTTGACCGTAAGGCTCTGTCAGGTTTATAGAAGGGTAGCTTTTGGGACAGATAGTTAGGGCCTTTCCCGAACAGGCATTTGTGAACAATGCAACAAATCTTGAACTTGGTGCGTTGTCGTATAGGCAACCAATGCAGTTCTCGCAGCAGGGGTTTGGAGGGGGTTCTGGGGGTCTAGGTACCGATTTAATTGACATCATTTTGGAACAACGTCACAAATATAGAACTTTCTTGACTCCACATCTTGTTTCCGTCCCACCCCCAGTTAGGCAATCATATCCCCTAGACAAACAGAATCCTTTACAAGAAGTACATCCAGTCAGGAAACCAGATAATACATTGGAACGCGTGTTTGTATACATGCCCATAACTAAAATGGAATTATTGGAAATGAAGAAAATAGTGCCAAGTCATGATAAAGACCCTGCAGGTTTTCACCGTGAAATAAAAGACATGTTACTCATGGGAGATTACACCTATCCCGACATTATGAAAATATTGAAAGTATTATTGCCTGCCGGTATCTACGAGAAACTCAAAGAAAAAGAATGGGAGGTGGGAGACAAAAAGATTAATTGGACTGAATTAGAAAACGAAGAAACTGGTCGAACCCCAGGTTTAGGTCTTGGGGAGAAAACTAAAGCTTTACCAGGATTATTAGTACAGGTCTTACCAAGATTGTTGACAACTAAAAAGGAGGACTGGGATGCGATCTCAGCCTCTAAACAAAAACACGATGAAGACACTAGTGATTTTTACTCCAGATTTGAGAAATGTTTTATCATTAATAGTGGCCTGAAAACAAGTAGCGAGTCATACCCACATCTATTTGTAACCAAATTAGTCGAGAATTCCTTGCCCCAGGTTAAGAACCGTGTATTGAAAGTCGAGAGCACATGGCAAGCAAATACGCCATCCCAAATGTTACAAATGTTGCAGTACCACCAGAACAGAATTAGGGAAGAACATGATCACGAACAAAGACGAATGAAAGACACGAAAATGAAAATGCTAGTTGCTCAGTCAGTTCCAGCTGATGGTCAGAAAAAGGGTATGACACAGTCCAATAATTCGGCGGCTCCCGTTAAAGGGACATGCAATTATTGTAAACAGCCAGGCCATTATGTAAACGACTGTGCAGTTTTGAAACACAACATAGCTACAGGTAAAACTAAAGAGAGACCGCGTCCTCCCCGACAGGACCAGGTCCAACAACACGTTCCGCAGAATATTCAGCCTATGCAGATTCCACAACAGGCCGTAGCGGTACCACAGCCCCAACCCATTGCCGCAACACAACATGTTACACAACAGATGTACCAGTATGCACAATCCGACTACCCTGATTATCAGCAGTACACATGAAACAGCCTAGAGAGGGAGGTTGGCTTGCCTCTTATTGAGGTTCCTGTAGATCAAGAGGGTCCTTATGTACATAGTCAGGTATTAGGGAAGGATAGAAAGTTTTTGATTGACACAGGGGCAAGCAGAACTACCATCAGTCATGACGAGGTCCCAGGGGCACCCCTCTCAGGCTCACAGAACGTTTCCCTTGGATTTTCAGGAAAGCCTATTGTTAACGAAGTATCGAAACCTGCCCCCCTTGCAGTTGGTCCATTATCCCGTACTACTGATCTGTTGCTTACGAAATCATGTCCAGAAAACTTGCTTGGTATAAAAACTCTGAAAGCTCTAGGAGCTGTAATTTGTTGTTCTCCGGAAGGAGTAAGGTTGTTTCTTCGTGATTTCAAGGGCCATTATGTGTTGAGAGATTTTGATCCCAGGTTACAGAATGTTCCTGCACATTTATGGGCACAAGGCCCCACTGATGTGGGTTGTATGCACATTACACCATACCGTGTCACACTCAAGCCAGGAGTAGTACTGCCCCGAATCCGACAATACAAGTTACCACCTGATGCTGTAGTGGCTTTACTGAAAATCATTGACGAGCTCATTGCACAAGGAGTGGTTGTAGAGACCGACTCCAATGTTTGTAATTCCCCTATCATTCCGATTCTTAAACGCACTGATCCAAATGCACCTCCAGTTTATCGACTGGTGATTGATTTACGAAAATTGAATAAATGCATTATACCACAGTATCCTGTGGTCCCAGACATCTCTTCATTATTGACATCTATTGATTCAGAGGCGACGTTCTTTACTGTAATCGATCTCAAGAACGCCTTCTTTAGTGTCCACATTGATCCGGAAAGCCAGTATCTTTTCGGATTCTGTTTAAATGGCCGAAGCTTCAAATTTGCACGCGCCCCTCAAGGATTCACAGAAAGCCCCAGCATCTATAGCCAAGCATTGAAACGACAACTTGACAATATTCACATGCCTCCTAATACTGCCCTGCTCCAATATGTCGATGATCTATTGATCACCGCCCGAAGAGAACCAGAATGCGAACAAGCATCACTGACAGTTTTGTTTTTCCTGGCGGACAAGGGACACAAGGTGTCTCCTTTGAAGCTACAATTCTGTGCCCAGCAAGTGGTGTACCTTGGGCACTTGCTATTCAAGGAAGGAAGACAGTTGACACCACATCGTATACAGTTAATAGCACATCTTACACAACCCAAGACACAGAAAGAGGTACGAGCCTTTATTGGACTCACTTCCTATTGCAGACAATGGATTCCCCAATATGCATTTTTAGCTAAACCACTTATACAGTTGACAACACAAGAGGCAGCGTCTTCGGCTGTCCTCCCATGGACTCAGGAACATACACAAGCCTTTGACGAATTAAAGAAAGGCTTATGTCAAGCACCTGTTTTAGCGACACCATGTTACAGCAAACCTTTTACACTGTTTGTCACAGAACGCGATGGCACAGCATTGTCGGTTCTCACTCAGCTTCAAGCAGACAAACACAGACCGTGTGCTTATTTTTCGAGTACATTGGATCCAGTAGCCCAGGCCTTGCCTGCGTGCTTAAAGTCAGTTGCAGCAACAGCTCTAGCCATCAGACAAAGTGACTCCATTGTGTTAGGACATCAATTGACCGTACAGGTTCCACACTCTGTGGAAGTCCTCCTAAACAGAACACAGACTCAACACTTGACCATAGCACGACTGACAGGTTATGAACTGACATTATTCCAACCACACATAGAAATCAGACGTTGTAATACATTCAATCCTGCTACACTTCTACCATCGAGCAGCACAGATCCTACTCCACATGACTGCGTGGAAGTCATTGATACTATCACGAAGCCCAGACAAGACTTGACAGATGTGGCCTTACCCGATCCAGACCTGACACTTTATGTGGACGGTTCATGCATGAGAACAAATACAGGAGAACTAGTGGCCGCATATGCCGTGACCACTGAAACTGAAGTCTTAGAAACACATCGCATTGACACCCTGTCAGCTCAAGCAGCAGAGCTCATTGCTCTGACCCAAGCCTGCATACGAGCCAAGAACCTTAAAGTAAACATATATACAGATTCACGTTATGCATTCGGAGTCGTACACGACTTCGGTGTCCTCTGGCAAGAAAGAGGTTTTCTGACCTCTCATGGAGCCTAAATCCAGCATGGTCCCCTCATTCAAGCTCTGTTAGAAGCAATACATCTGCCTATAGCCATAGCCATCATGAAGTGCAAGGCACATACAAAGGTCACAGACAAGATTTCTCAGGGCAACGACTTTGCAGATCGAACAGCGAAACATACAGCACAGACTCATACTCATACGACTGACATGACGAAGACGGACGTATCATCACAGACACATTGCATGACAGTCAGAGACCCCACACAAGATGTCATTGACATACAGACACATGCTACTCCAGACGAAATAAAGAAATGGGCTGAACAAGGAGGGGTCCAGACTGAGCAGGGATGGATGACGAGGGGAAAGACCACATGGTTTCTCCCCGACTCCATGGTTCAGGTTATCATCAACACAGCACATAGTCCAGCACATTTAGGAGAAAAAGCCATGTTAGACAGTTTACAGAACCTCTGGTTTAACAAACATTTACGAGCAGCAGCAAAACAGAAAGTGCGTACCTGCATGATCTGTTGTCAGTTCAACCCAGGAAAAGGTATTCCCGTGGAACGAGGTGGATTTCATCCTCCCGACCATCCTTTTGAAGTCCTCCAGATGGATTATATCCAGATGGAAAGATGTCGAGGTTTTAAATATGTCCTCGTAGTTATATGTGCCCTATCCCGATGGACAGAAGCATATCCCGTCCCAGATTACACTGCCCCGACCACTGCCAAGCAGTTAGTTCGTGAATTCTTCCCGCGGTACAGTTTGTCCCCTGTCGTGTACTCGGACAATGGTCAGCCATTCTCGTCCGAACTCATGAAGCAGGTCTCCCTTCTTTTGGGATATCAGTGGAAATTCCACTGTGTCCGACATCCCGAGGCAGCAGGCCTCGTGGAGCGTCATAATCAGACTCTGAAAACACGTCTTGCTAAAGTATGTAAAGAGAAGGGCGTAGATTGGATAGTAGCTTTACCTGTTGCTCTTTTTTATATGCGAATGGTAGCCCATTCTAGGACAGGGCTATCCTCGTATGAGGTGATCTTCGGTAGACCTCCTAATATGTGGGGGACGCCTCTGCCGCGCAAAATCACTGATGTTGACAGTAATATGCTGACAGATTACCTTGCTACCACATGAACTGGCCCCGGGGGACGTCGTTGTGGTCCGAAATTTCGACAGGTCAAGCCCTCTGGAGCCCCGCTGGAAGGAGCCGAAGATCGTTTTGTTAACAACCAGGACTGCAGTTAAATTGGAGGGGAGGAAGGGCTGGGTTCACTCCAGTCATGTGAAACGCTTTCATGGACTTCCGCCAAAGACTGGTTCCCAGCCCTGCCACATTCCAGAGACTGATACTAAACTCCCCCTGGTAGAGAAAACTCCTCAGCAGGAGTTCCGCATGAAGTTGAGGTCTAGTAAGTCAGACAGTTTAATTGTTTAAGTCCCCTCCTGGGTGAAGCGGTTAGGCAGTTTCTGACAATGTACAAGTTAGACCCAAATAGAGAGAGAGATAGACAGGAGATCCTGAAACGAAATCGTTATTGTAAGAATCTCCGTAGTCGGTGCATCTGCACCCTGATTATTATGTTTTTTCTGAGTCTCACGATTATTGCTATGAGTTGGATGTTATACATGTATTTCCCTCTTGCACATTCATTTTCTAATGACACTGCAGAGCACACGTTTAGTGAACTACCCCCACACGAATTGTCTTATCGACTTGCGCTGCGCAACAATACATTCATTCGTATGTTACATCATTCACACCAGATCAACAATGCTACTAACTGTTGGATATGTGGCCGACTCTCTCCCTATCAGAATTACAAGGGAGCTCTGCCCCTCTTTCCTTACCCGTTTACACATAATGGTTCCTGTGGTGCATGGTTTAGTTTAATATCCTCTTTAGACACTGAATCAAGGGTTTCCCAAGGCAAATGGATATGGGGGAACCTGAACACAGTCATGAACAAAGCCTGTTTCCCAGATGAAGAAGGTCTTCCACAAATGACAGGGACCGATTTAGAAAATGAAGTATATGGATTAGGCAACTTTACACTCAACCTCATGATTCTAAATGTTCAGTCAGAAACTAGTCCAGACTTGCCATCTATATCAGTTTTACCAGCAAAAGGTGTATTATGCGTCAGAAAGAATGGTTCAGTACATCTAGGCCATAGTGACTGTACTACTGTGGTCGAATTTAGTGATGAAGGCAAGTCTACATTCAAAGCTACCCGACATTCCTATTTCGTTTGTGGCCATACAGCTTATGTACGTTTACCTCTAGACTGGGATTGTCGTATTTTGACGATGGCTGGGTTAGCGCTTAGCTTTGCTACACGTTTCCCGCTTAAATTAGCTATACGTAGAAACGCCATTTTTTATGTGGTGGCGGCCATCTTAGATCATGAGCGGCCTCGTGGCCAGCGTGCCCTTTAGTCCTTTGTCCGTTCCACTGACCACTCAAGTCTGCCCAGCAACAGGCTATTTTTAGTATTGGTCAAGCCCACACATGCGCAGTTCACACTGACCAGTCACTCCTCAGGAATGTGCCGCAAACTGACCAGTGGGTTTGAAACCCTCCAATGAGCTGGCAGTATTCCAAAATATGCCCTTATATGTACATAATGTTCTGTAACTTCGTGCCGCGTGTTCGTTTTATTACCTGTAGAATTGTATAAAAGAAGGGGTCACACCGATGTTCGGTGTGATACCTCTTGCATTACCGAAGGGTGCTGTATGAGTGTACCACCACCCCATGGGGTCTTAATAAACTGGTTCTTTGACTTTTACAGTTTCCGTGCCAACAGTTCTTCCAATGTATGTGGGTTATCTTCGGAACATGTAGGCCTTGGGAACCCGATACGACAAATTGGCGATCACGAAGGGACTCATCGGTGACTCGGATGCCCGAAGGAGAGGTCGTGACGAAGGTTGGGACACTCGCCATGGACGCGCGCTGCCATTAAGTGACCCGAGTCTTGGCTCCCACGGTGTTTTTTCCTTTCCTTCCGATCTGACCTTCCAGGTGGCGCCGGTCCCCGACTGAGTTTCGATCGTCTGTGTTGCTGGATAAAGTGCCGTTTGGCTGATTCGATTAAAAGACCTTGGCAGTTGGAATCTGGACCTTTGAGATTTTGGGTAAGATTTGTGATCGGTAAGGTAGTCTGCGGACGCTTACTGGAGTTCTATGATTTGTGATCGGTAAGGTAGTCTGCGGACGCTTACTGGAGTTCTATGATTTGTGATCGGTGAGGTAGTCCTTGGACGCTTGCCGAAATTGTGACCTATGACTTTGATTTGAGTTAGCTAACATTTGTGAATTTGTGAACTTTGAATCTATATGTGTAGTGCACTTCACATAGGCAGGCATGTAGAGATGTTTCTCTAACTTTGTTTTTTTTCCTCTGAGCGGCACATTTGTGTGAAGTACTGTAAGTGCCTTTTATACGGTGTCACGCTTTCGTGATACTCTTTGAACATGCCTGTTTTTAGCACGCTTCGAGGGATGTGCTGTCTTGGAAATGGTACCACAATTAGGTTAGCGGAATCACAGCCGGCTCCCCCAGAGGGAACACCAAATCGCGAAATGTATATTAAACATGGCCTTCCCCCTATAATGTACAGTAAACTTTGGCACAAGTACACTAAGTCGGATCCTGAATTGCAATGGCCACTACATGGGTCGTTCGATTTACAAAAAGTACAGTTTGTGGAGCAATGTCTGTTTCAACGCAGGTCTAGACAAAACATGTTTGATTGTGTGCGAATGTGGGAGAAAGCGGTGCGTGAGCGAATGAAACGTGAAGTTGCCTTGGCGGACAAAGAGCAGCGCAAGGCTGCTCGGGATAAGGCTTTACAGCTTGAGGAAAAAGAGGCTCAGGAGAAAAGAGAGAGGGAGGAACGGGAACGCAAATTGCAAACGACGGGTCAATTCCCTATTCGTCGACCGCTTTATCCTGTCCTTAATAATGAAATTGATGATTTTTCATTACTAGATCGGTCGCCGCCTCCGTATGTTTCACCGACGGCTCCAGCTGAAGAGTCGCGTGATGAGGGGCAGGATAAGTTGGAAAAGAAGGGTGTATCTGCTCTCAGGTTTTCTACGGAGAGGTCCGCACATTTACGTAGTTGGGCTCGTAAAGTGAATAAGAAATGTGTTTCTCAGGATGAGGTGATTGCGGAGAGGAGTAAGTGGTCGGATCTTGAGTTAATGTATTTCTTGTCTACTTTGGCGGATGAAGTTGTTGTCGCGTATCGTGACCTTTCAGACACGTTAGAACCTAAAGCTGTGTCAGTACATCGTGAGAATTTGGATAAAGGTTTATTTGCTCTTTCAGATGTCGACAACCTTTTCAAGCAACTGATCCAGCTGCGGGATGAAACAACCAAATTACGGGAGGAGCGAAAAAGGAGGCAAAAGGAGTCTGAGTCGAAGAATAGCGAGCAGATTAAGGAGTGTTCTCTCCGGGGGTCAGATAAGAATTCTGCAATGCATGTTATGCCTATGCGTGAAGCTGCGCCTCTGTATGTTCCACCGAAAGGGGAAGGTACAGATGATGATAGAAGATCGAAAGATGCGAAGGGGTATTTTGTATATAATTGGGTGTATACACCTTGGAATAGAGCGGATGTTATGGCGCTGAAAAATTCTTTGCCTGATCTTCGTAAGAATCCGGCAGCATTTTACGAGGGGGTGGAAGGGGCTATTTCATCTTGTGTGATGACTCTGGTTGATATTGATTTGTTCTTTGGGTTAATACTTCCGCCTGATATGTGGAGACAAATTCGTAAGAATAATGATGAGACAGTGCTAGGGGGTACATGGAAAGAGATTAATGAAGCCGATTTAGAAAGGAAGCCAGCATGCAAACCTTGTCAGTTGATTTTAGACCTTCCAGCGGCTATTTTGACTAAATTAAAAACGCTCGTTCCCTCTAAAAAGATCGATTGGACTATGTTAGCTTCGTGCAAACAAAAGCCTGATGAAACGGTTTCAGATTTCTTTACACACTTCGAGCAGGCATTCCATGATTATAGTGGTCAATCATTAACAGATGATACAGGTCGGCATTTGTTTGTAGATAAGTATGTAACTAATCTCCTACCGGAGATTGCAAAACGATTGAAAACGAGTGAAAGTTCCTGGGCCACGGCGACCCCTGCGTCTTTGTTAACGATGGCTCAGTATTATGAGCGGCAGGAGATAGAGGCTAAAGAAAGTGTTGATAAGAAAGCGAAGGAATTGAAGACGAAGGTGATGTTGGCACAGGTCCGTGGGACTCAGTATAGAGGGAGTGATAGAGGAAGACGAGGTGGAGGTGCTACGTCGTATGGTCGTACGGATATAGCGGAGGATCAGTGTGCCTACTGTAAGGAGTTTGGGCATTGGGCTGATGATTGTCCGGTACTTCGTGAGCAGCGTAGTCAGCGTGGTCGAGGAAGTGGTAGGTCGAGAGGAGGTTATACGGGAGCAAGAGGTGGCGGAAGTGACCGTGGAAGGGTTGAGGGCAGGGGCCGTGGCCAGGATGAACGAAATACTTTCGATAGACGAAACCAATATCAGATATCGGAAAGTGAGAATGTGGAACACCAGGATTATGTACATGCATAGGACTGCGTAGGATGGGGTGCGGAACCAATTGAAGTGCCTGTAGATCAGGAGGGTCCATATGTAACAGCGGGTATTTTGGGTTCTACTGATCAGTTCCTAGTTGACACCGGAGCTACCCGTAGCGCTTTGTCTAAAAGGTTGGTTCCGAGGGCTCCCCTGTCTGGCGAAATGATTACATGTGTAGGGTTTGATGGCACACCCTCCCTTAGCCCATTGTCAAAAACCCTAGCGCTTTGTCTCGACAAATTTTTTAGTTTTGGCCAATTTTTGTTATCGCCCTACACCCCAGATAATATTCTGGGCATTGATTTGCTTAAATATTTTCGAGCAACGATACGGTGCGCTCCGGAGGGAGTGCGTGTCATTCTCAATGACAACTATCCTGACCCAAATAGGTTCTATACTATACAGGATATTTCAGCTTTGGCCTCTCTCCCGCACACGTTATGGGCGACCTCAGATACGGATGTGGGGGAGATGCGTATTCCACCTATACACATTACTGTTAAGGAAGGGGCTTCTCTGCCACGTGTGCCACAGTACAAGATTTCGAAGGAAGGAGAAATTGCCCTGACACACATTGTCCAAGATCTGATTGCGGCTGGGGTGGTAGAAGAGGTCCCTTACAATGTTTGTAATAGTCCTATTTTGCCGATTCTGAAAAGAGATACTGACGACAAAATTTATCGGTTTATTATTGACCTGAGAGAGATCAACAAAATTGTCGTTCCCCAATACCCGGTGGAGTCTGATATTACAACATTACTTACGATGGTACCACCAACGGCTACGACCTTTAGCGTAATTGATTTGAAGAACGCCTTCTTTTCTATTCCTGTCCATCCCGATAGTAGATAATTATTTGGCTTTACGTTAAATAATAAAATCGTATAGATTTTGTCGTGTTCCTCAAGGGTACACTGAGAGTCCGAGTATCTACAGCCAGGCTTTGAAAAGACAGCTAGATTCTTTTGTGTCGCAGTCGGGGGTTGTCCTTATCCAATATGTGGATGACCTCCTGCTTGCCGCTGACTCTTATGCACAATGTGAAGAAAGTACGATTGCGCTGCTTTCTTTTCTGGCACAGAACAATCATAAGGTTTCCAAGAAAAAGCTTCAATATTGTAGACCCAAGGTGACCTACCTCGGTCATCTTTTGTCTAAGGAGGGGCGTGCATTGACATCAGAACGAATCCAAGCAATTTTAGACACACCAGTCCCCCGCACACAGAGAGATGTACGTGCCTTCATAGGGTTGACGTCTTTTTGTAGACAATGGATCATGGGGTTTTCGCACATTATAAAGCCCTTGCTAGCGTTACTGTCCAAAACTACACCAATGCCCCTTGAATGGACAGATGAATGTCAGAATGCTTTTGAGCAGTTGAGACAGGCCCTTTGTTCTGCACCTGTGTTAGGCACACCAGATTACACGAAACTTTTTACATTGTACGTGCATGAGAATGATGGGTGCGCGTTGTCAGTGTTAGTGCAATTACACGGGGATAAGCAGAGACCATGTGCGTATTTCTCTGCCATTCTTGATCCTGTAGCACGAGGGTTGCCAGGGTGTTTCCGAGCGGTAGCAGCCACAGCAGTAGCCATACGGCAGAGTGAGGGAATAGTGTTATCACATAAACTGTTGGTGTTAGTTCCTCACGCAGTAGATGCCCTGTTAAACCAAACGAAAACCCAATATCTCACGAGTGCACGGTTAACAGGATATGAGCTTACACTGTTGGCGCCACATATTACACTGAAAAGATGTGCTACTTTGAACCCTGCCACTTTATTGCCCTATCCGGTCGAGGAGGGTCAGGAAGAAAAACATCACGACTGTGTTTTCCTGACCGAGGAACAGACAAAGGGTCGTATCGACTTACAGGATATGCCACTTCCAGATGTGGATGGGGAACTGTGGGTTGATGGATCGTGTTTGAGGCTGCCAGATGGTACGACTTCTGCAGCTTATGCGATCACGACACTTAAGACAGTGGTGGAAACAGCTAGAATACCACAGAAATCGGCTCAGGCAGCAGAGCTGATAGCTTTAACAAGAGCCTGCGAATTGAGCGCTGGTTTATGTGTGAACATATACACAGACAGCCGGTATGCCTTCGGAGTAGCGCATGACTTTGGGCTACTCTGGAGAGAACGTGGGTTTCTGACTTCTCATGGAGAACACATTATGCACGGAGAACTGGTGCGTGATCTCCTAAATGCGTTGCTTTGCCCGAAGAAGGTAGCGATCGTAAAATGTAGTGCCCATAAGAAGATCACTGATAAAGTGGGTCAGGGAAATGCCTTTGCGGATAACATAGCGAGACAAACGGCTATGTTTCGAACTGACTCCCCCATGTACGTGACAAAGTCTCAAGCTGAACGATGGAATGATGCTAGAGCTGAGATATTAGATATTCAAAAGTCAGCTACTGAAGCTGAACTTGCGGCATGGGCAGTAGATGGGGTGCTTGATGATGAAGGGTGTTGGAGAAGTAAAGATATGGACAAATGGAAATTGCCTGCAGCTCACTTGCAGGTGATGGTCCAAATGGCACATGGGTTGGCACACGTGGGGGCTCTTACAATCACTCGACTATTGACACGAGTTTGGGAGCATCCCGAGATCGCCAATACTGCTAAGAGAGTAGTGCAGACCTGTCTGATATGCTTGCAGCACAACCCCGGAAAGGGGACCCATACTCCGAAAGGAGGGTTCGTTCCACCTTCTGCACCATTCGAGGTACTCCAAATGGATTATATCCAGCTTGAGCGCTGTAATAACCTGAAGTATGTTTTAGTGGTGGTATGTGCTTTTAGCAAATGGGTTGAGGCTTTCCCCACGAAAGACAATACTGCTTTGACAACAGCTAAGGTTTTGCTCAAGGAGTACTTCCCTCGATTTGGAATTTGCAAATATCTGTGGAGCGACAATGGGCCTCATTTTGTCGGGAAAATTGTGGAATATGTGTTGAAGGGGTTAGGGATTCAGCAGAAGCTCCATGCTGTGTTCCACCCTGAGTCGGCAGGTCTTGTTGAGCGGTACAATGCCACGTTGAAATTAAAACTGGCTAAGATCGTGGCGTCCACGTCATTGAAATGGCCGGATGCCTTACCGCTAGCATTACTCTCCCTCAGATCAATACCCCATTCTCGAACGGGCCTCACACCAAGTGGTGTTCGGAAGGCCGATGAACATCTGGGGGGTGCCTAAGCCGCGATTGATACATGATGTGCCTTGTGTAATGATGAACGACTATTTGGCACGATTAACAAATGATTTGCTTTCTATTCATCAACAGGTTCGAGAAGCGCTCCCTGACAACTCTACTGGAGAGGGCCATGATCTTCGCCCTGGGGATTTCGTGATGATTCGGTCGTTCGAGAGGACGAATAGCTTGGAACCGAGGTGGCGTGGCCCCGAGCAAGTCCTTCTCGCCACTCGGACAGCTGTACGAGTGACCAACAGGAAGCGGTGGATACATTCAACCCACTGCCGTCGTGTTTCTTCTGATTTGGCAAATCCTGTTGTGTTGACCGATTATAAAGAGATTTTGGAAAAGGAAAAGAGCCCAGCTGTGACGTCGGCCGAAGTTGAGGGAGCCTTCCCGGACCACACTGCTTCTGGACGAGAGCGTTATAATCTACGGCCACGATAAGAAGAGTTCTCTTATTGTTTTTTTTAATGACTGGTTGGTTACCGCTCCAGGTTTGTGAAACGGAAACCAGGAATTCCAAGGGGGGGGGGATCAGTTCTGCCAGTGTAGCGACACCCGTCTTGGCCCGGAGAAGAAAACAACGGCTACCTCGGAGTTCAGCACCATATTTTTCTTTTTTAGGTATACACGCATGTGTATGTGAAACTTTGTGACTAATTCGAACTATTTGAGACTCTGCAAAAAGACTTGTCAGAACTATGGCATCCTCTGCATCACGAGATAAGAGACTCTTGGGTGCCATTCTCTTCGTCCTGACTATTGTGGTGATTGCGGTAATAGCCTGGGTAGTTGAACTTGTGGTGCCTGTACGCGAACATCTGCTGCCAACTACCCCGGCTCCATCTGAACATTTCCATTTCACCCTGCCTTATCACGAAGAACGGCACCGACAGACTTATCTGAACAATAGTTTTATTCAGATCCTACATCATACACACAATATGACAAATACTTCAAATTGCTGGGTGTGTGGGATGTTGCCTGGGCATCAGAAGAAAGGGGGTACTCCACTCATTCCTCTCCCGTTTTCGCATAATGGATCCTGCAATGCATTTTATACTCTCCTCTTTACTTTGAGATGGCCCACAAAAGGGGGAGTGCTTTTTCGTTTGAATAAATTGTGTCATCATGACCGGGATGGGTATCCACAAGCTGAGGGTACTCGATTTGAATATGAGGAGTACTGCCCTGATAATGTGTCTGCTTCACGAATTTATAGCAACCAGCGAAATGTCAATGTATCGAATGCACATGTTATTAATGTTATTGCTACTAAAGCAGACCTATGTATACGTAATAAAGGTGTAATTTCTGTTGGGAAAAGTGAATGTTACACCACACTCACGTTTGATAGTCCTACTGGTATATCGTTTGTGACATCCCGAAATACTTACTTCATCTGTGGAACGAAGGGTTATCATCAGCTTCCTTTGGGATGGTCAGGCACTTGCTATGTGTCTTTTGTATTACCGCCTGTATTCATTGCCCCACCAATGTATCACAACAATTACATCCTCTATCATGACTTTGTTTTAAACCGTGATAAACGTTCTGTTGTTTTGGACGATATAGATCAAACGGACACTACTTTGCAGCAGTATGTGGACTTTAATTTGGGTTTGTTCTCCTTCGTTGGGGCAGCTTTGAACAGTCGAAAGATCCGACGACTAACTCGTGTTGTTGAGGCTGTGGCTAATGATACTGCAATTGCACTTGGAAATATCACTGAAGAAGTACAGATTTCTAGAATTGTTGCGCTGCAGAACCGGATGGTTCTGGATGTAGTGTTAGCTGACCATGGGGGGGCATGTAGAATCATCGGAAGTAGCTGTTGCGTCTACATACCTGACAATTCACCGTCTGTATATGATGCTATCACTAAACTGCATAAGATAGCGGCTGAAATACATCCAGATAATGGTACTTGGACTCTGTCAGGATGGTTCTGGTCAATACTCACCACCTGGGGATGGAAACTGTTAACGATTCTATGTATCATTGTGGGAATTCTGTTTTTCATTTGCTTATGTATCCAATGTGGCCCAGTTTTTTGTTCTATGTGCTTGTCAGTTTGTGTACCATCGAGACGAGCTCTTGCTCATGACAAAATGATGCTTCATAAAGAAGTAACACAAATAATGCTAATTGATATAGAAGATGAACACCCCGATTATGTCCACTATGAGGTAGCTTCAGCTAAACGCTAAAAGGGTCGTCTGTCGTATTTTGACGATGGCTGGGTTAGCGCTTAGCTTTGCTACACGTTTCCCGCTTAAATTAGCTATACGTAGAAACGCCATTTTTTATGTGGTGGCGGCCATCTTAGATCGTGAGCGGCCTCGTGGCCAGCGTGCCCTTTAGTCCTTTGTCCGTTCCACTGACCACTCGAGTCTGCCCAGCAACAGGCTATTTTTAGTATTGGTCAAGCCCACACATGCGCAGTTCACACTGACCAGTCACTCCTCAGGAATGTGCCGCAAACTGACCAGTGGGTTTGAAACCCTCCAATGAGCTGGCAGTATTCCAAAATATGCCCTTATATGTACATAATGTTCTGTAACTTCGTGCCGCGTGTTCGTTTTATTACCTGTAGAATTGTATAAAAGAAGGGGTCACACCGATGTTCGGTGTGATACCTCTTGCATTACCGAAGGGTGCTGTATGAGTGTACCACCACCCCATGGGGTCTTAATAAACTTGTTCTTTGACTTTTACAGTTTCCGTGCCAACAGTTCTTCCAATGTATGTGGGTTATCTTCGGAACATGTAGGCCTTGGGAACCCGATACGACAGGATGGTACTTGTTTCATTGCATTCCTATTGCCACCAGTTTTTCTAGCCCCATCTGACTATCACAGGAATTCCCGCCTCAATCTTGTTAGGCACAAGAGAGATCTACCATTAGTAGATCAGACTGAAACCGCATGGGAACAATATACAGATTTCAATAAAGGATTCTTTCCCTATTTAGGCACTGTCTCCAATAGTAAACTGATACGCAAATTAACCAGAATTCTCGAAGCAGTAGTGAATGAGACTACTTCAGCTTTGGGCAACTTAACCGAGGAGCAGTCTGCTATGAGACTTGTTGTTCTTCAGAACCGCCTTGTCCTTGACGTCATCCTGGCCGATAGGGGCGGAGCTTGTAGAGTCATCGGATCCAGTTGTTGCGTGTTTATTCCTAATAACGCGCCATCAGTCTATAAGGCCATCACCAGACTTCACGAAATTGCCCATCAGATACACCAGAATACAGGCTCCTGGACTTGGCCCGGTTGGCTCTGGAGTGTAATAACAGCCTGGGGATGGAAGCTATTGTCATTCCTAGGGATTATATTGGCCATAGTATTCAGTTGTTGTCTATGTCTCCAATGTGGGCCAGCGATTTGCGGCTTGTGCGCCACAGCTTGTATTCCCCGCTCAAGTTCACGTTCCCACTCCCGATTAAAGAAAGAAGAACAGATGATGTTATATGAACAAATAGATGGTCTCATGAAAATAGATATATCCTAATGGGTCCGTAGGGGACAAGGAGGGAATGAGGTAATTGAAATTTTTATGGTCAGGTATGTCCCCTAACGAGTACCCCATCGTTTCCATGTACGAGATTAAGGTGCATGTAACTTCCCTCCGCAACCGAATTTGAAGACGCAAATACATTTGCGTCCAACGTTAACATGTTCTCTATCAGATCCACCATGAATGGATTGATAATTCAGTTCCTAAGTATGCCGTGCCACCGTCTTTACATGGTGTACTTTCACGTTTTCCTGGGTCTGCAGAGCTAGGCCCTGATTCCTGCCCTCGAACCACTTTCTGTCTCTGTCTCCGAAAAGCTACAGCGTGAAGATGCATCCCTGACCTCTGCCTTACTTCCTGTCAAGCGAAGCGGTGCCTGGCTCGGCCTGGCCTGCCTGCCAAACAGTATTTTGCCTTCAAGATATCAGTGTAGCCGGCTCAGCCTCCTCGAAAACACATTCCTGTCTAGTGAAATAGGTAAACAGCTCCCCGGCTGCAGAGCAAAGGGCCAAGCCTCCCTGTCTCCCTCATGTAATTCATAGCTCCCGTTACCATGGTAGGCCCATGGCCCCGCGCATTGCACTTAGACACATATGCATCTCGTATAGAATAGCCTCTGCCCGAGAAACCTTTTACTTCAGATTACGCCTACCCCAAATACCAGATATCAGACATGTTATAGGAACAGGTCGGTCTGACATGCCAGACGTCTGTCCCTTCTACTAGTGCTAAATGTCAGACCCTTAGCTTTCTCCAGATACACGTCAATCACACGTCATACTAGCTGCGCGCGCACCCAAGTTACAGTTTCCAGCTGACTCTGCAGAATTCTCTATGTATCCACCCACTTATGACACTTTTCTGTGACGTTTCTAGTACAAGCCTCTGTGCACACCCTTGATCACGCCTTTTTTTGCTACGCACATGTGTTCTTATCATATACATTTCACTTGTCCCGCCTACTGTATTCACTGCCATTGTGTCATTTTACTATATATGTCATGTACTGTTAATAAATCGTTGACATCTTTTTGCCATCATTGCATATACCCCCGAACCCCTGTATTGATGGAATTGATTTCCATGACTCGAGTCATTCTGAATGAAAGCCCTTAAGACTCAGACACCACGGACTCTGCCTCTCAATTGATTGAGCTATTCTTTATACCTGTCTGAAATTATATGGCAAACTCGTATACAGTAAAATATTTACCACAGACATCACGAAAGAGGATAACGTTCCGCCTCCTCACCCACGCACACAAAGCACTTTACGAACTTGGACCAGAATGCCTCAACACGCGTCTATCCTTCTACTCCCCATCCCGCCAGCTACGTTCTTCCAACCAAGCCCTCGCTGATATTCCTCGCATCAACAAATCCACCATGGGGGGAAGATCCTTCTCCTACCTAGCAGCTAAAACATGGAACTCCCTTCCCATTCACCTCGGCCTCACTCAAAACCACCTATCCTTCAGAAAACAGCTTAAAACTTGGATTTTCGACAAATAATCCCCCACCCTTCCCCAAGCGCCTTGAGACCCTCTGGGTATGTAGTGCGCTATATACATTTTCTGACTTGACTTGACTTGACTAGATACAGTAGGCACTACACACGGGCCCGAGAGGCCTGGAATTTAGACTTTGACATTCCAATGGAAGATCAAGACTAGCAGCAGGCCTGTGAACTAATACGCATGGTTTCAAGTAATGCCCATTTTCGACTGATACATTATAATTTTCTGCAAAGAACCTACTAAACGGCACAAGACCTTCATCGAATGGTCGGGTCTTGGCCAGATATATGCTTGCGCTGCAACATTGTGGGGGCTGATTTCGTACATTAACCATGGTCCTGCGATGCAATACACTCCTTCTAGCAACAAGCTGTCGAAGAAATGGTGCATGCCACACAACTAAGTATTGAGCTGACACCCAAATGCTGTTTATTAGGCCTGTTTAGATGTCAGAAGGGCGCAAGATAACCTATACATTTGGTCTGTCGCCTATGGTACTGGCATGACGTAGCATTGCAATCACATGACTGCCCCAGCATGCCCCAGCGATTGTGCTCTGGCATCGAGATGAGCTTCTTCTCATGCTGAATGCTTTGATGCTGCCTCTCTTGTCATCGAGCCTGATGATCGGGTAGAGTCCTCTTGGACCGAAACGACTTACAAGGGTCGCAGTCTTCCTTCTTGTGCTCCGGAGAGAGGAACAAGTTACAAACTTGATGTACGTCGGTGGAGGGTACTTGGTGTGGCACTCAGGACAGAAATAGAATGGAGTCCGTTCCATTTGCAGATGACTGGCCCTACGCAGCAAGGCCCGACGGTTGCCCACAAGGTTTTCTATCAAAAATGGAGTGTTTTCCAAACTATTTGAAACGAGGAGAACAGGGAAACGTGTACTGAAACAATACAATTGAGGGTAGAGTGGACTGTGCACTGAGGGGAACCCGAAGAGCGGTTTCGGAGTGCAGCAATATGCACCTGAACCCGTTTGGGGTAAAAAACAATCTAACAATGGAGTCAATGCCCATGTGCACTATCACCGAAAGGTGGTCACCTTACCTCGTGACTGGAAAGACTTCTTCAAAGATAAACAACTTGCAAACATCCGGACCCAACACAAGATGGCAGGAGTATGCAAAGCATGTGCATCTACAGCATACATGCCTAGAACAGAGGATTAATGGCCCCAAATCCCTGCTGTGGTATCGTCATGTTGTGGCTGAGTGTGCCATGTGATGTGGCAGGCTATAGTGCTTGGTGTGATTTGGTCATTTTTGACAAGGTGGAGTACTGAAGGCTTAGGCATTTTTTTATTTTCTTTGTTTTTGGGATCGTGTGATATAGTGCGGTACCTACTGTTTGATGTAAGTAAATAATTGCTATTATACAGTAAGGATGTGGGGTGAATGTATTTAGGTCTGAAGACATGCTGATTATATGCAGAATAACAGGTCCGGGAAGTCACTGCTGACTAGAGCAGGTTAGCAGCTGCACAGACCTTGGGCATTGATCCTATTGAGGATAATATGTGACGGGCCAATGGTGACTGGAGCTGGCTAGCAACAACGCTGGCTTCTGTTATTCATTACAAGCAGGGTAACAATACATGTCAATATTGACTGGAACTGGTTGGCAGTAAAGTTAACCTCTGGTTTTGAATATTAGCAGGAATTAAGGTACAGGGGTCACTACTGACTGGAGTTACTTAGCAGGATATTAGGTCTCAGGGAGCCAATACTGACTGAAGCTGGTTAGCAACAATGCTGGCCTCTGGTATTCATTACAGGCAGGGTAACAATACATGTCAATATTGACTGGAACTGGTTGGCAGTAGAGTTGACCTCTGGTTTTGTAGACTAGCAGGATTTAAGGTACAGGGGTCACTTCTGACTGGAGTTACTTAGCAGGATGCTAGGTCTCAGGGAGCCAATACTGACTGAAGCTGGTTAGTATGATCACTAGTCCCAAGGTGCTACTAATGACTCAAGTTGGCTAGGATGATAACAGGTCCCAGGGGCCAGTACTAACAGGAGCTGGCTAGTAGGCTTACATACAGGTCCAAGGGCCACTACTGACTGGAGCTGGCTAAAAGAATATCAGGCCCAAGGGTGGTGGGGTGCGAGTGGCACCAGTGACCGGAGTTGGCTAGAAGCATTGACGACCTTTGGTATTGATTAAATGCAGGATTCCAGGTCACAGGTGGCACTGCTGAATACAGCTGGCTAGCAGCAGTGGTGGCCTCTTGGAAGAAGGTGATAGGCGCCCTTAGTTCCTCAATTCTCTGCCACTGTTTTTAATCTCAACATGGACCAGGAAGATCACATTAACTATATTGCGGCAACTGGTCGATAGTTGATCTTATATTCAGACTTCACCAATCTCACATCTTATGACACAACATCCTCTGTCCTACTATGCCCATCCAACGTACTTATTAAAAGATCTCCGACAGAGTGCCCTCTAGTGGTGCCCGCCAGGCATTGTAGCACTGGCCTGGTGAGGGGTATAGCCCAATGATGAAACATGTCACCTTCAGGTGAGTAAACGCAACTTGTCTTAAAAGCACATGATTTCTAGGGTGTCTGCATTCAGTTACAGAAAATGTCTCTGGGACGAACCTCTGGAACAGTATACTGTGATTTGACTGTTTTATTTTAACAAATGTACATAGCAGATATTGGCCCTTCCTTGTTTCACAAAAATGATCAGATTCCTGCCTCAGAGCGCACTTCTTACAGACGAGTATGGGGTTATCATGTTGCTGCTACTAGCTCCTTACCTGCGCGAGTTATCGGGAACGATGCAGGGGGCAGACCCAAACCAGCCACAAGTGGAGATCAATGACAAATACTGAAGAATGAACAGAGCTTCCAAGCTGGTGACCATTACTTAATTGACCCTGAAAATAAAAGACACGTTTTTAGTATTCTGGTGGCTCATGACCATAAAAAACAAAGGTTATAAATTCAATATTGTGTCAAATACTTAAACAAGCATTTGCAATGCAATAGGTCTCGCATTAGGAAAGTCTGAGCTATTGGTATTGTAAATGACAATTTTTTTATTTATGTGTTGGTTTTGAAAAAAGCAAAATTAATAGCTTTGTCATTTACAATGCCAATAGTTATAACTTTCGCAAATGTGACACCTATAGCATTTGTAATGCAATATGTGTTGTATTTAGGAGACTAGTAATAAAAACAAGTCCCTATTTTTCCAAAAATGAAAAGGAATGCAAAATGCGACCACTCATAACTCACAGACCCATTAATGCCATAACCACATTTCTAATAAAACACAAAAATAGAAAAATAAGATCAAAACAATTTTGAGAAAATATGAAGAAAATTGTACAATTTATTCGATATAAAACAATACTTTTGTACACAAATACAGTGCCATTTAATACAATTAAGAATGTGTCAATTCACATGAAGAATAATAAAATACAGGTTGTCATTATTCTTCATGTGAATTGACACATTTTTAATTGTATTAAATGGCACTGTATTTGTGTACAAAACACGTCCACCACTACCACGCCCACCACCACCACACCTACCACGTCCACTACCACCATGTCCACCACATCCACCGCCACCATGTCCACCACCATCACCACGTCCATAACCACCACATCCATCACCATGCCTGAGTTAAACTTAGTCCGGCAGATAGAGCATGACATCTTCTTCCCTATCAAGCTTGTTGGTGCTAGAATCATCCCACAATGGGCTCTACCCGAGTATCTCAATGAGAGTAATAATGCTCTATCATATGTGATGAGCTTACCGTTTTCTGGGACGAATCCGGCATGGTTCCTTGCCCTAGACCGTGTCCGGAAACAGGCGGGCTAGCCTTAGGCGCGCCAGCAGCGTGCCGCTGCGCGTCCATGCTGTGGGCACCATAAGTAGGCTTATGCTTAACTACTAGAGCGCTGACCTGTCCCTCGCTCCCCACGAGGGCGAGTCCTCCAGCTGTGGTCACTGGTCCTGCCCAGCTCCCGTTCTACTGTTCGTTGTAAGTCAGGCTTCCCCACAGTGAGTAAGCATTCAATGCAATTTCAGTTTAAAAAACATTTGTTTCAAAAAGCTTTAAATTTAAAATGCGATTGTCTTAGAAGCGTTCAGAGTAATTTTAAAAGCGGTACATTCAATCATTCAAAATACTCTGGCTTAAAGAGACTGTGCAAACAAGCAAGTTCTCAGTTAGTCAAGTCAAGTCAGGAGATTTATATAGCGCACTACATACCCATAGGGTCTCAAGGCGTCCTTGAGTACTCTCTGGTACTGTGTGTCTGACCTGTGTCAGTTTCTCTGATTCTTCCTGTTTCTCTTGTTAAGCCATGGCAGCTTCTTGAGATGTGCAGGGTGTGAGCATCTGGAAGGGCAGCCCCAGCCCTCCAGGTCTTTACATGCGGGCCCCTCGGCAGCAGCAGCACTGGGATGCTGTTTACTTGACTCAGAACTAACATGAAAAAGAAACGTACATATACAGCAAACACTTATTTAAAGGTTAATTGCAGTTAGAACAAGCATTTACAATGCAATAGGTCTCGCAGCATTAAAGTTAGAGTTACTGGCATTGTAAATGACAATGCTTTGCATTATTTTTATTTTTTTTAATTTGCAATTGGTATATAAACATTGTTTGTGAATGGTTAGCTGTTGCTTATGCTAAGCAAAGTTAGCAGTAATATAGAGTGCTAGTCTTGCTTGTTATAAGCATGCTGATTTAAAGCGCTCTGATACCTGCACTGACGGCAGGTGGTGTGTGTTCCTGGTGGAAGCGTGCACTGATGGCTGGTGGTGTGTGTGTACCTGGTGGAAGTGTGCACTGACGGCTGGTGGTTTGTGTGTGCCTGGTGAAAGTGTGCACTGACGGCTCGTGGTGTGTGTGTACCTGGTGAAAGCGTGCCTGGAGGAGCAGTGGTGACGCGGGGCTCCTATGCCCGAGGGAGAGCCCCGCATAGGCTGCAGATGTCCGGAGTGCCGGTAAGTGGGCCTTACTTGTAGGGGGGGGCAGCAGGGGGGGTGTCGGTAAGCTCGTGTATGTGTGCGACGGTGGGGAGGAGTGTTTCTATATGTGTACATGCGTGTATGTGCGCTCATGTGTGTGTCTCTGTGTGCGACGGGGGGAGGGGGTGGGGGGTGTCTCTGTATGTGTGCGTGCATGTAGATGTGCTCGTGTGTGTGTCTCTGTGTGCGACGTGGGGAGTAGGGTGTCTCTGTATGTGTGCGTGCGTGTATGTGCGCTTGCGTGTGTGTGCCTCTGTGTGTGCGCATGCGTGTGTGGTGGAGCTTTCCAGGAGACAGGAGCTGGCCACAGCGAGCGCGTTTTTGTGCGCGTGGCCCGCTCAAATCGCCTTCCGGCAGAGGAGATGCACGCGGCCAGGTCCTGTCTCCTGGAAAGCTGCGTCGCTAACAATAGGTCTCTGGCGAGACAGCGCTTCGCGCTGTTAACGCCACGAGACATAAAAAGGAGGTAACTAGGCCCTTAACTTTAGGAACACCTTCATTCTTAAAGGCAGCCACTAGATATACATGCTTTGTTTCCCCTACCCAGAGTTAACACCCCGCTGGCATCAGTACGGCCCTCGGTCCCACCATAGACCAAACTTTGCGGGCCCCGGGAAAATGTTTGTGAGTACCTGTGACCTAGATCAACAAAAGATGGAAGTAGTTAGACAGGAGGATGAAACAGAAGCTTGCATCTCTGAAAGGCACAAACAGGAACTAATGAAAACAAGCATTGGTATAGCCAATAGGTTGCGCCGTTGGGACCTTATAAGTGTTTAGCCATGCAACAGTTGATGTTGTTGCCCCAAGGATATTGTGCTGGATAACTAAACACGTATAAGGTCCCAGAGGCGAGACCTACTGGCTATGCCCATGCTTGTTTACCTGATGGGCATTGGCTGACCGCTACCTGGTTACTGAGGCCCTAGTGAGGTTGAGACATATTTTTTTTTATCCACATTAGATATGCAGGCCCAGGACTATGTAGCAATGAGGCACAGTTGGTGGTGCTGACTGTGAGTGTGTTCTTTCACTTTCAATTGACGGGGCTGCCCCCCTTTACTCTGGTGAAAGCCAAAAACGGAATTCGAGTCGATCTTCTCATCACACTGAGTTTTCAGGCTGAAAAAATGTCAACGTTTGCTGAGGCCTTCAAAAGAGTGACCCAACTCAGCAGACACAAGGAGACCCAGTATAGCTGCTGTGCAGTACAGACCTTGAGGTACCCAGACCCAGCGGGAAAAAAAGAGTGACCCAACTCCACCAATTTATTTATGCGATTTTCTATAGCGCAAACTTTACCCGAAGGTGTCAGAGCGCTTTGAATAAGCACCAGTTGAGAAACATAAGGACTTAGGATTACATGCGTTACAAAAGAAGGATACACACGGAAAAAATTGCAAATGTACAAGATGTAAAGTCACACAAGGAGGCGATACACGTGGATATACTCTAAGATAGTAAAAAGGTCTCCTGCATTTACTAGTGATTGGAGTTATCTCTATATACATAGGGAGGGATACGAATGGATATACTCTAAGAGTCACATAGGAATGGAAGAGAGTACAAAGGTCTACTGCATATACTAGTGATTAGAGTTATCTCTATATACATAGGGAAGGGATACGGATGGATATACTCTAAGAGTCACGTAGGAATGGAAGAGAGCACAACGGTCTGCTGCATATACTAGTGATTAGAGTTATCTCTATATGTTCAAGATCAAAAGACCTTTATTCGAATTTCATAAAATTAATAAAAGTACCGATTACAGCAATAATTCAATGAAATATAATACATACAGAAAAATAAAAAGAATTATACAGAAAAACAATCCATAATATCATAAAAATTCATACAATAACTACACAATAAATTTCATTTCATTATATTATAACCATAGTTACACCATTATGACTAGTTTCTAATTTCAGGGATTTTCCATCGTCTTACGCGCTCGTATAGCTGATCTTAAAAAAGTGCTAGTGCGAAAGGTCAGTTCATCAGTGTCCAAAGTAAGCAGCATTATATAAGATTCTTTGAGTGTGAGAGGTCTGTGTTTTTTTAAAATAGGGAGTTAAAAACCATTTGATGAATCTCAGATAAAATTTGCAGAAAAATAAAAAATGCAGATCATCTTGTGTACTCACACCATCACAGGGACATGGAGTTAGATCAGCACTATGTCGATACCCCATAGGAAAGGACAGCAGAAATTTGACAGTTCCTGCCCTTAAACGAAACAATAGAGATCGCTCCCAGCTGGACATAGGGAGGGAGAGATAGGGCGGGAAAATTTGCCTACACAGTCCGTTTCCTATATATTTCATAACACTTGATTTCTGGGATTCTCTTCCTGTGCGACCATTTCTGTAAAGTGCATAAAGTGCATTTTGAACCTCAGCTTTGTCCTTTGGTTCAATTGACATTGGGTCGGTGAACAAAGTACCTCTATCAACTTCGTTAAGTGATTTAGAAACTTCTATGAACCAAGGAATCTTCATACCATGTTCGCAATTTAAGCAGTCCTTAATGATATTTTGAGTGAGGACAGCAGCGTCATTCCTCCAGATTCTAATCCAGAAAAGAGCTGGTCTTGCTCTAATAAAATCGCTTATATAGGGAAGATTTAGTTCTTTATGACAAATAAAATCAGATGAGGAAATCGGTGCACCCAACACTTTTCTGCAAAAGCGATTTTCCTCTCTTTGAATACAAGTACTGCTTCCCGACCCCCATACCTCTGCACCATACGTAGCGACAGGTGAGCACTGCAGTTTAAAAATCTTTAAAATAGCCTTAGTGGCACCAATTTTCTTTGGGCGAGGGAGGCTCAACACAGAATTGTTGGCTTTCGAGAACTTGCTCGTGGCGTGGGCCAAATGCCCACTCCACGAGCTGTTCGCAGCGAAAACCAACCCTAGGTAGGGAAATTTAGGAACAGATTCTAGTTTATCTGTGCCTATTCGAATTGTGTTGAGTTTCCTTTTTCCCGGGCCACAGGACATAATAAAAGATTATTTGAAATTTACCTTCAAGTCCAGACCCTCCATAAAATTTACAAAGCTGTGTGCCAGCAGACGAAGAGCATTAGGGGTGCGGGCCATAAGCACTGCATCGTCTGCGTATAAAAGCACGGGTAAGGGATTACCTAGAATCATTGGGACATCTGAAGTGGCTTTTTTCAGACAATTGGATAGACCATTGATATAAATGATGAACAACAGGGGTGCTAAAACGCACCCCTGTCTCACCCCCCTCCCTATCTCAATGGCTCCCGAGACCTCTCCACCCATCCCAATACGTACCCGTGCTTTCAGGTCAGTATGGAGATAGGCTAGAAATCTAACGAGAGTGTCATCAAGACCATTGGATGAGAGAATTGACCAGAGCTTGGATCTGTTCACAAGATCAAAAGCGGATGAAAGATCCATAAAAGCGAGGTAGGTAGGAGATGAGCGGGCAACGCAATATTTATCAATTATCAATTTCGAATTTAAACATTGCTCCACTGTTCCTACCCCACTCCTAAACCCCATCTGACAGGGATCTAAAAAGTCAGTGTCAACCGCCCATTCCAATACCCTGTTGTAAATTATACGCCCTAGGATTTTTAGGGTATTATCCAAAAGGGAGATAGGACGATAGTTCGCTGGATCTGACCTGTCTCCCTTTTTATAAATTGGGACAATAATACTAGTAGCCCAAGTAGCCGGCATGGCTGCTTGTGGGAGACTATTGAAGATGTTGAGAAGTAAAGGTGTCCACAAGTCGACATTATGTTTAATAATATCGATGGGGAGACTATCTGGTCCAGGCGCCTTGTTTCCTAAACTCTCTCTTATGGCTATTTTAACTTCATGGTCCAAAATCTATAAGCCATCCAATTGGCCTGAATTAGAGAGAAAATACTCATCAGAAGGGGCTGCATAAATTTTGGAGAAGTGGCTCTCCCATGCTGCGCTTGTTATGTTACAGCTAATTTGGATGAGCTCTTTTCCCATTTCCCTCGTTTTCCTGACAGCGGACCAAAAAGGGCCACTGCCACCCAAATTCGCACTGATTAGCAAAGAGTCCCAGTGATCGGACAGCAAGTTAGCCTTCCTTACCGATATTTTCTCTTTATAATTTTTCCTGGCGGCTTGAACAACAACTTTGCACCTTGGTTTGGCAGAGAGTGCCTTTCTTAACTCTCTGTTAGCCAAGGAGCAAGATGAGTCAAACCACCTTGGCTCTTTGCGTTCCTTGGGAAGTGGGACTGACAGGAGGGTTTTAATGGTATGACATAATACTTCAAAATCTGCAATTAATTTGTCATGATTTCCACTAGGGGACAGGCAAGATTTTATCAGATGTGAGTGTGTCGTTTGTACACTGTCTAGAATGACCCCACAATCAATTCCCCTCCATTTTAATCGAAGACCATCAATTGAGGGTGTGATATCCCTTGGCCCATTTAAATTCATAAAAATTGGACTAGATGCAAAATGTAAAATAACCAGCAATGGATTATGATCACTAAAGGAGGTTTGCACCACAGAAGTTTTTGCTATACAGTCTGTTAGCAGTGGTGACGTGAATACATAATCAATAATGGAACTACTATCCCTGCTGATAAACGTGGGGGCATAAGGGAAATTCATATTATACCCTACCCTCATAGCATCAGCAAGGTCGAATTCGGTTAATATTTTAAACAATTCTGATCCCCTGCGATCTACTAAGTCAGGGTAGATAGGATCATCAGACCCATAGTTCTCTGTTAATTTCACATTAAAAACGCCCCCTATTAGAATACCAGTCTTAGTGTCTACTGATGGAGAACATTCAAATATACTCAAAACCTTGGATAATGCCAAAAAATTCTTGTTCGGTACACAATAAAAATCATTATTATAAAAATTGATTAAATAAATCGTGGTCTTTGACTTTGACTTGTATTCGAGAATTTGGATGTTGGGGTTAACAAGGTTATCAATCTGCAGGTCTCTGATTGTACCACCTGCCAGAATTCTAATCCCAATGAATAAGCCACCCACTGCTCGACCAAATCTGGGTTTAGATGATGTTAAGCTAAAACATTGGTATCCCTCAATATACAGATTCCCTACAGCCCATGTTTCTTGAAACATAAGAATATCCACATCATTAATTATCTCAATCCATGCAGGGTCCGACAACTTAGCTTCCAGTCCTGCAACATTCCAACTTAAAATTGATAAACCATAAGTAGTACAACGTTTGCCAGATCTACTCCCAATATTCCCTGTTTTATGACGGGTTATTTTATGAGGAATGGGCAAAATAGTGTTGGAAGACATGGTTTCTATAGAATCATTCAGGTCCTGACAAGCCACAGCTGGAACTGAAGGACCTCTAGTTTGCTAATTGCAGCTTGGCCATACATTACTTTTTTGGCCGGTGTTCCCAGTCAGTCCTGTTCATCTAAATTAGAAAAGTATTCCCTGCATATACTAGTGATTAGAGTTATCTCTATATACATAGGGAAGGGATACGGATGGATATACTCTAAGAGTCACATAGGAATGGAAGAGAGTACAAAGGTCTACTGCATATACTAGTGATTAGAGTTATCTCTATATACATAGGGAAGGGATACGGATGGATATACTCTAAGAGTCACATAGCAATGGTAGAGAGTACAAAGGTCTACTGCATATACTAGTGATTAGAGTTATCTCTATATACATAGGGAAGGGATACAGATGGATATACTCTAAGAGTCACATAGGAATGGAAGAGAGTACAAAGGTCAACTGCATATACTAGTGATTAGAGTTATCTCTATATACATGGGAAGGGATACGAGTGGATATACTCTAAGAGTCACATAGGAATGGTAGAGTACAAAGGTCTACTGCACATACTAGTGATTAGAGTTATCTCTATATACATAGGGAAGGGATACAAATGGATATACTCTAAGAGTCACATAGGAATGGTAGAGAGTACAAAGGTCTACTGCATATACTAGTGATTAGAGTTATCTCTATATACATAGGGAAGGGATACGGATGGATATACTCTAAGAGTCACATAGGAATGGAAGAGAGTACAAAGGTCAACTGCATATACTAGTGATTAGAGTTATCTCTATAGACATAGGGAAGGGATACGAATGGATATACTCTAAGAGTCACACAGGAATGGTAGAGAGTACAAAGGTCTACTGCATATACTAGCGATTAGAGTTATCTCTATATACATAGAGAAGGGATACGAATGGACATACTCTAAGAGTCACATAGGAATGGAAGAGAGTACAAAGGTCTACTGCATATACTAGTGATTAGAGTTATCTCTATATACATAGGGAAGGGATACGGATGGATATACTCTAAGAGTCACATAGGAATGGAAGAGAGTACAAAGGTATACTGCATATACTAGTGATTAGAGTTATCTCTATATACATAGGGAAGGGATACGGATGGATATACTCTAAGTGTCACATAGGAATGGTAGAAAGTACAAAGGTCTACTGCATATACTAGTGATTAGAGTTATCTCTATATACACAGGGAAGGGCTACGGATGGATATACTCTAAGAGTCACAAAGGAATGGTAGAGAGTACAAAGGTCTACTGCATATACTAGTGATTAGAGTTATCTCTATATACACAGGGAAGGGATACGGATGGATATACTCTAAGAGTCACATAGGAATGGTAGAGAGTACAAAGGTCTACTGCATATACTAGTGATTAGAGTTATCTCTATATACATAGGGAAGGGATACGAATGGATATACTCTAAGAGTCACATAGGAATGGCAGAGAGTACAACGGTCTACTGCATATACTAGTGATTAGAGTTATCTCTATATACATAGGGAAGGGATACGAATGGATATACTCTAAGAGTCACATAGAAATGGTAGAGAGTACAACGGTCTACTGCATATACTAGTGATTAGAGTTATCTCTATATACATAGGGAAGGGATACAAACAGATATACTCTAAGAGTCACATAGGAATGGTAGAGTACAACGGTCTACTGCATATACTAGTGATTAGAGTTATCTCTATATACATAGGGAAGGGATACGAACAGATATACTCTAAGAGTCACATAGGAATGGTAGAGTACAACGGTCTACTGCATATACTAGTGATTAGAGTTATCTCTATATACATAGGGAAGGGATACGAATGGATATACTCAAGGGTCACATAGAAATGGATGACCAATGAGGGTCAATGAGCATTTTTGATACAAATAATCATCGATCAATGCAGACAACAACAAAATGAATCCCAGACAGCAGGCTCGAGACCCTGCCAGCACCAGACAATCTTTGTGCCTCTTGACCTCACCTGGGGTTTCATGTGGGTCCTGTGGGCCCTGCTATGGTCGGGTTAAAAGAGGGCTTTGGATGAACAAGTGCGCATGCGCTGGTGATAGAAAATACTTTCCACACGCGGGGTAAAGAGGTCTTAGACTAACTGCGCATGCGCTGAGGACAACATGTTTAAATGCGCATGCGCTGGTGAGTTCCCACTGCGCGGGGTAAAGAGCCCTTAGACTAACTGCGCATGCGCTGAGGACAACACACCGCACATGCTGAGATATATTTAAGCGCCTCGGGTTGGCTCCTCTATGTGGGGGAAAGTGTCTTTCCTCTGCGCAGGTTGAGTGAGATCTGTCCAGGACTAGGTCCTAACTCGGCGATTTCAGTTGCTATCTTCGCTCCGCACATGCGCAGCTGTGACGCGCGGTCCTGCGCTTGCGCAGCTGTGATGCGCGGTCCTGCGCTTGCGCAGCTGTGACGCGCGGTCCTGCGCTTGCGCACCTGTGACGCGCGGTCCTGCTCATGCGCAGCTGTGACATAGTGTGTAGGTCTGGCCAGTTGGGGTTTGACTAACCTGCAGCGTTCAGCTCTTTGTGTCAAGAGCCTCTGGAATCTGTGGGTTCAATGCAGTTGACGAAACATGGGGGTGCGCTCGTTGCTAAAATGGAGCTAGTGACATTTGAAAATGAGGCACCCACAGACCAAATGGACTATTCTCTGTTGGTGAATGTGGCATGCCATGAAACATTACAGTGAACTGCATATACCATAATGCACTGGGAGTTCTGGGGCTAGCATTCTGGTAGTTTTATTAATTTGTGTTTTTCTGCTGGTGAAAGGCGAAATGGACTTTCCTCTTCCGGGTCAGTGATGGCAGGTTCATTCATCCATTCATTCAGCTGCATTGCTGTAGATGTATTTATACCCGTCGTAGCTGCTCTTAAGGAAGTTGTCTTCCGCTGCCTTCTATTTAAATTAATCTTATAAATAGCACCAATGTAATGACTTCGTCAGGGGTGGGCACATTTCCAGGATGGGTTTTGTGTCTCGTTGCTGGTTTTTCTGTGGGGGTTTCCACACTGATACCGTCCGTCCTCGGTGAGCAAAGGGCCCCCCAAGGTCGTCTGCTGGGAAGTCCTGTGGATTATCCGATCTCCTCCACAAAGCCTCTGCGCTACGGGCGCAAGAAAACTGCATTGCAAGGCTGGTGGGGGGGGGGGGGGGAGAATGAATAGTTTAACTGTATCAACAGGAAACTGCCCTCCAGCGTAGATGGTGTCAGCCCTGAATCAGCTGCGCTTAACTCCGAATAACCACCAACAACCTCTGCGTCGCTGCTGAAGAGAAACGGAAGTAAATAATATCCGAGGAGGCAATCCGGTAGGAAGAAAAGGTTTGATTCCAAATCAGAGAGCGCTCGGTGACACATGCACAATATAAACGAGGCCGCAAGTAGCCTCTGACAGGGAGGGTTACTAAGCCAGTGGTTTACCGTGTGGCTGCAGCATTTGTGGTCATGACAGAAAGTATGACCTGCAGCCATAGTGTCTGTACCAAGTTTACAAGTCGATGGGTTTCATTGACAAGTCTGTTTTTAAAGCAGAGATTCAGGGCATGAATTCATTTCATGTGATGTAAGCACCCGTGAAGAAATGGTGCTTTGTGGTTATTAGCAGGTAAACATGCGCACTTTCTGCAGAGGAATAGTATCTGTATCTGTTCACAGGCTTCTTTCATAGTGTCATACGCAGGGCTTTAAGTGGGTCGGTCTCTATCTAGCAGGACCACCCTTCACTCTTTATGTCAATTCAAAGAGACTCCTTATAGTTCTTTCACAGTCTCATCATTTCAGAAATTATGCTTTGTGTTTATTAGCACTACAGAGGAATAGTTTTTGTATCTGTTCACAGGCTTCTTTCATATTGTCATACGCAGGGCTTTAAGTGGGACGGGTCTCTATCTAGCACGACCACCCTTCACTATGCATGTCAATTCAAAGAGACTCCTTATAGTTCTTTCACAGTCTCATCATTTCAGAAATGATGCTTTGTGTTTATTAGCAGGTAAACATGCGCACTTACTGCAGAGGAATAGTATTTGTATCTGTTCACATGCTTCTTTCATATTGTCCTACGCAGGGCTTTAAGTGGGACAGGTCTCTATCTAGCAGGACCACCCTTCACTCTTTATGTCAATTCAAAGAGACTCCTTATAGTTCTTTCACAGTCTCATCATTTCAGAAATGATGCTTTGTGTTTATTAGCAGGTAAACATGCGTACTTTCTACAGAGGAATAGTATTTGTATCTGTTCACAGGCTTCTTTCATATTGTCCTACGCAGGGCTTTAAGTGTGACGGGTCTCTCTCTAGCAGTACCACCCTTCACTCCTTATGTCAATTCAAAGAGACTCCTGATAGTTCTTTCACAGTCTCATCATTTCAGAAGTGAAGCATTTTCAATATTCTAAACAACAAAGCCATAGTCGTTGATTTTTGATCTGATGCAACTAGGGTGACTCACCAGCATGGGTGCATATTCAGGACACTGAGGGTAAACATTCAGGGCAATGGGCTGTATAGTGCTTTCCAGACTCTGAACCGTTTCATACATTTGTGACTTAAGAAAAGAAAGTGCATTCAAATCGGATCTGTACAGTCCCCGCAGCGCCATAGTGCACTCCCAATGATCTGGGAAAGTGAAGCCTGCCAGAAATGAATGACGTCACGCAAGACATACAGACACTTAGCGCTTTCACATTCTTCTGCTCGTGGTCTCTTCTTTGTAACTTACACCACTGATAACTAGTCTTCTTCCCTGCATAAAACTGCACACGTTACCTTTCATTATTTGCCTTTCTCAAACAAGTCATAACGCTTTTTCAAAGTTCCTTTAAATTATATTGCCGAACTGCTCACCAAGCTTAAACTCTAAAAAAAAATTACTAATCAGATAGGAGAAACCTACTGCTTTTACCAATGCTTGTTTACATTGTACTACAGTTAATTAGATATTCAACATACATTAACAAGCATTTACATAGCCAATAGGTCTCGCCTTTGGGACCTTGATGTTGTTGCACCAAGGATATTGTGCTGCATAACTAAATACTTATAAGGTCCCAAAAGTGAGACCTATGGGCTATGCCAAGGCTTGTTTTGCATTTGTCACCTCGAGTGGGCCAGGTATGCCCAGACGTGGGTCCCACACTATCCATGCCACTGGAGTCAAGCTATCCTGGCTGATGAGGGCTGAAAGCCCGAAACCGGTCCTAGGATGCTTGTTTCCAGTTCAGGGAGGGCCTGGCAGTTCGAGCCTGACTGTTCCCATTGGTTGCAGGGTCAAGATTGATTTGCATATGGCTGGGTCCAAACTGGAATGGCATGGTGAGCAAAAAAAATTGATTTATGCTCAGATCTCTGTACTGGGGCAAATGTATGCCATTGTTCTGCATTCTGTCCATCAATTGTTCTTTTTGCATTTGTCACCCCGAGTGGGACGGGTACCCCCAGACATGGGTCCCGCAGTCTCCATGCCACTGGAGTCAAGCTAGCCTGGCTGATGGGGATGATACACAAATCCGGTCCCAGTATCCCTGTTTCCACGGAGGTCCAGGTCTGTTCCCATTGGGCGCAGGATCAAGATTGATTTGTATATGGCTGGGTTTAAACTGAATGGCGTGGGAAGCTAAAAAACTATGAATTTGGGCCTAGATCTCTGTACTGGAGGGAATGTTTGACATTGTTCCACATTCTGTCCATCAATTGTTCGTTTTGTATCCATCCGGAAGACCAGTTCCTATGTGGAGTGAAAAAACCATTCATTAATAGAGGTCAGCTGCACCGCCCAATAATATTTCTGGATGTTTGGTAGTGCCAGTCCCCCGTCATACCATCCCTTTGTCAATTTGCGTTGCTCTATCTGCACAGGGCCTCTGTCTAAGAGCAATGGCCCAACCTCGCTCTTGATTTTCTGAAAATACAAATTAGGGAGAGCGTATGGCTAGTTTTTCAAGACAAAGAAAACAAGTTCGGGACATCATCTTAAAAAGTGCTGCTCTGCTCGGGAGTGATAGTGGGAGAAACCTCCAGTGTGGGACATCCCTCGTCTGTCTCTCTATCGGTGGTGACAGGTTGTTGTGGAAAAAATGAGTCCGGGTCAGTGGTCACATAAAGTGTGAGAATAGAAGTCTGTGGGGTCTATTTCGCGGGGCAATTTTGGCAGTCAACTCTGCAGATTATATATTTGAGATTTTCACCAGTTTATTGTATATCCTGAATAGCAGCCAGCAGTGGTAAGGTTCTGCATTATTCTTTCCAAAGGGTTCTCAGGATCTATCACATAAAGCCGGGCAGGTGCTATGATACGGCATAAGGCCCGACGGGTCTGGGTAGACCAGGTCCTTAATAATTTTGATGAGTCTGGAAGCCAGGACCTTAACCACGATCTTAGCTTTGGTGCTAAGGAGCAAGATTGGCCTATATGAGGCTAAGTCGTGGGAAGTGTTCCTGTCTTTTGAGATGCCCACTATTGTGTCCAGCATCTGGCCTCTGGGCACTGAGCCTCGTTGGCGGCTCTCCTTGAACATTTGGAGCACACGAGGGACTATGTCCTGAACCAACAGTTTATACGGGAAGCACCCATTACAACGCAGTCATTACAACCTTTAAAACGTGGGTGTTACAACGCAACTGCATTTACATCGCATGTCACTACAACGCATGTCACTACAACGCATGGCATTACAACGCATGCCATTACAACGCATGCCATTACATCGTATGCCATTACAAAGCATGCCAATACATTGCATTGTAAGGTAAGTAATGGAGTTTTTTTTTGTTTTAGGGTGGGAATGGGTTTGTGGGCACATGGAAATAGTAATTATTTCCCTTACACTATCCAACACTTACCCTACTGTTGCACTCACTGGAATGGGAATAGTAATTTTTACCCCTGCACCCTCCAACACTTACCCTACTGTTGCACTCACTGGAATTGGAATAGTAATTTTACCCCTACACTATCCAACACTTTTCCCACTGTTACCCTAAAAGTATTATGCGTTGTAATGGTATGCGTTGTAATAGAATGCGTTGTGAAGGCAGTTTCTACAAATGCATTGTAATGGCATGCGTTGTAAAGATAGCTGTGATGTAAAACCTGCATTGTAAAGACATGCTTTGTAATTGTTTGCGTTGTAACATCATAGATTCATTTATGCAGCTCGATTGGTATCCCGTCAAGGCCTACATCTTTGCCAGATGACGAATCCCATATGGCTTTTGCAGTTTCATCCTCCATTATTTCCTCCTCACAGCGATCGCGATCTGAGGTGGGGAAACTTGGCAGATGGATGTTGGCTAGTAGATCTCAGGATTCCTTCCCTGTGGTTATCACAGCAGGGGAGTATAACTGTGTGTTATTGGCGCCAACTGCGTCTACCACACTTTTTTTACTTTTACTAAGTTATCCTCCGGTGTCCTCACCTCCAGTACCCAGCGGCCCGTCTATTCCCTCCTATCTAACCAGGCCAACAGTTTGCCCACTTTGTTACTGACTCATGTAAACTCTGTGAGGTCCTATGACTCATTCGGGGGCATCAGTAGCCACATCTCTGTATTCCCTTGGATTCATAAGGAGTGTGTGTTTGGTGTTACTACTGTCCTGTACAACCAAGTCCCTCTTTGGCGTGTGAATTTCATGTTCCAGCGTTTCAAGCTGGGCCTCTTTTCCTTTCGTGTCCTGCTATGAGGGAGAAGGCCTGTTCCCTTATCACCGCCCTATACGCCTCCTAGAGGGTCTGAGAGGAGTCCACTGATGTCCCGTTTTCAGCAAAGTAATGCTTAGTGGCATCTATCAACCTTTCTGATCTGGGGTAGTTTAAGATACTTGGGGTTAATTGATATGGCTCGCCTTGCAGTGTTTCCACCCAGGCCGAATATCACCCATATGAGGCAATGACCTGTAATTTCTCTTGCCAGGTGACGGACCTTTGAGAAACAATGGAGATGTTGTGTCAAGGTCAAAAGATAGTCTATACGGGAGAGACTGCTGTGTGCCCCCAAGTGGAATGTGAACTGCTGTTCCGTGGGATTGTGTGTGTGCATCAAATGTCAGTCAACCCTAGGGCTGTAAGGAAGTCAAAGAGCAGGTGGTGGGGGGAACTTGCCTGTCTGGGTAGCCATTGATCGCGTTCCTCACACACTGTCAGATTGAAGTCACCCCTCCCCCCATAATCAATATGCCGTCCAGTAGTCAGAGCAGAAGGCACCCAAATCAAGGAGCGAAGTGCCATGGAGGCGTGGCGGGACATAGTCCCAGCATATATTAATCGTCTGCCCCTCTCCGCTCTAGTGAGTGCCACATACCGCCCATGGGTATCCGGCCGGACCCCTTGCACGATAAATGGGAGCAACTTTGTTATCAGAATCCCAACCCTTCTGGAGCCTGTGGTGTAAGCAGCAGTGGCCACTATTTATACCACCTCTATCAAGAGCTTTGTTAGTGCTGCACTTCAGGTGAGACCAGGAGAAGGTCCACATCAGGGACTGCCACTTGTGGTATTGCACTATAACACTCCTTTTAATTGTGACGCCCAGGCCATTTACAGGATAACAGCTTGATATCTGGTTTATCTACCCTTCCCTCCATCTGGGTGTGTGGACAAGGCAGCGATGGCTGCTGCCCTGCAGGGCCGTGGGCTGGGCCGAGAAATTGGGCAGGGGAACCAAGTGTGCGTTTGTGTCAAAGTGTGATGTCAGTGCCTCAAAACCTCAATGTTCTCCCTATGCAAATCATCAGAGAAAACAAAAAAACACAGTAAAACACAGAAAGTCTCTCTGCCTCCTTGCATAGCGGACTTGGAACTGCCCACCCCCCTAACATTACAGAGTGCCTGTCGCCCATAGCCATTACTTAAACAGTAGGACACAGTGGTTCCCACCAGTAGGTCCTCCACCCGCCCTTCCCTCTGAAATTACTTACCTTATCAGAATGGGACTGGCATCTGTTTATTGACTGCTGCAGCATTCTAAATATGGCTGTTTTGAGTCACAAAGAGCTGTATGTGTTATTGCTATACTGTGGTGGGAATAGCCTGCATTGTAATCAGTGTCAACCAACTCCGTCAAACCTGTCCCACTGCACTCTCAGAGACGCCATCTCCTGGGTTTAGGGTGGTTGCATCGACCAACTTTTGTTGCGTGCAGTGTTGCTTTCCGTTCTGCGGTCTATGGTGGTACATTCATTTTGCTGTCGTCTGGAGTTGTTCTTCAGTCGTGCACCTTCGAGCCCTCGAGCCACTCCCAAACCATCTCCAGGGGCACAAAGTGCCAGGATTTTTCTTCTGCTAGCAGTTTGAGCGGTGCTGGAATTAACATCTCACTTCCTTAGAACCGTTTTCACCTCTGCAAAGTTGCAGCTGAGTCTTTAGACTCTGAGGGTAAAGTGTAGGTAAAAAATAAATGACTGTGTTTTTCAAATTTGACCGGTGGAGCCCAGCACCTGCCTGAAGAATCAAGTCCCAATCTCTGAAGTTCAAGATGCGGGCTATTATCATGAACGAGGGCACTGCCGGTTTGCTACGGGCACCAGGGATCCTATGGGCCCACTCAACAAAGAAGTAGTCTCTGGGTTGTAACAATTTGAGAATAATGCTCTCAACAATGACATCAGCTGTTGGACCCTTTGCTGTTTCCAGGACCACTAGCAAACGAATCTTATTTCATCTTGAGCGATCCTCAAAGTCTTCAAGTTTCGCCCCAGGACCTCTGTAGTTGTGTGCAGTTCTTTGACCTATTGCTTCAGGGTAGTGGTGTCATCCCTTAAGGATGTGACCAAGTCCTCAGTTTCCTTCTCTATCTCGCTCATGTTTTGCTGATTGACTCTCACTGGTATAACCTCCACTCAAGGTGTCTGAAGATGGGCCCTCCATGAGAGTCATACCTTGCAGCGTTGTTTGCATAGCGTTGTTCGTGCCTCAGTTGTAGGTTGAGCTGGGGGTAGAGGGGTGCATTCTCTAACAACTATCCAGTGGTCAGTGTATGGGCCAGGTCACCATGTTTTGGCCCTCTCATTGGATGCAATGGTATGACTCTGGCGTTAACTGGTGGCTTTTCCTGTTTGTGGGCGACTGGTCCCAGTTGCAGTATTTGCTTAATGCTCTGGGTCCTCGAATGCCCACACGGACTCCCTGTCTGTTCCATAGTGAATAGATGTTCTAACCGCCATAGGGCTCTCTCCCCTGCCTCAAGTGAATGGTCGTTCCTCTCCTCCTGTTGGACTGCTCTACACTTACGTCAGTCAAGAAATGTTGTATTGCTCCCTCCATTGCCCCCAGATGTTGTTTTATTTTTTTTAGGGCAGCCTCTAGACCTATTTACTTCCTCTTCTGCCAGCGAGCAGAAACTTTCACCTTTACCATTCCACCAACGGGGGACCTCGCTGGATCGCCTGTAGCCTGCGATGTCACACTTAGCCAGAATTCACCCAATCCCAATCAGTCTTTTGTGACCCAGTTTCCGTCCACCCTGGAAACACTCCAAAGATTGTCAGTTTCTGGTCGCTGTCCATCATGAATTCAATCACCACCTCCAGTGCACGAAATATTGAATCCCAGTATCGCTGAATCATTCGACATTCCAGCACCACCTGTATCTGAGTGCCACTAGCACTACTGGAGTGGAGGCACTTGGGACCGCTGCCCTGTCATATTTCCCAGAACCTCACTGTGACATTGTGTATTCTTTGGAAGTACTTAAATTGAATTTGTCTCAAGTGGGCTAGAATCATTAGTTCTCACACCGCCATTTTTGCTTCCTTTCACTCTTCTTACTTCTGGAACCTCACATCAACCTCCCATTGCTAATCTGGTTAATGAGTGCGAGATATTACATCCCAAAGTCCTGTATTAGCAGGAATTGCCCTTAACCTGAATTGCCAACATTGTTAGTCGGTCCTTTAAGGTGCTATTGTCCTGGAGCGCCTTGGCATGTTGTCTGCAGTTATCCAGCACATGCCGAAGCTGTAGTTAAAGAAACAATCGTGATTTATGCAGCTCATGTTCCGGCATCATTTGTTCATATGACATCATATGGTCTGTCCGCCAAAAGTCACCTAGGTTGGAGATCCCTAGTCTATCCCATTTCACGAAACCTTGGAGCCCCACTGTTTTTGCCAGAAATATACTCCTCCATAGCGGTTTCTCCTTTGTGAATGCCTTGTGCCAATCCACCCAATGCACTGTCTCTCTCCTACTGACAATAGGGATAGCCGTGAGTGCTGGTAGGTCTGGAAGAAGTGTCTCCCTGTACAGGACTATGGGGTGCTCCCGGTAAGAGCTGTACATTTAAGTTTCGTGGTCGGGTCTTTCCGATCTCCAAATATCCACTAATTGGGAACATCTGAGCCACCCAGTAGTTTAGTTTTGGATCCACTGCCCCAAATCTCTGTCTTCAGGGGACTGTATGCAATTCCTGTGAGAGACCCACATAGGTATTGATGCTGGACTGTACTTCCGTGAACCAACATGTGGGGGACGTTAAAAGGGTTGTTTTACAGGACATAGAGCAGTGGTGGACGTGCCACCCTTTTGAAATGGGTTAAACACACCAACATATTGAGGGGGGAGGGTGCTCCTTCTCGTTGAATGTCCCTTTTGCGTTCCCAGCAGGCCCCCAGGTTCCTTGGTTATATGCATCCCTAGGTATTCAAATGACCCCGTTACAAGTCTAATTGTCTTAGATATCATAGGCAATTCCAGGGGAGCGCCCACTAATGAGATAACAGCAGACTTGCCCCAGTTTACCTTCAGGCCACCAACCTCGTCGTATATCTCCAGCATATGCATCGACCTTGGAATCAAACGGGTTGGGTATTGGATATTTAGTAGGACACCGTCCACCTACAGAGATATTCGTTCCTTCAGGTCTCCACCCCACCTAAGACCCCCCCCAAACTTGGGCATCCGTTCTGATTAATTTAGCCAGGGCTTCTATGACGAGGGCGAATAGGAGAAGGGAGAGGAGACCGCCCTGATGGGTGCCCCAACTGATAACAAAGAACTGTTGTGATAGAATAACATTGACAGAGACTCTGGACTAGGGTTTAGTATATAGCAGCTTCACTTAAGCACAGAAGATAGGGCTGAAGTCCATTCTCTCCAGAATAGCTTGCAAGAAGGACCTTTCGACTGAGTCAAAGACCTTTTCCAAGTCTAACTGCATTAAGGCCGTGGGATTGTGGATGGAACCCAGACAAGCTAATTGCATATTTAACCTTCTAATACAATGTCATAAGCCCCTGGTCGGCATAAAGCTGTTCTGATTGTGGTGTACCATGGATCTTTTCTTTAAACAGTGCGATTTGGGAGGGAAATGCTCCTCTTCTGCACATTGAAGCCTTGATTATTGCTGTAGATCAGTCTAAATGGTTTTGAAAATGGACCTCGTAGCAGCATATTATTAGGTGGTATTGAATGAACAGTTTTGTCACATGCCGTTTGGGCTGGTCTCCACTGCTTCTGAGTTTCAAAATGTTCGAGAACATCTCAAATGTAGTGATATTTTTTGATGACACCTTGATATTTGCTAATACGAAAGCAGTGCATGACAAATATGTTGAAAGAGTGTTGTCCATGGGGTTACTATCAGAGAAGACAAATGTATCTTTGGAGTAAATTAAGTTGAGTGCCTAGGCCATGTGTTGACATCTGAATGGGTTCAACCCTAACAGAGCATTGTTGATATTATTGTAAATGCACCAAATCCAACTAATAAGGAGCAAATCAGGTCTTTTTTAGGTCTGTACGGAATCTGTGCAAAGTTTATTACATAATTTGCAGACCTGACTGAATGCTTTAGGCAATTGGTAAAAGAATGTAGAATTTGAATGGTCTGCAGTATGTCAACAAAGTTTTGATTGCATCAAACAAAGTATTATATGTGCTCCTGCACTACAGCCTTATGTTGAAGGACCCAACATTTTGTGCTTCTAGTGCCTGCGGCATGGGTGCTGTTTTGTCACAAGTGAAGGATGGCGAGGAAGGCACTGTAGGGTTTTATTCCAGAAGGATGAAGTGGAAACAAGATATTCTGTAATAGAAAAAGAAAAGTTGGTGTGTGTTAAGGGTGTGACAAGTTTAAGCCATGTCTCTGGGGAAACAAAGTTTGTTTGAGAATAGATCACAGAACAATCGTTGATATTTTGTCTGGAAACAAAATTAAGAAAGCCACTGCCAGATTATCTATCAAATTATTGGAGATCAATTTTAGTGTGAATCACATTGTGGGACAAAATTATGTAAGAACAGATTTTCTGTTTCAGTTACCAGATGCTGGAGATTTGTGTGAGGTCGATGTACAGGAAGAAATTGAGGAATGTACCATTGGCAAATTTGAACATTTGGCCACTTGTTCCGATATGATGGTATTGTGTGTTCGGTTGCAGGAGGATGCTGTATTGAAAAAGGTCATGAATCTTGTGAACTTTGAGTGGCCTAGGGAAAAAACTTTGGGTATATCTTTGCAATCTTATTGCAAGGTGGTGGATGCTTTACCTTTGGAAGGAGGATAGTTCCTAAGAGGTGATAAGTTGTTTCCAGAGATATTTCCACCAAAGGATTTTTGACACAGCTTATGTAGGTTACCTGGGTATGAGCGCCACTAAGCGTAAAATAAGAAATCATATCTTGTGGCCTGGAGTGAATGTGGAGGTAGAAGCATTAGTGAGCAATTGTGCACAATGCTGTTTGAGTCGTAAACATTTAGTGAGTACTGTGCCTACTGCTGTGTCTGTTATATGTCCTGTTAAGGTGTGGCAGACAATTGTGGTTAATTTTTCTTGGGACCTTTTCATGTATTACCTTCCAATATGAGACACTTTATTGTCATGATGGATCATCTTTCCAGGTGGGCGGAAGTATGTGGCTTGTTTGCTAGAAAAGGGACTCCGGAGGAGCTGCTCATGGACAATGGAGTTCAATTCATTTCTTACACCAAGACAGAGTTTTTAGGCAAGTGTGGGTTGAAACATTTACCCACGCCATTGAATCACCCTAAAGCCAACAGAAAAGTAAAGAGATTCAAACAAGTTTCTAGTAGAGTGTATCCAGAGCACCGTGACATCCAGAGTAGACTGTGAAGTAGCTATCAGATTTGATGTGGGCTTACAGATCTACACCTCATTTGATCACTGGTAAAGTACCTTTTGAACTCATTGCAGGAAAAAAGTGGTGACAAGTGTCCTTTTTAAAAGATGGCGGTGATGTGTCAAGGCTGTAACTGTAACTAGTTTGTGAGTGGGATGCAAGCGCCCTTTTTATTAACTAAGCTGCTTTATGAATACTGGTAAATGACCACCTTTGCTAATCTAAATAAGATGGGACATGTTCAATATAACCTTTATTTAAATATATGTATATGGTTAAATGTGCCTGCATAAGTTTCAAAGATGGTAATGAAGAGATGTTTTTATAGTCAATTAAAAATTCTGTATGCACATTCCATTATGTTATCATTTAATTTATTTTAAATCTCTTTCCATCCGACAGAAAGCAATACTTGAATGTTCAAAATGTTTCAGACCAATGAAGGTAATATTATACATCTGCAAAAACAGTCTGAAATATTGAGTTCCAGTGTTAATAAAAACATAAATGCAGTCAGAGACAGATGAACACGAACATAAACTGACAGATCCTGGAAGAAGCGCCGTGGGAAATTGAGTGATTCTGCGAGTCGGAGCTGGGCAGATCCATGCCTCAAGACAAAAAAATTACCTCTACAAAATTAAGACAACACAGATAAACCAGCTCCTTTGTAAACGTGTCTAATACTAGCTTTGATTGTGCGATTCATCGGATTCGATTACAGCACTTTTTTCATTTCTAAAGTGATATCAGACCACCATTCAGTGCTAGAAGTGTATTTTCAGTATCTTTCAGGCCATTTCACAGCAACCAGAGAAAAGCACAATGGAGTGGGGCCAGACAACTGAAAGCTAAAAGAAATAGGAGTTCTACTATCTAAAATACAATGTACTGTCCCAATTTGCACAGACAAGAAGAAGGATGAAACTTTACCCGCAAGCGTGCAGAACCATTATCCAGTCTAAAGACACAATACCCCACAAAGAAGCCTTATACATATTATGAGTGTGGGAAGTATTCGGTGACGATTGCACTTTATTATTATATCGCAAAGCCAATATGCAAATTTCCACACACAGGCAATGTGATAATATCACAAGTTCTTTATCAGTCATGTTGGCCCATCATGAAGCAGTCATGGGATGTAAACAAATATGTACCCGACTCAGAGACACCAACCAAGAGAGAAGTCTCAGACGCAGGCAAAGTGAGCTTTAGTTTGTCATCAGAAATAATGCCCCCTCAGCAAATGCACACTGGGAAAAACAAATCAAATGTACTGAATGTGTAAAGAGCTTTATGAAATTCTCAGCCTTACAAACACATCAGCGAACACATACAGGGGAAAAACCATACCATTGCACTGGATCTGTAAAGAGTTTTAGTCCATTATCATTTCACCAAAAACATCGTCAAACACACACAAGGGAAAAACTATATGATTGCAGTGAATGTGGAAGTAGTTTACGGTATTCATCAACATTAAGGAATCATCAGCGAACACACACAGGGGAAAAGCCATACAAATGCAGTGAATGTGTGAAGAGCTTTAGACAGTTATAACACCTAAAACAGCATCAGAAAATGCACACTGGGGAAAAACCATATCACTGCTGTGAATGTGGAAGTACTTTTAGGCATTCATCAACATTAAAGTATCATCAGCGAACACACAGAGGAAAAACCATTTAAGTGCAGTGAATGTGTGAAGAGCTTTAGTCGATTATCAGACTTAAAACACCATCAGAGAAATCACACAAGTGAAAAACAATTCAAGTGCAGTGAATGCGTGAAGAGGTTTAGTCGATTATCACACCTAAAACAGCATCAGAAAACACACACGGGGAAAAACCATTCAAGTGCGACCCCTGACCCTCCTGGTAGGTCGCTGGCCCCCCACGGAGCTCCGCCTGTGTGCTCCTGCTGCCGAGTACCCGCTGGTAAGTGTGCTCTACCCATTTCTGTGCCCCGTTTGTGCCCTCTGTGCCACTATTTTTCCCCCTCTCTCTGCCCCGTTTTTGCTTCTGTGCCACGCGTTTTTCCCCTCTGTTGTGCCCCATTTTACCCTCTGTTCCACTGTTTTTCCCCCTCTGTGCCCCGTTTTTGCTTCTGTGCCCCTCGTTTTCCCCCTCTGATGTGCCCCGTTTTGCCCTCTGTGGCACTGTTTTTCCCCCTCTCTGTGCCCCGTTTTTGCTTCTGTGCCACTAGTTTTTCCACTCTGTTGTGCCCCGTTTGTGCCCTCTGTGCCACTGTTTTTCCCCCTCTCTGTGCCCCATTTTGCCCTCTGTGCCACTGTCTTCCTCCTCCACTGTGCTCCACTTTTGCTCTCTGTGCCACTCGTTTTTCCCCTCTGTTGTGCCCCGTTTTTGCTTCTGTGCCACTCCTTTTTCCCCTCTGTTGTGCCCCGTTTTTGCCCTCTGTGCCACTGTTTTCTCCCTCTTTGCGCCCCATTCTGCTCTCTGTCCCACTGTTTCCCCGCCCCCCTGCCCACTCGGTGCTCCCCCCTCCCAGCTGCTCCTCCCTCCCACCTCCCCATATAAGCCGGAGGCTGCGCGGTAAGCGACCCCTGACCCTCCTGGTAGGTCGCTCCCCCTCCACGTAGCTCCACCTGTGTGCTCCTGCTGCCGTTGTCGAGTACCCGCTGGTAAGTATGCTCTACCTCCGTTTCTGTGCCCCGTTGTGTCCTCTGTGCCACTGTTTTCCCCCCTCTCTGTGCCCCGCTTTTGCTTCTGTGCCACTCGGTTTTCCCCTCTGTTGTGCCCCGTTTTGCCCTCCGTGCCACTGTTTTTCCCCCTCTGTGTGCCCCGTTTTTGCCCTCAGTGCCACTGTATTAACCCTCTTTGCACCCCATTCTGCTCACTGTCCCACTGTTTCCCCGTCCCTCTGCCCACTCCCTGCTCCCGCCTCCCAGCTGCTCCTCCCTCCCAACTCCCATATATATATGCCGGAAGATGTGCAGTCTGCGCCCGTCCGCGCCCAGCGCCAGAACCCCTGGACCCCGCGAACGCCACAACACCAGACTCCCCTACGACGCCAGCACCCTCCACGCACTCAACGCCGGCCTAAACCACACCACTTCCAGGCCGCCCGAAACGGACCCACGGACCTTTCTCCTGCCGCACCTGCAGCTTCATCAGCGACAGAACCACCCAACCTCCAACGACTGGACCCAACCACCTCCGTTGCATACTCCTCAGCACCCCCTCCGCACACAAACATGCCGTTGAACTCTGGGATCTGCTCTACACCTCTTCCCCAGACGTGGCCTTCCGAACCGAGACCTGGTGGAACGACTCCTCGGCGCCCAACATCGTCATAGCCATCCTGGACGGTTACAAGATCACCCGCAGGGATCGCACCAACAGAATAGGAGGAGGAATAGGCATCGTCTACAAGTCCACCCTCAAGGTCGCCACCCACGCAGACAACACCCTCAACACCTCCGAACACCTGAACTTCCAGATCCACACCGACCCCAACACCACCCTCAGAGGAACACTCGTCTACAGACCCCCCGGACACCGGGCTCAGTTCAGTGACTCCATCGCCGACCTCGCCAGCACCCGCGCACTCGCCTCCATGGGCTACATCCTCCTCAGGACCTGAACGTCCACCTCAAGAACAACAACGACGCCAACTCCGCCACGTTGATCGCCAACCTCGCCAACCTCGGCCTCAGACAATTCGTCACCACACCCACTGACGCCGCCGGCCCCACGCTGGACCCCATCTTCTCCACAAGCACCCACGTCGAATTCGACCACACCACCGAACTCCACTGGACCGACCACCGCTTCATCCATTTCACCTTCAAGAAACCAACCACGCACCACCGCACCCAACAGCTGCCTCGCCGCTGCTGGAGCAAAGTCACTGAAGACCAGCTGATCACCACCCTCGCCCAGAACCCACCCACCGATCCCACCAACCCAGACGCCGCAGCCCGCAACTTTAGACAGTGGATCGACGACTGTGCCAACACCCTCGCTCCACTCAAGAAACCATCCAACAGCCACGCCAGCAAGAGAGCCACCTGGTTCACCGACAAGCTCCAGACCTCCAAACGCGCATGCCGGAAACTGGAGAAGAAACGGCTCCACAAAAGCACACCAGACAACCACGCAGCCCACAAGAACGCCACCCGCAGACATCACCACCTCATCAGATCAGCCAAGAGATCCTCCTTCAAAGACCGCCTGGATAACAACGCACACAACAGCAAAGAGCTCTTCAGCATCGTAAAAAGAACTCTCGAACCCCAGCGCCAATGCCAACGACATCCAGCCCTCACAAGAACTGTGCGACTCACTGGCCATCTTCTTCCACAACAAGATCGCTGACATCCACGACAGCTTCAACACAACGACCGTCCCGGCCGCGCCAGACTCCACCTCCCCTGCAAACACCACTAGCGCCAACCACCTGACCTCCTGGTCCAACGTCAACGACGACGAGACACGCAAGGTCATAAACTCCATCCACTCAGGATCTCCTTCAGACCGGTGCCCACACCACGCATTCAACAAAGCAGACGCAGCCATCGCACCCCAACTACGGAAGGTCATCAACATCTCCTTCGAAACAGCGGCCTTCCCGGAAAGCTGGAAGCACGCTGAAATCAACGCCCTCCTCAAGAAGCCCAAGGCGGACCCCAAGGACCTCAAGAACTTCCGGCCCATCTCCCTGCTCCCATTCCTGGCGAAGCTCATCGAGGAAATCGCCGACATGCAATTGGCACGCCACCTCGAAGCCAACAACATCTTGGACTCGTCCCAGTCCGGATTCAGACAAAACCACAGCACCGAGACAGCCCTCATCGCCGCCACAGACGACATCAGGCGCCAACTATACAACGGCGAAACATCAGCCCTCATCCTCCTGGACCTGTCAGCCACCTTCGACACGGTCGGCCATCGCACTCTAAAGACACGCCTCCAAGAAGCCGGAATCCAAGAGAATGCCCTTGACTGGACCACGTCCTTCCTCTCCGGCAGAACCCAGAGTGTCCGCCTCCCACCCTTCCGATCCAAAGCCACCGACATCATCTGCGGAATCCCCCAGGGCTCAGCCCGACGCTGTTCAACATCTACATGGCCCCCCTCGCACAAGTGGCGCGCCATCACGACCTCAACATCATCTCCTACGCCGATGATACCCAGCTCATCCTCTCCCTCACCAAGGACCCACACACCGCCAAAACAAACCTCCACGAGGGAAGGAAGGCAGTCGCCGACTGGATGAGGAGCAGCCGTCTGAAACTGAACTCGAACAAGACGGAGGTCCTCATCCATGGACCCACCCCCTCAGCCTGGGACGACACGTGGTGGCGGATCACACTAGGAACAGCACCTAAACCCACCGACCATGCACCCAACCTAGGATTCATCCTCAACTCTCCCATCTCCATGTCTAAGCAGGTCAACGCCGTCTCCTCCTCCTGCTACAACACCCTCCGCATCCCCCACAAGTGGATCCCGACCAAAACAAGAAGAGCGGTGACACAGGCCCTCGTCAGCAGCAGACTGGACTACGGCAACGCACTCTATGCAGGAATCCCAGCCAAACACCTACGACGACTACAACGCATCCAAAACGCCTCCGCCCGACTGATCGTTTACGTCCCTCACCGCAGCCACATCACCCTCCACCTGAGAGACCTACACTGGCTCCCCGTCGACATGAGGATCACCTTCAAGCTCCTCACCCACGCACACAAAGCACTCCACAATGCCGGAGCAGCATACCTGAACAGCAGACTCAGCTTCTACACCCCCACCCGCCAGCTCCGCTCCGCCAGCCTCGCCCCTGTCCCCCGCATCCAACGAATGACCTCCGGCGGCAGATCCTTCTCCTACCTCACCGTCAAGACCTGGACCACCCTTCCTACCCACCTACGGCAGTCCCAAGACCTACTCGCCTTCAGAAGACTCCTGAAGACCTGGCTCTTCGCGAGCAGTAGCGGAACCCCCCCCCCCCAGCGCCTTGAGACCCTCACGGGTAAGTAGCGCGCTTTACAAGTACTCTGATTGATTGATTGCAATGAATCTGGGATGAGCTTTATATGTTTATCAAACCTAAAACACCACCAGAGAACACACAATGGGGTAAAACCATATAATTGCAGTGATTGTGTGAAGAAGTTTAGTACATTAATCAGGAAGTTGTTACTCTTCAGCATTAAAGTGTTGTTAGAAATTAGGTTTCTGGATGACAGAGGTATGCTTCCTGTCCATGCAGGAACTGGTAAAAAGTTGATGTAACCTATATAGAAGCAGTCTTCACCCCTTCGCTGCTAGGCTTCCCCCCTACTTGCCCCCGTGCTAAGCCTATTTGGGGTAGTTTGCGATTCAGCCGTAACGTTTTGTCCACATAAGGTATCTAGGTTTGATTCTGGTCGGTGTTCTCTGGTCAATAACCTTTTTAATTCTGCTTGGATTTTTAAGAAAGAACCCAGAATTTTCGATGGTTCCTCAGTTAGTGACAGACAAATATAAATATATTCATTGGTTGCTAATACTAAGTTTTTTATCAGACCCGCTGGTTCCACCTTATCCCATTTAATGGAGTATCTGTTTTGACTTGCTAAGTTGATCACCGGTTGATATAAAAATCTGTCCCCCGAAGTCTGATGGCACCCTTCAATTTTTTCTTTAAAGGAAATCGGGTAGTGGTCACCGAAAATGACATCCAATGTTTCCCATGGCGTTGCTAACCGCGCGTGGGTTTGTCGATAAAAGAGTAAAATCTATTGTTGAGTTACACCCCCTCCCATGGAAGGTTGGCTGAAACTGGATAGTTGGGGAGCATAACTCATTTATATAAGACAAATTAAAAAGAAAAATCATAATATTCAGCATGTCACCCAGATTAGAGTGGATGAAAGGGGTCGGGTTGTCGTCCCTATGCTCACCTAGGCCGCAAATGCCCTGCGGGCTATTGGGGCAGACAGTACAATTAAAATCACCTACCCAGGACAAAATAATCTCCCCTGTTCTATGGTCCTTGATAGTGGTGAAGCTATACATCAAATTATTAATTACGTTTTCCAAAGTGTTTATAGGCACATTAATATAAAAATGTATTAAAATCATATTCTTGGCATGGCCCCAGCTGATTGTTAGGATCTGGTAGTACTCAGTAAACGAATAACTAAGTACTTTAATCCCCCTGTAGTGGAGACATATGTACACAGACCCCCTTTATTTCTGCCCTGAGGGCTTGTTATTGCAGGTGTGTGAAAGGTCTGGAACCCAAGTAAATTAACTTCTCCTATTGTCTAACAGCGCCCTCCAGCGCAAGTCATTGAAACGACTTGCGTTGTAAAAGCAGTGTAGTAATTGCAGCGCGTGGTAATGCCCGCGTTGTAAAGGCTGTTCCCCACCTCTTGGATTCCCGATCGGGTGGAGCCGTCGGGAATGCGGTCTGGGAGTTAGAGGCCTGGATGACCAGGCTCTCGGGGGTGGGGTGGGTGGACAGGAAGCAAAGGTCGCCTGGAGCCGGGCGGTGGCGTCTGGATATGTTCCTATCTACAGGCTGTCCTGTAGCGGGCTTGGACCAAGTGCCCAGAAGAACGTCTGACAAGGCCTCATTAAACGGCAGTAGAGGCTCAGCCAAGCTTGCCTGCGGTTTAAGGACCTCAGTGAGGAGGTTAGTCCTCACGGCCGCGACGGGGAGCTCTAGGCCCAAGGCCTTGGCCGCCCGCATCAGCACCACACTGTAGGCAGCCCCCTCCTACGAAGCCACGGTAGGAGGGGTGACAAAACCAGTGTCTGGCGAAGTGTCCAGCCCACTGGCATTACCTAGCTCACCTGTCCAGTCCTGTTGAGACTGACACTCCTGTGCCAGAGGGTCCTCAGACCCCTCCCAATTCCCCTCGTCGCCCATCTTTTGATATTCTGGTTCAAAGGATGGGGCCGGTTCATTGAAGTAAAAATCTCCAAGCGGCGTCGAGAGCGGTGCCCAGCGGCGCCGTAACCGAATCGAGGGTAGGATCGGGGACGGCGTCGCACGGAGTGACACCCTAGGGGTCGGCGCCGGTAAGGTTGTGAGGTCGACCGGCGACGACCCGGAACCGGATCCAGTGGGGGCCTGCGGCGCCGGGAGCGAAGTCGCCGGCGGCGCCGGGGCCGAAGCACCCGACGGTGTCGGGGCCAAAGCACCCGACCCGCTAGGCCCCCTAGCCGTGGCCGCTGGGCCCGAAGGCGCCTCAGAACCCGATGGAGGAGGGAGCGACCTCATGGCCATGAGGAAGTGCTCGATCTCCTCCGGCGTCGCGTCATGCCCAGGGACCGGCGGGTATGGAGCAGGCCGCGACGCCCGCGACTCCGTCAGAGCCGCGTGGGCAGTGTCACCCGAACCCCCGGCCGTGTCGCGCGAGCGTCGGGGGGGGTTGGAAGAGCAATGACGCCTTCCCGACTTCTCAAGCCTCTTACCTGAGGATCTTGAGCCCGAAGACCGATGCCGACTCCTGGAGCTATGATGGCTCCGACCCGCGACCGGTCCCTCGACCTCCGTCGGGACATCGAACGGCACGGGACGACTGCCGGAGCTCAAGATGCTTGCGGGACCGTTCCCGTCTAGCCTTGGACGTCAGGGCCCAGCAGTCGGAGCAGGCTCAGTTGTCGTGGTCGGGGCCCAGACAATGAAGACACCGGCGATGGGGGTCGGTAACCGACATCAGTCGGCTGCAATCGACGCAGGGTTTGAACACGGGCATCCCTACCGGCACCGTCGGGAGTCGATCGACTCGAAAAAACAGATCAAAAAGTTTAGTCAAAAATTGACTAAAGGGTACTGGCGCGGAAAAAAGAAGAACTGACGTCAGCGCACGAGGGCGGCGTCTAAGTACTCCGGCAACGTCATCCCGGCACCAACGACAGACGTGGAGCCGCAGACGACGAAGCAAGGGTACTGCTACGCAAAAGTTTCTGGATCCAGTCTGATGCCTGGGGATATTCTAAGGTAAGGAATCTAATACTAACCTGTTTCTTTCAGATACACAAGTACAGTGTGCTTAGATTTCAGAACCAACTTCCCCATCAAAATATGCAGCTGTAAGGCACATGATGACACTGCCTAGTTTAAACATACATGCAGCATCCTTCAAGTTGAAAACAGCAGACGTGTTTGATGTGCACTGCAATAACAAGGCTGCGATGCAATGGAGTAAATGCACTTAAAATAGTTGACCTCAGAATGGGTGCAGCGTGCTTTGTTTTCAAGACACAACACCTGCCACATGTGCACTGAGAACTTTTCTACGACATGAGAGTGTTCTTTGAAACGTTCATATCTTTAACACGAATGCAACATTCTTTACGTTCTTTACGTTTTCATTGCAAGAAAAAAAAGAAAAGACGTCTCAAGGCACAAACAATTCAAGATATAACAAACGTAGGGTCAGAGACCCATACCTATATACGGGGAGCCAGCAATCAGTTACACCACAGCAGATGGAGGACGGTGTCCAGAGTAATTGCTTGAATAGAGGACCCGGGGCTAGCTAAAGCCGAATTTGGTGTGTGGCTACTCACTCAGGTTGTATAATCGCATCACTCTGATGCAGTCGCGTGACCACGTGTGCTTGGGAAATGTAGTCCCATGCCGGCAGCATGAATCTGAATCAACGTGCACTAAATGCTGAAGGCTTTCGTGCCTCTGTCACACACAGCCCCTTCTTCACGTGGAATAGAATCACTAAAGACGGGCCTCCATCGAAGTTAAAGGCAAATACCACAATGTACTGGGATGTGTTTTTAAAGGATCAGCGCCGTATACCCAAGGGCAGAAGACCCATTAGGAGAATCAGCACACCCGAAAACCAGATTGCTCATAGCAGAAATGAGTAATGGGTGTGTAAACCATGTCCCTTGTACTACGCATGTATCCTGTTGCAAGAGGTCAGCCCCATATGTTTAAGGGTATAGAGATGTCGGTGCACTCGAATCAGAGTGCCCAATCTTGTATGGATAAGTGTAGGATGTTTGGGCCATGTCCACCGGACACCCCGTTACAGGTGGAGAAGTGTGGCTCACTTGTTAGAGGAGGCAGACCCTGAAGTAGAGGTCAGACCCGGGACCAGGGTTCAATTCCCGACGCGGCAGGGTCTTGAGCCAAAATGTCCACAGACTTGATAATTCTCACTTCGGCGCCTACTCGAATCACGGGTTCACACTCTGCAACTCTGGGCAATAGCTTGCTTAATCTCCACTATGCCCCCCCCCGCGGCGGGATGCCTGGCTTTCACCTTGGGGATGCCCAGTAGGGGCTATCTCACAGGGAAAAGCCAGGACGGGTTCCCAAAGCAAGCGCTTAGAGACCCCTGGGTGATAGGCGCTATATAAATCCAAATTACAATTACAATTACAATTACAATCTGGTGGTGGTAATCTTCTTCTGAGCTCATGTGAGGACAATAAAAAAAAGATATATATATGAAAATATAGAAAAGAACAGGCAGTGTCCCTCGCACATATTCTAAGGCATCTGGTTATCAGGAGCCATAGTTCTATATGGTTAGCCATACGTATTCTCTTGTATGTTAGTTGACCTGTGGCACTTCACCACACACCCTGAAAAATCGCTCACGTGGAAAAGGTCAAGTCTAATGGGGCCCCCTTCGTCAGAGAAGGGACAACTCCCTTGTTCCTATTGCAACCAATGGAGATTTGGGACTATCCTACATGGACAAGGGAAAATGGTGTTCAGGCCCGGTCCTATCCCAATCACTGCTTTTGTTCCCATGGTTTGTCTGTGCCAATTGGGATTTCAGTTATATGTGTGTATCAATGATATTTTGGTCATCTGGCGAGGTGAAGATCAATCTATCACTACCTTCGGGAAATTGATTTGCAAGAACTAAGAGTGTGGCATGCCAATGACTGCTTCCACAACAACTTCAAGAAAATATTGTCCTACCTTATAGTCCCTATTTACTGGCACAAACAGAATTTTCCTAAAGTAAACAATTGGTTTAATAAGGAATTCAGACTTTCACGTAGATATCTGGGTAAGGCACTTTGCACAAAGGACATCTCAGAAATCAGTCTGGGTGGAGAGAGGTACAAAAGGGCCCAGGCTCGGGCTAAGAAAGAATGGGCGAAAGAAAGAGGGCAACAACTCAAATTGTCTTGGTCTCTTAAGAACTCCACCAGGTTTTGGGCACTTGCAAAGTGGGGGGGAGAGATGTCTCTGCATCACCTCTGCAAAATAACATTTATCCCCAGGCCTGGGTTAATCATTTCTACCATCTTTATTCAGTAACTCCATTTAATGAGCTGGACACTGTGCTGGGGACTGTGTAAACAGACAACTCTATAGCTGTACCTGGCCCTTTCCTTGACCTAGGCGACATCCTCAGCTCTGGATGCAATAACCAGAGGTAGAGCTCTAGGATTAGACAGCATTGCATCATATATCCTTCTGCTAGAAAGAGATAAATTGTCTTAGTATAACCTTTCCTTAACTAATGCCATTATCGGTGGTGCCCCAGTACCTGACTCTTGGAAGGGAGCGGACGTTGTCCCGATATATAAGAAGGGGGATAGATTCCATTCAGCCAATTACAGGCTGATCAGCTTGATCAACTGTGCGAAGAACATTTCTGCCCAACTGGTCTTGAGCAAGACTGAGGAATGGACTGCTGCTAAGGCCAACGTGTCTTCCTTTCAGACAGGCTTTAGGAAGAAGATATCCACGATTATGCCCAGGTTCGCTGGAGAACCCAGGGCCAGGTGACTGAACGATTTCCTATAAATTAAGGTGTTCGCCAAGGCTGTGCACTGGCACCCACCCCGTTTTCTTTATATCTTAATGTTGTTCATTATCTCCCCTCAATTGATGCACCATACCTGGCAGGCACAAAACGTACAAGTTACTTACCTTCGGTAACTATGTATCTGTAAGAAAAATATGTTAGTTATAGATTCCCTACCTTAGAATTGCCCCCAGGCGTCAAGACAGGATCCAAGGAATTTTTTCTTAGCAGTAACCCTGCGTGTCGGTAGGTGGCATCGGTCGACTCCGCGTCCCTCATTGGCGTCGTGGTCGCCGGAATGATGGTGCAGTGTCTACTTAGACTCCTCTCCTGAGCACTAACCTCAGTTCTGACACGACATTCAATGCCAGAAGCACAGACCCATGCAAGACTCTGACCATTGGTGCACAAAACTAGGGCCCTGCAAGGGAGTCCCTATCCCTAAAAGTCAGTGTGCAGAATGTGGAGGATGGGTGGGGCGGTAAGGAATCTATAACAAATATATACCTCTTACAGATACATCGTTACTGGAGGTAAGTAACTTGTTCATCTGAAAGAGACTATTAGTTATAGATTCCTTACCATAGAACAGATACCCCAGCAATACCACACTAAGTTCACACCAAGAAGTCCTGGAGAACAGAACGGCTATCCAGGCAGTAATTGGGTAGTAAACGTGTGCAGGGATGCCCACGTGGCTGTGTGACAGATGTCAACCAGCGGAACTCCACGTCCCAAAGCAGTAGTGGCTGCCGTCGCCCTGGTAGAGTCGGTGCCAAAAATAACAGATCTTAATGCATAAAACGACCCATCGAGAGATGGTACCTTTGTGCATTGCCCGACCTTTCTGGGTGGCCACAAAATCCGCAAAGAGTTGATCATCCCCCCGGAAGTCTTTAGTGCGGTCAAGGTAGAAAGAAAGTGCACGTTTTGGGTGCAGGCAGTGGAATCTCACCTCCTCTTTGGAAGGGTGCAGAGGTGGGAAGAAGGTAGGCAATGTGATGGTCAGACCTATGTGGAAAGAAGCAATCACTTTGGGCAGAAAAGATGGCTTATTCGGAGGACTACTTTGTCCGGATGGACAGCAAGAAAGGGAGGTCTGCAAGATAAGCCTGAAGCTCACTCACCCTGTATGTATTGGTTTTTGTTAAGCGCCTATGTCACCCGCAGGTCTCATAGCGCTCGCTGAAAGCCAGATCAGGACAGAGTGTTTAGAAAAGCCATGTTTTAGGGCTTTCCGAAATGACTTGTGGTTGGTTTCAAGACGGAGCTGTAGGGGCAATGCATTCCATTGCTCAGGCGTGGTTCTGGAGGAAGACCTACAACTGTTTTTCACAGTGCGGACCTTTGGGATGGTCAAAAGGTGCTTGCTGACCGATCGGAGCGTTCTTACTGGCTGATATTTAGTCAGTTTCTTTGCTAAATAGGTTGGGCCATTGTTGTTGACTGTTTTATGTACTAGACAGCATCTCTTGAAATTAATCCTCTTTCTGATAGGGAGCCAGTGAAGAGTCTTTAGGCTGGGAGCCGATGGTGAGCGTGGAGGGAGATTTAACACCAGCCTAGCTGCGGTGTTCTGCAGTACTTGGAGTTTAGATAGGAGCTTATCATTTATGGATGCAAACAGTGCATTTCCATAGTCTAGGTGATTTATAATTAGTCCCTGAATAAGGGGCAAGCGAGAGTGAAGTGGGATCCATTTAAAAATGTTCCTGAGGGATCTCATTATGTCATAGCATGTATGCGTAACGGTATTTACGTGGTCGGCCATAGAGAGCTTGTTGTTCATTATAACTCCTAGGTTGCGGACAGCTAGCTTGGGTGAGGGGCACAACCCTAATGAGGGTGGCCACCAGTTAGGGGACCAAATGTTTTGGGCGTCACCAAAGAGCAGAATCTCTGTCTTGCTCGCATTGAGCAGAAGATGGTTGTTGGACATCCAGTCATTGATAGTTATCATGCACTGTATGAATCTGTGCTACGTATTGATATGATCGGGGCCAAGACTGATCAATAGCTGTGTGTCGTCGGCGTATGACACGGTATCGAAACCATGTGCTCTGATTATTTATTTTAGCCAAGGGTGACATAACTAGGTTAAAAAGATTGATCCCTGGGGAACGCCCTTGTCGATAGTCTGGCCTTTGGACGAGAATCCATCAATTTTTACCTTAAAGGACCAGTCTGAGAGATAGCTTTTGATCCACTGTAGAGCGAGGCCTTCGACACCACACTCCTTTAGGCGCTCCAGAAGGATGGTATGAGATATGGTGTCGAAAGCAGCCGACAAATCTAGCAGGATTAGGATGGCAGACTGCCTGGCATCTAGAGAGAGCCAGATGTTGTCGGCATCTCGACCAGAGCCGTTTCCGTGCTGTGATGGGATCGGAAGCCCGACTGTGACGGATCAAGGATTTTGTTGTTTTGTAGATGATTTGATAATTGCTTATTGATCATTGACTCTAATACTTTCCCAAACAGGGGGAGCAGTGAGATAGGCCTGTCGTTCGATAGTTGTTTGGGGTCAGCAGATGTTTTTTTCATGACTGGCCTAACCACGTTTTTTTTGCAATGAGAAGGAACTGTTGACTGTGCTAGTGATAAGTTCAGGATTTTGGTTAAGAAGGGGATAAGAATTTGTTCAATTTTAGATAGGATTTGTGGGGACGCTGGATCTTCTGGCGAACCTGATTGCATCTTCCTAAGTGTTACAGAGGTGTTTTCCTCTGTTATTGCATTGAAATTTTTCAGGTAGTTGACAGGGCTGGGGAGAGATACTGCAGATTTTTGCTGCGGTGGAGTATTGTTTTTTAGAGGGAACGCTTTATAGATATCATTTATTTTGGAAATGAAGAAATCTGAGGGGGAGGCAACCCATTTCTGGAAGGCGGTTTGAGATGGTAGACTGGAAGGGGGATTGGTGAATTCCTTCACGATCTTATATAGTTCCTTATGAGAGTTCGCAGCTTGCTTGATTCGGTTGACTAAATATGCTATTTTGGTTGTCGCTATGCTTTCCATGTAATGGTGGTGTAAAGTTTTATGGTGCTGCCTATCCATGATGTCTTTCGTATGTCTCCATTTGCGTTCTGCCTTCCTTACGATGAGTTTTTCACTTTTTAGATCAGGGGTGTACCATGGGGATATTTTCTTCGGACATTTAGTTATTTTCTTGGGGGCAATAATGTCCAGGGATGTACGGATTGCTAAGTCAAAGCTTTTGGCAGCCTGGTCGAAATTCGCTGTTTTCGGAGAGAGCAAGCGGAATGTAATTGGCAGCGAAGGAATCTAGGTTCATTTTATTCCAGGATCTGCTTAGTTTATATTCTTTCGTGGGGTGGGATTGTGTTAATAACCCATTCAAATGAAACTTTATTACCTAGTGGTCAGACCATAGGATGGGGGTAGGTTGATCTATATTTACATTCGGGGAGTTGGTAAATAATAATAACAATAATCATAATTATCCACATTTGTAAAGCGAGAACAATCACCCGTAAGGGTCTCCAGGCGCTGGGGGCCGTCGGGAAGATTAAGCGAGCTATTGCCCAGAGTCACATGGTGCTGGGCTAATCTGCCGCCGGCACCGGGAATCGAACCGTGATCCCCAGATTACAGTGTCAGTCGCCCTGGCCGCGGCGCCACACCTCTAGGGTGTGGCCTGCGTCATGCGTGGGGCCGGTCACCATCTGTTTTAGACCTAGGGTTTCAAGACTGTTGATAAGGTCATGGGTATGAGGGTCTGTATTAAGCTCGGAATGAAAATTGAAGTCGCCTAGTAGCAGAAAATTATCGGCATCTAGGACATGTGGTGCTATCGTCTCGGTAAGGTTACTAGGGAACATGGAGAACAACAAGGACCGCAACACCACTGCCCTCATGGACAACCTCGCAAACCTCGGACTCAAGCAACTGGTCAACACCCCCACTCACTACGCAGGCTACACGCTTTATCCCGTCTTCTCATCCAGCAAGGACATCACCTTCAGCCACTCTACCGGACTTCACTGGACCGACCACAGCTGCGTCCACTTCAGCTTCAGAAGAACAACGACCCACCACCACCCGCAACAGGTTCCTCACAGGAGCTGGAGCAAGATCACCGCCGAGCAGATCACCACCTCCCTCAGCCAGAACCCGCCCGCAAGCACAACGGACCCCAACGAAGCAGCCCGCAACTTCACACAGTGGCTGACCTCCTGCGCAGACGTCCTCGCGCCACTGAAGAACCCTCCCAGCAGACCCAGAAGCAAGAAAGCCACCTGGTTCACCGATGAACTCAAGGACTCCAAGAAGAACTGCCACACCCTCGAGAAAGCCTGGCTCCTCAAACAGACCACAGACAACATGACCACCCTCAAACAAGCCACCCGCAAGCACCACCAGCTCATCCGCAGTACCAAGAAGAAAACACTGAAGGAACGACTGGACAACAACGCCCACGACAGCAAGGAACTCTTCAGCATCGTCAAGGAGTTCTCCAACCCCAGCACCGGCAAAAACGACATCACTCCTTCTCAAGACCTCTGCGACTGTCTCGCCTCGTTCTTCCACCGCAAGATCGCCGACATCCACAACAGCTTCGGCGCACCAGCCACGCTCCCCACCGTCGAACCAACGCCCCCCACCGCCACCCTCGGCACCTGGACCACGGTGACCACCGAAGACACAGCCCGCACAATGAACACCATCCACTCCAAGTCTCCGACCGACCCCTGCCCCCACCACGTCTTCAACAAGGCCGACTCCATCATCGCACCCCAACTGCGGGACATCATCAACATCTCCTTCAACACCGCCACCTTACCGGAGAGCTGGAAGCACGCCGAGCTCAGCGCCCTACTGAAGAAACCAACAGCGGACCCCACCGACCTCAAGAACTTTCGCCCCATCTCGCTCCTCCCTTTTCCTGCCAAAGTCATAGAGAAGACCGTCAACAGACAGCTGGCCGCCTTCCTCGAGACGAACGGATCCCTTGACCCCTCGCAGTCCGGTTTCCGAGCCAACCACAGCACCGAGACCGCCCTCATCGCAGCCACCGACGACATCAGAACCCTGCACGACAACGGGGAAACAGCGGCCCTCATCCTCCTGGATCTCTCTGCAGCGTTCGACACTGTATGCCACCGCACCCTAGTCCATCGCCTCAGCAACACAGGTGTCCAAGAGAAGGCTCTGGAATGGATCATTTCGTTCCTCACCGGAAGAACACATAGAGTCCACCTCCCCCCGTTTCGATCCGAGGCCACCGAAGTCATCTGCGGCGTACCGCAAGGATCATCACTCAGCCCCACCCTCTTCAACGTCTACATGAGACCCCTTATAGCCATCGCACGCCAACACAACCTCAACATCATCTCCTACGCCGACGACACCCAACTGATTCTCTCCCTCACCAGTGACACCGCCAACGCCAGAACTAGCCTACACGAAGGGATGAAAGACGTCGCCGAGTGGATGAAGAACAGCCGCCAGAAACTGAACTCAGACAAGACGGAAGTCCTCATCCTGGGGTCATCGCCCTCCACCTGGGACGACACCTGGTGGCCCCCGGCCCCAGGCAGCGCACCCAAGCCAACAGACCACGCACGCAACCTGGGCTTCATCCTGGACTCCTCCCTCTCGATGACCAGACAAGTCAACACCGTCTCCTCATCATGCTTCAACACCCTACGCACACTCCGTAAGATCTTCCGATGGATCCCGACCGAAACCAGGAAGATGGTCACCCAGGCACTCGTCACGAGCCGACTGGACTACGGAAACACCCTCTACGCCGGAACCACAGCCAAGCTACAGAAACGACTCCAACGCATCCAGAACGCCTCCGCCCGATTCATCCTGGACATCCCCCGACGCAGCCACATCTCCGGACACCTGAGGGACCTGCACTGGCTCCTCGTTAGCAAGAGAATCACGTTCAGACTCCTCACCCACGCACACAAGTCCCTCCACGACCTGGGCCCCAAGTACCTCAACGACCGCCTGACCTTCTACACGCCCACCCGCCAGCTACGTTCGATAAGCCTCGCCCTCGCCGCCGTACCACGCATCCGAAGAGCCACCGCCGGAGGAAGATCCTTCTCGTACCTGGCGGCCAAGACGTGGAACTCCCTCCCCACCCACCTCCGTCTGACCCAGGACCATCTCGCCTTCAGGAGACAACTCATGACCTGGCTGTTCGAGCAATAGCAGACCCCCCTTCCCCTAAGCGCCTTGAGAACCTCCGGGTGAGTAGTGCGCTATACAAATGCCTTGATTGATTGATTGATTGATTGATTGGGAAAATGGGTTTTATTTCCGGGTGGCCTATAGAGAAGGGCACCTTTCCAGGTTCCCCCTTTTGCGTTCTACATGGAGAAAATGCAGATTTCACCCCAAGTGGCCTGCACGGCCTCTACCATATTAATTATGGTAGTGGTTCTGAAGGCAATAGCTATGTCGCCGCCTTTCTAGTTTTTCTGCCCAGTCTAATTATTTGGTAGTCAGGTGGGAGAGCCACGGAGAGGTCGGGTTGCAAGAGTTCGTGAAGCCATGTCTCTGTGATAAAGAAGAGGTCAGGTTTTTCTGTGTCTACAAAAGACCAGATCTCAATTGCCTGTTTAGCGAGAGAGCGTGCGTTACAGTATAGACCAATTCATTGTTTATGTTCTGGTTGTTCTGGACTGAGTAGAGGAGGTTTAATTTTGTTTTTTATTTGTTTGGCTTGTCCTTTGATAGGAGGATGTTTTTGAATAGAGGGTGCCCTGATGTTATAAGAGGGAATGGGGCCAGCTACCAAAGGGTAGGCTTTGGTAAGTGAGAGAAGCTCCTTGCTGGTATATTGAATCGGAGTCATTGTTAATGGTTAGGGAGAATTAGGAGGGAGCTGTGGATGAAAATGGGCAGGGTGTCTGGCGTTTGGCGTCGGTCTGGCGCGGACGGACGCAGACGGGCTTGCCTTTGGCGCGCGTCCGCTCAGCGCACGTCTTTTTAGCTAAAGGAAGTGGGCGGGACTACACCAGCGCATGGACCGCTGATCTATCGTCCAGGGAGGCAAGGGAGCAAAGATGGCCATGTTGATTTCCTCCGCACAAACGTCCCAAGCCGCGGCAGACCAGGGGGAACACATACAAGGCAGGGTATAGAGTCAAAATATCGAGTTTTTTTATTATCGACTAGACATAATATCGAGTACAAAATATAGAAAAGACATAATATCGACTAGACATAACATAGACTACCAAAATATCGACTAGGAAATTTTAATATCAAATAGAATGGACATAATATCGAACAAAAATATAGAATGGACTGAATATCGACTAGACAGAATATAGACGACTAAAATATCGAATTTAAGGTAAGTTAATATTAATTTTTAATTTTTGTGTAATATAATTCTGTAGCGGGTTGTGGGTTTATAGGGGAATAGGGTGGGAAGTAATTTAATTATAATTAATGAAATATGTTATTTTATTTATTGGTATTTATTTAGAATTAAATGTTAATTAAATATTAATTGGTATTTAATTAAAATATAATTGGTAATTAATTTTAATTGATAAATATGTTAATTTTAGTCATTTATTTTCTGTAGCGGGTTGTGGGTTTATAGGGGAATAGGGTGGGAAGTAATTTCATTATAATTAATTAAATATGTTATTTTATTTATTATTTCTTAAGAATTAATTGTTAATTATTAATTGGTAATTAATTAAAATATAATTTGTAAATTATTGTAAATGCTTAATTGATAAATATGTTACTTTTATTAGATTCGTTTCTGTAGTGGGTTGTGTGTTTATAGGGGAATAGCTTGGGAAGTAATTTAATTGTAAGTAATTACATTTTTTAAATATACTTTTGTGTCTAATTTTTATTTATTTTTATATTGTAAATTAATTTATTGGTAATTGGTAAATAATTAGTATTAGTAGGTGATTTTAATTATTAGTTAATTTTTATTTGTAATTTTAATTGATTAATTAATATATTTTATAAAATTGTAAACTATTTTAATTATTTTTTAATTGGTATTAATATTTATGTTATTTATATTTATATATGAAGTATTTACCTTCCCCACTATTGAACTCACTGGAGTGGGAATAGTAATTTTTACCCCTACGCTATCCAACGCTTTCCCTACTGTTGCACTCTCTGGAGTTGGAATAGTAATTTTTACCCCTACGCTATCCAACGCTTTCCCTACTGTTGCACTCTCTGAAGTAGGAATAGTAATGTTTACCCCTACGCTATCCCTACTGTTGCACTCACTGGAGTAGGAATAGTAATTTTTACCCCTACGCTATCCAACGCTTTCCCTACTGTTGCACTCACTGGAGTGGGAATAGTAATTTTTACCCCTATGCTATCCAACGCTTTCCCTACTGTTGCGCTCACTGGAGTGGGAATAGTAATTTTTAATCTTACGCTATCCAACGCTTTCCAACGCTTACCCTACTGTTGCACTCTCTGGAGTGTGAATAGTAAATTTAACCCTCTCGCTATCCTACGAAAAAAATATTGTATATGTTTTGTTTATAATATGTATATATATATATATATATATATATTAACGCTCCAAAATCCTTCCCACTCCTGGAAGAGAATAAGACAGCACTCGAGGTTGAGGGTTACAAACGCGCTAGATTTTATTTTAGCGGAGGGGTGCACACAGACGCGTTTCGGCGGTCTGCCTTCGTCAGTGTGTGATGCACTGTGTTTGTTTCCGACATTGTTTTAAACAAGCATAATCACTCCCACTTCCAGTCAGGCATGGACACAAACAAGGGGACTTGCGCCTCGCAAGAAACAAATACGGCCATCTTGTAGTGTGTAATATATATAACACAGAATAGCAAATTGCATAGTAAAGCCCACAGATGGGCAATCGCATTATTCCATGCGTGGCGTGTCAACATCAAAAAACATCATGAGATAGACATAAACCATACAGCCGTGGATCGGCTAATGTCCCCATATACAATACATAGTCCAAATCACCTGTACACAAAAAGAGAATAAGTCACTTCCCAAACCACAGCCGAAAGATGGGCGTAGCTAAAGGGGGGAAAAAGTGGGATATATATGGAGTGAGATGCGTCGCATGCAACAACAGAAGGGGCATGTATAATTATTCACAATAATCGATCATATTTCATATGAAAATTATAACATGAGTTCAAAAATGGAACATGTGTGATTAAAGTGCATCTTATATACAGTGGAAAACTAGATATGTGGGAGACATCTAAGTTGTACCCATACGTTATTCCCAATCAAATTTAAATTCATTCGATCTGGATCACACAGTATTTGTAATATTTCCTAGATTCGCAGTAGGAAGTTGTACAACAAGACAGGTACTGTGAATTAAATAACGATATGAAGAGTCTCTCACACAATTAATATATACATGACAAAAAATCAGATAGGAGTTTCAGAGCAATTATGTACATTGGTATACAATTATTCCATATACGATGATGTTAAAGAGTTCTAATTACAGTTTAATAGGATGAACTATCATCTTGGAGTAGTATATACCAAATGTTGTTCTCTACTCATTTCCCTAGATGGAAAGCCATCTCCTCCCCACTGTTAAGACCTTTGGGATGTTTCGTACACAGATCGATAATATATTGGGACTCTAGTCTCCTTAATCTGCGTAGGCGGTCACCTCCACGTATATTCGGGGGTACATTGTCGAGGCCGAAATACTGAAGCTTATTCCGGTCTCGGTTATGGGCCTCCGCAAAGTGACGAGCCACCTGATAGGTCTGATCTATTTTGTCGATGGCTCGCATATGTTCTAATATTCTGAGCTTGATCTCCTTGATCGTGCTCCCGATGTAGCGTAAGCCACAGGGGCACTGTAAGCAATAGACGGCGTACTGTGTGCTGCAGGTGATGAATTTATTTATATACATTTTCCTGCCAGTTTCTGTTATTACATAAGAGAGGACACGTTTACTGCCTGCGCACGCTTTACAGCGGCCGCAGGGGTAAAAGCCTCGTTGCTCCCTTAAAGTATTGGTTCTCAGGGACACTTTGTCTAGATGACTGTGCACTAGTATGTCGCCTAGTGATCTAGCTTTGCTGAAGGTTAGGAGTGGCTGGGTTGGAAGATCTTCTTTGAGCACGCTATCGGTTAAAAGAATATGCCAGTTCTTCCGTGGCATAGCTCTGAAGCTATCCGCTCCTGTTGAATAGGGAGTTATAACTCTGAACTTGCCCTTATTGTCACCTGGCAAGCCTTTTCGGTTGACCTGTTCAGAATTACTAGTCAGAAGGGACTGTCTCTCTATTCTCCTGACTCTATTGAGAGTGTTGTTAAGTATTCTCTCGCCATACCCCCTAGCTCTAAATCGGGATATGCATTCCGAAGCAGCCGCTTCGAAATCAGAGGGTTTGGAACAGTTCCTACGAAGTCTCAGCAGTTCCCCGTAGGGGATACTGTTGATTAATTGGGGTAGATGGCTGCTGCTGGCATGCAGTGTGGAGTTGCCAGCAGTTTGTTTTCTGAAGAGGTTAGTGTGGAGGTGTCCGTCTTCTACATATATTTTGAGGTCCAGATAGTCCGCTGCCACCGGACTCACTGTTCCCGAAAATTGTAGATTGATTTGGTTATTATTTAGTACATTGATGTACTCCTGAGCTGTTTCAAGGTTGCCTTTCCACACAATGAAAAGGTCATCGATATATCGATGCCAGCAGATGACCTTGCCCTCTTTGCATCCTACTATACAGCTCCTGGGTACCTGCTCCTCCCACCAGCCTACGAACAAGTTCGCGTAGCTGGGGGCAAAGCAGGTACCCATCGCCGTGCCAGACTTCTGGATGTATAACTGTTCCTCGAACAGGAAAATGTTATGTTTTAGACAGAATTCTACGAATTCTAGAATCATTAGATTGTGTCTAGAAAATCGTAGTTGGCGTTGTTCTAGTGCCCATTTCACAGCCTCTAATCCATGATTATGTTCAATAATTGTGTAGAGGCTAGTGATGTCCAATACCATCAAAAGATAATCCTGTTCCCACACCAAGTTGTTCAATTTAGTCAAAAAGTCTTTCGTGTCTCGTACATACGAGTCCAGAGTAGACACTAGAGGAAATAAGGTGTGGTCCACAAAGCGAGACATATTCTCTGTAAGACTCCCAATAGAAGAAATGATTGGGCGGCCAGGTGGGCAGTCACGATTTTTGTGAAGTTTTGGGAGGTGGTAGAAAGTAGGAGTCATAGGGCAGGTAGTGCGTAAGAACAGATGTTCATCTTTGCTCAGCATGCATTGATTATACCACTTAGAGATAAGTTTGTCGTACTCTGTAATGCTCTGCTGGTAGATCTCATTAGTGCATTTGATATAAAAGTTCTCATCTGAGAGTTGCCTTAATGCTTCCTTAGTGTAGTATTCACGAGTCATTAAAACCACGTTCCCGCCCTTATCAGAGGGCTTCACAATAATTTTCGTGTCCGTCGTTAATCCTTTAAGGGCTAGTCTCTGTGGTTCCGTGATGTTCTGGTGGGGGTTTTGTTGATTGATTTTGCGATACTTTAATAGATCCTCGTTCATAGCTTCCGAAAACACATCTATAGCATCCCAAGGGGATTGAGGAACAAAGGTGGACGCTGGTTTAAATCCACTGCTTTCACTTTCTTGTTCGATACCCTGCATTTCCGCTCTCTGGGCAGGATCCAGGTCTGCAAGGTTCTGTGTATGTTCCAGTTCCAGATCAGTTAGTATCTCTACTGAGCGTAAGTCTTTGCCGCTCAGTGCGTCTGTTGCTGTAATTCTTCGCCCTTGGTGTTCTTTATTTTGTAGATGCGGTCGCATTTTGAAGTGTTTATGTAGTTTCAATTTGCGCGTGAAGCCGAACAGGTCTATTTTGGTTTGGGTGTATTCCAACTCACTATTTGGACAGAAAGTTAGTCCAAGGCTTAGGACTTGCTCTTCTTCCATTGTAAGTTCTCTGGTAGTGAGATTGACCACCGTTAAATTTGTTGCCTCATTGTAGGTGCTAGGGTTTCCTGAGGGGTCGGTAGTGTTGTTCATTCCATTTGAATTGGTGGCTGAGGCTATTGTTTTTTGTTGGTGCGCTTCCGATTGGTCCAACGAGATACTCGGGCGCCGCCTCTGCCTCTTCCTCTTGTTCCCCCCGCCTGCCCGTCTGGTTCTCCGTCTTTTTCTGCTCCTTGGGTATCCGTGTCTGGGGGCTTGTTCTTCCCACCTCGGAGCCATGTGCTTTGGATTACCTCGTACTCCTCCTGAAAAGGAGTCTTAGTGCTTTTCTCTGCCGATTTAGGCCTTCTGTTGGTAGTGCGTGTATCTGGGTCTGATTGATTTTCTTCCGATTCATTCTCAGTTATATCTGATTCGGAGGTCACTTCTCCAGTACCGCTTGTTGTCCCAGCACCTTCCTTTCTGCTCTTCTGGAGGGCCTTGCGTGGCGCGTCAAACTTTTTCGCATACGTGAGGACGCGTCCAGTTAGATAGTCATTTGCGTCCCTCTCGTATTTCTCCTGTTTGCGGAGTCTTATTTTGGCTTCATATTTTACAAGCCTGGCCTTCATTTGTTCCTTCATCTGTGTGATGTTTGCTACTCGGCTAGGATCAGTTTCATTCTCAAGTTCGTTGTCAATTACTTGAATGTCTGCCAGTGCTCGCTCCCTGTCGCTCCAAGCATATTTCACGAGTATTTTAAGTGTGCCCTCACAGTATTGAGCAGTGTGTTCGAACCAGTCCGTGAGCAGTTGCGGGTCCGGATTCTCGTAGGAGGGAACAGTATGAACTCTCAACCCCCTTGGTACCCTTTCTTCTTCGATATAATTGGTGAGGCTTGTCGCCTCCCACCATTTACGGATTTCCCTTTCATGGAGACGTTCCAATTTAGTCATTGTTATTAAGAGTGGGTTACTGGGCGTTTCCACTGTAGGCGGTTCAGTTGATGCAGGCGATCTTGTCTGCCTTTTAAACATGCCCTTTGCTGCCGATTGCCGTTCCGCATCGGAAAACATGTCGGAGTAGCACGTGTCAAAAACAGTATTAGACTTGTACTGTAGACTCGCGCATACAAGTAGTGCTACCACCCCCGCAGTTCAGAAGCGCGTCTGCAGCCTCAATCCTCTGTCGCCTGGCCACACAATTCCAATGCTCCCTGACGTGCAGAGATGGGAGTATACGATTAACAGTCACATGCAATGCTCACCGGAGACGTCTTCCTCGGGAGACACGGGGCTCGCGTACTTCTCCGTAATCCGTGACCGGACTCAAACTCCCAGATTGGATCAGGCGGTGCGCAGCCGCGCACTTCAAACACGCTCTTTTCTCCACGAAAAAGCGGCTGCTCACTCGTCGGTGGGTGCTGTCGGCGGTTCGTGGACATCTTACTCTATCCAACGCTTTCCAACGCTTACCCTACTGTTGCACTCTCTGGAGTGTGAATAGTAAATTTAACCCTCTCGCTATCCTACGAAAAAAATATTGTATATGTTTTGTTTATAATATGTATATATATATATATATATATTAACGCTCCAAAATCCTTCCCACTCCTGGAAGAGAATAAGACAGCACTCGAGGTTGAGGGTTACAAACGCGCTAGATTTTATTTTAGCGGAGGGGTGCACACAGACGCGTTTCGGCGGTCTGCCTTCGTCAGTGTGTGATGCACTGTGTTTGTTTCCGACATTGTTTTAAACAAGCATAATCACTCCCACTTCCAGTCAGGCATGGACACAAACAAGGGGACTTGCGCCTCGCAAGAAACAAATGCGGCCATCTTGTAGTGTGTAATATATATAACACAGAATAGCAAATTGCATAGTAAAGCCCACAGATGGGCAATCGCATTATTCCATGTGTGGCGTGTCAACATCAAAAAACATCATGAGATAGACATAAACCATACAGCCGTGGATCGGCTAATGTCCCCATATACAATACATAGTCCAAATCACCTGTACACAAAAAGAGAATAAGTCACTTCCCAAACCACAGCCGAAGGATGGGCGTAGCTAAAGGGGGGAAAAAGTGGGATATATATGGAGTGAGATGCGTCGCATGCAACAACAGAAGGGGCATGTATAATTATTCACAATAATCGATCATATTTCATATGAAAATTATAACATGAGTTCAAAAATGGAACATGTGTGATTAAAGTGCATCTTATATACAGTGGAAAACTAGATATGTGGGAGACATCTAAGTTGTACCCATACGTTATTCCCAATCAAATTTAAATTCATTCGATCTGGATCACACAGTATTTGTAATATTTCCTAGATTCGCAGTAGGAAGTTGTACAACAAGACAGGTACTGTGAATTAAATAACGATATGAAGAGTCTCTCACACAATTAATATATACATGACAAAAAATCAGATAGGAGTTTCAGAGCTATTATGTACATTGGTATACAATTATTCCATATACGATGATGTTAAAGAGTTCTAATTACAGTTTAATAGGATGAACTATCATCTTGGAGTAGTATATACCAAATGTTGTTCTCTACTCATTTCCCTAGATGGAAAGCCATCTCCTCCCCACTGTTAAGACCTTTGGGATGTTTCGTACACAGATCGATAATATATCGGGACTCTAGTCTCCTTAATCTGCGTAGGCGGTCACCTCCACGTATATTCGGGGGTACAATGTCGAGGCCGAAATACTGAAGCTTATTCCGGTCTCGGTTGTGGGCCTCCGCAAAGTGACGAGCCACCGGATAGGTCTGATCTATTTTGTCGATGGCTCGCATATGTTCTAATATTCTGAGCTTGATCTCCTTGATCGTGCTCCCGATGTAGCGTAAGCCACAGGGGCACTGTAAGCAATAGACGGCGTACTGTGTGCTGCAGGTGATGAATTTATTTATATACATTTTCCTGCCAGTTTCTGTTATTACATAAGAGAGGACACGTTTACTGCCTGTATATGCCTATATATATGAAAATCAATTCCTTGCAGCTTCGCCTTGCGTAGCCACGACAGTACGCTACGCCAGCATAGAAGGAGATATATATATATATGTTTAAAAAAAAAAATTAAGTTACATTAATTATTTATTAATTTTAAGTTTATTTAAGTATTTTAAGTATGTTTAAATTAATTATATTTATTATTATATTAGTTTTAAATTACTTTTAAGATATTTAAAAAATTCGATATTTTTACTGTCTATATTTTTTCTTATCGATATTTTGGAGTCGATATTTTTGTACTTACCTGTTTGTAGATAGGAAGTCGATATTCTGGCATTCTATATTTTTACCTCGATATTTTGGCAAGTCGATATTTTGACTGTCGATATTCTGTCAGTGATCCACAAGGCAGGTAAGCAGCGCAAGATACCATTTTTAAAAGTGAAGTTAAAAGCGCTATTGCGTTGCAGACAATCGCTCTGTCTGACCTGGTGGAATTTTTTTAAATCTTCAGCTGTGTGTCTGCTCGGCGCACCTCCTTTTAGCTAAAAGAAGTGGGCGAAACTACACCAGCGCATTGACCGCTGACCTAGTGGCCAGGGAGGCAAGGGAGCAAAGATGGCCGTGTTGATCCCTCCGCACAAACGGCACAGGTCGCGGCGGACCATGGGGAACACATACAAGGTAGGAAAGCGGCACAATATACAATTTTTAAAAGTGAAGTTAAAAGCGCTTTTGTGTTGCAGACAATTGCTCTGTCTGACCTGGTGGATTTTTTAAAATGTTCAGCTGGGTGTCCGCTCGACGCACCTCCTTTTAGCTAGAGGAAGTGGGTGGGACTACACCAGCGCATGGACCGCTGATCTAGCATCCAGGGAAGCAAGGGAGCAAAGATGGCCGTGTTGATCCCCTCTGCACAAACGGCACAAGCCGCGGCGGACCAGGGGGAACACGTACAAGGCAGGTAAGCGGCGCTAGATACCATTATTAAAAGTGTAGTTAAAAGCGCTATTGCGTTGCAGACAATCTCTCTGTCTGACCTGGTGGATTTTTTAAAATGCAAGCAGAGGTGATGGCAAGCAAAAAAGCAGTCTTCAAAGGAAGCAAATAGGACAATTATGTAGGCGCTCAGAGGGAGCACACATCAGATAAGTGAGGACAAGATTCAAATCCTACTGGGGCATTACGAAAGGAGAAGGAGGAAAGAGATGAGTAATGCACTTCAGAAATCTGTTAACAATAGGATCGATGGCCATGCTCAAGAGCTCAGCGTAGCAGACTCTTCGTGCCCAGTCAGGAGCCACAAGAATGACTTGGGACTGGTCGCGTTTGATCTACTTCAGCAATCTTGGCAGAAGTGGTACAGGCGGAAAGGCGTACAGGAGGCCGCAACTCCACTCGCAACAAAAAGGGTCGCCGAGTGAGAGCCGCCTTGGAAACTCTAACACGCAGAACTGCTGACATTGAGCGTTCTCTTCGGTGGTGAATAGATCTAACCAAGGCTCTCTCCACTGCTGAAGGAGACCTTGCACCACCTTCGAGAGAAGATGCCATTTGTAATCCATTATGCATCGGCAGCTGAGTTTGTCCGTCCTGCCGTACAGTGAACCTGTTAGGTGTTGAACCACCGGATGGAGGGCAAGAATCTGCAGGGCTCCACATTTCATAGTGTTGATAAGATTAGAGATTTTCTCTTCAGAAAGTGGGGTGAATGTACTCATTACCAGGAAATGGTAGGTTAGTTTATTCACCGTACGTTCCTCCACTGTATCTGTCCCTGAAGATTATCTGGTGTTATCTTAAAATCCAGGAATATTTTATTTACTTTGGAAAAAAGAATTCGGCTAGTTCATCACAGCTTTTCGGTTGGGAGTTGCTACATTTTTATAACCAAAGGATGAAAGTGATTTAACTGTGTTGAACAGTAGGCTGTAACTCTTCCTCCAAAATTGCTATTGGTGCCTACATTTTCTTTTACATTTCTTGAGATCATAGGAGTACCATGGCGCGAAAGGCGCAGACAGATGGTTAGTCTTCAATCTAAAAGGCCCTACTTGACAAACTGACTAGTAACAATGTGCAAGATGATTAGCCTTGAGTATCTCAAGACTTTCACTGATCAGAAGTAGCTCTCACTTCAGAAAAGGTTGAATACCCCTGTTGTAAACACTTAATATCCTCAAAATCAAATAATTTGAAAAATGCAAAAAAAAAAACAGAAATGTGCTACAAAACAAAGAGTTTCCGGTGGGCCAGTCCTGTAAAAGATAGGATAGGCATGATGCAAATTGTGAAAGGGAGATGGGCACACATGTTACTTCCACCCTTTGCAAGTGGGAGTTCAAAAATATGGATCCATCCCACAAGGTTCTGAGTTTTCCAGAAGTGTACTGAACCCCAGACCGACCGGAGCCTTGAAGCAGCAAGAGTATATTGTAGTTACCAGACAGCCCAAGAGCTCTAAAACCTACATAATCTACCCTCCTAGACTCCACAAAAGAACAAAAAGGAGTTAGAATAGCCTAGCCCTTTTCCATGCCACCCTACCACAAAGCACTGCCACCAACCCCACCCACCACCATAGCCCCTTTCCCCAAAACACTGCCATCATCCGTTTCCACAAAACACTGGCCCTTTCTGCTTGCCCTAAAGCTACTTCCTCACACTGCAATCTACCCTCAAAACACTACATGGCTACACTGTCTGCTTCTGCCATAACACTGCCCTCTATCCTGCCACCCCCACCCACATGACCCCTACCCTACCATTGTCCCTATTGCCAAACACTACCGTCTACACTCACCATTGTATCCTGAAAACACTGGACCCCCAGCACCAAAACACTAGTGAGGGAAAGCTGGATGAGAAGGTGTGAGTGGGAGCCACCAAATAAAGACCAGAGGGCTCAACCATTTGTTTTTTCAAGCAGTGAACGGGGCACTGGCGCGTTTACGTGGGCCCCTTTAGAAAAATATTGGCCCACTGGGACCGGTGTTCCACTGCATTTAAATCTTGCCTTGTCCCTGGTCCCACCACATCCCCCATGGGAGCTGGACCCCTGCATTAATATACTGCCCCCTCTCAGGGGCCATCATGCTGGTTTGCCCATGCCCCCTTCGATTTCCTTGCCTAGGGCATCCACAGCCCTTGGCGAGGATAAGGAAGAACGGGCAAGCTGTAGGAGTGGAGGAGACAGGCGCACACTGCTGCAGCATGCCAGTATAACATACCTGATATTCTTTTTGGTGCCCCGTTCTACGACGTACAGTCTGTTCTCTCCTCTGGCTGGAGACGAGTCCATGCTACAGCCAAGAAGGTCCTACTGTCTGGTGGTGGAGTCCAAAGCCCTCCAGATGAATGCAAAACAGCAGGCAGGCCGGTGAGGAGTAAATAAACCAAGAACACATCACTTGCCTGCTGCTGAGACTCGTCCTTTATTGGCCCATTGGCGAGCGCTGGATCAATGCAAGGACGAGGTAGCATTCACTGGAATTTTTATGAAAAATGCAGATTTGTTACAAAACTGGCGATTTTTTTTTGCACATCGCTAAATCCTGGAGCGTCTCAATGACAATGCTCCCAAATGTAATCATGCCCTGTGGGAAACAAAAGGGGGTGGTGATGAACAGAGTGTCTGAATTGAGCAGACCACTCTTACCCAGTCCAAAGATCAGGGCTTGATCCATCACCGTTATTTATCTCACTGCCCCATCCCAGCTCAGAACCTGGCTATATGCAAATCAGTCTGTCCCTGGCCCAGTGCATCATGGGAACAGGGCAGACTAAACTACCAAGCCAATTCTTTACCAGAAAGGAGACAAGCTACCGGGGACCGGTTTCTGGCATTTCAGCCTCTTCGGCCCGGCTTGCTTGAATCCTGATGGAGCAGTGAGAAAGGGACTCATGTCTGAGTATACCCTGCCACACCTATAGTGGCCAAAATCGATTTACAAAAGGGGGTGGTGATGAACAGAGTGTCTGAATTGAGCAGACCACTCTTACCCAGTCCAAAGATCAGGGCTTGATCCATCACCGTTATTTATCTCACTGCCCCATCCCAGCTCAGAACCTGGCTATATGCAAATCAGTCTGTCCCTGGCCCAGTGCATCATGGGAACAGGGCAGACTAAACTACCAAGCCAATTCTTTACCAGAAAGGAGACAAGCTACCGGGGACCGGTTTCTGGCATTTCAGCCTCTTCGGCCCGGCTTGCTTGAATCCTGATGGAGCAGTGAGAAAGGGACTCATGTCTGAGTATACCCTGCCACACCTATAGTGGCCAAAATCGATTTACAAAAGGGGGTGGTGATGAACAGAGTGTCTGAATTGAGCAGACCACTCTTACCCAGTCCAAAGATCAGGGCTTGATCCATCACCGTTATTTATCTCACTGCCCCATCCCAGCTCAGAACCTGGCTATATGCAAATCAGTCTGTCCCTGGCCCAGTGCATCATGGGAACAGGGCAGACTAAACTACCAAGCCAATTCTTTACCAGAAAGGAGACAAGCTACCGGGGACCGGTTTCTGGCATTTCAGCCTCTTCGGCCCGGCTTGCTTGAATCCTGATGGAGCAGTGAGAAAGGGACTCATGTCTGAGTATACCCTGCCACACCTATAGTGGCCAAAATCGATTTACAAAAGGGGGTGGTGATGAACAGAGTGTCTGAATTGAGCAGACCACTCTTACCCAGTCCAAAGATCAGGGCTTGATCCATCACCGTTATTTATCTCACTGCCCCATCCCAGCTCAGAACCTGGCTATATGCAAATCAGTCTGTCCCTGGCCCAGTGCATCATGGGAACAGGGCAGACTAAACTACCAAGCCAATTCTTTACCAGAAAGGAGACAAGCTACCGGGGACCGGTTTCTGGCATTTCAGCCTCTTCGGCCCGGCTTGCTTGAATCCTGATGGAGCAGTGAGAAAGGGACTCATGTCTGAGTATACCCTGCCACACCTATAGTGGCCAAAATCGATTTACAAAAGGGGGTGGTGATGAACAGAGTGTCTGAATTGAGCAGACCACTCTTACCCAGTCCAAAGATCAGGGCTTGATCCATCACCGTTATTTATCTCACTGCCCCATCCCAGCTCAGAACCTGGCTATATGCAAATCAGTCTGTCCCTGGCCCAGTGCATCATGGGAACAGGGCAGACTAAACTACCAAGCCAATTCTTTACCAGAAAGGAGACAAGCTACCGGGGACCGGTTTCTGGCATTTCAGCCTCTTCGGCCCGGCTTGCTTGAATCCTGATGGAGCAGTGAGAAAGGGACTCATGTCTGAGTATACCCTGCCACACCTATAGTGGCCAAAATCGATTTACAAAAGGGGGTGGTGATGAACAGAGTGTCTGAATTGAGCAGACCACTCTTACCCAGTCCAAAGATCAGGGCTTGATCCATCACCGTTATTTATCTCACTGCCCCATCCCAGCTCAGAACCTGGCTATATGCAAATCAGTCTGTCCTGAACCCAGAGACTCTGTCCCTCACCACCCCTTGTTGTAAATATTTTTGTCCACCCTAAGCGTGGAAGGGTATTCTCAGATGTGAGACCCTTGCTCATTGCACCATCAGGATTCAAGCAAACCGGGCCGAAGACGGCTGTAATGCCAGAAACCGGTCCCCGGGAGCTTGTTTCCTTCCCAGTGTAAGAATTGGCTTTTGTAGTTTGGTTTGCCCTGTTCCCATCATGCACTGGGACAGGAACAGACTAATTTGCATACAGCCAGGTTCTGAAACTGGGATGGTGCAGTGAGCTAAAAAACGGTGTTGGATCTAGCCCTGATCTCTTGACTGGGTGAGAGCTTTCTGTTTAATTCAGAGACTCTGTCCCTCACCACCCCTTGTTGTAAATATTTTTGTCCACCCTAAGCGTGGAAGGGTATTCTCAGATGTGAGACCCTTGCTCATTGCACCATCAGGATTCAAGCAAACCGGGCCGAAGACGGCTGTAATGCCAGAAACCGGTCCCCGGGAGCTTGTTTCCTTCCCAGTGTAAGAATTGGCTTTTGTAGTTTGGTTTGCCCTGTTCCCATCATGCACTGGGACAGGAACAGACTAATTTGCATACAGCCAGGTTCTGAAACTGGGATGGTGCAGTGAGCTAAAAAACGGTGTTGGATCTAGCCCTGATCTCTTGACTGGGTGGGAGCTTTCTGTTTAATTCAGAGACTCTGTCCCTCACCACCCCTTGTTGTAAATATTTTTGTCCACCCTAAGCGTGGAAGGGTATTCTCAGATGTGAGACCCTTGCTCATTGCACCATCAGGATTCAAGCAAACCGGGCCGAAGACGGCTGTAATGCCAGAAACCGGTCCCCGGGAGCTTGTTTCCTTCCCAGTGTAAGAATTGGCTTTTGTAGTTTGGTTTGCCCTGTTCCCATCATGCACTGGGACAGGAACAGACTAATTTGCATACAGCCAGGTTCTGAAACTGGGATGGTGCAGTGAGCTAAAAAACGGTGTTGGATCTAGCCCTGATCTCTTGACTGGGTGAGAGCTTTCTGTTTAATTCAGAGACTCTGTCCCTCACCACCCCTTGTTGTAAATATTTTTGTCCACCCTAAGCGTGGAAGGGTATTCTCAGATGTGAGACCCTTGCTCATTGCACCATCAGGATTCAAGCAAACCGGGCCGAAGACGGCTGTAATGCCAGAAACCGGTCCCCGGGAGCTTGTTTCCTTCCCAGTGTAAGAATTGGCTTTTGTAGTTTGGTTTGCCCTGTTCCCATCATGCACTGGGACAGGAACAGACTAATTTGCATACAGCCAGGTTCTGAAACTGGGATGGTGCAGTGAGCTAAAAAACGGTGTTGGATCTAGCCCTGATCTCTTGACTGGGTGAGAGCTTTCTGTTTAATTCAGAGACTCTGTCCCTCACCACCCCTTGTTGTAAATATTTTTGTCCACCCTAAGCGTGGAAGGGTATTCTCAGATGTGAGACCCTTGCTCATTGCACCATCAGGATTCAAGCAAACCGGGCCGAAGACGGCTGTAATGCCAGAAACCGGTCCCCGGGAGCTTGTTTCCTTCCCAGTGTAAGAATTGGCTTTTGTAGTTTGGTTTGCCCTGTTCCCATCATGCACTGGGACAGGAACAGACTAATTTGCATACAGCCAGGTTCTGAAACTGGGATGGTGCAGTGAGCTAAAAAACGGTGTTGGATCTAGCCCTGATCTCTTGACTGGGTGAGAGCTTTCTGTTTAATTCAGAGACTCTGTCCCTCACCACCCCTTGTTGTAAATATTTTTGTCCACCCTAAGCGTGGAAGGGTATTCTCAGATGTGAGACCCTTGCTCATTGCACCATCAGGATTCAAGCAAACCGGGCCGAAGACGGCTGTAATGCCAGAAACCGGTCCCCGGGAGCTTGTTTCCTTCCCAGTGTAAGAATTGGCTTTTGTAGTTTGGTTTGCCCTGTTCCCATCATGCACTGGGACAGGAACAGACTAATTTGCATACAGCCAGGTTCTGAAACTGGGATGGTGCAGTGAGCTAAAAAACGGTGTTGGATCTAGCCCTGATCTCTTGACTGGGTGAGAGCTTTCTGTTTAATTCAGAGACTCTGTCCCTCACCACCCCTTGTTGTAAATATTTTTGTCCACCCTAAGCGTGGAAGGGTATTCTCAGATGTGAGACCCTTGCTCATTGCACCATCAGGATTCAAGCAAACCGGGCCGAAGACGGCTGTAATGCCAGAAACCGGTCCCCGGGAGCTTGTTTCCTTCCCAGTGTAAGAATTGGCTTTTGTAGTTTGGTTTGCCCTGTTCCCATCATGCACTGGGACAGGAACAGACTAATTTGCATACAGCCAGGTTCTGAAACTGGGATGGTGCAGTGAGCTAAAAAACGGTGTTGGATCTAGCCCTGATCTCTTGACTGGGTGAGAGCTTTCTGTTTAATTCAGAGACTCTGTCCCTCACCACCCCTTGTTGTAAATATTTTTGTCCACCCTAAGCGTGGAAGGGTATTCTCAGATGTGAGACCCTTGCTCATTGCACCATCAGGATTCAAGCAAACCGGGCCGAAGACGGCTGTAATGCCAGAAACCGGTCCCCGGGAGCTTGTTTCCTTCCCAGTGTAAGAATTGGCTTTTGTAGTTTGGTTTGCCCTGTTCCCATCATGCACTGGGACAGGAACAGACTAATTTGCATACAGCCAGGTTCTGAAACTGGGATGGTGCAGTGAGCTAAAAAACGGTGTTGGATCTAGCCCTGATCTCTTGACTGGGTGAGAGCTTTCTGTTTAATTCAGAGACTCTGTCCCGCACCACCCCTTGTTGTAAATATTTTTGTCCACCCTAAGCGTGGAAGGGTATTCTCAGATGTGAGACCCTTGCTCATTGCACCATCAGGATTCAAGCAAACCGGGCCGAAGACGGCTGTAATGCCAGAAACCGGTCCCCGGGAGCTTGTTTCCTTCCCAGTGTAAGAATTGGCTTTTGTAGTTTGGTTTGCCCTGTTCCCATCATGCACTGGGACAGGAACAGACTAATTTGCATACAGCCAGGTTCTGAAACTGGGATGGTGCAGTGAGCTAAAAAACGGTGTTGGATCTAGCCCTGATCTCTTGACTGGGTGAGAGCTTTCTGTTTAATTCAGAGACTCTGTCCCTCACCACCCCTTGTTGTAAATACTGTGGGAAACAGTGGCCTAAACTCTGCCGGCGAACACAAGCTATTCAGGATAGATGTGTTGCAGCAAAGTTTGCACTATGTTGTGACTTGGACTTAGCCTTTTGCTTGGGTCAGGCGACTGGCTTGAGTATATAACTACAGTGCATTGCCAAGATTAGGTCTATATGGTTCTCTAAAGATACCCGAGCATCGTTAATGGACAAGCTATTCGATGGCTCTCGCCTTTTAAGCAAGAAAGTGGACTAGGCCCCAGGCAGATTCCTTTGGTCTGTCTGCCTCCGCCACGCAATTTCATCACAAATCTCGTCCCCTTTTGGTTACAGTAGGGTTTTTCAATACTGCCAGCGCCAGACCCTGCTGTTAACCCAACAGGTCTCCCAGTTCTTTCAAAGCCATAGCACATAAAGCCAAAGTCCGGGACATCATGCCACTGAGGGACCTGCTGCTACAACTGGTGCAGCTGCAAAACCTCTTTGTGTCCCTCCAGACACTGACTCACCCTATTGTAGGCAGTATCCAACATGTTCTCCAGTGAATTAGATTATGCCAGTGGCAGACCCCTCTTCCTATTCCACCCAGACTTAACAGTGGCGATGGATGTATTACTTCTGGAATGGGAAGGCCATATGGGAGATAGAGACTAGGGAACCCTTGTCACCGGCAGAGACCCAACTCCACAACAAGTCACACTTGAACTTGTTTGACAGCGAGCTGAGGATTCACTGGCTGCAGTTGTTTGGTCCGACGAACGGGCGCTGGATCTGCTTAATTGAATGTGACTTCCTCCCAGGTACGCTGCCCCGAGATACAGAAGAATCCTTGCTGGGTTGTATAGAATATAGTTGAGAAGCATATTGGAGAGGCGGCGATCTACCGTCCTGTTGAGACCACGGTAATTAACTGGAACGGTCGAAACATTGACTATACAGGGGCTATTTCATATAAATGATGTCTTCTAAGAATCGCCTTTGCTTAACTTGTATTGTACAAAAGTATTTACAGCCCTGTTTCTGTGTACAAAATGTGGATCGGCCGGTTTTTTCATCATATCACTTTCATCTTGAGCACTGTGCAGTCATCACTCAACGATTTATATATACACTTGCTGCTGAAAATACAATTAGATTTTTTGGAAATGAAAAGGCCTCGTCTGAATTCTAATCATGATAAAAATGGTGAATTAATATCTGCCCAGGACCTGCATATGTGATACAGACCTGTGAGATAATAAACTCATCGACCTCTGTAGTTGTTCACAGTGCGCATGGGAACTGCTTCTATGTGTCTACGCTTGTCACTTCTAGAGCAGAATGATGTCGACACTGAGCTGCATGATGTCTCCTACTGCGGGCAGCAGGACTGCTTTAAAGTTTGAGGATCAGGTATGGCGTGTGGGAAATATTCACACGGTAAGGAATCTGTAGTTAAAGGAGTATCCACCAGAAAGAGCGGTATCTGAGGCAAGTAACTGGTTTGTTATGTTTTCCTGCTGTTGTTTATTATCTAATTCCGGGTGGTAAACTCTGCTTGCAGAGTTTCCCGTACACCGCGGAGCTTGCAGAGTTCCTAAAAACTCTGCACCGTGGAGCGTAGCAAGGTTCTTTTTCAAGCTCGCGCTCTTCAACGTCATGTACTGGAGCGAGGAAAATCCACCTCCTGATGAAATTTTACTTGCTTGCGCTCGCCAAGGTCTAGTTGGCGAGCAAAATCAACTTCCTGGTGAGATTCGTTATCGGATTTCTCAATGCGAGTGGTCGCGGCAGGTCACTACCACTCGCGTTGAGAAACCTTCCTTCGCATTGACAAAGCTGCCACTCGAGTAGAAGCAGTTGCACCATCCTGCGCTGCACATGGTGCCATTCACAATGACAACAATCGGAGATCAAAATCACCACGAACGTCATGACCCTAACACACTCTGCTGCTCGTAGAACTCCACGTAGACCGCCAAAGTTTTTTTTGACAGTTCTTTATTGAGGAACACCGCCTAGGCTTAATCTTATCATGAAAATCTAGATTTCAGTCATATGTTAAGAAACAAGGGTGAGTAGAAACCTTTTGGGTGGAGAAAATTTAAGACATTAATATTGTGAATTTTTTGGTAATTAGTTGATTTTTGCAAGTACTAACACTTCTCTGTGTCAAGTAAAGACCTTGAGAGTTTTGTAACTTTCAGATACTTAAATTATGGATTTTGTTGCAATTAAAACATTTTCAAAACCTGAAATTTCTTTGGAGGTTGCATGCGGGCAGCCTAAGTTATCCTGCAAGAGTTTCTTGATGAATCCTATTGCAACTACAATATGTGCTCTCTCATGTAAAGTCAGGTTGTTAGAAGCTTTTCTGCAACTCAAGATAGGCCTTACTTTTCACCTGGTGTGGATGCATTTGTCATGTTTAGTGAGATCTCCTTTCTGAGTAAAACGTTTATGGCTTTCCCCTCCTGTATATGGCTTTAGTCCAGTGTGAATTCTCTCATGTGAAGTGACATGTATTCAAGACTAAACCTTATCTGACATTCAGAACACACATAAGGCTTTTTTCTCCCGTGTGAGTTTGCTCATGACAAGTGAGAAGTCATTTGTAACCAAAATTTTGCTTGCATTTCGAGCACTCGTAAGGCTTTTCCCCAGAGTGGGACCTCTCATGAAGCATAACACTATCTTTCAGATTCAAGCTTTTATGGCACAAGGGTTTACTACAGTGTGGAGTTTCTCATGGTGAGATTGTGTTTTTCTCTGCAGCTTTTCAGGCATTCAGAGCACTCATAAGGTTTTTCATCAGTATGGAGTCGCTTATGGTTAGTGAGAGTGTGCCTATTAAATAGGAATTTCTGGCATTTCTGGCATTGGTAATGTTTTTCCCCTCTGTGCGTCTGCTCATGTAGTGTGCGATTGCGTTTAAAATTTATGCTTTTCTCGCATTTGGAGCACTGAATAATTTTTGATGGTGAGTTTTCTTATGGTGCATGTGTACATCTCTACCTCTGAATATTTTCTGACATTTAGAGCACTGATGTTTTTCCCCCAGTGTGGATTCTCACATGTGCAGTGAGATCACGTTTACGGATGAAACATTTTTGGCATTCGGAGCACTGATAAGGTTTTTCCCCAGTGTGGGTTCTTATATGCTGTTTGAGATGGCGTTTATCACTGAAACATTTGTTGCATTCAATGCACTGATTAGGTTTTTCCCCAGTGTGGGTCCAAGTATGTTTAGTGAGTCTTCTTTTGTCATAGAAACATTTCTGGCATTCAGAGCACTGATAAGGTTTTTCCCCAGTGTGGGTTCTTATATGATGAGTTAGACGGTTTTTATTACTGAAACATTTGTCGCATTCAATGCACTGATAAGGTTTTTCCCCAGTGTGGGTCCTAGTATGTTTAATGAGTTCTCCTTTGTGACAGAAATATTTCGGGCATTCAGAGCACTGATAAGGTTTTTCCCCAGTGTGGGTTTTTATATGCAGTGTGAGCCTGTTTCTGTTAATGAAACATTTATGGCATTCAGAGCACTGATAAGGTTTTTCCCCAGTGTGGAATCTCAAATGTGCAGTTAGAAGTGATTTAAGTTTGAAATGTTTTGGGCATTCAGAGCACTGATAAGGGTTTTCCACAGAGTGGGTTAATGCATGTCGATATAGACACCGTTTGATACTAAACCTTTTCTGGCATTCAGAGCACTGATAAGGTTTTTCCCCAGTGTGGATTCTCATATGCTCAGTGAGATACGATTTACTGCTGAAACTTTTTGGGCACACTGAGCACTGAGAGAGGTTTTTCCCAGTGTGGATTATCATATGTTTAGTGAGATGATATTTACTGCTGAAACTTTTTGGGCACACTGAGCACTGAGAGAGGTTTTTCCCAGTGTGGATTCTCATATGTTCAGTGAGATAAGATTTAAAGTTGAAACCTTTTGGGCATTCAGAGCACTGGTAAGGTTTTTCCACAGAGTGGGTTAATGCATGTCGATATAGACTTGGTTTGATACTAAACCTTTTCTGGCATTCAGAGCACTGATAAGGTTTTTCCCCAGTGTGGATTCTCACATGTGCAGTGAGATGAGATTTCAAGCTGAAACTTTTTGGGCATTCAGAGCACTGATGCTTTTCCCCAGTGTGGATTCTCACATGTGCAGTGAGTCTAGATTTAAAGCTGAAACATTTTTGGCATTCAGAGCACTGATAAGGTTTTTCTCCAGTGTGGATTCTTATATGCTCAGTGAGATAATATTTACTGCTGAAACTTTTTTGGCATTCAGAGCACTGAGAGATGTTTTTCCCAGTGTGCATTCTCTCAAATTCAGTGAGATGAGATTGACGGCTGAATCTTTTTTGGCACAGGTAATTTATTTCCCCAACTTGGGTTATTTTGCTTTGATTGAGGCGGGTTTGAACACTGAATTTATTCTCACAGCACGTGTTTTTATAAGGTGTATTCCTAGAGTTACATTTAGTATTCTCTTGCTTATATGCCACGGTACGAGGGAACCCGATTTTAGAGTCGAGCTTGTTTAGATAATGTTCAGTGTTTATCTGTATAAGAAATTGTGTGTAATCTTCTTAACACTTGAATTGAGCAAAATATGTCTGGATGCAGCCCTGTAACACCTGTCGAAATGTTTCTAGCCGATAATAGTCTTTTGGTTATAGCCTCTCCGGCAGCAACTTATTTTGTGACTGAAGTTTTTCTCAAATCTATTTGTATAGGTCCTTAGCAATGCAGTGATAAGGTGTTAGTCTGATATTTAACGATTAAACTGAGAAGTACCTTTTTGCACTGAAGTAATGGCAGTAACTAAGAACATTAGACCATGCACAGTACTATTGTGGCTCACCAGTCGCAGAACATCAGTTAATTTTACCCTTTCTATGTTTGGTGTAAGGTGTAGTTCTGAAGACGAGGATTTATTTACATTAGCTATAGCTAAAATGTATGTTGTGCTTTTATGAGTATGCAACTCGAATAAAGCTTTCTACCTACCATTAGCTATAGTGCAACGGTGCTCATTTAATCAGTTTTTACATATCCCTCCTGCACAACAGAATGTTGAGGCGATTTACATAGAATTACAGAACAGTACACATTAAAAAGGAAACAATCTGAGATGGTCATGAAAACAATAAAGTGGTGGATTTTTAAGGTTTTCGCCAGAGTGAGCAGAGTGGGTCGAGGTGTTATATCCCGAGGCAGATAGTCTCAAACTTGTGTAACAGGTTATAAACGGTTGTTGAACAGAAGCGATTTTCCAATCTTTTGGCTGTTAATGAGTCAGCTTGGGAGTCTTCTTTCAGAGTCTTTTCTTTGATGGTTTGCAGAAGAAACCTTTTGTTATATCTTTCTTTTATGCAGTGTGTGCTTCCTCTCTGAAATTACATGATGCTTTAGATGAACGTTATTCTGTCATGCTGAGGTAATTTGTCTTTTTGATAATATTTCAGATGAGGATGCTGTGATTGTTCTTTCTGTGATTATTTCTAATGCTGTGTGCACAGATACGACTTTGCTCTGGGTTAATGAAATGCTAAATTAGAGACTTCACTTACAGGTATAGTACTTTCCTCAGCTCCCGCTTCCTCGCCACACCTAGATTCTGGAAATTGTTTAAACTTAGAATGCTGGATGTCCTTCAGTTGCCTGGTGCTAAATCTTGCTTTCTTCATCCGTAATTTCAATCACCTATAGTATTAAAATTAAATAGTTAATACATAATACATGTAAATTTCCCCAAATATAATTTACAAGCCATATCAATACAGAATTGCAGAATTTTGAAAATGTTGAGCTGTTCTTCAGACAGAGCAAAGTGTAGAATGGTAGCCTGAGAGTACTTGGATCTAGGAGTGAGGATTTGTAGAATTTCCAACATTTTATTAAGCTCACAAAGGATAAATGTACCCTATGGACTTGTAACATAGAATCCCAAAGGCAGATCTTAAAGTCATGTGGACTGGCACCAAACAGATATTTAAAAAAGAATCCTATAATTTATTTTTAATGTAGATTTTTGAGATGGGAATTTCCCCTCCACGGACAACAGGTGCTTTCCCCTGCCCTGAGTTACCACCTACTTGTCTCTGGTACCCTGACTTTTGAGTTCTGGCCTCTGCCGCACGCAAATCTATTGTGTGTTGCAAGGACTATGCCTAGACCTATCCCTCAACTACGGTCCAGAGTATGAATCAAGGGCAATGAAATTAAGGCGTACTTTCATGAGTCAGATAGTTACTAACTGGTACTATACGACAGAGCAACTCACACTGGCTGCTAGGGGGTCGGAGTTCCCTGAGTTGTGGCGACCCTTCTTGACCCTCCTGGTGTCCGAATTTCGAGAGTTGACATGCCCCAGATATCTTCGACTACTGCGTCTCCCAGACACGCAGATTCCTAGTGACAGTTCCACGAAAATTCATACAAGATTACGCTGATCAGGGCGTAGCCTTCCCCTTTATCCCTTCCAATTTTACGTTTTTCGGTGGACATGGGACGGGTGGGGCGGGTGGGCGATTAGTTTGGGAAATTCTTTATTTGTTCTTCTTTTGTTGATTCTGTGGACCCGCTCCATGCTTCTTGCCTGTGGTAATGTTATACTTTGAATTCTGTCGTGGGAGCTGAGGGTCCTGTTTTTCTTCTGTCTAAAAATTAATAAAGATTTAAACCATAAATATTTGGGCGTGTTTATTACAAGGGAGCCACAGGCAGGAACATACTCCAGAAATTACGGGATGCCCCACACTTGCGGGCACTCCCGCTCTCCTTACTGGGCCGAGTTGCCCTATTTATTGTGATGACCCTCCAGGGTCTCCTGTACATCGTGCAAAAAACATCCTTTAAGATCCCACCAGACATTTTCTTTCAAAAGGTAGACTGAGAACTTTGGCTCCTGTTGTGGGATGGTTGCACTTCATGCTTAGTAAGGTGTAGAGGGGAGAGTAAGGTGGACTGGCAGTCCGGAGCATTCTCAAGTATAACTGGGTCACGCAGCTGGTGGCAGTCAACAACCGGGTTTTTGCGGACCGTGAGGATCCTGCTAACCGGGTAGATCAATTGGCCATGGGCAAGAGAGGTTACCTCACCCCGGTGCTGTATTGAAGAGAGTATGAGTGCACCATATCTACTCATACCCAAAAAGTGGTAAGGGCGTGGAAAGAGGCTACCAAGTGTTTAGGCTGAGAAGGTAAGCTGACTGAAATTACGCCACTGTATGATGGTGATCTCTTAAGTGCAGTGGGAGGATTGCAGGGCTTCACAAAATGAGGATTGATTAGCTTAGACTGGCCGGGCGATGTGTGGAGGGGACAGGCGCTTGTGTCCTTCACGATCCTACAACAAAAGTATGAATTAGGTGACTAAAAACGTTTCTTACATTTGCAGGTGGGTCACGCTCTGCAAGGTCACATCTGGGAAGGGGGAATTTACCTGATGCATCCCTACTAGCTGCTAACTAATCCACTGACCGAAAAAGCAATCTCAACCATCTATAGGAAGTTGATCTACAATTCTCTGGATCCCTTGGGGATGTTTCAGGCAGCCATTCACCAACTTTTGTGTTTTTTAAAAACAAGCTTCCAAAGCTGGAGTTTGTTTTTAAAAACCAATAACTAATCACCCTCACACCCTTGGAACTTTCTCCCTGATTAATTTTCTCCCAGGATGTGGGATTCATTTAAAAAGAAATTCTCATCATGGCTGCCAGGTATTCCCTGGTGGTCCTGAACAAGAGAAAAATACATCAGACTGCCTGATCTAGAGAGGAAGGGCCATCCGATGTATTTACACCGATGGCACTCAAGTAAGGCTGGACACATAACAATGCAGCTGACTTGCACTAGGTCAGGCAGACCATCCGTTCGTTGGACGGGACACTCCACCACGCTTGTGAAGGAGTACCCTGCTCACCAAACTATAAATCAAGACCTTTATCTTATCTGTGCTATGCATGTATCGCTAGGTCTGCTTCATTGTGTCCATTAGTCTTAGTATTATCTACCTGTTATTGAGGCTTGTGTGTTTAGTACAGGTTTAATCTTACGGTGTGTGTGGGTTTATTTGAACCCTGCGGTTTAATCTGCACTTGTTGCTTATGCGGTGTTATGTGGTGTTGTCACACATTTGTAATTATAAAAAGTATGTTACAGGCGACCAGGTGTCTCTTGCCCGTGACCTCTGAGGAAGTAATGGTGCACAGTTAACAGCAGCAACATTGCAAAGTGTCAAGAGCCTGATTTAGAGTTCGCTGGCCGGGTTACTCAGACACAAACGTGAAGGATATCTTGGCCACCGTATTACAAGCACCACTGAATATAGCAAGTAATAACTTTATTTCGATACAGTACGTATCATAAAAAGCAGTACAACATCAATAAAAACAGTACGGAATATACAATATTGTACTTTAAGATTCGAAGAATAAAAGCAATAAGAACAAATGTGCAGATAATAATAAACTTTTTCCATATATACACCAGCTTGAATTCAGTTTTACCAAGGGACACTTTACTGGAGCAGCAACAACCTTGAGGTTCTTAAGCGCCAAGCCCAACCTAAGAATTTCGCCATGCAACATGCAAAAAACGGGCGTGCATCTGAGCGCAATATACGTAGGGCTTCAACATGTGACCTTGTTCCCAAAGTCTTACACAGGGGCTTTAGCCATTTCGATCTTGGCGCTGCATAAATTTTACACTCAAACAGAAAGTGGGCGACAGATTCAACCTTTGTGACACAGAACGGGCAGTAAGGGAGCGTTTGGAGCGGAGGGTTCCAAGAGGAAGTGAACAGTCCTAAAGGGAGCACACCCACCCTAAACTTAAAATACAGCGATCTGTCTCCAGACTTATGAATTTGGTCCAGATAGGGTTCCCTATAAGGTAACTCCTTAACTAGCAAGAACTGGACGACAGATTTACAGTGGTTGGGGTTGGACATTCGCTTATTATCTACCCAGAGCCAATACACCTTCTTAAGTAGCTGTTTGGGAGGTGCAGTTTTGTTGACCCAGGCATCTCCCAGACCCAGCTCATAGAGCAGGAGTTTGACTTCCCTCAACCAGGGTACCTTATTACAACCTGGAAGCGACAGAAGATCTCTTAGGGCATCAGCATAGCTACAGAGTTCAGGGACATTCCATATCCGAGACCAGAGTAGCAGGGGACGCAATTTTGCTTGCTCACAGATTGGACGTGTGCCTGTGTCTAACAAGAGAGGGATTGTAGAAGTACTGTGGGGTAGCCTCATCAGATCTTTATGAAAGTTGTTTTCGAGATGGGCCAGGGTATCAACTCTCTGCAAACCCCACAGTTCAGCCCCGTACAGGGCTGCGCTCACAACCCTTGCTCTATAGATGTCAATCAGTGCCCCAATTGGTTTTAGAGATGAGGCTCGCTGTTCTTTAAGCATGGCTCCAGTAGCCCTTTTGTGAGTCAGGAATACCTTCTGGTGGTGTGCTTTCCAGGTCATGGTATCGCTGAGACGTATTCCTAAGTAGTCGAATTCTTTGACTCTCTCCAGAGGGATAGAGTCTAAGACAGGAGGAGTAACGGATTTCTTGGGGGGGTTGAGGACAAGGAATTTTGTCTTGCCTATGTTTATTGCAGGCCCCTTGCAGTCACAGAAGGATTTGAAGGAAGTGAGCAGTTTCTGGATACCCGCTGGTGATTTGGATATCAGAAGGGTGTCGTCCGCAAACAGGAGCGTGGGAACTTTTATGCCCGCCAGGGTAGGTGCATCAGCAGGATGTTGTAGCAGGTGCTCCACCACTCCGTTGACATAAAGAGAGAACAGAGTGGGGGCGAGCACGCATCCCTGGCGGACGCCCCTGTCTACTGGGATTCGAGATGTTTTTTCTCCCTGGACACCCCATCTGATCTGGGCGAAATTATCCTCATGGAATTTCCTGAGCAGGGACAGCAAGTAGGGGGGTAAGCCTAGACCATCGAGGACATTCCAAAGTAGTGCCCGTGGGACCAGGTCGAAGGCAGTGCGTAAGTCAATAAAGACTAAATACAAACTGCCCCCTCCCAGCACCACTACTTTCCAGTATAGCATTAGGAGACGGAATGTCTGCTCGATGGTGCCTGTCCCTGATCTAAATCCTGCCTGAAAATCAGACAGAATCTTTTCCTCATCGATCCACTGCAAAATCCTGCCCAGTACCACTTTTCCTGCCACCTTTTGGGTTGAATCCAGCAAACTGATGGGACGATAGTTGGCTGGATCATCCCTGCTGCCTTTCTTAAAGATTGGCACTACTTCAGCGCCTCTCCAAGAGTCAGGAAAGGAGCCTCCCAGCAGAACCTCGTTTAAGAGTGTGGCAATTAATCTACCCCATACTGCTGGGTGGGACTTCAGCAGGTCACCAGGGATCCCGTCCGGGCCTGGAGCCTTGTTGGAAACAATACCTCCAATTGCCCTTTCGACCTCCTGGGTGGTAAAAGGGTCGACGATGACTAGAGGAATAGTTGTTGGGCAGATCATGGAGCCTTGAGGAGGAGTTTTCCCCGGTGTAGCAGAGTATAATTTGGAAAAATGGGCAAACCAGACATCGCCGGGAATGTTGCAGGTTAACTGCTGATCAATGGGCTTGTTTCTTGCTCTCAAGAGATCCCAGAACCCCTTTGAGTCCTTCCTATTACTTGCCTCAGTTAGCTCCCGCCAAAAGAACTGAATATAATATATGGGAGCCTCATTTCTTTCTTTCGTACTTTCTATCTCCCTTGTTTTTATTATCTTTATTTTACTCTTTTTTTTGTCTTTCTTATTTCTTTTTCTGTTTCTCTCTATTCCTGGTTTATCTTTCATTCATTTCTTAGTTTAAGAATGCTTAGCCTCCTAAAGCATTTGATTAATTCATTTGCATTTCTTCTTTCCTGTCATGGGGGTGACTGCACAGATATCCTTACAAGTAGGATCCTATGAATTCTGCATGAACCTATTTACTAATGGTCCTAGTTGAAATTGTCATTTAGAAGTTAAATATATGTTTCTTATGTGAGGTAGGGAGGGTAAGTGTGAGAATGTCTGTGAGAGAGAGAGACAGAGAGAGAGTGTCTGTGTCTGTCTGTCTATGTCTGAGTGTGTGTGAGGACTTAAGCGTGGGGAGCCGGCTATCACTGTACTATCAATCAATCAATCAATCAATCAATACATTTATAAAGCGCGCTACTCACCCGCAAGAGTATCAAGGCGCTGAAGAGGGGGCGCTACTGCTTGAATAGCCAGGTCTTGAGGTGTTTCCTGAAGGTGAGATGGTCCTGAGTCAGTCGTAGGTGTGTGGGGATGGAGTTCCATGTCTTGGCTGCCAGGTAGGAGAATGATCTTCCTCCCGTGGTGGTTCTGCGAATCCGTGGGATGGTGACGAGGGCAAGGCTGGTGGAGCGGAGCTGGCAGGTAGGAGTGTAGAACGGGAGGCGGTTGTTGAGGTATTCAGGGCCCATATCGTGGAGCGCTTTGTGTGTGTGGGTGAGGAGCCTGAACGTGATCCTCTTGCTGACGCGGAGCCAGTGCAGGTCTCTCAGGTGGGCAGATATGTGGCTGTGGCGAGGGATGTCAAGGATGAGTCATGCTCAGGCGTTCTGTATGTGCTGAAGACGTTTCTGAAGATTGCCTGTGGTTCCTGCGTAAATGGTGTTCCCGTAGTCCAGTCGGCTGGTGACGAGGGCCTGGGTGACCGTCTTTCTGGTTTCGGTGGGGATCCACCGGAAGATCTTTCGGAGCATGCGCAGGGTGTTGAAGCATGAGGATGAGATGGCGTTTACTTGTTTGGTCATCGTGAGGGAGGAGTCCAGGATGAATCCCAGGTTGCGTGTGTGGTCCGTGGGTGTCGGTGCGGTGCCCAACGCTGTGGGCCACCAGGAGTTGTCCCAGGCGGATGGGGTTTGTCCGAGGAAGAGGACCTCCGTCTTGTCTGAGTTCAGTTTCAGCCGACTGAGCTTCATCCATTCTGCAACGTCTTTCATTTCTTCCTGGAGGTTGGTTTTGGCGGTGGCTGGGTCTTTGGTGAGGGAGAGTATCAGCTGGGTGTCGTCGGCGTAGTAGATGATTTTGAGGTTTTGTTTGCGTGCGATGGCGGCGAGGGGGCTCATGTAGATTTTGAAGAGGGTTGGGCTGAGCGAGGAGCCTTGGGGTACGCCGCAGATGATCTTGGTGGTCGCGGAACGGCAGGAGGCGGACTCTCTGGGTTCTGTTGGAGAGGAACGAGGTGATCCAGTCCAGGGCTTTTCCTTGGATCCCAGTGTTGTAGAGGTGGGTTATTAGGGTGCGGTGGCAGACGGTATCAAAGGCGGCTAGGAGTTCTAGGAGGATGAGGGCGGTTGTCTCCCCGTTGTTCATCAGGGTCCTGATGTCGTCGGTGGCTGCGATGAGGGCGGTCTCGGTGCTGTGGTTGGCTCGAAACGCAGACTGGGATGGGTTGAGCAAGTTGTTTACCTTGAGGAATGCGGTCAGCTCTTTATTGACGGTCTTCTTGATGACTTCTGCCGGGAAGGGAAGAAGAGAGATGAGGCGGAAGTTCTTGAGGTCTTTAGGGTCTGCTGTGGGTTTTTTCAGAAGGGCGTTGATCTCTGCGTGCTTCAAGCTCTCTGGGAAGGTGGCTGACGCGAAGGAGTTGTTTATGATGTTCCGGAACTGGGGTGCGATGATGGTGTCGGCTTTGTTGTAGATGTGATGGGGGCATGGGTCAGAGGGAGAGCCAGAGTGGATGGTGTTCATGACGAGGGTGGTGTCTTCTGTGCTGATGGGGGTCCAGGCGCTGAGGGTGGTGGTGGGGGTCATTGGTTTGGTGACTAGAGGCGGATTCTGGGCATCAAAGCTGTTGTGTATATCTGCGATATTACGGTAGAAGAACGTGGCGAGGGAGTTGCAGAAGTCTTGCGACGGTGTGATGTCGTTGTTGCTGGCGCTGGGGTTGGAGAGCTCTTTTACGATGTTGAAGAGTTCCTTGCTGTTGTGGGTGTTGTTGTCCAGCCGCTCTTTGAACGATGTCCTTTTGGTGATGCAGATCAGCTGGTGGTGTTCGCGAGTGGCGTTCTTGAGGGCTGTCATGTTTTCTGTCGTCCTTTTATGGCGCCAGGATTTTTTGAGAGTACGGCAGGATTTCTTTGAGTCTTTGAGGGCGTCGGTGAACCATGTGGTTTTCCTATTGCTGGTCGTGCCTGGGTCTACACCAAAAAGAGGTATAGTGTGCAGAGAGTCCAGTGGATCCCCAGAGATTTTCGGAGGCTAAAGTAGATAATACTATTGCTCTTTTGTGGTAGTGTGGGGGAGTAGTATACAAGGGTAGTTTTAAGCATTTGTTGTACACACAGTGGCAATAAATGACACACACTCAATGAATAAATCTGAGACCAATTTATGAAATGACAATTGGTTAGATTTATTTTGCGGAACCACAGAATTTCATCTTGAGTAAATAAGTTTTGCAATAGAAATATGTTCAATATAAAAAGTGGAAAATTAGTGCAATTTCCAGACTTTGCAATGTTAACCTGTGGGGTGAAGAAAACATTCAACATATGTATAGGCAACATCTAATTACAAGACCATTCTACGAAAGTTACGGTCAGTATTGGACAAGGTTCAGTTCAGAACCAACAGTGCACCACCAGCAGCACAGGGGCGCCCAGGTGCAGGTGCAAGGTTGGAAACCCAATACAAATTAAGGGGGACTTGAGCAATCGGACAGAGGCTGCTTACAGGTAAGTAACAGCGGCTTGGGGGAACGAGTCTCTGGGGGTTGAGGCCAACACTGGACATGGCCCAAGGCAGCACCAAGACTACACCACACCCCCAGCGGTACGGGGACGCCCGGGTGCAAGATGCCAACACAGCATCAAAGACAGGCCAAGTTGGAAAAGGTCTGCAGGCTCAGGCCAGGAGGCCGGTCGAAGGAAACCAAAAGCTGTCATCGTAAGTTTTGATTCTTGAGGATGTAGCAACACCTTTTGTCCTCTTCACCAAAGTCCAGGACGGATGGATACAAGGGTGCCTTTTGGTGTCAGAAAAGGCATACCAGAGCACATCAAGGTCGAGGGGGTCTCCTTGCAGAGGCTGCAGGTAACGACGAGAAGTCCATAAGAGGTCAGCTCATGGTGGACTCTCGCTCTAGACAGACTGGGCGCGATGCTCTAGAAAGGAGCTAATCTAACTAAGGGCTGAGCCCTGAATTCCAGCCTATTTGACACGATCTACCAAGATACCATGGTCGACCGTGTCAAAGGCAACTGAGAGATCCAAAAGCACCAGGGCCTGAGGAGTACCTCTGTCAGTCCTATCTCGTAGGGAGTCCAATACCGCCAGTATTACGGTCTCCGTTGATTGGGCAGGCCAAAACCCAGCTTGGTGTGAGTCGAGATAGTTTGATTGTTCAATAAAATTGGACAGGCACTTCACCACATGAGCCTCCAGTACCTTTGCCAGGTACGGGAGCAAGGAGACTGGGCGGTAATTCAACAGGATCTGGGGGTCTGCCCCTGATTTCTTCAGAAGGGGAACCACAATTGCCTCTTTAAAGGCCTTAGGGACACAACCCTGGAATAGGGACTCATTCAGAAGAGAGAGGGCTGGACCCGGGAGGCCGGTGAAGGCTTCTTTTAGGACGTGTGGTGGGCAGCAGTCTGTAGGGGATCCAGATTTTACTTTAGACAAAAGGTCCTGGAACACCTGTATACAGTAGTCTCTGCAATCTTCACTGCTGGTGCACATCGGTAGTGCCCGGCTCTTCTTAGGTCATCAGGAACTGAAGTTCATGGACTGGGGATGCCACCTAAAAACTAGATTTAAGGGTGTTATAAGGGAGTGACAGGTGGTGTCCAATGGGCCCTTTGCCTGGGGTGTCTAGGCCCTCTAACATGCCCACCTTCTGTGAGAGGAGGACACAGTCCTAGCCCTAACTGGATAAGTCCCATCATCTTCAAGATGGTGGGCACTGAAAGGTGTACCTGGCCTAGCCTCCAGCACCCGAGGGGTGGAGTTGAAAGAGGGGGGCACATCGCCTATTCTATCAAAGGTTTCCGGCCTGTCCCGACACTAAAAAGGGGGTGAGGATTGGATGGAGGCCAGCTCCTTCGAACAGGAGAGGCTGGGGTCGCATTACAAAGGAGGCAAGACCTCTGAAGCTCCCCACCACGGATGGCTCTTCCTGTCCAGGGGGAGATGTGAACACCTCCACCCAGGAAAGGCATTGTTCTCAGCCTCAGAGTGCGCAGGCACTCTCCCCTGAGGTCAGAACACACTCTGGTGGTAGCAGGCTGGCTCGGGCCAGTCAATGACCACACTAAGGATTGGTAGGTTTCAGGGGACCCCTCTAAGGGGCCCTATGTGTGCAATTTATAATAAAATCGACACTGGAACCAGCGCAAGTTTATTATGTTGAGATGCTTGGTGCCAAACATCACATATTTCAGTGAGGCCATCATGGAGCTGGCGAACTCATAATGACGAGTGTCCAGCCTATGTACTTACTATGACTTCCCTGGTCAATTACAATATCCAGGAATCAAGTAGGATATTGCAGGGGCATCAGGGGCATTTCATGCAGATATGCCCTCACAGGGATGTGAGGATGTAGTGCAGCAGCCAGAGCTGCCGACTCGGGAACTGGGGATCCGGGTTTGAGTCTCTGCTTCAGCGCAACATCGTGTCATTCTGAGCAAATCACTTTATCACCCCGTGACCATAGACAGCGCCTGGATACCCTCACGGGTGATGAGCCGCACAATATAAATCTGCGAGCTTTAAATGTAACTCCCCGCCTGGGATATGGGTAAGACACCCCTCTAGCAGTGTTCATGGGTATGGCACACAGGTTGGCTCTTCAGTTTTGTCTGCACCAAGACACTCAGGCTGCTGTGGCAGTGTGCATGTGCTTGGTGAGGGGTCCCTTAGGGTGGCATAATTTGTGCTGCAGCCCATAGGGACCCTCTTTAATCACAAGGCACTTGGTACCAGGGGTACCTTTTACTAGGAACTTATATGTGAGCTAAAGGGGTGCAAATTGTGGAAATTACATGTACTGTTTAGGGAAGGAGCTCTGGCACAGGGGGCCTGGTTGGCAGGGACGCTGTACACTTCCAGTCGAAACCACAATATTTTCCAGGCAACAAGTGCGGGTTGACAATGCCCAAAAGAGACATGAGTATTTGTGAGGCTATCACTTCCAAATGAAAGAGAATGAAACTAACCTTCCTCTATAGAGTCTTCGTCGCCCTCTTGGTGGACAATGTGAGTAATGCAGGGATACAGGGCCTTAAGTGGCTTACATCTTTCCAAGAGGATCGCACTCAAGCTGTTCACTGTGCCCAATTCTCTCCCTCTAAAGTCAAATTGACTTGTGGGGTGCCGCAGGGCTCCTCCCTGTCACCGCACCTTTTTAATCTGTATCTGTGTCCTCTAATTCAATCCTTAGGCAAAAGGAAGGTATGTACTTTCAATTAAGTTGACGATCATCAACTGATCTTGGAAATCGACATGTCTGCAGCCTCCGTTAGTAACTTTCAAACTACCATGTGACATATTGGTAGCTGGATGAACAGTAACCACCTGCATTTAAACCCAGGCAAAGCTGAAATTATACTAATTGGTGGGTCCTGGAACTCAAATTTTTGACCGACTTAGTTGGGAAACCCACCCCTACCATCTAGAACATGGGTACTCACAAACTTTCTCTCGGGGACCAAATTTACAGTGTGGTTTGTGTCCAAGAGCCGCACCGGTGGGGGCGGGGTCAGTGGGGGAGGGGTTGGGGCTAGAGCAACAAAAAAACTGTGGCCATGAGGTTGAACACAGGTCCCTGCAGACGACGTCTTGGTCCCTGCAGCAGATGTCTTCGTCCACTGAGCCACCAGACCCGGCATACACACATCTCTCTCTCTCTCTCTTTCTCTCTCTGTCTCTCCCTCTCCCTCCCTCTCTCTATTTCTCTCTCTCCATCCCTCTCTCCCTCTGTCTCCCTCCCTCCCTCTCCCTCCGTCTGTCTCCCTCCTTCTGTCACCCTCGGTCTGTCTCCCTCTCTCTGTCTCCCTCACTCTGTCTCCCTTGCTCTCTTTCTGTCCCCCTCCCTCTCTCTCTCCTCCCCTCTCCCTCACTGCCTTCCTCTCTCTCCTACCCTCTCCCACTGTCTTCCTCGCACTGTCTCCCTTGCTCTGTCTCCCTTGCTCTGTCTCCCTCGCTCTGTCTCCCTCGCTCTGTCTCCCTTTCCCTTCCTCGCTCTGCCTCCCTCGCTCCGTCTCCATTTCCCTTCCTCGCTCTGTCTCCCTTTCCCTTCCTTGCTCTCCCTCCCTCTGCCTCCCTTTCCCTTCCTCCCGTGCTCTCCCTCGCTCTGCCTCGCTCTCACTTCCTCCCTCGCTCTCCCTTCCTCCCTCACTCTCCCTCGCTTTCCTTTCCTTTCCCTCGCTCTGCCTAGCTCTGCCTTGCTCTCCCTTCCTCCCTCCCTCTCCCTCGCTCTCCCGTCCTCCCTCACTCTGCCTCGCTCTGCCTCCCTTTCCCTTCCTCCCTCCCTCTCCATCGCTCTGCCTCCCTCCCTCGCTCTGCCTCCCTTTCCCTTCCTCCCTCCCTCTCCCTGCCTCCCTCCTCCCTCTCGCTCTGCCTCCCTTCCTCTCCCTTGCTCTCCCTCGCTCTGCCTCTCTCCCTCTCCCTCGCTCTGCCTGCCTCCCTCTCCCTTGCTCTGCCTCCCACCCTCTCCCTCTCTCTGCCTCCCTTTCCCTTCCTCCCTCCTTCTCCCTCGCTCTCCCTCCCTCTGCCTCCCTTTCCCTTCCTCCCTCCCTCTCCCTCAATCCCTCTGCCTCCCTTTCCCTTCCTTCCTCCGTCTCCCTTGCTCTCCCTCCCTCTGCCTTCCTTTCCCTTCCTCCCTCCCTCTCCCTTGCTCTCCCTCCCTCTCCATCGCTCTCCCTTCCTGCCTCCCTTTCCCTTCCTCTCTCCCTCTCTCTCCTTCCCTCTGCCTCCCTTTCCCTTCCTCCCTCCCTCTCCCTCGCTCTCCCTCGCTCTCCCTTCCTGCCTCCCTTTCCCTTCCTCTCTCCCTCTTTCTCCCTCTCTTTGCTTCCCTTTCTCTTCCTCCCTCCCTCTCCCTCGCTCTCCCTCCCTTTCCCTTCCTCCCTCTCTCTACCTCGCTCTCCCTTCCTCTCATTCCCTTTCCCTTTCTCCCTCCCTCTCCCTCGCTCTTCCTCCCTCTGCCTCGCTTTCCCTTCCGCTCTCCATCGCTCTCCCTCCCTCTGCTGCCCTTTCCCACTCTCCCTCCCTTACCCGCTCTCCCTCCCTCTACCTCCCTGTCCCACTCTCCCTCACTCTCCCTCTGTCTATCTCCCTCTACCTCCCTCTGTCTCCCTCTGTCATCTCACCCTGCCTGTGTATGCCCGAGCTGAGACAGCTTCCCGGGCACACACACAGCCGCACCCGAGCACTTCACAGGACTTTAAAAGAACATTTTCATGGTAATGAGGCTTTTGTATTTCACCTCTTAGTGCCCTTGCAGCTCCACTCTGACTACCACTGGAATACCGTGCCCCCACAGAGCAGCAGAGTCTCACAGAGTCGCGCCCAGTGTTTGCAGAAAGTCTTTAAAAACATTTTTTTTAAATCACGGGTATGATGTCTGCAAGGTCCGTGGGCCTCCAAGGAAAGTTTGCCGGGCCGCTGGCGGCCCGTGGGCCGTACTATGAGTACCCGTGATCTTGATCAACTAAAAGCCTTGGCATCACAATTGACTGGGATCTGTCTATGAAATCCCAGATTGGGACGGTGGTTTCTACCTGCTTTTTTCAGCTCCGGAAGATCAGGAAGATGAACATAAGTTACTTACCTGTAAATTGTGGTTCTCCAGTATTGGTATCTTTGATAGTTTCACATGCTTGAATCATTCCCTGTTGTCGAAGTGGGAGTCCCACAGTACATAGAATAAATAGCAATACAGCAATAGCATAGCGAAAGCATAGCTAAAAGAGCAATAGGACGTATTGTAACATAGAAGTTAATAGGAACAAACTTGTCACCTTAATAACTTGTCCAAGTCATTAGATATGGTCCAAACTCCAGCCAATCAGGCAACAGCACCCTCTGGAACCTTCTCCTCAGAGGCTCGGGATCTCAGATTTTTGAGCACAAGTGTGGCATAAAAGCCAAGGAGAAGAGAGGAGCCTCTGAGGGGAGGTTGGTGGGTCGCATGTGAATCTATGAAAGATACCAACACTGGAGAACCACAGTTTTCAGGTAAGTAACTTATGTTCCTCTCCAGTATTGCGGTATATTTCATAGATTCACATGCTTGAATCAGAGTAGATCGCAGTAATTCGAGAATTGTGCAAGGTAAACCATAAGCAAATCGTAAACAGAGTACGAGAGAATACATATACGTATATTACAGTATAGCAGTAAACATGGGCACATCTGCAAAAGCAGAATATATACATATAAACAATGTGTGCAGGAGGAGGTAAAAAACAGAGGCTCACCTTACTTAAAAAGATTACGTAGCACCGCTTGCCCCACAGCTGTATCAGCATTGTTGGCAGCTTCCAGACAGTAGTGCTTGGTCGCAGCTCTGTAAATCTGATGAAGAGGCACACCACCAAAGATCAGAAGTAGCTCTCATTATCGAAAAGGTGGAGACCATGGTATAACACAAACGCAGACATGCGGTTAGGCTCTACCAGGACATGTAGTAAACTATTAATTTATGTATCTGTAGGATTAGATTGCATTGCAAGTTAATTCATATGTCACTATTTTCCGCACACAACATACAACATAGATTCCTCACATGCATCCCCTGATGAAGGGGGAACCCCCAAAATGAATTGGGCAGACTGAATTTAAATTTACTTGCGTAACAGTGGATTTTGAAAGTGATTCTATGAGAATAAATATGCTTAAACTGGAATACAAGTGGATTTGCTTCCAAGGGAAGGAAACATTGATGCAGTTTTACGGGTACAAGCTGTGGAGCAGGAGACACAGACCTGATCTAGTCTGGCACTATATAAACAACTGTAGCCAAATACATCTCCCTTCTGGCACGCGATGAGTGGATTTCATAAATACTACAATAATGAATGAAAAATACACGGCATGCATGGACAAGGTTTGCTATGTAACATCTGGACTCCTGTAAACCTAAACAAACACCAGTAATCAGCCACCAGGAACATCACCTGAAGCTCGTAAGATTTTCCTTTTGTTTGGTATCTTGTTTTTAGGAGGTGGGTTTTTAGGATAAGCTATTTTTGGGTGTGTCTGGGGGTGGGGTGTATCAGGTAGCCATTGTGGTAGACGATGGGATAGAGGATAAGGAGTGCCATGCCATCCCTTCATATATTTCTCCCCTCCTATATTCACAGTCCCCTTTTACCAGTTGTTCGCTTTGCTGCCATCAAGAAGTGGAGAGAGGGGAATCGGTAGGCGGCCCCTTTAAGCCGGAGCTGAGGCCTGACATCGGAGGATACACACTTGAAGAAGGCGGGGGCGGAGAGCACGTCAGGTTGGTCAGTAGTTGGTTCAGCTACACGTGGCATGGGAACGCGAGGCGGAGAAACCAGCGGGGGAAGACCGGAAAGACATAGATGGACTAACAACCTTACGAGAGAGAGAACCAGAGCCCAGGGGAGGTCACAGCTTGTCGGTGAGCAGAACACCCGAACCTGGCGGAGGAGGGAAAGCCGAAGAAGATGACCAGACCTCACTGAAGGACGCGGAGTCACCACGCCATGGCCCCAGAGGGACGTGGCTCTTCCAGGTGCGTGGGCATCAACGGGGTTTTTGGAAAGGGGCTGAGTAAGAGAGGGACGGGAGGGGAGGCTGAGGGATGAAAGGGACCCAGGGAAAAGGAAATAAGTGAGACGGAAACAAAGACAAGAGCAGAAATCATCGGCTACTCTTTTTCTTTTGGTTGCTCCAACCTCTACACCCCCACTTCACATTTATTCATAGCTATTATTTATCCCTCACATCCTCCCTTGACTAAACCATAAAGCAAAAACACTTACCTGAGTCGTTTCCTTCTGTCAGAGGGACTACCGCGGCCGAGGCTCACCTAAGGGACTGAAGAAGAAGAACCTGTGGGAAAGAAGAATATAAAAGAGACAATCAATCATTGTGATTTCCTGCAATACTAATAAAAAGTGCATACCAAGAAATTATTCAATGCAGTGTGCTCCTTCTTGACCGACTCTTCTACAACGGGGAGCTACATACTTTCCCTACAGGGAATGGGAGACAGACACACACAGACCAACAGACACACACAGACACACACACAGGAAAGCATAATAGGAAAACACTACATACAGTTTTTATATGCTTGCATATGTACATTGTTTTAGAAAGATGGTGGAACTATTTATTCTGTTCAATGTGCCTATTTTGCTAACTACTTTTATCTGCTTCTATTATCATTGCAGTTCGGACTGGACTGTTCCCATGAGGCACAGGGTCAAGACTGATTTGCATATGGCCACATCTAAACTGGGGTGGCATGGTAAGCAAAATAATGATGGATTTAACCCAGATCTCTTGACTGGGGGTGAATGTTTTGATTTGTTCTGCATTCCGTCCATCAATTGTGTGTCTTTTGCTCTATTATCATTGCAGCACATAAATTGTATACAAGAATTACGATGCTTAAATTAATAATGAAAATGCTAATGATATGTGTAATAAATTGATGTTCATAAATCCAGTATATGTAACAATTTAGGTTTAATGTAGAATTAAAATAAGGTCAGGTAGATAAATAGAATAAGATTATATAATGAAGAAAAGACCCCACCAGGAGCAGATGGACTTCAGCTCAGCCTCTAGATGTAACTGTTCCAGCTTTCAAGCAAATACAATTGGAACACAGATGACATCATAGAGACATGCAGAGATAGAAATGAGAAACACTAAGGAAGGACACAGAAGAAATGAAAGCAGGATGTAACACATCTCCTCCCTTGACAAAATAAAATAAGATAAGAAAACAAAAGAGAATAAAACATTGATAATAGAACATATAGCATATACACAGGAAGAATTATGGTAAAGTAAAAGAAAGAGATAGAACAACAAAAAGCGAAAGTACAATAGAAAATAGTGTAACCCTCATGGTACAGAATCCATATCACAGAGCAAAAATACAGCTCTTAAAACATACAACAATATGAACACCTCTAAACTTAGAGCACTTAAAAGTGGTTCAATAACTAGATAAAAGATAGCAAACAGAAGAAATTCTACGAAAGAGCAACCCCAGCGGCTCTTTAAACATCAAAGATAGCAACCTGCGGCTCTTCACATTGAAAATAAATGAAACTCCTCCTCTAAAGCGGTACACAACCTAGTGAAGAACAACTTTCACTCTCACACATCCTTAATACCTGAACACCTCTAACAAAGTTAGAGCACATTGTAGTTCAGCAAAAAAAAACTAGAACTCTTCAAAATAATGAAATCTCATGAACATGGCTCATCCTAAGATGCAAGCCGTAAACACATAAAAATACAATGAAAATGGTAACTCTTCAAAATTATGCAATCTCATGAACATGGCTCATCCTAAGATGCAAGCCGTAAACACATAAAAATACAATGAAAAAGGGTAACTCTTCAAAATTATGCAATCTCATGAACATGGCTCATCCTAAGATGCAAGCCGTAAACACATAAAAATACAATGAAAAAGGGTAACTCTTCAAAATTATGCAATCTCATGAACATGGCTCATCCTAAGATGCAAGCCGTAAACACATAAAAATGCAATGAGAAATGGAGCACCTCAATAAATGAGCACAAAATGTGGCCCCCTTCATAAAAATACACATGTACACATCCCATGCACATGTCAAACATGCAATCCACAACGGATTTAAATAAAACACTTGAGCACCTCAAACAACGTTGAGCATAAAAAATGGCTCACTCCATCGAATAACTAACACACCAGAAATCTGAATAGAAATTACAGAGCTCCTCAACATACGTTGAGCATAAACATGGCTCTCACATTAAGGACGATACTATCTGACTGTAGTATAACTAAACACCTCAACCATCATGAAACATGTGTGCTCTATCAGTTCCAGAACACACATACAAAGTACACACATGCAAAGTACACACATGCAAAGTACACACATGCAAACAAATCATATGAAAAGCAATACATGGCAATAAAATAATGCGCAGTTCTCCCAAAAAATACATATATGAAACATCCACCACCTCCCTCTAAAAATAAGTTAAAATAAAGGTCTTAATTTTCCACAAAACGATGAATCTATAACACCGGTGAGCGATCCCTCACCCGAGGACCTCTCACAAATGGCTTCCTTTAAACAAGTAGAAAGATTTGCAGTTCAAAGCAAGACGCTGAAATTTCTTCTTTGAACACAGTTTAGAGGTTATGATTGTAAATCACTGGGACAGGAAGTTCACAGCTGAAGACTTCATAAGCATCACCCATGCACTTTTCTTCACAGATGACAATAGTCCATGACCTCAAATAAAACTGCCAAAAAAAAATGACCCCAAAGCTGAAGAAAATTCATTTGTGTGAAACAGTGAATTGTCCGTTGAGTTTTAATACCAAAACATATCCGCTGTTGTACATATCCGCTGATGTACAATGATAATTAAACTCACCCCAGGACTCCGTTCCGCCATGAGATGAGTAGTCAGATGCAGCGATGTCTTTCTCCCAAAATAAACTTGGATCAACACTTTACAGGAAACTGCTTGTAAATGCGCATTGCAAAATGGCGGCACGTACACAGACGCTGCACCGGGTGGCTCTCCTCACGCCAAAGCTAGAAAACGTCTATGAGCAGCAAGAATGAAGATGCAGACGTCACAGTAAACGCTCAGAAAATGCCGGTGCTCGAGCGATTGCCCAAGTGAGTCGTTCGTTTTTATTTCAAAAATTGCCTCAAAAGCAAAACGTTGACATGTAAAAAATCACTGCTTTAAATGTGCTAGAAACCCAGAAATTCCGCTAATGTTGCATCCCACAACAAAATTGTACATTTTTCTTCCGATGCAACAGTAGACTGTACCTTGTGCGTTTGCTCACAACCGCCAGCATCCCTGTCTCTCTCACAGGGCCAAAACGCTTCTCATCCTCTGAGATATCGAAGAACAAGCAAACACAGCGCATGCACTTCCCTACAGTTGGTAGATGCGTGTTTATTTGTATAAATCCAAACCATGTGTGTTACTGGTCAGACCGTTAGAAGCTTTGTATGAACACAGTTCTTGCAAGAGGTCTCCTTAAATTCAAAAATTTAAATCTTTTAAGTTCTCTTGAGATTCAGGCCAAATCATAAAACGTGCAGCAAATCTATCTTTAAGTTCTCTTCAGATCATGCAGTTGTAATTCCTTCAGATTTAAGCCAAATCACACAGCAAAAATTCTAACACCCAAGGGAAACAGGCTGTCAAGATCACACAGGACACTGGTGGGGTCAATCAGGGTGCACTCATAAAATACCTTTTCCTCCTCTTGGCTTGAAAAATTATTCAGTTGCAGTAGTTCAAAAAGTCCTCAGTTCCTTATTCTTTAAGTTCCTTAGTTGCAGATCTCCATTAAATCAGTCGTTTTCCACGCACAGGTTCTTTACCTCGTCGCCAAATTTGTAATAAATTGATGTTCATAAATCCAGTATATGTAACAATTTAGGTTTAATGTAGAATTAAAATAAGGTCAGGTAGATAAATAGAATAAGATTATATAATGATAGAAAAGACCCCACCAGGAGCAGATGGACTTCAGCTCAGCCTCTAGATGTAACTGTTCCAGCTTTCAAGCAAATACAATTGGAACACAGATGACATCATAGAGACATGCAGAGATAGAAATGAGAAACACTAAGGAAGGACACAGAAGAAATGAAAGCAGGATGTAACAATATGTTATTTTAATTTGATATTGCACATGAATTGCCACTAAACAGAAACTACTTTGTCTCAGCTTCCGAACTATAAATGGAATTAGCAGGAGAGGCGGAAAAGCGTAAGCTAAAGCGTTTTCTCCATGTTCATTTCCATAGAAAATTTTGCGACAAGCTACAGCCCGAACTGCTAAACGGAATTACCTGAAATTTGGAAAAAAAGGTAGAGCTTGGTTCAGAACCCGACCTTTTTTAAAATGGTGTAAATCCGTTCAGTAGTTTTTGAGAAAATCAAAAAATAAGAGTAAACAAATCAATTTCCCATAGGAAAATTTGTGCAAGGCTACAGCCGAAACTACTGAACGGAATTACCCCAAATTTGGCAAAAAAGGTAGTGCTTCGGTCAGAAAGCGACCTTTTTAGGTCTCACCTGAGCCAGCGCATAGCCTGCACTGGCGAGACTTTAAGTAAGTGGGCTTCAGAAAATTCTACCACTGTGGCCTAGAGCTTGCGGTTACGCGCTCGGGCGCGCGCTCACGAGCAGAGGAGCTATCTGGCTTTCCTCTCTCCTGATGGGTCATCAGATTTCAAAATACGAGAGCTTTCTTTCACATTTCTGAAGTTGATAGCTTCCTTTTCATTTGCCTATGTATCCCTACCTCTCTACCTTTACTCTACCTCTCTACCTCTACTCTACCTCTCTTCTACCCCTCTACCTCTCTGCTACCCCTCTACTTCTCTTCTACCGCTCTACCTCTCTTCATTCCTCTACCTCTCTTCTATCCCGCTACCTCTCCTCTATCCATCTACCTCTCTTCTACCCCTCTACCTCTACTCTACCTCTCTTCTACCCCTCTACCTCTCTTCTATCCCTCTACCTCTCTTCTATCCCTCTACCTCTCCTCTACCCCTCTACCTCTCTTCTACTCTTCTATCGCTCTACCTCTCTTCTAGCCCTCTACCTCTCCTCTACTCCTCAACCTCTCTTCTACCCTTCTACCTCTACTCTACCTCTCTTCTACCCCTCTAACCCTCTTCTACCCCTCTAACCCTCTTCTACCCCTCTAACCCTCTGCTACCCCTCTACACCTCTGCCCCCTAATATCCCTCTTCTACCCCTCTACACCACTTGTACCCCTCTAACCTACTACCCCTCTATTACCCCTCTACCTCTCTTCTATCCCTCTACCTCTACTTTACCTCTCTTCTATCCCTTGACCTCTCTTCTACCCTTCTACCCCCTATACCTTTATCCCTCGTATACCCCTCCACACCGCTACCCTTTTCTACCCCCCTACTACCCTTCTACCCATCTTCTACCCCCTTCGACCCCCTTCTACAGCTCTACCCCTCTTCTACCCCTCTATCCCTCTAATAACCCTCTACCCCTTTTCTACTCTTCTACCCCTCCTCTACCCCTCTACTACCTCTTTTCTACCTCTACACTACCTCTCTTCTACCCCCAACCTCTACTCTACCTCTCTTCTACCTCTCTTCCAACCCTCTACCCCTCTTCTACCCCTCTACCTCTCTTCTACCCCTCTACCCTTCTTCTACCCCTCTCCTACCCCTCTACCCCTCTTATACCCCTCTAATATACCTCAACCCCTCTACTACCCCTCTACCACCACTCTCCTACCACTCAACCCCTCTTCTCCTTTTCTACCCCTCTACCCCTCCTCTACCACTCTACTACCCCTCTACCCCACTACTACCCCTCGTCTACCCCTTTACTACCCCCCACTACCCCTCTACTACCCTGCAACCCCTCTACTACTGCTCTACAACCATCTACTACCCCTCTGATACCTCTCTTCTACCCCTCTATCTTCTACTACCCCTATTCTATCCCTCTACCCCTCTTATACCCCTCTACTATACCTCAACCCCTCTATTACCCCTCTACCACTGCTCGCCTACCGCTCTACTACCTCTCTTCTACCGCTCTACTCCTTTTCTACCCCTGTACTACCTTCTACCCCTGTACCCCTCTTCTACCCCTCTACTACCCCTCTTTTACCACTCTACTTTTGTTTTACCCCTCTACTTCTCTTCTACCCCTCTTCTACCCCACTACCTCTCTTCTAACACACTACCTCTCTTCTACCCCTCTACCTCTCTTCTACGCATCTACCTCTCTTACCTCTCTTCTACCTCTCTACCCCTCTTCTACCCCCTATACCTCTATACCTCTACCCCACTACTACCCCTCAAACCTACTACCCCTGTAACCTACTATCCCTCTAGTGCCCCTCTACCTCTCTCCTACCCCTCTACCTCTTCTACCAATCTACCTCTATTCTACCTCTCTTCTACCACTCTACCTCTCTTCTATCCCTCTACCTCTTTTCTACCCCTCTACCTTTCTTCTATCCCTCTAGCTCTCTTCTATCCCTCAACATCTCTACTACCCTTCTACCTCTCTACCATCCCTCTTCTACCCCTCTACCACTCCTCTACCCATCCCCTCTTTTACCCCTCTACTTCTCTTTTACCCCTCTACTTCTCTTCTACCCCACTACCTCTCTTCTACCACACTACCTCTCTTCTACCCCTCTACCTCTATTCTACCTCTCTTCTACGCCTCTACCTCTCTTCTACCCCTCTACCTCTCTTCTACCCCTCTTCTATACCTCTACCCCTCTTCTACCCCTCTACAACCACTCTATCCCTCTACTACCCCTCTACCCCTCTTCTAACCCTCTACATCTCTTCCCTTTCTTCTACCCCTCTACCCCTCTATTACTCCTCTACTACCCCTCTACCTCTCTACTACCCTTCAACTCCTCTTCTACTGGATTCTATTAGGGCCCAATACCATTTTATTTAGTGATGTCCATCTGCACACTTTCCTGCATCTTGTAATAAATTGAATATTGACAAACAGAAGTGTTATTTCCACAAACAGTGAGTTCTGCAGCTTGTCTGTGTATCTTTTATCTGCACTTCACAGACTCTTCACATTCCTCTCGTGAGAAGATCCTGCCTCCTACTCATTAGTGTAGTTTCAGTAACTGTTTCTATCATGTGTTCATGTTTCATTGACTTGTATTAGGAGAAAAGTGTGTAAAAATACATTGTGTAGCATTTGCATTATATACTCAAATTGCTTTAGGGTGGATGCTCTCGTCTATTGCAAAGACAATTGTCACTTGTTAGTTTGCTTGGCCTTTGTCAGGTCCATGCCAGGTTCCGCCACTAGACCCCCCAAGGCTCCTATTTACAAGGTTCGAGGTCACTCTGTACAGCAGTTCCCAATCTGACGTTCCATCCAGACTCTGGCTCATGCTTCATGGTTGTCCCGCTATGGAGATTAGGTCAGCGGTCTAGTGTTCCTTTTCAGTCCGCCATTTCCTTCGCTAGCGCGTTCTATGTGGCGCACTTCAACTGAACTTTCCCGGCGGCTGGTTGTTCTGTTTATGGCTCCAGTCTCTGTCGCAATTTTCGCCATAGTTGCCCCTGCATTACTGTCAGTTATCCTTCGTAATATTCCAGAGGGGCTCTTGAGGGTATTCGGAGTAGTCCTAGTCCGTTTTTTCCCTGTTCCGCCTTTCCCCCCCGCAGCTCCGCTTTTCAGAATTTCCTGCGGAGTTGGCTGGAGTTTCCTGAGGCAGTGTAGCAGTGGACCTCAAGTTGGCAAGTACTCCGTTCCGCTTCTATTCAGCTCCTGAGCGGTAAGGAGTTCAATACTTCATTGTCAAAGACTTATCTGTGCTTTGTTCCAGTTCAGCGCAATTCTCGAATTTACTCTACCGTGGGCCAAAGACTAAATTTCCAGTGAGAGTCAGCGCAGCAAATATTGACTCTTTCCTTAAAGGTTAATCTATCTACTCAGTCTTTAAAGGACAGTTCATTAGAACGTCATTGTGCTTCAACGAGACAAGATATCAAGAATTTCTACAAGTAAATGGGGGTATAGATTGTATGCATATAATAATACTGTTATTTACCACCTATTCTAGACACAAGTTCGCAAAGACATTAACGACAACTCGAGTACTACATATTGAGCAGTAAAGACTTTGAATTCAGTACTCCTTAGCAAGAGAGAGGCAATTTCCACATTGAAAAGGGTATTTAGAGAAGGAACTAGAGAGAGAGAGAGTAGCGTTGCCAAGAGTTATTGGAACTGTAGTGATTATCTGTTCATTGTTTCAGGTGTACCAGCCTCTCGTATCTAGAGAACGTGAAGAAGGCACCAGTGTGGAAGTCTCTCTTTGTTGTACGTTATCCACTTCCCCTTTCCCCTCCATTCCTGGGCTTGGAGAAATCCGGGTGCAGGGGTGCTATATTTAGCATAAGAAGATTGGGTCACTCGCCCCCACCGAATCAGGATAATTCAGGTACTGCTTCTGACAGATTGAAGTGCCTTAAATTACCTTCCGTCTGGGCGAGATGGCTGAAGGATTAGATGTGAAGGCCGTGGCTTCAGTGTTAAAAGGGTTACAGAAACAGCTAAGTGAAACCAGGGAGGAGGTGAGGAAATCTAATCAGGAGACTAGTTATTTGCGTCAGAGATTGGAAGAACTTTCAGAAAGCCCACGTCCTAATTTTGGGAGTATCAAGTCACCGGCTTATGTTCCCTCTTACTCTCCTTCTTCAGAGCTCACCACACAGGTTGTGCATGCTATGTCCCCAACTATCCCTTTGGCCCCCCCCGAGAGATTTCAGGGAGATCCCCATAAGGTACAGATTTTTCTCACTCAGTGTTCTTTACATTTCCTTTGCAAGCCCATTTTGTTTAAAGAGGATCAGTCTAAAGTGGCGTTTGTGCTGTCCTACCTGAGTGGAGATGCAGCAGCGTGGTCATTACCTCTGGTGGCTTCTAATGATCCAGTGTTGTACAAGTTTGAAGAATTCAAGGCTGAATTTCTGCGCATCTTTGATCGAAGAACTATATCTCAAACCACAGACAATGAGCTATTAGAGTTAAAGCAAGGAAATCGAGATCTGGTGGCGTATTTAGCCCACTTTAACAAATTGATCTTTGAAACTAGTTGGCCTGAAGCGAAGAGAGCGGCAATTTTTTACAGAGGTCTAAAGAATGAATTAAAGGATGGACTGGCCCAAATTCCAAGGAGACCAACCGATGTATCAGAACTGATTGATCTTGTATTGCAGATAGATCAGCGGCAGGCGGAAAGACGTAATGAACGTCGGAAGGATGTTCGAACTCTTCCACCACGATTTGACCGAGCCAGGTCTGAGTTAGTCAAGAATCCAGAGGGTCAGAGTCATTCAAACGAAGAACCCATGCAAGTGGGAGCAATCCGAGGTCCTCTTACTAAGGAAGAGAGAGAAAAGAGACGTCTGGGCAAGCTGTGCATGTATTGTGGTCAGTCTGGCCATTTTGTCAAAGAATGTCAGAAGAAACCGAAGAACAGCTCGTGGGTAAAAGACAGGCTCCACCAGTAGACGGAGTTGCACTGGTGGGAGCGAGTGAAGAGACAACTCCAAAGCCAGTTTTTGGCTAATACACTACGATCTGCAGCCCCGCATTTGATTTTGTCTAGTAAGATTCTATTCGGAAAAACTCATGTGGAAGAAGTTTCAGTGATGGTGGATTCGGGAGCGACAGGGAATTTTTGTGATATCCAATTTGCCAAATCAATTGGAATTCAATTTGAAAAGAAACTAAGACCAGAACCAGTTTGGGCTGTAGACAGCACCAATTTGTCTTCCGGGCCAATAGCCTATGATACAGAAGAGATCACTGTATTTGGCCCAGGAGAACATCGGAGTTACATCCGATTTAATCTCATCGATGCACCTCAGTTTCAGCTCATACTTGGGTTGCCTTGGTTCACCGAGCATAATCCACGGATTGATTGGTCTAGACGCACAGTGGACATGAATTCAGAATTTTGTGGTGAGCACTGTTTTCAGTCAATTCCAGAGACCTCCAGTTCCACCATGTCACTGAATTTGGCCAATCAAGTCCAGATGATTTGTGCTCTGGAGATACCTATCATTCCAGAAGAATATCAAGATCTGAAGGAAGTTTTCAATGAGAAAGAAGCTCGAAAATTGCCACCTCATCGTGAATATGATTGTCGGATCGAATTAGAGCTGGGAGCTTCTTTGCCGTGTAGTCGAATTTATGCTTCATCGGAACCAGAGAATATTCATCTGAAGGATTACATTGAACAAAATTTGGCCAGTGCATTCATTCGACCTTCAAAATCTCCTGTGTCTTCGCCTTTTTTCTTCATTCCAAAGAAGGACGGAACCTTGTGAACCTGCATCGATTATCGAGCCTTGAATTTGGTCACAAAGAAGAATCGTTATCCACTACCTCTCATTTCCGAACTCCTCGATCAGCTAAAGGACGCGTGCGTATATTCCAAATTGGATTTACGAGGGGCCTACCATTTGGTGCGCATGGCGGAGGGTGAGGAGTGGAAGACTGATTCCGAACTAGACTTGGGTTGTTGGAATACCAAGTGATGCCTTTTGGGCTATGTAATGCTCCCGCAGCTTTTCAGCATTTTGTGAATTATGTGCTTCTTGAGTTTTTGGACCGAATTGCCGTGGTTTACATTGATGATATCCTCATATATTCAAACAGTCTGGAGGAACATGTTGGCCATGTACGAGCTATTCTGGAGCGGCTGTTGGAGAATCATCTGTTTGTCAAGCTGGAAAAGTGCGTTTTTCATTCTTCTAGTGTGGAGTTTTTGGGTTTCATACTGTCTCCGGAGGGAGTATCAATGGATAATTCCAAGCTTCAGGCAATCCAATCTTGGCCAGCTCCTAGATCTGTGAAGGAGATACAGAGCTTCTTGGGATTCGCCAATTTTTATCGGTGATTCATACAGAATTTCTCCGAAAAGGTTAGTCCTATTACTCGTCTGCTCAAAAAGAATGTACAATTCATTTGGGAACGAGAATCGGAGGAGGCATTTCAGCTTTTAAAGGAAGCATTTGTCACTGCTCCAGTTCTACAACACCCCAATTTGAAGGAACCATTTTTTATTGAAGCTGATGCCTTGAATTTGGCAATTGGAGGTATTTTGTCTCAACGTCAAAAAGACACGGGTCAACTCCATCCGGTAGCTTATCATTCCCGCAAATTAACTCCTGCCGAGTTCAATTATTCAATTGCGGATAAAGAACTCCTGTCTGTAAAAGAGGCTTTCGAGGTATGGAGATATTACTTGTTTGGTGCGAGGCATGTGATCACCGTCTTCACGGGTCATTGGAATCTGCAATTTTTGAAATCAGCCCGAACTCTAACTCCTAGACAATTGCGGTGGTCACTCTTTTTTGCAGATTATGACTTCGTTTTGACATATAAGCCCGGTTCTGCTAACGGAAAAGCAGATGCCCTTTCACGTTTCAGTTTGGGAGAAGAAAGTAATACCAAGATGGAGGGATTTATCATTCCAGAAGAAAAGATTGTGGCAATTGCCGTCGAGAATAAATTGGAGAATCGGATTAGAGAAGAATTCATGAAGACTGAATTTTCAAATTGGGAACCTGAAGGTCCGGATCGAAAAGTCGAGGATGGGAAGCCATTCTTATTAGGAAAGATGTTTGTCCCCAGTGAAGATCTTCAAAGAGAGGTCATTCAGCATTTCGATGATCATCAGTTGGCAGGTCATAAGGGTCCCAAGAAGACGTTGGAATTAATCAAGAGAACCTTCATCTGGACACTCAGGTGAGGCAGTACATCGCCACTTGTGAACCGTGTGTTAAGGGTAAGAGTTTGAGACAATCCCCGCAGGGTCTTCTTATGCCTTTACCAGTGGCCCCCTCTCCCTGGCACACTATATCCATGGATTTCATTGTAGATTTGCCTTCTAGTCAGGGTTATTCCGTGATTTGGGTGGTAGTGGATCAATTCTCCAAGATGAGTCACTTTATTCCTTTGAAGACCCTACCCACTGCGCCCCAGTTGGCCACACTGTTTGTGGAGCACATTGTCAAGTTGCATGGGATTCCTAGGGTGGTTATTTCGGATCGAGAACCACAATTTGTTTCTCGATTTTGGAAGTCCTTCCTTAAGGGTTTGGGGGTTGACTCCCGTTTGTCCACCAGTTACCATCCGGAGACGGATGGACAGACGGAAAGAGTAAACCAGGATTTAGAACATTATCTTCGGATGTATCTGATGGATCAGGAAGGGTAATGGCACTCCTTGTTGAGTACTGCAGAGTTTGCCTATAACAATTCTGTCCATTCAGCTACTGGTTTCTCCCCGTTCTATTTGAATTCAGGTTGTCATCCCAATATGTTAGTTGGGCGGGAGGATGTTGAGGTTCCTGCTGCGGAGGAGGTGATTCAAGAATTACATAGATCATTTCTGAAGGCTACTTCTAATCTCCGTAAGGCTAAAGGGGCATACAAGATTCAGGCCGACAAGAAGCGAAGAGTAAGTCCCATTTTTGAGCCTGGGGAAGAGGTTTGTATTTCCACTCGACACATGCGGTTGAGGGGAAATCGAAAGTTTCAACCGAGATTTGTGGGTCCTTATGCAGTGGTCCGGATGGTGAATCCAGTGAGTGTTAGAGTAGCGCTCCCTAAGACCCTGAAGATCCACCCAACTTTTCATGTCTCGCTGATTAAAAGAAACCCTCCAAATTTCAGATGTGTCAAACCCCCAGCCCCAATTACCGTGCAGAGCTCTGAAGAATTTGAGGTCAAGCTAATTTTGGACTCTAAGTTGAGAAGAGGTAAAGTCTACTATTTAGTGGACTGGAAAGGCTATGGTCCTGAGGAAAGGTCTTTGGAACCTAGTTGCAATGTTCATGCTCCAAGATTGGTCACAGAATTTCATAAGAGTCATCCTCTGAAGCCCAAGGAGGGGGCTTTCGTGGGGGGTACTGTCAGGTCCATGCCAGGTTCCGCCACTAGACCCCCCAAGGCTCCTATTTACAAGGTTCGAGGTCACTCTATACAGCAGTTCCCAATCTGGCATTCCATCCAGACTCTGGCTCATGCTTCCTGGTTGTCTCGCTATGGAGATTAGGTCAGCGTTCTAGTGTTTCTTTTCAGTCCGCCATTTCCTTCGTTAGCGCGTTCTATGTGGCGCACTTCAACTGAACTTTCCTGGCGGCTGGTTGTTCTGTTTATGGCTCCAGTCTCTGTCCGAATTTTCGCCATAGTTGCCCCTGCATTCCTGTCAGTTATCCTTCGTAATATTCCAGAGGGGCTCTTGAGGGTATTAGGAGTAGTCCTAGTCCGTTTTTTCCCTGTTCCGCCTTTCCCCGCCGCAGCTCCGCTTTTCAGAATTTCCTGCGGAGTCGGCTGGAGTTTCCTGAGGCAGTGTAGCAGTGGACCTCAAGATGGCAAGTACTTCGTTCCGCTTCTATTCAGCTCCTGAGCGGTAAGGAGTTCAATACTTCATTGTCAAAGACTTATCTGTGCGTTGTTCCAGTTCAGCGCAATTCTCGAATTTGCTCTACCGTGGGTCAAAGACTAAATTTCCAGTGAGAGTCAGTGCAGCAAATATTGACTCTTTCCTTAAAGGTCAATCTATCTACTCAGTCTTTGAAGGACGGTTCATTAGAACGCCATTGTGCTTCAACGAGACAAGATATCAAGAATTTCTACAAGTAAATGGGGGTATTGATTGTATGCATATAATAATACTGTTATTTACCACCTATTCTAGACACAACTTCGCAAAGACGTTAACGACAACTCGAGTACTACATATTGAGCAGTAAAGCCTTTGAATTCAGTACTCCTTAGCAAGAGAGAGGTAATTTCCACATTGAAAAAGGTATTTAGAGAAGGAACTAGAGAGAGAGAGTAGCGTTGCCAAGAGTTATTGGAACTGTAGAAATTATCTGTTAATTGTTTCAGGTGTACCAGCCTCTCGTATCTAGAGAACGTGAAGAAGGCACCAGTGTGGAAGTCTCTCTTTGTTGTACGTTATCCACTTCCCCTTTCCCCTCCATTCCTGGGCTTGGAGAAATCCGGGTGCAGGGGTGCTTGGGAATTTGGAAAATATTCAGCATAAGAAGATTGGGTCACTCGCCCCCACGGAATCAGGATAATTCAGGTACTGCTTCTGACAGCCTTTTGCTATTTTTGCATTAAATGTATTCAATGTAATCTTACTAAATGACTGACTTGAATTGTATCTTGCTGATGTGAGCTGCTCAGTGTATTGTGTCTGCCATGATTTTGTTCCTCAATAAAGATTTTTGAAAACTTTTTAAAAAAAGAAAAAAATCACATTTTTTTGCATTAAATGTATGATAGATTTGTTGGCCTCCCGGTGTGCTGTGTTTTATTTTACATATCACAAGAGATGACGAGGAAAATGACAGTCCAGTATACACATTCTTCATATAAATCAACTCATAGTATACTGTTCTGGAGGTTCAGTCCCCCAGACATTATCTCTAACCGAACGCAGGCACTCTAGGAAGCATGCGCTTTTCAAACCAGTTGCCCTCTGATGCGGCACTATTGGATAAGTCAAAATGTCTTGAATTTTAGGAGGGTTACCATATGTAGTGCACTCTGTTAGACAGCGCTCACCTGTGGTAGTAAGATGGTACTAGGCACCTTATCACCTATGCAAGGTGAAGGGCTTTGAGTTACAGAGCTCCTCACGCTGTGGAGAAGATTAGGTCACTTTTACCCATTTTCCCATATTTGGTCCTGATGAAATGCCAACAGATTGCTCCATGACTACACAGGACATAAGCAAAGTTGAACTGAAGTATAGACCCCAGCTTACCAGCAGGTCCATAGGTGAGCGACACTTTCACACAGTGATAGGGGCCATTAGTGCCTTAATTTCTCTGCCACTGTTTTTAATCTCAACATGGACCAGGATGATCACATTAACTATATTGCGGCAACTGGCCGATAGTTGATCTTATATTCAGACTTTCACCAATCTCACATCTTATGACACAACATCCTCTGTCCTACTATGCTCATCCTGAGTACTTAATGAAAGATCTCCGACAAAGTGTCCTCTTGTGGGGCTCGCCAGGCATTGTAGCGCCGGCCTTGTGAGGAGTATAGCCCAATGATGAAGCATGTCACCTTCAGGTGAGTGAACGCAACTTGTCTTGAAAGCACATGCTTCCAAGGGTGTCTGGGTTCAGTTACAGATAATGTCTCTGGGACTGAACCTCTGGAACAGGATACTGTGATTTGATTGCCCTTCTGACCTACCGGCCATGTCCGCCTGCCCTTTGCTGCTCTATGCTGTCCAGGGACCTGCTTGTTGTTTGTGGCTGCCTTCTTTGACGGACTTTGCCCCATCTACATCGCGGAGCGCGGGGCTGCCGGGACTCCAGTTCCCAGGAGGCAGCGTGCTCTCGCGACATTCCCATCGGGCCAACAAGGATAAATTAGCGTTGGGGCTCCCGCTGCGCGGGACGAGCGTGGGCTCGCCCTGGCTAAGCCCGGGTCAAGGGCAGGCCCGTCCTTATCTGTCAAAGGCCGGAGGAGGCCGAGCAGGGCCACCCCCCTTGAGTCTGAAAACAGGACACCTCCCATAGGGACGGACGCTAAACCCAGAGTGGCAGTAAGTGAACCGCCGGATACACTCTTTTTTAAAATTTTATTTTATTGAAGCCAAGGTTTGTCAACATAAACATTTGCATAAACCAACATTATATCATAGCAAAAAGCCGAACAGCAAAAACAAATCTATTTGAACCAAAGGAATCACCATAAGTAGCTATCCGAGGTCACGAACTTGTTATACATTTCATAAAAGAGAGTTGATCAGGTATAAAAGTACAAAAATCCCGTAGAAAAAGCCCCCTGTAAACATTCACACAATAAAAAGATAAATAGACAATTGACGAGGTCTTAAATCTCATTCCCACCCGCCACCAAACAAACTGGCCACTACATCCTCACCCTCTGTTTTAATCAAATCTCGAACCCCATGTTTTATTAAATCTATTAAGTCCCCCATTTCTTGCTGCAAAGGTATATTCACTTTTCTTTACCCTTCTGATCTTTTGCCCCCATTCCAAGGCTGACGGAATTAAGTCAGAGCGCCAATTTTGAAAGACCAGTGATCTTGCAATCGCCATAGCTATGTAGAGAAATCTAGTCACTGAATCTGCAAAATGGATATCCGGGTCAAAGCCAAAAAGAATTAACCTGTCATTTACTTCCAACTGTAAATTGCATTCTTTTTCGAGATACACAAATACCTCTACCCAGTACACATTAATCTTTGGACAGCGGAGCATAATATGTGACCAATTGGCAGCAGGAAAGTTCAAACATCGGAAACATTGGGAAGACTGATTGGGGTACATTTTGGCCTGGGCTGCTGGGGTTCGATAAAACAGCCATTTACTAAAAAATAGCATCCTGCGCCAATTTGCCCCTCTTAAGGAGCTGAACTTCAACCTGTTAATAGTGGTCACAATATAGAGGGAGATTTCACAGTTTTCCTGTTCTGACCATTTCCTTAAAGCTTTAGATTCAACATCCACCCCCCTTACCGAGGTCAAATATTTCTTCCAGGCAACAGGCTTCTTGTCTGATACCTTAACTAAAAGATCCTCCACCAACCGATTCTGAGCCAAAAAGGAAAGAGCGCTAGTTAGGCAAGATATTTAAATAAAGCGCCATAGGAATTCATTAAGATAAAATCATTGGTCAATGATTGGCGCATATCTACCATAGACACCTAGTTACCATCCCGTATAAAGTCAGAGATTTTAACAAACCCCGCTTCCGCCCATTTTACAGCCAGATATCTAGGTTGTCTAACACCTATGAAGGGGAGAATTTCTTCTAACAAAGAAGCAGAGTTGATTGCAGGTATGGAATGTTTTTAAAGAATGCCTGCCTTCTTTTAAAAAGCCACTGCAAGCTTTTGTAGCGGACCAGCTTTGGAGATCTGAACATTAACAGGGGAGAATGAATTTGGGTGTCCTGACACATAAGATTGATAAAAAAGTTGGTAAAACAATGTGTTTGTGGTGCTGGCTTAAACCTCGATAAATATTGTGCAAAATGCGCATCAAAGTAGCTTTTAAGATTGGGAAGTGCTAAACCACCCTGATCCAAGTCTTCATATAAAGTGCTAAGTGCAAGGCGTGGGACTTTCTTTGCCCATATAAAGGCTGTAAACATTGACTCAACCTGAGAAAAGAAGGAATTTGATAAGGTGCACTGAATTGAGGCAAACAAAAAATTAAATAGCTGTAAAACAGACATCTTAATCAGAGCCACTCGTCCCATAATAGACAAAGGAAGTAAATTCCATCGGGAGAACAGCCCTTTAACTTTCTTTATTAGGGGATCAAAGTTTAATTTATATAGATCATCAATTAGATTTGAGAAAAATATTCCCAAATATCTCTTTGGATTCGAGTTAACAGAGCTCCGGATATCAAGGTGTAGATTTATAGCGTCACTCCCACACTGAATAACTTCCGTCTTGCCCTTATTAATGCGGTATACCCCTAAAGCTTTAAAGTCCTCAAACAACTTGAGGACCTTGGATTGCACCTCAACTGTGGGCTTAATTAAGAGCATGATGTCATCAGCATACAGCTTTATTTTGGGCATTGCTGTAATTGGAGGACAAATATCGACACAGTTACGAATAGCTGTAGCTAAGGGTTCAATGAAGAACGCAAATAGCACCGGTGATAAAGGGCAACCTTGCCTCGTGCCTCGCTTAATTTTAATTGATCCTACCACTTCCGAATTGATGATTATATTAGCCATTGCGTTCTCATATAGGGTCTGAATTAAAAGTATCAATGACCGTGGGATATTAAAAGAGTGTAAAATTAAAAATAATGTCTCCCAGACCACAAGGTCAAAGGCCTTTCCTGCATCTAATAATAAGATGAGAGACGGAATCTTCTGACCCTCAAAGTAATCCAGGGCTTCTGCGAGAAAGTGAGTGTAAGTAGACAATTGTCTACCAGCTAGAAACCCGTTCTGGTCAGGGTGGATCAACTGTGCTGCAAATGTATTGAACCTACAAGATAAAAGTTTTGTAACGATTTTGTCGTCCGAGTTCAGCAGCGTGATTGGACGATAAGAGCTAGGATCCATCTTATCCTAACCTTTCTTTGGGAAACTTACAATGTTCCCCTGCCTAAAAGATTCCGGAACTGGCACTCCTTCTAATAAAGAATTAATCAGGAATAGAAAAAAATCTGAACGTGCTCCAAAAAAGACCTTAAAAAATTCTGCGGTAGTCCATCTGGACCACAGGCCTTGCCATTCGCCAAACTTTTTACGACTTCCTCCAGTTCTGACAAAGAGAAAGGGCTCGCCATAGATTGATTATCTATTTCAGACAGGGTTGAGCATAGATTTTCTTGAAGGAATTTAGCAAGCAGTTGGCCATCAACCCTTTGTGATTTACCATAGATAGAGTTGTAGTGGGCCATCATAATGTCCCCTATTATCCCTGGGTCTTCTTTGGGAGCTGCTGTCAGAGGGCATTTTAATGCTTTAATTTGATTTGCTGCGGCCTGCTCTTTGGCCTGCCACGCCAATAGCCTACCACTGATACTACTTTCCTCATAAACCTTCTGTTGAAAGCGTTGAAAAAAGATCTCACTTTGGATGTTATAGGCAGAGCAGAGCTCACGTTTGGCCTGATCAAGACGTTTTTTATTAGAAACAGTTGGATCTTTCAAAAATATCTCGTTTAGGGCATGGATCTTATCTTCATGCTGTAACTTTTCCAGCCTAGCTTTCTTGGACATGGCTGCATCTTTGCCTATTAAAAGCCCCCGCACAAATGCTTTAAGTGAATGCCAAACTATATGTGGTGCAGCAGACTTAGTGTGCTGATTCAAATATTGTCTAATCTCTAACTCCATGGACTTTACCCAGTCTTCATCATTTAAGTACTGCTTATTGAAAGCCCACCATTTTGGGAGTCTCAATCCTTCCCCAGATGGATTTCCAATGTGAGCATTGCGTGTTCTGAGAATGCATAAAAAAAAATTGTTGTGAAAACTCTAAACCCTGGGAGATCCTGCAGTGAATGAGTGGAAGTAATAGCTGATTACATCAGTTTTAGCAGTTAGGGAGGCAGCGCCTTGTGCTTTGTGGACTCTATTTCATTTTTAGTGCCTTTCGTACTGTATGTAACGTAGGACCTGACCATAGTTCTATAGCACATCTGCGCTGTAACCGGTGGGAGTATCGAACACCACTCAGTATGAGTAAGCGGAAGGTGATTCCTGGGGTAGGGGGCGGGGTTAGGGGGACCCTTGTGTAGTACTGAAATTCTGGACCCGTGTTATAAACATCGTCGTATCATGACGATTTTAGTATCACCAGACCGAGAATGATTAGAATACTATGCACAAGCATTTTCGTCATATTTGGGTGACGAAATCACCCTGAAATCATAGTTTCCGTCCTGAACCCTCGGGTTCCATTTTGTGAACGGCAGCCATTTTGTGATTGCCCTCACATAGGCCACATGACTAAGGCCAAAAACCAGTCTGAAGGACACGTACACCTTTGCTGACTTCGCTGTGACCTGGGCAAGCTGACTCCACTGCCTGAAGCCAAACCTGTTCGGCCAGTTCCTTTCCCAGTGGCCGAATGAAATTAGTATCAAGGCACAACATATCATAAACCTTTCATCACACACAAACCATGCCTAATCTTACACACACCTGTCCCTGTCTCTTTCTTTATGACTTGCTTTACGAGGAAGAGGTGCCCGTTTTTATTGGGGGTCCGTCGATATCTGATGAAAATACTGGGCCTTGCCGGGTAATTGATTGTGGGCTGGACAAACTGAAATATGGGCTTCTCATCATGACTCTGCTTTTTCTTTGTAGTGAAAATATGTGAATGGTCAACTGTAAAATAAGGAATGTTTGCCTAAAGCACAATATTTTGAATAAAAAGAGAAGGCTGGCTTTGTAAGTTGAGCAGTCTCCTGAGAATATACACCGTGTTGTACTTCTAGGATACCTGTTACTGGCTGCAGCCAATAAAAATGATCTTTGACTTCACCAAGAAGACTCTGTGTTTCTGTAGTCTGAAACAGGAAGGCCTCGATGTCTTAGGGTGTGTTCCCTGGCACCGCTGGGTTCTTAAAAACCCAGTACTTCAGTTGGCGCCCAACGTGGGGCGATTTCAGCGGTACCGGTCCAAGCCAGAGGTTCGTGAGGAGCTTCGTGTGAAAATTCTGGAGGAAGGCCGCCACTTCATCGACCCCTGTAGGTCGACGTGGTCCGAAAGTCTTTGCTGCGAGGTTTCCAGCTTCCGGACGGCTACAAAAGACTGCTGCCCTGACTATCGTCCTGTTTTGGACCCTTGATGATTGGTAGAGCGAAACGTTAGACGAGTCTTCTGGTGACGTCATCGATACCTCAGTTAAGTATGAGTGGAGCGTTTCCCAGTCCTTAGTTTGGTTCTTAGTTTTGGTATCCCCTTGGGATCGCTTTGATTTGGAACTTGCAAGTGCCAAAGCCGAGGGACTCGTGTATTCACGAGACTATCGTATTCGATAATCCTTTGAAGTTTGAAGCTAGACTAGAGAGCGAAGATGCCTGGTGTTAGCAGACTTGGAAATTTGTTTTGTCTCGGTTGTAATAGGGATTCCCGATTGGAGGACTCGTGTCCGGTTCCTCCGATTGGAACTCCAACATATGAACTTTATGTGAAACATGGTGTAGGCCCCATCACATATAATGAAGTATGGATTCAATCCACCAGGAAAGATGGTGTTTTAAAATGGCCCCAATATGGTAGTTTTGACACAGAGATTTTGGATAATCTGGAGGTTAAACTTTTCAAAAAGAAAGCCCGGCCGGCGATGTTTGACTCTTTCCGCTTGTGGCGTAAGGAAGCCAAACAGAAAGAAATTAAATTAGCAAAGAGAAATAAGAGAGAAAGGGGTATCTCGATAATGCAAGCTGCTACTCAGTTTAAAGGTAATGAAGAAGATCAGGCAAGTGAGCAGTTGCACAGGCAACGTAAAATGGTGATTGATAAATGTTATCCAGTTTTGCTGCCTCTTTAGCAAGATGCAGCAAAGGAACTTGAAAAAGATCCTTTAATGTCACACTTGTTGAGTTCGCCACACCCTTATGCACAGAGTGCTACAGCACCTCCACAACCTTTAGTTGTGCAACCTCCGGTTATTGTGCCTCAGGTTCTTCCACAGCAGCCAGCTCCTCTTCAGTTGGCTTCTACTCCTATGGCGCAGCCCCCTCAAGGGCCGCCGACTTTGCTACCTGCTCCATCTATACTCCCTACAACTCTGCCTGCTTCATCGACTACCTCTCTGGTGCTCCTTCTGATACTGCCTCTGCGTCTGCCTCTGTTTTTTCTCCTGTTCTTTTGTCAACTCCTCCTTCTGTTCGACAGAGAATGACCGATGCCGTTGTTAACCTTCTATCTCCTTTCTTTGGAGCAGCAAGTATGACCCCTGTTTCAACACACAAGCAGTTGCGTAGTCAATTGCCTGATTCTAGAGAGCGGGAGATATTGGATCATTTGGCACATAAATGGGTTACAGACCCGATATGAGCTAGAATCTGTTATGGATGTCTTCCATCAATGGGAAGCATCGAAACAGAGATACGTTTTTGAGAAAATGTGTGCTTTTCTTTGTGAGGAATTGGAGGAAAACAATTTGGAATCCAATATGTCTGGGTTGTATCGTGTACGGTTCGAGTTTGCAAAAGGCACAATTGAAGGTTCTGATGTTAAGAAAGCAGTTGCGACATTGTTGTCGTTTAGGAGTGAGAGTGTTTCTCAGTTATTGTTTGAGTCCGATTTTTCTGGTAAGAAGAAGGCAAGACAATATCCCATGAGAGCGGTTCCCCCAGTTTGGAGAGAAGGGGACGCAAATGCTAATCCAGCCATTCCGCCACATTTTCAGCGTGTGTGGGTACATGTTCCATGGAAGCGAGCTGAAGTTTTGGCTCTTAACCCTTTCGATGCTCATGACGAGCTCAGCTCGTCATGATGCACAGTTGAGCTGTGCTGATGACGAGCTGAGCTCGTCATGAACAATGGGAGTGATAAAATATCAGCACAGGAGGGGGAAAACGCCTAGCAGCCAAGGTGTTAAACAGACATTGCCTGATCCCCGTAAAAATCCTGCAGGGTTTTACTAGGAATTATCACAGACTGCAGGCTCATGTGTTATGAATTTAGCTGATATAGACATGTACTTTGGAAATGTTGTTCCACAGCCTTTATGGGGTAAGATTCGTCATGTGGATCATGATCAGGAGTTAGGTGACTCATGGGCTAATATTAGTAATGCAAATGATAGACAAGTTGGTGGTGCTAAACCCGAGCCCTTGGTATAAGAACTTCTTGGTATGATCATTACTTACATGAAAACTTTAATGCCTGCGATGCGTGTGAATTGGGATAAATTATCTGCGTGTAAGCAGAAGAAAGATGAAACAGTGTCTGATTTCTTCACCAGGTTTGAAAAAACGTTTATCGACCACAGTGGTCAAGATATGAGTACAGAAGGTGGTCAACGGTTGTTCGTTGACAAGTTTGTACACAATTTGCTTCCCAAGTTGTGTAAGAAATTGAAAGATTCAGAAAGTTCTTGGGCAGTTTCCTCTTCAGCACAGATATTGGATACTGCACAGTACTACGAAAATAGGGATAAAGATGAGAAGGATAGAGCAGACAAGAAAATTAAAGAATTAAAGACGAAGATTCTTTTAGAACAGGCGTATCCACCACGCGGTGGTCAGATTAACTACCAGCAACCTCAACAGTTTCAGAGAAACTCACAAAGATTCGAGTCTCAACAACGTGTTCCTGTAGGTCCGAATCAGTGTTCATATTGTAAAGAAGAGGGTCACTTAAAGTATAGTTGTCCTATTTTGTTACAGCGTACGAATGGTGCTTCTGGTGCAAGAGGTCGAGGTGTTTAACAAGCTCCTAGAGGTAGGGGGCGTGGAACTTTCCCCCAGAACACGCGTTCTTTTCCGCCTCAGAATTCGATGAATAGTTTTGATCAGCAGAATAACGCATCTGGTAGGACAGCTCAGTACTATGCTGATGACTACTATGCAGAAGATGAGAATGTGGAAGGTAATGATTGCTAGGACAGCCATAGACAAAGAGAGGGAGTTGTTTCAGTTCCAGTAGATCAGAGTGGACCTTATGTTGAAGTGATTACATCAGGTGTGTCAGAGCCTTTTCTGTTGGATACTGGTGCTACGAAGAGTTCTATTATGCACTCAAAACTCCCTGGCGCACCTTTGTCTGGCGAAATGAATGTTTCAGTAGGTTTTTCTGGCGCCCCGGTTAGGAACCTGATTTCTAGCCCTATGTCCCTTTCTGTTGGTCCTTGTGAATTGGAAGCACCCCTTATTCTTACAACAGGTTGTGGTGAGAACTTGTTGGGATTGGATCTGTTGAAAAGATTGCATGCAATGTTGTACTGTTCTCCTTCGGGAGTACAACTTACACTGGGTAAGAGAGTGGTTTCTCCAATGTATTTGTCGAAGGATACACCTCCGACAGAATTGTCTTCTCTTCTGGATATTCTTTGGGCTACTGGTCCTAATGATGTGGGTCTCTTGGAAATCCCGCCATATATTGTAACATTGAAAGCCTATGTTAGAATGCCGCGCATTCCCCAATACAAGATCTCTAGTGAAGGTGAAAAAGTGTTGCTAGCGATCATTTATGATCTGATCGAAAAAGATGTAATTGAAGAAACTAGAGGTAACGTTTGTAATAGTCCTGTTCTGCCTGTTTTGAAGCGTACTGACCCTTCCCAGCCACCTGTTTACAGGTTTGTGATTGATCTTAGAGAGGTAAATAAAATAGTTGTACCAAAGTTTCCAGTTGTCCCTGATATCACTGCCCTATTGACTATGATTCCAGCTTCCGCCACTTGGTTCTCGGTGATTGACTTGAAGAATGCTTTCTTCTGCATCCCGATTGCCGAGGAAAGCAGGGATATTTTTGGCTTCAGTTTAGGATGCCGAAGCTTCCGCTTCAAACGCGCTCCTCAAGGCTACTGTGAAAGTCCATCAATATATAGTCAGGCTTTAAAAACACAGCTTGATATGATTGCTTTTCCTGATGGCGCTACACTTATTCAGTACGTCGACGATTTGCTAGTCGCTGCAGATACTGAGGAGATTTGAAAAGAAGCCACCTTGTTGTTGTTGCGTCATTTGTCTGATTTGCATCACAAAGTGTCTCTTTCAAAATTGCAATATTGGCGACAAGAAGTAACCTACTTAGGTCACCTCTTATCGAAGGAGGGAAGGAAACTGACCCCAGAAAGAATTCAGGCAATTGCAAAATTGAGTGTGCCAAGGACACAGAGAGAAGTGCGTGCTTTCTTGGGCATTACATCATATTGCAGACAATGGATACCGAACTTTTCTTTGTTGGCCAAACCTTTGGTGGCATTAACTTGTAAAGATACACCGAATCCCATTCCGTGGTCTGAAGAGTGTCTGAAGAGTGTCAGAAAAGTTTTTCCGAATTGCGTAATGCATTGTGTTCGGCTCCTGTGTTGAGTACCCCCCGACTACAGTAAGCCCTTTACACTGTATGTCCATGTTGTACTTCTAGGATACCTGTTACTGGCTGCAGACAATAAAAACGATCTTTGACTTCACCAAGAAGACTCTTTCTGTAGTCTGAAACAGGAAGGACTCGAAGTCTTAGGGTGTGTTCCCTGGCACCGCTGGGTTCTTAAAAACCCAGTACTTCAGTTGATGCATTTCTTCAAAGAGCAGAATCAGTCCACGAAATTCAGCTAACAGAAAAAAGATTGTCACTAGATACACTGCTATAACATAAGCGATCATCAATGGGCCCCATAGCAAGGTCTAAAACACCAAGTAAAAGTATTCTCCAAGGTCAATCAAAGCAAGATAGGGGCAGCATCACTAGTGTTATGGCTCATGTTCCCCATATGACACAGGAGGGTGGCTCACTTATGTGCCCTGATGACCCACTTATAACGGATTCTGACCCTGACCGGTCTCACATTAGTATTGAAGAGGTGGAGAAGAATTCCAGCGCGTCCACTCCAGTGATTGACAGGCCAGAACAAGGGCCATCAGAGTTGGTAGCCTCTAGGGCCAACTCAGGTATGGGAACCATAGTAAGGGGGCGGAGAAGTGATCACAAGATCAAAAGGTGCAATAAAAGACGCATCTACTACGCAGTTGGTATCACCTCTAGCTGACGCAAGGACCCGGGGCACACGATCGGGGGGGAGGGGGCCGATTGTTTCAAAGCCAAAATCAAAACAGAAGGGTGGCGTAAAGCTCAGCAGAGTGAACACTGCTGTGGGACCCATTTGTAGCACGCAATGTTCAAACTGTGGGAAGATGGGGAGCGGACAAGGAATGGAAAACCTATTACGGTCAAACGTAGAGTTCCTTTTTTCCACCCATTTGGGACCGGTGCTGGAGAGAATTAAGGTTATTGAGAAAAACCTATCTCGGCTATGCGATCAGGGGAATAGTGTGCCAGGTAGAATTAGGGGACCGGAGATGGGGGGAGCAGAAGCCACATCATACTCAAAGCCCACAACTAGTTATGAAGGTCAAGGAGGGGGGCACAACGAAGGCGGGCGGTTGGGCAAAGACAGTGAGGGCACCAACAAGGGTGCATTGGCGGGTAAAACGAGTGGGACTACCCTAAGCATAAAAAGAATGGGGCCACCTAATACGGTTTGTCCTGACACAGCCCAGAGGGGCTCGGAGGGAAGAAGGGCAATAGTTAGTTAAGAGGAGTTAACAATAGCGGATGCTGTGCAGAGCACTAGGGGTTTACCGACATTGGATCTCCCCCCAGCCTCAAGCCCCTACACAGTGGCCCTTGTAGGGGTTCCTACTAATGGGGATGAGAGGGAGGAATCCCTGCACACTCTAATTAACAAGACAGCACATTGGCTAGTCACAAACACGGGTTTCAATATCACACAACACAGACATATTCTGATGGCAAGGAGGGTAGCTTGAATCGGAAGTAGCAGAAACAGCTTTGCGGGTGATTGTGTGATTATGAATTTCAGATATCCAGAGTTAGTCAATGAGCTCCTCCATAGTCAATCCAGGGGTCAATACCAAGGGGATGGAGAGTCCAGTATCAGACTACTCCCCTTGGCTTCTTTCTATAGGGATATGGCCCATAGGAATATGCAAGGTGACCATAGGAGGAATAGGATTGAATCAGATGGGAGGGGGCAGCTAGTTTCACTCATTAACCGATTTGCACCTCTCCACTGTGCTTCATCCCTAAATAAAATAGATTGACTGGTGGGGGGGTTGAAAGACGAGACTAGCACGAGGTGGGAGGGGTTACCCATAATAGGAGACAATGAAGGTCCAAGGCGCACACAGTCAGATGAACTGGTCGGCTTGCCCGATTGTAGAGGGGTGGCACCTGGCTCACACAAGGGAAGGAGGAACGCTGAATAAGTTCCTGGGCAGGCATGCCCTAACATATACCATGGATTTGATTGGTGGGGAGGGCAATAGCATGGTCACCCCTACTTTCAAAGGCAGGGCGAAGGGCACTATAATTGATTTTACTTCCGTTACACCCATGTTAAAGTGTCAGGTTACAAAGTTTGAGATAGAGGTTAGCATTTTCAGCGACCATAACCCGCTTCTCCTGTGCATCATAGATCCAAATGTGGTACTTCTGTCACAACATAGGGGGGGCGGAGATTTGATTAAAGCCACTGACCAAGGTAGGAGACTAAGGTGGGTCAACACGGACAGTGAGGCATTTTACAGAATCTTACTGACACAGGCTGAGTCCAATGTTTGGAAGTGTTTGGACTTGGAGGTTGAGGGGGCAGACCTGATCAAGGCATCTGAGGGAGCAGCCAAACAAATAGATGGCTTACTTAGGGGCAGGAAGATCAACAAAGAACACAGTGCACCAAGGTGGTTCGATCATGACTGCACCCTCGCCTTGAGGGATCTGAAATCGGCTCTGAATTGCGTACCTAGGGACAGAGGGAAGGTATCAAGCTGCAGGGCTAGATACAATAAAACACTAAGATGCTGCAGAACCATATTGCAGAACCAGGCATGGGAAAACTTAAGATAAGCGGCTGAGACAAAGGACTCAACTGCTTTTTGGAGAGTTGTTAATGAACCGTGCATTCAGGATTCAAATAAACCCAAGCTGGCCTGCCACATCCTCCCAGAAACCTGGCTTGAGCATTACAAGTGCCTGTATAACCATGGTAGCATTGAGTACTGGAAAGTGTGAACCCACCCCAGATTACCTTTTCCTTGGGAGAAATAAAGGCGGGGATTGAGGGGCTAACCCGTAATAAGGGGCCAGGACCTGATGGGATTCCACCAGATCTCTTCTTAAGCCAGAAAGAACTCTGGGTGCCCATACTCACCAGAGTAATAAATACCGCAGTGCAAACAATGATGCCAATATCCTGGTCTACGGCCACAATAGTCCCCATATTTAAAAAAGGGGACAGAAATAGCCCTCAATGCTATAGGCCTATTTCATTAATTGATGTTACAGTGAAAGTGCTAGGTAGGGCCATTCTTAACCGATTGATTGATTGGGCGGAGGAGCATGAGATCATTACGGATACCCAGTATGGGTTTAGGCACGGCCGCTCCACCACAGATCAGTGCCTTAATTTATATCTCCTGGCAGCCAAGTACACCGTAGACAGTGAGGGGACGGTGTACATGGCTTTCATGGACCTCACCGCGGCATTTGATCGAGTAAATCGCAAGAAATTGTGGGGACTATTGGGGGCCTTGGGAGTTGACTCTGGTCTGGTAAATATATAACGGACACTCCATCAGAATACTTCTGCCCAGGTCAGATATGACGAGGAGGGAAATGTCACAGACCACTTCCCATGCTCATGGGGAGTGAGGCAGGGATGTATTTTGGCCCCCGTCCTCTTTACATTATATATAAATGGTTTGACCCAGGCGCTGGTGGCTCTAGGGGTGGACTGCCCGCAGATAGGTTGACAGGGATACCGGTGTTACTGTATGCAGATGACGCGGTACTCTTGGCCCGCACTGCGCGTGGACTGCAGCGCCGCATAGATGGCTTTGTCCATTTTATGGATAGCTTAGATTTGTCACCGAACCTCACCAAATCATATGTTATGGAGGTAGGGAAAGGTCCATCCAGCAAAACTAAGTATACAATAGGCACACAGGGACTGGAAAAGGTAAAGTAATTTTAATATCTGGGGATCATGTTCGACAGTCGCCTTAGTTTTAAAGCCCTTGTGGAGGAGAAATGCAATAAACTAATTAACTCAACAGGGGCAACTATGAATTTTGCAAAAAGGCTAGGCCGATGGTCTCCGGAACAAATCCTGAACCTCTACAGTTCTGTAAGCTGTGCCAAAGTTTTATATGGGAGTGAGGTCTGGGGCTTTATAGACCTGCTTAAGGTACAAATAGAAGGAAACAAATATTTGAGGCGGGTACTGAAAGTCCCACAAAGCACTTTCTCCTACATGGTTCATGAGGAACTGGGTATAACCCCTCTGCGCGATAGGCTGCAAAGGAAGCCCCTCACATGCTGGATTAAGGTATAGACAAACCCAGAGGCGGCGTTAAGTCAACAAATAATATCATACTGCATCGCACGAGCACAGGGTTACAATATTCCTTGGATTAGACACATCAAGGAAAACCTGTTAGCCATGGGTTGTGTTGAATATTTTACCCACCCGACCAAACTGCTATCTAAGGATAAGGGCCGTATTAAGTCAGAATTTTTAAACAGAGCCAAGTCAAATAGGGAAGCAAGATAGCTGACAAAGCCATCAGTAAGTACTCATCAGTTAACAAAGTCGTGCCTGGGCATGGAACCTTATTTGTGTCTTATTTACAATCCTCAAGACAGATTTCTCATGACCCGTTTCAGACTAGATTTGTTACACCATACTTTGGCGGTTCCAGCAGGGTACACACAGCATTTGGAGAGTAAGGGCTCCTGTGGCTGCGACCAACGGTCTCCACAGGATACGCTCCATTTGGTCCTACTATGCCCATTTTACGCTAACCCTAGGCGACTATTTTTAAAAGGTATTTTAAGGAAGGCCAAGTTCAAACAAGTTAAGGTGGTCCTACTGTTTCTGAAATTGTCAGTAGAACCTTTAAAAACTTTTCTGTGTAGTACATTTTCTAAGATTAGCGATGAAACACAGAACCAGTAGAGGGGAGGAATAATGGTCCTGTGTGTTCAATATTTGCTCTGATTTGCACTATACTATGGATGAACATTTTTAACCGGGTACCTCCTTGTCATTTCTATAAGATGATCCCTGTGCCGAATCATTTATATTTTATGTATTGTTTTTAAACAGGTTTTTAGTATGGTTTTTATAATGTATGAGATATTGTTTTTTAACACTGTACTTTTACAGTATTGCTTTATGCCGAATAAAGTATATTTTGAATTGAATTGATTGTGTTTTATTTTAACGAATGTAGATAGCAGATATTGGTGCTTGATTGTTTCACAAAAATGATCGGATACCTGCCTCGGAGCGCACTTCTTACAGACGAGTATGGGGTTATCATGTTGCTGCTACACGCTCCTTACCTGTGTGAGTTATCAGGAATGATGCAGGGGGCAGACCCAAACCAGCCACACATGGAGATCAATGACAAATACTGAAGAATTAACTGAGCTTCCAAGCTGGTGACCATTACTTAATTGACCTTGAAAATAAAAGACACGTTTTTAGTATCCTGGTGACTCATGACCATAAAAAACAAAGATTATAAATTCAATATTGTGTCAAATACTTAAAAAATGGAACTGGATGTGCTGAATCCGATGTTGTCCTAGGTCATGCGTGACACCTTACACCACTATTGCTTATGGGACTTGTAGTTTTGTTTTCCTCATTAAAAGGATGGGCTCTAAAGTCCCAGTGTTCTAAGCGATGTTGGTTAAAATTAGAGGCCTGAAGGAGGGTGAAGCATGACATGGCTCTGCTTAGCAGTGAGATGAATGACAGTTCCCCAGCCCTTCCATTCTTTGACAGACAGAGGCTCGTTGGCTGTTCATATTTTTTTGCAATGACAAAGAAACTTTTATTGTAGCTTCTGTCAGCTGGAGAGATAAAATCCCTGGGCATGTTTAATTAAATAGTGACAAAAATGAACAATCAAGAACATGAGTTTCTGGAAAACTATCAAGCACCCAATCAGAATCAGCCGCCCTTCACACCCAGGAATTCTCGAGGCTTGGCTTTGGAGAGGATGAATTGCACGTGGTATAAGCAGTGGCGGTTGGTGCATAGGGGTGAATTGGGTGTTGCCCCACTAGCCTCGGGAGTTGAGGTAATATAAATTTTTGGTCAAGTTGTGTTCCCTAGTGCGTACCCCACCGACTCCATGTACGAGTTAAAGTGCATGTAACTTCCCTCCTGTGTCAGCTATGAAGACGCAAATACATTTGCGTCCAACGTTAACATGTTCTCTTTCAGACCCATCATGAATGGGTCGAATGGTCCGTTCCTAAGTATGCTATGCCAACGTCTTTTTGTAGTGTACTCCTACGTTTTTCAGCTCTGGCTGAAGTAGGCCCTGAATCTCTGCCACCGAGCCTCTTTTCTGGCTTCTGACTCCGAGAAATCTCTGCCCAGGCAGCCCCTGTACTCGTGAACTCTGACTTACTTTCAGCGCGGCCCCTCGCGCTCGGCTCAGCCTGCTGCCTGCCAAGATTGACTATAACCTTCGAGTTATCTGTTTCCCTCCCCGAAAATACATTCCTGCCTGCTAGCTTCAGTAAACATCCTTCCTCAGCTACAGGGCTAAAGGGCCGACCTGTCTCTGTGCAAGTAATTCATAGCTTTGTTGCCATGCTTCCATGGAAGGCCCCATGCCCCCACGCTTCTCATACAGACACCCAGGCGCTTATACACGCACTCACAACAAGTATAGAATAGCTTCTGCTCTAGAGACCTTTCCGCCCAGATAGCTTAGTTCCTAAACATCAGATATCAGATATGATAGAAGCACAAGTTGATCTGACATGCCAGACTTTTGTCTCTTTTCCGTCAGTGTAAATGTCAAGTCCCCTGCACCCCTCCAATTACACGTCATGCAGCTGCGCGTGCATCCAAGCTTCCGATTTCTGCTGACATTGCCACATTTTCTGTTAGTGCCACCCCTTTGTGACACCTATCAGTGACGTTTCCAGAACACACCTCTAGTTCACGCCTCTTGATTACGCACATGTACCACGTGTATATTGTTATCTTGTCTTCTCTCAGCTGTTACGCCTTCTATACTGTTTTCAATGGTGTACAATAAGTATATAAGCTATGTACTGTTAATAAAATGTTAGCGCGCTCTATCCCTTCTGACACCCCGTGTGGTGGTCAGAACATGATATCTTGGCCATGACCATTCCTTTTTAAGGAATAAAACCCTTAGAACTCTAACACCACGGACTCTGTCTTTTTTCACCCGATCTGAGTTATTATTGATTAAGTACTTACCTGCATAGAAATTAAGAGTAAATTATTTATTTACATCATTTTGGCGCCCGAACAGGGACCCCTCCCCCACCTCACGCGCCGGTTGGCGCATTGCAAGCTCTGTCCCCTGCCATCAGTTAGATGGAATATACGCGTACCGGCAGGATTTCCTGCATCTCCCTCTGACCCACGGAGGTGACGAAGACTGCGATCAGTGCCCAGACGAGGCGGTGAGGAGTGCGGAGGATCCCGACCAGAGCCTAGCCGAAAGAAGCAAGGTCCGAGGTGTCAAGAGGCCCACCAGTTTTCCGAAGTTTTCCGAAAATTTCCGAAGTTTTCCGAAGTTTTCCGAAGTTTTCCGAAGTTTTCCGAAGTATCGAGTCGAGTCCAGTCGAGTTTTCCGAGGCCTTCTGTTTCCGTGCTTCCCGGTGAGTACCATTGCTGGGTCGTATCTAGACGGGTTTGGGTACACAAGTCCGGTCTGCACTGTTTTTAGGCAGTGTATCTGTACTGTTTAGCAGTATATCTAGTATTCTGAAATTCTGCACTGTTACAACAGTGTATCTGTACTGTTGAGCAGTACATCTAGTATAGTGGGGTAGTCATCTATGTTTTAAACGTTTTTGTGATTAATGTCGTGGTATGAATGTGACTGTTTTTCTTGTGCATTATTGTGTTTTCTTGTATAAATAGTTACATTCAGAATTAAGTATCAAGGATCGAGCATTTCAGTATCAAGTAGGCACAATGCCGTTTTTCAACAAGTTAAAGCAAATAGGAACTAGGAAAGGGATGTTAGAGGAAGAAATTCCGATCCCCCCTAGGGACACTCCAGGTAATTTCATGTATAACAAACATGGCATAGACGCCATATTGTATCTAGAGTTATGGACCGATTATACAAAGCACCTAGAGGAAAGATACCGATGGCCAGTTAACGGAACATGGGATGCCGAGTGCATCATAAAGGTAGAAGAAGCATTACGGAAAAAGAAAGCTAGACAATCTCAGAAAGACGCCATAGAATTTTGGCGTAAGGAATCCCATAAACGTGCTGAAAGAGCACTTCGTAGAGAAGACAGACTTAAAGAATCAGAAAAGGCCCAAGAAAACGAATTAGTTATTGAAGGAATTCGAGTAAAATCAGAACAAATAGATCGCATCCGAAATAGCCAAGTGAACAACATGTATCTTTTGGCCGAGGGTACATCTGACGCCATTTCAGAAATACCGAAAAATTTGCCGTCACCATTAGTTCCAACTAAAGTAATGCACAAGACTACTAAAGACATATTCCTAAATTCATACTTAGAGGATGTAGCACCAGCTTACACCAATCTGCCTGTTCGTGCCCTGCCTACTGACAGGGACGGGGGTGGCACTCCACCCCCAGGTCACGTTCCGCCGGTACCGCAACAGATCTCCCCCGTTCCGCCAGCCCCGCCACTTCCCGTACTCAAAACTGACCTACCGAAACCACGTTTGCCTGATCCACCTAAACGACAAATTCAAGTTCAGATACAGACTCCGCAGGGAGGTAATGCACAAGCTTCTGCTTCAGGAGGTGCGACCGCGGGTCCTCAGACCCCGCCACCAACTCACAGATTCAACCTCAGAGGTATGCAGAGTCCTCTCACGTACAGGTCTCCCCACTCCTCTGGTTCATCCCGCCTTGACGCATTAAAAGAAAACATGTCAGTTTGCAGATATGATCCAGTACCCGGAAAGGACGATTTAATGATATTGGCATCATTACGGTTAAGATCTGCTACTGATAACTTGTTATGTTATGTAGGAATGAAGGAGCGTCTAGATAGAATATATGAGTTTGTTCAGACAGGAAAGGACCCTGACAGTATTAAGGATGCCATGGAGAAACAGAAAGTTGACATGCAAGCGCTGATACTACGATTTTTCATAAATTGTCTAATAAGAGAACGAGACAGGCCCGGAACAGATCAGAGTGAATTAGATGCATTGAACAAGTGGGGTCAAAATATAGCTGAAGGAAAACATGATAGACAGAATTGCATAGCCTCTATGTACAAGAAGATTAGGAAAGCAGTAATAGCAGTACACGAGAAAGGGAACGAAAAGGCTTCCTCCGAGGAGGAAGAAGAACAGGAAGAATCCGAAAGAAATGTAGGCACCATAGCATATGTAGGTAAGGGAACTTACCTTAGGAAGGGTATCCGTCCAGAGAGCAAGAGAGTTTTCTTCTCTGCTTTGACAAATCCGAATTCTGCTGAGCATCAGTTCCAGGAAACTGATAAAAGGCTTCGAGATCGAGTTGGGTACCATGTACTCAATTCTATGGATGAACAAGAACTAGCCCGATCGGCTGTATCATGGGCCGAAAATGCCGACATATATAATGATGACACAGTGGCGCAGACATTTCTGAACCTCTCCCCCGACGAACAGAAATTAGCAGGTGTATACATGATTCAGCACCTTCTTATCAAATACAGGAAACATTATTCTGATCCAGGTCCCTTACACGAGACACTAGAAGCGCTACTGATGGATAGATGGAGAGGCTTAAGTACCAAATTGATTCAAATAATTCTAGAACAGCGACATAGATATGATACCTTTGTATGCTCTGAATATGTTCCCGCCCCACCTCCAGAAAGGAAAATGTACCACATGCAATGCGGGGGTGGTATTGAAAGTCAGAACCCCTTACGAGAAGTGCACCCGGTTATGGGTGAGGATAAAACCTTGAAACGCGTGTATGTACACACGCCTCTGACTAAATTAGAACTGTTAGAAATGAAGAAACTAGTACCATGCCATGATAAAGACCCTGCAGGTTTTCATAGAGAGCTTAAAGACATGTTACTAATGGGGGATTACACGTATGATGATATCATGAAAATGTTGAAGGTACTATTGCCTACGGGTATATTCGAGAAATTAAAGGAAAAGGAATGGGAGGTGGGAGACACAAAGATTGCCTGGGCAGAAATAGAGGAAGAAGAAAAGAAACGGGTCCCAGGGTTAGGCCTTGGGGACAAAACTAAAGCATTACCAGGTTTGATAGTACAGGTCCTGCCCAGATTATTGACAACTAGAAAGGAAGATTGGGATGCAATATCGTCCTGTAAACAGAAACATGATGAAGATACTAGTGACTTCTATTCAAGATTCGAGAAATGTTTTATTATTAATAGTGGCCTCCAGCCAAGTAGCGAGTCGTACCCGCATCTTTTTGTATCAAAGTTAGTCGAGAATTCCTTACCGTTAGTTAAAAATCGAGTGTACAAGGTCGAGAGTACATGGCAAGCAAATACGCCATCACAGATGTTACAAATGTTACAATATCATCAGAACAGAATCAGAGAAGAACAAGATCAGGAACAAAAACGCATGAAAGACACAAAGATGAAAATGTTAGTAGCTCAGACGGTCCCATCCGACGGTCACAGAAAGGGTACGACCCAGACAAGTCACACTGCAGCTCCCGTTAAAGGGACATGTAATTACTGCAAGCAGCCAGGTCACTACGTACATGAATGCCCAGTTCTGAAACATAACATAGCGACAGGTAAAACTAAAGAAAGACCGTATCCGCGTAGACAAGACCATAACCAGCATCAGTCTTCACAGAATACACAGAGTACACAGCCTATGCATGCTTCCTCGACTTCAGCACAGACCGTAGCAGTACCACAGCCACAGCCCATTGCCGCAACTCAGCAAGTTTCACAGCAGATGTACCAGTATGCCCAGTCCGCTTACCCCGAATATTCCCGATATACATGAAACAGCCTAGAGAGGGAAGGTGGCTTGCCTCTTATTGAGATTCCTGTAGATCAAGAAGGTCCTTATGTACACAGTCAAGTATTGGGAAAAGACAGAAAGTTTTTAATTGACACAGGGGCAAGTCGCACTACAATCAGCCATGATGAAGTTCCAGGGGCACCCCTCTCAGGCTCACAGAATGTTTCCCTGGGTTTTTCAGGACAGCCTATTGTAAATGAAGTATCAGAACCAGTTCCCCTGGCTGTGGGTCCATTATCACGTGTTACAGACCTGTTACTCACGAAATCATGTCCAGAAAATCTGTTAGGAATTAAAACATTGAAGGCTCTAGGAGCTATAATATGCTGTTCCCCGGAGGGAGTTAGACTCTTTCTGCGGGATTTCAAGGGTCATTATGTTCTGCGTGAATTTGATGTCAGATTGAAAAATGTACCAGATTACTTGTGGGCAAAAGGCCCAACTGATGTAGGCTGTATGCACATTACACCATACCGCGTTACACTCAAGGCAGGTGTTGTATTACCCAGAATCAGACAATACAAGTTACCACCCGATGCTGTAGTGGCTTTACTGAAAATCATTGAAGAGCTCATTGCCCAAGGAGTGGTCGTCGAGACCGACTCCAATATCTGTAATTCACCCATCATTCCGATTCTTAAACGTACTGATCCCAATGCACCGCCAGTATATCGGCTGGTGATTGATCTTCGAGAATTAAATAAATGCATTATTCCACAGTATCCTGTGGTCCCCGATATCTCCTCTCTATTGACTGCTATTGATTCAGAAGCAACGTTCTTTACTGTAATTGATCTCAAGAACGCCTTTTTCAGCGTGCCTATTGATCCAGAGAGCCAATATCTCTTCGGATTCAGTTTAAATGGACGCAGCTTCAAATTTTCGCGCGCACCTCAAGGATTCACAGAAAGCCCCAGCATCTATAGTCAAGCACTGAAAAAACAACTAGATTGTATTCAAATGCCAGTTAACACCGCTTTACTGCAATACGTCGATGATCTGCTGATCACCGCACGAAGTGAGCCCGAATGTGAAAAAGCATCACTGACAGTTTTACACTTCCTGGCCGACAAGGGACACAAGGTGTCTCCTTCGAAGCTACAATTCTGTGTTCAGCAAGTTGTGTACTTGGGTCACTTGCTGTCCAAAGTGGGGAGACAGCTCACTCCCGATCGCATTCAGTTAATTGCAAATATGCCACAACCCCAGACACAAAAGGAAGTGCGGGCCTTCATAGGCCTCACCTCGTACTGCAGACAATGGATTCCCCAGTATGCATTTCTAGCCAAGCCACTCATCCAGTTAACGACACAGGAGGCAGCGACTTCGACTGCCCTCCCTTGGACTCAGGAACATACACAAGCTTTTGAAGACTTAAAGAAAGCCTTATGTCAAGCACCAGTTTTAGCGACACCATGTTACAGCAAACCGTTTACACTTTTTGTTACAGAACGTGATGGTACAGCGTTGTCTGTCCTCACCCAAGATCAAGCAGGTTCACATAAGCCTTGTGCTTATTTTTCTAGTACATTGGATTCAGTAGCCCAAGCACTCCCTGCGTGCTTAAAGTCAGTAGCAGCAACAGCGTTAGCAATAAGACAAAGTGACTCAATTGTTTTAGGTCATCAGTTAACAGTTCAAGTACCACATTCTGTAGAGGTTTTGTTAAACAGAACCCAGACTCAACACTTGACTATAGCACGACTGACAGGTTATGAATTAACACTATTCCAGCCACACATAGAAATCAGACGCTGCAGTATCCTGAACCCCGCAACACTGTTACCAACAGTTATGACAGATCCAGCCCCACATGATTGTATAGAAATCATTAATGCAGTAACAAAGCCTAGACGAGATTTAACAGATGTTCCATTGACAAATCCAGACCTGACACTTTATGTGGACGGTTCATGCATGAGAACAAGTACAGGAGAATTAGTGGCTGCGTATGCAGTGACCACTGAAACTGAAGTTAAAGAAACACACCGTATTGACACACTGTCTGCTCAAGCAGCAGAGCTCATCGCTCTGACCCGAGCTTGTATACTAGCCAAGAACAGAAATGTTAACATATACACTGATTCCCGTTATGCCTTCGGGGTCGTACACGACTTCGGAGTCCTCTGGCAAGAACGAGGTTTCCTGACCTCTCATGGGGCCAAGATTCAACATGGTCCCCTCATTCAAGCACTGTTAGAAGCAATACATTTGCCTTCGGGCATATCAGTCATGAAGTGTAAAGCACATACTAAAGTTACAGATTCTGTGTCCCAGGGTAACGACCTGGCAGACCAGACAGCAAAACATACAGCACTGACTCATACCCAGATTACTGATGTGACAAAGACAATAGTATCGACAAAGTGTATGGCAGTTAGAGATCCCGCCCTAGACGTAATTGACATTCAGACACATGCTACTCCAGATGAAATAAAGAAATGGACTGAACTAGGAGGGATTCAGACAGATCAAGGTTGGATAACGAAGGAAAAATCTATATGGTTTCTCCCTGACTCAATGGTTCAAGTCATGATAAACACAGCACATAGCCCGGCACATCTAGGAGAGAAAGCGATGTTAGACAGTTTGCAAAATCTCTGGTACAACAAACACTTACGAGCAGCAGCAAAACAGAAAGTGCGTACTTGCATGATCTGTTGTCAGTTCAATCCAGGTAAAAGCGTCCCTGTAGAACAAGGTGGATTTCATCCTCCCGATCACCCTTTTGAAGTCCTCCAGATGGATTATATCCAGATGAACAGTTGTCGAGGATTCAAATATGTCCTTGTAGTTGTTTGTGCTCTGTCCCGCTGGACCGAAGCATACCCAGTTCCAGACTACACTGCTCCGACCACTGCCCGACAGTTGGTTCGTGAATTCTTCCCACGGTACTGTTTGCCCCGTGTCGTGTATTCAGATAACGGACAGCCATTCTCGTCCGAGTTGATGAAACAGGTTTCCCTCTTGCTAGGATATCAGTGGAGGTTCCACTGTGTCCGACATCCCGAAGCAGCAGGCCTTGTAGAAAGGCATAATCAGACACTAAAAATCCGCCTTGCAACGATCTGTCAGGAAAAGGGGGTCGACTGGATAGTCGCCCTGCCCGTGGCACTATTCTACATGAGAATGGTCGCCCATTCAAGATCAGGGCTATCCCCGTACGAAGTGGTCTTTGGCAGACCACCGAATATGTGGGGGACGCCCATTCCGAAGAAAATAACTGATGTTGATTGCAATATGTTGACAGATTACCTTGCCTCCTTGATGTCTGCACTCCAATCATGTCGTTCACAGGTTGCCGCAGCTTTTCCTGACAACACTGATGTAAAGCAGCACGAGGTCCGTCCTGGGGATCTGGTACTCGTCCGGAATTTCGACCGGAAAAGTCCGCTGGAGCCCCGCTGGAAGTCCCCGAAGACCGTTCTTCTCACCACGAGGACCGCCGTAAAGATAGAGGGGAGAAAGGGGTGGGTCCACACGAGTCACATCAAACTTTGCAATGAACTAAAAAACGGACTAAAACAGGACTCTGACTCGTCCACCCCCACCAAAGACTGTGTTGAAAGAAAAGACGTTACAGTGTCTGAACGAGAAAAGACTCCCCAAGAACTATATCGTATGAAACTCCGATCTAGCAAGTCAGACAGTTTAATTGTTTAAGTCCTCCCCTAGGTGAATCGGTTAAATAGTTTCTGACATGTATCCCCTAGATCGAGATAGAGAGAGAGAGAGAAGCAAAGAAACGTACATACTGTAAATCACTGCGTAGTCACTGTATAGTGACGTTGTTAATAATGTTTTTTCTAAGTATTCTAATTATTATTGCCAGCATTCTGCTACCTATATATTGGCCTATTTTCAGGCGTGAACAATCTGTTTACAATGTCTCTGCTGAACACACTTTTAGTGAACTTCCTGCACATGAACTCTCTTACAGACTTGCGCTGCGCAACAATACATTCATTAGTATGTTACACCACTCCCATCAGACAAATAATGCTACCGACTGCTGGATATGTGGTCGACTCCCTCCCTACCAGAATTACAAGGAAGCTCTGCCCCTCTTTCCGTATCCGTTCACTCACAATGGCTCCTGTGGGGCATGGTTTAAAATAATTAATTCCTTAGATCCTGATATTGCTGTTTTCGATGGGGGCTGGGTTTGGGGAAACTTGAACTTAGTCCTGCTCGACGTCTGTTATCCTGATAAAGAGGGACTTCCCACTCGAATAGGAACTGATCTAGAAAATGAAGTATATGGATTAGGTAATTACACAATTAGCCTTATGATCCTTACTGTTGAATCCGAGGCTGCTCCAGTTCTGCCCCATATGTTAGTATTACCAGTCACAGGTGAATTATGTGTTAGCAAGAAAGGTTCAGTACACGTAGGTCATAGTAAATGCACTACTGTGGTCGAATTCAGTGATCATGGTAAATCGTCTTTCAAAGCTATCAGTCACTCCTATTTTGTTTGTGGTCATACCGCTTACATACGTTTGCCTCCAGATTGGGATGGTACCTGTTACATTGCATTCCTTCTACCACCTGTTTTTCTAGCTCCCCCAGATTACCATAGAAATACGAATCTAGTACCGAATAGACCCAAAAGAGATATTCCACTTGTCGACTACACAGAAACGGCATGGGAACAGTACACTGATTTCAATAAAGGATTCTTTTTCTTTCTAGGACCTGTCCAAAACAGTAAATTGAAGCAGTTGTACATGAAACTGCCTCCGCCTTAGGTAACTTAACAGAGGAGCAATCTGCTATGCGGGTTGTTGTCCTTCAAAATCGTCTTGTTATTGACGTCATCTTGGCAGATAGAGGTGGAGCCTGTAAGGTCATCGGGTCAAGTTGCTGCGTTTTCATCCCACAAAATGCACCATCTGTCTATCAAGCTATTACCCGTCTGCATAAAATTGCGAATCAGATACATCAGAATCCAGGCACCTGGACTTGGTCCGGTTGGTTCTGGACAACGTTAACAGCTTGGGGATGGAAGATCTTATCCTTCCTAGGCATTGGCCTTGTTATAGTATTCAGCTGCTGCCTGTGCCTACAGTGTGGGCCAGCGATATGTGGACTGTGTGCCACCTCGTGCATTGAACATTCCAGTTGTCTCTCAAACAGTCAAAGAAAGAAAGATGAACATATAATGTTACAAGAACAGACTGATCGATTCATGAGGATCGATATATCATGAAGGGTCCGTAGGGAACAAGGAGGGAATGAGGTAATATAAATTTTTGGTCAAGTTGTGTTCCCTAGTGCGTACCCCACCGACTCCATGTACGAGTTAAAGTGCATGTAACTTCCCTCCTGTGTCAGCTATGAAGACGCAAATACATTTGCGTCCAACGTTAACATGTTCTCTTTCAGACCCACCATGAATGGGTCGAATGGTCCGTTCCTAAGTATGCTATGCCAACGTCTTTTTGTAGTGTACTCCTACGTTTTTCAGCTCTGGCTGAAGTAGGCCCTGAATCTCTGCCACCGAGCCTCTTTTCTGGCTTCTGACTCCGAGAAATCTCTGCCCAGGCAGCCCCTGTACTCGTGAACTCTGACTTACTTTCAGCGCGGCCCCTCGCGCTCGGCTCAGCCTGCTGCCTGCCAAGATTGACTATAACCTTCGAGTTATCTGTTTCCCTCCCCGAAAATACATTCCTGCCTGCTAGCTTCAGTAAACATCCTTCCTCAGCTACAGGGCTAAAGGGCCGACCTGTCTCTGTGCAAGTAATTCATAGCTTCGTTGCCATGCTTCCATGGAAGGCCCCATGCCCCCACGCTTCTCATACAGACACCCAGGCGCTTATACACGCACTCACAACAAGTATAGAATAGCTTCTGCTCTAGAGACCTTTCCGCCCAGATAGCTTAGTTCCTAAACATCAGATATCAGATATGATAGAAGCACAAGTTGATCTGACATGCCAGACTTTTGTCTCTTTTCCGTCAGTGTAAATGTCAAGTCCCCTGCACCCCTCCAATTACACGTCATGCAGCTGCGCGCGCATCCAAGCTTCCGATTTCTGCTGACATTGCCACATTTTCTGTTAGTGCCACCCCTTTGTGACACCTATCAGTGACGTTTCCAGAACACACCTCTAGTTCACGCCTCTTGATTACGCACATGTACCACGTGTATATTGTTATCTTGTCTTCTCTCAGCTGTTACGCCTTCTATACTGTTTTCAATGGTGTACAATAAGTATATAAGCTATGTACTGTTAATAAAATGTTAGCGCGCTCTATCCCTTCTGACACCCCGTGTGGTGGTCAGAACATGATATCTTGGCCATGACCATTCCTTTTTAAGGAATAAAACCCTTAGAACTCTAACACCACGGACTCTGTCTTTTTTCACCCGATCTGAGTTATTATTGATTAAGTACTTACCTGCATAGAAATTAAGAGTAAATTATTTATTTACATCAGAGTCGGGACAGGGAGGAAGACAAGAGAGACACGTACCACACGCATGCAATGCAGCAGCGTCAAATCAATGAACTGCTCACTGCCCGTGTGTCGCAAATTAAATTCAGTCAGTCTGACTCTGACTGTTTTGGTTTTTTTCGTCAAGGGATGGACGATGACCAGGGCACAGCATGTCAGAGACCTCCTGCGCATGCGCCCCGTAAGCACATGCGGAAAGAGTGATGTCACCATGAAGGGAGTGGCGTAATAAAGGGGAAAATGCCTGGTTTCAAATGGGTACAAAAGGGGGTGGTGATGGACGGAGCATCTGAACCAATCAAACACTCACACCCAGTCAACAGATCTGGGTTTAATCCATCACCGTTCTTTAGCCCACTCTGCCACCCCAGTTCAGACATGGCCATATACAAATCAGTCTGATCCTGTGCCTCATGGGAACAGTCCAGCCCGAACTGCCAAGCCATGCCTTCCCTGGACCGGAAACAAGCTTCCTAGGACCCGTTTCTGGCATTTCAGCTGAACAAAGCGGTCCATCGCCACCCCCTTTTGTACCGCTTTGTTCGCCATAAGTTGGCAGGGTATGCTCGGATGTGAGTCCCTTGCTCACTTTGCCACTGGATTCCAGCAAGCCTGGCTGAAGACGGCTGAAATGCCAGAAACCGGTCCAAGGAAGCTTGTATCTGGAGCGGAGACACCCGCGAACAGCAGGTTAACAGCAGCAGCATGTGAGCACTTCTCTTCTGCTGCATTGTTTTCCTGCCCCGAGGAAAGGGATGGCTTGCTTAATTTAACTACAGTAGATGCGGCTTCATTTTGCATACGTTATGCCACTTGATTGGTAAAAGAAAGAAATGAAATACCCCTATTTCAAATGTTGGCAGGTGTAGCTGTGACGTTAAATGGGAGCTGTGTTGATGTGTCTGACTGTTTTTGTATCAATACATCTGTCTTCCATTCCATGTTTGCATTGAGTAAAAGACAGCCTGTTTCTGTTTACCAATCTATGTACAAGCATTTGTAATGCAATAGGTCTCGCAATTACACAAGTTTAAGCTATTTGTATTGTAAATGACAATGCCTTTTATTTATGTTTTAAAAACGAAATCAAAAATAAAAGGCATTGTTATTTGTAATGTCAATAGCTCAAACTCGTGTAAATGCGAGACCTATTGCATTGCAAATGATTGTTTTATAAAAGCGCCCCATACTGCTCTTTCACTTTAATGGCGACCCACCCCTTTCTTTAGAGACGGCTCGTCTAAGAAAAGGGGCCCGGACAACATTAAAGATAATGCGCTGCATGGGCGTTTTTACAAACAGGCATTTGCAATGCAATAGGTGTCGCATTTACGAAACTCTGGTAAATGCAAGACCTATTGCATTGCAAATGCTAGTTTTAATTTACCATGAGCAATATCGACCTTTTTCAAACAAACTCTTTTACATGTGCACCTTTTGCATTTTCGTGCTAAACCAATACATATATTTTTGATAAAACAAAGAGGGTGGCACATAACTCAGCAGGCCACAGGTTGGTCATTTAGACTCAAATGTGCAAATGGCAGGTCAATACACATGTCCAGCGCGTACAAATCCAAGGGCGTGAACACACATCTTTCTCTGGGTTGGGGCAATGCACCAGTGAGAAAAGACCAGGTAGAATGTACTACTTTTCACAGTTCTCCCATTAGAATCTAAATAATGTTGATAACTATGCAGTGTAAGCATTTGAAAGCAAGTCTCCAGCCTCCCGATTCCTACAAGCAAAAACCCGATTCCTCTGGGGTTTTAGCTTACAAGGCTTGGTATTGTGTAAAGTGCTAATTAACAAGGGAATCGTCTTTTAAAGACCTGCCACAGGGGGGTGGGGGGGCATGTACTGAACAACCTGCCAGGCCAGTGCCCAACACTTGCATCACCCTCTCTGCCTGCCATTATGCTCAATGCTTCTGAAAGGTAAGAAAAAAAACGTGCATTTGTGTTTCCGATGCTACAAATGTCCGATCCTACAGCAGCACACTTCCAACGCCCATACATGCCAGTAACCCGATTCAAAGCCCCATTCTCCCGATTTTTTTTTTATCTCCCACTTTGCTCTCCTGAAATGTTGGCATGTATGATCTTGTAGAGTTAAGCACTTAAAGGAAATAGGCCCCAGAGCTATGAACACTTCACAACTAATGTGCTTGCACCATTTGCTTTGTGGAAACATCGAGCTGTAAGAAATAACACCAGAATCAGTTCCTATTGTAAACATGTTGTTACATTGAACAGAAAAATGAGAAGACCGAATGCACTCAACTATACCTCGAACAAGAAGCCAGGTGCTTTGAAATTCCGTTTAACTGTATCCACTCTTCAAAGACCCGCCATGGGGCCCCTGAGCAACTAGAAACTTAGACACCTTGACCCAGACCCACCTGGACACCCAGTGACCTGTCAATGGCGCCTGTGGGAAACAACCTATCAGCGCGGGGGTAGAAGCTATGCATCAACTGCGCATGCGCTGGGGTCAGACACAGCTGAAGATTGGTTCTTGATTAACAACTGCGCACGCTGGGACTACTGCCACTACGTTCCCACTGCGCAGCACCCGAGCGAGGGTTACTGAGGGTTTGTTGGATGAACATCTGCGCATGCGCAGAAAACAGACACGGCTTTCTGGCCTCCTATTAACAGCTGCGCATGCGCGGAGGACAGAGACTGCCCCTTGTACCGGAGCACGAGAAGTCATCGAATGAAGTGCATTGGAGGAAATACATTTCAGAAATTTCTATATTTTGAACAATTAGAAGCTCTAAACAATTTTTGAAAATAATGGGAAACGACTGGAATGAAAGGTCACTAACATACAACCTCTTTCTAATATAACTACATTTTTAAACTAATTGTGGCAAAGAAGACACCTGAGAAGGAAGTTTGATGGGGCTGTGAGACACTTGCTTAGCTTGACAAGACCTCACTCGTGGATCAACACTGCAGCAGACAAAAAGGAAGTTTTAGAGGCCAGTGCGTCAAGAAATATAGACGCGCCAGTTACTCTGAATCACTTTTGCAAGTGTGCGCTCTGTACAATTATACAAATCTGAATCTCAGCTGTACAGAGAGTGTTATTGGTGCAGAAAAGAATGATGCTTCATTTCAACCGCGCTATTCTAAAACACAGACTCTCATTTCCTCTGCAAACGGCGTAATAATTAATTGCCGTCAATTGTCAAGGTACGAAATTGTGGCTAACATGAGGCTTTACCAACAAGCATTTACAATGCAATAGGTCTCGGGTTAATTAAGTTTGAGCTATTGGCATTGCTAAATATTGCAACTGCAGCAAAAGTCTATAAATTGTAGGCCAAAAAAATGTGTATTTAATTTTGTAGCAATGGTGGCATGCTGCGCTTTAGATGAATATGTTTAAAAGTAAAATGTGCCATACTGCGATTGCTACAATAGTTAATTGTGGATGTGTTAATAAATGATGTGTGCACGGATGACTGGTGGTGTGTGTGCCTGTTGGAAGTGTGCACTGCCGGCTGGTGGTGTGTGTGCCTGTTGGAAGTGTGCACTGCCGGCTGGTGTTGTGTGTGCCTGGTGGAAGCGTGCACTGACGGCTGGTGGTGCGTGTGCCTGGTAAAAGCGTGCACTGACGGTTGGTGGTGTGTGCCTGTTGGAAGTGTGCACTGCCGGCTGGTGTTGTGTGTACCTGGTGGAAGCGTGCACTGACGGCTGGTGGTGTGTGTGCCTGGTGGAAGCATGCACTGCCGGCTGGTGTTGTGTGTGCCTGGTGGAAGCGCGCACTGAAGGCTGGTGGTGTTTGTGCCTGGTAAAAGCGTGCACTGACGGCTGGTGGTGTGTGCCTGTTGGAAGTGTGCACTGCCGGCTGGTGTTGTGTGTGCCTGGTGGAAGCGTGCACTGACGGCTGGTGGTGTGTGTGCCTGGTGGAAGCGTGCACTGACGGCTGGTGGTGTGTGTGCTTGGTGAAAGCGTGCACTGACGGCTGGTGGTGTTTGTGCACGGTGAAAGCGTGCACTGATGACTGATGGTGTCTGTGCTTGGTGCAAGTGTGCACTGACGGTGTGGTTCTGTTTGTGATTATGTGTGGTTGTATTCGTGGTTGTATGTGTGGTTGTATGTGTGGTGTGTGTGGTTATATGTGTGGTTGTGGTTGTGTGTGTATGTGCGGTTGTGTGTGTGTGGTTGTGCATGTGTGTGTGGTTGTGTGTCTGTGTGGTTGTGTGTGTGTGGCTATGTGTGTCGGGCAGGTAAGGTGGCAGATAAGCGTAATGTTGTCCGCTCTGAGGAGCACACAGTTTATGCTCATATTCTGAAGCATGTGCTTCCAGACTCCCTGCTCCCCCTAACCCTCATGTTAGCTCTTAAAGTGACCCTCACATTATATCCTCAAATTACCTATACGTGGGGCGTAGCTTGGGCGGCAATGTGGACGGGAGCCTGAGTCCATTACCTCCGCCACCCCGAGATAAATAACGGCGAGGAAACCAGCGATATGGGCTTAAAACCCACAACAAAACTAAGGAAGCTGTGTATGAATATATAGGGCACTAAGGCACACCAACGTAAAGGTACTTTTGGCAGAGATAGTCGAGCAAAACAACCAAAGATCTTACGAAGAGCAGGCAAGCCTACAAGACAAGATGGTGGTGTGCACCCAATAACACGGACAAACCGAGCGAGGGGAAATCCAAGCGCGGCTAGAGGTAAGGGAAACTTGCAGCCTTCCCAATCTAGCCCCACCAACTAACCCTACTCACCTACTCCCGACTACCGAAGTATCGGGAGTAGACCGCAACTAAAGACATCACCGCGGTCACAAGGCGGAAACTAAACTGAAAGAGCTAGCACTGGGGGCGGCCATCTTGGGCATGAGTAGATGCACAAAAGAGTACGAGATCATCAAGAGTACAAGACACCAACACGGGTCTACCAAACCAACAGCCTCCCACTACTACCAAGCGGAGCAAACACCTGGCGCGCATCACGACTACGGAGCTACAGAGGGGGTACAGAGTGACTGTAGAAGCGTAACCGCAACCACCAAGCCAGTTCAGCGGGGAACACCCAGCGCCTCACAAACACAATAAGTAACACATAGCGCCCTCCCACAATTAGCAACAGCCAGGGCCGGCACAGCGAGATAGCGACCCCCAAGAACGGAGGGGGGCACACACAGTGTCTCATACCACAGGAGGTCGGCTAAACGACACAACAAGCGGGGGCATGCCGACCGCACAGAGGAACCGTGCAGGGAGAGGGATCCGGACCCGCACAGACCAGCAGGAAATAGCCTGCCCGGAGCTATAACCTGGAACTCAGTGCCTGAACCAGAGCAGGGAGTGACAACACCCCCAGAGGAGAGAGACATTAACGCGACACCATCACCCCAAAGGCACAGACCCTTAAACGCCATAGCCTGCCTAGAGCCATCACAGAATAAGCGGTGTCTAAGCCAAAACGCCAGCAGCCAAATCGCGGAAAAGAGCGCTCAGGCTAAAGGGGAGATCGGCCACGACCTAGAAGGAATCAACAAAGCGAAGACGGCCGACTAGGGACTTAACAACCCACGCAACCAGATGGGAGCACAGCTGTAGAAAGGAGGGAGCCCTAGACAGGCTCATAATCGCAAACGAAGCCCACTCTCTAAGCCAGCAGCCGGCAAGACGACCAGCCAACGATTGTTGGACCCAGCCTCGTGGCGTGGTCCCACTCCTCCCGCATGGCGGGCCCTGGACGACATCGACCCCTGTCCTCCAGCCTGAAGCTACCCCCTCCAACCTTCACGAGAGCCGCCACTCATGGCGACCCCCGGCTCTCCCCCACCAGAACATGGCGACCCCTACTCTCCCCACGCTGCTGGCCCGATCCCTATCCCGGCCACCCTCTCAGGCCCGACTCCATCTTGGGCCTTCCCCGTCCGGACCCCGTGGCCTCGGCCCGACCTCGGCCGTGGCCCCAACAAAGCCCCGACATCGAGGCACCAAGATCCGACCAGGGGGTAAAACGGGCACTTGACGGATCAAGGAGGAGAGGAGCTTCGATGGCCCTGCAGCCGTCCCCGGACGCCTGGTTTCGATCGCCCTCCGGCCTCCCTGGGCGATGGTTCCACCCTCCTGCTGGGTGTCTAGACACTCTCATCCCGGCCCTTCTGACCCCCAGGTGCGAGGGTCCAGACATCAAAGGACTCCAGACCTATATCTGGGGCAGCCCTGGAATGGGTCGGTAGTTGTATCCTGGAGTCGAGAGACCCCGAGAAGAACTCACCTACTTTGAACCTTTAACCAACTTTGGAGCCCTGCTGGTGCTGCCGCAGCCCAACCTTGCTGAAACCATCTTTGGAGCCCTGCTGGTGCTGCCGCGGCCCAACTTTGCTGAAACCATCTTTGAAGCCCTGCTGGCGCTGCCGCAGCCCAACCTCGCTGGAACCATCTTTGGAGCCCTGCTGGCGCTGCCGCGGCCCAACCTCGCTGAAACCATCTTCGGAGTCCTGCTGGCGCTGCCGCAGCCCAACCTCGCTGGAACCATCTTTGGAGCCCTGCTGGCGCTGCCGCGGCCCAACTTTGCTGAAACCATCTTTGAAGCCCTGCTGGCGCTGCCGCAGCCCAACCTCGCTGGAACCATCTTTGGAGCCCTGCTGGCGCTGCCACGGCCCGACCTCGCTGAAACCATCTTTGGAGCCCTGCTGGCGCTGCCACGACCCAACCTCGCTGAAACCATCTTCGGAGTCCGGCTGGCGCTGCCGCGGCCCGACCTCGCTGAAACCATCTTCGGAGCCCTGCTGGCGCTGCCGCGGCCCGACCCCGAGGAACCCCCCAGCTCGAGGATTGAGAGCTAAGCCTAGGGTATCCCAATACCAGGCTGGTACCAAGACTGTCCCGCTACCCCTTCCCACAGTTACTAAGACCTAAAGGATCCCTCGATCCATTTGTACCTGTATTGCCGAGATAACCTGCCTTGATTACTGATAAAGACGTTAAGAATCTATCCTTGTGTGGTGTCCATCTGTAGTGGTGTGATTGCTCGCCTGTACGATCCTAGGAGAGGAACCTCGCCAGGAGACCTCTCGACTTCGCTCGGCCAGTTCTAGAAGGAGTGGTGGGTCTCGGGGTGGTCGGCCAGACAGCCTCTGCCTCCCCCTAAGATCCTCTTTCTAACATTGGTGGCAGGCGGTGCGATCCGAGCCGACGCAGATCGTACAGAGAGTGACTCGCCCACTACTGACAGAAACACACTATGACCATGACTACCAAGGAAACCAGACCGACCGCAGAGTTCCAGATGGAACGGTTGGAAGACTATAACCACAAAGAATTTAAACAATTCTGCAAGGACCTGGGCATCGCTACCACTGGGCTAAACACCAAGGACGATTTCAAGCAGGCCCTGCAAACATGGGTAGACACAGGAGCGGCGCCACCCCAGAACGAAGACATCACGATCCCAGATATGCACCCGGAAACCATTACAACCCCAGCGGAGGAAAGAAAGTCGGGCCTCTCCCACGAAGACGTCCGAGGGCGAGAAAGGAGACGGCTCCACGAATTGGAGCTGGCCTGACTCCGCCTAGATGGAGAACTACAACTGGCCGAGAAAAAGATAGCTCTTGAGCAACTACGGCTGCAAGGAGACCTGGAGGAGAAACAAAGGCAGAGGGACTTAGAGGAGAAGAAGCTCACGTACGAGCACGAGCGTGGTTTAAAGGAACTTGAGATTAAGGCTAAAAACGGGGAGGCCAGCGCCTCCGGGAACCGGAGCCCACCTCCTCCTGCGGACACGAAGGTCCACATCCCCAAAGATGTCGTCAGAGAATACTATAAAAACGACAACATCCAACAATGGTTTAAGGCCTACGAGGTAGCCATGACCTCGCACCGGGTGCCGCAAAAAGACTGGGGTGCCGGGTTGTGGGGGAGGTTCATCAACGAGGGGAGAGACGCCCTGCTACAGCTCCCCGACGCCGAGATGACCTCTTACGAACACATGAAAGCCTTACTCGCTATGGACTCACCCCCGAGATGTACCGGCAGCGATTCCGAGACTGCAAGAGAATCCCCGGTACTACCTGGGTGGAGTATGTGAACTTCTATAGTAGAGCCTTAGAGGGGTGGATCAAAGGCAGCCAAGTCACCACCTACGAGCAGCTGTTCAACCTCATTGTATGGGAACACCTCTCCAACAACTGTTTTGTCGAACTCAGGCAGCATCTCCTCGACAGCAAACTGACCGAGCCACGTAAACTCGCCATCGAAGAAGATCGATGGGAGAGCACCCGGGTCCCCCGGAACTCGATGGGAGACCAAGGCCGAGCTCACCAGGGGCCCCACCGTCAGCGAGGCGGCGGAGGAGGCCAGAGCCGGAACAGGGACGCCCCCGCGGTGCCTCCCCGACCCGACAACACTTTGCCTTTCCTGTCCAGAAGAGGAACCCCCCAGCACGGCCGGGACCCCGCTCGAACGTTATCTGCCACAAATGCCAGCGACCCGGTCACTATGCCAATGACTCCAACTGCCCAATGAATCAGCGATCCAGCACGACCGGTCCGCCAAACCGCCAGATCGCCGCTGCCTCCCTGGGAGAGGAGAGGGGCGAAGAAGAGGACTGTGACCAAGACCAGACTGAGTGGGAGCCCGCCGCCATGTCCCTGGTATGTCTGGGCGAAAGAGACATGGTCCCCCGGGCCCCAATCCCGGCCAACACTCAGAAGTACAGCCAGTGGGTCACCATTAATGGACACCGGGCCGAAGCCTTCCGCGACACGGGAGCCAGCGTGACGGCCGTCCGTTGCCACCTGGTGACCCCGGACCAAATCCTGCCCAATGTACTGTGCCCAGTGCGGTCCGCGGACAATTCTGAGAGCCTTTGCCAGATGGCCCGCATCCCCTTTGAGTGGGGGGAGTGTCGGGCATGCTGAAAGTGACCGTCCGGGACGATGCCCCCGTAGACTGCCTCCTCGGGAACGACCTGGAGAGTTCCCCCTGGGCTGACGTCGAGCAGAGAGAGCATCTGGGGATGCTAGGCCTCCCTGAGTGGGTGTGCGCGACAACCCGATCCATGGCCGCCCGAGCCGCCACCCCAACCGAAGAACCAGAGTGGCCCGAGCCTCCACCACCCGTCGTCTCTGAAGACACCGACCCTGAGCCCGGTCCACTGGGGCCCAACCGTGAAGAAATTGCCCAGCTCAGCGACCTCCTGGAACTGGCCGAATGGCACCAAGAAGGTGGCCCCACACGAGAGCAGTTCCGTCAAGAACAGAAAACGTGTCCCTCCCTCGAGGGGATCCGACAACAAGCTGCCGCTCAAAGCACCGGAGACTCCTCGGGGTCCCACTGGGTCTATTGGGACAACGATCTCCTCTACAGTGAACAAAAGATTGCCAAGCTGGGGGCCAGCCGGGTACTGGTGGTCCCCCTCCGGTTCAGAGACTTCCTCCTGAATCTGGCACATGACGTGCCCCTCGCAGGGCACCTGGGGCAGGGCAAGACGTACAGCCGCCTGGTGACCTATTTCTACTGGCCCAAGATGAGGACTGATGTAAGCAATCACTGCTGGACTTGCCCCACCTGTCAAGCCAGCAGGAAGAGCGGCGGAAAGCTCAAGGTCCCCCTGCACCATTCCCAGTCGTCAACACTCCCTTCGAGCGGGTGGGGATCGACATCGTGGGACCACTGGAGCCCCGAACATCTCAAGGTCACCTTTTCATCCTCGTCCTGGTGGACCATGCCACCCGTTATCCCGAAGCCATCCCTCTCCGGACCGTGACGGCTCCCGTGGTGGGCCGGGCGCTGATGGGGATCTTCTCCAGGGTGGGCTTCCCCCGAGAGGTCGTCAGTGACCGGGGCACAAACTTCATTTCCCGCTACATGAAGTCCCTGTGGCAACAATGTGGGGTCACGTACAAATTTACAATCCCCTACCACCCCCAAGGGAACGGACTGGTGGGACGCTTCACTCGAACCCTCAAAGGGATGATCATGGGCCTGGAAGAGCCCTTACGATGCCAGTGGGACGTGTTGCTGCCCTGCCTCCTCTTCGCCTATTGGGAAGTCCCTCAGAAGTCCCTGGGGTTCAGCCCCTTCGAACTATTGTACGGGCACCCCGTCCCGGTCCCCTAAGCCTGGTCAAAGAAGGCTGGGAGGTGGCCGCCCAAGATGCTCCCCCCCGATGTTTACCGATACCTCCTGACCCTCCGAAACCAGACTCGGCGGTTCCGAGAACTTGCCAAAAACAACCTCGAGGCCAGCCAAGAAGAAATGAAATGCTGGTATGATCAAAACGCCTCTTCCATTGAGTTCGAGCCGGGCCAACAGGTCTGGGTCATGTTCCCGGTCGAACCATGTGCCCTCCAGGACAAGTGGACTGGGCCCTTCAAAGTGGTGGAGCGCAAGAGCCCCGTCACATACCTGGTAGACATGGAGTCCCCCAGGAACCCCCTCCGGGTCCTCCACGCCAACAGGCTCAAACCTCACTTTGTACGATCGGAACTGAGCCTCCTGATGGCTACAGACAGTGGGGCCGAAGATGACTCCGAGCCCCTACCGGACCTCCTGAACGCCTCCGAGAAAGACGGCTCCGTGGAGGGAGTCAACCTCTCTTCTGCCCTGACCCCCGAACAACGCCGAGACTGCCAAGAGCTGTTGGGACAATTTGCAGACTTGTTTTCTCTCACCCCCGGAGTCACCCCGTGGTGCGTCCATGATGTTGACACCGGGGACAGCCCGCCTGTGCGATACCGGGTCTACCGAGTTCCCGATCGAGTTCGGACCTGCATTCAATCAGAAGTGTCCAAGATGCTGGCTCTGGGGGTGGTTGAACCCTCTGACAGTCCGTGGGCCAGCCTGTTGTCCTGGTCCCCAAGGCCGCCGCCCCTGGCGCTGCTCCCGAACTAAGGTTTTGTGTAGACTGCCGGGGATTGAACGCCGTCACCCGGACGGACGCCTATCCCATTCCCCGGGCTGATGAACTGATCGACCGCCTGGGAGCGGCCGCTACCTAAGCACCTTTGACCTAACCTCCGGCTACTGGCAGATCCGACTCACACCAGGCGCCCAAGAGCGCTCCTCTATCTCAACCCCCGATGGCCACTACCACTTCAGGGTGATGCCCTTCGGGATGAAAAACGCCCCCGCAACGTTCCAGAGAATGGTGAATAAGGTGCTAGCGGGGCTAGAAGAGTTCAGCGCCGCCGATCTGGACGATATCGCGGTGTACAGCCTCCACTGGGCTGAACACCTCCAACACCTCCGGGAGGTCCTGGCGGCCCTCCGCCGGGCCAGATTGTCCATAAAAGCAAGCAAATGCCAGATCGGCCAAGGTTCCGTGACCTATCTGGGACACTAAGTGGGGAGCGTCCAGGTGGCCCCCCTCCAACCCAAGATCAATGCCATCCTGGCCTGGGAGCCCCCGGTCACCCAGACAGCGGTCCGAGCCTTTCTGGGGCTCACTGGGTATTACCAGCGCTTTGTAAAGAATTATGGCAGCATTGTGGGCCCCCTCACTGAACTCACTTCCAAGAAGGAGCCACAGAAGGTACACTGGACACCCGAGTGTCAGGCCGCATTTGAGACCCTAAAGACAGCGATGTGTACCGCCCCCGTGCTCCAAGCCCCCGATTACAGCCGGGAATTCGTAGTCCAAACAGATGCCTCCGAGCATGGTGTCGGGGCAGCCCTGTCCCAGGTCAACGCCGAAGGAATTGATCAGCCGGTGGCCTTCATCAGCCGGCGTCTGCTGGCCAGAGAGCAGCGCTGAGCACCATTGAACGAGAAGCCTTCGCTGTGGTGTGGGCCCTCAAGAAACTCCGACCGTACCTCTTCGGCACCCATTTCCGGGTGCAAACTGGCCACCGTCCCCTGCGGTGGCTGATGCAGATGCGAGGGGAGAACCCGAAGTTTCTACGATTGTCCATCTCCCTACAAGGGATGGACTTCACTGTGGAGCATCGCCCCGGCAGCGACCACGCCAACGCTGACGGCCTGTCCCGCTTCTTCTGCCTCGGCGAGGAGAACCCCCAAGAAGATGGGTGACTCTCCCTGCCTTCAGCTGGGGGGGACGTGTGTTCGACCCAGCCTCGTGGGGTGGTCCCACTCCTCCCGCATGGCGGACCCTGGACGACATCGACCCCTGTCCTCCAGCATTAAGCTACCCCCTCCAACCTTCACGAGAGCCGCCACTCATGGCGACCCCCGGCTCTCCCCCACCAGAACATGGTGACCCCTACTCGCCCCACGCTGCTGGCCCGATCCCTATCCCGGGCCACCCTCTCAGGCCCCGACTCCATCTTGGGCCTTCCCCGTCCGGACCCCGTGGCCTCGGCCCGAACTCGGCCGCGGCCCCAACAAAGCCCCGACATCGAGGCACCAAGATCCGACCAGGGGGTAAAACGGCCACTTGACGGATCAAGGAGGAGAGGAGTTTCGATGGCCTTGCAGCCGTCCCCGGACGCCTGGTTTCGATCGCCCTCCGGCCTCCCTGGGCGCTGGCTCCACCCTCCTGCTGGGTGTCTGGACACTCTCATCCCGGCCCCTCTGACCCCCAGGTGCGAGGGTCCGGACATCAAAGGACTCCAGACCTATATCTGGGGCAGCCCTGGAATGGGTCGGTAGTTGTATCCTGGAGTCGAGAGACCCCGAGAAGAACTCACCTACTTTGAACCTGTAACCAACTTTGGAGCCCTGCTGGCGCTGCCGCGGCCCAACTTCGCTGAATCCATCTTTGGAGCCCTGCTGGCGCTGCCGCGGCCCAACCTCGCTGAAACCATCTTTGGAGCCCAGCTGGTGCTGCCGCGGCCCAACTTTGCTGAAACCATCTTTGGAGCCCTGCTGGCGCTGCCGCGGCCCAACCTAGCTGAAACCATCTTTGGAGCCCTGCTGGCGCTGCCGTGGCCCAACCTCGTTGAAACCATCTTTGGAGCCCTGCTGGCGCTGCCGCGGCCCAACCTCGCTGAAACCATCTTTGGAGCCCTGCTGGCGCTGCCGCGGCCCAACCTCGCTGAAACCATCTTCGGAGTCCTGCTGGCGCTGCCGCGGCCCGACCCCGAGGAACTCCCCAGCTCGAGGATTGAGAGCTGAGCGTAGGGTATCCCTGTACCAGGCTGGTACCAAGACTGTCGCGCTACCCCTTCCTGCAGTTACTAAGACCTAAAGGATCCCTCGATCCATTTGTACCTGTATTGCCGAGATAACCTGCCTTGATTGCTGATAAAGATGTCAAGAATCTATCCTTGTGTGGTGTCCATCTGTAGTGGTGTGATTGCTCGCCTGTACGATCCTAGGAGAGGAACCTCGCCAGGAGGCCTCTCGACTTCGCTCGGCCAGTTCTAGAAGGAGTGGTGGGTCTCGGGGTGGTCGGCCAGACAGCCTCTGCCTCCCCCCTAAGATCCCCTTTCTAACGATGCCCTGCGGCACCAAATAAGATCACAGACGACCGACAAAGGGGTCACACTGCCGAGCAGCCAGTGCCGGGCTGGCTGAGGCTAAGACAAGAACGAGGACAATCAGTGAGCCGAGCAGATTCCGGCTAGACAGGGCTAACGCTAATAAAGGGAGCACAACAGAACAGCAAAGAGGCGATACACTCTACACCTACCTAGCCAGACGGAGATTCGGCGAAATGGCAGGACAAGAAGGCAAAACCAGCAACGACATCAAAAAAGTAAGGAAGGACCAGCCAGATTCCCCATCGAAGCTCAAAAACGACCTCAAGAATGAAAACACGCTAGAAACTATCCTAAAGAAAATAAATGAGGGGAACAAACTGGCTAAAGCAACAAAGAAAATGATAGATAACATGCAACTGGAACTGGCGGGCATAAGAGCGGACCAGAGCAAAGCGAACGACAGGCTAGATTCAGCTGAGAAGAGGATCGGAGATCTTGAAGACACCAGTGAACAAATGCACAAAGAACTGGGGTTTGTGATGAAGACCTCCAACCACCTCAAGAAGCTGTTAGCTGAGCAGGACGACCGAAGCAGAAGGGGGAACATAAGACTCCTGGGAGTGCCTGAGGGGCAGGAAGATGCTCCCGGGTCTTGCACTGCCCTACTGGAGGCCCTACTGCCGCAGCTGACGGGACTAAAATTTGACAAGCAATTCGAGATAGACAAGGCCTATAGAGTGCCGGCAACCAAACCTCAGCAAGGACGCGGTCCGCGCCCCATCAGCTGCAAACCATTGCGAGCAAACCATACAGAAGCAATCTTCGCGGTTGCAAGGAAAAGCCAGAACATGAAATGGAACGGAAACAAAATAGTAATCACATAGGACTTCTCAAGACAAACAGTGGAAGTCAGGAAAGGCTTCCTAGCCCTAAGAGACAGACTCAGGAGCAACAACATCACCTTCAGCTTCGCCGGACCGGCTAGGATGAGGATCACAGACAGAAGAGGAATACTGGTCTTTGAGGATCCCAACGAGCTTAGACGATACCTACAAGGACCAGTCCCAGAGGAAATGGAGGCCCAGAGCCCAGGCACAGGAAAGAGAAGAGCCCCGTCAGACAATGCGGAGAGCAGAACCGGAATATGAACGCGACCAGGCAGTCCTCAGTTACCGAAACACGACTCTTGCCCGTGGTACAATCCCAGAAGGCCGGCCTAGCCTTTTTAAGGTTTCCATTTCTACACTAGCCAAACTACCTCATTGAACCGAGCTACCTCAACTCTTTTCCACATCTACCTCACTGAACCAATCTATCTCATCACTTTCTGAGATCCTACCTCAGTGCACCGAACTACTCCATCGCCATTGCAGATCTTCCAGAACACCCAACATAGACCTCAGACTTGAACACTACCCAAACATAACAATAAGAGACGAACTTCTAGGATTCGCAACCGAGGCCAGAACGAATGAACCGAAAGAAGCAGAACTCACATGCTTTTTACTTCAAATGTGCACCACGTGCATATGCAATAGGGGGGGGGGGCTAAGCCCAGGACTGGACTCGGGGGGGGAGGGGGGTCCTTGCTGTCACACACCTACTGCACAATGCACGGGGGAGGGCGGAGGGGGGACAGGGGAGGTGGGCCCTCGAGTACAGTGGTATGTGATTCTTGCTCTCTATGTTTTTCTACTTTCCTTTTCCTTTTCCTTTTCATCACTCCCTATATATCCTAGAGACAGAGCTACCCTAGCCCTAGCCGCAATCGGTTTAGAGCCTCCAGGGCTGACTATCAGCGCTCGGGAACCTATGAGAACGCTGGTGAATTACCATAGACGGAGGTTTTTGAGGGAGAACACCACACTGTCACACGACAAACATGCAAGCAACTTCTGCACAAACATATAGCCAGCTGAGCTCAGACAAAAAAGTGGTATCCCTGAATGCCAAAGGCCATCCGGTAAAATGGAAAAAGACACTTGACTACTTAGCGAAGCTCAAGGGCAACGTTTACGTCCTCCAGGAGACGAAGCTCTCATACACATAGCCAACATATATGGGCCCAACTCAGAGAACAAGGACTTCTGGGAAGGGGTGGAAGCCAAACTAGGAAACCTCCCCCAGGACAACCTAATTCTGCCGGCCGGAGATATGAACCAAGTGCTGGACCAGGCCATAGACAGACACCCCGTCAGGCAGAGTCACAGACCCTAGGAGCAGAGTACACTGGAGAACTTGTGCTCCAAACTCCACCTTAGAGACCCCTGGAGACTACAACACCCAGACGCGAGAGAATACACGTTCTACTCACATCCGCACAACTCATACAGTAGAATAGACTACATACTTATGTCAGCATCTCACACACACACCTCATAGACCAGACGGAGATAGCAGCAATAACAAAATCAGACCACGCACACATCAGCCTCTCCCTTAGTGGTCGACACAATGAACAACCTAGCTGAAGATGGAGGCTTAATGATGACATCCTGAAACACCCCACAAACAGGGCTGAGATTGAGGAGGCAGTCAAGGAGTATCTCTCCTTCAATGACAACGATGAGGTAGACAAGGCCATCCTGTGGGACGCACTCAAAGCTACGATAAGGGGCAAACTCCTAAACATCAAGGGCAGGATGAACAGAGAAAGGAATAGGAGGTTAACAGAACTAGAGAATGAGATCAGGGATCTATAAAGAGGCCACTGTGTAAACCTTGTGGACGGCAACACGCTGACCGACCTTACGTAGAGGAAGTATGAACTCAACAAAATTCTGAGTGAAAGAGCTGGCACATGGATAAACAAATATAAAGCCATCAATCTATGTACGGCCAACAAAGCGGGGCGGGCACTAGCGTCATTTCTAAAGGCGAAGAAGAGACAGCACTCTATTGTAGCAATAACAGACACAACCAAAAAGACTCACACAGCAAACAAGGAGATACTGGAAGTATTCCATTTTTCATTTGGGTTCTTTATTCGATGACTAAAAATCACCATAAAATTACAAACAATCATTATGAATTAAGTTCATTCCTTTTAAAACAAACAATCAAATTAACATGTAACCTGATGTGAGTACAGAAGCAAGATCCCAGTGAATTAAATAAACATTATGATCCATTAAAACCAATCACAGTATTCAAAAACATCTATGGTAACCTATACAAGGCAGACAAAGACCTAGCGATGGACGGGGGGCAAGCCTATTGAGCAAACTAAGCCTAACCACGCTGGCGGAGAACCAGAGATCATCCCTAGAACAAGCCATAATGGGGGCGGAAGTAGAGAAGGCGTTAGAGACACTCAAAGTGAACAAGGCACCAGGCCCTGATGGCTACACGACAGCCTTCTACAAGCTCTTCCTATAACTATTAAAACCTACCATGGTAGAAGTGTTCACGCACTGCGCGCACATAGGCCGTATGACAGACACAATGGCAGAGGCCAATAACCTAGTAATACCCAAAGAAGGGAAAGATCCACAGTACCCCCAAAACTACAGGCCGATCTCATTAATCAACGTGGACTGCAAAATCTACGCCAAAATACTAGCAACCAGACTCAATAACCACCCCCCCCCCCACCTAATTGACAACTCGCAGGTAGGGTACATTGAGAACAGACTGGCCCAAGACAACACTAGGCTTCTTTGCCATCTTATTAACCACACATCCAACAGTACTGACTCCGCAGTCATGATCGCACTCGATGCAGAAAAGGCCTTCGACAGAGTTTCCTAGCCATACTTAGACCTATGTATGCAGAAGTTCGGGCTGGGGAAGAATTACAGGAGTATGGTGATGGCCCTTTACAAGGAGCCCAAAGCACGGGTCGTAGTAAACGGAGGTACATCCGAACAACTAACACTAGAGAGAGGTACGAGACAGGGATGTCCGCTCTCCCCAGCCCTGTTCCTACTAGCACTAGAGCCGCTCCTAAATATGATTAGGAACAACACCGAGATCGCTGGCATCTGCATAGGTGGGAACACGGTGAAGCTGGCAGCATATGCTGATGCTATTCTGATCATAACCAAGCACCCTACACAATCAATAGCGGCTCTAATGAACACCATTGGGATGTATGCGGGTGTCTCGAGATACAAACTGAACAGGGATACATCTGAGTGCAAACCCATGAATGTCCACACTACAAGCGCAGTCCTGGGCGAATCAGGGCTAGCATGGCACCTCAAATACTTTGGTCTCCACTTCGGTCGGGACCTCAGGGCAACGCTTGATCACAATGAGTAAGCCACCCTAAAAAAGGTAAAAGAGAAACTGAACTCATGGTCACCAAAATACATCAGCTGGTGGGGCAGAGTAGAAACAATCAAGATGATGGTTGTAGGAAGATGGCTACCTGACTATGGTTACCCCAGATTTTTTTGCCTTGTGTTTAGCTGGTTTTCGACTTAGTTGGCCTGGTTCCCTGCTAATCAGGGCCCCAGGCTATCTGCTCTCTCTGTAAAATGGATTCCATGTACCCTAGGTGCATAACTAGATTGGCTTGGGTCACCTTATCAGCCCCTGTACAGTGCACTACAGGTGCCCAGGGCATAGGTGCACCCAAGGACTACCAGGGGCTGCAGCATATCTTTTGCCACCCCTGGCTGGCAATCCAAAATTGACACAACTGGCTGATCACTCAGCTGGGGCAAGGTGGTGTAATCACCCCTTGCTTAGATATAGTAAGCCTATATCTAAACCTATCTGGACACATATATACCTATAAGTCACTCCTATGGCAGGCCTTAACAATCCTGAAGGCAGAGTGCTTGGTTTTATGTGAGATGGTGCTCTAGCATGAGCTGAGCCTGTCTGCAGCTGTCGGGACCAATTCCCTAAGCTGTTCCGGGATAATGCCATACCATATACTATTGAGTGCATTATAATCCTCGCGGTTATATGTTAACTTTGGTTTGGCTTTATCAAAACATGTCGTGTAAGGTGTCATAGGATTTGGAATACTATCCCCTCGACAGTCCTGTCGACGGGGATAGCATTCCACCCCTCTAGAGGGAGACAACATGTTACTTTGCTAAAACGCTGTTGATTTTAAAAGGAGCCTCAGCACCACAAAATGGATGCTTCTGCCACAGACACGGGTCTGACCTCTCACAGGGAGGTGTCACACCACCCCAGACAGGAGATAGTGGATTGTAGCAGGGAGGATTGAAAGAAACCAGACAGTGCCTGGGGAGAACAAGGCTTCCCCTTGCATAATCCGATCAAACCGGTTCTGGGGCACACCAGCCGCAGTCCCAGCGTGACCTGGACAAAGGGTAAGGGGTGTAACCACCCCCTTCCTGGGTCCCACCCATAGGAGGGGACCTAGCAGGTAATCCAGCCCCCTAGATTGGTATAAGAATGGGAGCAGTGCCAAAGCACTCAGATTATCCTGACTGAAACTTATGAAACGAAACTCTGGACCCTTCGACATGCTACTCGACGTAGAAGACTGAAGAATCTCCCTTGTGGTCAAGACGTGACCACCCTGTGCAAACAGGCACCATCCAGCACCTCGACGTTTGCTTTGTTGCAGTTCCCGCCGGAACTCGAGCGACAGAGTTCGACAAGACCAAGCAAGCCTGCCTTCTAGCAGCCCGATCCACAGAGCTGAGACCCGTGGAGGTGACCGGAAGCGTGGGGCCCGCCATCTTGGAAAGACTATGAGACGCTGACTGTGCAGCCCACGAGTGACCCTCGAAGCTGTACATCGGGATTTGAGAAGCCCCAGCCCTGAGCCGCTCTTGCACCGAAGCTCACACCTCTACACTCACCGAGTGCTGCGTGGGCCCTGCTGCATCTTTTGGCTCAACGCGTTGGCCCGGTCACTTGCCCGTTGGCTTGTGGCCCCTGTGCCGACGAACTACGAAAACTAACTTGTGATTCAGGTTGCTCCAGACTTGCACTCCTGGTCCAAGTGAGAAGCAATCTTCCAGTCCTGCGTGGATTGCTCTTGCCAAGTGTTGTTTGCTCCAATCCTGAAGCCTACACCGCCGACAGCGAGAGTCTTCGTGGGACAGCTCGTGATCCACTCCTGGACGTCGCAGATGCCCTAGAGTCCACGTGGCAGCGGAGAGAAGCTCCTCGACAACCACCTGATTGCGCCCGACATTGCCTGGTTCCATCCTGGTTCCACCCTGGTCACTGCTGTGTGACCCAGACTCTGTCCCCTCTGCTTTCAGGTACTCTACACCTCCGATCCACCCTTGGATCACACCGGACACTTCTTCACGACGCCTGCAGCATCTTCAGCTTCAAGCACCATCAACCAGCGTGACAAAACCCGACTCTACTTCGCACCTGTGCACCTGCTTCCTGTGGGTGAGGTAACTCATCAACGCCGGTGTTCCCACACTGGTACACAACTCTAGTGTATGTGTCTAAAGTTTCATCTTGCTAGGTTAAGCGGAAGTCTCCTTAAACTATAACTTTATAACTTTTACGCACCATTGACTTTGCATTGGTGCATGCTTGTGCTTTAAGCGCTGCACCCGAATCCCGCGGGCTTTTCCCGACTTCAGCATTGCTAGTCCCGACTGCTCCCAGCAATTCCCTAGGCCCTAGTCCTAACCACTGTTCGATTGGTATCTCTTATACCACTTTTTTTAATATATGGTTTGCGTGGCCCCCCTGGCCTCATCCATAATTGTGCAACTTTCATATGTTTAACTGTGCTTTTGTTTTAACGCTCGTGCCTCTGCACTCATAAAGAGTACAGAGGATTATTTTAGAAATAAATACATAAACTTGTGTGGTGTCCTTTCATTTGGTATTACAGGATTGTGATTGGTAAAACAGCTCGCTTAACACGACCTCTTGAGTTTAGCCTTTAAGGCTGCTTAGTCCATGCTACCATTAGGATAGCTTGTCTATAAGGTTGACTTACAACCAGACACCATAAGGGATTGTTTGGACTGATACAAGGTGGTTCCAGAATTGGAAACATCACATATCAGGCCAACTTCTCACAATGGTCACACCCTTGATTAACTACATGATAGGTATGCTACCACTAACACTGACGGATAAGTTCCACAAACAGCTGGACAATATGATCAACAAATTTTTATGGAAAGAAAAAAGACCCAGGATAAGCCTGCAGAAGCTAAGGCGGAACAAAAGCCTAGGAGGGCTAAACATTACAAATTTCTGAGTATTCCAAACAGCATGCTTAGCAAAACAGGGAGCCCACTGGCTCGTCCCTAACCAGGAGTACACATCAGTGTGGCTAGCACTGGAGAGGGCGACCATAGGCGGACTAGACCCCATAGCCATGCTCACAGCAAACAAACACCCAGAGATCAGAAACACAATCCTCAGGAACACAAAAGCCGCCCTCCTAAAAGTAGACAAAAAGATGGAACAGACAATCAGGAATACTAGCTGGGAATCCATCTGGTTTAACTCTAAGGTCCAATACAAGGGGAAAATTCCAGACAACAACACCTGGTACGGGAAAGGAATCTCCACCCCCACACAACTCGAAAAAAATAGGACACCACTAACATTCGAAGCCCTAAAACAAGCCCATAATCTACCAACGGTCGAGTTCTATGAATTTCTCAAAATTAGAGCGGCCATCACAAAAGCAAACTTAGACAAAAAGATCCCATCCATCATACAATACATGCACAACCTGAACAAGATAGGCCATCAGATTTCCCACATATACAAACTCCTGAGCCTGACGACATCGAACCTCAACACCAAGGCAGTAGTGTTCTGGGAAACGCTGCTCACGAGACAACTGAGCGAGAGGGAAAAATGCCCCCTGTGGCTTTCAGCCTCCCAGAACAAAGTCTCCCCCCAGGTGGCACAAACGAAATACTGACTACTACACAGGGCCTACTGGACACCGGCCCGCCTAGCGGAGGTCGGAGAAAACGACACCTGATGGAACTGCCAAAAAGAGAGAGGAGACCTCGCCCACCTGATTTTTTACTGCACCAAAGTAACGAGTTTTCGGAATAAGGTCAGGGACTTCATCACTAAGATAGCAGGGTGGGAAATACAACCAGGCTTTGCGGGGCTAGCCACTGCATTCATGGCCACAGATTTAGACTCCAAGGGGGACAGGGACCTGATAGACCTTCTCCTCACTACAGCAGTCAAAACAATACTAGCGAACTGGAAAGATACAGGGAAGGCGACCTTCAAAGGTTGGGTCAACTGGATCACCTTCCTCAGAGGGGCGGACAACATAACGACACAACATGCATCCACCCACACAGCAAGGGGCGAAATGTAGGCCTCGCTGGATAGACCCTTGGGTACAAACAAAGCCCCATAGAAGCCGTCATACTCTGGCCACCGAAGCCAATAATGGGGACTGGATCCTCACCTCATCAAACATCTTAATGCTCTGTCTCCCCTCCCCCACTACTCTTTTCCTCACTCCTCTCTTTCCTCTTAGTGAGGGCACAACAATGTACCGAGGACAATTTACAGCAACCAGCAATTCGAGCGTTGGTGACTTACTTCAAGCCGTATGAGCCACTATGCCTAATATAACCCCAAAGGCGTCTGTATTCACCCTCACGCACCACTACTACTGTACTGTATATATTTATATAATCCTCAATTAAATACTTTGAAATAAAAAAAAAATTACCTATACGTGAGATAACAAAGTGACCCTCCGGTGAGACCCGAGAGTAAGCCTTTGAGATCCAAGGGTGATTATACCTGAGACGCCTTCTACTTGAGATGCCAAAAGAAACTGCTGTGACATGTCCAGGAGCCACCTAAATTACCCAACTGTATTTACAACAAGCCATGTAAGGACTATCGCGAACAAATGTTTGTGACAGACCCTCGCAAAGTTTGCTTACTGTGCCTGGCGGCGGAGCACAATTCTAGGGCTGCATCGACTGCGCTCAGTTGAATCTGAAGGTCATGCAGTTTGCTTACTGTGTCTGGTGGTGGAGCACAATTCTAGGGCCTGCATCGACTGCGCTCAGTTGAATCTGAAGGTCATGCAGTTTGCTTACTGTGCCTGGCGGCGGAGCACAGTTCTAGGGCCTGCATCGACTGCGCTCAGTTGAATCTGAAGGTCATGCAGTTTGCTTACTGTGCCTGGCGGCGGAGCACAGTTCTAGGGCCTGCATCGACTGCGCTCAGTTGAATCTGAAGGTCATGCAGTTTGCTTACTGTGCCTGGCGGCGGAGCACAGTTTTAGGGCCTGCATCGACTGCGCTCAGTTGAATCTGAAGGTCATGCAGGACTGTGAGGTGAAGTTCCATGTCACCAAATATTGGAACCCTTCACACCATGACATGTTGGAGCGTTGTGACACCACCTACCGGTGCGCAAGAGTCCTGCATTAAAGTTTCCAGATCCAGTCTCACACTTGGGGAACATTCCTTCGGTGAGTAAACTGTGGGTAGAAGTATCCATCAGAAACAGGCCACGTTGATAAGAGGAGAAAAGACACCCGGTAACAGTGACAAAACAGACCGAGAAGAGAGGAGGCCGGAGACAAATAAGGGACTGAAAGAGGCACAGAACACACGTATGTAACATGGGAAAGGAGATTAAAGTCACCTGGGACAGAGAGAGACTGGGCTAAGTGACAAAGAAGAGACTGTGAAACTAAGGGACACATAATCCAAAAGAACAGCTACACCAGGAGACCTACAATAGACTCAGAGAGACAGACGGGGTCAGAGAGAGGGAGATCATACCGTGGTGCAGAAGAGAACACAATGCGACATGGGACACACATGGAAAAAGAGACAAAGAAGAGACTGAAACTAAGGGACTCATAATCCAAAAGAACAGCTACACCAGGAGACCTACAATAGACACAGAGAGACAGAAGGGGTCAGAGAGAGGGAGATCATACCGTGGTGCAGAAGAGAACGCAATGCGACATGGGACACACATGGAAAAAGAGACAAAGAAGAGACTGTGTAACTAAGGGACACATAATCCAAAAGAACAGCCATACCAGGAGACCTACAATAGACACAGAGAGACAGAAGGGGTCAGAGAGAGGCCGATCATACCGTGGAGCAGAAGAGAACACAATGCGACATGGGACACACATGGAAAAAGAGACAAAGAAGAGACTGAAACTAAGGGACACATAATCCAAAAGAACAGCTACACCAGGAGACCTACAATAGACGCAGAGAGACAGAAGGGGTCAGAGAGAGGGAGATCATACCGTGGAGCAGAAGAGAACACAATGCGACATGGGACACACATGGAAAAAGAGACAAAGAAGAGACTGAAACTAAGGGACTCATAATCCAAAAGAACAGCTACACCAGGAGACCTACAATAGACACAGAGAGACAGAAGGGGTCAGAGAGAGGCCGATCATACCGTGGAGCAGAAGAGAACACAATGCGACATGGGACACACATGGAAAAAGAGACAAAGAAGAGACTGAAACTAAGGGACACATAATCCAAAAGAACAGCTACACCAGGAGACCTTCAATAGACGCAGAGAGACAGAAGGGGTCAGAGAGAGGGAGATCATACCGTGGTGCAGAAGAGAACACAATGCGACATGGTACACACATGGAAAAAGAGACAAAGAAGAGACTGTGAAACTAAGGGACACATAATCCAAAAGAACAGCTACACCAGGAGACCTTCAATAGACGCAGAGAGACAGAAGGGGTCAGAGAGAGGGAGATCATACCGTGGTGCAGAAGAGAACACAATGCGTCATGGGACACACATGGAAAAAGAGACAAAGAAGAGACTGAAACTAAGGGACACATAATTCAAAAGAACAGCTACACCAGGAGACCTACAATAGACACAGAGAGACAGAAGGGGTCAGAGAGAGGGAGATCATACCACCGTGGTGCAGAAGAGAACACAATGCGACATGGGACACACATGGAAAAAGAGACAAAGAAGGGACTGTGAAACTAAGGGACACATAATCCAAAAGAACAGCTACACCAGGAGACCTACAATAGACGCAGAGACACAGAAGGGGTCAGAGAGAGGGAGATCATACCGTGGTGCTGAAGAGAACACAATGCGACATGGGACACACATGGAAAAAGAGACAAAGAAGAGACTGTGAAACTAAGGAACACATAATCCAAAAGAACAGCTACACCAGGAGACCTACAATAGACGCAGAGAGACAGAAGGGGTCAGAGAGAGGGAGATCATACCGTGGTGCAGAAGAGAACACAATGCGACATGGGACACACATGGAAAAAGAGACAAAGATGAGACTGTGAAACTAAGGGACACATAATCCAAAAGAACAGCTACACAAGGAGACCTACAATAGACGCAGAGAGACAGAAGGGGTCAGAGAGAGGGAGATCATACCGTGGAGCAGAAGAGAACACAATGCGACATGGGACACACATGGAAAAAGAGACAAAGAAGAGACTGTGAAACTAAGGGACACATAATCCAAAAGAACAGCTACACCGGGAGACATACAATAGACGCAGAGAGACAGAAGGGGTCAGAGAGAGGGAGATCATACCGTGGAGCAGAAGAGAACACAATGCGACATGGGACACACATGGAAAAAGAGACAAAGAAGAGACTGTGAAACTAAGGGACACATAATCCAAAAGAACAGCTACACCGGGAGACCTACAATAGACGCAGAGAGACAGAAGGGGTCAAAGAGAGGGAGATCATACCGTGGAGCAGAAGAGAACACAATGCAACATGGGACACACATGGAAAAAGAGACAAAGAAGAGACTGTGAAACTAAGGGACACATAGTCCAAAAGAACAGCTACACCAGGAGACCTACAATAGACGCAGAGAGACAGACGGGGTCAGAGAGAGGGAGATCATACCGTGGAGAAGAAGAGAACACAATGCGACATGGGACACACATGGAAAAAGAGACAAAGAAGACACTGTGAAACTAAGGGACACATAATCCAAAAGAACAGCTACACCAGGAGACCTTCAATAGACGCAGAGAGACAGAAGGGGTCAGAGAGAGGGAGATCATACCGTGGTGCAGAAGAGAACACAATGCGACATGGTACACACATGGAAAAAGAGACAAAGAAGAGACTGTGAAACTAAGGGACACATAATCCAAAAGAACAGCTACACCAGGAGACCTTCAATAGACGCAGAGAGACAGAAGGGGTCAGAGAGAGGGAGATCATACCGTGGTGCAGAAGAGAACACAATGCGTCATGGGACACACATGGAAAAAGAGACAAAGAAGAGACTGAAACTAAGGGACACATAATCCAAAAGAACAGCTACACCAGGAGACCTACAATAGACACAGAGAGACAGAAGGGGTCAGAGAGAGGGAGATCATACCACCGTGGTGCAGAAGAGAACACAATGCGACATGGGACACACATGGAAAAAGAGACAAAGAAGTGACTGTGAAACTAAGGGACACATAATTCAAAAGAACAGCTACACCAGGAGACCTACAATAGACGCAGAGACACAGAAGGGGTCAGAGAGAGGGAGATCCTACCGTGGTGCTGAAGAGAACACAATGCGACATGGGACACACATGGAAAAAGAGACAAAGAAGAGACTGTGAAACTAAGGAACACATAATCCAAAAGAACAGCTACACCAGGAGACCTACAATAGACGCAGAGAGACAGAAGGGGTCAGAGAGAGGGAGATCATACCGTGGAGAAGAAGAGAACACAATGCGACATGGGACACACATGGAAAAAGAGACAAAGAAGAGACTGTGAAACTAAGGGACACATAATCAAAAAGAACAGCTACACCAGGAGACCTTCAATAGACGCAGAGAGACAGAATGGGTCAGAGAGAGGGAGATCATACCGTGGTGCAGAAGAGAACACAATGCGACATGGGACACACATGGAAAAAGAGACAAAGAAGAGACTGTGAAACTAAGGGACACATAATCCAAAAGAACAGCTACACCAGGAGACCTTCAATAGACGCAGAGAGACAGAAGGGGTCAGAGAGAGGGAGATCATACCGTGGAGCAGAAGAGAACACAATGCGACATGGGACACACATGGAAAAAGAGACAAAGAAGAGACTGTGAAACTAAGGGACACATAATCCAAAAGAACAGCTACACCGGGAGACCTACAATAGACGCAGAGAGACAGAAAGGGTCAGAGAGAGGGAGATCATACCGTGGAGTAGAAGAGAAGACCATGCGACATGGGACACACATGGAAAAAGAGACAATGAAGAGACTGTGAAACTAAGGGACACATAATCCAAAAGAACAGCTACACCAGGGAGACCTACAATAGACAAAGAGAGACAGAAGGGGTCAGAGAGAGGGAGATCATACCGCGGTGCAGAAGAGAAAATAATGCGACATGGGACACACATGGAAAAAGAGACAAAGAAGAGACTGAAACTAAGGGACACATAATCCAAAAGAACAGATACACCAGCAGACCTACAATAGACACAGAGAGACAGAAGGGGTCAGAGGGAGGGAGATCATACCGTGGTGCAGAAGAGAACACAATGCGACATGTGACACACATGGAAAAAGAGACAAAGAAAAGACTGAAACTAAGGGACACATAATCCAAAAGAACAGCTACACCAGGAGACCTACAATAGACGCAGAGAGACAGACGGGGTCAGAGAGAGGGAGATCATACCGTGGAGAAGAAGAGAACACAATGCGACATGGGACACACATGGAAAAAGAGACAAAGAAGAGACTGTGAAACTAAGGGACACATAATCCAAAAGAACAGCTACACCAGGAGACCTTCAATAGACGCAGAGAGACAGAAGGGGTCAGAGAGAGGGAGATCATACCGTGGTGCAGAAGAGAACACAATGAGTCATGGGACACACATGGAAAAAGAGACAAACAAGAGACTGAAACTAAGGGACACATAATCCAAAAGAACAGCTACACCAGGAGACCTACAATAGACACAGAGAGACAGAAGGGGTCAGAGAGAGGGAGATCATACCGTGGTGCAGAAGAGAACACAATGCGACATGGGACACACATGGAAAAAGAGACAAAGAAGAGACTGTGAAACTAAGGGACACATAATCCAAAAGAACAGCTACACCAGGAGACCTACAATAGACACAGAGAGACAGAAGGGGTCAGAGAGAGGGAGATCATACCACCGTGGTGTAGAAGGGAACACAATGCGACATGGGACACACATGGAAAAAGAGACAAAGAAGGGACTGTGAAACTAAGGGACACATAATCCAAAAGAACAGCTACAACAGGAGACCTACAATAGATGCAGAGACACAGAAGGGGTCAGAGAGAGGGAGATCATACCGTGGTGCTGAAGAGAACACAATGCGACATGGGACACACATGGAAAAAGAGACAAAGAAGAGACTGTGAAACTAAGGAACACATAATCCAAAAGAACAGCTACACCAGGAGACCTACAATAGACGCAGAGAGACAGAAGGGGTCAGAGAGAGGGAGATCATACCATGGTGCAGAAGAGAACACAATGCGACATGGGACACACATGGAAAAAAAGACAAAGAAGAGACTGTGAAACTAAGGGACACATAATCCAAAAGAACAGCTACACCAGGAGACCTACAATAGATGCAGAGAGACAGACGGGGTCAGAGAGAGGGAGATCATACCGTGGTGCAGAAGAGAACACAATGCGACATGGGACACACATGGAAAAAGAGACAAAGAAGAGACTGAAACTAAGGGACACATAATCCAAAAGAACAGCTACACCGGGAGACCTACAATAGACGCAGAGAGACAGAAGGGGTCAGAGAGAGGGAGATCATACCGTGGAGCAGAAGAGAACACAATGCGACATGGGACACACATGGAAAAAGAGACAAAGAAGAGACTGTCAAACTAAGGGACACATAATCCAAAAGAACAGCTACACCGGGAGACCTACAATAGACGCAGAGAGACAGAAAGGGTCAGAGAGAGGGAGATCATACCGTGGAGCAGAAGAGAACACAATGCGACATGGGACACACATGGAAAAAGAGACAATGAAGAGACTGTGAAACTAAGGGACACATAATCCAAAAGAAGAGCTACACCAGGGAGACCTACAATAGACACAGAGAGACAGAAGGGGTCAGAGAGAGGGAGATCATACCGCGGTGCAGAAGTGAAAATAATGCGACATGGGACACACATTGAAAAAGAGACAAAGAAGAGACTGTGTAACTAAGGGACACATAATCCAAAAGAACAGCCACACCAGGAGACCTACAATAGACACAGAGAGACAGAAGGGGTCAGAGAGAGGGAGATCATACCGTGGAGCAGAAGAGAACACAATGCGACATGGGACACACATGGAAAAAGAGACAAAGAAGAGACTGTGAAACTAAGGGACACATAATCCAAAAGAACAGCTACACCGGGAGACCTACAATAGAGGCAGAGAGACAGAAGGGGTCAGAGAGAGGGAGATCATACCGTGGAGCAGAAGAGAACACAATGCGACATGGGACACACATGGAAAAAGAGACAAAGAAGAGACTGTGTAACTAAGGGACACATAATCCAAAAGAACAGCCACACCAGGAGACCTACAATAGACACAGAGAGACAGAAGGGGTCAGAGAGAGGGAGATCATACCGTGGAGCAGAAGAGAACACAATACGACATGGGACACACATGGAAAAAGAGACAAAGAAGAGATTGTGAAACTAAGGGACACATAATCCAAAAGAACAGCTACACCAGGAGACCTACAATAGATGCAGAGAGACAGACGGGGTCAGAGAGAGGGAGATCATACCGTGGAGAAGAAGAGAACACAATGCGACATGGGACACACATGGAAAAAGAGACAAAGAAGAGACTGTGAAACTAAGGGACACATAATCCAAAAGAACAGCTCCACCAGGAGACCTTCAATAGACGCAGAGAGACAGAAGGGGTCAGAGAGAGGGAGATCATACCGTGGTGCAGAAGAGAACACAATGCGACATGGTACACACATGGAAAAAGAGACAAAGAAGAGACTGTGAAACTAAGGGACACATAATCCAAAAGAACAGCTACACCAGGAGACCTTCAATAGACGCAGAGAGACAGAAGGGGTCAGAGAGAGGGAGATCATACCGTGGAGCAGAAGAGAACACAATGCGACATGGGACACACATGGAAAAAGAGACAAAGAAGAGACTGTGAAACTAAGGGACACATAATCCAAAAGAACAGCTACACCGGGAGACATACAATAGACGCAGAGAGACAGAAGGGGTCAGAGAGAGGGAGATCATATCGTGGAGCAGAAGAGAACACAATGCGACATGGGACACACATGGAAAAAGAGACAAAGAAGAGACTGTGAAACTAAGGGACACATAATCCAAAAGAACAGCTACACCAGGAGACCTTCAATAGACGCAGAGAGACAGAAGGGGTCAGAGAGAGGGAGATCATACCGTGGTGCAGAAGAGAACACAATGAGTCATGGGACACACATGGAAAAAGAGACAAAGAAGAGACTGAAACTAAGGGACACATAATCCAAAAGAACAGCTACACCAGGAGACCTACAATAGACACAGAGAGACAGAAGGGGTCAGAGAGAGGGAGATCATACCACCGTGGTGTAGAAGGGAACACAATGCGACATGGGACACACATGGAAAAAGAGACAAAGAAGGGACTGTGAAACTAAGGGACACATAATCCAAAAGAACAGCTACAACAGGAGACCTACAATAGATGCAGAGACACAGAAGGGGTCAGAGAGAGGGAGATCATAACGTGGTGCTGAAGAGAACACAATGCGACATGGGACACACATGGAAAAAGAGACAAAGAAGAGACTGTGAAACTAAGGAACACATAATCCAAAAGAACAGCTACACCAGGAGACCTACAATAGACGCAGAGAGACAGAAGGGGTCAGAGAGAGGGAGATCATACCGTGGTGCAGAAGAGAACACAATGCGACATGGGACACACATGGAAAAAAAGACAAAGAAGAGACTGTGAAACTAAGGGACACATAATCCAAAAGAACAGCTACACCAGGAGACCTACAATAGATGCAGAGAAACAGACGGGGTCAGAGAGAGGGAGATCATACCGTGGTGCAGAAGAGAACACAATGCGACATGGGACACACATGGAAAAAGAGACAAAGAAGAGACTGAAACTAAGGGACACATAATCCAAAAGAACAGCTACACCAGGAGACCTACAATAGACGCAGAGAGACAGAAGGGGTCTGAGAGAGGGAGATCATACCGCGGTGCAGAAGAGAACACAATGCGACATGGGACACACATGGAAAAAGATACAAAGAAGAGACTGTGAAACTAAGGGACACATAATCCAAAAGAACAGCTACACCAGAGACCTACAATAGATGCAGAGAGATAGAAGGGGTCAGAGAGAGGGAGATCACACCGTGGTGCAGAAGAGAACACAATGCGACATGGGACACACATGGAAAAAGAGACAAAGAAGAGACTGTGAAACTAAGGAACACATAATCCAAAAGAACAGCTACACCAGGAGACCTACAATAGACGCAGAGAGACAGAAGGGGTCAGAGAGAGGGAGATCATACCGTGGAGCAGAAGAGAGCACAATGCGACATGGGACACACATGGAAAAAGAGACAAAGAAGAGACTGTGAAACTAAGGGACACATAATCAAAAAGAACAGCTACACCAGGAGACCTTCAATAGACGCAGAGAGACAGAAGGGGTCAAAGAGAGGGAGATCATACCGTGGTGCAGAAGAGAACACAATGCGACATGGGACACACATGGAAAAAGAGACAAAGAAGAGACTGTGAAACTAAGGGACACATAATCCTAAAGAACAGCTACACCAGGAGACCTTCAATAGACGCAGAGAGACAGAAGGGGTCAGAGAGAGAGAGATCATACCGTGGAGCAGAAGAGAACACAATGCGACATGGGACACACATGGAAAAAGAGACAAAGAAGAGACTGTCAAACTAAGGGACACATAATCCAAAAGAACAGCTACACCGGGAGACCTACAATAGACGCAGAGAGACAGAAAGGGTCAGAGAGAGGGAGATCATACCGTGGAGCAGAAGAGAACACAATGCGACATGGGACACACATGGAAAAAGAGACAATGAAGAGACTGTGAAACTAAGGGACACATAATCCAAAAGAAGAGCTACACCAGGGAGACCTACAATAGACACAGAGAGACAGAAGGGGTCAGAGAGAGGGAGATCATACCGCGGTGCAGAAGTGAAAATAATGCGACATGGGACACACATTGAAAAAGAGACAAAGAAGAGACTGTGTAACTAAGGGACACATAATCCAAAAGAACAGCCATACCAGGAGACCTACAATAGACACAGAGAGACAGAAGGGGTCAGAGAGAGGGAGATCATACCGTGGAGCAGAAGAGAACACAATGCGACATGGGACACACATGGAAAAAGAGACAAAGAAGAGACTGTGAAACTAAGGGACACATAATCCAAAAGAACAGCCACACCGGGAGACCTACAATAGAGGCAGAGAGACAGAAGGGGTCAGAGAGAGGGAGATCATACCGTGGAGCAGAAGAGAACACAATGCGACATGGGACACACAAGGAAAAAGAGACAAAGAAGAGACTGTGTAACTAAGGGACACATAATCCAAAAGAACAGCCACACCAGGAGACCTACAATAGACACAGAGAGACAGAAGGGGTCAGAGAGAGGGAGATCATACCGTGGAGCAGAAGAGAACACAATACGACATGGGACACACATGGAAAAAGAGACAAAGAAGAGACTGTGAAACTAAGGGACACATAATCCAAAAGAACAGCTACACCAGGAGACCTACAATAGATGCAGAGAGACAGACGGGGTCAGAGAGAGGGAGATCATACCGTGGAGAAGAAGAGAACACAATGCGACATGGGACACACATGGAAAAAGAGACAAAGAAGAGACTGTGAAACTAAGGGACACATAATCCAAAAGAACAGCTCCACCAGGAGACCTTCAATAGACGCAGAGAGACAGAAGGGGTCAGAGAGAGGGAGATCATACCGTGGTGCAGAAGAGAACACAATGCGACATGGTACACACATGGAAAAAGAGACAAAGAAGAGACTGTGAAACTAAGGGACACATAATCCAAAAGAACAGCTACACCAGGAGACCTTCAATAGACGCAGAGAGACAGAAGGGGTCAGAGAGAGGGAGATCATACCGTGGAGCAGAAGAGAACACAATGCGACATGGGACACACATGGAAAAAGAGACAAAGAAGAGACTGTGAAACTAAGGGACACATAATCCAAAAGAACAGCTACACCGGGAGACATACAATAGACGCAGAGAGACAGAAGGGGTCAGAGAGAGGGAGATCATACCGTGGAGCAGAAGAGAACACAATGCGACATGGGACACACATGGAAAAAGAGACAAAGAAGAGACTGTGAAACTAAGGGACACATAATCCAAAAGAACAGCTACACCAGGAGACCTACAATAGACGCAGAGAGACAGAAGGGGTCAGAGAGAGGGAGATCATACCGTGGAGCAGAAGAGAACACAATGCGACATGGGACACACATGGAAAAAGAGACAAAGAAGAGACTGAAACTAAGGGACACATAATCCAAAAGAACAGCTACACCAGGAGACCTACAATAGACGCAGAGAGACAGAAGGGGTCAGAGAGAGGGAGATCATACCGTGGAGCAGAAGAGAACACAATGCAACATGGGACACACATGGAAAAAGAGACAAAGAAGAGACTGTGAAACTAAGGGACACATAGTCCAAAAGAACAGCTACACCAGGAGACCTACAATAGACGCAGAGAGACAGACGGGGTCAGAGAGAGGGAGATCATACCGTGGAGAAGAAGAGAACACAATGCGACATGGGACACAAATGGAAAAAGAGACAAAGAAGAGACTGTGAAACTAAGGGACACATAATCCAAAAGAACAGCTACACCAGGAGACCTTCAATAGACGCAGAGAGACAGAAGGGGTCAGAGAGAGGGAGATCATACCGTGGGTCAGAAGAGAACACAATGCGACATGGTACACACATGGAAAAAGAGACAAAGAAGAGACTGTGAAACTAAGGGACACATAATCCAAAAGAACAGCTACACCAGGAGACCTTCAATAGACGCAGAGAGACAGAAGGGGTCAGAGAGAGGGAGATCATACCGTGGTGCAGAAGAGAACACAATGCGCCATGGGACACACATGGAAAAAGAGACAAAGAAGAGACTGTGAAACTAAGGGACACATAATCCAAAAGAACAGCTACACCAGGAGACCTACAATAGACACAGAGAGACAGAAGGGGTCAGAGAGAGGGAGATCATACCACCGTGGTGCAGAAGAGAACACAATGCGACATGGGACACACATGGAAAAAGAGACAAAGAAGAGACTGTGAAACTAAGGGACACATAATCCAAAAGAACAGCTACACCGGGAGACCTACAATAGAGGCAGAGAGACAGAAGGGGTCAGAGAGAGGGAGATCATACCGTGGAGCAGAAGAGAACACAATGCGACATGGGACACACATGGAAAAAGAGACAAAGAAGAGACTGTGTAACTAAGGGACACATAATCCAAAAGAACAGCCACACCAGGAGACCTACAATAGACACAGAGAGACAGAAGGGGTCAGAGAGAGGGAGATCATACCGTGGAGCAGAAGAGAACACAATACGACATGGGACACACATGGAAAAAGAGACAAAGAAGAGACTGTGAAACTAAGGGACACATAATCCAAAAGAACAGCTACACCAGGAGACCTACAATAGATGCAGAGAGACAGACGGGGTCAGAGAGAGGGAGATCATACCGTGGAGAAGAAGAGAACACAATGCGACATGGGACACACATGGAAAAAGAGACAAAGAAGAGACTGTGAAACTAAGGGACACATAATCCAAAAGAACAGCTCCACCAGGAGACCTTCAATAGACGCAGAGAGACAGAAGGGGTCAGAGAGAGGGAGATCATACCGTGGTGCAGAAGAGAACACAATGCGACATGGTACACACATGGAAAAAGAGACAAAGAAGAGACTGTGAAACTAAGGGACACATAATCCAAAAGAACAGCTACACCAGGAGACCTTCAATAGACGCAGAGAGACAGAAGGGGTCAGAGAGAGGGAGATCATACCGTGGAGCAGAAGAGAACACAATGCTACATGGGACACACATGGAAAAAGAGACAAAGAAGAGACTGTGAAACTAAGGGACACATAATCCAAAAGAACAGCTACACCGGGAGACATACAATAGACGCAGAGAGACAGAAGGGGTCAGAGAGAGGGAGATCATACCGTGGAGCAGAAGAGAACACAATGCGACATGGGACACACATGGAAAAAGAGACAAAGAAGAGACTGTGAAACTAAGGGACACATAATCCAAAAGAACAGCTACACCGGGAGACCTACAATAGACGCAGAGAGACAGAAGGGGTCAGAGAGAGGGAGATCATACCGTGGAGCAGAAGAGAACACAATGCAACATGGGACACACATGGAAAAAGAGACAAAGAAGAGACTGTGAAACTAAGGGACACATAGTCCAAAAGAACAGCTACACCAGGAGACCTACAATAGACGCAGAGAGACAGACGGGGTCAGAGAGAGGGAGATCATACCGTGGAGAAGAAGAGAACACAATGCGACATGGGACACAAATGGAAAAAGAGACAAAGAAGAGACTGTGAAACTAAGGGACACATAATCCAAAAGAACAGCTACACCAGGAGACCTTCAATAGACGCAGAGAGACAGAAGGGGTCAGAGAGAGGGAGATCATACCGTGGTGCAGGAGAGAACACAATGCGTCATGGGACACACATGGAAAAAGAGACAAAGAAGAGACTGAAACTAAGGGACACATAATCCAAAAGAACAGCTACACCAGGAGACCTACAATAGACACAGAGAGACAGAAGGGGTCAGAGAGAGGGAGATCATACCGTGGTGCAGAAGAGAACAAAATGCGACATGGGACACACATGGAAAAAGAGACAAAGATGAGACTGTGAAACTAAGGGACACATAATCCAAAAGAACAGCTACACCAGGAGACCTACAATAGACGCAGAGAGACAGAAGGGGTCAGAGAGAGGGAGATCATACCGTGGAGCAGAAGAGAACACAATGCGACATGGGACACACATGGAAAAAGAGACAAAGAAGAGACTGTGAAACTAAGGGACACATAATCCAAAAGAACAGCTACACCGGGAGACATACAATAGACGCAGAGAGACAGAAGGGGTCAGAGAGAGGGAGATCATACCGTGGAGCAGAAGAGAACACAATGCGACATGGGACACACATGGAAAAAGAGACAAAGAAGAGACTGTGAAACTAAGGGACACATAATCCAAAAGAACATCTACACCGGGAGACCTACAATAGACGCAGAGAGACAGAAGGGGTCAGAGAGAGGGAGATCATACCGTGGAGCAGAAAAGAACACAATGCAACATGGGACACACATGGAAAAAGAGACAAAGAAGAGACTGTGAAACTAAGGGACACATAGTCCAAAAGAACAGCTACACCAGGAGACCTACAATAGACGCAGAGAGACAGACGGGGTCAGAGAGAGGGAGATCATACCGTGGAGAAGAAGAGAACACAATGCGACATGGGACACACATGGAAAAAGAGACAAAGAAGAGACTGTGAAACTAAGGGACACATAATCCAAAAGAACAGCTACACCAGGAGACCTTCAATAGACGCAGAGAGACAGAAGGGGTCAGAGAGAGGGAGATCATACCGTGGAGCAGAAGAGAACACAATGCAACATGGGACACACATGGAAAAAGAGACAAAGAAGAGACTGTGAAACTAAGGGACACATAATCCAAAAGAACAGCTACACCAGGAGACCTTCAATAGACGCAGAGAGACAGAAGGGGTCAGAGAGAGGGAGATCATACCGTGGTGCAGAAGAGAACACAATGCGACATGGTACACACATGGAAAAAGAGACAAAGAAAAGACTGTGAAACTAAGGGACACATAATCCAAAAGAACAGCTACACCAGGAGACCTTCAATAGACGCAGAGAGACAGAAGGGGTCAGAGTGAGGGAGATCATACCGTGGTGCAGAAGAGAACACAATGCGTCATGGGACACACATGGAAAAAGAGACAAAGAAGAGACTGAAACTAAGGGACACATAATCCAAAAGAACAGCTACACCAGGAGACCTACAATAGACACAGAGAGACAGAAGGGGTCAGAGAGAGGGAGATCATACCACCGTGGTGCAGAAGAGAACACAATGCGACATGGGACACACATGGAAAAAGAGACAAAGAAGGGACTGTGAAACTAAGGGACACATAATCCAAAAGAACAGCTACACCAGGAGACCTACAATAGACGCAGAGACACAGAAGGGGTCAGAGAGAGGGAGATCATACCGTGGTGCTGAAGAGAACACAATGCGACATGGGACACACATGGAAAAAGAGACAAAGAAGAGACTGTGAAACTAAGGAACACATAATCCAAAAGAACAGCTACACCAGGAGACCTACAATAGAAGCAGAGAGACAGAAGGGGTCAGAGAGAGGGAGATCATACCGTGGTGCAGAAGAGAACACAATGCAACATGGGACACACATGGAAAAAGAGACAAAGATGAGACTGTGAAACTAAGGGACACATAGTCCAAAAGAACAGCTACACCAGGAGACCTACAATAGACGCAGAGACACAGAAGGGGTCAGAGAGAGGGAGATCATACCGTGGTGCTGAAGAGAACACAATGCGACATGGGACACACATGGAAAAAGAGACAAAGAAGAGACTGTGAAACTAAGGAACACATAATCCAAAAGAACAGCTACACCAGGAGACCTACAATAGACGCAGAGAGACAGAAGGGGTCAGAGAGAGGGAGATCATACCGTGGAGAAGAAGAGAACACAATGCGACATGGGACACACATGGAAAAAGAGACAAAGAAGAGACTGTGAAACTAAGGGACACATAATCAAAAAGAACAGCTACACCAGGAGACCTTCAACAGACGCAGAGAGACAGAATGGGTCAGAGAGAGGGAGATCATACCGTGGTGCAGAAGAGAACACAATGCGACATGGGACACACATGGAAAAAGAGACAAAGAAGAGACTGTGAAACTAAGGGACACATAATCCAAAAGAACAGCTACACCAGGAGACCTTCAATAGACGCAGAGAGACAGAAGGGGTCAGAGAGAGGGAGATCATACCGTGGAGCAGAAGAGAACACAATGCGACATGGGGCACACATGGAAAAAGAGACAAAGAAGAGACTGTGAAACTAAGGGACACATAATCCAAAAGAACAGCTACACCGGGAGACCTACAATAGACGCAGAGAGACAGAAAGGGTCAGAGAGAGGGAGATCATACCGTGGAGTAGAAGAGAACACAATGCGACATGGGACACACATGGAAAAAGAGACAATGAAGAGACTGTGAAACTAAGGGACACATAATCCAAAAGAACAGCTACACCAGGGAGACCTACAATAGACAAAGAGAGACAGAAGGGGTCAGAGAGAGGGAGATCATACCGCGGTGCAGAAGAGAAAATAATGCGACATGGGACACACATGGAAAAAGAGACAAAGAAGAGACTGAAACTAAGGGACACATAATCCAAAAGAACAGCTACACCAGGAGACCTACAATAGACGCAGAGAGACAGAAGGGGTCAGAGGGAGGGAGATCATACCGTGGTGCAGAAGAGAACACAATGCGACATGGGACACACATGGAAAAAGAGACAAAGAAAAGACTGAAACTAAGGGACACATAATCCAAAAGAACAGCTACACCAGGAGACCTACAATAGACACAGAGAGACAGAAGGGAACAGAGAGAGGGAGATCATACCGTGGTGCAGAAGAGAACACAATGCGACATGGGACACACATGGAAAAAGAGACAAAGAAGGGACTGTGAAACTAAGGGACACATAATCCAAAAGAACAGCTACACCAGGAGACCTACAATAGACGCAGAGACACAGAAGGGGTCAGAGAGAGGGAGATCATACCGTGGTGCTGAAGAGAACACAATGCGACATGGGACACACATGGAAAAAGAGACAAAGAAGAGACTGTGAAACTAAGGAACACATAATCCAAAAGAACAGCTACACCAGGAGACCTTCAATAGACGCAGAGAGACAGAAGGGGTCAGAGAGAGGGAGATCATACCGTGGAGCAGAAGAGAACACAATGCGACATGGGACACACATGGAAAAAGAGACAAAGAAGAGACTGTGAAACTAAGGGACACATAATCCAAAAGAACAGCTACACCGGGAGACATACAATAGACGCAGAGAGACAGAAGGGGTCAGAGAGAGGGAGATCATACCGTGGAGCAGAAGAGAACACAATGCGACATGGGACACACATGGAAAAAGAGACAAAGAAGAGACTGTGAAACTAAGGGACACATAATCCAAAAGAACAGCTACACCGGGAGACCTACAATAGACGCAGAGAGACAGAAGGGGTCAGAGAGAGGGAGATCATACCGTGGAGCAGAAGAGAACACAATGCAACATGGGACACACATGGAAAAAGAGACAAAGAAGAGACTGTGAAACTAAGGGACACATAGTCCAAAAGAACAGCTACACCAGGAGACCTACAATAGACGCAGAGAGACAGACGGGGTCAGAGAGAGGGAGATCATACCGTGGAGAAGAAGAGAACACAATGCGACATGGGACACAAATGGAAAAAGAGACAAAGAAGAGACTGTGAAACGAAGGGACACATAATCCAAAAGAACAGCTACACCAGGAGACCTTCAATAGAAACAGAGAGACAGAAGGGGTCAGAGGGAGGGAGATCATACCGTGGTGCAGAAGAGAACACAATGCGACATGGGACACACATGGAAAAAGAGACAAAGAAGAGACTGTGAAACTAAGGGACACATAATCCAAAAGAACAGCTACACCAGGAGACCTTCAATAGACGCAGAGAGACAGAAGGGGTCAGAGAGAGGGAGATCATACCGTGGTGCAGAAGAGAACACAATGCGACATGGTACACACATGGAAAAAGAGACAAAGAAGAGACTGTGAAACTAAGGGACACATAATCCAAAAGAACAGCTACACCAGGAGACCTTCAATAGACGCAGAGAGACAGAAGGGGTCAGAGAGAGGGAGATCATACCGTGGTGCAGAAGAGAACACAATGCGTCATGGGACACACATGGAAAAAGAGACAAAGAAGAGACTGAAACTAAGGGACACATAATCCAAAAGAACAGCTACACCAGGAGACCTACAATAGACACAGAGAGACAGAAGGGGTCAGAGAGAGGGAGATCATACCACCGTGGTGCAGAAGAGAACACAATGCGACATGGGACACACATGGAAAAAGAGACAAAGAAGGGACTGTGAAACTAAGGGACACATAATCCAAAAGAACAGCTACACCAGGAGACCTACAATAGACGCAGAGACACAGAAGGGGTCAGAGAGAGGGAGATCATACCGTGGTGCTGAAGAGAACACAATGCGACATGGGACACACATGGAAAAAGAGACAAAGAAGAGACTGTGAAACTAAGGAACACATAATCCAAAAGAACAGCTACACCAGGAGACCTACAATAGACGCAGAGAGACAGAAGGGGTCAGAGAGAGGGAGATCATACCGTGGTGCAGAAGAGAACACAATGCGACATGGGACACACATGGAAAAAGAGACAAAGATGAGACTGTGAAACTAAGGGACACATAATCCAAAAGAACAGCTACACCAGGAGACCTACAATAGACGCAGAGAGACAGAAGGGGTCAGAGAGAGGGAGATCATACCGTGGAGCAGAAGAGAACACAATGCGACATGGGACACACATGGAAAAAGAGACAAAGAAGAGACTGTGAAACTAAGGGACACATAATCCAAAAGAACAGCTACACCGGGAGACATACAATAGACGCAGAGAGACAGAAGGGGTCAGAGAGAGGGAGATCATACCGTGGAGCAGAAGAGAACACAATGCGACATGGGACACACATGGAAAAAGAGACAAAGAAGAGACTGTGAAACTAAGGGACACATAATCCAAAAGAACAGCTACACCGGGAGACCTACAATAGACGCAGAGAGACAGAAGGGGTCAAAGAGAGGGAGATCATACCGTGGAGCAGAAGAGAACACAATGCAACATGGGACACACATGGAAAAAGAGACAAAGAAGAGACTGTGAAACTAAGGGACACATAGTCCAAAAGAACAGCTACACCAGGAGACCTACAATAGACGCAGAGAGACAGACGGGGTCAGAGAGAGGGAGATCATACCGTGGAGAAGAAGAGAACACAATGCGACATGGGACACACATGGAAAAAGAGACAAAGAAGAGACTGTGAAACTAAGGGACACATAATCCAAAAGAACAGCTACACCAGGAGACCTTCAATAGACGCAGAGAGACAGAAGGGGTCAGAGAGAGGGAGATCATACCGTGGTGCAGAAGAGAACACAATGCGACATGGTACACACATGGAAAAAGAGACAAAGAAGAGACTGTGAAACTAAGGGACACATAATCCAAAAGACCAGCTACACCAGGAGACCTTCAATAGACGCAGAGAGACAGAAGGGGTCAGAGAGAGGGAGATCATACCGTGGTGCAGAAGAGAACACAATGCGTCATGGGACACACATGGAAAAAGAGACAAAGAAGAGACTGAAACTAAGGGACACATAATCCAAAAGAACAGCTACACCAGGAGACCTACAATAGACACAGAGAGACAGAAGGGGTCAGAGAGAGGGAGATCATACCCCCGTGGTGCAGAAGAGAACACAATGCGACATGGGACACACATGGAAAAAGAGACAAAGAAGTGACTGTGAAACTAAGGGACACATAATCCAAAAGAACAGCTACACCAGGAGACCTACAATAGACGCAGAGACACAGAAGGGGTCAGAGAGAGGGAGATCCTACCGTGGTGCTGAAGAGAACACAATGCGACATGGGACACACATGGAAAAAGAGACAAAGAAGAGACTGTGAAACTAAGGAACACATAATCCAAAAGAACAGCTACGACCAGGAGACCTACAATAGACGCAGAGAGACAGAAGGGGTCAGAGAGAGGGAGATCATACCGTGGAGAAGAAGAGAACACAATGCGACATGGGACACACATGGAAAAAGAGACAAAGAAGAGACTGTGAAACTAAGGGACACATAATCAAAAAGAACAGCTACACCAGGAGACCTTCAATAGACGCAGAGAGACAGAATGGGTCAGAGAGAGGGAGATCATACCGTGGTGCAGAAGAGAACACAATGCGACATGGGACACACATGGAAAAAGAGACAAAGAAGAGACTGTGAAACTAAGGGACACATAATCCAAAAGAACAGCTACACCAGGAGACCTTCAATAGACGCAGAGAGACAGAAGGGGTCAGAGAGAGGGAGATCATACCGTGGAGCAGAAGAGAACACAATGCGACATGGGACACACATGGAAAAAGAGACAAAGAAGAGACTGTGAAACTAAGGGACACATAATCCAAAAGAACAGCTACACCGGGAGACCTACAATAGACGCAGAGAGACAGAAAGGGTCAGAGAGAGGGAGATCATACCGTGGAGTAGAAGAGAAGACAATGCGACATGGGACACACATGGAAAAAGAGACAATGAAGAGACTGTGAAACTAAGGGACACATAATCCAAAAGAACAGCTACACCAGGGAGACCTACAATAGACAAAGAGAGACAGAAGGGGTCAGAGAGAGGGAGATCATACCACCGTGGTGTAGAAGGGAACACAATGCGACATGGGACACACATGGAAAAAGAGACAAAGAAGGGACTGTGAAACTAAGGGACACATAATCCAAAAGAACAGCTACAACAGGAGACCTACAATAGATGCAGAGACACAGAAGGGGTCAGAGAGAGGGAGATCATACCGTGGTGCAGAAGAGAACACAATGCGACATGGGACACACATGGAAAAAGAGACAAAGAAGAGACTGAAACTAAGGGACACATAATCCAAAAGAACAGCTACACCAGCAGACCTACAATAGACACAGAGAGACAGAAGGGGTCAGAGGGAGGGAGATCATACCGTGGTGCAGAAGAGAACACAATGCGACATGGGACACACATGGAAAAAGAGACAAAGAAGAGACTGTGAAACTAAGGGACACATAATCAAAAAGAACAGCTACACCAGGAGACCTTCAATAGACGCAGAGAGACAGAAGGGGTCAAAGAGAGGGAGATCATACCGTGGTGCAGAAGAGAACACAATGCGACATGGGACACACATGGAAAAAGAGACAAAGAAGAGACTGTGAAACTAAGGGACACATAATCCTAAAGAACAGCTACACCAGGAGACCTTCAATAGACGCAGAGAGACAGAAGGGGTCAGAGAGAGGGAGATCATACCGTGGAGCAGAAGAGAACACAATGCGACATGGGACACACATGGAAAAAGAGACAAAGAAGAGACTGTCAAACTAAGGGACACATAATCCAAAAGAACAGCTACACCGGGAGACCTACAATAGACGCAGAGAGACAGAAAGGGTCAGAGAGAGGGAGATCATACCGTGGAGCAGAAGAGAACACAATGCGACATGGGACACACATGGAAAAAGAGACAATGAAGAGACTGTGAAACTAAGGAACACATAATCCAAAAGAAGAGCTACACCAGGGAGACCTACAATAGACACAGAGAGACAGAAGGGGTCAGAGAGAGGGAGATCATACCGCGGTGCAGAAGTGAAAATAATGCGACATGGGACACACATTGAAAAAGAGACAAAGAAGAGACTGTGTAACTAAGGGACACATAATCCAAAAGAACAGCCACACCAGGAGACCTACAATAGACACAGAGAGACAGAAGGGGTCAGAGAGAGGGAGATCATACCGTGGAGCAGAAGAGAACACAATGCGACATGGGACACACATGGAAAAAGAGACAAAGAAGAGACTGTGAAACTAAGGGACACATAATCCAAAAGAACAGCTACACCGGGAGACCTACAATAGAGGCAGAGAGACAGAAGGGGTCAGAGAGAGGGAGATCATACCGTGGAGCAGAAGAGAACACAATGCGACATGGGACACACATGGAAAAAGAGACAAAGAAGAGACTGTGTAACTAAGGGACACATAATCCAAAAGAACAGCCACACCAGGAGACCTACAATAGACACAGAGAGACAGAAGGGGTCAGAGAGAGGGAGATCATACCGTGGAGCAGAAGAGAACACAATACGACATGGGACACACATGGAAAAAGAGACAAAGAAGAGATTGTGAAACTAAGGGACACATAATCCAAAAGAACAGCTACACCAGGAGACCTACAATAGATGCAGAGAGACAGACGGGGTCAGAAAGAGGGAGATCATACCGTGGAGAAGAAGAGAACACAATGCGACATGGGACACACATGGAAAAAGAGACAAAGAAAAGACTGTGAAACTAAGGGACACATAATCCAAAAGAACAGCTCCACCAGGAGACCTTCAATAGACGCAGAGAGACAGAAGGGGTCAGAGAGAGGGAGATCATACCGTGGAGCAGAAGAGAACACAATGCGACATGGGACACACATGGAAAAAGAGACAAAGAAGAGACTGTGAAACTAAGGGACACATAATCCAAAAGAACAGCTACACCGGGAGACATACAATAGACGCAGAGAGACAGAAGGGGTCAGAGAGAGGGAGATCATATCGTGGAGCAGAAGAGAACACAATGCGACATGGGACACACATGGAAAAAGAGACAAAGAAGAGACTGTGAAACTAAGGGACACATAATCCAAAAGAACAGCTACACCAGGAGACCTTCAATAGACGCAGAGAGACAGAAGGGGTCAGAGAGAGGGAGATCATACCGTGGTGCAGAAGAGAACACAATGAGTCATGGGACACACATGGAAAAAGAGACAAAGAAGAGACTGAAACTAAGGGACACATAATCCAAAAGAACAGCTACACCAGGAGACCTACAATAGACACAGAGAGACAGAAGGGGTCAGAGAGTGGGAGATCATACCACCGTGGTGTAGAAGGGAACACAATGCGACATGGGACACACATGGAAAAAGAGACAAAGAAGGGACTGTGAAACTAAGGGACACATAATCCAAAAGAACAGCTACAACAGGAGACCTACAATAGATGCAGAGACACAGAAGGGGTCAGAGAGAGGGAGATCATAACGTGGTGCTGAAGAGAACACAATGCGACATGGGACACACATGGAAAAAGAGACAAAGAAGAGACTGTGAAACTAAGGAACACATAATCCAAAAGAACAGCTACACCAGGAGACCTACAATAGACGCAGAGAGACAGAAGGGGTCAGAGAGAGGGAGATCATACCGTGGTGCAGAAGAGAACACAATGCGACATGGGACACACATGGAAAAAAAGACAAAGAAGAGACTGTGAAACTAAGGGACACATAATCCAAAAGAACAGCTACACCAGGAGACCTACAATAGATGCAGAGAAACAGACGGGGTCAGAGAGAGGGAGATCATACCGTGGTGCAGAAGAGAACACAATGCGACATGGGACACACATGGAAAAAGAGACAAAGAAGAGACTGAAACTAAGGGACACATAATCCAAAAGAACAGCTACACCAGGAGACCTACAATAGACGCAGAGAGACAGAAGGGGTCTGAGAGAGGGAGATCATACCGCGGTGCAGAAGAGAACACAATGCGACATGGGACACACATGGAAAAAGATACAAAGAAGAGACTGTGAAACTAAGGGACACATAATCCAAAAGAACAGCTACACCAGAGACCTACAATAGATGCAGAGAGATAGAAGGGGTCAGAGAGAGGGAGATCACACCGTGGTGCAGAAGAGAACACAATGCGACATGGGACACACATGGAAAAAGAGACAAAGAAGAGACTGTGAAACTAAGGAACACATAATCCAAAAGAACAGCTACACCAGGAGACCTACAATAGACGCAGAGAGACAGAAGGGGTCAGAGAGAGGGAGATCATACCGTGGAGCAGAAGAGAGCACAATGCGACATGGGACACACATGGAAAAAGAGACAAAGAAGAGACTGTGAAACTAAGGGACACATAATCCAAAAGAACAGCTACACCAGGAGACCTACAATAGATGCAGAGAGACAGACGGGGTCAGAGAGAGGGAGATCATACCGTGGTGCAGAAGAGAACACAATGCGACATGGGACACACATGGAAAAAGAGACAAAGAAGAGACTGTGAAACTAAGGGACACATAATCAAAAAGAACAGCTACACCAGGAGACCTTCAATAGACGCAGAGAGACAGAAGGGGTCAAAGAGAGGGAGATCATACCGTGGTGCAGAAGAGAACACAATGCGACATGGGACACACATGGAAAAAGAGACAAAGAAGAGACTGTGAAACTAAGGGACACATAATCCTAAAGAACAGCTACACCAGGAGACCTTCAATAGACGCAGAGAGACAGAAGGGGTCAGAGAGAGGGAGATCATACCGTGGAGCAGAAGAGAACACAATGCGACATGGGACACACATGGAAAAAGAGACAAAGAAGAGACTGTCAAACTAAGGGACACATAATCCAAAAGAACAGCTACACCGGGAGACCTACAATAGACGCAGAGAGACAGAAAGGGTCAGAGAGAGGGAGATCATACCGTGGAGCAGAAGAGAACACAATGCGACATGGGACACACATGGAAAAAGAGACAATGAAGAGACTGTGAAACTAAGGGACACATAATCCAAAAGAAGAGCTACACCAGGGAGACCTACAATAGACACAGAGAGACAGAAGGGGTCAGAGAGAGGGAGATCATACCGCGGTGCAGAAGTGAAAATAATGCGACATGGGACACACATTGAAAAAGAGACAAAGAAGAGACTGTGTAACTAAGGGACACATAATCCAAAAGAACAGCCATACCAGGAGACCTACAATAGACACAGAGAGACAGAAGGGGTCAGAGAGAGGGAGATCATACCGTGGAGCAGAAGAGAACACAATGCGACATGGGACACACATGGAAAAAGAGACAAAGAAGAGACTGTGAAACTAAGGGACACATAATCCAAAAGAACAGCCACACCGGGAGACCTACAATAGACGCAGAGAGACAGAAAGGGTCAGAGAGAGGGAGATCATACCGTGGAGCAGAAGAGAACACAATGCGACATGGGACACACAAGGAAAAAGAGACAAAGAAGAGACTGTGTAACTAAGGGACACATAATCCAAAAGAACAGCCACACCAGGAGACCTACAATAGACACAGAGAGACAGAAGGGGTCAGAGAGAGGGAGATCATACCGTGGAGCAGAAGAGAACACAATACGACATGGGACACACATGGAAAAAGAGACAAAGAAGAGACTGTGAAACTAAGGGACACATAATCCAAAAGAACAGCTACACCAGGAGACCTACAATAGATGCAGAGAGACAGACGGGGTCAGAGAGAGGGAGATCATACCGTGGAGAAGAAGAGAACACAATGCGACATGGGACACACATGGAAAAAGAGACAAAGAAGAGACTGTGAAACTAAGGGACACATAATCCAAAAGAACAGCTCCACCAGGAGACCTTCAATAGACGCAGAGAGACAGAAGGGGTCAGAGAGAGGGAGATCATACCGTGGTGCAGAAGAGAACACAATGCGACATGGTACACACATGGAAAAAGAGACAAAGAAGAGACTGTGAAACTAAGGGACACATAATCCAAAAGAACAGCTACACCAGGAGACCTTCAATAGACGCAGAGAGACAGAAGGGGTCAGAGAGAGGGAGATCATACCGTGGAGCAGAAGAGAACACAATGCGACATGGGACACACATGGAAAAAGAGACAAAGAAGAGACTGTGAAACTAAGGGACACATAATCCAAAAGAACAGCTACACCGGGAGACATACAATAGACGCAGAGAGACAGAAGGGGTCAGAGAGAGGGAGATCATACCGTGGAGCAGAAGAGAACACAATGCGACATGGGACACACATGGAAAAAGAGACAAAGAAGAGACTGTGAAACTAAGGGACACATAATCCAAAAGAACAGCTACACCGGGAGACCTACAATAGACGCAGAGAGATAGAAGGGGTCAGAGAGAGGGAGATCATACCGTGGAGCAGAAGAGAACACAATGCAACATGGGACACACATGGAAAAAGAGACAAAGAAGAGACTGTGAAACTAAGGGACACATAGTCCAAAAGAACAGCTACACCAGGAGACCTACAATAGACGCAGAGAGACAGACGGGGTCAGAGAGAGGGAGATCATACCGTGGAGAAGAAGAGAACACAATGCGACATGGGACACAAATGGAAAAAGAGACAAAGAAGAGACTGTGAAACTAAGGGACACATAATCCAAAAGAACAGCTACACCAGGAGACCTACAATAGACGCAGAGAGACAGACGGGGTCAGAGAGAGGGAGATCATACCGTGGAGCAGAAGAGAACACAATGCGACATGGGACACACATGGAAAAAGTGACAAAGAAGAGACTGTGAAACTAAGGGACACATAATCCAAAAGAACAGCTACACCAGGAGACCTACAATAGACGCAGAGAGACAGACGGGGTCAGAGAGAGGGAGATCATACCGTGGTGCAGAAGAGAACACAATGCGACATGGGACACACATGGAAAAAGAGACAAAGAAGAGACTGTGAAACTAAGGGACACATAATCCAAAAGAACAGCTACACCAGGAGACCTTCAATAGACGCAGAGAGACAGAAGGGGTCAGAGAGAGGGAGATCATACCGTGGGTCAGAAGAGAACACAATGCGACATGGTACACACATGGAAAAAGAGACAAAGAAGAGACTGTGAAACTAAGGGACACATAATCCAAAAGAACAGCTACACCAGGAGACCTTCAATAGACGCAGAGAGACAGAAGGGGTCAGAGAGAGGGAGATCATACCGTGGTGCAGAAGAGAACACAATGCATCATGGGACACACATGGAAAAAGAGACAAAGAAGAGACTGTGAAACTAAGGGACACATAATCCAAAAGAACAGCTACACCAGGAGACCTACAATAGACACAGAGAGACAGAAGGGGTCAGAGAGAGGGAGATCATACCACCGTGGTGCAGAAGAGAACACAATGCGACATGGGACACACATGGAAAAAGAGACAAAGAAGAGACTGTGAAACTAAGGGACACATAATCCAAAAGAACAGCTACACCGGGAGACATACAATAGACGCAGAGAGACAGAAGGGGTCAGAGAGAGGGAGATCATACCGTGGAGCAGAAGAGAACACAATGCGACATGGGACACACATGGAAAAAGAGACAAAGAAGAGACTGTGAAACTAAGGGACACATAATCCAAAAGAACAGCTACACCGGGAGACCTACAATAGACGCAGAGAGATAGAAGGGGTCAGAGAGAGGGAGATCATACCGTGGAGCAGAAGAGAACACAATGCAACATGGGACACACATGGAAAAAGAGACAAAGAAGAGACTGTGAAACTAAGGGACACATAGTCCAAAAGAACAGCTACACCAGGAGACCTACAATAGACGCAGAGAGACAGACGGGGTCAGAGAGAGGGAGATCATACCGTGGAGAAGAAGAGAACACAATGCGACATGGGACACAAATGGAAAAAGAGACAAAGAAGAGACTGTGAAACTAAGGGACACATAATCCAAAAGAACAGCTACACCAGGAGACCTACAATAGACGCAGAGAGACAGACGGGGTCAGAGAGAGGGAGATCATACCGTGGAGCAGAAGAGAACACAATGCGACATGGGACACACATGGAAAAAGTGACAAAGAAGAGACTGTGAAACTAAGGGACACATAATCCAAAAGAACAGCTACACCAGGAGACCTACAATAGACGCAGAGAGACAGACGGGGTCAGAGAGAGGGAGATCATACCGTGGTGCAGAAGAGAACACAATGCGACATGGGACACACATGGAAAAAGAGACAAAGAAGAGACTGTGAAACTAAGGGACACATAATCCAAAAGAACAGCTACACCAGGAGACCTTCAATAGACGCAGAGAGACAGAAGGGGTCAGAGAGAGGGAGATCATACCGTGGGTCAGAAGAGAACACAATGCGACATGGTACACACATGGAAAAAGAGACAAAGAAGAGACTGTGAAACTAAGGGACACATAATCCAAAAGAACAGCTACACCAGGAGACCTTCAATAGACGCAGAGAGACAGAAGGGGTCAGAGAGAGGGAGATCATACCGTGGTGCAGAAGAGAACACAATGCATCATGGGACACACATGGAAAAAGAGACAAAGAAGAGACTGTGAAACTAAGGGACACATAATCCAAAAGAACAGCTACACCAGGAGACCTACAATAGACACAGAGAGACAGAAGGGGTCAGAGAGAGGGAGATCATACCACCGTGGTGCAGAAGAGAACACAATGCGACATGGGACACACATGGAAAAAGAGACAAAGAAGAGACTGTGAAACTAAGGGACACATAATCCAAAAGAACAGCTACACCGGGAGACCTACAATAGAGGCAGAGAGACAGAAGGGGTCAGAGAGAGGGAGATCATACCGTGGAGCAGAAGAGAACACAATGCGACATGGGACGCACATGGAAAAAGAGACAAAGAAGAGACTGTGTAACTAAGGGACACATAATCCAAAAGAACAGCCACACCAGGAGACCTACAATAGACACAGAGAGACAGAAGGGGTCAGAGAGAGGGAGATCATACCGTGGAGCAGAAGAGAACACAATACGACATGGGACACACATGGAAAAAGAGGCAAAGAAGAGACTGTGAAACTAAGGGACACATAATCCAAAAGAACAGCTACACCAGGAGACCTACAATAGATGCAGAGAGACAGACGGGGTCAGAGAGAGGGAGATCATACCGTGGAGAAGAAGAGAACACAATGCGACATGGGACACACATGGAAAAAGAGACAAAGAAGAGACTGTGAAACTAAGGGACACATAATCCAAAAGAACAGCTCCACCAGGAGACCTTCAATAGACGCAGAGAGACAGAAGGGGTCAGAGAGAGGGAGATCATACCGTGGTGCAGAAGAGAACACAATGCGACATGGTACACACATGGAAAAAGAGACAAAGAAGAGACTGTGAAACTAAGGGACACATAATCCAAAAGAACAGCTACACCAGGAGACCTTCAATAGACGCAGAGAGACAGAAGGGGTCAGAGAGAGGGAGATCATACCGTGGAGCAGAAGAGAACACAATGCTACATGGGACACACATGGAAAAAGAGACAAAGAAGAGACTGTGAAACTAAGGGACACATAATCCAAAAGAACAGCTACACCGGGAGACATACAATAGACGCAGAGAGACAGAAGGGGTCAGAGAGAGGGAGATCATACCGTGGAGCAGAAGAGAACACAATGCGACATGGGACACACATGGAAAAAGAGACAAAGAAGAGACTGTGAAACTAAGGGACACATAATCCAAAAGAACAGCTACACCGGGAGACCTACAATAGACGCAGAGAGACAGAAGGGGTCAGAGAGAGGGAGATCATACCGTGGAGCAGAAGAGAACACAATGCAACATGGGACACACATGGAAAAAGAGACAAAGAAGAGACTGTGAAACTAAGGGACACATAGTCCAAAAGAACAGCTACACCAGGAGACCTACAATAGACGCAGAGAGACAGACGGGGTCAGAGAGAGGGAGATCATACCGTGGAGAAGAAGAGAACACAATGCGACATGGGACACAAATGGAAAAAGAGACAAAGAAGAGACTGTGAAACTAAGGGACACATAATCCAAAAGAACAGCTACACCAGGAGACCTTCAATAGACGCAGAGAGACAGAAGGGGTCAGAGAGAGGGAGATCATACCGTGGTGCAGAAGAGAACACAATGCGACATGGTACACACATGGAAAAAGAGACAAAGAAGAGACTGTGAAACTAAGGGACACATAATCCAAAAGAACAGCTACACCAGGAGACCTTCAATAGACGCAGAGAGACAGAAGGGGTCAGAGAGAGGGAGATCATACCGTGGTGCAGAAGAGAACACAATGCGTCATGGGACACACATGGAAAAAGAGACAAAGAAGAGACTGAAACTAAGGGACACATAATCCAAAAGAACAGCTACACCAGGAGACCTACAATAGACACAGAGAGACAGAAGGGGTCAGAGAGAGGGAGATCATACCGTGGTGCAGAAGAGAACACAATGCGACATGGGACACACATGGAAAAAGAGACAAAGATGAGACTGTGAAACTAAGGGACACATAATCCAAAAGAACAGCTACACCAGGAGACCTACAACAGACGCAGAGAGACAGAAGGGGTCAGAGAGAGGGAGATCATACCGTGGAGCAGAAGAGAACACAATGCGACATGGGACACACATGGAAAAAGAGACAAAGAAGAGACTGTGAAACTAAGGGACACATAATCCAAAAGAACAGCTACACCGGGAGACCTACAATAGATGCAGAGAGACAGAAGGGGTCAGAGAGAGGGAGATCATACCGTGGAGCAGAAGAGAACACAATACGACATGGGACACACATGGAAAAAGAGGCAAAGAAGAGACTGTGAAACTAAGGGACACATAATCCAAAAGAACAGCTACACCAGGAGACCTACAATAGATGCAGAGAGACAGACGGGGTCAGAGAGAGGGAGATCATACCGTGGAGAAGAAGAGAACACAATGCGACATGGGACACACATGGAAAAAGAGACAAAGAAGAGACTGTGAAACTAAGGGACACATAATCCAAAAGAACAGCTCCACCAGGAGACCTTCAATAGACGCAGAGAGACAGAAGGGGTCAGAGAGAGGGAGATCATACCGTGGTGCAGAAGAGAACACAATGCGACATGGTACACACATGGAAAAAGAGACAAAGAAGAGACTGTGAAACTAAGGGACACATAATCCAAAAGAACAGCTACACCAGGAGACCTTCAATAGACGCAGAGAGACAGAAGGGGTCAGAGAGAGGGAGATCATACCGTGGAGCAGAAGAGAACACAATGCTACATGGGACACACATGGAAAAAGAGACAAAGAAGAGACTGTGAAACTAAGGGACACATAATCCAAAAGAACAGCTACACCGGGAGACATACAATAGACGCAGAGAGACAGAAGGGGTCAGAGAGAGGGAGATCATACCGTGGAGCAGAAGAGAACACAATGCGACATGGGACACACATGGAAAAAGAGACAAAGAAGAGACTGTGAAACTAAGGGACACATAATCCAAAAGAACAGCTACACCGGGAGACCTACAATAGACGCAGAGAGACAGAAGGGGTCAGAGAGAGGGAGATCATACCGTGGAGCAGAAGAGAACACAATGCAACATGGGACACACATGGAAAAAGAGACAAAGAAGAGACTGTGAAACTAAGGGACACATAGTCCAAAAGAACAGCTACACCAGGAGACCTACAATAGACGCAGAGAGACAGACGGGGTCAGAGAGAGGGAGATCATACCGTGGAGAAGAAGAGAACACAATGCGACATGGGACACAAATGGAAAAAGAGACAAAGAAGAGACTGTGAAACTAAGGGACACATAATCCAAAAGAACAGCTACACCAGGAGACCTTCAATAGACGCAGAGAGACAGAAGGGGTCAGAGAGAGGGAGATCATACCGTGGTGCAGAAGAGAACACAATGCGACATGGTACACACATGGAAAAAGAGACAAAGAAGAGACTGTGAAACTAAGGGACACATAATCCAAAAGAACAGCTACACCAGGAGACCTTCAATAGACGCAGAGAGACAGAAGGGGTCAGAGAGAGGGAGATCATACCGTGGTGCAGAAGAGAACACAATGCGTCATGGGACACACATGGAAAAAGAGACAAAGAAGAGACTGAAACTAAGGGACACATAATCCAAAAGAACAGCTACACCAGGAGACCTACAATAGACACAGAGAGACAGAAGGGGTCAGAGAGAGGGAGATCATACCGTGGTGCAGAAGAGAACACAATGCGACATGGGACACACATGGAAAAAGAGACAAAGATGAGACTGTGAAACTAAGGGACACATAATCCAAAAGAACAGCTACACCAGGAGACCTACAACAGACGCAGAGAGACAGAAGGGGTCAGAGAGAGGGAGATCATACCGTGGAGCAGAAGAGAACACAATGCGACATGGGACACACATGGAAAAAGAGACAAAGAAGAGACTGTGAAACTAAGGGACACATAATCCAAAAGAACAGCTACACCGGGAGACCTACAATAGATGCAGAGAGACAGAAGGGGTCAGAGAGAGGGAGATCATACCGTGGAGCAGAAGAGAACACAATGCGACATGGGACACACATGGAAAAAGAGACAAAGAAGAGACTGTGAAACTAAGGGACACATAATCCAAAAGAACAGCTACACCGGGAGACCTACAATAGATGCAGAGAGACGGAAGGGGTCAGAGAGAGGGAGATCATACCGTGGAGCAGAAGAGAACACAATGCGACATGGTACACACATGGAAAAAGAGACAAAGAAGAGACTGTGAAACCAAGGGACACATAATCCAAAAGAACAGCTACACCAGGAGACCTACAATAGACACAGAGAGACAGAAGGGGTCAGAGAGAGGGAGATCATACCGTGGAGCAGAAGAGAACACAATGCGACATGGGACACACATGGAAAAAGAGACAAAGAAGAGACTGTGAAACTAAGGGACACATAATCCAAAAGAACAGCTACACCAGGAGACCTACAAGAGACGCAGAGAGACAGAAGGGTTCAGAGAGAGGGAGATCATACCGTGGTGCTGAAGAGAACACAATGCGACATGGGACACACATGGAAAAAGAGACAATGAAGAGACTGTGAAACTAAGGGACACATAATCCAAAAGAACAGCTACACCGGGAGACCTACAATAGACGCAGAGAGACAGAAGGGGTCAGAGAGAGGGAGATCATACCGTGGAGCAGAAGAGAACACAATGCGACATGGGACACACATGGAAAAAGAGACAAAGAAGAGACTGTGAAACTAAGGGACACATAATCCAAAAGAACATCTACACCGGGAGACCTACAATAGACGCAGAGAGACAGAAGGGGTCAGAGAGAGGGAGATCATACCGTGGAGCAGAAAAGAACACAATGCAACATGGGACACACATGGAAAAAGAGACAAAGAAGAGACTGTGAAACTAAGGGACACATAGTCCAAAAGAACAGCTACACCAGGAGACCTACAATAGACGCAGAGAGACAGACGGGGTCAGAGAGAGGGAGATCATACCGTGGAGAAGAAGAGAACACAATGCGACATGGGACACACATGGAAAAAGAGACAAAGAAGAGACTGTGAAACTAAGGGACACATAATCCAAAAGAACAGCTACACCAGGAGACCTTCAATAGACGCAGAGAGACAGAAGGGGTCAGAGTGAGGGAGATCATACCGTGGTGCAGAAGAGAACACAATGCGTCATGGGACACACATGGAAAAAGAGACAAAGAAGAGACTGAAACTAAGGGACACATAATCCAAAAGAACAGCTACACCAGGAGACCTACAATAGACACAGAGAGACAGAAGGGGTCAGAGAGAGGGAGATCATACCACCGTGGTGCAGAAGAGAACACAATGCGACATGGGACACACATGGAAAAAGAGACAAAGAAGGGACTGTGAAACTAAGGGACACATAATCCAAAAGAACAGCTACACCAGGAGACCTACAATAGACGCAGAGACACAGAAGGGGTCAGAGAGAGGGAGATCATACCGTGGTGCTGAAGAGAACACAATGCGACATGGGACACACATGGAAAAAGAGACAAAGAAGAGACTGTGAAACTAAGGAACACATAATCCAAAAGAACAGCTACACCAGGAGACCTACAATAGAAGCAGAGAGACAGAAGGGGTCAGAGAGAGGGAGATCATACCGTGGTGCAGAAGAGAACACAATGCAACATGGGACACACATGGAAAAAGAGACAAAGATGAGACTGTGAAACTAAGGGACACATAGTCCAAAAGAACAGCTACACCAGGAGACCTACAATAGACGCAGAGACACAGAAGGGGTCAGAGAGAGGGAGATCATACCGTGGTGCTGAAGAGAACACAATGCGACATGGGACACACATGGAAAAAGAGACAAAGAAGAGACTGTGAAACTAAGGAACACATAATCCAAAAGAACAGCTACACCAGGAGACCTACAATAGACGCAGAGAGACAGAAGGGGTCAGAGAGAGGGAGATCATACCGTGGAGAAGAAGAGAACACAATGCGACATGGGACACACATGGAAAAAGAGACAAAGAAGAGACTGTGAAACTAAGGGACACATAATCAAAAAGAACAGCTACACCAGGAGACCTTCAATAGACGCAGAGAGACAGAATGGGTCAGAGAGAGGGAGATCATACCGTGGTGCAGAAGAGAACACAATGCGACATGGGACACACATGGAAAAAGAGACAAAGAAGAGACTGTGAAACTAAGGGACACATAATCCAAAAGAACAGCTACACAAGGAGACCTTCAATAGACGCAGAGAGACAGAAGGGGTCAGAGAGAGGGAGATCATACCGTGGAGCAGAAGAGAACACAATGCGACATGGGACACACATGGAAAAAGAGACAAAGAAGAGACTGTGAAACTAAGGGACACATAATCCAAAAGAACAGCTACACCGGGAGACCTACAATAGACGCAGAGAGACAGAAAGGGTCAGAGAGAGGGAGATCATACCGTGGAGTAGAAGAGAACACAATGCAACATGGGACACACATGGAAAAAGAGACAATGAAGAGACTGTGAAACTAAGGGACACATAATCCAAAAGAACAGCTACACCAGGGAGACCTACAATAGACAAAGAGAGACAGAAGGGGTCAGAGAGAGGGAGATCATACCGCGGTGCAGAAGAGAAAATAATGCGACATGGGACACACATGGAAAAAGAGACAAAGAAGAGACTGAAACTAAGGGACACATAATCCAAAAGAACAGCTACACCAGGAGACCTACAATAGACGCAGAGAGACAGAAGGGGTCAGAGGGAGGGAGATCATACCGTGGTGCAGAAGAGAACACAATGCGACATGGGACACACATGGAAAAAGAGACAAAGAAAAGACTGAAAATAAGGGACACATAATCCAAAAGAACAGCTACACCAGGAGACCTACAATAGACACAGAGAGACAGAAGGGAACAGAGAGAGGGAGATCATACCGTGGTGCAGAAGAGAACACAATGCGACATGGGACACACATGGAAAAAGAGACAAAGAAGAGACTGTGAAACTAAGGGACACATAATCCAAAAGAACAGCTACACCAGGAGACCTACAATAGACGCAGAGACACAGAAGGGGTCAGAGAGAGGGAGATCATACCGTGGTGCTGAAGAGAACACAATGCGACATGGGACACACATGGAAAAAGAGACAAAGAAGAGACTGTGAAACTAAGGAACACATAATCCAAAAGAACAGCTACACCAGGAGACCTTCAATAGACGCAGAGAGACAGAAGGGGTCAGAGAGAGGGAGATCATACCGTGGAGCAGAAGAGAACACAATGCGACATGGGACACACATGGAAAAAGAGACAAAGAAGAGACTGTGAAACTAAGGGACACATAATCCAAAAGAACAGCTACACCGGGAGACATACAATAGACGCAGAGAGACAGAAGGGGTCAGAGAGAGGGAGATCATACCGTGGAGCAGAAGAGAACACAATGCGACATGGGACACACATGGAAAAAGAGACAAAGAAGAGACTGTGAAACTAAGGGACACATAATCCAAAAGAACAGCTACACCGGGAGACCTACAATAGACGCAGAGAGACAGAAGGGGTCAGAGAGAGGGAGATCATACCGTGGAGCAGAAGAGAACACAATGCAACATGGGACACACATGGAAAAAGAGACAAAGAAGAGACTGTGAAACTAAGGGACACATAGTCCAAAAGAACAGCTACACCAGGAGACCTACAATAGACGCAGAGAGACAGACGGGGTCAGAGAGAGGGAGATCATACCGTGGAGAAGAAGAGAACACAATGCGACATGGGACACAAATGGAAAAAGAGACAAAGAAGAGACTGTGAAACTAAGGGACACATAATCCAAAAGAACAGCTACACCAGGAGACCTTCAATAGACGCAGAGAGACAGAAGGGGTCAGAGAGAGGGAGATCATACCGTGGTGCAGAAGAGAACACAATGCGACATGGTACACACATGGAAAAAGAGACAAAGAAGAGACTGTGAAACTAAGGGACACATAATCCAAAAGAACAGCTACACCAGGAGACCTTCAATAGACGCAGAGAGACAGAAGGGGTCAGAGAGAGGGAGATCATACCGTGGTGCAGAAGAGAACACAATGCGTCATGGGACACACATGGAAAAAGAGACAAAGAAGAGACTGAAACTAAGGGACACATAATCCAAAAGAACAGCTACACCAGGAGACCTACAATAGACACAGAGAGACAGAAGGGGTCAGAGAGAGGGAGATCATACCACCGTGGTGCAGAAGAGAACACAATGCGACATGGGACACACATGGAAAAAGAGACAAAGAAGGGACTGTGAAACTAAGGGACACATAATCCAAAAGAACAGCTACACCAGGAGACCTACAATAGACGCAGAGACACAGAAGGGGTCAGAGAGAGGGAGATCATACCGTGGTGCTGAAGAGAACACAATGCGACATGGGACACACATGGAAAAAGAGACAAAGAAGAGACTGTGAAACTAAGGAACACATAATCCAAAAGAACAGCTACACCAGGAGACCTACAATAGACGCAGAGAGACAGAAGGGGTCAGAGAGAGGGAGATCATACCGTGGTGCAGAAGAGAACACAATGCGACATGGGACACACATGGAAAAAGAGACAAAGATGAGACTGTGAAACTAAGGGACACATAATCCAAAAGAACAGCTACACCAGGAGACCTACAATAGACGCAGAGAGACAGAAGGGGTCAGAGAGAGGGAGATCATACCGTGGAGCAGAAGAGAACACAATGCGACATGGGACACACATGGAAAAAGAGACAAAGAAGAGACTGTGAAACTAAGGGACACATAATCCAAAAGAACAGCTACACCGGGAGACATACAATAGACGCAGAGAGACAGAAGGGGTCAGAGAGAGGGAGATCATACCGTGGAGCAGAAGAGAACACAATGCGACATGGGACACACATGGAAAAAGAGACAAAGAAGAGACTGTGAAACTAAGGGACACATAATCCAAAAGAACAGCTACACCGGGAGACCTACAATAGACGCAGAGAGACAGAAGGGGTCAAAGAGAGGGAGATCATACCGTGGAGCAGAAGAGAACACAATGCAACATGGGACACACATGGAAAAAGAGACAAAGAAGAGACTGTGAAACTAAGGGACACATAGTCCAAAAGAACAGCTACACCAGGAGACCTACAATAGACGCAGAGAGACAGACGGGGTCAGAGAGAGGGAGATCATACCGTGGAGAAGAAGAGAACACAATGCGACATGGGACACACATGGAAAAAGAGACAAAGAAGAGACTGTGAAACTAAGGGACACATAATCCAAAAGAACAGCTACACCAGGAGACCTTCAATAGACGCAGAGAGACAGAAGGGGTCAGAGAGAGGGAGATCATACCGTGGTGCAGAAGAGAACACAATGCGACATGGTACACACATGGAAAAAGAGACAAAGAAGAGACTGTGAAACTAAGGGACACATAATCCAAAAGACCAGCTACACCAGGAGACCTTCAATAGACGCAGAGAGACAGAAGGGGTCAGAGAGAGGGAGATCATACCGTGGTGCAGAAGAGAACACAATGCGTCATGGGACACACATGGAAAAAGAGACAAAGAAGAGACTGAAACTAAGGGACACATAATCCAAAAGAACAGCTACACCAGGAGACCTACAATAGACACAGAGAGACAGAAGGGGTCAGAGAGAGGGAGATCATACCACCGTGGTGCAGAAGAGAACACAATGCGACATGGGACACACATGGAAAAAGAGACAAAGAAGTGACTGTGAAACTAAGGGACACATAATCCAAAAGAACAGCTACACCAGGAGACCTACAATAGACGCAGAGACACAGAAGGGGTCAGAGAGAGGGAGATCCTACCGTGGTGCTGAAGAGAACACAATGCGACATGGGACACACATGGAAAAAGAGACAAAGAAGAGACTGTGAAACTAAGGAACACATAATCCAAAAGAACAGCTACGACCAGGAGACCTACAATAGACGCAGAGAGACAGAAGGGGTCAGAGAGAGGGAGATCATACCGTGGAGAAGAAGAGAACACAATGCGACATGGGACACACATGGAAAAAGAGACAAAGAAGAGACTGTGAAACTAAGGGACACATAATCAAAAAGAACAGCTACACCAGGAGACCTTCAATAGACGCAGAGAGACAGAATGGGTCAGAGAGAGGGAGATCATACCGTGGTGCAGAAGAGAACACAATGCGACATGGGACACACATGGAAAAAGAGACAAAGAAGAGACTGTGAAACTAAGGGACACATAATCCAAAAGAACAGCTACACCAGGAGACCTTCAATAGACGCAGAGAGACAGAAGGGGTCAGAGAGAGGGAGATCATACCGTGGAGCAGAAGAGAACACAATGCGACATGGGACACACATGGAAAAAGAGACAAAGAAGAGACTGTGAAACTAAGGGACACATAATCCAAAAGAACAGCTACACCGGGAGACCTACAATAGACGCAGAGAGACAGAAAGGGTCAGAGAGAGGGAGATCATACCGTGGAGTAGAAGAGAAGACAATGCGACATGGGACACACATGGAAAAAGAGACAATGAAGAGACTGTGAAACTAAGGGACACATAATCCAAAAGAACAGCTACACCAGGGAGACCTACAATAGACAAAGAGAGACAGAAGGGGTCAGAGAGAGGGAGATCATACCGCGGTGCAGAAGAGAAAATAATGCGACATGGAACACACATGGAAAAAGAGACAAAGAAGAGACTGAAACTAAGGGACACATAATCCAAAAGAACAGCTACACCAGCAGACCTACAATAGACACAGAGAGACAGAAGGGGTCAGAGGGAGGGAGATCATACCGTGGTGCAGAAGAGAACACAATGCGACATGGGACACACATGGAAAAAGAGACAAAGAAAAGACTGAAACTAAGGGACACATAATCCAAAAGAACAGCTACACCAGGAGACCTACAATAGACGCAGAGAGACAGACGGGGTCAGAGAGAGGGAGATGATACCGTGGAGAAGAAGAGAACACAATGCGACATGGGACACACATGGAAAAAGAGACAAAGAAGAGACTGTGAAACTAAGGGACACATAATCCAAAAGAACAGCTACACCAGGAGACCTTCAATAGACGCAGAGAGACAGAAGGGGTCAGAGAGAGGGAGATCATACCGTGGTGCAGAAGAGAACACAATGAGTCATGGGACACACATGGAAAAAGAGACAAAGAAGAGACTGAAACTAAGGGACACATAATCCAAAAGAACAGCTACACCAGGAGACCTACAATAGACGCAGAGAGACAGAAGGGGTCAGAGAGAGGGAGATCATACCGTGGTGCAGAAGAGAACACAATGCGACATGGGACACACATGGAAAAAAAGACAAAGAAGAGACTGTGAAGCTACGGGACACATAATCCAAAAGAACAGCTACACCAGGAGACCTACAATAGACGCAGAGACACAGAAGGGGTCAGAGAGAGGGAGATCATACCGTGGTGCTGAAGAGAACACAATGCGACATGGGACACACATGGAAAAAGAGACAAAGAAGAGACCGTGAAACTAAGGAACACATAATCCAAAAGAACAGCTACACCAGGAGACCTACAATAGACGCAGAGAGACAGAAGGGGTCAGAGAGAGGGAGATCATACCGTGGAGAAGAAGAGAACACAATGCGACATGGGACACACATGGAAAAAGAGACAAAGAAGAGACTGTGAAACTAAGGGACACATAATCAAAAAGAACAGCTACACCAGGAGACCTACAATAGACGCAGAGAGACAGAAGGGGTCAGAGAGAGGGAGATCATACCGTGGAGCAGAAGAGAACACAATGCGACATGGGACACACATTGAAAAAGAGACAATGAAGAGACTGTGAAACTAAGGGACACATAATCCAAAAGAACAGCTACACCAGGGAGACCTACAATAGACAAAGAGAGACAGAAGGGGTCAGAGAGAGGGAGATCATACCGCGGTGCAGAAGAGAAAATAATGCGACATGGGACACACATGGAAAAAGAGACAAAGAAGAGACTGAAACTAAGGGACACATAATCAAAAAGAACAGCTACACCAGGAGATCTACAATAGATGCAGAGAGACAGAAGGGGTCAGAGGGAGGGAGATCATACCGTGGTGCAGAAGAGAACACAATGCGACATGGGACACACATGGAAAAAGAGACAAAGAAAAGACTGAAACTAAGGGACACATAATCCAAAAGAACAGCTACACCAGGAGACCTACAATAGACACAGAGAGACAGAAGGGGTCAGAGAGAGGGAGATCATACCGTGGTGCAGAAGAGAACACAATGCGACATGGGACACACATGGAAAAAGAGACAAAGAAGAGACTGTGAAACTAAGGGACACATAATCCAAAAGAACAGCTACACCAGGAGACCTACAATAGACGCAGAGAGACAGACGGGGTCAGAGAGAGGGAGATCATACCGTGGTGCAGAAGAGAACACAATGCGACATGGGACACACATGGAAAAAGAGACAAAGAAGAGACTGAAACTAAGGGACACATAATCCAAAAGAACAGCTACACCAGGAGACCTTCTATAGACGCAGAGAGACAGAAGGGGTCAGAGAGAGGGAGATCATACCGTGGTGCAGAAGAGAACACAATGCGACATGGTACACACATGGAAAAAGAGACAAAGAAGAGACTGTGAAACTAAGGGACACATAATCCAAAAGAACAGCTACACCAGGAGACCTTCAATAGACGCAGAGAGACAGAAGGGGTCAGGGAGAGGGAGATCATACCGTGGTGCAGAAGAGAACACAATGAGTCATGGGACACACATGGAAAAAGAGACAAAGAAGAGACTGAAACTAAGGGACACATAATCCAAAAGAACAGCTACACCAGGAGACCTACAATAGACACAGAGAGACAGAAAGGGTCAGAGAGAGGGAGATCATACCACCGTGGTGCAGAAGAGAACACAATGCGACATGGGACACACATGGAAAAAGAGACAAAGAAGGGACTGTGAAACTAAGGGACACATAATCCAAAAGAACAGCTACACCAGGAGACCTACAATAGATGCAGAGACACAGAAGGGGTCAGAGAGAGGGAGATCATACCGTGGTGCTGAAGAGAACACAATGCGACATGGGACACACATGGAAAAAGAGACAAAGAAGAGACTGTGAAACTAAGGAACACATAATCCAAAAGAACAGCTACACCAGGAGACCTACAATAGACGCAGAGAGACAGAAGGGGTCAGAGAGAGGGAGATCATACCGTGGTGCAGAAGAGAACACAATGCGACATGGGACACACATGGAAAAAGAGACAAAGAAGAGACTGTGAAACTAAGGGACACATAATCAAAAAGAACAGCTACACCAGGAGACCTTCAATAGACGCAGAGAGACAGAATGGGTCAGAGAGAGGGAGATCATACCGTGGTGCAGAAGAGAACACAATGCGACATGGGACACACATGGAAAAAGAGACAATGAAGAGACTGTGAAACTAAGGGACACATAATCCAAAAGAACAGCTACACCAGGAGACCTTCAATAGACGCAGAGAGACAGAAGGGGTCAGAGAGAGGGAGATCATACCGTGGAGCAGAAGAGAACACAATGCGACATGGGACACACATGGAAAAAGAGACAAAGAAGAGACTGTGAAACTAAGGGACACATAATCCAAAAGAACAGCTACACCGGGAGACCTACAATAGACGCAGAGAGACAGAAAGGGTCAGAGAGAGGGAGATCATACCGTGGAGCAGAAGAGAACACAATGCGACATGGGACACACATTGAAAAAGAGACAATGAAGAGACTGTGAAACTAAGGGACACATAATCCAAAAGAACAGCTACACCAGGGAGACCTACAATAGACAAAGAGAGACAGAAGGGGTCAGAGAGAGGGAGATCATACCGCGGTTTAGAAGAGAAAATAATGCGACATGGGACACACATGGAAAAAGAGACAAAGAAGAGACTGAAACTAAGGGACACATAATCAAAAAGAACAGCTACACCAGGAGATCTACAATAGACGCAGAGAGACAGAAGGGGTCAGAGGGAGGGAAATCATACCGTGGTGCAGAAGAGAACACAATGCGACATGGGACACTCATGGAAAAAGAGACAAAGAAAAGACTGAAACTAAGGGACACATAATCCAAAAGAACAGCCACACCGGGAGACCTACAATAGACGCAGAGAGACAGAAGGGCTCAGAGAGAGGGAGATCATACCGTGGAGCAGAAGACAACACAATGCGACATGGGACACTCATGGAAAAAGTGACGAAGAAGAGACGGGGACATCTTGGGGTACAGACTGGCAGAGAGTAGAGACACTCAGAATAGAGACACACCAGGGGTGGGACACAGGGAATACAATCAGAGACATCTTGATAGAAGCAGAGATTAGCACACACAGCGACAACATACTCAGGAAATGGAGAAATGAACAAACTAATCGGCAGGCTGGGGCCTCCAAGGCTAGTCAAATCTTCGCTCATGCCCTGGCCCAGGGAGGAGATATGCACCTGTGCACTTCAGTGCGGCTCATAAAGGGTACTGGATGGCTCGGCGCCTATACAGGGCACGGCAGAACACGTACCCAGGCAGATCTATGCACCTGTACGCAGCACATAAAGGACACAGGGCAATCACCCAGGCCCTGGCCCAGGGAGGGGATATGCACCTGTGCACTTCAGTGTGGGTCAAATGGCAATGGAGGGCTCAGAGCTCATACAGGGCATGGCAGAACAGAACACTACAAAATGTAGTTTGAAAACAGTAATTTGTAAGCATAACATGCATAATGTACAGCAAGATGTACTGCGTACCAATTCGTTGCTTAGCTGTAACATCTTTTGTTGCAGCGCTTTCAAGTCGTAAGTGTAGTTTGCCGTGCATAAAACAAATTATTTCTCTCTCACACACACTTTTCATATATTTTGGGTTCTGGAACTGTTGCCACATTCCTTTAACCATCTGCTGATATTTCGAATCAGTTTTCTCGGATTTTCTCACTGTTCACTGTGCTGCTACTTTTATGCATGTGTGTTGCACACACTCACGTCAGCGTCTGCTCCACCACTAACGTAGCTTTCTGCTGCTGCTTTTATGTGTGTGTGTTGCACACACTCATGTCAGCGTCTGCTCCACCACTAACGTAGCTTTCTGCTGCTGCTTTTATGTGTGTGTGTTGCACACACTCACGTCAGCGTCTGCTCCACCACTAACGTAGCTTCCTGCTGCTACTTTTATGTGTGTGTGTTGCACACACTCACGTCAGCGTCTGCTCCACCACTAACGTAGCTTCCTGCTGCTACTTTTATGTGTGTGTGTTGCACACACTCATGTCAGCGTCTGCTCCACCACTAACGTAGCTTCCTGCTGCTACTTTTATGCATGTGTGTTGCACACACTCATGTCAGCGTCTGCTCCACCACTAACGTAGCTTCCTGCTGCTGCTTTTATGTATGTGTGTTGCACACACTCATGTCAGCGTCTGCTCCACCACTAACGTAGCTTCCTGCTGCTACTTTTATGCATGTGTGTTGCACACACTCATGTCAGCGTCTGCTCCACCACTAACGTAGCTTCCTGCTGCTGCTTTTATGTATGTGTGTTGCACACACTCATGTCAGCGTCTGCTCCACCACTAACGTAGCTTCCTGCTGCTGCTTTTATGTATGTGTGTTGCACACACTCATGTCCGCGTCTGCTCCACCACTAACGTAGCTTCCTGCTGCTACTTTTATGTGTGTGTGTTGCACACACTCATGTCCGCGTCTGCTCCACCACTAACGTAGCTTCCTGCTGCTACTTTTATGTGTGTGTGTTGCACACACTCACGTCAGCGTCTGCTCCACCACTAACGTAGCTTCCTGCTGCTACTTTTATGTGTGTGTGTTGCACACACTCACGTCAGCGTCTGCTCCACCACTAACGTAGCTTCCTGCTGCTACTTTTATGTGTGTGTGTTGCACACACTCATGTCAGCGTCTGCTCCACCACTAACGTAGCTTCCTGCTGCTACTTTTATGCATGTGTGTTGCACACACTCATGTCAGCGTCTGCTCCACCACTAACGTAGCTTCCTGCTGCTACTTTTATGTGTGTGTGTTGCACACACTCATGTCCGCGTCTGCTCCACCACTAACGTAGCTTCCTGCTGCTACTTTTATGTGTGTGTGTTGCACACACTCATGTCCGCGTCTGCTCCACCACTAACGTAGCTTCCTGCTGCTACTTTTATGTGTGTGTGTTGCACACACTCATGTCAGCGTCTGCTCCACCACTAACGTAGCTTTCTGCTGCTGCTTTTATGTGTGTGTGTTGCACACACTCACGTCAGCGTCTGCTCCACCACTAACGTAGCTTCCTGCTGCTGCTGCGGTGTCTGCTCATACTTTCGTTTTAGTGTTTTCTGGCACTTACCCTCAGGAGCCTGCAGCTGATTGTCATTTCACTTTCTGCTACATCATTTCCGTGTCTGCAGTGCTGATACTTTCCACTCTGTATTTATCCAACTTCAATGAAATTGATTATAATTAATTTCAATTCTGTGTATGTGGATAGCCTCCTCTCAGCATTTAATAATCTTTTATTTCCTTGTTTATTCCTGTTTTTATTTCAGTGTCTGCTGACACGGGTTATTCCACTTAATACCACGGCGTTCACTTCAGTGTGCACTGACAACTTGCCGCCAGTGTCTGCAATCACTAAATATATATTTTTTTATATGTTGGATTGCTCGGTGTGCAATTTCTTAAAAGCGCTTCTTAAAACTCCGTGCAAACCCAGAGAAAAGGACTCTGGCTGAGGGTGTCCTATGTTAGCATTTAGGGGAAAGCAGTCGATTATGTTAAGGGGCTAAGCTTAATTTGTAGTTCTGTGAACAGTTATTGTATGTTTTTATTCTGATTATTATATTTCTATTCTGATTCTTCGTATGTGGGAAGAGGTGTGGCGCCGTGGCCAGGGCGACTGACGTTGGGCGCTGGGGATCACGGTTTGATCTCTGGCTCCGGCGGCAGGGGTCTGTCCAGCACCATATGACTCTGGGCAATAGCTCGCTTAATCTTCCCAACGGCCCCCAGCGCCAAGATACCCCTTCGGGGGTGATTTGTGCTCTATACAAGTACTGGATTTATTTTATTTTATGTGACTTGAGTTTGTGAAAAAAACTATTTGTATGTCACACTGCCTCTCAGATAATGGATAGGCCCGATTCTGTTGCATTCATTAAAAGTTGTTTTGCGTGCAGTACGGAGCAAAACGTGAATGATAAATATTTGCTTCTGCGCGTGAGAGCACGCCTTGAAGAAGCAGCTGTTTTGAGGCGCCCACGGCGGCCCCGAACGGGTGGGCCACGAGCTCCTCACAGGATGTCATGTGGACGGACTATCCTTGGCCCTAGTGAGTGTGTGATCATAGTGTGGTCTGTAGGGCATGAGTGAGGCAGGGGCCCTTCACGAGAGGTGAGTGTGTGATCATAGTGTGGTCTATAGGGCATGAGTGAGGCAGGGGCCCTTCACGAGAGGGTGAGAGTGTGATCATAGTGTGGTCTGTAGGGCATGAGTGAGGCGGGGGCCCTCCACGAGAGGGTGAGTGTGTGATCATAGTGTGGTCTGTGGGGCATAAGTGAAGCGGGGCCCTCCACGAAAGGGTGAGTGTGTGATCATAGTGTGGTCTGTAGGGCATGAGTGAGGCGGGGCCCTTCACGAGAGGGTGAGTGTGTGATCATAGTGTGGTCTGTGGGGCATGAGTGAGGCAGGGGCCCTTCACGAGAGAGTGAGTGTGTGATCATAGTGTGGTCTGTAGGGCATGAGTGAGGCAAGGGCCCTTCACGAGAGGTGAGTGTGTGATCATAGTGTGGTCTATAGGGCATGAGTGAGGCAGAAGCCCTTCACGAGAGGGTGAGTGTGTGATCATAGTGTGGTCTGTGGGGCATGAGTGAGGCGGGGCCCTTCACGAGAGGGTGAGTGTGTGATCATAGTGTGGTCTGTGGGGCATGAGTGAGGCAGGGGCCCTTCACGAGAGGGTGAGTGTGTGATCATAGTGTGGTCTGTGGTGCATGAGTGAGTCAGGGGCCCATCACGAGAGGGTGAGTGTGTGATCATAGTGTGGTCTGTGGGACATGAGTGAGGCAGGGCCCTTCACGAGAGGGTGAGTGTGTGATCATAGTGTGGTCTGTAGGGCATGAGTGAGGCGGGGCCCTTCACAAGAGGGTGAGTGTGTGATCATAGTTTGGTCTGTAGGGCATGAGTGAGGCAGGGGCCCTTCACGAGAGGGTGAGTGTGTGATCATAGTGTGGTCTGTAGGGCATGAGTGAGGCAGGGACCCTTCACGAGAGGGTGAGTGTGTGATCATAGTGTGGGCTGCAGGGCATGAGTGAGGCGGGGCCCTTCACGAGAGAGTGAGTGTGTGATCATAGTGTGGTCTGTGGGGCATGAGTGAGGCGGGGCCCTTCACGAGAGGGTGAGTGTGTGATCATAGTGTGGTCTGTGGGGCATGAGTGAGGCAGGGGCCCTTCACGAGAGGGTGAGTGTGTGATCATAGTGTGGTCTGTGGGGCATGAGTGAGGCGGGGGCCCTTCACGAGAGGGTGAGTGTGTGATCATAGTGTGGTCTGTAGGGCATGAGTTAGGCAGGGGCCCTCCACGAGAGGGTGAGTGTGTGATCATAGTGTGGTCTGTAGGGCATGAGTTAGGCAGGGGCCCTCCACGAGAGGGTGAGTGTGTGATCATAGTGTGGTCTGTAGGGCATGAGTGAGGCGGGGCCCTTCAGGAGAGGGTGAGTGTGTGATCATAGTGTGGTCTGTGGGGCATGAGTGAGGCGGGGCCCTTCACAAGAGGGTTAGTGTGTGATCATAGTGTGGTCTGTAGGGGCATGAGTGAGGCAGGGGCCCTTCACGAGAGGGTGAGTGTGTGATCATAGTGTAATCTGTAGGGCATGAGTGAGGCAGGGGCCCTCCACGAGAGGGTGAGTGAGTGATCATAGTGTGGTCTGTGGGGCATGAGTGAGGCAGGGGCCCTTCACGAGAGGGTGAGTGTGTGATCATAGTGTGGTCTGTAGGGCATGAGTGAGGCGGGGGCCCTCCACGAGAGGGTGAGTGTGTGATCATAGTGTGGTCTGTGGGGCATGAGTGAGGCGGGGCCCTTCACAAGAGGGTTAGTGTGTGATCATAGTGTAGTCTGTAGGGGCATGAGTGAGGCAGGGGCCCTTCACGAGAGGGTGAGTGTGTGATCATAGTGTAATCTGTAGGGCATGAGTGAGGGAGGGGCCCTTCACGAGAGGGTGAGTGTGTGATCATAGTGTAATCTGTGGGGCATGAGTGAGGCAGGGGCCCTTCACGAGAGGGTGAGTGTGTGATCATAGTGTGGTCTGTAGGGCATGAGTGAGGCAGGGGCCCTTCACGAGAGGGTGAGTGTGTGATCATAGTGTGGTCTGTGGGGCATGAGTGAAGCAGGGGCCCTTCACGAGAGGGTGAATGTGTGATCATAGTGTGGTCTGTAGGGCATGAGTGAGGCAGGGGCCCTTCACGAGAGGGTGAGTGTGTGATCATAGTGTGGTCTGTGGGGCATGAGTGAAGCAGGGGCCCTTCACGAGAGGGTGAGTGTGTGATCATAGTGTTGTCTGTGGGGCATGAGTGAGGGCGGGGCCCTTCACGAGAGGGTGAGTGTGTGATCATAGTGTAGTCTGTGGGGCATGAGTGAGGCAGGGGCCCTTCACGAGAGGGTGAGTGTGTGATCATAGTGTGGTCTATGGGGCATGAGTGAGGCAGGGGCCCTTCACGAGAGGGTGAGTGTGTGATCATAGTGTGGTCTGTAGGGCATGAGTGAGGCGGGGACCCTCCACGAGAGGGTGAGCGTGTGATCATAGTGTGGTCTGTAGGGCATGAGTGAGGCAGGGGCCCTTCACGAGAGGGTGAGTGTATGATCATAGTGTGGTCTGTGGGGCATGAGTGAGGCGGGGCCCTTCACGAGAGGGTGAGTGTGTGATCATAGTGTGGTCTGTAGGGCATGAGTGAGGCGGGGGTCTTTCACTAGATGGTGAGTGTGTGATCATAGTGTGTTCTGTGGGGCATGAGTGAGGCAGGGGCCCTTCACGAGAGGGTGAGTGTGTGAGCATAGTATGGTCTGTGGGGCATAAGTGAGGCAGGGGCCCTTCACGAGAAGGTGAGTGTGTGATCATAGTGTGGTCTGTGGGGCATGAGTAAGGCAGGGCCCTTCACGAGAGGGTGAGTGTGTGATCATAGTGTGTTCTGTGGGGCATGAGTGAGGCAGGGGCCCTTCACGAGAGGGTGAATGTGTGATCATAGTGTGGTCTGTAGGGCATGAGTGAGGCGGGGCCCTTCACGAGAGGGTGAGTGTGTGATCATAGTGTGGTCTGTAGGGCATGAGTGAGGCAGGGGCCCTTCACGAGAGAGTGAGTGTGTGATCATAGTGTGGTCTGTGGGGCATGAGTGAGGCAGGGGCCCTTCACGAGAGGGTGAGTGTGTGATCATAGTGTGGTCTATGGGGCATGAGTGAGGCAGGGGCCCTTTGCGAGAGGGTGAGTGTGTGATCATAGTGTGGTCTGTGGGGCATGAGTGAAGCGTGGGCCCTTCACGAGAGGGTGAGTGTGTGATCATAGTGTGTTCTGTGGGGCATGAGTGAGGCAGGGGCCCTTCACGAGAGGGTGAATGTGTGATCATAGTGTGGTCTGTGGGGCATGAGTGAGGCAGGGGCCCTTCACGAGAGGGTGAGTGTGTGATCATAGTGTGGTCTATGGGGCATGAGTGAGGCAGGGGCCCTTCACGAGAGGGTGAGTGTGTGATCATAGTGTGGTCTGTAGGGCATGAGTGAGGCGGGGACCCTCCACGAGAGGGTGAGCGTGTGATCATAGTGTGGTCTGTAGGGCATGAGTGAGGCAGGGGCCCTTCACGAGAGGGTGAGTGTGTGATCATAGTGTGGTCTGTGGGGCATGAGTGAGGCGGGGCCCTTCACGAGAGGGTGAGTGTGTGATCATAGTGTGGTCTGTAGGGCATGAGTGAGGCGGGGGTCTTTCACTAGATGGTGAGTGTGTGATCATAGTGTGTTCTGTGGGGCATGAGTGAGGCAGGGGCCCTTCACGAGAGGGTGAGTGTGTGAGCATAGTATGGTCTGTGGGGCATGAGTGAGGCAGGGGCCCTTCACGAGAAGGTGAGTGTGTGATCATAGTGTGGTCTGTGGGGCATGAGTAAGGCAGGGCCCTTCACGAGAGGGTGAGTGTGTGATCATAGTGTGGTCTGTAGGGCATGAGTGAGGCGGGGCCCTTCACGAGAGGGTGAGTATGTGATCATAGTGTGGTCTGTAGGGCATGAGTGAGGCAGGGGCCCTTCACGAGAGAGTGAGTGTGTGATCATAGTGTGGTCTGTGGGGCATGAGTGAGGCAGGGGCCCTTCACGAGAGGGTGAGTGTGTGATCATAGTGTGGTCTATGGGACATGAGTGAGGCAGGGGCCCTTCGCGAGAGGGTGAGTGTGTGATCATAGTGTGGTCTGTGGGGCATGAGTGAAGCGTGGGCCCTTCACGAGAGGGTGAGTGTGTGATCATAGTGTGTTCTGTGGAGCATGAGTGAGGCAGGGGCCCTTCACGAGAGGGTGAATGTGTGATCATAGTGTGGTCTGTAGGGCATGAGTCAGGCGGGCCCTTCACGAGAGGGTGAGTGTGTGATCATAGTGTGGTCTGTAGGGCATGAGTGAGGCAGGGGCCCTTCACGAGAGGGTGAGTGTGTGATCATAGTGTGGTCTGTGGGGCATGAGTGAGGCGGGCCCTTCACGAGAGAGTGAGTGTGTGATCATAGTGTGGTCTATGGGGCATGAGTGAGGCAGGGGCCCTTCACGAGAGGGTGAGTGTGTGATCATAGTGTGGTCTATGGGGCATGAGTGAGGCAGGGGCCCTTCACGAGAGGGTGAGTGTGTGATCATAGTGTGGTCTGTAGGGCATGAGTGAGGCGGGGACCCTCCACGAGAGGGTGAGTGTGTGATCATAGTGTGGTCTGTGGGGAATGAGTGAAGCGTGGGCCCTTCACGAGAGGGTGAGTGTGTGATCATAGTGTGTTCTGTGGGGCATGAGTGAGGCGGGGGCCCTCCACGAGAGGGTGAGTGTGTGATCATAGTGTGGTCTGTGGGGTATGAGTGAGGTGGGGCCCTCCACGAGAGGGTGAGGGTGTGATCATAGTGTGGTCTGTGGGGCATGAGTGAAGCAGGGGCCCTTCACGAGAGGGTGAGTGTGTGATCATAGTGTGGTCTGTAGGGCAGGAGTGAGGCAGAAGCCCTTCACGAGAGGGTGAGTGTGTGATCATAGTGTGGTCTGCGGGGCATGAGTGAGGCAGAGGCCCTTCACGAGAGGGTGAGTGTGTGAGCATAGTGTGGTCTGTGGGGCATGAGTGAGGCAGAGGCCCTTCACGAGAGGGTGAGTGTGTGATCATAGTGTGGTCTATGGGGCATGAGTGAGGCAGGGGCCCTCCACGAGAGGGTGAGTGTGTGATAATAGTGTGGTCTGTAGGCCATGAGTGAGGCAGGGGCCCTTCATGAGAGAGTGAGTGTGTGATCATAGTGTGGTCTGTAGGGCATGAGTGAGGCAGGGGCCCTCCACGAGAGGGTGAGTGTGTGATCATAGTGTGGTCTGTGGGGCATGAGTGAGGCGGGGGCCCACCACGAGAGGGTGAGTGTGTGATCATAGTGTGGTCTGTAGGGCATGAGTGAGGCAGGGGCCCTTCACGAGAGGGTGAGTGTGTGATCATAGTGTGGTCTGTGGGGCATGAGTGAGGCAGGGCCCTTCACGAGAGAGTGAGTGTGTGATCATAGTGTGGTCTGTGGGGCATGAGTAAGGCAGGGCCCTTCACGAGAGGGTGAATGTGTGTGATCATAGTGTGGTCTGTAGGGCATGAGTGAGGCGGGGCCCTCCACGAGAGGGTGAGTGTGTGATCATAGTGTGGTCTGTAGGGCATGAGTGAGGCAGGGGCCCTTCACGAGAGGGTGAGTGTGTGATCATAGTGTGGTCTGTGGGGCATGAGTAAGGCAGGGCCCTTCACGAGAGGGTGAATGTGTGTGATCATAGTGTGGTCTGTGGGGCATGAGTGAGGCGGGGGCCCACCACGAGAGGGTGAGTGTGTGATCATAGTGTGGTCTGTAGGGCATGAGTGAGGCAGGGGCCCTTCACGAGAGGGTGAGTGTGTGATCATAGTGTGGTCTGTGGGGCATGAGTGAGGCAGGGCCCTTCACGAGAGGGTGAGTGTGTGATCATAGTGTGGTCTGTGGGGCATGAGTGAGGCGGGGCCCTTCACGAGAGGGTGAGTGTGTGATCATAGTGTGGTCTATGGGGCATGAGTGAGGCAGGGGCCCTTCACGAGAGGGTGAATGTGTGTGATCATAGTGTGGTCTGTAGGGCATGAGTGAGGCGGGGCCCTCCACGAGAGGGTGAGTGGGCGAGCACCTCGGGTTCATGACTGTTGCAAATAGCGGTGACTCTGACTAGACATGTGTGAGGGCACGTGAATGAGCAAGGACCAGATTTACTTTTCCATGAACTGGCACCTCAGTCTTACGGTACCTGTTCCCTGCCGCAATTGGTCAGCGGTTCCATCACGGAGTATAGTCGGATATTGACTGCTCCCACAGCAGGAGAGAGCGAGACACAGGACATGTATGACACCTCAAAACCTCAAAGAGCTTCATTTTCTAAAGCCCCTCACTTTTCTCACTATGTTTATTTTTTTCATTTTGTACGTTTTATTACAGTGAGGTGTATGCCTTTTCGGTGTAATGTAATTTGTAAAGATCGTGACTCCAGGGCCCAGCGGATGAGTTTCCTTGAACTTTGAGGTGCCATCGCACCCCACGAGAATTTCAGCAACCCCCACAGTCCCGCACAAGAATCCCTACTACCACCGATTCCCCCCACCTCATCCCCACAAGATTATTGGCTTTCTTCTCCTACCCATCCCCCCAAGAATTCTGATAACCCCTTCCCTCCGCACCAAATTCCTCAGGGCTCTGTTGCACTATTTGTAAATGTACCGTGTGGGAGTAAAGGGAAGCCAGGAGTGCGAGCCGGGCATGTGTTTGTAACTTGTGTAGCGCTTAGTGAGGTGTGTGTCAACAGCGGCGCTGTGTGTGTGTGGGAATGCAGTGTGTGCTCCAGTGGAGTGAATCCAAGCACAGGGTTTGCATGTAAACAGCGCCTGTGATTAGCGGCTGGGGCACAAGCTCACACCCCCTCGTGTGAGGATTATCCCAGCTCATTAGTTACACTGGAGTGGGAGAGGCTGATGGGTAGGTGAGATGTCTGTATCCGGTTACACAACACTGGAGCTCTGTGAAAGACCTGCGCCCTTTTCTACATTTTTAGCCCAGGGTTGTGCATACGATGCCCTTCGAGGTTCCTGGGTATCGGATGTATACATGAAACCTTTTTTTTCAGTGTATGCTTTGTGGTACAAATGAAAAATGTCACAAAACGTGCAAGATCTTCAGACGACCCACTTATTGTCACGTGCGTTTGCAAAGCCAATAAAAACATTCGAACAGTCATGTTACTGTATGTACCTAGTGACGCCTCCAAAAGAGAACCATACGCCACTGTCAAATGTCTTTTCTGCCTCAAACCAATGGAAAGGAAGATTATCCCCAGAGTGAGGAGAGGTGAACTGGACCTGGCGCAAGAGTGAAACAAATGTAGCAACGAATCCTGCCATTTAAAAGGAATTGCGCAGTAACTTGAAATAAGATAATCAGGAGCGCAGTGGTGTCTGGTGGCAGCTGTGTGAAGATAGCTAGACCACCTATGTTTTCGGCAGACCAGTCCATTAGATCGCAAATACAGGTGTCAGGAAAGGAGAAGGTTACATTATCAGAAAAGTTGTATAGGTACACTAAAAAAAAAAGGAAACGACCCTCTGGCGGCGGCCCCGTTATTTCCCTGCTATTTTCAAAATAAAGACGAAAGCGAAAACAGTGGACACAACTCATGTGGCAATCCCCACCCTTGCAACACGTAACCACGAACCACTCCTAGTAGAAACGAGCAGCACAAACCCTCCCCAATCTTCTATCGCCTCACCCCATTCAGACAGCACTCGAAGCGATCGCGCGATCACTATTGTAACAAGTCAAAATGACTGCGCACTATTTAAAATAAGCGTCACAATACTGTAGTTAGGCTGTGCTGCTTCCGGCAAAAGAGCCAATAATAAGGCTGCTAACAAATAAAAAGCCAAAGTTAACCAATGGCAAGCAACAAGAAATAACAGAGCAGTAGGCGGAGTTTCAGCACCCTTATAGACTACCAGATGTCTCGGAGAGACAGAGCATGCGCACTGCCAAACCAAGACCTAAAAATGACATTGCCATGGAATATATGCTAAGTAAGGGATTTTTGCACATAGTTCAGGTGGGCTGAGGGATTTCCTGATGCTTTAAATCACAGACGGGCAAAGTTAGTTTATGCGATTATTATTTACGAGTGGGAGTCCAAGGGGGGGAGTCGGAAGCACCTCTGCTGTGTGACTGTGTGTAAGTGTTAAAGTAGACTAAGTGGGGGGCGTGGCTACGCAACATGGCCGACAGGACATGAGCTCCTGCAGCTCCCGGCCAGCCTAGCCCAAACATCCTGGTAAAGACGTGATCCTGTGCCCGATAGCCGAAGAAACTGCGGGACCGGAGGTCGGAAGCGCAGGGGCACGCTCCGGTGCCGACATTGGCGAGATCCGACTGCGGCGCAGGAGGCGTGATCTGCCGGAGCCGGCGCCCTGACTACGGGAGGTCGAGGCTGCGGCCTAAATATCCGGGCCGCTTCCGGGTGACGGCGGAGACAGCCGCTACCCCTTGGATCACGGCGAATTCTGATATCTGTGCTCCCGGGCCCGGGAGCCGGGAGACTTAGCGCCAGATCTTTCCCCCTCTGGGATCGGACTTCGGAGGAGTGGCGGCGTGGCTCGGGAGAGGCGCAGGAAGGCTGAGGTGGTGCCCCGGAGTCAGAGAGGCGGTGCGGAGGCCTCTACAGCCATCGAGGGCCGACTGCTGTGCCTGACGCTGCCCCAGGGAGTCGTGAGGGGCCTGGAACCGCGGGTGAGGAGATCGCTGAGGCTGCAAGGAGGGAGTTGGCACCAAGCACGCATTGCAGTTGGGTGCAGTGCTCACATACCCCCCTGACTGTTGAGGTGAGGCGAAACGCGCTGCGTGGCAGACTGGAACCCACCGTGGTGAACCTGTGAACCCGGGGGTGGGGGGGAGGACCATAGGTGACCTGGCACGTCGGACCCTGCGGGTAAGAGACTTGGGCTGCGTGGGGGCCCCCTTTGAGTCTCGCTGCCTGCCGATATCCTTGCCACGGACTGGGGTGTGTAGGGGCCTGCCCTGGGGATAGCATCCTTGATCTGGAGCGGCTGATTGGGACCTGGTGTGTGGAGCTGGCGTGTGGAGATGCGGGCGTGGACTCTAGATTGTGGGCCCCCTCGCAGGTGGATTTGTGGCAGAGCAACTGAGCCCCGTGCAGGACGGAGATCGTGAGTGGCCTGTCTGCCGGTGGCCCCCACCCCGTGTGTTGAAGCCTGTGGGTACGGGTTACTGGCCGGGCCGGGCCGGGCGCTGTTCGAGGCCCACTCTCGATATCCTGCTATCTCTTGGGAGCTGCGGGGACCCATCCACGGAGAGCACCTGAGGGAGGAGAGTTGGGGATCTCCTTGTGGGGGCGCCGCCCAGTGTATCTCCGGTGGGCAAGCCCTCGCCTCGGGGGTGCAGGGCCTGGCCTGGAGGGGGACGTTGCAATTGGCTCCTCTGCTTGGTTTGGACCTCGTGCGGGGTCCCTGAGAGCCAGGGGGCTGCGACGAGATTTCCGAAGTGTCAGGGACAACGCCCGCAAGGGAAGGTGGCGAGTCTGGCCTAGTACACTGTGGGATCCTGTGCTCCTCCTGCCTGCTCTGCGAGAGTCACTTGAGACTTCCTGGGGGACCCTGATTGAGAGGGGCGCTTGGCGGGGCCTTGCTGGGCACTGATGATGCGGAAGGACAGGATGCCCCTAGCCTCGCAGCCCAATACCATTACCCAGTTCACCACGCCGCGTCTCCCTTCACAGCGTATCGCCCGCCAGACCGGCCAGGGAGATGAGGGAAAAGTGTCTGGGGGATCCTCAAAGCCCTCCAGAGCGGAACTCCTGAAGGCCATACAGGGATCTCACACCGCCCTTGAACGGCAGATTGAGACAGTGTCCATCGATGTTAATCTGCTGAGAGCGGACCTTCACAAGGTCACCGATAAAGTTACAGAGGCTGAGGGGAACATAGTTCAATTACAAGAGGAGGTGGCCTCACTTAAGCAGACGGTGACGCGGTTCTCGGCTGCCACGGGGGAGCTAGAGAGAAGGGCGGAGGATGCCGAAGGAAGGGCGCGCCGCAGCAACATCAGAGTCCTGGGCATTCCGGAACGGGTGGAGATGGGGAATGCAGAATGTTTTTTGGAGCAGTGGATCTGCACCACGCTATGCCCGGCAGGACTTTCGGAGGTCTTTGTGATCGAACGCGCCCATAGAGCGCTGATTCCGCCGCCGCGGCCTGGGGCCCCGCCGCGAACACTCATCGCGAGAATTCTGAACTACCGCGACAGGGATTGTATCCTAAGGACAGCCAGGGAAACGGAGGACCTCACGTTTGAGAACTCTAAGGTCTCTGTCTATCCGGACTATACACGGCAGGTCCAAGAACAGCGCAAATCCTTTTTGGTGGTTAATCAGAAGCTACGGGAAATGGGTCTCCAGTACATGTTATTGTACCCCGCCAAACTTAAGGTCCTCTCCCAGGGCAAGGCCCATTTTTTCGAAAGACCAGAGGAAGTGTGGAAGTGGCTTGAAATCAGGGGAGATGCACTCCCCCTGAGGACAGGGGTCGCTCAAGGGCAACGTGGGGGACGCGGCCCGCGAGGAAGCGACGATCTGGACGGCGGCGATCCGCTGGTGCCTCTGAGGATGCTGATCAACGCAGAGTCACAGTGGGAGATGATGGGGCCCCCCGCATGGAATCCTCGGGGGCTGAGGACTTGCTGGTAGCGGATGCAGACGGCTCACGGGATGCTGTGTTGGTACAGGACACTCTGCCTCCGCAGCTGGATGAACTGCCGCCCACAGTGGACACTATACCGGAGACAATGGCTGATGCAGCCGACGCAGCGGAGATCCGAACCTGAGGGACATATCCTTGGATGTTAGCTGGTCCATTGAGCTGTGTCTCCCTTTTTCCCGCTTGTCCCGCCCCCCCTCCCCTCTTTGATTTTCCTTTCCGGGGTCTTCGGTGTTCTGCTTGACGTGAACTGATGGTGTGTGGAGGGGGGGCTATGGGGGGTGAGAGTGCACGGGTGGCAAGCCCTTTATAGGCGTATAATCGGAAGGGTGCAGAGTATATTCAGGGGGCTGGCTGTGCCGGGGGTTGCGTGGGGGGGAGAGGGGGGTTTGTTCCTCAGTACCTTTGGGGTGATTGCTAGGGTTTTTGTGATGGGGTTGCTGTGTACGTCCTGGCACCAGCGGGGGAAGGGCATTTCAGCAAGTTCAGTTGTTGCAGGAATATTGCTCGTGGGAGAGGGGACGGGGGGCCGTTAGGGAGGTTTGTTGGGGGGTTGGTTATAGGCATCAGTTGTATTACAGTGCGGGCACGAAATGGGAAACTTACAAGAGGTGCTGATAGGGCCCTGGTGGGGGCCGGCAACAGATCATGGGTTATAAGATTTTAACGTGGAACGTGAGAGGGCTGGGTATGTGCGCTAAGCGACATAGAGTTCTTTCATTCCTCCGTAGGCACGGCGTCTCCATTGCTTGCCTCCAGGAGACCCATTTAGATGATGAAGGTGCCCGTAAATTGGGAAGGAAATGGCGAGGCCAACTGTTTCACTCTCCCTTCTCCTCATATGCTAGAGGGGTACTTATCTGGGTGGCTCCCGGGATCCCCTTTGCCATTCAATACATGGAGGCTGATATTCAGGGCAGGTACTTGCTCTTGAGGGCGAAGCTGGATGGGAGGGACCTCATGCTTTTGAATTCCTATGCCCCTAACGTGGATGACCCTGGGTTCTTCCTAACGCTTCAGGAGGCACTGGTCCCAGATCTGGAGGCCCCTTTGTTCTGGGTGGGGGATTTTAACTGCGTCCTAGACCCTGTACTCGATCGATACCCCCCGCGCAGGCACAAAACCGCGCATGACAAAACAGCTAGGCGTGGCCATGGGGAATCTAGGGGTGGTGGATATATGGTGCCAGCAACATCCGACCTTGCAGCTCTACACATGTTTTTCCCCCACTCATAACACACATAGCAGGCTGGACAGGATTTTAGTCGCCAATATTGATGCTTCCATATCACTGGCGATCACACATCAGGCTCGCTTTCTGTCTGACCACTCCCCTGTGACGTGTGGACTGCAGTGGGGGGGGGGGGGGATCTGTTCGCCCTCGAACCTGGCGGATGCCGGGGGATCTGTTACAGGACCCGATAGCAAGGGACTCGGTCCAGAATGCTCTTACCGGCTACCTAGAGTTGAACTGGCGGGAGGGATCTATTACTTACGCCACCAAGTGGGATGCCCTGAAGGCGGTAGCAAGAGGAGAGTGTATGGGCCTCACTTATGGGGTCAGGAGACAGCTCCTATGGGAGCTGCGTGACGCTGAGGGTGACTTATTGCAACAGCAAACAGTGCCGGACCCGGACGAGACACAACAGGAGGCGGAAACGGCGGCCCGAGCCTGTGTACACGACATTCTGGACTGGCTCGATAAATACTCTTTGGGGCAATTTAGACAGCGGCTTCATAGGGAGGGTGACAAGGCGGGCCAGATGCTGGCCTGGGTTTTGCGGTGAGAATTTGCACCAGAGAGAATAGTGGCGCTGCGAGACGTGGCGTGGCACATGGTGCACTCTGAAGAGGCTATCCTCCGAGTCCTCCAGTCCCATCTACAAACGGTGTATGCGGCTGACCCTGCTGTTACTGAACATACATACATGCCGTATTTGCAGGAATTACAATTGCAGTCCCTGTCTAGGGAAGCTGTGGAGGACTTGGATGCGGCATTGACAGTGGGGGAGGTACGGGTCGCTATGGCTGGTCTCCCGAGAGCCAAGGCACCGGGGAGTGACGGTTTCCCACCGGAGTTTTATCAAGCGTACGCTGATACGGTTGCCCCATGCCTGTTGCAGGTGTATGTTGAGGCATTTGAGAGCGGTGGTCTACCACCTACCATGAACCAGGGCGAGATATGCATGATTTTGAAGCCAGGGGGAGACAAATGTGACCCGGCAGCATATAGGTCCATTACTATGATCAATACGGACGTTAAGATTTTGACAACATTGTTGGCGGCCCGACTAGCACCACACATGACACATTTGATCCACTCGGATCAATGTGGTTTTATTCCGGGACGTAACACCGCCATGAACTTGCGGCGGCTGACCCATATTCTGCACGAAGTGCGCGATCGGGAGGAGCCACTGGTTGTGGTGTCTATCAACATCGCTAAGGCGTTCGACACGGTTGATTGGGGGTACCTCCTGGAGGTCCTCCGAGTGGTGGGCATGGGCCCCAATTTCTGCCGTTGGGTCCGACTGTTGTATACGGCTCCCAGCGCCAGAGTACGGTTGGGCGCGGGGCGTTCGGCGGAGTGGCGGCTAGGTCGGGTGACGCGGCAGGGGTGCCCCCTCTCGCCGCTCCTCTTTGCGCTGGCCATAGAGCTCTTTGCGGTCCGAGTCCGCGCGTAGATGGCACAATGGGGTATTCTGGTAGGGGATACGTGTAACGTGGTCTCCCTGTATGCGGACGATGCTCTTTTCTAACTGAGGGCGCCGGAGGAATCACTGCCCGTATTGTTGCAACACCTTGACCGCTTTGGAGAAGCCTCGGGATTGCGAATAAATCGCACCAAGTCCTTGATATTCCCTCTGGCGGGCTACGAGGGTGGACCGGTGACGGGCCTCCCAGACATAGGACTGCGATGGGAACGGGAGGCGTTTCGATATCTGGGGATTCAGGTGGCCCCGACGGACGCATAGGTACTGGCTCGCAATGTTGGTCAGATACTTACGTCTTTGCAGTCTTCAGTAGTCTTCTGGAATACGTTGCCACTCTCCCTTATGGGACGGTTCGCTATTGCAAAAATGGTGATGCTTCCCAGGTTATTATATGTCCTCCAGAACTCGCTCTGCCCTATCCCACCGCGAATATTCTGTACCCTTAATACTCTGTTAACATCACTGCTTTGGGCGGGACGACGTAGCCGAGTTGCGCTGCACACTCTGGTTCGGAGCTGGGAGGAAAGTGGTCTGGAGGCTCCGAGGTTTGATCTGTATTATTATGCAGGGCAATTGCTGCCGGCGGCACGGTAGTTCGCGGAGGTGGATGGGTGGGAGATGCAGCTTTTGGCTGGAAGCGCCAATGAAAGGGCACTACAGGTGGCCTTAATGAAGGGGAGGGGATTGGACGCGACCCTACCGTATGTAGTGCGCCACACTGCTGCAGTCTGGCAGAGGTGTGTGGAAAGAGTCCTGAGACGGGCCCCCTTTCATAGGGAATTGTCGGTCTGGATCCTAGCGCCCATTGTCGCTATGGAGGAGCATGTATCCTTTAGGGACTGGAGAGATGGGGGCTGCAACACCCTGGCTGACCTCTATCCGGGCGACTCGTTTGTCTCCTATGAGGAGGCTGCGGAAGCCTTTGAGTTGGGGAGGGGCAATTTATACATTACCGCGGCATTCAGGAGGTGGTCAGGGAGATGTGAATACAAGAGAGAGTACCCCACTATCCAAGGGAACAGGGTACAGTGACAACTTAGTCAAGGAGAAATCCCTGGGTGGCAGTTGTAAAAATAGAGGTAGGGAACCTACTCAGTAAAAAACACTTCCAAGAAAATAACATCAGTAAACTACAGAGGGAAGCAATTGAGTCCCTCTCCAATGATCTCTCTATAACAATTAAACCCGCGGACAAAGGCGGAGGGGTCGTGGTCTTCGACACTGAAGACTATGATCAAAGAGCATTGAGTCTTTTGTCAAATGAGGTACATTACAAAAGAGTGCCACAATCTACACTGATGAATCTCAAAAAAGAGGTAGAAACAATACTCTTGGAAGCTAAGACTAAGGGTGATATTACTGATGACGAATGGAAGTTCCTGAACAATAACAATCCAAAAACTCCAGCGTTCTATGGGCTGCCAAAAGTCCATAAGAATCTAGATAATCCACCACTCAGACCCATCGTGGCTTCCATTGATTCCCTGCTAGAACCTTTAAGCCAATACGCCGATAGATTCCTGAAACCACTGGTAGAAAAACAAAAATCATACATCCGAGATACGTCGGATATGATTGCGAAAACGAGAGGTGTAGATTTTGATGAGGTAAACAAAATCATGGTGACCCTCGATGTAGGGTCACTCTACACTAATATTCCACAGAAAGATACCATTGAAGTAGTGAGGGCCCTCCTAGATGAGACAGAGATCACAAGAGGTAATAAAGAGTTTATAGTACAATGCGTCTCCATGGTCCTTTCAAATAACATTTTTCTTTTCAAAAGAGACCTTTACCTCCAATGTAAAGGGACTAGCATGGGCGCTACCTGTGCACCGAGCCTAGCTTGTATTTACGTTAGTGTATTTGAGAACAAACATATATACAACGAAGTCAGTCCATATTACGAAAATATTCGGAACTGGACACGTTTTATAGATGACATCTTTTTCATATGGTCTGGTCCAGTTGATCTCCTAGAAGATTTTCTCATTTGGCTGAATCTAGGGGACCCAAATCTTAAGTTTACGGCAGATTACAACAGAACAAACGTGAATTTCATAGACATAAGCATAAAAAGTGAAGATAAACATCTGAAGGTGGAACTTTATAAAAAAGAATCAGACCGCAACACGGTGTTGCATTACAACAGTTACCACCCCAAGAGCCAGAAAGATTCAATACCCTTTGGGGAGTTTCTGCGGTTAAGGAGAAACTGTACAAATATTGAGGACTTCTATCACCATGCAGAGGAGATGAAATCAAAATTTAAAGATAAGGGTTATCCCAAAAAATTAATAGATCATTCCCTGAAGAGGGCAAGATTTTACGACAGAGACTGTCTTTTAACCAAAAAGGATAAGAAACAAACCAATGAGAAACTTGTTATGGTAAGCCAGTACTCAGCAGTGGCAAACCAAGTAAAAAATATAATAAACCATAATTGGAAAATCCTGAACGAAGGAACAGATACTACCCTAGAACGTCCTTTGTATGCATACAGAAAAACCAAAAATCTTAGATGTAGCCTAGTGCATACATACAGAGATGACAAAATTGAAGTACAGAGAACTATAGTAGGAAAAAAGGCAGTAGGAAATTACAAGTGCGGCAATTGCTGCATTTTTGAACTCTGTTTAGTAACCAAAGAAGTAGAACTTAACGGAGTTACGCAGAAAATTACCACATTGAACAACTGTAGAACGAAAAATGTGGTATACCTAATCCTATGTCCGTGAAATCAGGGGTATATAGGAGAAACAGGCAGGGAACTCAGGCTGAGAATAGGAGAGCATAAGTCTGCCATCAAAAACAATAAGGAAAATGCGCCACTAGTCCATCACTGGAAGGAACAAGGACACAGAGTACAAGATATTAGATGGGTCATTTTGGAAAGAATCAAAGAGCAAATCAGATTGGGCGACAGCTCCAAAAGAAGAAAACAACAGGAGCAATGGTTCATGATTAAATTTGACACCATCAAGCGTGGCCTGAACTCTAGGGAAGAATGGGAGACCTTAATTTAGGAAGAATTTGTGTCAAACTATAGTAACAAGCCTTGAACCATCTAACTTCAAAAATAGAAATATTATAGCCATATAGGGATTAAAAAGAAGAGGAACACGTTTACAATATGGCAAGGTGAACTAGGACCATAAACATACTAGAATATGGAGGCGTATCACAAGAAAACAAGTACCCCGGAACCCCTTCAAATAATATAAAAATAGAGAAACTGAGGAATATACCGAAAAAATTAGAATCACAATAAAAATAATCTGACTACCCTTGAACTCAATTTTTCTCAAGAAAATAAATAGAAAATATAGAAAACGAAATGTTATATTATGAGTATAAACCAGGCCATGCCCCACCAATGCTAGTCGAATAACAGTCCATTTAAAGATGGCGCCGATTCTCGTGTGCCCAAGCGAAATCGCGATAAATACAATAACTGATTATATGTAAACGGATATCTTCATATAAGAACAAACAGAAAAAATATAAAATGAAATACCATAATATATAAGTATAAATCATGTTATGTCCCATCAACAACAGTGGAATAATAACCCATTTAAAGATAGCGCCGACTTTCGTGTGCCCAAACAAACACTACGGAGCATGCGCGATCCACAACTGCAATCAATTGCAGGGAATCAGCGCGTTATAAAAACAAGAGACGGGAAGCTCATTCCCGGTGAATGAGACGAACGAGGCAAAAGCTTAGGACGCCAGATCGACAGGTAAGCGGAATAGCGGGTGCGTTAAATCACAAAGGGAAAGGGAAACGGGAGGGCGGAGATTATCGCCCCGGGTCCAGGGGGTAAATTGCAGCATGCAGACATTGATAGTTACAATGTGCTGTCTCCTGTTTTGTAGAGGTCCACAATTGGGAAAAAGAGTGAGGAAACATGGAGGTAATGAACCTATTTCCCCCCCCAAAATATAAAGTAACGGTGGGCAATTATAAAAAAAACACTGTTATAATGAATAGTTAACAAGGCTACTTCATAGGAAAGAGCCAGTATTTAAGCAAGTCTAACAATCTGCGCTATAAATACTCCACCGAGAGATCAAAAAAGAAAGGAGCTAATAAGAAATAATATGCAGAAAGACAAGATTTCCTATAAAATACCACAACACTTAACAACCCTATCTTATCCACAGAACACATCCGGTTTAAAAGTCGAATAAATGAAATCAATATATGCCCGTTCATGAGAGCGTTTTATCTACAGAAAGGTAAGATAGAGGGGAAATGTACAGTATATTCTTTTTCCTCCCATATGAAACATTGGCTAATTATAACTCCTGCATATACAGAGTTTTCTCGCCGTATGAATTTATAACTTTCGAGAAGAGAGGAAGAATCATAGTCTGCCCATACAAAGGAAGGACCCTCCTATCCTGAGCAGGTTCACTAATCTTAAGGTAACTAAAGGACATCATCAAAGTTGGGATGAAAATTAGGATGAGATCTAAAAACGCACCAATGATATAAACCCAATTTGTTACCCAATAGGCACAAGCCATAGCAAACGACTGAAATTGTTCATAGAAGTCTCCTCGAGGACGGATGCCCCAGGGGAACCTATATACATTTAACGGGTAAGGGGAATACCTTAATCCTCTTCAATGGTAGATGACAGAAGAATGAATGAATGTGAAATATGCGAGAGTGAAAGTAACCCCAAATAGGTTCCACATTAAAAGAAGCGGAGGGATGGACATGCATGGTAACGATGACCAAAGCGCCTAAAGGTTATTGAGAATATCAAAATTGTGAATCCATTTTGTAAGAATTTCCACCACACTAGAATAAAAATGCGCACTCTGTATTATCTATGTAACCTATATAGAAAGGCGCAAAAAGGTTATTGAGAATATCAAAATTGTGAATCCATTTTGTAAGAACTTCCACCACAAAAATGCGTACTCTGTATTATCTAGGTAACCTATACAGAAAATGTTCTTTTTAAACTGTGAATAGATAGGTTATGTCACAGTAAATGAGCAAGTGGGGGTGTAGCCAACTAGATGCTGCATAGCAAGATAGAAGAATATGCCCACAGAACAGTGACATTGTTTTCTTTCTTTCTATATATCCATACAGAAATTACTTAAATATAAGTGTAGAAGCCGGTGACCCCAAAGAGACGGCAAGTTCTGATGAAGGTGTTACAACATCAAGTGCAATAACACCGAAACGCGTCGACGCTTTTTTTTGGCTAGAATCCTATAAAGGTCAAGGAGGTAGCGGATATCCATAAATTACAGATACTGTCTACTGTACCAACACCATTAACGTAAAGACCTGAGGATCTATAAGAGTAGTGGCAAAAAATATCAGGGCCACAAGTTGAGGGGGTGTGTGATAATAATCCATTTGTTTTTTCTCTGTAAAACTGTACTGATTGAATTTTTTCTCCTTTGTTTTGCTATTCCCATGAATGAGATATTCTATGTATTATGAATTGTTTTTAACTGTTTTTTGATATTTTATTGTACTGATCCAAAGAATTGTACTTTGGTTTTTTAACCTATTTTCGTGCGATAAGAAATTTTATTTTTAATAAAAAGATTGTAAACGTTTACTTTTAGTGTGGAAGTCCTTATCTAAAGATTTCACTTTGTTTAAATATTTCTCCTCTGTACCCTTACAAGGAATGTCTGCATGAGTGGTCATAACCCATTTAGTGCACACAATAGATTCAGCTTAATGTACACCCAGGGATTTCTCCTTGACTAAGTGGTCAGGGAGATGTGGCCTCAGTTCCCGGAGGCGCCTCAGACTTCCCATACATTAAACGTCATTCTCTCATGTGGTAGGGGCCGTTGGCTAATTTCTTTGCTTTACTCTGCAATGCGTCAGGACACAGAGCCGCCGGTCCAGCCGGCCTGGAGCGCGTGGGAAATGGATCTCGGGGAGACCTGGGGGCCGGGCAGCGCGGGCGTATAGGGGGACTTACACGCAAAGTGTCATGTAATGCACGATTCAAACTTACACATTTTAATTTTATGCATCGTACTTACATGACACGGGTCTCCTTGCAGCGCTTCTCGCCAGACAGGGAGGACACATGCCCCAGATGCGGAGGGAAGAGGGCTGGGTTCCTACATTTGGCCTGGGAGTGCGCCTTGGTGCGTAGTTTCTGGTCAGTGGTTGTGGGACGTACAGCCACTGCTACCGGCCTTGCGATAAACCTAACACCGCTCCACTGTTTGCTGGCGCTGGTTCCCCGGCCTAGGAAAAAGAAAATCCCTTATAAACGACTGCAACTCATGTTGGTCCTGGCGCGGCGGAGAGTAGCCATTACCTGGATGGGGCGAAGGGCCCCGGAGATATCTGCATGGCTGAGGGATGTCCGAGAGTGGTCTCTGGCAGAGGAGACCCATATGCAATGTGTGCGCAGGGATGGGAGACTACAACAAGACCTGTTGGCATGGAGAGCAATGTGTGCCGCTCGGCTGTCCCTGAGTGATTCGGAGGGGACTAGTGCTGAACTGTTTACGCCAGAGGGGTCCGGAACTGATGGGGAGGGAGGGGGAACAGGGATGAGTAGATCTGGGTTGTCGATTGCGCTCGGCCGCAGCCTCAAGTTAACTGTCGTTATGTCCTAATTGTGATGTATGGTTCTTTTATGTAACCCTAATGTCTGGTTTTTGTCTAATGATATTGTTTCTCTACTGTGCCTTAATGAGGTCATCGTCCTGTATGCAACAGTTATTATGTGATGCCGAAATTGGAGGGGAATGTTGTGTTCTTTTTATTGCATAACAAAAAATAAAGGTTTAAAAAAAAAAAGTAGAGTAAGTGAGGAGGGAGCGTGCTGGAGGCGGAGGGCCGTACAGCAGCATTTAAACAGCAATTAGGTAACTGCCTCCAGATGCTATTGTTTGTGAAATTATTTTTTCTGTTGATGATCAGACAGACTCGTGCCGCTCCGCAGCTGTACTAAACTGACTGTACAGTACTAAGTCAGTCACGGCTCTGCCTGGCACGCAGCACTTTGTCCGCTGGACTGATGTAACTTGTAACTAGACAAGTTCAGACTGCTGTCTCTTCCCGGTTCATGACCGTACGGTCAGCAGTGCACCTGGACTAGTTATGCCACACGATGCACATGATGGACAGGTTGCCGATGATGCCCACGGTGAAGACAATCAATAAGAGCAGCACATGCCATAAGCGCTATACGAGTTCTCCGTCATGGGGTAGAGTGGGTTCTGAACTTGCGGGCACTTCTGGTCTGTTGTGGTTGGTTCCCCTCTGCTCTCAGCCCTGTCCGTCTCCGAGGCTCCGCCATGCCTGACTCTGGACGGGTCTGTGATTGACGTGAGCAGTGGCCTGGTAGGCCTCAGGTGGCCCATGTCAATGAGACATGGGTACTCGGCTATCATCCTCAGCTCATACTGCTGCACAGCGATGGCATCATCGTCCTCTGCACCTCCCCGCATGCGCAGCAAGGTCCCAGAGGTGTCTGGAGCACCCCGCCGCTGTCACCTGTTCATTCGAAGGCGGAAGCCAGTATTGCCCTGTGGTGGTTCCACTGACTGACTCCCCGTGCCTCGATTATCCAGAAACATCTCTTCCTCAGTCTGTGGACCCGTTCTCCACTGCCGGGACATCAGCCTGCCTCATAAACGAAGCAACTTCGGATGCCTCATCCCCCAACGAAGTTCGGGCTCACTAACGGTCACATCCAGATTATAATCCCCGATGGTGTGCCACCTGAGCCAATAGCAGCAACCACTCACTGCTTAGAGCAGTCGGTAATTGCAAGAGCAGTGTGTCAAAGCCGTGCGGCACGGCCATAATTAATCATGTAGCCTGGAGCCAGGCGCGACAGGGCGGGCAGGTTCATTAATACATTGCAACACTCTTAGCCACTCCAGAGCTGAGAGCAGACCATTTTAACTATTTAGGAACTACTGAGTCCAGCAAGCAGCTGCTGGAACCATGTCTCGGAGCAGCAGATCAGGCGCAAAGGTTCACAGGCACCGCAGGTGGTGCGCGCTGGCAACTGGCACTAAATGCGTGACAATGCATTTCAGTGCTGTGTTGCGGAACACCGCACTGAAATGCGCGAGCGTCACACCTGATGCGTGATACTTGACAGGCATGGATGGTGACAGGTGCACTGCACCGTGCAGAGGGTGACAGGTGTGCTGCACCGTGCAGTGTGGTTAGTGCACCGTGCAGAGTGTGACTGGTGCACTGCACTGTGCAGAGGGTGACAGGTGCACTGCACTGTGCAGAGTGTGACTCACTGCACCGTGCAGATGGTGGCCTGGCCTGGAACCGCGAATGGTGACAGGTGCACTGCACCGTGCAGAGGGTGACAGATGCACTGCACCATGCAGAGTGTGACTGGTGGACTGCACTGTTCAGAGGGTGACGGGTGCACTGCACCATGCAGTTTGGCTGGTGCACCATGCAGTGTGACTGGTGAATTGCACCGTGCAGAATGTGACTGGTGCACTGCTCCGTGCAGATGGTGACAAGTGCACTGCACGGTGCAGAGTGTGACAGGTGCACTGCACCGTGCAGAGGGTGACAGGTGCACTGCACCGTGCAGAGGGTGACAGGTGCACTGCACCGTGCAGATAGTGACAGGTGCACTGCACTGTGCAGAGTGTGACTGGTGCAGAGTGTGACTGGTGCACATGCTAATTTAGCAATGTCGACAATGGACCTATAAGCCTTACTACAGGTCTGTTTAACCCCTTCCATGCTGATGACGGCCCCCGTCCATCATGCATCACGGTGGGCGTGTGCTGATGACGGCTGGGCGCCGTCATGAACTCGCCCACTCATTAAAACAGCCCAAGGAGTTAATGCTCGAAAGCCCACCTACTCCCGAATCGCTAGAAGCCTCTGGGCTGTTTTCATTTGTCTTTTGCCTGAGTTATTATCTTGTATTACTGCGTCCCGTACAAATTTGTCCTCCTCCGTATCAATATCTTCAGGTGTACTCCTGAACATATTTGAATTGAAGTCCCCGTAATGATCAGGCTGTTGGTATGCTCTTCCGTTATAATTTTCTCAAGCTCCTTCAGTTGCTGGGTGCCTTTAGTTCTGTCACACTGGTTTTAATAGAGATTTATGAGGATTATCTGCTCATTTTTATACTCCCCCTGTAAAGTGATTCGGAGCACTTGCACTTTGGAGGTGCTAAGCTGTGCTTCATTGGCTCCATAGCATAAATGCTCTTTATAGAGCTGTATGTAGCAAGGCCTCCCTTGCTGTGGCCGAGTTTGGCGCTTTTAATAGCAGGTAGGGAGAGCAGATTAAATCCGTTTAATGCTGGTGGCGATTCGCACCAAGTTTCCTGGAATGAAATAGAACACTGGGACTTTAGAGACCACACTTTTAATAAGAAAAGCAAACCTACAAGTCCTATAAGCAATAGTGATGGAAGGTGTCTAGCATGCCCTGGGGCGACAGCCGATTCAGTACATCCTGTTTTATTTTTTCAGTATTTGACACAATATTGAATTTGTAACCTTTGTTTTTATGGTCACGAGTCACCAGAATACTAAAACATGTTGTTTCTTTTATTTTCAAGGTCGATTATGTAATGGTCACCAGCTTGGAAGCCCTGTTCATTCTTCAGTGTTTGTCATTGATCTCCAGCGTGTGGCTGGTTTGGGTCTGCTCCCTGCATCGATCCTGATAACTCACACAGGTAAGGACCTTGTAGCAGCACCATGATATCCCGGCAGTTGTTTTTAAGAAGTGCGCTCTGAGGAAGGTATCCTGAAACAAAATATTTCTGTGCTCTCTCTCAAACTTCAAGAACCCAGAATCTTCCCAAGTCTGTTAGAAAATTGAGTGATTCCAAGAATAAAATCAAATTGTCATTTTTGTGAAAAGCCTGCCACTGTCTGCTATGTACATTTGTTCAAATAAAACACAACACATCCATAGCTGCCAAGGTTTCTGATTGCTATGTGTGACACTTTCAAAATGTCAGTGTAATTCTGAGTGACATTTCAACGAGTACGAGTGACACTTTCTCTCGTGCGAAATCAAGCAATGAAGTTGAGGGAAATATATAAATATTAGATCTTATGCCTATTTTCGCAATGGGAAACTCTAACGTCTTAAAACTGCTGCAAAGCTGCGGAAATGTTAGAGCCTGACATCAGGGTTTAAAGTGGGATGAAAAAAGTTGGGTCTCTTAAAGAGGCACGCATGGCCTATTGATGTGTCGGACCATGTCAAAGCCTCCACCATTGGCCCCAAATGAGACTCTGTGTATCTGTGGGACGGCATCTATCCTGATCAGGGTGAATGACATAATTCCAGTCTCCCCCTATAAATACAAGGGCATCCGGTAATGATCCCCAGGTATCAATAATGCATTCAGTAAATATGTGACTGAGAGAGGGGAGCTTACACCCTACCCAGTACTATAGACTCTCCACTGATCAAGCCCATGTACGAGTATGTGTAAATGATAGTGTGCGGTGGATCAAGATAGCTAAACCTCTGAAGCCCTTCATGAAGCCAGAGTGAAAGACGTGTATGAAGTCAAAGCTGACCAGGCATCGGCCTTGGTCCCCATCACGTGTGTTTCCTGTAATAGTAAAATGTCCACCCCCAAGCTTTGCACATGCCTAAGCACTGGTCGACAAGCAATATCCCAAAAGCAGCTCCCCTTTGCCCTTGCCAAGAAAGCTTTTAACATTGAAAGTAACCACCTTAATTTCCCCCATTGGATTTAAATTGCTTAGATGTATTGCTATGGTGTGCAGCAAGAAATATTACGAGGTGTGTGACAGTTACAAAAAGAGAAGATAATACATTGCGGGCTCTTTCAAATCATCAAGTCCAAGTCCTACCCCAATACCTCAAAGAGCAATGAAGTATCTGTTCGCGGAGTGTAAACAGTTCCCACCCCAACCGGGGTAAAAGCTGAAACAGTCCAAAGGTTACCTGAGGTGACCAGTTCAGGTGGGGTAGCCCATATTGGTCAGTGACAGGATATATTGATTGAGATTACTCACCGGTGATGACCATGTGATCTGTGTTGCTGAAATGTTGAGGTTCATGAGTCAGTTGTCTAGTAACTCAGCTTGTTTGTTGCCTCGGGAGCGGGACGCAGGATGGTCTCGATCAATGCCTTTGTTTATCTTTTTTATTGTTATTCTGATGGAGGCGTGGGTCACCAGAGGAATAATCCGAGCCCCGAAATGGACAATAGGTATAGCCCAGCTATATCAAGAAAGAAAGAAAAAGACAAATTGTAACCAATACTCTTAGCAAAACAGCAACACATAAAATGATATAGTGGCAGAGTAGCACTAGCAGCACATAACATGTGTGGTATCCTCGATTCCTCGGCCCCCAAGGTGTGGATGTGATTAGAGTTTCAAGCATCAGGGCCCAATATCAGCGGCTGGTGGCCCAGGAAGAAGAAGAGGAGGCGGCAGCCGCTGCAGCCTCTAATGCCCCAGGCCCCCGCCAGGCCCCAGTAGAGCCTTCGGTGGTCCGGAAGCCGCCCGCTGCCATTCTTCAACCATTGCTGCTCACCCTGTACACTTCGAGCCTTTAAGCGCCGCATGCTCCTGAGGTTTGCGTGCCTGGAAAGCCGGATAGCAGAGCGCTTTGACCAGCTGGAGAGTAAGTTCCGACTCCGAGCCCGCCACTAGGCCTCAGTCTCTTGCCCCTTTTTTAAATTGTTTGTTTGGTGGATGGGACCAGTTGGGGAGAGGGTGGGAATGTGGGAGTTGGGGAAATTGGATTGGGGTTTTGGAATAATTTTTTATGGACATTTGTTTGGATAATTTGGATGTTGGGGTTTCGTTGGACATTGGTTGGGGTTAGGGAGAGGGGCGGGTCAGGTATTGTAGGGTTTTCTTCTAGTTTATATTTGTTAGGGGAATACATTTTTAGTTTTACATATGATGTCAATCTTTTTTGGGGGTTACTCTTTTACATTGCACTGTTTCCTTTGACGCAGGGCCGCAGCCAGCTTTTTAAATCTGCCGATAGTGTAACACAGCAACAGATAGATGCGGCATCCTCACTTGTCCTCCTACTCTCTCTTCCTAGTCTATGCAGTCTCCTACTATATAAACCCCTGTGGACTCGGAAGGGGTGTGGGTGTTTGAATTTATTTCCATAGTTGATACTCATTATTGCATCTTCAATGAATCCCCCAAAGTTCTTCTCTTACCTGTGATTAGGCGAAGCGATGGCTGCATGGTAATGGTTTGGTTTCCAAAGGGGCCAGGGTGGTGATAGTAGACAGTTGCAGCAGCATGCTAGCAGACAGGTCGAATACTAGTGAAGCAGTAAGCACCAGACCCTGCACCGAGGCTTCACTCCCTCCTAGCCGAACTCAAACTGTAGGATGAGGAATGAATATTCATCGCAGGGACTAATTGAATTGACATATTTAAAACTGACTTAATGCCGTTTTATATGCAAGTTTTGACACAAAAATAATGAGATCGCCACCATAGGGAGACTAGAGTGCGACTAGTAGTACAGTACACGAGAAGAAGACTGCCAAACCAGAAACCACCATAAGCAATGCTAAAGTAACATAAATCAGAATGGTGGGCTAGTACAAGTTACAAACTGAAGTCGACTTGAGCTATGAAGTGGACAAGCGTAACCTTTAGTGCTGGAAGGAGGATGATGCTTTCAATTATTATGGATTAGGTTCCTCTGGAAAATCTTGAATATCGAATACTGGTGGGTGGGCAATCTAATATATATAATATTGCCAGTGTGGACTATATACTTAGAGCAGAAGAACGTCCTCATCCCGCCTTGAGTTGGTGTTGCTTTCACCACATCCTCCCCAGCAAGTGCGTGATTAATTAATGATGTAAATTTGATTTAGTCATACCTCAATAAATCACACAGCCGGGAGGAAGAGGGTTAGGGGTTCAATGAATGGATGGAAAGTGGGATTTAAGGGAAAGGTTTGACAAAGACTAACATTACACATGGACAACCCATTCATCTTGCCAGCCGAGCATCATAAATCTGTTATGGGAGGAAAAGGAAATGCATTCATGATGATGAGTACTCGACTAGTACAGATATATCAAATTGTCTATCTGTTATGCAGTAAATAGTGCAGTTAAGCTTACACAAAAGATCCCTTCCTAACAGGCAGATTGGGCTTGAGTCGCATACCACAAACTGATGTCTATCTCGGAAAGTCCCTTTTCACACAGGGATCGGCTCAGTCAAAGGGTTTGTCATTTTCTTGTTTGCTACTCCTACAACTTGGATTGATTGTTCCGGGAGGGGTAGGTTGGGAACTACTGCAGATCTAACAGTAGAACGGGTAACACCAGTGTCAACCAAAAAGGTGGTAGGATGCCCGTCAATGTCAGCTTCTACAAACGGTCATCTCTGGTCTATCTCCAAGACTGCCCCAAGAGTGCAGTCTTCCTCCCCCCTCAGGCACCGTCATACCAACGAGTCAGGACTGTACTCGTCAAGCCCATCAAAGAGAGACATCTGCTGGTATGTCCAAGTCCCTTGCGGGATTCTCGGTGGCTGGGGAACCTGCGCTTGTGGAACCAATGTCCCCCCTTTCATCGATCTTGGATTAGTCACAGTATTAATCATTTCAGGCACCTGCACTGTCTCTCCCTCCTGCTGCAACTGATTTGCTGGGTTCAATGGACACTCGCATTTCCAATGCCCGATTTGGTGACAAAGATGACATGCAGTGGTCTTCTTCAGTGTCGCCACATCCATTCCCGTTTTGGGGTCTACTTGTTTTCCCTTTCCCTGATCCTGACCATTCTGTGCTCCTCCCTGATTAGTTCCCTGTTTTCTCCCTAATGTTACTCCACTTGGCTGCATCTGGAGTCCCTTATCAGCAGCTTGCATCTGGACTAACATCAGCTTATCTTTAAGCTTCCTATGTTTCGAGTCCACCTCATCACTGCAATACCTGGCATATCGCAGTATCTCATCCACTGGCTTGTTCTGCAAACAGATCAAATGCTGCTGAATCATAAGTCTAATCTCTTGTCTCAGACCCAAACCAAACTTTCAAATGAACTGTCCCATGTCTTTAGGGTCTAACGTATCTAACCCACTGTACTGTTTGTAGACTTGCAAAAGTCTTTCATAATACTCATGTACCGTCTCGTTCGGTTCCTGAACCGTTCGATATATCTTGACCCAATCAATGTCCTGTGGCGCTACCTTGGACTTCAGCCATGTGATCATCTGTTCAAACTTCTTCATGACAATAGGCGAAGGACCATTTGTAACAGAATCCCTAACTGGTTTATAAGTAGGCCAATCAATAGCAACTTTACAAGCTGCCCACAAATCGCTCGGAACTTCAATGTCAAACAGCGTATTCATATCAAACCACAACACCTTTGAGATCTTAACAAAGTGATCAACGTGTTTGTACCATTCAACTGGTTTCTCCCTCAGCTTAGGGAAGTCATTTGTGAACGCTGCCAAGTCACCTCTACTCCAAGGCACATACCTTCTACTAGCTACCTCCTGCAAAGGGTAATTCTGTACTCCCAATACTCCCCCTGCCAGAGGTGGTGTCTCTCCTACGCTCTTTTTAGCACTCTTCTTTTTGGACCATGCTTCTTCCCACTTTTCGAGCATTTTCCATGCGCGCATCCCTATAATCAGTTCCCGAATGTCCTTAATCCAATGACCCTCTTCTTTTCCAGTTCCTGCTCACTGTATTGCAAAATGTAACCCCCTTGTAACATCTTTGATTTGGACAAATCCACCTTGTACCTCTTCGCTAAGGCAGACATTTTCTTATGTACCCACCTTGCCTTTCAAGTCTCATCCTTTGCTGCAAACAATAACTCATCTGGTTCATAATGCTCCACTCTCTCCAGAGGTAAGTTTCCCTCGATTATCTCATCTACCCCTGCTTTCAGTCTCACTACATCCAGCATCTTTGCCCTTATGTCTACTTTCAGAGTCCCTCGACTAGATGCACCATTCAATTCTTCGCTTCCACTGCTCTGTTTTCTACACCTATTCCCTTCGGCTGCATCCATAAGGACTGGTTTGTTCCCTTCGCTTCCATGATCCCAACTTACTGTCATCCTGTCATTCCGATTCCTCACGGGTGGCTCCCACATTCTTAGGTCTGATCTCGAATCGGCAAGGGATCTCGGCCTCGCCGTCCTCATCTCCATCTGTCCCCTTGATGAGTCTTCAGTGACTGGCAATGGTGTACTCAATTCCCTGGGTCTCGGCAATTGAGCTATCACGCTCACTGTGCCATTCCCTTCAGAGCTAGTTCTCTCTCCTATTACTGACTGTGATGAATTTCCATTTCTCGCCTGATCTGGATCGTACACTGACACTATAGGACCAATGGTGGCATTTTGGAGTCCTAAAGTTAGGAGTCCTAACTTTAGGACTCCTAAATGCCTTCTGTGAATACTGAAAGTCTTAAAGTTAGGATTTTTCTCAGTTTAGGAGTCCTAAAGTTAGGACTCCTAACTTTAGGACTCCTAAATGACTTCTGTGTATACGAAATGAGTAAGTGCCTACTGTGAATACCAAAATGGTCGTAAGTTTAGGATTTTGTCTTAAGTTAGTTCTGTGAATCGGGCCCACTGTTCTTGGAAATGGGCCGCTAAACCTGCTCTAGTAAAAGTACTGGGCTGGTCCGTTAACTCTGGTATTTCAGGGTGATATATTAGATGAACCTCTCGCATCGGAAACTGAGATACCAAGGTAGGACTCTTCTCCTGCAACCTGCCCCTGTACACAATTAACGTTGTGATGTTCTCAAAAGCTTGGCCAGGCTCCATACCACTAGCATACACGCCCTTATCTTGGATCAACCTCCCGACTATCATGAAATAAGGTAGTGCCTTCTACCAGTTCTAGAAGTATATCTATGAATAATAAATCGAATTTACCTTTACAAAGTCAACAGGTGCCTATGTCTTTTATATCTGGTGCACTTATGAGGAATTTGTTTGTATTGATAATTCTTGCAGATTAGATGTATGCATAAAATTGAAAAAAAACGTGAATATTTTTAGACTTTATTGCTCGACAAATAAGTCCAGGACCAACTGTTTTTGTGCCACTTGATACCCAGGTCCTCGGATATTTATTGGGTCACCCCATCATGTTATAATGGAATGTAAAACACGAGGCCGGTATTTTTCTCTGGGAGAGGTGGCAACCCCATTTCTGCTCCAGGACACAGATTCTCTCTCCAACATAGTCCGAGTCTGCATTTACGTAGCTTGAGTGTCCCTCTTTTGATCAAACTGGAAAACTTGCCAAGTCACAAAGCGATTTCTATGTTCTTTCAACATAAAAGCACCAATAGTATTTCTTTACCAGGATAAACGTCACTTTTATTGCTCACAAAACCTGGCTTTACATCTTTAAAATATTTGTGTATTTTATACATTTTTATATGTGTGAATCAATCTTCTATCGGGGATAGCTGTTCCGGGACAAGAGGCCCTGACAGTTCAGACACATAAACAAACATAGTTGGTAAAAACAAAGCTTTTCTCAGCCCCTTCAAATTATGACTCATAGAGCTGGGCGGTCACACTTAGAAGAGCACCACACACATCTCACAGACAAACACACACACACACACACACACACACACAGAGACACACACACACACGCACACACAGACACACACACGCAGACACACACATACACACACACACACAGACAGACACGCACACACAGACAGACACACACACGCACACAGACACATACACACGCACACACAGACACACACGCGCAGACACGCACACACAGACTGACACACACACGCACACAGACACAGACATGCACACACACACGCACACACAGACACACACACACGTACACACAGACACACACACAGACACACACACGCACACAGACACACACACATACACACAGACACGCACACACAGACACGCACACACACACACACAGACACACACATGCACACAGACACACACACAGACACACACACACACACGCACACACAGACACACACACACAGACACGCACACACACACAGACACACACACAGACACGCACACACAGACACGCACACGCACACACACACACACACAGAAACACACATAGACATGCACACACAGACACACACAGACACACACACACGCACATACAGACACACACACAGACACGCACAAACAGACACACACAGACACACACACACAGAGACACGCACACACACAGGTGTGCAGCTCTGGTCCCTCCTTTGGCTCAGAGAAGCCAGTCTCATGCACAGACCTCGATGCACAAGAAATAAAAGAGAAACAAAAACTAAAATTTGAAAGATCTAAGGATGCGCGAGATTACACAGAATTAAATCCCCTCGAGTGACATTTCTCAAAAGTAGTCGAAGATGGACCCTGTTTGGTGTTTGCTTAAGAAACCGTTTTTAATCTTGATTGTCACTTGTTAAAATTGTTGTTTTTAATTACTCACCCTCTTCGCTCCTGAGTTGTTTCGCGTAGCGGATCTAGCGCTGACGCGGCACCTCAATCCAAACACTCCTTGCCGCCATTCCGGCAAGCCCAGAGGCCACGCCCCTTCTAGGAGGCCACGCCCCCCCCGCCGAGCACTACATATAGACGCTGATTGCAAGCGCCTCACTATCATAGCACTGAGCTCCTGAGGAGGAAGCCGGGAGCGAGATCCGTTTTTAATCTTGATTGTCACTTGTTAAAATAGTTGTTATTAATTACTCACCCTCTTCGCTCCTGAGTTGTTTCGCGTAGCGGATCTAGCGCTGAAGCGGCACCTCAATCCAAACACTCCTTGCTGCCATTCCGGCAAGCCCGGAGGCCATGCCCCTTCTAGGAGGCCACGCCCCCCGGTCGTCGCCCTACCTACCCATAAATCATGTGCGTCTTCCGGACGCGCAGCGGACGAGCGCAGCGGTCGCGACGTTTGCGCGCCGAAGGCGCGCCAAAGGTAAGCCCGTCTGCGCCCGTCCGCGGCCGACCGGGCCTAGGGGCTTTCCACCATGCCCAGTTGATACAATACTCTTCTACGCAGCTCTACAACCTCCAAGGCCCGTGGCCTCTGGATGATACTGTGTCCGTGCGCATCGGTAGGCTGGGACTGACAGCTCCGCGCCTTCCCCCCCTTTACCCTCCCTATCCCCCTCCCCCTCCTTGGCCCTTCTTCCGACCTCCCTGCCCCTCCTGCGCCCACTACTCTATCTGTCTACTACCTCAATACCAGGTCAGCAGTTAAGCACTGCCACGAACTCTTTATCTTATTGGACTTGCACAAATCGGATCTCCTATTTCTTACAGAGACTTGGTTCTGTGACAATTCTCTTCCTTCTCTGCTAGCTGCACTTCCTGCCCCATATTACGCCCTGCGCGCCGATCGACCCCCCGGAAAATCAGGCGGTGGCGTCGCCCTAATCGCCCGCAGAGAAATCTCCTTTCAATCTTTAGCCTTCCCCTCCATTGGCTCATCGGACTTCTTAGTTGTCCGCTCATCTTCCTTTAGTATTAACTTTTGGCCCTCAGACCCCGCTGAATGCCCGACCTCCAAAGAATTCTCGGATACCCTTTGCTCCCTCAACTTTGACTCTCACGTTCACTCCCCCACTCACATCCATGGCCACATCCTTGACCAGATTTGGTCCCTCAATTGCCCAGTAGCCTCCCTGTCCATCTCCCCCTGTACCTGGTCCGATCACTTTTTGATGTCCTTTTCCCTACCTCTTAGCTCAGTCCCCAAGCCCTCTCTTCCCAAAAACACCTGGGCGCGCTCCTGGAACAAGGTGGATGTGGCCTCTCTGTCCGCTACACTCTCCACATCCAGTCCGGACCTCCATGGTCTGTCGTCCTCCGCACAAGCCGACTCCATCAACTCCTGGCTCCAATCAGGCTGCGACTCTGTCGGTCCCCTCAGGCGGGTGTCCTCCAGGCGTGCGAATGACGCAAACCGTTGGTTCAATGAGGAATTTAAGGTCTTAAAACTCACTGTGCGTCGTGCTGAGCGGACCTGGAGGCGAGATTATTGTCCCAATCTTAAAAATCAGTACATCACCCTCCTGAGTCTGTACAAAAAAACTATTTTGGCGACCAAAAATGCTTTTTTCACTTCAATAATCCTGGCCGCCGAAAATCAGCCTAGAGAAATTTTCTCTACTGTGCACGACCTCGCCTACTCTGATAGAGCTACCCTCAAACCCTCCCCTTCCCAGGTTTTATGTAATTCCCTCAACACTTTCTTTCTGGACAAAATTTCCAACATCAAGGCAAACATTCCTCCTCCCCCCCCCTCTTTTGTCGACCCCCAGTGTCCATCAGTTGGGGCACGCCTTGACTCCTTCCCCCTTCTGACAGAAGAGTCCTTTCTTACCCTTCTGCCTATGGTCAAATCAGGCTCCCCTTTGGACCCCTGTCCTGCCCACATTCTTAAGCACATATATTCGGTGTGTGTGCAGCCCCCCCTCAATTTTCTCAATAGTTCACTGTCCCAGGATATTGTTATTCCACCTCTCAAATCGGCCATCATCGTTCCTATCCTTAAAAAACCTGGCGCTGACCCCTCTGCTCCTGCCAACTACCGCCCCATCTCTCTATTGCCTTTTTTGGGGAAGGTATTGGAGCGCCATGTGACCAGAGTACTCAGTGCCTTTATAGAGGAGAACAGGGTGTTAGCCCCCCGTCAAGCTGGTTTCCGCCCCGCACACTCCACAGAGTCTGTGGTGCTATTGGTCCTCGACAACCTCAGAGAGGGTATGGACACTAACCACCCCCAGGCCCTGATCCTCCTCGACCTCTCCGCCGCCTTTGACAGGGTTGACAATTCCATCTTACATTCCCGTGTCAGGGCGGCGGGGATTGGAGGCTCGGCCTTGGTTTGGCTGTCCTCCTTTCTGAGGGACCGCACCCAGGGAGTGCGCCTGGGCGACTTTTCGGCGGACTTCCGCAAAGTACAATGCAGGGGCCCCAAGGGCTCCACCCTTTCCCCTCTTTTATTCAACTTGTACATTGCCCCTCTTATTTTTGCCCTCAAACAAATGGAGGTCTCCGTCTATAATTATGCGGATGACCTTCAACTTATTTTTACCCTATCCCCTCACCCTGAGTCCATGATCAACTTCCAGTCTGTCATGACCTTCATTCGGGACTGGATGAATTACAACCACCTGAAGTTAAACCCAGACAAAACTGAGCTGGTTTTGACAGGTGGCTGCTCCAGTCCCTGGTCTTCTCTCTTCTGGCCCCCCTCCCTAGGTCCTCCACCTTCTCCATCTTCCTCTGTAAAAACTCTTGGTATTAAACTGAATGACCAACTCACTTTGCACTCCCAAGTCAGCCACGTGGTGTCCTCTTCTTTCCTCTCACTCCGTACCATCCGTAAAGTCTCTCGTTTTTTTCACTCTCTGCCCTAAAGCTCATAGTCCTGGCGATGGTAATCTCCCGCCTAGACAATGGCAGCGCTCTATACTGTGGCTTGCCCGCTTATAGTATGCAATGTTTACAGCTGGTCCAAAACCAGGCTGCCCGCCTGGTTTACAACTTGGCCAAATCCCATCACGTCACTCCTCTCCTCAAGTCCTTGCACTGGCTGCCTATCTGAGAACGAGCTCAGTTCATGATGGGCTGCCTCCCTTTTCAGGCTCTGGCCGGCTCAGCTTCTGCCTTTATCTCCTCGGAAATTAAAACCTATGCCCCTGCTAGGGAACTGCGTTCATCCTCCCAACAACTGTTGACAGTTCCCCGCTTCAAGCTCAAAAAGTGGGGAGGCACGAAATTCTCCACACTTGCCCCTGCCTTCTGGAACTCTCTCCCCGTCCACCTTAGATCTTCCACCCAATATTCACACTTCCGTAAAGCGCCAAAAACGCTTCTTTTCTCCCAAACCTTCCTATCATAACGTTCTTATTCTTTGCTCCTTCTCGATCTTCTTGTCCTTTTGGGCTCAGTACTCTATAGCGGCATGGAACCGCTAGGTGAACGCGCGCTCTATAAATATTTTAAACGTAAAACTCAAACTCAAGTAGAAGTGTTCCGACTGTGAGTGTCTTAACACCCAAGTCTGTGTCGTTGCCGGCGCCAATGCTTGTTTCTCATATGAGACCCTGTCATGGACTCAAACACCCACGTCTGTGTCTTTGCAGGCGCCAATGCTTGTTTCCCATAACACCCATGTCTGTGTGTTTACAGGCACCAATGCTTGTTTCCTATAACACCCACGTCTGTGTGTAGAGGGGCCAATGCTTGTTTCCCATAACACCCATGTTTCTGTCTTTACGGGCGCCAATGCTTGTTTCCCATAACACCCATGTCTGTGTGTTTACAGGCGCCAATGCTTGTTTCCCATAACACCCATGTCTGTGTGTTTATAGGCGCCAATGCTTGCTTCCCATAACACCCATGTCTGTGTGTTTACAGGCGCCAATGCTTGTTTCCCATGTCAAGTCAAGTCAAGTCAGAGAATTTATATAGCGCACTACATACCCAGAGGGTTTCAAGGCGCTTAGGAAGGGGAGGAGGATTACTTGTCAAATATCCATGTTTTAAGTTGCTTTCTGAATGCTAGGTGGTTCTGGGTAAGGCGAAGGTAAGCGGGGAGTGAGTTCCATGTTTTAGCAGCCAGGTATGAGAAGGATCTGCCTCCCATGGTGGTCTTGTTGATGCGAGGTACAGTGGCGAGGGCTTGGCTGGAAGAACGTAGTTGGCGGGAGGGGGTGTAGAAGGACAGTCGTGAGTTGAGGCATTCTGGTCCGATGTCGTAGAGTGATTTGTGAGCGTGGGTAAGCAGTCGGAAAGTGATCCTCTTATTGACGGGTAGCCAGTGGAGGTCTTTAAGGTGACCAGAGATGTGTTCGTTGCGTGGGATGTCTAATATGATCCTGGCTGAGGCGTTTTTGATTCGTTGGAGTTTCTTCTGGAGTTTAGCGGTAGTGCCTGCGTAGAGGGTGTTTCCGTAGTCCAGTCGGCTCGTGACCAGAGCGTGGGTGACTGTTTTCCTTGTTTCGGAGGGGATCCAGCGAAATGTTTTTCTGAGCATGCGAAGAATGTTGAAGCAGGAAGAGGATACGGCACTGACTTGTCTGTTCATTGAGAGTGAAGAATCCAGGATGACGCCTAGGTTCCGTGCGTGGTCTGTCGGGATGGGTGCTTTTCCGAGGGCTTCCGGCCACCAGGAGTCGTCCCATGCAGAGGGGGATGTACCTAAGATGAGGACTTCTGTTTTGTCTGAGTTCAGTTTCAGACGGCTTTGTTTCATCCATTCGGCAACTTCTTTCATTCCTTCGTGTAGGTTAGTTTTGGCGGTGCTGGGGTCATTGGTGAGAGAAAGGATTAGTTGAGTGTCATCCGCGTAGGAGATGATGTTGAGGTTGTGTTGGCGGGCGATGGCCGCGAGGGTGCTCATGTATACGTTGAAGAGGGTGGGGCTGAGTGAGGATCCTTGTGGTACGCCACAGATGACTTCGGTGGCCTCGGACATGAATGGTGGGAGGCGGACTCTCTGGGTTCTCCCGGTGATCCAATCGAGTGCTTTTCCTTGGATTCCGATGTTATTGAGGCGTTGTAAAAGGGTGCTGTGGCAGACTGTGTCGAATGCTGCAGAGAGGTCAAGGAGGATGAGGGCGACTGTGTCTCCATTGTCCAGTAGAGTTCGAATGTCGTCTGTTGCTGCGGTGAAGGCGGTCTCAGTGCTGTGTTTTGCTCGGAAGCCAGATTGTGAGGGGTCGAGGGATTTGTTGGCTTCGAGGAAGGCGGCTAGCTGGCTGTTGACAGCTTTCTCGATGACTTTGGCCGGGAATGGAAGAAGCGAGATGGGGCGGTAATTTTTGAGTTCGGTGGGGTCCGCTGTGGGTTTTTTCAGAAGGGCGGTGAGTTCAGCGTGTTTCCAGCTTTCCGGGAAGGTGGCGGATTTGAAGGAGCAGTTGATGACGTCTCGGAGGTGCGGTGCTATGACGGAGTCTGCTTTGTTGAAGATGTGGTGAGGACATGGGTCTGTGGGGGATCCTGAGTGGATGGAGTTCATCAGGCGGATGGTGTCCTCAGTGGAGATTGGGTTCCAGTCGTTAAGGGTGTTCACGGGGGAGAATGTCCAGCAAATGGTAGGGTGGGTTGGTTTCCGGGTTGGTTGTCAAAGCTGTTGTGGATGTCTGCAATCTTGTTGTGGAAAAATGAGGCTAGGGAGTCGCAGAGGGCTTGAGAGGGGGTGATGTCGTTGGAGTTGGCCGAGGGATTGGAAAATTCCTTGACGATGTTGAAAAGTTCCTTGCTGTTGTGGGCGTTGTTGTCGAGTCGATCCTTGAATGCTGTTTTCTTGGCTTTTCGGATCAGTTGGTGGTGGGTGCGGGTGGCGTTTTTGAAGGCGTCCTTGGTGCTAGTGGTTGGGTCTTTTTTCCAGGCCTTTTCAAGGGAGCGGCAGAGTTTCTTGGACTTCTTAAGATCATCGTTGAACCATGAGGCCTTCTTGCTGCCAGGTTTGCTTTGACGTTTTTTCAGTGGTGCTAAGGTGTCGGCGGTGTTGGATAACCATAGGGTGAGGTTGGCGGCGGCTTCGTTAGCGTTAGAAGAGAGGGCTGGGGTGTTTTGAAGGAGCGATGCGGAGATCTGGTCCGTGGTGATTTTGTTCCAGTTTCTTTGCAGGGTAGGATGGAGGTGGATGGTGGGTTTTGGTTTGTTGTAGGTGAAGTGAACGCAGCTGTGGTCAGTCCAGAGGAGATCCGTAGTGTGGCTGAAGGAGACGTGATTGCTGGATGTGAAGATGGGGTCGAGTGTGTGGCCTGCGATGTGGGTGGGGGAAGTGACTAGTTGTTTAAGTCCGAGGTTGGCGAGGTTGTCTAAGAGGGTGGCGGTGTTGCGGTCGTTGATCTTTTCAAGGTGAAAGTTGAGGTCTCCCAGAAGGATGTAGTCTTTGGAGGGGAGCGCGTGTGGGGTGATGAAGTCCGTGATGTCTTCACTGAATTTTGCGTGGGGTCCTGGTGGTCTGTAGAGGAGGGTGCCTCTGAGTGTTGTTTTGGGGTCGATGTGGATCTGGAAGTGAAGGTGTTCGGAGTTAGCGAGGTTGGCGTCAGAGCTGGTTGAGATGCGGATTGATTTCTTGTGGACGATAGCGATGCCTCCTCCTGTGTGGCTGGTGCGGTCTTTGCGAGTGATCTTATAGTCTTCAGGGATGGCAATGGTGATGTCTGGTGCGGATGAAGCATTCATCCATGTTTCTGTTAGGAAGGCGATGTCTGGAGAAATGGTGTCTAGTAGATTCCATAGGTCAATGGCGTGCCTGTGGACCGAACGGGTGTTGAGAAGGATGCATTGTAGGTGGTTGGGGTCGGGAGTCAGTGGTGTGGTCGTAGCGGAGATGTTGTCGGTGCCGCTGAATTTGCAGGAGAAGCAGGAGAAAGGTCCATGGGTTTGTCCAGGGGCGGCTTGGACGCAGTTGGGGGCGCGACCGGGGTTAAGGGCTAGGAGGGTGGCGGCATCGTAGGTAATGCGGGAGGGCTGGGCAGCGCGAGGGGCAGGGGGTCTGGCGCTGGGCGCGGTCCAGGCGCGGACGGGCGTAGACGGGCTTACCTTTGGCGCACCTTCGGCGCGAATGGGGCGCGAATGCTGCGCGTGAACGCTGCGCGCGGGAAGAATTGTCATATATGGATAGTGGAGGGGGAGGGGCGAGGGCGTCTCAGCTGGGAGGCGGGGCGGGCTAGGTATCAGGACAACAACAACAAAATGGAGGGCGCTTGGGGGAATAGGCAAAAAGATCAGCAAAGTCGCGCTGGCAATGTAAAATTACTAAATATGCAAAGCGGCATACAAAGCGCACAGCAGGCAATTCAATCAGCTAGCAGCACAACAGTTAGCAGCACAAAGCAGCACAAAGCGTTCAGGAACGATACCGGAGCCAAAGGGAGCGACCACTCGGCTGGGAAGCGTAGAGTGAGTCACAGCGCTTCCAGGTAACGGAGGGCTCTTCAAGTCTGTGGAAGGGCGTCTCAGCTGGGAGGCGGGGCGGGCTAGGTATCAGGACAACAACAACAAAATGGAGGGCGCTTGGGGGAATAGGCAAAAAGATCAGCAAAGTTGCGCTGGCAATGTAAAATTACTAAATATGCAAAGCGGCATACAAAGCGCACAGCAGGCAATTCAATCAGCTAGCAGCACAACAGTTAGCAGCACAAAGCAGCACAAAGCGTTCAGGAACGATACCGGAGCCAAAGGGAGCGACCACTCGGCTGGGAAGCGTAGAGTGAGTCACGGCGCTTCCAGGTAACGGAGCGCTCTTCAAGTCTGTGGGAGGGCGTCTCAGCTGGGAGGCGGGGCGGGCTAGGTATCAGGACAACAACAACAAAATGGAGGGCGCTTGGGGGAATAGGCAAAAAGATCAGCAAAGTCGCGCTGGCAATGTAAAATTACTAAATATGCAAAGCGGCATACAAAGCGCACAGCAGGCAATTCAATCAGCTAGCAGCACAACAGTTAGCAGCACAAAGCAGCACAAAGCGTTCAGGAACGATACCGGAGCCAAAGGGAGCGACCACTCGGCTGGGAAGCGTAGAGTGAGCCACGGCGCTTCCAGGTAACGGAGCGCTCTTCAAGTCTGTGGGAGGGCGTCTCAGCTGGGAGGCGGGGCGGGCTAGGTATCAGGACAACAACAACAAAATGGAGGGCGCTTGGGCGAATAGGCAAAAAGATCAGCAAAGTCACGCTGGCAATGTAAAATTACTAAATATGCAAAGCGGCATACAAAGCGCACAGCAGGCAATTCAATCAGCTAGCAGCACAACAGTTAGCAGCACAAAGCAGCACAAAGCGTTCAGGAACGATACCGGAGCCAAAGGGAGCGACCACTCGGCTACACCCATGTCTGTGTCTTTGCAGGTGCCAATGCTTGTTTCCCATAACACCCATGTCTGTGTGTTTACAGGAGCCAATGCTTGTTTCCCATAACACCCATGTCTGTGTGTTTGCAGGCGCCAATGCTTGTTTCCCATAACACTCATGTCTGTGTGTTTACAGGAGCCAATGCTTGTTTCCCATAACACCCATGTCTGTGTGTTTACAGGAGCCATTGCTTGTTTCCCATAACACCCATGTCTGTGTCTTTACAGGTGCCAATGCTTGTTTCCCATAACACCCATGTCTGTGTCTTTGCAGGTGCCATTGCTTGTTTCCCTGCTGGAGGCGGCAGTTCCGTCAGCGGCCACCAGAGGGCGATCCTCGCCTGCTGATGAATCCACTGCGCTGCAAACTTGATAAAAGGGAGAACGGTTTCCTCTTCCGGGTCAGCGGCGGCAGAGACAGCACCAGCAGCGTTGACATCACTTCCTGTCTTAGCTTGTGTGTGCAGCCTGCTGCAGAGGAAGAAGGAGCCCTGTCTGTCTGTGCAGCGACCTTCATCTACAGACCCCCCTCAGACCCCAGATCTTCCCCCTCAGACCCCAGATCTGCCCCTGCCCCCTCTCAGACCCCAGATCTGCCCCTGCCCCCCTCAGACCCCAGATCTGCCCCTGCCCCCCCTCAGACCCCAGATCTGCCCCCCAAGACCGCAGATCTGCCCCTGCCGCCTCCTCAGACCCCAGATCTGCCCCTGCCCCCCTCAGACCCTAGATCTGCCCCCCAAGACCCCAGATCTGACCCTGCCGCCCCCTCAGACCCCAGATCTGCCCCCTGCCACCCCTCAGACCCCAGCTCAGCCCCTGCTCCCCCCCTCAGACCCCAGATCAGCCCCCCTCAGACCCCAGATCTGCCCCCCAAGACCCCAGATCTGACCCTACCGCCCCCCTCAGACCCCAGATCTGCCCCCTGCCACCCCTCAGACCCCAGATCAGCCCCTGCTCCCCCCTCAGACCCCAGATCTGCCCCTGCCGCCCCTAAGACCCAGACCTGCCCCCCTCAGACCCCAGACCTGCCCCCCACTCCCCACGGCCCCCCAGGAGGAGGAGAGAGCCTGGACACGTCTGCTCAGGTAAGAGATTGTCACCACCTTCTGCTGTGTTTGTAGAAATAGACTGAATAATCCTGGAGGGAATTTCTGCAGGAGCCGGGCTGGGCTGGGCTCTTCTATCCGGGGGCCCCTGGGGCTGAGCTGGGCCCTTCTATCCGGGGCCCCTGAGGTTGAGCTGGGCTCTTCAATCCGGAGACCCCTGGGGCTGAGGTGGGCTCTTCTATCCGGGGGCCCCTGGGGTTGAGCTGTCTATCCGGAGGCCCTGGGGCTGAGCTGGGCTCTTCTATTCGGAGCCCCTGGGGCTGAGCTGGGCTCTCCTATCCGGGGCCCCTGGGGTTGACCTGGGCTCTTCTATCCAGGGCCCCTGGGGTTGAGCTGGGCTCCTCTATCCAGGGGCCCCAGGGGCTCAGCTGGACTCTTCTATCCGGGGCCCCTGGGCTGAGCTGGGCTCTTCTATCCGGGGGACCTCGGGCTGAGCTGGGCTCTTCTATCCGTGGGCCCCTGGGGCTGAGCTGGGCTCTTCTAACCGGGGGCCTCTGGGGCTGAGCTGGGCCCTTCTATCCGGGGGGCCCTGGGGCTGAGCTGGGCTCTTTTATCTGGGGGCCCTGGGGCTGAGCTGGGCTGTTTTATCTGGGGGCCCTGGGGCTGAGCTGGGCTCTTCTATCCGGGGGCCCCTGGGGCTGAGCTGGGCTCTTCTATCCGGTCCCCTGGGGCTGAGCTGGGCTCTTCTATCCGGGGGGACCCTGGGGCTGAGCTGGGCTCTTTTATCCAGGGGGGCCCCTGGGGCTGAGCTGGGCTCTTTTATCCAGGGGGGCCCCTGGGGCTGAGCTGGGCTTTTCTATCCGGGGGTCCCTGGGGCTAATCTGGGCTCTTCTATCCGGGGGTCCTGGGGCTGAGCTGGGCCCTTCTATCCGGGGACCCCGGGTCTGAGCTGGGCTCTTCTATCCGGGCTGTTCTTGCCTTTAACATCAGGTATAACCGCCCATGATGGCTTGCCATGGGTAGTACGGTTGATACTTCATCTCATTCCTAGATCTAGGGCTGGTGCAGCCTTGTACTCATTTGTTCTTGCCTTAGTAAATTATTATTATTATTATTATTATTATTATTATTATTATTATTATATAATAATAATAATAATAATAATTTGTTCTTGCCTTAGTAAATGTAAATTTAAATGTCATGGTACTTATAGAGCGCACTGTCACCAGACGGTCACCTTGCGGTGTCGCCTATTCGGCTTCCTGGCGCTGATACTCATACCGCTGTGGAACCCCTCCTGGCTTTCCTTGTGAAGTGTCCCCTCCTGGGCACCCCCAGGGTGAAGCCAGGCATCCTTAGCGCTGTTGCGGCCGGTGTGGAGGCTAAGCAAGCTATTGCCCCGAGTTGCAGCGTGGGGCCCGTGATTAGAATAGGCAAAGAGGCGAGAATTAACAGGTCTGAAGAAATTGAGCCTGAGACCACGCCGAGGCGGGAATCGAACCCTGGTCACTGGCCAGAACTCTGCATCAGGGTCTGCCGCTCTAACCATTGAGCCACACTCCACCACCATCGGGTAGTACCGCCCATGACGGCGTGCCATGGGTAGTATGGTTGATACTTCATCTCATTCCTAGATCTCGGGAGGGTGCAGCCTTGGACTCATTTGTTCTTACCTTAGTACATCGGGTGGTACCGCCCATGACGGCGTGCCATGGGTAGTACGGTTGATACCTCATCTCATTCCTAGATCTCGGGAGGGTGCAGCCTTGTACTCATTTGTACTTTCCTTAGTACATCAGGTAGTACCACCAATGAGGGTATGCCATGCGTAGCAGTGTAGATACTTTCCCAGGTGTTGTACGCCCTGAAGATGGCACCATTCCAAGGGGACGTCTCATCGCCAAAATGCTGCTCCTCTGGTTGGTGTTGCAAGCGATCCAGAAGGCAGTTGTGTTGCTTTTTACGGGCACTTTGCCCGTAGTGGCGCTTATAGACTGTGGACTGATTGCTTGTATGGAAGCCTGTGTCTGTGGTACAGGTCCGACTCGACCCGCTCTGCCTGCTTTGTTCTGCAATACATACTGCCTGAGCCACCTATATAGGACACTGTGTGTACCGAGCCAGTACGGTATCAGGTGATCCCACTTTAGGGTACCCTGTCTGATATTCTGAGGTATGTGGGGGCTAAGTGACCAACAAACCAATCTTATGAACTGGACGGGTGAAAGGGTCCACCGAGTCGTGATATGCTTGGGGCTGGGTAGGAACGGCTGCATCTTTGTAGGAGTGGAAAGCGTAGGACCGGCATCTATAGGACCAAAGCTAACCCATTAATAAAACATTTCAAAGGCATAAACTGCATGTGCATGTACAACAAATGTTACTGCCCCCCTGTGCTCAATGTTGCCTCTGTCTTCACAATGTTGTGTAACTTCTGCCCTGTAATTGATTCCAATCAAACCAGGAGCTCCATGTTTAAAGAACCATTTCAACTAACGAAAGATCCAATGTGCAAATACCACAGATTTGTTTGGATTAGTAGTTTTGTGCTGAAAAATTCCCCTAATTGTTCGCTCTGGAAAAAAAATCTACCTGAAAGGTTTGTTGACTGCTCACATTGACCCCTTAAATGCTGGACCTTCTCTCCTCCCTCCCCCACGTGCTGAGCAATTTCTTTTAACGTATTTTGGGTAGTTTGTGCTTAGGGTACATAACTTTTTTCCACAAAAGGTACCCATGGCAAATTTGGCACCCTCTTATGTCTAACATCCAGGGGATTGTAAAGGTACCCAGGGTTTTTGGAATCCCCTGGAGGGGACCCAGAAAATAGGCAAAATATAGCAAAATGTTTACATTTTTTGAAAAAATAGGGAAAAAGTGCTCTAGAGAAAACTGTTTTTTTTCTATAAATGACATCGTTGTACATTTGCTCAAGGTCACCATCTACCCAGCTTGTGGGGACAAAAACAGTTTCTTTTACAACTGTTTTAGCCCATTTTGCCTATTTTTTGTGCTTTCAACTTTCTTCCAGTTTTTGGTATAATCCACTGTGAAACCCGGGGGGGATCCAGGAAAGCTGCAGATTTCTGAAAGTAGACACAACTCAGAATTTACAAAGGGGTCATATGTGTAGATCCCTCAAAATTTTCTCAAAGACGCTGACTGTTGAAATAATGAAAATGAGGAGGACAAAAATGCCGTTTGTGACAACGTTTTCATCTGTGAATTTCTGTCACAATGGCCAATTTACAAAACTGTTATTTGTACATCTCTAAACTTGAGGGTGCCCATACTAGACTATGATTCAGAGGACGAGTCTGGCTGAGGTGGTCTGGATGGTGGTCTGGAGTTTGTGTAGCAGGGTTTTGTTGATTCCGGCGTAGAGGGCGTTGCCGTAGTCCAGCCTGCTCGCTATGAGTGCATGGGTGATGGTCTTTCTGCATTCGGTGAGGATCCACTTTAAGGTCTTGCAGAGGATGTGGAGGGAGTTGAAGCAGGTGGAGGCGAGGGTGTTGATCTGGCGGGTCAAGGCTTGCTGTCTGTGACGATCCTGAGATTCTTGGCATGGGTGGTGAGGGTAGATGTTCGTCCTGTCTTTAGTAGTCACCAAGTGGAGTCCAACGCTGATGTGCTTTTCCTGAAGATCACGGTTTAAGTCCGTCAGTGTTTTGGACAGATGATCTTCATCTAGTGGGCAATTCCAGTCACACAGGAATAAAACTTCATCCGGGTACTGGGCATCTCGACCATGAGAGACAGTTGTGTGTCAGTGTAGGAGAGAATGTTGATGCTATGAGAGTGGATGATTCTAGCTAAAGGGATCATGTATGCATTGAAGAGGGTCGGGCTCCCGGAAGATCTGTATGGAACTCAGCAGACGTAGTCACTGGCATGAAATGTGTACGGTAACAGGATGACTGACTTGGTTCTTCCAATCAGGAAGAAGCAGATCCATCGGAGTGTGTCTCGTTGGATTCTGATCTCCTGGAGGCGTTGGATAAGGATGGGGTGGGAGACTCTCAAACTCTACAGAGAGGACGACCAGGAGAATGAGATCACCATGTCTCTTCTGTCCAGAGTCATGCGGATGTCATCCATGGCGAGGATGTGGACAGTTCAAAGCTGTGGTTGGGGCTCAACCAGACTGAGTGGTTTTGAGGAGCTCGTGGTCCTTGAGGTATTCAACAAAGTGTCTGTTGACCATTTTCTCCAAGACGTAAACCGGGAATGGTCGCAGGGAGATAGGCCTGTGGTTGGTGAGCGTTTAAGGGTTTGAGGGGGTTTCCTCAGTAGTGGGAGGACAGTGGTGTGTTTCTCTCAAGTCGGAACTTCTTCCAGGTCTGTACAAAGATCAAGAGATCCACCTTCAGGCACCACCAATTCTGAATGCTGTATTAGCGCAGAGTATTGGAGGGGCCAGGCAAGGGAAAGGGGTTTAGGGGATAGGAACTGCGAGATTTCAAAAAGAGAGCATACATAATATTCAGATGGAACCTAAGTTTTGAGTTCCGCATAAAACATCCCGCGCTTTTGAAGTATTAGTTTTTTTTTACCCTGTTCGGTGAACTTCGTCAACAAAACTGAGTGATCCAGTTTATCGCGGGAGCTCAGGAAAAAAGGGGTTACTTCGATCATTTCCTGGAATAGTAATCAGACGGTTCTGAACAGGCACCATTTTATACTCAAACCCCACCCAGCATGGTCACCCAGCATGGTCACTCAGCATGGCCACCCAGCATGGCCACCCAGCATGGCCACCCAGCATGGACACCCAGCATGTCACCCAACATGGCCACCCAGCATGGCCACCCAGCATGGTCACCCAGCATGGCCACCCAGCATGGCAACCCAGCATGGCCACCCAGCATGGTCACCCAGCATGGCCACCCAGCATGGTCACCCAGCATGGTCACCCAGCAAGGCCACCCAGCATGGCCACCCAGCATGGTCACCCAGTATCGCGACCCATCATGGCCACCCGGCATGGCCACCTAGCATGGCCACCCAGCATGGTCAGCAATCGCTGCTTTTGGGAATTGCAGTGCAGATGCGTGATCGTACTCTGGAACTTAATATTTGGCAATATTAGTCCCAGTGCAGGGGCTCCACGTCAATAAGGGAGTGGAGAGGATGGTCGCCCCTCCCTTTCCCAACTTGTCATGGGGGTGGATTCATCCCTGTGACGAGTTGTGAAAGGGTGGGGTAGAGGCTGCAGGCAAACAAAAAGCTGGGAGCTTAAGTCTGCGCACTTTGTGTTCCAGACTTTGAAGACACACTGCACAGACTCGAGACGTCGGCTTCCCGCGCGTCTAATGATGACTGGAGCACGTGGGAGCAGGGTGCCATTATTCATTTGCAGCTCCGGTGCCTGTGTTTCACTGGCAGCCAGGAGGTCAGGAGCAGACACGGTGGTCGCACTGCAGCGGCATGTCCGCATCCCCTACAAGCCGCCCTTCCTTGCCCTGGCCTGATCCAAATGTGACACCTCCACAAAGGATGCGTTGTCTGTGCCGGCCCTCCACGGCTCCTCAGGGTGATATCAGCTGCTTGTAGGTTTATTCTTGTCTTCATTTAGAGGTGCAGTCCATCCTGCAGCGTACTCCGCTCTCTCTCTGCCTTCTCTGCAAAGCTTGGGGAATATTTTAAGTAAGAGGGGCCCTTTGTGCAAGGCCGCAGTGGTCTCTTCCATGCCTGTGTGTGTTCACATTCATTTAAAAATGTTTGTAGGAAACTTATCAATGTAGTGAGTAGCGACCTTTTACCCATGACTGCTGACCGGGGCAAATGTTCCCTGCTAATGTTAAATGAAAGCACGGCAGTGAGTCCTAAAGACGGAGCAGCAGCAGGAGTCTTAGCGTGTAGATTATTCCTCTGTGTCGACACCTGCTGGGAAAATTCATATTTAACTCACAATCACATGGTGCTTTAAATTAAGTAAATACACTTCCAGAACATTTAAGGGTCTACCAAGTTCTACATAGATATTATCACGCATTACACCAATGTATTTTTTTGGGTCTCGCGTACGCAGCGCGCATAGGAGGAGACCTTTAGTTATCAATTTCCTTTTTCTGCCAAAAATGTGCACGCTTCGCATTGCTTTCAATGGCAACGTGTGCACGTTTGGTGATTCCCATGTGGGAGCGAGCTTTGAAACCATCTGTTTGTAATTAACAGATGGTTCGTGCTCGCTCCTGCAAGGGAAACAGGTGCAGGCCCCTTCCTCTCCTCCCTGCCTCTGCTGCCTCCTCCTGTCCTCTTGATGTTTTACTTTTAGTTCGAGGCGTGCGCGCTTGTTTTTAAATGCAGTCAAAACAGAAAACAGTTAACTTTTAATAGTTGATGTTCTTCCCTTCCCTAAGGACCCAAAGTGAGTGAGCAAGTGTATGAACCAAATTGTCTTGTGTTCCCTGTGGCTTCTACAGCACACAGTGTGTGTTGCCCAGGTTGTATGAATGTGAGGGCAGGCTAGTTGTGTGGGATGGAGTCTTGAGGATGGGGGGGTGAGGGTCTGGGCTTGTGTTAGAAATGGGATTTCTGGTTGGCTAAGGCTTGTGCCAAAGCCAGGCAGAAACCACCACTCCCAAGTCAGGGCAAGGGAGTTACCTGCCAAAGACAACCCCTGCTCACCCTCTAGGTAACGTGGCTCGAGCAGCAAGGCTAATCCCGGAGGCTATGTAGGTTAAGTGTTTGCGCGTGCACCAAGCAACAACACCCAAGGCCCACCACAAAGGAAACTCCACACAAGGTTATATGTAAAAATAGCCTTTGTATTATACCAAAACACATTAGATAAAAACACACCCTTTACAATGTGCCAACAGGCACGGGCAGAATTTACAGGTGATTATGTACATGGGACAGGGCCACGTGGACCCCTGTCAGGAATAAGCACTTTTAGAACTAGAAATATTGTTAGAAATAGTACGTTGTAGATCATAGCATAATCACTGTAGCACAAAATAGCAAATGTAGCACACAACCAGTAACCACTGGTATAAAAAGGTAAGTACCACCTACACAACCCTAACCACCTTAGGAGAATATTACGCAGGGAACCAGGACCTCACTAGCACACATGTATTAGAAAGAACAACCACCTAAGTATCACAATACATGTAGGGGTATAAGCAAGAACACATTACACATGATGCATCACAACATTCAGAGGTGCAGCAAGGAACAATTGCGCAGAAATCACATTGGCAAGTAAAACACAAGTTGCGTAAGGTGCACATAAGCACAACACTAGAACTGTCCCTCAGGCCAACTGAAATGTCAGGGCAGGCAAGGGCAAGCCTAAACGTGGCAGCTGCCCACTAAGTGCTGGGCAGCTGTAGTAGACAAGATGTGGCCAACACGGTGGAGCCTCGCAGGCTCTGGCCACCAAAGCACTTGTGAGCCTCGTGGCTCTAGATCACTGGGGGGGCGAGTGGGAGCAGCCCGCTGACTGCTGGGGCCACTCTACCACACCAGAAACGATGGAGGATGCCCCCGATTACGTTGGAGTCCCTCACGGGGGACTCGAGAACAACTGGGGCGATGAGGAGCCTCTCAGGCTCTAACACAAATATGCCCCCACGAGCCTCGTGGGCTCTCTAAACAACTGTGGTGCCTTGAGCCTCTCGGGCTCTGGGACAACTGCGCCGCCTTGAGGAGCCTCTCAGGCTCTAGAAAACAAATGGGCACCTGGAGCCCTTCAGGCTCGCACTTTCGGGGGCTTCGCACTGGAGGGGCGGGGCGGGCTCCGGCAAGGTGCCCCGACGCTCCCCCCTCCTCTGCAGGCACTCACCGGGTCTCGTCTCCGGCTCTGCGGCGGCTCTCCTCACTTCCCCTGTGGCCGCGGGCGGGGCTCCTTCCTCAGGGGAGCCTCGCTAGGCTTCAGATTCTTCGTGCAGCACTTCCCAGTGCGGGGTAGGCTCCCGCCTGGGCTTCCGGATGTCCCTTTGCCCCGCCCTCGGCCCGCCTGACTTCCGGCCGGGCGGCGTGGCGATTTCGTTTGCGGACACTGGACTTTCGAAATGCCGGGCGGGCACCGGCTAAAGGGGTCAACGCGCTCCCTAGCACTGTAGTCCAAAATCATGGTCCAAAGTAGAAATAAAGCATTGGGGGTGGAGCCAGCATTGTGTGGGGAAAGCCCAGCCCTATTCAGATCCCAGGTGCACCACTCCCTCACATCAGCATTCTAATCTCAACACTCACCACCGGGGCAGACCCATCATGACTCATGGAGCCTGGCTCACCAGCCAGCTCCAGCCAATCACACGCCAGACACAAATATGCCAACTTCTAGAAGTGGCACTTCCACACTAGGCACAATCACGCCACACATATCATTGCGTAGCATTTAATCACACGAGTCCGCATATACCAAACTCGCACCTGCACTCCCCACGCATCAAGAACTAACATGGATACATACATTCCCCAAGCATTCCTATGGGAGGGCAGGCTAATCTCACCACACGCACTCAGAGTGCGCACGCACTTTCCACTGGGACACAGTGAAAGTGCGCAGAAGCAAAAAATCACTAACACCATGTCACACTTAAAAGCAAAAAGTTTTAGGGGTGACCCTGCCAGAAGGGCCAAGTCCAACAGCTTGCCAGATGAGTTGTTTTGGAACCGTTTGTGGTGTCATGGAGTTCTTAAATACTGGCTGTGTTCTTGGAAGCTGTGATGAGGGGGTTTGCCTGGCCTCTAACAGAAAATTGTGGAGGCCTTTGATCCCAGGTCTGGCCGCCAGGATGCTGGCCGAGTTGCTTTTAAAGTGGCAGCTGCAGTGAAATTTTTTAAAGAAACCAGCTATTTCAGTTATTGCACATGGGATGGATGCATCTTGTTTTCTGCTGGCAGTTTTAGGCACCAGAATATGCCATTCAGACACATAACGCTTAATCGAACTCATAATTTCCTGTGATATAGCATGCTGTCGTCCTACAGCTGGTGAGCTGTGTAACCAGAATTGACTGAAGAGGACACAACGGTCGGTGCCTGCACCAGTGATCATTATAACTAATTTTGAGAGACTCCCCGGCACAGGTTATAGTCATACAGGAGTCACACCTCCTCAAAGCTGATACAGTAGAGATTCTAAAGAAATAAAAATGGATAGACTTTTTTTGGGTACAGACCAATCGGCAAATATCAGGGGAGTGATTTTTATTTTCAAGAAGCAGGCCAAAGCTCAAATTGTGGAGTACAGGGAGGATAGGAGCAGTAGGTGGCTCATTTTAAGGGTTGTGCTGGATGGCCTTCCATATACCCTGGTTGGTTATTACAGCCCAAACCAGGACGATCCTTCCTATTTGAACATCATACGTGACCACTTAGTAGCCTTTCATGACCCTGTAATTTGGGTGGGAGATTTTAATATTGTAATAGATCCAAAATTAGACAAGTCTGCTATTTCTAGGGCCTGTGTTCTTTCTAAATCTAGGCAAGATCTTTTAACAATAATGTCACAACTAGGTCTCGCAGATATATGGAGGGAAAGGGCAGGGGTTAAGTTGGGGGTTTCCTTTCGAAACCTTAAATATAAACATGTGTCAAGGATAGACTATGCTCTGTTCAGCTATAGCCTCAAAGATCTATTGATAGATATTTCGTACCTTCCCTCACATCTCTCTGATCATTCGGCCATCTCATTTATATTAAAAGTAGGCTACCAACAGACCTACGCCTCCTGGTCGTTTGACCGCACCATCCTTCTAGAAGGTGAGGAGATCATTTTTCTTCGATCAGAGACCCGGCATTTCTTGGAGGCCAATGTAGATATAGCTGACGTTCACACTATGTGGGACGCATTGAAATCCTTCTGGAGTGGTTGTAATATAAGTCGATCCTCATACAGAAGACAGAAATATAGGGAAAGTATTGAGAACTTGGAAGTGGAAATGAAAGGTATCGAAAACAAGTTGGGTGCCCATATGAGATCAGGTGCGGATCATGAAAGGCTCGGTGTATTAAAATCCCAATTAGAAAATCTACTACAGGCAAGGGTCGCTAGAAGGTGGGAGGCGAGTAGAAACTCTCATTTTGAGTTCGGTGAGGTGGCTGGAAAATCCTTGCATGGAAAACCAAAGCCGACCAAGCACGAAATTACATTAGGGAGATAAGGGTGGAGAGGGAAGTAGCCCCCCGGCTCACAAAAGTTGAAATAGGGGGCGCCTTCCAACACTTCTTTCCGGACATCTACAAAGAAGATACCTGTGAGGATAAGGCAGGGAGGGAGGCCTGGTTGGACTCAATTTCCACCCCAAAAGCTATCATCAGGGCAAAGTAGGACTTTGGAAAGAGAGATTTCTGTTGAAGAGATTGGCAAGGTGTTGGGGCAAGTGAAGCGGGGGAAGGCGGCAGGCCCTGACGGGTTACCGGAGGAATTTTACAGGGTCCTCAGTGAGGAGATTGCCCCGGTCTTGGCTACCGTCTTTAACTGCATTCTCTTGGAGGGAAGGGACCCTCCAAAGTCCTGGAATGACACCACAGTGGTTTTAATACCCAAACCAGGGAAAGATCTGAAAGAATGTGGGTCATATCGCCCGATCTCGCTCCTCAACAGCGATTATAAAATCTTCGCTGCTATTATGGTGGCTAGGTTGGGGGTGGTGACAAGCTCAATTATACATGAAGACCAAAAGGGCTTTATTAAAGGTAGACACCTAGCAGACCTCATGCAAGATCTAGTTGGGGTAATTGACATCTCTACTACCTTTTTTCTTCTTTTGGCTACCTTTACACTGGACGCGACCAAGGCCTTTGATAGGGTCAACTGGGCCTACTTGGCTGCGGTCATGAGGAAATTCAACTTGCCTGAGAACTTCTGCCGTATGATATCGCTTATATATAGAGCTCCGACGGCTAGGCTTTCTGTAAACAACTCCCTGACAGAGCCCTTCAGAATTTCAAGGGGCACAAGGCAGGGTTGCCTTGTGCCCCACCTCCTTTTCAATCTCTATATTGAGCCCTTTGCTCAGATTCTTAGAGAGGTGGCTAACATACCATCATTTAGCTTTGGAGGGTGGGATAAGCGGGTAGCCCTATATGCTGATGATATCCTCATAATGACATCCGATTTAGACCTGGCTCTTCCCACAGTGATCAAGAGGGCAGAGGAGTTTGGCATAATCTCCGGATACGAGATAAACTCAGACAAAACGGAAATCATGGCCTTGAACACTACTAGCACGCATGTGGAGGTTGTGTCCTCCATGCGTTATCTTGGCATTAGGATTACCCAAGATGTCAGTAAGATTGCCGTTTATAATCTGGAGCGAGTACATAAAGAATGTCAGAAACAGCTACAGGCATGGAATCATCTCCCGTTATCCATCTTTGGGAGGACAAACTTAGTTAAAATGTCTGTCCTGCCTAAATATACTTTTCTATTTAACTCTATCCCGATGGCCATTGATATTAAGCAAATAGCTAAATGTCAACAAGAGATTAATTCCTTTATCTGGAGGAATGGAGCTACAAGATTGGCTTGGAAAAAGCTGAGGAGAAGGAGAGAAAAAGGAGGGCTAACGTTACCAGACCTGCAATAGCATGCCTGGGCAGTTCAACTATCTTACTCTAGAATGCTTCTAAAAACACCAGTGGATAGCTCTAGGGGAAGGGTGTTCTGAGCTATGCTAGAAGGGGCCGATCTTGGGGCGTGGCTACGAGCCGACCGAGATGGCGGCGTAGTGCGAGAGCTCCGAGGCCGAAACAGCTCTAACTTCATTAATCCGCCTATCCATCCGGCTTATTTTGCCTTCTGAAGCCTGCCTGGAACGCCGGGCGGAAGGGGCACAGACTGTCCCAGTCCCGGCCGTAATCGAGCAACGCCAGCCAGAGATAGATCGAAGAAGCGAGGTGGGCCCTGCCGCGTATCCGGACACTGCCCTGCCGCAGCACTGCGACCCGACCGGAAGTGCCCTGTGGTCGGGGTACCACACCGGAAGGTTCCGCTGGTCGTCTGCGGACCGTGTTGGAGATCGGCTTGAGTAGAAGCGGAGGTGGGCCTGTTCTCGGACAATCGCTTGCCCAGCGGTGCCACTGCACCTAACTGTGAGAAATCTGTACTGGTGGAGGAAGAGACTAGGGCATGCTTTGCTGACCGCTGGGAGCCCGGAGATTTGAAACTGTATCCGGCTGGGAAGACGGTGATCGTTGGGACTGAGTAAAAGTAACACCTAGACGATCCATACTGGCGGGTGATCGGGGGAGTGGAGGTGTGTTTGATACTGGAGCAGCGGAGGTGCCTGCACTGTAACACTTTCGCCTTGCGTCCGCCATCACCTTGCTCCCCTTGGAGACAAACGAGGGGCCCTGAAAGGCATCGCCATTTTGAATATCGCAGCCCAGAACAGCAGTACAATCGACACGCTGAGTGCAAACTGCGAAAACGACTGCCGATTGCGATGGCGGGAAGGGGGCCCAAACATGCTATGGCACAATCGAAACTGGAGAAGTACGCGTTTGAAAAAACTGCCACGCATCATCCGGAGGGCCGCCCGTCCACGGGAAAAAGTCCAGAGGGAGATGGATCCAAAAAAGTGACACTAGAGGACCTCATGAAGACGCTCTCCAGCGTCCAGACAACGGTGGGGTCTATCGCAACGGATGTGGGCCTACTGCTGGCTGACCTTCACAAGATGGCGGAGCGTGTGGCGCAGGTGGAAGTCGTCACTAAATCCTTAATGGAAGACACCTCGGAGCTGCAACTCGCTACGGAACGATTGGAAGCAGTCGCCAAAAAACTGCAGGAACGCCTGGATGACCAGGAAGGACGCTCACGGAGGAATAACGTCCGAATTCTAGGTATTCCGGAATCGGAAGGCAAGCAAGCGATGGATCTATACGTGGAGGACTTAATCAAAACGAAACTGCAACCGAAAGGCCTCTCCCATTTCTTTTCTGTTGAGCGAGCACATAGAGTTCCAGGGGGTGCAGCGAAGCCGGGGGCACTGCCGCGATCGGTGCTGGCCAGACTTTTTAACTTCCGTGATCGGGATGCCATACTCCAGACAGCCAGGGTCTCTGAACCTATTAAAATACTGAACTCCACCATTGGCTTCTTTCCTGACTATACGGCTGAGGTGGCCCGATGCCGGAAAACCTTCACCGACATAAAAAAAGCTTTACGGGCCAAAGAGTTGCCCTACTCCATGCTTTTTCCGGCGAGACTGAGAGTCGTGGACAATCACAAGGCATGGTTCTTCGACACCCAGGAGGCGGCAAGAGACTGGCTGGATGGTTGGAGACGCACTGAGGCCCCGCGATGAACTGGTAGGGGTCAACGCAACCAAAAAACTGCTCAGACGGATCACCAGGCATCACACGGACATAGTTAGGACCTATTTGCTGAATCGGGCCTAGAAGAGGGTGAGCCACCGGAGGAGTGAGCGCCGGAACTAGAGACCCTTGTTCGACCTTTACACGACACACTGACTATGCACCCCTTGGTATCAGGCGGACGAGGCTACGCGGAGCTGGTTGCAAGGTCACAGAGCTACTCACCCCTTGCAAGCAAGTACACTGGGTTGGGTCGGGACCATGCGCTCTGCTAAGTTGGGGTGGCGGGCGGTTTTAGGCCCGTGCAGCAGGGAGGCAGGGAGGGGGGTGGGAGGGGGTTGTTTGGATGTTTTTGTTTCTGTTTTTGTAATTTGCGACAAAACACGATATGTTCTGTACAATACGATGGAGATTGACCTATTGGTAAGAGTGCGCGGTAAGGCCCATCCCCTGTTGGACTGCACACAACCATGCATACACTTGAATGGCGGCACAAGTAATGGATACACCTGACAATCCTACGCTGCATCCCTCTCACACATCGACCTTAACAGTGATGACGTGGAATGTCAGGGGACTAGGAGACATGGTGAAGAGAGGCCTAGTCCTACAATATATGAAGCGTTGCAGACCAGCAATAGTTCTATCACAGGAAACTCACCTTGTCGGCACAGCCTCGAAGGCGATGGATAGATGGGGGTATAGGTTCATCTCGCATGCAGACTTCTCCTCCGGCTCTAGAGGGACGGGCATACTTATTCTGAAGAACTTTGACATGGTGTGTCAACGGACTAAAATAGACAATCAGGGCCGCTTTGCGGCGGTGACGATACTATGGGAGGGCCAACTGTATAACTTTGTGTCCGTATACGTCCCTCCTGGGCTACATGCCACTGCACACACTGCCCTAGCCACTTTTCTCCTGTCATTGCCGGCGGCTACACTAGTGTTAGGGGGCGATTTCAATGACGCTTTAGACCATGAGTTGGACAGACATCCATGTACTACAGCGCCACGGGGAAGCGGGCGACTTGCTGGATTATTAGATGCCCTGGGTCTGACAGACTGCTGGCGACATAAGCACCCCCATGATAGGCAATACACTTACTACTCTGCGACACACCACTGCTTATCACGGATAGATTACATTTTAATGTCTGGAGACGGACTGCACGGCATTGAGGATGTAGACATCCGCCCCAGGGGAATCTCCGATCACTCCCCGTTGCGACTCACACTCACGACTCATCGCTCCGGTAAAAGCCGCGTTTTTCCTATCCATGCGGGTTACCTTCAGAGCGCCCCTTTGAGGAAGTCCCTTTCCGGCGCTGCTACTCACTACTTTCAGGAGAATCTGAGTACCGTAGGCTCCCACAGTACCCTGTGGGAGGCGTATAAAACGGTTATACGTGGGCAGACGATTGCATCCATAGCCGCCCATCGGCGGACTCAGAATCAAGAACTTAACGCCCTTGAGTGTGCTCTGCGGGATGCCATCTCTGATCATGAGTCACACCCGTCCCCAGGTACCTCTCAAACAGTCCAGCTGCGGCAGGTTGAGTGGAGGGCATATCAAAGGGAAAGGGTGCAGACTACAATTCGGGCCTCCCGCCATAGGGTGTATGAGCTGGGTGATAAAGCCGGGAAGATGCTGGCTTGGCTTGACAAAAAAGAAAAAGCAGGCAGGGTCATTGCACAACTGCAATTGCCTGAGGGCGATTTAACCTCGGACCCCGGAGTTATAGTTAAACAGCTGGCTGATGATTTTGAGGCACTTTATGCTCCCCAAGCGTCCTACACCACAGATGAAGCCTATGACTACATTAAAGACTTGACAATTCCCTGCCTCTCACCTGAGGCGGCTCTTTCGTTAGAGGCGGGCATTACTGTGGAGGAGATACGGGAAGCGACTGACGCTCTGGCGTCCGGTAAGGCCCTGGGACCCAACGGACTCCCAGTGGAACTCTACAAGCAAACAGCTTCCACAACGGCCCCGCATTTACTCCGAATGTTCGTGGACAGCCTAAAAGTAGGGGAACTCCCTAAAGATCAACGCCTGGCCACGATCATCCCGATCCATAAAACTGGTAAAGCTCCGGAAGCATGCGGCTCATACCGTCCCATCTCCTTGCTAAACGCCGAGCCAAAGATCCTCGCCAAACTCCTATCACAACGATTAGCCCCCCACCTTGTCACCTTGGTACACCCGGACCAGTCCGGCTTTATGCCAAATCGTAACACCTCCCATAACCTGCGCCGTCTACAGGCGGTGCTGGCTCGTCGCGAATCCATACAGGAACCGACAGTGCTTCTCTCCCTTGATGCCACCATGGCGTTTGACACCGTGGAATGGCCTTACCTATTCGCGGTGCTCCGTCATATGGGTTTTGGCCCTAAGTTCTGTGCGTGGGTCCGCCTGCTTTATACTGGGCCTTTGGCTCAGATAGCAGCTAACGGTCACATCTCCAGAGACTTCCCGCTTGGACGTGGGACAAGACATCCATGTACTACAGCGCCACGGGGAAGCGGGCGACTTGCTGGATTATTAGATGCCCTGAGTCTGACGGACTGCTGATGACATAAGCACCCCCATGATAGGCAATACACTTACTACTCTGCGACACACCTCTGCCTATCACGTATAGATTACATTTTAATGTCCGGAGACGGACTGCACGGCATTGAGGATGTAGACATCTGCCTCAGGGGAATCTCTGATCACTCCCCGTTGCGACTCACACTCACGACTCATCGCTCCGGTAAAAGCCGCGTTTTTCCTATCCATGCGGGTTACCTTCAGAGCGCCCCTTTGAGGAAGTCCCTTTCCAGCGCTGCTACTCACTACTTTCAGGAGAATCTGGGTACCGTAGGCTCCCACAGTACCCTGTGGGAGGCGTATAAAACGGTTATACGTGGGCAGGCGATTGCATCCATAGCCGCCCATCGGCGGACTTAGAATCAAGAACTTAACGCCCTTGAGTGTGCTCTGCGGGATGCCATCTCTGATCATGAGTCACACCCGTCCCCAGGTACCGCTCAAACAGTCCAGCTGCGGCAGGTTGAGTGGAGGGCATATCAAAGGGAAAGGGTGTAGACTACAATTCGGGCCTCCCGCCATAGGGTGTATGAGCTGGGTGATAAAGCCGGGAAGATGCTGGCTTGGCTTGACAAAAAAGAAAAAGCAGGCAGGGTCATTGCACAACTGCAATTGCCTGAGGGCGATTTAACCTCGGACCCCGGAGTTATAGTTGAACAGCTGGCTGATCATTTTGAGGCAATTTATGCTCCCCAAGCGTCCTACACCACAGATGAAGCCTATGACTACATTAAAGACTTGACAATTCCCTGCCTCTCACCTGAGGTGGCTCTTTCGTTAGAGGCGGACAATACTGCGGAGGAGATAATGGAAGCGACCAAAGCTCTGGCGTCCGGTAAGGCCCTGGGACCCAACGGACTCCCAGTGGAACTCTACAATCAAACAGCTTCCACAACGGCCCCCCATTTACTCAGAATGTTCGTGGACAGCCCAAAAGTAGGGGAAGTCCCTAAAGATCAACGCCTGGCCACGATCATCCCGATCCATAAAACTGGTAAAGCTCCGGAAGCATGCGGCTCATACCGTCCCATCTCCTTGCTAAACGCCGAGCCAAAGATCCTCGCCAAACTCCTATCACAACAATTAGCCCCCCACCTTGCCACCTTGGTACACCCGGACCAGTCCGGCTTTATGCCAAATCGTAACACCTCCCATAACCTGCACCGTCTACAGGCGGTGCTGGCTCGTTGCAAATCCATACAGGAACCGGCAGTGCTTCTCTCCCTTGATGCCACCATGGCGTTTGACACCGTGGAATGGCCTTACCTATTCGCGGTGCTCCGTCATATGGGTTTTGGCCCTACGTTCTGTGCGTGGGTCCGCCTGCTTTATACTGGGCCTTTGGCTCAGATAGCAGCTAACGGTCACATCTCCAGAGACTTCCCGCTTGGATGTGGGACGAGGCAGGGCTGCCCGTTGTCCCCCTTGCTATTCACGCTAGTCCTTGAACCATTGGCGATTTGGGTTTGGTGGGAACCGTCCATTAAAGGTATCAGATGGTCTCCGTCATGAGAGGATCGGATATCTCTCTATGCGGACGACATCCTTCTTTATTTGACCTCCCCTAAAAAGTCAATCCTAGAATTACTTAATGTTTGCGAGAAGTTCGGGAGAGTCTCTGGATACAGAATTAACTGGGCTAAATCAGTCCTATACGTCCTTGCTGGTTGTCCGCCACCACTCCCGGCTGACTGTCCACTGCACTACACTAACACCCCCTTTAAATATTTGGGAATCCACGTATCGCCCAACCCAGACGAGTTCCACGCACTAAATCTGAAACCCCCTCTCGACCGTTTCAATCAAGATGTAAAGGTATGGCGGTCCCTCCCTCTCACCCTCCTGGGCAAAGCCGCGTTATTTAAAATGATGACATTGCCCGGTTTCTTTACCTCCTTGAGAACACTCCGTTCCCGGTCCCCTCCTCCTACTTCAGAGCCATCGCAGCAGCGGTCTCTACTTTACTGTGGGACGGTAAGCCGGCGAGGATTTCACAATGCAAACTGGTGAAAGATTGGTACGATGGGGGCATAGCGTTCCCTTACATTGAATTGTATTACTGGGCTGCTCATCTCAAGCAAATCAATTACTGGCTGCACGCCCCACAGACGGAGCCCGCCTTTATGGCGGACAGGCAGAGCATTAAACCCAGAGGTTTGTTAAGAAACTTATATAGTCGTAGCGCCCCAACCGATCTTCTGGGTCCGACCCGTCACACGGTTCAGCTTTGGTATAAGGCACATAAACAGCTTCCACAACGGCCCCGCATTTACTCCGAATGTTCGTGGACAGCCTAAAAGTAGGGGAACTCCCTAAAGATCAACGCCTGGCCACGATCATCCCGATCCATAAAACTGGTAAAGCTCCGGAAGCATGCGGCTCATACCGTCCCATCTCCTTGCTAAACGCCGAGCCAAAGATCCTCGCCAAACTCCTATCACAACGATTAGCCCCCCACCTTGTCACCTTGGTACACCCGGACCAGTCCGGCTTTATGCCAAATCGTAACACCTCCCATAACCTGCGCCGTCTACAGGCGGTGCTGGCTCGTCGCGAATCCATACAGGAACCGACAGTGCTTCTCTCCCTTGATGCCACCATGGCGTTTGACACCGTGGAATGGCCTTACCTATTCGCGGTGCTCCGTCATATGGGTTTTGGCCCTAAGTTCTGTGCGTGGGTCCGCCTGCTTTATACTGGGCCTTTGGCTCAGATAGCAGCTAACGGTCACATCTCCAGAGACTTCCCGCTTGGACGTGGGACAAGACATCCATGTACTACAGCGCCACGGGGAAGCGGGCGACTTGCTGGATTATTAGATGCCCTGGGTCTGACGGACTGCTGATGACATAAGCACCCCCATGATAGGCAATACACTTACTACTCTGCGACACACCTCTGCCTATCACGTATAGATTACATTTTAATGTCCGGAGACGGACTGCACGGCATTGAGGATGTAGACATCTGCCTCAGGGGAATCTCTGATCACTCCCCGTTGCGACTCACACTCACGACTCATCGCTCCGGTAAAAGCCGCGTTTTTCCTATCCATGCGGGTTACCTTCAGAGCGCCCCTTTGAGGAAGTCCCTTTCCAGCGCTGCTACTCACTACTTTCAGGAGAATCTGGGTACCGTAGGCTCCCACAGTACCCTGTGGGAGGCGTATAAAACGGTTATACGTGGGCAGGCGATTGCATCCATAGCCGCCCATCGGCGGACTCAGAATCAAGAACTTAACGCCCTTGAGTGTGCTCTGCGGGATGCCATCTCTGATCATGAGTCACACCCGTCCCCAGGTACCGCTCAAACAGTCCAGCTGCGGCAGGTTGAGTGGAGGGCATATCAAAGGGAAAGGGTGTAGACTACAATTCGGGCCTCCCGCCATAGGGTGTATGAGCTGGGTGATAAAGCCGGGAAGATGCTGGCTTGGCTTGACAAAAAAGAAAAAGCAGGCAGGGTCATTGCACAACTGCAATTGCCTGAGGGCGATTTAACCTCGGACCCCGGAGTTATAGTTGAACAGCTGGCTGATCATTTTGAGGCAATTTATGCTCCCCAAGCGTCCTACACCACAGATGAAGCCTATGACTACATTAAAGACTTGACAATTCCCTGCCTCTCACCTGAGGTGGCTCTTTCGTTAGAGGCGGACAATACTGCGGAGGAGATAATGGAAGCGACCAAAGCTCTGGCGTCCGGTAAGGCCCTGGGACCCAACGGACTCCCAGTGGAACTCTACAAGCAAACAGCTTCCACAACGGCCCCCATTTACTCAGAATGTTCGTGGACAGCCCAAAAGTAGGGGAAGTCCCTAAAGATCAACGCCTGGCCACGATCATCCCGATCCATAAAACTGGTAAAGCTCCGGAAGCATGCGGCTCATACCGTCCCATCTCCTTGCTAAACGCCGAGCCAAAGATCCTCGCCAAACTCCTATCACAACAATTAGCCCCCCACCTTGCCACCTTGGTACACCCGGACCAGTCCGGCTTTATGCCAAATCGTAACACCTCCCATAACCTGCACCGTCTACAGGCGGTGCTGGCTCGTTGCAAATCCATACAGGAACCGGCAGTGCTTCTCTCCCTTGATGCCACCATGGCGTTTGACACCGTGGAATGGCCTTACCTATTCGCGGTGCTCCGTCATATGGGTTTTGGCCCTACGTTCTGTGCGTGGGTCCGCCTGCTTTATACTGGGCCTTTGGCTCAGATAGCAGCTAACGGTCACATCTCCAGAGACTTCCCGCTTGGATGTGGGACGAGGCAGGGCTGCCCGTTGTCCCCCTTGCTATTCACGCTAGTCCTTGAACCATTGGCGATTTGGGTTTGGTGGGAACCGTCCATTAAAGGTATCAGATGGTCTCCGTCATGGGAGGATCGGATATCTCTCTATGCGGACGACATCCTTCTTTATTTGACCTCCCCTAAAAAGTAAATCCTAGAATTACTTAATGTTTGCGAGAAGTTCGGGAGAGTCTCTGGATACAGAATTAACTGGGCTAAATCAGTCCTATACGTCCTTGCTGGTTGTCCGCTACCACTCCCGGCTGACTGTCCACTGCACTACACTAACACCCCCTTTAAATATTTGGGAATCCACGTATCGCCCAACCCAGACGAGTTCCACGCACTAAATCTGAAACCCCCTCTCGACCGTTTCAATCAAGATGTAAAGGTATGGCGGTCCCTCCCTCTCACCCTCCTGGGCAAAGCCGCGTTATTTAAAATAATGACATTGCCCGGTTTCTTTACCTCCTTGAGAACACTCCGTTCCCGGTCCCCTCCTCCTACTTCAGAGCCATCGCAGCAGCGGTCTCTACTTTACTGTGGGACGGTAAGCCGGCGAGGATTTCACAATACAAACTGGTGAAAGATTGGTACGATGGGGGCATAGCGCTCCCTTACATTGAATTGTATTACTGGGCTGCTCATCTCAAGCAAATCAATTACTGGCTGCACGCCCCACAGACGGAGCCCGCCTTTATGGCGGACAGGCAGAGCATTAAACCCAGAGGTTTGTTAAGAAACTTATATAGTCGTAGCGCCCCAACCGATCTTCTGGGTCCGACCCGTCACACGGTTCAGCTTTGGTATAAGGCACATAAACATCTTCAGTGCGCGAACACAGTTACACTAATGACACCCCTATGGGACTCGCACAGGTTGGGCTTCATGGGCAATAGTAAAGGGTTTCAGGCATGGGACGCCGGTGGTGGGAGACCTTTGGAAAAAAAACAATGTAGTGGATTTCACTTATCTACAAACCAGACACGACATGGCACAGTCAGAGTACTATAGATACATACAGATACGACATGCGCTTCTGTCAGCCATTCCGGTGGGAACGAAACTGCAGGAGTCCACCCCTTTAGAAGACAGGCTACTGACAGAACATATGTCTCACAAAGCGACGTCCTACACCTATAGGAAACTGGTTAACAACCTCCCTGACATGATGTCCAAACTACGTCTGTCCTGGGTGGATGACGTGGATGAGCTTGATGACTCGGAATGGCAGGAAGCTCTCTCGTCACCCGAGAAACTGCAATTCCTTCCAGACTTAAGCTGGTTCAGTTGAAGGTGCTGCACCGCACGTACTACACCAGGACAGTCCTTTACAGAATAGGGAGAGCCTCTCATGAATATTGCCTCCGAAGTTGCGGAGAAAGAGGAACGTTCTACCATACTATTTGGGACTGTAGCCGGGTGGCCATGTACTGGGCGGCGGTGATGCGAACCATCTCCTGGACCATGAATGTCTCCTTGCTGCCCAATCCACGTCGCTGCTTGTTGAACATCTGGGACGCAGGAGACCTGACCCATCGACAGCAGGACTGGGCCATGCAAGGGATGTTGGTAGCGAAACGTAACATTGCGAGATTGTGGGGTTCTCACGTGCTGCCCACGTTGCGAGACTGGTGTAAGGACATGGATGAAGCAATGGTGGCGGAGAAAGCAGTCTTTATTCATCGGGGATGCCCTGCAAAGTGGGGACAAATTTGGGGGGCCTGGAACAAATTTAGAGGGGACATATGCGAGCCTCCACGACTTGACCCGGATGAGTGTCTTTCAGATTAGAACCTGGGTCTGAGTTACATGTGTGTTGAAAGATATCGCCTGTTCAGGTGAACTCCGCACTACTGAATATTTGCCATTAGAAGAGGGAGGGTGGGTCAAAGGTCGCACTGCCAATGTTTGCTACGTTGTTTACTTGAACATCGTTTTGTCGCTAGGAAAGAAATGAACGTTATTGATTTGTTTTTCATTTATTGTACGGATTTGTTGTGGGGTTAAAATAAAAAATCATAGACCTAAGCCATATCGTATATTAGAAACGTCTGCATTTTGGTACAACATGCTCACACTCGCCGCCGGACCCCCGGGTTGTTGGCTAAACAGCTGTGTAGTCCTGATAATATTGCTAATGACTAAATCGCTATCGCGGCGGCCCAGGAGGTTGTAGGCCCTACATTGTGCTATCTTGAAAATGTACAATAAAGGTCTTTATAAAAAATTAAAAAAAGAAGGGGCCGATCTTCCATCTGACGGCTTCCTTTTCAAGTTCGGGGACCAGAATTTTTTTTAAAAAGTCAAATTAAAAATTCTTCAATCACTGGCCAGAAGTTGGGCCACAATCAGGAAACGAATAGGGCTGAGGTATTTTTCCAACGTAGCACCTTTGTGGGACTCGCCAGGTACTCCATCGTGTCTTAAAGACAGTCTGGCGTGCCCGATAAAGGATGCTGGAATTTTGAATTGGAGAGACCTGGTGGCAGGCGGCTCAATGGCATCCTGGGAGGAGCTGCGGGAGAGAGTTGGGCCGGGCCTTTCTAGCTTCAAATATATACAACTGACTAGCTGGGCTCAGGCATTGATCAGGAAGGGGGTCGCCCTGGGCAAATATAGTAACCTGGAAAATCTACTGGTGACAAGGTCAGGGGGGGCAAGGAGGTCTCATGTTGGTACTGTGCGATCCTGGAAGAAAATAGACGGTGATTTTAAACTCCCTGAGGAGCTATGGGGTAGCGAGGTGGGCGACCAGAGTGAGCAGATGTGGCTGAATTCATTTAGTCTTTCACACAAGATCGTGAAACGAGCATGGCTGAGGCGAAACCAACTGTTCACGTTACATCGAGCATATCTCTCTCCCCAAAAGCTAGCCAAATTCCAGCCAGGGAAAAAATGCACTAAATGCGATCTGCCCGAAGCTTCGGATGTGCATATGTTTAAAGACTGCCCTGCCATTAGCCATTTTTGGGAGGAGGTGATGGATGCCCTGGGTTCTATTCTTAACATCTTTGGGACGGACGAAAACATCTCCGGGCATGCCAGATCCTTTCTTTTTTATGCAATTCTCCTGGCTAGGAGACAGATTTGCAGGTTCTGGGTGGAGGTAGCCCCTCCAACATATGCGGGATGGTTGTCATCCCTATATGAAGTTTCTAAGGTGGACTTGGCCAGGTCTTGCAGCAGGAAAAAGGTTGCTTTTTGAGACTTCTTGATACAATGGAAGTAAGATGTCTGGGGTTTTTTTTTTGTCCCCGGGTCCTATGATTATGCCTTTTTTTCCTGCTCCATGGACCCTGCAGCAAGGGTACCCTCCGAGATATCTGGTCCAACAGGTGGTAACTCGCCTAGATGGAGTATTGAAGGTCGCCCTTTTGTGCGTTGCTCTCCTTCCGCCATTAAGATTCTTGTGCTTATGCCCGAGCCCTACTTCTAGATCTGGGGGCTGGACATAGTGGCACACAGTGGTGGTCGGTGGTTTTTCTCGCACTGCGTTATCGGCAAATGAGACAAAAAAAATAAAAAGTGGCAGCTGCAGTGAAATTTTTTAAAGCAACCAGCTATTTCAGTTATTGCACATGGGATGGATGCACAGGTTTTCTGCTGGCAGTTTTAGGCACCAGAATATGCCATTCAGACACATAACGCTTAAGGTGCCACTCGCAAACAGACTGTGTTTGTCTCCAGCCCTACCTGACTCGTTTCCGCTACAGGAGTAGCCCATCTACGTGTGTCAGCGCTGCCGACCGGCTGGGAAGCCTCAGAAGACCTCGTGGCCGCAGAGGAGGGTGAGGCGCTGGCCCCGGGACTGCGAGGACCAGCACACAACAGCTCCAGCTGGTCCTCTTCCCGCGTGAGCCGCGCCCCCTCCCAGTGCCACGCCCCCAACCAAGCGCGATAACTTCTCGCGACACCCGCTTCGCGGGTGCCACTCGCAAACAGACTGTGTTTGTCTCCAGCCCTACCTGACTCGTTTCCGCTACAGGAGTAGCCCATCTACGTGTGTCAGCGCTGCCGACCGGCTGGGAAGCCTCAGAAGACCTCGTGGCCGCAGAGGAGGGTGAGGCGCTGGCCCCGGGACTGCGAGGACCAGCACACAACAGCTCCAGCTGGTCCTCTTCCCGCGTGAGCCGCGCCCCCTCCCAGTGCCACGCCCCTACAACCAATCACAACGTAAAGGCGACCCCAGCAACGCGCATCGCGGGACGCGCGCGGGGCGTAGACCGGGGCGAAGACCGGGCAAAGAGCGGGCCGTTTGAGGCCGTTCGAGGCCCGGAGAGACCGAGAGACTGGACTGGGCCCCATCCTCTGTAAGTTATTATTCAATCCCTCCTTACATCCACTATCCAAGTAATATTCACTCTAGCCACGGGAATCAACATCCACTACATCATCCTATAGCATCATAAGATGGTAGCCACAAGAGGGACAAAAAAAAAAAACACTAGCTCCAGGGAGCGTCGGGAAGTTACTGGGACCCATGGACGATTTCCTTGCAAAAGCAAATTCGTTCATCGATCAAAGTATTACCCTCATGGAAAAAAGAGTCTCATTGGATCTAGACTTTGCCAAGCGATCCTCCCTGGGTAACCTCGCAGAAGCTAGAACTCCCGTCCTGACTGCAAATAAAAAAGCACCAGGTACTGTGAACGAAGGTAGACGTAGCCTTCCAAATAACGTAGACCTATCCGTATCTGACCCCCCATTAGGTTCAGAATTAGAAAAAACCCCTGAGTTACCACCTCAATCCCCTACCCAGATATCTCCCTCGGAAGATATACAAGCAAGAGGAAGGAGAGAAGGAGCGATTAGTAAAAATAAGTTTCCTCAAAATAATCCAACTATATCCAAAACTGCTCCTCCTCCGATCACTTCCCAGGTTTCACCAACTCCGCTATTAATTCCCTTACAATCACCACAGCAAGAACTTGCTACTGTAATAGTTCATCATGACCAACAGGAAGGTACTACTCCTATCCTATTGGATTCACCATCTCAATCATCCACAAAAAAGGGCCCGGAAGATCATGATAATTCTATTCTCATAGATAAGATAACAGAAATCTTCAAACAAGTACTACGACCCGTAGAACAAAAGCTAACAAAGATAGAAACACAGATTTCGAAGCTTATCTCGTCCTCACAACATTCCCAGGGGCCCCCCCCAAAGAAGAAAGGGAGCGCAAATCCTCTTCATAATGCCCCCTTAAACTCTTTGGGTGTTAGCGCAAAACCCTCTACTCCCTATACAATCACACCACAGACAGTAGTACCCACTGTTCCGCCTCCCATCCCAACACCCCCAGCTACCTCGACCCAAAGTACATTAAACCCTACCACCGCAGGTCCAACTACATCAAAAAAAAACAAAAATAGACCTCCCACAACCACTCGGCCACAACCAGCCCCAAGAAAAACCGTTCCCCCCAAAACCCCGGCACACAACTCTTCTTCCCAACCAACCCAAAGAAACACCCTAAAAGGGACAGGAGAAGCTAGAGTCCACACTGAGCTTCCTCCTGAGGCCGCCCCTTATGTAGCAGTTATGATTGGAGTAACCGAACTACCTCCTAATACGGCGGAACCGCCATGGTCCCTAAAAAATAAAGTACACCATTGGCTGCAGACAAATCGCCCCATGCCACCAAACTGCCATGGTAGGATCTCCTCACTTTTGAGGACCCCGTGGGTGGGGAAAGGCAGCAAACAATACCCAGGGGACTGCATCATTATTACCTTTGAGGACCCATGGGTGGTAGACTATATTACCTCTTGGGAACAACCGAATCCAAAGGGAAGCATAAGAATTAAACCCCTCTCATTCTTTTACCCCTTCATCCAAACCTCAAATAGCAATTTCTTTGAGGACCCCGCTTTCCCTTGGGTCGAACCACCTCAGCGCCAACTAACTTTCCTCGACAACAGACAATATGGCACCTCTCGTTTTAGAGAGCAGGAAAACCCTTGGCAATCAGTTAATCCACGCCATCAGGGAGTAAATTGGGGAGAATGGGGATACCAACAGCAGAGGATGACCCGTAGAGATCCGCCCAGATGGGATCCCTGGTATAACATTCCAACAACAAATAGATACAGTCCCCTAGAAATGGTGGATTGACCATCAAGGGATCTAGAACAAACCACCCCAAACTCGTCATATTCCCCCCCCCCCCCTAAGTAACAACATTGCCATGACCTCACCAACCTCAGTCCCGAAAGACAACCCCCACACAATACCTTTTTTATTCTGGAACGTGGCGGGTCTGCGAACTAAGATCGAAGACCCCGTGGCAGTTAATTTCCTAGAGCAAGGCAAAATAATCTGCCTCTAAGAGACCTGGGCAACCTCAGAGCTACACTTATTAGGGTATAAAACCTACTTCTCACCTGCTACTCAAAGCCCAATAGGCAGACCCAAAGGAGGCTTAACAATCTACATTGCTAACACTCTATCCCACTTAAAAGTGACTAATCTTTTCACCGACTCTAACTGCCAGATACTTTCTGTCTCCTTTGCAAATGAAGACATTATTACCCTTGTCAACTCATACAACAACCTAACGGAAAATGGCTTCCTCACTTTCGTCGAAAACATGCAGGAGAGACTAAGATCCCTTCAACACCGGGAGACCAATTCCAAAACGATTCACCTTATCTGGGGAGGTGATTTCAATACACATCCGTGCCCAATGGCAGACACCCAATGTTGCGGATTTGTAGACGACAACGACGTCCCACCAGCACATTTCGTCCACAATAAATCCGGCAACGCTCTGAATAACACACTGTCAGAGTTTGACTTATTCATTTCTAATTCTCTGAAGGCGGAGAAAAATCAGTTTAATCCAACCTATGTAGCTAGAGGCCACCAGACAACAGTGGACTACATCCTGCTGTCCCACAGTCTCGCTGCAAAAGTCACAGATCACCAAGTAATTGACAACATACTAAGTGATCACTACGCATTAAAGATTGAATTTCATCCATCGGAACATAAATCCAAGGTCACAGATATAGCAGCAGCCCTTACTCAAGATAGCCTGCAACTGCGCAAACATAATGGTTATTCCATAAAATGGGAAAAGATTGATCCACAAAAACTCACAAAAGAATTAGTTAACCAGGCATACCCACATATCATTAACTGCCTGGACCCAGCCCTAAATCATTCCGAGGTCCTCCTGAACTTCGCAGAAATTCTGACATTAGCCAAGAGACTACTCATGGGGAAAACAACTAACAAACACACAGAAAGGAAAGGTTGGTTTAACCACAATTGCACGAGAGCTCTAACTGACCTAAAATCTGCCCTCCATAAAAAACCAAGGGACATGGGCCTTATTCAACTTCTGAGAAGAAAATACAAACTGGAACGCAAATTAAAATTACAACAAATGAAAGAGAAACTCTGGAATGACCTAGACAAGAGCTCCCTATCAAAAAACAGTAAGGACTTCTGGAGAACGATTAGATCCCCTTTTTTCTCGGACAACAACTCTCCCAAGATAGAGGTGGCTATAGATGAGGGAACTTGGATAGCCCACTTTGAAAAAATATTCAAAGACCAAGGAACCACAGACCATCCATCTTACCACCACAATGAAGTACAATACCCAATTTCAATATCTTTTGACATTTCCGAAATCCTGGCGGCTTTGGATAAAAGCAAAACAGGAAAAGCCCCGGGCCCGGATGGCGTTCCTGTGGACCTTTTTAAATGCAAACAGGAGCTTTGGGCACCTATCTTAACGAGAGTATGCACAGCAGCAGCCAGTGAGGGCATTTTGGACTCCTGGACCAGATCAATCATGGTCCCCATCTTCAAGAAAGGGGACCGACAGGACCCAAAATGCTATCGTCCCATATCCCTCCTGGACTCCCTCGGCAAAGTGGTTGGGAGGGTCATTCTGGAGAGACTGCAACTGTGGAGTGAGGAAAAGGCTATCATCTCGTACCTACAATTCGGCTTTAGAGAAGGCCTTGGGACAGTTGAGCAGGCACTTAACCTCAGCCTTATAATGGCCAAATACACGCACGCAAAGAAATCGACGGTATACATGGTCTATGTAGACCTGTCTGCCGCTTTTGACTGTGTTGCACACTCCAAACTATGGACAGTTCTAAGAGAGATGAATGTGGATCCTTCATTGCTGGACCTTCTCAGAGAGCTGTACTCCGGGGCCTCGGCCAGAGTTCGGTTCGGAAAGAACGGTGAGTTGACAGCATCATTTGGTGTGGAGCGAGGAGTTAGGAAGGCTGCGTCCTGGCCCCCTTTCTTTTCTCGCTCTACACAAATGGCTTGGAGGAGGCGATGCTGAGGGGGGCCCAGGACCTCCCAAAAATGAAACGGAGACCGATTCCAGCGCTCCTCTACGCGGATGACGCCGTCATCCTGGCCCGAACCCCGCGTGAACTCCAGCATTCACTAAATAGATATACCACCTTCATGAACGCCCTGGATCTAAAGGTTAATGTAAAAAAAACCTTCGTCATGATCACGGGGGGGGGCGAAGAAAGGCAAAAAAAACATCTTTCTTGATAGCCAACCACTGGAGATCGCCACACAATATCCATACCTCGGGATTATGATCGACGACAAGCTAACATGGAAACCAGCAGTAGAAGCGAGATGCCACCTTTTTAAGCGCTCAATAGCAGCCCTGCAGACCTTCTCACGGAAATTGGGAAGGAGGCGTCCAGTAGAACTGTTAAGAATCTACAATGCCAAGTGCCAGGCGATTGCTCTCTATGGAGCAGGGGTCTGGGGCCACACAGACGTCGGAGCCCTCCAAAAAATTGAAAACCTATTTATAAGATTTCTTCTCGTCACCCCAAAAGGCTCATCAACCTACGCCTCCCACATGGAATTGGGAATTCCTTACTTGCAGGATCTCCTCAAAATCCAGCCATTGCTTTTGTGGAGGCGTATATGGACCTCGGATGCTAACATGCTATCACAGTCGATAGTGGCCGACACAATGTCACTTGACTACGCCCTTAGACTAAAATGGCTCCGCTACATTAGAAACTTCTTCACTGACCTTGGCCTCGAAAAATATTACCTCCACCCAGAATCGATAGCTGCTCTCCCAAAAAAGGAACTTAAGGAACTTGCATTACGACATCTGGAAACACTAAGACTGTCAACCGAATGTGCAAAACCTTCAGTGGTTCACGCGAACACAGTCCAGCAAACGTTTGGCATTCAACCGTATCTTACTCTCGATACCAAAACATACGAGAGGATGCTGCTCACCAGGCTCAGATTGAACCTCTTTTTCAGACTGGTTGCTTTTCCCCTAAACAAGGCTTGGGACTCAAACCTGCCTCTGTGTCCCTGCAATGCGAAATCAACTCAATCCAATATCCATGTCATCTTTTTTTGTAAATTTTATCATCCCCACAGAAAATATTGGATACTTCCGCTATGCAGGCGATGGGGCCTCAGACAATGTCGACCGGCCTTCCTAAGACTGCAAACCTTAGAGTCTGAAGAAGTCTGTTACCTGGTCTTAAACTTTTTAAAATGCATTTTGAACCATAGAAAAAACCTTTAGCAAACTGCACTAGGGAAAAAAAAAAAAAAACAATGATTTAATGATTTGATGATGATCTTTTGAAGCAAAAACTTCTCTTCTTTTTAAACAAATGACATCTGCTTCTTTTTTTTCCTTATTGTATAAATGTTCCCATGAAATGTCTTTTTAACTTATGTATGTATGGTCTTTTTATGCTGATTGCTTCTTTTATGGTTTTCTTCGTGAATAACCGAATAAAGAATTATTATTATAACGCTTAATCGAACTCATCATTTCCTGTGATATAGCATGCTGTCGTCCTACAGCTGGTGAGCTGTGTAACCAGAATTGACTGAAGAGGACACAACGGTCGGTGCCTGCACCAGGGATCATTATAACTAATTGTTCCATGCATATCATGATAGAAATGCAAGTAAGGTGATGTGAAGGAATTGTCACCATGTCGGGGTCCTCAGACGGCTCTGCCCGCGTGTTTACCTAGCAGGCTGTGGGCAGGTGAGTGCCAAGGCACTCTTTTCGTGTGTGTAAGGTGAACACCTAAAGATATAGCGCCTAAACTAAAACATGGTGGATATTGGCTAAAACACAGAAACAATCTAAATTGTTGAAAGAATAGGCTTGGGGGGATATTTTTCCCTAGATTGGGCAAATGGATGCCATGGGCATCCGGTTCGGAGGGTCCTGAAGCATGTTTGTATGTCCACGCAGCTGTGGCAATGGAAACAGGTGAGGTGTTTAACCCGCTGTGATGTATCCATGTAGGTGCGTTGTGGCAGTAGTAACTGGTGAGGTGTTTAACCCGCTGGGATGTTTCCATGCAGGTGCGTTGTGGCAATAGTAACATGTGAGGTGTTTAACCCAACGTGATGTTTCCATGCAGGTACGTTGTGGCAGTAGTAACGGGTGAGGTGTTTAACCTGCTGTGATGTATCCATACAGGTACGTTGTGGCTGCAGTAACGGGTGAGGTGTTTAACCCGCTGTGCTGTATCCAGGCAAGTGCATTGTGGCAACGGGTGAGGTGTTTAACCTGGAGTGATGTATCCATGCAGGTGCGTTGTGCAGTAGTAACGGGTGAGGTGTTTATCCTGGAGTGATGTATACATGCAGGTGCCTTGTGGCAGTAGTAACGGGTGAGGTGTTTAACCTGCTGTGATGTATCCATGCAGGTGCATTGTGGCAGTAGTAACGGGTGAGGTGTTTAACCTGCTTTGATGTATCCATGCAGATGCGTTGTGGCAGTAGTAATGGGTGAGGTGTTTAACCCGTTGTGATGTATCCATGCAGCTGCGTAGAGGCAGTAGTAACGGGTGAGGTGTTTAACCCGCTGTGATGTATCCATGCAGCTGCGTTGTGACAGTAGTAACGGGTGAGGTGTTTAGCCCGCTGTGATGTATCCATGCAGCTGCGTTGTGGCAATAGTAACGGGTGAGGTGTTTAACCTGCTGTGATGTATCCATGTATATGCGTTATAACAGTAGTAACGGGTGAGATGTTTAACCTGCTGTGATGAATCCATGCTGGTGCGTTGTGGCAGTAGTAACGAGTGAGGTGTTTAACCCGCTGTGATATATCCATGCAGCTGCGTTGTGGCATAAGTAAAGGGTGAGCTGTTTAATCTGCTGTGATGCATCCATGCAGCTGCCTTGTGGCAGTAGCAACGGGTGAAGTGTTTAACCTGCTGTGATATATCCATGCAGCTGCGTTGTGGCATAAGTAACGGGTGAGGTGTTTAACCCTCTGTGATGTATCCAGGCAAGTGCGTTGTGGCAATAGTAACGGGTGAGGTGTTTAACCCGCTGTGATGTATCCATGTATGTGCGTTGCAGCAGTAGTAACGGGTGAGATGTTTAACCTGCTGTGATGAATCCATGCAGGTGCGTTGTTGCAGTAGTAACGGGTGAGGTGTTTAACCCGCTGTGATGTGTCCAGGCCGGTGCATTGTGGCAATAATAACGGGTGTGGTGTTTAACTCGCTGTGATGTACCCAGGCAGCTGCGTAGTGGCAGTAGTATCGGGTGAAGTGTTTAACCCCCTGTGATGTATCCATGCAGCTGCGTTGTGGCAGTAGTAACGGGTGAGGTGTTTAACCTGCTATGATGTATCCATGCAGCTGCGTTGTGGCAGTAGTAACGGGTGAGGTGTTTAATCAGCTGTGATGTATCCATGCAGGTGCGTTGTGGCAATAGTAACTGGTGAGGTGTTTAGCCTGCTCTGATGTATCCAGGCAGGTGCGTTGTGGCAATAGTAATGGGTGAGGTGTTTAACCCGCTGTGATGTATCCATGCAGGTGCGTTGTGGCAGTAGTAGCGGGTAAGGTGTTTAGCCCGCTGTGATGTATCCATCCAGCTGCGTTGTGGCAGTAGTAACGGGTGAGGTGTTTAACCCGCTGTGATGTATCCATGCAGCTGCATTGTGGCAGTAGTAACGAGTGAGGTGTTTAACCCGCTGTGATGTATCTATGCAGCTGCGTTGTGACAGTAGTAACGGGTGAGGTGTTTAGCCCGCTGTGATGTATCCATGCAGCTGCGGTGTGGCAGTAGTAACGAGTAAGGTGTTTAACCCGCTGTGAAGTATCCATGCAGCTGCGTTGTGGCAGTAGTAACGGGTTAGGTGTTTAACCTGCTGTGATGTATCAATGCAGGTGCGTTGTGGCAGTAGTAACGAGTGAGGTGTTTAGCCTGCTGTGATGTATCCATGCAGGTGCGTTGTGGCATAAGTAACGGGTGAGGTGTTTAACATCCTGTGATGTATCCATGCAGCTGCATTGAGGCAGTAGTAACGGGTGAGGTGTTTAACCCTCTGTGATGTATCCAGGCAAGTGCGTTGTGGCAATAGTTACGGGTGAGGTGTTTAACCCACTGTGATGTATCCATGTATGTGCGTTGTAGCAGTAGTAACGGGTGAGATGTTTAACCTGCTGTGATGAATCCATGCAGGTGCGTTGTGGCAGTAGTAACGGGTGAGGTGTTTAACCCGCTGTGATGTATTCAGGCCGGTGCATTGTGGCAATAATAACGGTTGAGGTGTTTAACTCGCTGTGATGTATCCAGGCAGCTGCGATGTGGCAGTAGTAATGAGTGAAGTGTTTAACCCCCTGTGATGTATCCATGCAGGTGCGTTGTGGCAGTAGTAACGGGTGAGGTGTTTAACCTGGAGTGATGTATCCATGCAGCTGCGTTGTGGCAGTAGTAAGGGGTGAGGTGTTTAACCTGCTGTGATGTATCCATGCAGGTGCGTTGTGGCAGTAGTAACGGGTGAGGTGTTTAACCCGCTGTGATGTATCCAGGCCAGTGCATTGTGGCAATAATAACGGGTGAGGTGTTTAACTCGCTGTGATGTATCCAGGCAGCTGCGTTGTGGCAGTAGTAACGGGTGAAGTGTTTAACCCCCTGTGATGTATCCATGCAGGTGCGTTGTGGCAGTAGTAACGGGTGAGGTGTTTAACCTGGAGTGATGTATCCATGCAGCTGCGTTGTGGCAGTAGTAAGGGGTGAGGTGTTTAACCTGCTGTGATGTATCCATGCAGGTGCGTTGTGGCAGTAGTAACGGGTGGGGTGTTTAACCCGCTGTGATGTATGCAGGCCGGTGCATTGTGGCAATAATAACGGGTGAGGTGTTTAACTCGCTGTGATGTACCCAGGCAGCTGCGTTGTGGCAGTAGTAACGGGTGAAGTGTTTAACCCCCTGTGATGTATCCATGCAGGTGCGTTGTGGCAGTAGTAACGGGTGAGGTGTTTAACCTGGAGTGATGTATCCATGCAGCTGCGTTGTGGCAGTAGTAAGGGGTGAGGTATTTAACCTGCTGTGATGTATCCATGCAGGTGCGTTGTGGCAGTAGTAACGGGTGAGGAGTTTAATCAGCTCTGATGTATCCATGCAGGTGCGTTGAGGCAATAGTAACTGGTGAGGTGTTTAGCCTTCTCTGATGTATCGAGGCAGGTGAGTTGTGGCAATAGTAACGGGTGAGGTGTTTGACCTGCTGTGATGTATCCATGCAGCTGCGTTGTGGCAGTAGTAACGGGTGAGGTGTTTGACCTGCTGTGTTGTATCCATGCAGGTGCATTGTCGCAGTAGTAACGGGTGAGGCGTTTAACCTGAAGTGATGTATCCATGCAGGTGTGTTGTGACAGTAGTAACGGGTGAGGTGTTTAACCCGCTGTGATGTTTCCATGCACGTGCGTTGTGGCAATAGTAACTGGTGAGGTGTTTAGCCTGCTCTGATGTATCCAGGCAGGTGCGTTGTGGCAATAGTAATGGGCGAGGTGTTTAACCCGCTGTGATGTATCCATGCAGGTGCGTTGTGGCAGTAGTAGCGGGTAAGGTGTTTAGCCCGCTGTGATGTATCCATCCAGCTGCGTTGTGGCAGTAGTAACGGGTGAGGTGTTTAACCCGCTGTGATGTATCCATGCAGCTGCATTGTGGCAGTAGTAACGAGTGAGGTGTTTAACCTGCTGTGATGTATCTATGCAGCTGCGTTGTGACAGTAGTAACGGATGAGGTGTTTAGCCCGCTGTGATGTATCCATGCAGCTGCGGTGTGGCAGTAGTAACGAGTAAGGTGTTTAACCCGCTGTGATGTATCCATGCAGCTGCGTTGTGGCAGTAGTAACGGGTTAGGTGTTTAACCTGCTGTGATGTATCAATGCAGGTGCGTTGTGGCAGTAGTAACGAGTGAGGTGTTTAGCCTGCTGTGATGTATCCATGCAGGTGCGTTGTGGCATAAGTAACGGGTGAGGTGTTTAACCCTCTGTGATGTATCCAGGCAAGTGCGTTGTGGCAATAGTAACGGGTGAGGTGTTTAACCCACTGTGATGTATCCATGTATGTGCGTTGTAGCAGTAGTTACGGATGAGATGTTTAACCTGCTGTGATGAATCCATGCAGGTGCGTTGTGGCAGTAGTAACGGGTGAGGTGTTTAACCCGCTGTGATGTATCCAGGCCGGTGCATTGTGGCAATAATAACAGGTGAGGTGTTTAACTCGCTGTGATGTACCCAGGCAGCTGCGTTGTGGCAGTAGTAACGGGTGAAGTGTTTAACCCCCTGTGATGTATCCATGCAGGTGCGTTGTGGCAGTAGTAACGGGTGAGGTGTTTAACCTGGAGTGATGTATCCATGCAGCTGCGTTGTGGCAGTAGTAAGGGGTGAGGTGTTTAACCTGCTGTGATGTATCCATGCAGGTGCGTTGTGGCAGTAGTAACGGGTGGGGTGTTTAACCCGCTGTGATGTATGCAGGCCGGTGCATTGTGGCAATAATAACGGGTGAGGTGTTTAACTCGCTGTGATGTACCCAGGCAGCTGCGTTGTGGCAGTAGTAACGGGTGAAGTGTTTAACCCCCTGTGATGTATCCATGCAGGTGCGTTGTGGCAGTAGTAACGAGTGAGGTGTTTAACCTGGAGTGATGTATCCATGCAGCTACGTTGTGGCAGTAGTAAGGGGTGAGGTATTTAACCTGCTGTGATGTATCCATGCAGGTGCGTTGTGGCAGTAGTAACGGGTGAGGAGTTTAATCAGCTCTGATGTATCCATGCAGGTGCGTTGAGGCAATAGTAACTGGTGAGGTGTTTAGCCTTCTCTGATGTATCCAGGCAGGTGAGTTGTGGCAATAGTAACGGGTGAGGTGTTTGACCTGCTGTGTTGTATCCATGCAGGTGCATTGTCGCAGTAGTAACGGGTGAGGCGTTTAACCTGAAGTGATGTATCCATGCAGGTGTGTTGTGACAGTAGTAACGGGTGAGGTGTTTAACCCGCTGTGATGTTTCCATGCACGTGCGTTGTGGCAATAGTAACTGGTGAGGTGTTTAGCCTGCTCTGATGTATCCAGGCAGGTGCGTTGTGGCAATAGTAATGGGTGAGGTGTTTAACCCGCTGTGATGTATCCATGCAGGTGCGTTGTGGCAGTAGTAACAGGTGAGGTGGGCAGAGGAGGTGAAGCCTGTCCAGGGGTGAAGAAGATGAGAGGTCTGTCCAGGGATGCAGAGGAGGTGAGGCCTGTCCAGGGATGCAGAGGGGGTGAGGCCTGTCCAGGGTGTGCAGAGGAGGTGAGGCCTGTCCAGGGGGAGCCGAGGAGGTGAGGCGTGTCCAGGGGGTGCAGAGGAAGTGAGGCCTGTCCATGGGAGAAGAGTAGGTGAGGGCTGTCCAAGGGTCAGAGGAGGTGATGCCTGTCCATGGGTGCAGAGGAGGTGAGGCCTGCACAGGGGGTGCAGAGAAGGTGAGGCCTGTCCAGGGGTGCAGAAGAGGATAGGCCTATCCAGGGGCGCAGTGGAGGTGAGGCCTGTTCAGGGGTCAGAGGCAGTGAGGCCTGTCCAGGGGTGCAGAGGAGGAAAGTTCAGTCCAGTGGTACAGAGGGGGTGAGGCCTGTCCAGGGGTGCAGAGGAGTCGAGGCCTGTCAATGGGGTGCAGAGGAGTCAAGGCTTGTCAATGGGGTGCAGAGGAGGAGAGACCTGTCCAAGGGGGTGCAGAGGAGGAGAGGCCTGTCCAGAGTGCCGAGGAGGAGAGGCCTGTCCAGGGGTGAAGAGGAGGTGAGTCCTTTTCATGGGGGTGCAGATGAGGTGATGCCTGTCCAGGGGAGAAGTGTCTCTCTTCAGGGAAGGTGCATAGCGCCCCGAGGCTCAGGGCAGAGTCAGAGGCGCTGGATGGGGTGGAATGAACTCTGGGCTCCTCTGTCCTTAATGAGAATCCTTCACCGAGAGGCCTGTCCAGAGGAGGGGCAGAGGAGGAGAGGCCTGTACAGGGAGCAGAGGAGGTGAGGCCTGTCCAGGGGTGCAGAGGAGGTGAGGCCAGTCCAGGGATGCAGAGGAGGTGAGGCCTGTCCAGGGGTGCAGAGGAGTAGAGGCCTGTCCAGGGGAGCAGAAGACATTAGGCCTGTCCAGGGGTCAGAGGAGGAGAGGCCTGTCCATGTATGAAAGAGGAGGTAAGTCCTGTCCAAGGGGGTGCAGAGAAGGAGAGGCCTGTCCAGGGGTGCAGAGGAGGTAAGGCCAGTCCAGGGGTGCAGAGGGGATGAGGCCTGTCCAGGGGTGCAGAGGAGGTGAGGCCTGTCCAGGAGTGCTTGAGGAGAGGCCTGTCCAGGGGTGCATGAGGAGAGGCCTGTCCAGGGGTGCATGAGGAGAGGCCTGTCCAGCGGTGCAGAGGAGGAGCGGTCTGTCCAGGGGTGCTTGAGGAGAGGCCTGTCCAGGAGTGCAGAGGAGAGGCCTGTCCAGGGGTGCTGAGGAGGTGAGGCCTCTCCAGGGGTGCAGAGGAGGAGATGCCTGTCCAGGGGTGCAGAGGAGGTGAGTCCTCTCCAGGGGTGCAGAGGAGGAGAGGCATGTCCAGGGGTGCTTGAGGAGAGGCCTGTACAGGGGTGCAGAAGAGAGGCCTGTCCAGGGGTGCTGAGGAGGTGAGGCCTCTCCAGGGGTGCAGAGGAGGAGATGCCTGTCCAGGGGTGCAGAGGAGGTGAGTCCTCTCCAGGGGTGCAGAGGAGGAGAGGCATGTCCAGGGGTGCAGAGGAGGTGTGGCCTATCCAGTCGTCGGGGAACGAGGCGGTCACCAGGGAGCGGTTGATGGTTTGGCGGAGCATGGGTGCGATGGTGTTGGTGGCTCTGTTGAAGATGTGGTGGGGGCAGGGGTCCGTGGGGGCCCCTGAGTGGATTGACTTCATTGTCTTCAGTGTGTCTTCGGTGGTGAGGGCTGTCCAGTCATCAATCGCTGGTTTCCAGCTGTCGGGGTGGTTGGTGAGGGTTCAGTGTGTTGGTTGTCTTTGTCGAAGTTGTCGTAGATGCTCTTGATTTTGTGTTGGAAAAAGATGCTGAGTTTGTCGCAGAGGTCTTGTGAGGGAGGGATGTTGGTAGACTCGCTGGTGGGTTGGGCGAACTCCTTGATGATGCTGAAGAGTTCCTTGCTGTTGTGTGCGTGGGTGGAGATTCTGTCTTCAATCTCTTTTTTCCTCGTCTCTCTGATGAGTTGATGGTGGGCGTTGGTGGCGGCTCTGAAGTTGTTGTGGGCTTCTGTGGATTTGGTGTTTCTCCAGGCCTTTTCGAGGCGGCGGCATGTGCGCCTGGACTCTCGAAGTTCGGTGGTAAACCATCTGGCTTTCTTGGCACGGGTATTGTTGTTTTTCTTGAGGGGGGCTAAGGTGTTGGTGCTGTCCGAGATCCATCTATGCAGGGTTCGGGCTGCGGTGTTGGGGTCGTCGTTTTCCGCAATGGTTGGGGTGGAGTTGTTGAGTAAGGAGGTGAGCAGGTCATCGTTGATTTTGGTCCAATTTCTTTGTGGAAGCAGGTGCTGGCGTCTGTGGATGGTGGGTGTTCTGAAGGTGAAGTGGATGCAACGATGGTTGGTCCATGGGAGTTCGGTGGTGTGGCTGAAGGTGATGGAGTTTCCTGTAGTGAAGAGGGGGTTGAGGGTGTGTCCTGCTGAGTGCGTGGGCTCGGTCACGAGACCTGTCCACGTGTGCAGAGGAGAGGCCTGTCCAGGGGGTCAGATGAGGAGGAGCCTGTCCAGAGAGCTGAGGCCTGTCCAGGTGTGCAGAGGAGGAGAGGCCTGTCCAGGGGTGCAGAGAAGGTGAGGCCTGTCCAGGGTTGCAGAGGAAGCGAGGCCTGTCCAGGGGTGCAGAGCAGGTGAGGCCTGTCTAGGGGTGCAGAGGAGGTGAGGCCTGTCTATCGGTGAAGAGGAGGTGAGGTCTGTCCAGATGTGCAGAGGAAGCAAGGCCTGTCCAGGGGTGCAGAACAGGTGAGGCCTGTCTAGGGGTGAAGAGGACGTGAGGTCTGTCCAGGGGTTCAGAGGAGGTGAGGCCTGTCCAGGGAAGCAGTGTCTTTCTTCGGGGCCTGTGCATAGCGCCCCGAGGCTCAGGGCGAGTCAGAGGCGCTGTATGGGGTGGAATGAACTCTGGGCTCCTCTGTCCTTAATGAGAATCCTTCACCGAGAGGCCTGTCCAGGGGTGCAGAGGAGGGGAGGCCTGTCCAGGGGTGCAGAGAAGGTGATGCCTGTCCAGGGGTGCAGAAGAGGTGAGGCCTGTCCAGGGGTGCAGAGTAGGTGAGGCCTGTCCAGGGGTGCAGAGGAATCAAGGCATGTCCAGGGGTGCAGAGCAGGCGAGGCCTGTCTAGGGGTGCAGAGGAGGAGAGGCCTGTCCAGGAGTGCAGAGGAGGTGAGGCCTGTCTAGGGGTGCAGAGGAGGAGAGGCCTGTTCATGGGTGCAGAGGAGGTGAGGCCGGTCCAGGGGGTCAGACGAGGAGAGGTCTGTCCAGGGATGCAGAGGTGAGGCCTGCCCACAGGGTGCAGAGGAGGAGAGGGCGGTCCAGGGGGTCAGACGAGGAGAGACCTGTCCAGGGGTGCAGAGGAGGTGAGGCCTGTCCAGGGGGAGCAGAGGAGGTGAGGCCTGTCCAGATGAGGAGAGGAGGTGAGGCCTGTCCAGGGGTGCAGATGAAGTGAGGCCTGTCGAGGGGGTAGAGGAGAAGAGATCTGTCCAGAGGGGTGCAGAGGAGGTGTGGCCTGTCCAGAGGGGTGCAGATGAGATGAGGCCTGTCCAGGGGGCAGAGTAGAAGAGGCCTGTCAAGGGGTGCAGTGGAGGAGAGGCCTGTCCAGAGGTGCAGAGCAGGAGAGGCCTCTCCAGGGGTGCGGAGGAGGTGAGGCCTGTCCAGGGGGTAGAGGAGTTAAGGACTGTCCAGGGGTGCAGAGTAGTTGAGGCCTGTCCAGTGGGAGGAGAGGAGATGAGGCCTGTCCAGGAGTGCAGAGGAGGTGATGCCTGTCCAGGGGGAGCAGAGGAGGTGAGGCCTGTCCAGGAATGCAGAGGAGGTGAGGCCTGTCCAGGGGGTGCAGAGGAGGTGATGCCTGTCCAGGGGAGAAGAGAAGGTGAGGGCTGTTCAAGGGTCAGAGAAGGTGAGGCCTGCACAGGTGGTGCAGAGAAGGTGAGGCCTGTGAGGTAATTGAAATTTTTATGGTCAGGTATGTCCCCTAACGTGTACCCCAACGTCTCCATGTACGAGTTTAAAGTGCATGTAACTTCCCTCCACAACCGAATCTGAAGACGCAAATACATTTGCGTCCAACGTTAACATGTCCTCTATCAGATCCACCATGAATGGATCGATAATTCAGTTCCTAAGTATGCCTTGCCAACGTCTTTACATGGTGCACTTTCACGTTTTTCCTGGCTCTGCCTAGCTAGGCCCTGATTTCTGCCCTCGAACCACTTCTGTCTCTGCCTCTGAAAGCTGCAGCATGGAGATGCATCCCTGACCTCTGCCTTACTTCCTGCCAAGCGAAGCGGTGCCTGGCTCGGCCTGGCCTGCCTGCCAGAACAGTGTTTTGCCTTCAAGTTATCAGCTTAGCCAGTTCAGCCTCTTCGAAAACACATTCCAGTCTAGTGAAATAGGTAAACAGCTCCCCGGCTGCAGAGCAAAGGGCCAAGCCTTCCTGTCTCCTTCATGTAATTCATTGCTCCCGTTACCATGGTAGGCCCATGGACCCGCACATTGCACCTAGACACATATGCATTCAGTATAGAATAGCCTCTGCCCGAGAGACCTTTTACTTCAGATTACATCCCCCAAACACAAGATATCAGATATGTTATAGGAACAGGTTGATCTGACATGCCCAGCTTCTGTCTCCTCTACTAGTACTAAATGTCAGACCCCCAGTTTTCCCCAGATACACGTCAATCACACGTCATACTAACTGCGCGCGCACCCAGGTCATAGGTTTCAGCTGACTCCGCAAAATCCTCTACGCACCCACCCACTTATGACACTTTTCTGTGACGTTTCCAGCACACGCCTCCGTGCACACCCCTGTACACGCCTTTCTGCTACGCACATGTGTTCTTATCTTACTCGTTTCACTTGTCACGCCTACTGTATCCATCGCCATTGTACAGTTTTACTATATATGTCATTTACTGTTAATAAATCGTTGACATCTTTTTGCCATCATTGCATATACCCCCGAACCCTTGTATTGATGGAACTGATTTCCATGGCTCGAGCCATCCCGATTAAAGCCCGTATGACTCAGATACCACGGACTCTGCCTCTCATTTGATTGAGCTATTCTTTTACCTGTCTGTAATTATATGGAAAAACGATACGGTAAATTATATTTACCACACCTGTCCAGGGGGTGCAGAGGAGGTGAGGCCTGTCAAGGTGTGCAGAGGAGGTGAGGCCTGTCCAGGGGTGCAGAGGAGGAGAGGCCTCTCCAGGGGTGCAGAGGAGGAGAGGCCTGTCCAGAGGTGCAGAGGAGGAGAGGCCTGTCCAGGGGTGCAGAGGAGGAGATTCCTGTCCAGGGGTGCAGAGGAGGTGAGGCCTGTCCAGGGAGTCAGACGAGGAGAGGCCTGTCTAGGAGGTGCAGAGGAGCTGAGGCCTGTCCAGAGGTGCAGAGGAGGTGAGGCCTGTCCAGGGTTGCAGAGGAGGAGATGCCTGTCCTGGGGTGCAGACGAGGAGAGGCCTGTCTAGGAGGTGCAGAGGAGCTGAGACCTGTCCGCGGATGCAGAGGAGCTGAGGCCTGTCCAGGGGTGCAGAGGAGGAGAGGCCTGTCCAGGGGTACAGAGGAGGTGAGGCCTGTCCAGGGGTGCAGAGGAGGCGAGGCCTGTCCAGGGGTGCAGAGCAGGTGAGGCCTGTCTAGGGGTGCAGAGGAGGAGAGGCCTGTCCAGGGGTGCAGAGGAAGCGAGGCCTTCCAGGGGTGCAGAGCAGGTGAGGCCTGTCTAGGGGTGAAGAGGAGGTGAGGTCTGTCCAGTGGTGCAGAGGAGGAGAGGCCTGTCCAGGGGAGCAGTGTCTTTCTTCTGGCCTGTGGATAGCGCCCCTAGACTCAGGGTGGATTCAGAGGCGCTCTATGGGGTGGAATGAACTCTGGGCTCCTCTGTCCTTAATGAGAATCCTTCACCAAGAGGCCTGTCCAGGGGTGCAGAGGAGGTGAGGCCTGTCCAGGGGTGCAGAGAAAGTGATGCCTGTCCAGGGGTGCAGAAGAGGTGAGGCCTGTCCAGTGGTGCAGAGGAGGTGAGGCCTGTCCAGGGGTGCAGAGCAGGTGAGGCCTGTCTAGGGTTGCAGAGGAGGAGAGGCCTGTCCAGGGGTGCAGAGGAGGAGAGGCCTGTCCATGGGTGCAGAGGAGGTGTGCCCTGTCAGGTGTTGCAGAGGAGGTGAGGCCTGTCCAGAGGGGTGCAGAGGAGGTGAGGCCTGTCCAGGGGGGTGCAGAGGTGAGGAGGCCTGTGTAGCGGGTCCAGATAAGGTGAGTCCTGTCCCTGGGGCGCAGAGGAGGTGAGGCCTGTTCAGGTTTGCCGAGGAGGTGAGGCTTGTCCAAAGGGTGCCAAGGAGGTGAGGCATGTCCGTTTTGGGGTGAGGGGTTGCAGAGGAGGAGAGTCCTGTCCAGGGGGAGGAGAGGAGGTGAGGCCTGTCCAGGGGGAGGAGAGGAGGTGATGCCTGTCCTGGGGGAGCAGAGGAGGTGAGTCCTGTCCAGGTTGAGCAGTGGAGGTGAGGCCTGTCCAGGAGGAGCAGAGGAGGTGAGGCCTGTCCTGGGGGCAGAGGAGGTGAGGCCTGTCCAGGGGGAGGAGAGGAGGTGAGGTCCGTCCTGGGGAATTAGTGTAGGTGAGGCCTGTCCAGGTTGAGCAGTGGAGGTGAGGCCTGTCCAGGAGGAGCAGAGGAGGTGAGGCCTGTCCTGGGGGCAGAGGAGGTGAGGCCTGTCCAGGGGGAGGAGAGGAGGTGAGGTCTGTCCTGGGGTAGTAGAGGAGGTGAGGCCTGTCCAGGTTGAGCAATGGAGCGGAGGCCTGTCCAGGAGGAGCAGAGGAGGTGAGGCCTGTCCAGGAGTGCAGAGGAGGTGAGGCCTGTCCAGGGGGTGCAGAGGAGGTGAGGCCTGTCCAGGGGAGAAGAGAAGGTGAGGGCTGTTCAAGGGTCAGAGAAGGTGAGGCCTGCACAGGTGGTGCAGAGAAGGTGAGGCCTGTCCAGGGGGTGCAGAGGAGGTGAGGCCTGTCAAGGTGTGCAGAGGAGGTGAGCCCTTTCCAGGGGTGCAGAGGAGGAGAGGCCTGTCCAGAGGTGCAGAGGAGGAAAGGCCTTTCCAGGGGTGCAGAGGAGGAGATGCCTGTCCAGGGGTGCAGAGGAGGTGAGGCCTGTCCAAGGAGTCAGACGAGGAGAGGCCTGTCTAGGAGGTGCAGAGGAGCTGAGGCCTTTCCAGAGGTGCAGAGGAGGTGAGGCCTGTCCAGGGTTGCAGAGGAGAGGCCTGTCCACGGGTGCAGAGGAGGAGACGCCTGTCCTGGGGTGCAGAGGAGGTGAGGCCTGTCCGGGGAGTCAGACGAGGAGAGGCCTGTCTAGGAGGTGCAGAGGAGCTGAGACCTGTCCGTGGATGCAGAGGAACTGAGGCCTGTCCAGGGGTGCAGAGGAGGAGAGGCCTGTCCAGGGGTGCAGAGGAGGTGAGGCCTGTCCAGAGGTGCAGACGAAGCGAGGCCTGTCCAGGGGTTCAGAGCAGGTGAGGCCTGTCTAGGGGTGCAGAGGAGGTGAGGCTTGTCCAGGGGTGCAGAGGAAGCGAGGCCTGTCCAGGGGTTCAGAGCAGGTGAGGCCTGTCTAGGGGTGAAGAGGAGGTGAGGTCTGTCCAGTGGTGCAGAGGAGGAGAGGCCTGTCCAGGGGAGCAGTGTCTTTCTTCTGGCCTGTGCACAGCGCCCCTAGACTCAGGGTGGATTCAGAGGCGCTGTATGGGGTGGAATGAATTCTGGGCACCTCTGTCCTTAATGAGAATCCTTCACCGAGAGGCCTGTCCAGGGGTGCAGAGGAGGTGAGGCCTGTCCAGGGGTGAAGAGAAAGTGATGCCTGTCCAGGGGTGCAGAAGAGGTGAGGCCTGTCCAGTGGTGCAGAGGAGGTGAGGCCTGTCCAGGGGTGCAGAGGGATTGAGGCCTGTCCAGTGGTGCAGAGTAGGTGAGGCCTGTCCAGGGTTGCAGAGGAGGAGAGGCCTTTCCAGGGTTGCAGAGGAGGAGAGGCCTTTCCAGGGGTGCAGAGGAGGTGAGGCCTGTCTAGGGGTGCAGAGGAGGAGAGGCCTGTCCATGGGTGCAGAGGAGGTGTGGCCTGTCAGGTGTTGCAGAGGAGGTGAGGCCTGTCCAGAGGGGTGCAGAAGAGGTGAGGCCTGTCCGGGGGGGGGTGCAGAGGTGAGGAGGCCTGTGTAGCGGGTCCAGATAAGGTGAGTCCTGTCCCTGGGGCGCAGAGGAGGTGAGGCCTGTTCAGGTTTGCAGAGGAGGTGAGGCTTGTCCAAAGGGTGCCAAGGAGGTGAGGCATGTCCTTTTTGGGGTGAGAGGTTGCAGAGGAGGAGAGTCCTGTCCATGGGGAGGAGAGGAGGTGAGGCCTGTCCTGGGGGAGCAGAGGAGGTGAGTCCTGTCCAGGTTGAGCAGTGGATGTGAGGCTTGTCCAGGAGGAGCAGAGGAGGTGAGGCCTGTCCTGGGGGCAGAGGAGGTAAGGCCTGTCCAGGGGGAGGAGAGGAGGTGACGTCCGTCCTGGGGGAGTAGAGGAGGTGAGGCCTGTCCAGGTTGAGCAGTGGAGGTGAGGCCTGTCCAGGAGGAGCAGAGGAGGTGAGGCCTGTCCTGGGAGCAGAGGAGGTGAGGCCTGTCCAGGTTGAGCAATGGAGGGGAGGCCTGTCCAGGAGGAGCAGAGGAGGTGAGGCCTGCCCTGGGGGCAGAGGAGGTGAGGCCTGTCTAGGGGGTTGATGCAGCGCTCCTCCGGAAATGATTTCTAAAACTTATCCACCTTTCCCTGAAGTACCAAATCATTCATTTTCTCTACAGTGGGGCCCATAACACTGCGAGCTACTCATAAAACACATTCACGCTACTTCATGGATCAGTGAGATTCAAAGGAGAGCGGCTGTATCATAGTGGAGTGCCTAAACCAAATCTAAATATTTATACTATTTACAACTGCAGTTTAAATGTATTTTACCATGGTTTTATTAACAAGACAATGGATTAGACACGCCAGGTGATGGATCAGCTAGTAAAAAATTAGGAGTAGGAAAATACAAGACCAGCTTAATTCTCCATTTAACCAAATTTTATTTTACTATAAGATTAACATGTCCATCAATGTATTCTTTAATTTTATTTCTATATTCAAAATGTAAGCAAAGATTTAGTTCAAAAACATTTATTTCAGAAAAATTAGAAATATACATTTATTATTAAAGCAAAGGACATGATTTAGCAAAGACAAATAGTTCCCAAAAATTAATTCTCTATCTTCCTAACAACCTTCCTTACCTACAGAGCTCTACTTCAAATCAAGTCCAAAAATTAAGAAAAAATAACAAAATCCATACGCATTAGAATTCAATCAGCAGTCCGACAGCATCTCAGGAGGAAATCGAGAAAGGGTTTTTTCTTAAGTAAAATCAGGGGTTTTTATACACTATTTTCTCTAACCCTATCTAAATAAAAGTATCTATCATCGAAAACTCGAAATTTGATTGGACAATTCCGAGGGTGGATGAGCATCAACTCATCGTTACAAAATTCAACTTGTGCAGTTTCAGCAGATCTTAAAGAAGCTATTGTCTTTGTCAGTGTCCGTCACAGTCATGTCTGCAACTCGCAATATAGCCGACAATTCCCACGTTATACAATGGTGAAGCGAAAAGATTTTTGGCAGCCAACAGGGTTTCCAGGGCAGTCTGTCCTTGAACTGACTCCCTTGCAGGCTCAGGCAGCTCGCATTCAATCCTGCTAAAAGCGCACATGCGCATTCCGGCTCTCACTCGCAGTTTGGTACTGCAGCGATTTTGTGTGTAGGCCTCACAGGCCAAAACGGGAACTATCATAGAAATAAACACAAATAAACGTTAATTATAGAAATTTAGCCTTTCTGTTTACCTCCCCCCTTACTAAGGTTTCCCTGTTAATTGTTACCTAGCAAATAAGCGACATGTACGCGTTTTATACTCACTTATCCTTTTTCTCGATGCCACAATTACATAGACAAAAGCACATTCATGCCGTTTTTATTATTTCGAAACTTTTGCATTAGTCTCACAACATGACAACAACATTGATTAGTCAGTTATATCTTGCCATTCAAGCAGATTAGTACTCCCACGTGTATTTGTGTTTGCACATTATACTCTTGTTGATTAGTTAAACCACTTCACACAATTAATAAAGATTACTATTATGAGGTAATGACTTCACGAGGGGTATACAAAGTTTTGTAACTCCAGCTCGCTCCATCAGGGTTCACAGGAGGTAGGCCTGTCCTGGGGTACAGAGGAGGAGAGGCCTGTCCAGGGGTGCAGGGAAGATGCCTCTCCAGAGGGAGCTGGGGAGGTGAGGCCTATCCAGGGGGTGCATATGAGGTTAGCCTGTCCAGGGGGTCCAGAGTTGGTGAGGCCAGTCTAGGTGTGCAGAGGAGGTGAGGCCTGTCCTGAGGGGTGCAGGGAAGATGCCTCTCCAGCGGAAGCTGGGGAGGTGAGGCCTATCCAGGGGGTGCAGACAAGGTTAGGCCTGTCCAGGGGGTCCAGATTTGGTGAGGCCTGTCCAGGGGGTGCAGATGAGGTTAGCCTGTCCAGGGGGTCCAGAGTTGGTGAGGCCAGTCTAGGTGTGCAGAGGAGGTGAGGCCAGTCCTGGGGAGAAGAGGAGCTGAGCATGAGGAGGTGAGCCTGTTTAAGGTGTTGCAGAGGAGGAGAGTCCTGTCCAAGGTGGTGCAGAGGAGATGAATCCTGTCTAAGGGGGTGCAGAGGAGGTGAGGCCTGTCCAGGGGGTGCAGAGGAGGTGAGGCCTGTTGTCAAGGGCTGTGTTTACTGACAGTGCAGACACTCCCAGGAGCAGAACAATGAGATTTTCCAAATTCCACCACTGGTTTTCCCACAGCCACCAACTGAAGAGTTAACTAGTGGCAGTGCGAACCCAGCTGGAGGAAAGGGTAATGGGACAGAGAAGAGACTGCCTGACCTTCTGGCTCTTCCACTCTACTTCTTCCTTTCTGCCATACTCCGATTTATTCCTTTCTTACTCCCTCTCTTTCTTTAAACATGAGTGGAAAACACTGTAAAAGAAAAGCAAACCATTACTATTTTCCTTCAATTCCTTCTCCACTTTCATACTCTCTCTCTATTTCCTTACCCAGAGTGCCTATGGCTTTTGCTCCTCTTCTATTCTACAATATAAGTATTTTATCCTTTGGGAACCTGCATTATAAATAACATTTTAGCACCCTTTAACTCTGTGAGTTCATTTATTCTTTTTCACTCCTTCGTTCATTCACTCTCTGCCTTACTTTCTTATCTTCTGAATTCTTATTCTTCTTACTTCTCCCTTAGGAACCTTCTGGAGGCTCAGCCCTCAACCAAGCAACGAAGAAATCAGGAACTGAAGTATTCAATGGGTAAGTATTAATTCTTCTATTTATATATTTTTTTCTATTTACTTTAAATTGGTATTTCTTTTTAGTTCTAAATTACCTAACTAACTGACGCACCAAAGCGCTCTAACCTGCGCCAAAGCCTGGCATAAAACTGCACTATTTCTATCTAACTAGACTACAGAAAATCCGTTGGTGAGTGCGTGGTTCTAAAATCAACCGGCGCACTTCACAGCTTGTCTAGACCTCGCGCCCGTGTCCAGGACAACAGGACTAGACCCGCAACTGCGGGACAATGAAGAGCTTTGATTCCTTTTTCCTGCACCCTGACAGTAACCCCTCGCAAGGTTTAGCCTCCGGGCTGAGGTTTGTGAGGAGTTTACGAGCGAAAAATCTTAGTTAATCGGGGAGCATGAGCATCTGATTGTTCCACCCTTGACCTATCCTCTGGGCCAAAACCCTTCCAGTCTACAAGATAGAAGATTTTCCCTTAAATGGACTTTGAAACTAGGATTGTTTTAACTTCAAATTCTTCTTGTCCTTCCACTAAAATAGGTTCTCTGTTTCTCAATTCTTTCAAATGGGGTGAAACCTTTTTAAGAGGAGAAAAATGAAACCCTGGGTGTATTTGTAGCTGTGGTGGTAGTTTTAGTTTGAAAGTCATTGGATTCACTACTTGCTCCACAAGAAATGGATCTATAAATCGGGGTTGAAACTTTCTATTTCCTTTAAGCTTTAGGTTTCTTGTGCTTAAACAAACCCTGTCCCCTTTACTTAAATCTGGTTCTGGTCTTCTTTTTTTATATGCACTTTGCTTGTAGCGTTCCTTAGCTTTCATTAAGTTCTTGGTGGCAGACTCGTGTACCTTGCTAAGATGCTGTACAAAGTTTTGTGCTACAGGCACCGACACTTCTTGAGAGGAAGCCATAGTATTTGGATGCCTTCCATAATACAAGTAGAAAGGGGAAAAACCAGTAGAGGCATTCTTAGCATTATTATGTGCAAACTCGATCAAGCCACTCTCCCTCTTGATCCAAGAGAAACAGTCTGAGATACTTTTCTAACTCTTGATTGGCCCTTTCAGTTTGACCATCTGTTTATGAATGAAAACTTGTTGAATAACGTGTCTCAATTCCCAAACCCCTTGTGTAAGCCTTCCAAAAATAGGATAGAATTTGAGATCCACGATCTGTGATCAAAACCTTAGGAATGCCATGTATCTTAATAACACTTTGATTGAATTGTGTGGCTATTTGTTTGCAGATGACTTCCCTTTCAGGGACATCTTGTCTTGGGTTAGCCAAGATAAAAGATTTAAACAATCTGTTCATACCTACACTGACACCTGATAGTAAAAACACTACAGAAGGGGTGGTCGACGTACATACTATTTTTCTTCAAAACCGAACAGATCCTACTTGGAAAAAAATGGGTAATCTGGCCCACAGACACAAACAACTGTCAAGATAGATTTCAGAAAAAGACACAAGGGTTCGCATTCACTAGGCCAGATCCAAGATATATCCAGAGACAACATCCAGGGATAGTAACATCGTACAGTGTGGGAAAACTGCGCCTTGAGTGGCTACACAGATCTACACTAAAGGAAGTGAAACAACACTTATCTTTACTTAAACTTAGATGAACCTAGATTGGGCAAATGGATGCCATGGGCATCCGGTTCAGAGGGCCCTGAAGCATGTTTGTATGTCCACGCAGCTGTGGCAATAGAAACAGGTGAGGTTTTTAACCCGCTGTGATGTATCCATGTAGGTGCGTTGTGGCAGTAGTAACTGGTGAGGTGTTTAACCCGCTGGGATGTTTCCATGCAGGTGCGTTGTGGCAATAGTAACATGTGAGGTGTTTAACCCAACGTGATGTTTCCATGCAGGTACGTTGTGGCAGTAGTAACGGGTGAGGTGTTTAACCTGCTGTGATGTATCCATACAGGTACGTTGTGGCTGCAGTAACGGGTGCGGTGTTTAACCCGCTGTGCTGTATCCAGGCAAGTGCGTTGTGGCAATAGTAACGGGTGAGGTGTTTAACCTGGAGTGATGTATCCATGCAGGTGCGTTGTGCAGTAGTAACGGGTGAGGTGTTTATCCTGGAGTGATGTATACATGCAGGTGCCTTGTGGCAGTAGTAACAGGTGAGGTGTTTAACCTGCTGTGATGTATCCATGCAGGTGCATTGTGGCAGTAGTAACGGGTGAGGTGTTTAACCTGCTTTGATGTATCCATGCAGATGCGTTGTGGCAGTAGTAATGGGTGAGGTGTTTAACCCGTTGTGATGTATCCATGCAGCTGCGTAGAGGCAGTAGTAACGGGTGAGGTGTTTAACCCGCTGTGATGTATCCATGCAGCTGCGTTGTGACAGTAGTAACGGGTGAGGGAGGGGAGGGGCGTGGCTAGCAGCCAATGCAGAAGGTCGCAGCCTAACGAGGCTCCCGACCCTCTGCCCATAATCCGCCGAATTATCCTGTTTGGGACCCGGGATCCCCGCGGAAACCGGGTCGATCCCGCAGACGACACCAAGGTCTGTCCCGGCGGGAGTGGCGAACCGCGGGAACACCCGCAAAGGGCACTGCGGACCGGAGATCTCCCGACCCTCGGAGCGCAAGATGGCGGCTGCCTGACCTGGCCGTAAGGGGAGACGGCCGCAAATCCGCCCCTGGGGTCATCCCGCCCGAGAAAGGAGAGCGGGGCAACATCAGGCCACCGAGGGGAGACGGCGGCTGCCCGGTGAACCGGCGATCCTAAGGGCGGGGCGCGGCTTGTCCGCGAAAGCAGCTTCGGCGAGGCTCCGCCCCCTTGGCGAGGAAGGACTCCTTGGCGAGGCAGGAAATCCAGTCCCCGGCTTTGCGGCCTATGACACCGGTGAGTGCTGCCGGATCCCTGGCCCTGGCGGATTGCCAAGAGAAGACTGCTCCGTGACGGGACTGCTCCTCCGGGGACGCTCCGGAGTCTCTGAGCGGGGAGCCAGCCCCAGTGCAGCCAAACTCTGCCCGGGAGGCCTGCTATGCAGCCGGGTCCCGGGGCCGAGGATTAGGATCCCTGCCCTCATCTGTGCTGTGGCGCTGGCTTTGGCGGAGGGCCCGGGAGGGGCTTAGATCCCCAACTGCATCATCGCGTCGAACCCAGGAGCCACTGGGGCAGAGACCTTCTGTGCGCAGGGGACGGCATCCTCTCCCTTGGGGGGGCCCGGCTGGGACTACTTGGGGCCACCTGAGCCCTGACCTCGAGCTCTGTGAGTTGTAAACGCCCCTGCTTTGAGTGCTGAGTGAGACCGGCGGAGACCCCCTGAGACTGCTGCGACCCGGCCTTGTGCTCTGGACGTGACGCCCCTGGGGATACCGGCACGCCGACCCTGAGGGCTGGGACAAACCACCTGAGACCACCTGCCCCACCCCGGGACACTGGAGGGGCGCCCCCCCCTGCGAGACACTAAGTTTGGGGCACTGGTCGAGGCTTGACTACTCCTTGTATCCGGGGGAAAGCGGATCGGACCCGCCACAGCTGCATGGTGCGGACACCCCGAAGAGGAGCTGAGTGTGGTGGGGAGACCGGAGCTTGCCGCGTGGACTCTGAAGCGGACCCCTAGCTCTAGAGGGGGTAGAGGCGCACAGTGTGATCCCGAGGTGACATTTCCACGACCGGTGCCGACCTGATCCCCACGGATCTCCCCTGAGGAAGCATTACACCGCTGGACGTCGTGCCAGTAGCGGAGACACCGAGGGGCCGCCGGCCCGCCTGTTACCGGGGTCATCGTCCCTGCCTGACGGCTTTAGAGGCCCGAACCCGCTCTGAGAGTGAAAGATGGGGAAGCCTAAAGGACCTAAGGGAGAGGGAGGTCCATCCACGGAAACGCCGGACGACTCCTCACGTCCCCCCACGGAGCTCCAACAGATGCAAGACCGGATACTGGACGCCATTGCGGCCACGAAGGAGGCACTACACCAGGATATTGGTCAGGTGGCGACGGGGTTAGGGCTTCTGCGGGCGGACCATGCAAAGCTGGCGGACAGAGTCAAGGAAACAGAAGACGCCCTAAAAGTTGTTGTACCGGCTCAAAAGTCGATGGAGGGACGGCTCACAGACGCGTTGGAGCGGATACAAACCCTAGAGAGGAGAGCAGAGGATGCAGAAAACCGCAGTCGGCGGAATAATGTGCGTCTGGTGGGCCTTCCGGAAAAAAAAGAGGGCACGGACATGGTGGGTTTCCTGACCGACTGGCTAAAAACTGTGGTTGCCCCGGAGGGCCTATCTCCCTTCTTCACCTTGGAGCGGGCGCACCGCGTGCCTTCCCGACCCCCGCGTGAGGGCCTGCCGCCCCGCCCAGTGGTCATCAAACTGCTCCACTACAAGGACCGGGATTGGCTCTTACAGCGGGCCAGGGACGCAGGCCCATTTCAAATAGATAACAGCAGGGTCACATTGTTCCCGGACTACACGTTCGAAACCCAGAGACAGCGTGCGTCCTTCCTTTCCATCAAAAAGGAATTGCGTACGGAGGGGCTGCAGTACTCCCTGCTGTTCCCGGCCAAACTCCGTGTGATCATAGACGAGAGGGCGTTGTTTTTTGAAACATCTGCAGAGGCATGGACTTGGTGGGATACCTACAAAGCGGGAACGGACGGGGCCCGGTACCGGGCAGAGGAAGAGCGCCAGGACCACGCAATCAGACGATCACGCAGGCTTCGTAACCGTGGCAGGGGCCCCAGAAGACCGACGACCTCGCAAACGGAGGAAGAACGGAAGGCGGCACTACTTGCGGTGAAAGAGGTGTCGGGACCGGCACCGGCCCTGTCGGCAAGGGACTCGGCCTCGGAGGCCCTGGCTACGGGCTCGGACACTGACTTGTCGGGATTGGATGGCGCCAGAGGCCCAAAGGTCACGCCGCAAACTTCGGGAGAGATCATCGGACCCTGACAGCTGTCCACGATTACAGAGAGGTATGACTCTAAAGGCGACGCCTCCACGAACACTGGGACAGACCACTGTGAGACTTTTCTTTTATGAGTCACATTGGGAACTATAGGGCGGAGGGGCGTGGGGACGGGATTGGGAAGGGTCAGTAGCCAGTTCACGTACCACTGGGCCCATAAGGCCTCCGTGGTGTTTACTACGGACTACAAAGTTTAGTGGGCGCGGTTGCTCACAGGTTTGGATGGGAGCGACTACTTTGCAGTTGGGTCCTATTCTGGGGGTGGGGGGGCCTGGAGAAGTTGGGGAGACTCGAGGCGGGGTTTGGGGTGGGGGGAAGAGGGGGGCGTTGGGGACGGGAAGGGGCGGGATGGTGTCTGGTGTCCGGATGCAAACTGATATTGGACTGCAGCGAGTAAGTTGGGACAATGGCTAGTATGGGTTTGCTGAAATGTGTGTCCTGGAATGTGCGGGGACTGAATTCAATGACGAGAAGGCACAAGATACATTCCCACCTTGTTCGTAGAGGAGTACACATAGCCTTTTTACAAGAGACCCATTTAACTAAAAAGGAGGGGGTTGCTTTGCAGAGGAGGTGGAGGGGTCACCTGTTTCACACCACATACTCGGCGTTTGCTAGGGGGACACTAATTTGGATCAGGGCAGGGGTTCCCTTCCAGGTCACTAGGCACACTGTAGACCCTGACGGGAGATTTGTGGCGGTTGAGGGGTTACTCAGGGGTCGCCAGATTGTTCTTTGTAGCGCCTATGCGCCGAACGTGGAGCAGGCTTCATACTTCACCAGGCTGTCCAGGCTGTTGGCCTCTTATTTAACTGGGCCGATGCTGATGGGGGGGGACTTCAACTCTATAGAGGATACCACCTTGGACAGATCGCACCCACCCCTGCAGGCATCTCCAGTACACAGACTAGCGAGGCACAGATCTACTTGGCAGGGGCGGTGGGACCTGACGGATGCATGGCGCGCACAGCACCCGGCTGAGAGGGATTATTCCTTCTACTCGGGCATACACGACCTTCATGTCCGCATAGACGCTTTCCTGTGCTCTCACTCGGTAATTCCGTCGGTTGCTCGGACGGAGTACCTGGCACGAACAATATCGGACCACAACCCCTTGCTCCTCACGCTAGCCTGGATGAACGAAGTCTCACCGATCCCGACGTGGCGGCTCCGCCCAGACACGCTAGATGACCCACCGTTCAGCGGAGCGTTGGAAGAAAGGATCTCCCAGTACTTTGCGGAGAATGAGGGGACTGCCTCCTCCAGGGCCGTGGAATGGGACGCGCTAAAAGTAGTGGTGAGGGGGCACTGTATAGGGAAATTTGTGGGTGCGCGGCGGACGCTACTGGATGACCTGGACAGGGCTGAGCGAACCCTGCGAGTGGTAGAGAAACAAAGACCCAACCGCCCCGACTTACAGGAGAGGGTATGTGCCGCGCGAGAGGCAGTGGCTGTAGAAGTGGAGCGCCTCCGTAGTTTCGATTATAAAATATACTTAACTAAGGCGCTTGCTGAAGGAGACAAGACTGGGACACTCTTGGCCTGGCTGGCTAACCCCAGTAGAGGCGCTGTCCCGATACTGTCAATGGCGAATGCGGATGGCACTTCAGCCAACTCCCAGACGGACATATTGCGTTGTTTCAGAGGGTATTACGAACGGCTGTATGGGAGAGACCCGGTGGATCGAGCCGAAATGGCAGACACCTTGCTATCGGAGGTCCAATTGCCACACCTCGAGCAAGAACAGGCAGAAGCCCTCGGGGGCCTGATTGAATTAGGGGAAATTAGAGGGGCCATAAAGAGAATGGCGCGCAATAAAACGCCGGGTGTGGATGGACTACCAGTGGAATTCTATAGTAAATATATTGATATCCTAGCACCACGACTCCAACTCGTATACCAAGAGGCGAAAGAGAAAGGGGAGTTGCCCCGCTCGATGCGCGAGGCGATCATGATTCCCCTATTAAAACCGCGTAGGGACGGCACTGACCCGGCGTCGTACCGGCCTCTGTCGATGCTGACGACCGATTATAAAATACTGAGTACCATACTGGCCGCCAGATTAATAGCCCACATGCAGGACCTGATTCACAAGGACCAGTCGGGCTTCATACCCACCAGAAACACATCACACAATATCCGCAGGTTACTGAGGCTCGTAGCGGATCCCCCACCACTCGCCAGTGCCCCTATGGTCATGGCAATTGACATAGAGAAGGCCTTTGACAGCCTGGATTGGTGCTACCTGTACAGGGTGATGCACAGTTTTGGCATAGGTGAGGGCTATATGCGATGGACGAAAGTACTCTATGCGTCGGTTGGAGCCAGGGTACGAATAGGTGCGCTGATATCGGATCCCTATACAGTGCATAAGGGTACTAGGCAGGGGTGTGCGCTCTCCCCCTTGTTATTTGCCCTCGCGATGGAACCGTTAGCGGCACTGGCCAGAAGAGGAGACTGTTTCCAGGGACTGGAAGTTGGCGGGATCCACCACTACATATCATTGTACGCGGATGACCTCCTGCTGTTCTTGGACAATGCAGAGGAAGCGGTGGAGGGAGCGGAGTCCCTTTTGGCGCGATTCGGGGAGGTCTCGGGCCTGAGAGTGAACTGGGCAAAGACGTGCCTCTTCCCACTCCGGAGAGCGGAGCGATGTCCCAGGGCCCGCCCCAGACTCCGCTGGGAACCAGACTGCCTCCCTTATTTGGGGGTACATGTCTACCATGAGCCCGCAGACCTGCTGGAGGGCAACATCGGCCGCTGTATCCGTACATTGCAAGGTAACATGACCTTTTGGGCCACTCTTCCATTATCCATGACAGGCCGGGTATCTCTGCTTAAAATGATAGCCCTGCCACGATTGTTATACTTCTTTAGGACTCTCCCAGTGTGGATACCGGGAAGCGTCTTTCGACGCCTGAAGTCCCAAGTGGTGTCCTTTCTATGGGGTACTGGCAGGCGGAGGATAGCTCTAGCGACCCTGACCCGCCCAAAGAACGAGGGCGGACTCGCGGTCCCGGACTTTGAACTCTATTATTTAGCTGCCCAGCTGCAGTTCTTCACACAAGAGGTGGCAAGGGTATACCGGGGCCCGGAACATGAAAGGGACACGGGCACCCCCCGCCACGTATTGGCATATATTACCTTGCAGCAGAAACTCGTGCTCGGTGGTTTGTCCCAGGAAGAACGGACGCTGAGGCTCTGCTGGAATCGCATGCAGAAGCGGGCGGGTCTCGGTCACCCATACGCACCTGAAATCCCACTGGGTATGCTGACAGCATTTCCACATGGCGGCGACTGGTCGGACCTCCAAGGTTGGGAGGAGGCTGGCCTGCAGATGGTGGGGGACTTATACATTGATGGGGTGCTCGTGCCGTACCAAACCTTGCAGGAGCAATATGGCCTCCCGAGAGGTGGCTACCTTTTGCATGCGGCCGTGGTACGCGTGATCCAGGCGCACTGGGGGGAAGGGCTGCTCGAACCCCCAACATCGCCAGCATGCCAATACACGATGATGGCTGCAGGGACGATCAAGGCGGTCACATGTCTGCACTCTAGACTACTTGAGGCTAACTTGCAGCCCCTGACGCGCCTAAAAACCCAATGGGAGACAGACCTGCAGAGAGAGATCCCGGACACGACGTGGGCTCAATTGGTTCAGAGAGCCAGGAAAAGCACCAGAAACGCCCGCTTCCAATTAATACACCTATACATACTCCATAGGGCCTACCTCACTCCGCATAAAATATCACAATACTTTGGCGCAGTGGACGCAGCGTGCCCCAGATGTGCGCTTTTAGGCGCGGACTTACTGCACATGCTAAGCGGCTGTCCACACTTGCAAGACTTCTGGAGGGAGGTGGGCGACACCTTGAATGAAATCACGGACAGAGACCTGCAATATGACAGTGCGACTACACTCTTACATTGGTTCCCACACACACGCAAAAATAAACTGACGAGCAAATTCATAGACATGGGCCTACTTATCGCGAAGAGGGAACTCACCAGGGGATGGAAGTCAAAGACGGCGCCGACGCACCGGAAATGGCTGACTGAATTTCAGAAGTGGGCAGCGGCAGAGAGCACAATCAGATACCAACTAGCACGACGGGGGTCAGACGAGAGAGCTCAGGAAATGGCACTGGCGTGGGAAATCCTAGCCCAAGCGCTCAGGGACAGTGCAGTGGAGAGCGAGGAGGAAGAGGACACAGTAGACTCTGGGGTCCAGGGGGAGGCGGCGCTGATCCTTGCGCCTACCATGGACACACACACTCAATGATTTACTCCATCTTCCGCAGCTTACCCACATACTTTAGTACACTACTACCGGACGCAGGCACTGGACACCACAGAACACCGGAGGGGAGGGGGGAGGGTAGAGCGAAGGGGGAGGGAGGTATAGCACCCCAATGATACCGAGATTAGCAATACACATTGACCGGTTGCTGGAGGGGGGGGGCCTGTTGGGGGGGGGGGGGAAGTTAAAAGCAGATGGCGGTTGACCACTGGACATGCCTACACTGAGTAATGAAAAGAATGCACTGACTACGATGAACGCCACCCGGCCTCAGGGATGCGGGTTATAAGGCTGTGTACAAACTACTCAGAAGTAATGAGAGACACTGGGGTCCTGCGCAAACATAATTGCAAACGCGTTGTAATGATCATATTGGAATCTGCAATAAAAACTGTTTTACAAAAAAAAGTAGTAACGGGTGAGGTGTTTAGCCCGCTGTGATGTATCCATGCAGCTGCGTTGTGGCAATAGTAACGGGTGAGGTGTTTAACCCGCTGTCATGTATCCATGTATATGCGTTGTAACAGTAGTAACGGGTGAGATGTTTAACCTGCTGTGATGAATCCATGCTGGTGCGTTGTGGCAGTAGTAACGAGTGAGGTGTTTAGCCTGCTGTGATGTATCCATGCAGGTGCCTTGTGGCAGTAGTAACAGGTGAAGTGTTTAACCCGCTGTGATATATCCATGCAGCTGCGTTGTGGCATAAGTAAAGGGTGAGCTGTTTAATCTGATGTGATGCATCCATGCAGCTGCCTTGCGGCAGTAGTAACGGGTGAAGTGTTTAACCTGCTGTGATATATCCATGCAGCTGCGTTGTGGCATAAGTAACGGGTGAGGTGTTTAACCCTCTGTGATGTATCCAGGCAAGTGCGTTGTGGCAATAGTAACGGGTGAGGTGTTTAACCCGCTGTGATGTATCCATGTATGTGCGTTGCAGCAGTAGTAACGGGTGAGATGTTTAACCTGCTGTGATGAATCCATGCAGGTGCGTTGTTGCAGTAGTAACGGGTGAGGTGTTTAACCCGCTGTGATGTGTCCAGGCCGGTGCATTGTGGCAATAATAACGGGTGTGGTGTTTAACTTGCTGTGATGTGTCCAGGCCGGTGCATTGTGGCAATAATAACGGGTGTGGTGTTTAACTCGCTGTGATGTACCCAGGCAGCTGCGTAGTGGCAGTAGTATCGGGTGAAGTGTTTAACCCCCTGTGATGTATCCATGCAGCTGCGTTGTGGCAGTAGTAACGGGTGAGGTGTTTAATCAGCTGTGATGTATCCATGCAGGTGCGTTGTGGCAATAGTAACTGGTGAGGTGTTTAGCCTGCTCTGATGTATCCAGGCAGGTGCGTTGTGGCAATAGTAATGGGTGAGGTGTTTAACCCGCTGTGATGTATCCATGCAGGTGCGTTGTGGCAGTAGTAGCGGGTAAGGTGTTTAGCCCGCTGTGATGTATCCATCCAATGGCGTTGTGGCAGTAGTAACGGGTGAGGTGTTTAACCCGCTGTGATGTATCCATGCAGCTGCATTGTGGCAGTAGTAACGAGTGAGGTGTTTAACCCGCTGTGATGTATCTATGCAGCTGCGTTGTGACAGTAGTAACGGGTGAGGTGTTTAGCCCGCTGTGATGTATCCATGCAGCTGCGGTGTGGCAGTAGTAACGAGTAAGGTGTTTAACCCGCTGTGATGTATCCATGCAGCTGCGTTGTGGCAGTAGTAACGGGTTAGGTGTTTAACCTGCTGTGATGTATCAATGCAGGTGCGTTGTGGCAGTAGTAACGAGTGAGGTGTTTAGCCTGCTGTGATGTATCCATGCAGGTGTGTTGTGGCATAAGTAACGGGTGAGGTGTTTAACATCCTGTGATGTATCCATGCAGCTGCATTGAGGCAGTAGTAACGGGTGAGGTGTTTAACCCTCTGTGATGTATCCAGGCAAGTGCGTTGTGGCAATAGTAACGGGTGAGGTGTTTAACCCACTGTGATGTATCCATGTATGTGCGTTGTGGCAGTAGTAAGGGGTGAGGTATTTAACCTGCTGTGATGTATCCATGCAGGTGCGTTGTGGCAGTAGTAACGGGTGAGGAGTTTAATCAGCTCTGATGTATCCATGCTGGTGCGTTGAGGCAATAGTAACTGGTGAGGTGTTTAGCCTTCTCTGATGTATCCAGGCAGGTGAGTTGTGGCAATAGTAACGGGTGAGGTGTTTGACCTGCTGTGATGTATCCATGCAGCTGCGTTGTGGCAGTAGTAACGGGTGAGGTGTTTGACCTGCTGTGTTGTATCCATGCAGGTGCATTGTCGCAGTAGTAACGGGTAAGGCGTTTAACCTGAAGTGATGTATCCATGCAGGTGTGTTGTGACAGTAGTAACGGGTGAGGTGTTTAACCCGCTGTGATGTTTCCATGCACGTGCGTTGTGGCAATAGTAACTGGTGAGGTGTTTAGCCTGCTCTGATGTATCCAGGCAGGTGCGTTGTGGCAATAGTAATGGGTGAGGTGTTTAACCCGCTGTGATGTATCCATGCAGGTGCGTTGTGGCAGTAGTAGCGGGTAAGGTGTTTAGCCCGCTGTGATGTATCCATCCAGCTGCGTTGTGGCAGTAGTAACGGGTGAGGTGTTTAACCCGCTGTGATGTATCCATGCAGCTGCATTGTGGCAGTAGTAACGAGTGAGGTGTTTAACCCACTGTGATGTATCTATGCAGCTGCGTTGTGACAGTAGTAACGGGTGAGGTGTTTAGCCCGCTGTGATGTATCCATGCAGCTGCGGTGTGGCAGTAGTAACGAGTAAGGTGTTTAACCCGCTGTGATGTATCCATGCAGCTGCGTTGTGGCAGTAGTAACGGGTTAGGTGTTTAACCTGCTGTGATGTATCAATGCTGGTGCGTTGTGGCAGTAGTAACGAGTGAGGTGTTTAGCCTGCTGTGATGTATCCATGCAGGTGCGTTGTGGCATAAGTAACGGGTGAGATGTTTAACCTGCTGTGATGAATCCATGCAGGTGCGTTGTGGCAGTAGTAACGGGTGAGGTGTTTAACCCGCTGTGATGTATCCAGGCCGGTGCATTGTGGCAATAATAACGGGTGAGCTGTTTAACTCGCTGTGATGTACCCAGGCAGCTGCGTTGTGGCAGTAGTAACAGGTGAAGTGTTTAACCCCCTGTGATGTATCCATGCAGGTGCGTTGTGGCAGTAGTAACGGGTGAGGTGTTTAACCTGGAGTGATGTATCCATGCAGCTGCATTGTGGCAGTAGTAAGGGGTGAGGTGTTTAACCTGCTGTGATGTATCCATGCAGGTGCGTTGTGGCAGTAGTAACAGGTGGGGTGTTTAACCCGCTGTGATGTATGCAGGCCGGTGCATTGTGGCAATATTAACGGGTGAGGTGTTTAACTCGCTGTGATGTACCCAGGCAGCTGCGTTGTGGCAGTAGTAACGGGTGAAGTGTTTAACCCCCTGTGATGTATCCATGCAGGTGCGTTGTGGCAGTAGTAACGGGTGAGGTATTTAACCTGCTGTGATGTATCCATGCAGCTGCGTTGTGGCAGTAGTAAGGGGTGAGGTGTTTAACCTGCTGTGATGTATCCATGCAGGTGCGTTGTGGCAGTAGTAACGGGTGGGGTGTTTAACCCGCTGTGATGTATGCAGGCCGGTGCATTGTGGCAATAATAACGGGTGAGGTGTTTAACTCGCTGTGATGTACCCAGGCAGCTGCGTTGTGGCAGTAGTAACGGGTGAAGTGTTTAACCCCCTGTGATGTATCCATGCAGGTGCGTTGTGGCAGTAGTAACGGGTACCTTTCTGCATCCTGTTGCCTGCTGAACTGTTCCTTGGTCAAGCGCTGGAGGACTGACGAAGCGCTCTGTGTTCCCGTCATAGCGCACTTGGAAAGCGCTACTTTTCGCCGGACCCGCTCCGCGGGTCCCGCTTCACCAGAGCATCACCTTGCTGGGTATATCACCTTGGATTAAGGGCTTGAGGCACTCAGGGCTGCGAGCGGGCAGACTGCTGGACTCCAACTCCCAAGAGTCCCAGCAGCTGCCTCACCGATCCCACCTGGTGACGCTCTCCCTCAAGGCCACGCCCCCCTCTTTCCCAGCAAAAGGCGCCGGACTCTGATCACCTGTGGATACCTTTCTGCATCCTGTTGCCTGCTGAACTGTTCCTTGGTCAAGCGCTGGAGGACTGACGAAGCGCTCTGTGTTCCCGTCATAGCGCACTTGGAAAGCGCTACTTTTCGCCGGACCCGCTCCGCGGGTCCCGCTTCACCAGAGCATCACCTTGCTGGGTATATCACCTTGGATTAAGGGCTTGAGGCACTCAGGGCTGCGAGCGGGCAGACTGCTGGACTCCAACTCCCAAGAGTCCCAGCAGCTGCCTCACCGATCCCACCTGGTGACGCTCTCCCTCAAGGCCACGCCCCCCTCTTTCCCAGCAAAAGGCGCCGGACTCTGATCACCTGTGGATACCTTTCTGCATCCTGTTGCCTGCTGAACTGTTCCTTGGTCAAGCGCTGGAGGACTGACGAAGCGCTCTGTGTTCCCGTCATAGCGCACTTGGAAAGCGCTACTTTTCGCCGGACCCGCTCCGCGGGTCCCGCTTCACCAGAGCATCACCTTGCTGGGTATATCACCTTGGATTAAGGGCTTGAGGCACTCAGGGCTGCGAGCGGGCAGACTGCTGGACTCCAACTCCCAAGAGTCCCAGCAGCTGCCTCACCGATCCCACCTGGTGACGCTCTCCCTCAAGGCCACGCCCCCCTCTTTCCCAGCAAAAGGCGCCGGACTCTGATCACCTGTGGATACCTTTCTGCATCCTGTTGCCTGCTGAACTGTTCCTTGGTCAAGCGCTGGAGGACTGACGAAGCGCTCTGTGTTCCCGTCATAGCGCACTTGGAAAGCGCTACTTTTCGCCGGACCCGCTCCGCGGGTCCCGCTTCACCAGAGCATCACCTTGCTGGGTATATCACCTTGGATTAAGGGCTTGAGGCACTCAGGGCTGCGAGCGGGCAGACTGCTGGACTCCAACTCCCAAGAGTCCCAGCAGCTGCCTCACCGATCCCACCTGGTGACGCTCTCCCTCAAGGCCACGCCCCCCTCTTTCCCAGCAAAAGGCGCCGGACTCTGATCACCTGTGGATACCTTTCTGCATCCTGTTGCCTGCTGAACTGTTCCTTGGTCAAGCGCTGGAGGACTGACGAAGCGCTCTGTGTTCCCGTCATAGCGCACTTGGAAAGCGCTACTTTTCGCCGGACCCGCTCCGCGGGTCCCGCTTCACCAGAGCATCACCTTGCTGGGTATATCACCTTGGATTAAGGGCTTGAGGCACTCAGGGCTGCGAGCGGGCAGACTGCTGGACTCCAACTCCCAAGAGTCCCAGCAGCTGCCTCACCGATCCCACCTGGTGACGCTCTCCCTCAAGGCCACGCCCCCCTCTAAGGTCATTCAATAAATAAAGACTCAGTACCCCGCTGCGCGGTAGCGCGCGGGTAGCGCCCGGGAGAAGCCCGGGACAAGGGCGGGCCCTCTGAGGCCCTCAGAGGCACGAGAAGGCAAGGCTAGGCCCACTCCCTTAGCTCCGATAAACCATACCTCCCCTCAAACTACCGGCGAGATTGCGCCCTAGGACAGGCTGTGGCCGGGTAGGCATTTAGATTCCCTCCAGTAGAAACATATTCCAACAGTACAATCTCAGAGTCCCCTATCGATTTAGATAACGCTCCTGGATTGTGAATCTACGATAGTGCCCCTCAGCCACGATGACAAAGAAACTAAGATCCGGTAAAGTTATAGTAGGAAGATCTAGCACTAAAACAAAATCAAATCCCCTTCGTAACAAACATAGCCAATCTACCAACCTGAAAAGCACGTGTCAGCTTTTCAACTTCTGGGAAAAGGGCAAAAATAAAATCTCTGAGGTGGACAATAAAGCAATGGACCCAAAAGATTCTGGAGTTTCCCACTCTGATTCTGACCCAAATGATGTTCGAGAAAGCTCTGAAACTAAAAAAGTAAAGGCAGACTCAAGTTCAGCTAGACGCAACTTTCCCCCCCCAAGAGCGGGTTCTCACCCCCCTTATTTTCCACCATGAATAATCACATCGCCCTAGCACCTGAGGTAATTATAAAAACAAAAAAGGACATAGAGCCGGATAATTTAAACATCATGGCAATTCCCCACGACGAAGCAAGTCAGCCAGCAAACAGCTCTCCAAGTAAAACGTCATTCTACAACGGTTTGTCCCCCATGATCCTAGATGAAGCCCTATGCCATCGGTACTTAGAATCTGATCCCACAACAGTTGAGTTACCTGGGAAAACTCCTCCAATGCCAAATCTTGCCGGTTTACAACTTTACAGTAGTACCCCCTCCAAAGCCTCACACTCCCATTTTTCCTCTAGCCCAAATCTAAACATGTCCGGAACAAATTCCTTTCAATGTAAGGGACCTGACAGACCACTCTCTGACGCCCTACACATTTTAGAACATTTATTGGCTTCTATCTTACATCTTCTGGAAAAATTTGTGGGGGGGTCCGATTGTGTGCTCGAGACTGTGACCCAAATTTTAAAAGTTCTGCTGAGGTCCCAAAAAGAGAGGGAAGTGGATGGTAAGGGGCCTTCCTCCCCTCCCCTGGCCCCCGTTCGGTTGGATATAAATGGACATTTCCCAGTAACCATAATTACCCCTAAACTAGCGCAAGAGAAATTAGGAGCTCCCCAGCCATTTCCTAATTTAAACGGCTCAGTAATTCCGGATTCTCCACTAAAACCTCAAGGGGAAACCCCGTTAATATCCGGAAATGATATATTCCCAATCTTTAAGAAGCAGAAGGGGGACGGGGAAGTAAGGGAGGAAGTTATTCAGGGGGAAACCGATAACAGAGGACTAATTGAACCGATAAAAAAGAATGGAAAGCACAAGAGGAAATTGCTAAGACGGATAAATAAAAATAGGCGGAGGAAAATTCTATTTAGGAAACACCTAAATTCCCCCCTAATAGAAGTGTCATCCCAAGTACAGTTGGCAATGGGTAATAACAAAAACCTGGCAAATATGCCAGCTAACGAAATTATTCCCTTAAAGGTAACATCCCCCTCTTTACCCTCCCATACATCCCTCTTGTCAGCAACCCCCAATGTATTCACCTTTGGTCGACAAAACAACAATACTGGGGATACAAAAGTGGCACGGAAATCACCCTCTCTAGATCAGGTCAAAAAGCCTCACTTCCAAGTAACCTCGACACTTAACCCCTTTGCTTCTATCTACCAGGGTGTAACAGTACAGGATGTTCCGCCCCAAGGCTCTATAAACCCAGGTAGGGTATCAGAAAAACTAACTACATCAGGGCAAGAGCGCAATAATCTCTCCCAAAAAATGTCTTCATTTAACCCCTTTGTAAGTACTTCTGTGGAAGCTCCTGCAAAGGTCCCATTGGGCAAAGAATACACGGAAAATAACATAGACACTGTATGGGTAGATTTCTTTCCCCTTTTTGAGGCAGATTGTATTTTGAACCGATCTCTCTTGTTGAAATATTTCCAAGAATCGGCCAATCTGAAACTTATTCAATCGGCCGACCTAGACATAGTTTTGAAACAAAAGTCTGAAGTGGGGACAGTTACGAGGGTGAAGTTTCACTCTAAATTAGTAGCTAACCTCATTCTCCAACGGGCTGATGACCTTCAGAGTAGGGGAATAGATGTAATTCCTGTAATAATGCCCTCCAGTCGGAATAATGCTGCCAAAATACGAAACCAGCAGAATCCACCCTCTTCCCTGCTGCTTGCCGCAACAGGAAACTTAAATAATTTGGGTGAAATTAAAGAATTAAAAATAAGTAAGTCTAACGACTCTCGTGTGGTCTCCTACGCTCATTCCTCGCTTTTAATTCATCAAACTTCATCTAGAGATGAAGAGGATCGTTGGAATTGGCTTCCCAAAGTATTAGCTAACAAATCTTCGGGAGAAAAACTATCTAATCAGTTCCTTTAGCACAGATTTATTCATAATATCATGGAACTCAGCAGGCCTAAAAAATAATACGGAGAAAATACAATTTCTTCTATCCCTAAAGGCAAATATTATATGTCTCCAGGAGACATGGTGCAATGGAAATATCCAAATAGGGAAGGACTATATAGTATTAGAAGGCAGTGCCACTGCAAATAAAAAAGGTCACGCCAGTGGGGGTATAGCCTGCCTACTATCCAACAGAATAAATTGGGATTACAATCACTATCTGGACCAGAGTAAACTTTTCCAGGTAGTTACCTTGTTTGGGTCAGGCAACCTTTTAGCAGGATCCCGCCTGGCTTTGATAAATGCTTATATCCCCCCAGACAAGAGTTTCAATGCAATTTTAAACAAAATCTTTCTCCATATACAGAGCATTAAGGAAAAAGATCCCGGAACGGTTATCATGTTAACCGGGGACTTGAACTGTAAAATCTCTAATTTTAGCCTAAACCTATTTTCCGATAAAATAAGAGAAGAAACTCTCCATATCCCACAAGCATCGTTCCCTGAAAGTATACTAACAAATAAACGGGGAAAACTATTATTAAATGAGTTGGCAGAAATCGATGGGATAATCGCTAATGGGCGTCTCCCCTCGGACACTCCAGCAAATTTTACCCACAGATCATATCAAGGGGAATCGATTCTTGACTATGTTATAATAGGGGCTAACTCATTTGAGCTATTAAAGGATATCGCAGTAATCGATACCATTTTCAGTGATCACAAAATTATCTCCATCTCAATGAACGTACATCCCCAAAAATGTGATCAATGGTCCCTAAACGGTAACCAAATAAATTTTGGTAACAGTTCTGGAAGATGTTACTGGAATGCTAGAGCCCATCGTTACCTGGAGGATATGCTAGATATAGCAATCTCCGAGCTCCCCTATTGGTATGGCCACGAAAATGAGCTCTTCTCCCTATTTTTGAATTCAATAAGAACAGGGGCCCAAAAACAGAACAAGAAAAAATCCACTAAAATAATCTACTGTCCCCTGAAATTGCTTAACGTAGACTTAAACAAACTTATAAGGGCCCAATATTTAAATAGAACGGAGGTCAATTCCCGACAAATAACAACATTAAAAAGGAGAAGGAGGCGACTCTTATGGGCTCTTCGAAAAGAAAAAGAGGATAATATTTGGATAAAAATAAGGGAAGCGGCATCCAATGGAGAATTGAGACAATTTTGGTCCCTCATAGGTGAAGGGTGCGGAACGAGAACCACTCCGCTTCCAATCCCTATCGAGGAACACATATGGAGGGATTTCGTCTCAAACCTTTATGCCAGTAATCACCCTGTTTCACCCCAGGTACGACTTATTGACACCAGCCCGCCAATGGAGCCTTTTTCTGAAAAAGACATAGAACTCGCCATTGGGGAAATGAGACGCTCAGGGGCCATGGGCCCCGATGAAGTCCCAATTAACGTATTAAAGCAGAATAGGGTTAAATGGAGCAAGCTCTTATGCCCGATTTTTAATTCCTGTATATTAAGCGGAAAGGTCCTACCCTCCTGGAAGGGAAGCATCCTAGTCCCTTTGTATAAAAAGGGTGATCGTCTCCTCCCCCAGAATTATCGCCAGATTGCATTGCTGGATGCAATTGGCAAAGTTTTTTCTAGATGCCTGCTCAAACGGATAAATGCATGGGTCGAATCCGCAAATATCCTCCCTCTTGAACAGACAGGCTTTAGAAAAAACCATGGGACGATGGATAATCTAACCGCCCTCCAGGTAATAGTTGATAAGTACATAAGAGCAAGGAAGGGGAGAGTCTATGTGGCATTCATAGATTTCTCCACGGCCTTTGATAAGGTAGATCGTCAGGTATTATGGAGAAAGCTAACCATCTTAGGAATGCCACATAGCCTCTTACGCTTAGTTCAGGATCTGCATGACGATACTTGGTGCAAGGTTCTGTTGGGAGGAGAAAGAGGGCTCTCTAGGCTTATTCCATCTGCAAACGGCCTTAAACAGGGCTGTTTACTAGCTCCCCTCTTATTCTCCCTGTATGTTAGCGATCTTCCCCTCACTTTATCAACATGTGTAGGAATTGCCCCACGCTTAGGCGATAGACCCATCCCCTGCCTAATGTATGCAGATGATATCCTAATTTTAGACCTTTCCCCCAAGGGTCTCAACAATCGTCTACATGCACTTCATATCTTCTCCGAAGAGCACTTTTTGAAAATAAATATTTCCAAAAGCAAGATCATGTGCTTGGAGGGACGAAATAAATTAAAATTGGATCACATCAGTTGGGAACTGGGCGGCCAGAAATTAGAAAGAGTTAAATCGTATGTCTTTCTAGGCATGGTAGTTACCAGTAATTTAGGTAATAAATCGCATATAGAGAGCAGCTCCCGAAAAGCTAAGTCACAGGGCAAAGGCCTAAGAACACTGTATAAATCAACAGGCCAGAGACATTTCGTTCATCTGTTGGAGGCCTTTCGGGCAAAAGTCCCCCCGACTCTGCTCTATGGGGTAGAATTAATTGACATAGCGGAATGGGGCTTCTTAGATACAGTGGAGGGCTCCCTACTGAGAAACTTAACCTCAGTTAATAATAGTTGTAGTGCTGCAACCCTGCGCCTAGAACTAGGCCTTAGGAGTAGCTGGGCTCAGGGACTCGCAGGAGTGATTCGTTGGGTCATTAGTCTGATTAAAGGAAAGCCATCCACTCTCCGATCCCTTATTACAAAAGAGTTGATGGGCCCCTTAAACGTATACTCGATTCTATTAAAAAATTACAGGAGAGCTATTTCTCTCCTGGAGTTGGAGGAAGCATCCATCTTAGCGCTTTCCATGAACCAATTGAAATTACAACTAAAACAAGTAACATGGAAACTAAGTTTCGAGAGGGATCGGAATTCAATATTACAAAAAAAGGGGGCCACACAAGTTGTTGATTCCTATTTATGCAGACAAATTCAACCCTACTTATCATGGAACATCCCACACGGTGTACGCCGTTTTTGGCTACTTCTCAGGCAGGACTTGCTCCCCCTGAACAAGTTGTTGGCCAAATGGTACGGAATATCTAATGTATGCAACCACTGTAACTTAGCAATTCAAGACTATAAACACGCCCTGCTAGTTTGTCCCGCATTATTGTCATATCGGCGTGTCTGGATAAAACCTGCTTGTTTTCAATTTGGTATTTCTTCTGCAACAGCTTTGTTGGATGCTATTCTTAGTCCCCCAAATGGAATTTTCTGCAACAAAGTTTTTAACTTTTTTAAATGTTTCTTAGAACTTTATTAGTAGATCGGTACTGTTTTGTATAATTATTGCCAGTATGAGTTGTTTTATATGGTCAAAATTTTTTTCATTGTGTGTTGTAATTGTATAATATGTGGATCTCCACGGAGTTCCGAAAACATATTTTAATAAAATTGAATTGAATTGAATAGTAACGGGTGAGGTGTTTAACCTGGAGTGATGTATCCATGCAGCTGCGTTGTGGCAGTAGTAAGGGGTGAGGTATTTAACCTGCTGTGATGTATCCATGCAGGTGCGTTGTGGCAGTAGTAACGGGTGAGGAGTTTATTCAGCTCTGATGTATCCATGCAGGTGCGTTGAGGCAATAGTAACTGGTGAGGTGTTTAGGCTTCTCTGATGTATCCAGGCAGGTGAGTTGTGGCAATAGTAACGGGTGAGGTGTTTGACCTGCTGTGTTGTATCCATGCAGGTGCATTGTCGCAGTAGTAACGGGTGAGGCGTTTAACCTGAAGTGATGTATCCATGCAGGTGTGTTGTGACAGTAGTAACGGGTGAGGTGTTTAACCCGCTGTGATGTTTCAATGCACGTGCGTTGTGGCAATAGTAACTGGTGAGGTGTTTAGCCTGCTCTGATGTATCCAGGCAGGTGCGTTGTGGCAATAGTAATGGGTGAGGTGTTTAACCCGCTGTGATGTATCCATGCAGGTGCGTTGTGGCAGTAGTAACAGGTGAGGTGGGCAGAGGAGGTGAGGCCTGTCCAGGGGTGAAGAAGATGCGAGGTCTGTCCAGGGATGCAGAGGAGGTGAGGCCTGTCCAGGGATGCAGAGGGGGTGAGGCCTGTCCAGGGTGTGCAGAGGAGGTGAGGCCTGTCCAGGGGGAGCCGAGGAGGTGAGGCGTGTCCAGGGGGTGCAGAGGAAGTGAGGCCTGTCCATGGGAGAAGAGTAGGTGAGGTCTGTCCAAGGGTCAGAGGAGGTGATGCCTGTCCATGGGTGCAGAGGAGGTGAGGCCTGCACAGGGGGTGCAGAGAAGGTGAGGCCTGTCCAGGGGTGCAGAAGAGGATAGGCCTATCCAGGGGCGCAGTGGAGGTGAGGCCTGTTCAGGGGTCAGAGGCAGTGAGGCCTGTCCAGGGGTGCAGAGGAGGAAAGTTCAGTCCAGTGGTACAGAGGGGGTGAGGCCTGTCCAGGGGTGCAGAGGAGTCGAGGCCTGTCAATGGGGTGCAGAGGAGTCGAGGCTTGTCAATGGGGTGCAGAGGAGGAGAGACATGTCCAAGGGGGTGCAGAGGAGGAGAGGCCTGTCCAGAGTGCAGAGGAGGAGAGGCCTGTCCAGGGGTGAAGAGGAGGTGAGTCCTTTTCATGGGGGTGCAGATGAGGTGATGCCTGTCCAGGGGAGAAGTGTCTCTCTTCGGGGAAGGTGCATAGCGCCCCGAGGCTCAGGGCAGAGTCAGAGGCGCTGGATGGGGTGGAATGAACTCTGGGCTCCTCTGTCCTTAATGAGAATCCTTCACCGAGAGGCCTGTCCAGAGGAGGGGCAGAGGAGGAGAGGCCTGTCCAGGGGGCAGAGGAGGTGAGGCCTGTCCAGGGGTGCAGAGGAGGTGAGGCCTGTCCAGGGATGCAGAGGAGGTGAGGCCTGTCCAGGGGTGCAGAGGAGTAGAGGCCTGTCCAGGGGAGCAGAAGACATGAGGCCTGTCCAGGGGTCAGAGGAGGAGAGGCCTGTCCATGTATGAAAGAGGAGGTAAGTCCTGTCCAAGGGGGTGCAGAGAAGGAGAGGCCTGTCCAGGGGTGCAGAGGAGGTAAGGCCAGTCCAGGGGTGCAGAGGGGATGAGGCCTGTCCAGGGGTGCAGAGGAGGTGAGGCCTGTCCAGGGGTGCTTGAGGAGAGGCCTGTCCAGGGGTGCATGAGGAGAGGCCTGTCCAGGGGTGCATGAGGAGAGGCCTGTCCAGCGGTGCAGAGGAGGAGCGGTCTGTCCAGGGGTGCTTGAGGAGAGGCCTGTACAGGGGTGCAGAGGAGAGGCCTGTCCAGGGGTGCTTGAGGAGAGGCCTGTCCAGGGGTGCATGAGGAGAGGCCTGTCCAGGGGTGCATGAGGAGAGGCCTGTCCAGCGGTGCAGAGGAGGAGCGGTCTGTCCAGGGGTGCTTGAGGAGAGGCCTGTACAGGGGTGCAGAGGAGAGGCCTGTCCAGGGGTGCTTGAGGAGAGGCTTGTCCAGGGGTGCATGAGGAGAGGCCTGTCCAGGGGTGCATGAGGAGAGGCCTCTCCAGGGGTGCAGAGGAGGAGAGGCATGTCCAGGGGTGCTTGAGGAGAGGCCTGTACAGGGGTGCAGAGGAGAGGCCTGTCCAGGGATGCTGAGGAGGTGAGGCCTCTCCAGGGGTGCAGAGGAGGAGATGCCTGTCCAGGGGTGCAGAGGAGGTGAGTCCTCTCCAGGGGTGCAGAGGAGGAGAGGCATGTCCAGGGGTGCAGAGGAGGTGTGGCCTATCCAGGGGAGCAGAGGAGGTGAGGCCTGTCCAGGCATTCAGAGGGGGTGAGGCCTGTCCAGGGGTGCAGAGGAGGTGAGGCCTGTCCAGAGGGCAGAGGAGGAGAGGCCTGTCCAGGGGTGCAGAGGAGGATAGGCCTGTCCAGAAGAGGTTAGGCCTGTCCTGGGGAGAAGAGGAGGTGAGCGTGTCCAAGGTGTTGCAGAGGAGGCGAGGCCTTTCCAGAGGTGCAGAGGAGGTGAGGCCTGTCCAGGGTTGCAGAGGAGAGGCCTGTCAACGGGTGCAGAGGAGGAGACGCCTGTCCTGGGGTGCAGAGGAGGTGAGGCCTGTCCGGGGAGTCGGACGAGGAGAGGCCTGTCTAGGAGGTGCAGAGGAGCTGAGACCTGTCCGTGGATGCAGAGGAACTGAGGCCTGTCCAGGGGTGCAGAGGAGGAGAGGCCTGTCCAGGGGTGCAGAGGAGGTGAGGCCTGTCCAGAGGTGCAGACGAAGCGAGGCCTGTCCAGGGGTTCAGAGCAGGTGAGGCCTGTCCAGGGGTGCAGAGGAGGTGAGGCCTGTCCAGGGGTGAAGAGAAAGTGATGCCTGTCCAGGGGTGCAGAAGAGGTGAGGCCTGTCCAGTGGTGCAGATGAGGTGAGGCCTGTCCAGGGGTGCAGAGGGATTGAGGCCTGTCCAGTGGTGCAGAGCAGGTGAGGCCTGTCCAGGGTTGCAGAGGAGGAGAGGCCTTTCCAGGGTTGCAGAGGAGGAGAGGCCTTTCCAGGGGTGCAGAGGAGGTGAGGCCTGTCTAGGGGTGCAGAGGAGGAGAGGCCTGTCCATGGGTGCAGAGGAGGTGTGGCCTGTCAGGTGTTGCAGAGGAGGTGAGGCCTGTCCGGGGGGGGGGAGGGGGGGTGCAGAGGTGAGGAGGCCTGTGTAGCTGGTCCAGATAAGGTGAGTCCTGTCCCTGGGGCGCAGAGGAGGTGAGGCCTGTTCAGGTTTGCAGAGGAGGTGAGGCTTGTCCAAAGGGTGCCAAGGAGGTGAGGCATGTCCTTTTTGGGGTGAGAGGTTGCAGAGGAGGAGAGTCCTGTCCATGGGGAGGAGAGGAGGTGAGGCCTGTCCTGGGGGAGGAGAGGAGGTGAGGCCTGTCCTGGGGGAGCAGAGGAGGTGAGTCCTGTCCAGGTTGAGCAGTGGAGGTGAGGCTTGTCCAGGAGGAGCAGAGGAGGTGAGGCCTGTCCTGGGGGCAGAGGAGGTGAGGCCTGTCCAGGGGGAGGAGAGGAGGTGAGGCCTGTCCAGGGGGAGGAGAGGAGGTGAGGCCTGTCCTGGGGGAGCAGAGGAGGTGAGTCCTGTCCAGGTTGAGCAGTGGAGGTGAGGCTTGTCCAGGAGGAGCAGAGGAGGTGAGGCCTGTCCTGGGAGCAGAGGAGGTGAGGCCTGTCCAGGTTGAGCAATGGAGGGGAGGCCTGTCCAGGAGGAGCAGAGGAGGTGAGGCCTGCCCTGGGGGCAGAGGAGGTGAGGCCTGTCTAGGGGGTTGATGCAGCGCTCCTCCGGAAATGATTTCTAAAACGTATCCACCTTTCCCTGAAGTACCAAATCATTCATTTTCTCTACAGTGGGGCCCATAACACTGCGAGCTACTCATAAAACACATTCACGCTACTTCATGGATCAGTGAGATTCAAAGGAGAGCGGCTGTATCATAGTGGAGTGCCTAAACCAAATCTAAATATTTATACTATTTACAACTGCAGTTTAAATGTATTTTACCATGGTTTTATTAACAAGACAATGGATTAGACACGCCAGGTGATGGATCAGCTAGTAAAAAATTAGGCGTAGGAAAATACAAGACCAGCTTAATTCTCCATTTAACCAAATTTTATTTTACTATAAGATTAACATGTCCATCAATGTATTCTTTAATTTTATTTCTATATTCAAAATGTAAGCAAAGATTTAGTTCAAAAACATTTATTTCAGAAAAATTAGAAATATACATTTATTATTAAAGCAAAGGACATGATTTAGCAAAGACAAATAGTTCCCAAAAATTCATTCTCTATCTTCCTAGCAACCTTCCTTACCTACAGAGCTCTACTTCAAATCAAGTCCAAAAGTTAAGAAAAAATAACAAAGTCCATACGCATTAGAATTCAATCAGCATCTCAGGAGGAAATCGAGAAAGGGTTTTTTCTTAAGTAAAATCAGGGGTTTTTATACACTATTTTCTCTAACCCTATCTAAATAAAAGTATCTATCATCAAAAACTCAAAATTTGATTGGACAATTCCGAGGGTGGATGAGCATCACCTCATCGTTACAAAATTCAACTTGTGCAGTTTCAGCAGATCTTAAAGAAGCTATTGTCTTTGTCAGTGTCCGTCACAGTCATGTCTGCAACTCGCAATATAGCCGACAATTCCCACGTTATACAATGGTGAAGCGAAAAGATTTTTGGCAGCCAACAGGGTTTCCAGGGCAGTCTGTCCTTGAACTGACTCCCTTGCAGGCTCAGGCAGCTCGCATTCAATCCTGCTAAAAGCGCACATGCGCATTCCGGCTCTCACTCGCAGTTTGGTACTGCAGCGATTTTGTGTGTAGGCCTCACAGGCCAAAACGGGAACTATCATAGAAATAAACACAAATAAACGTTAATTATAGAAATTTAGCCTTTCTGTTTACCTCCCCCCTTACTAAGGTTTCCCTGTTAATTGTTACCTAGCAAATAAGCGACATGTACGCGTTTTATACTCACTTATCCTTTTTCTCGATGCCACAATTACATAGACAAAAGCACATTCATGCCGTTTTTATTATTTCGAAAGTTTTGCATTAGTCTCACAAAATGACAACAACATTGATTAGTCAGTTATATCTTGCCATTCAAGCAGATTAGTACTCCCACGTGTATTTGTGTTTGCACATTATACTCTTGTTGATTAGTTAAACCACTTCACACAATTAATAAAGATTACTATTATGAGGTAATGACTTCACGAGGGGTATACAAAATTTTGTAACTCCAGCTCGCTCCATCAGGGTTCACAGGAGGTAGGCCTGTCCTGGGGTACAGAGGAGGAGAGGCCTGTCCAGGGGTGCAGGGAAGATGCCTCTCCAGAGGGAGCTGGGGAGGTGAGGCCTATCCAGGGGGTGCATATGAGGTTAGCCTGTCCAGGGGGTCCAGAGTTGGTGAGGCCTGTCCAGGGGGTGCAGATGAGGTTAGCCTGTCCAGGGGGTCCAGAGTTGGTGAGGCCAGTCTAGGTGTGCAGAGGAGGTGAGGCCAGTCCTGGGGAGAAGAGGAGCTGAGCATGAGGAGGTGAGCCTGTTTAAGGTGTTGCAGAGGAGGAGAGTCCTGTCCAAGGTGGTGCAGAGGAGAGGAATCCTGTCTACGGGGGTGCAGAGGAGGTGAGGCCTGTCCAGGGGGTGCAGAGGAGGTGAGGCCTGTTGTCAAGGGCTGAGTTTACTGACAGTGCAGACACTCCCAGGAGCAGAACAATGAGATTTTCCAAATTCCCCCACTGGTTTTCCCACAGCCACCAACTGAAGAGTTAACTAGTGGCGGTGCGAACCCAGCTGGAGGAAAGGGTAATGGGACAGAGAAGACACTGCCTGACCTTCTGGCTCTTCCACTCTACTTCTTCCTTTCTGCCATACTCCGATTTATTCCTTTCTTACTCCCTCTCTTTCTTTAAACATGAGTGGAAAACACTGTAAAAGAAAAGCACACCATTACTATTTTCCTTCAATTCCTTCTCCACTTTCATACTCTCTCTCTATTTCCTTACCCAGAGTGCCTATGGCTTTTGCTCCTCTTCTATTCTACAATATAAGTATTTTATCCTTTGGTAACCTGCATTATAAATAACATTTTAGCACCCTTTAACTCTGTGAGTTCATTTATTCTTTTTCACTCATTCATTCATTCACTCTCTGCCTTACTTTCTTACTTTCTTATCTTCTGAATTCTTGTTACTTCTCCCTTAGGAACCTTCTGGAGGCTCTGCCCTCAACCAAGCAACGAAGAAATCAGGAACTGAAGTATTCAATGGGTAAGTATTAATTCTTCTATTTATATATTTTTTTCTATTTACTTTACATTGGTATTTCTTTTTAGTTCTAAATTACCTAACTAACTGACGCACCAAAGCGCTCTAACCTGCGCCAAAGCCTGGCATAAAACTGCACTATTTCTATCTAACTAGACTACAGAAAATCCGTTGGTGAGTGCGTGGTTCTAAAATCAACCGGCGCACTTCACAGCTTGTCTAGACCTCGCGCCCGTGTCCAGGACAACAGGACTAGACCCGCAACTGCGGGACAATGAAGAGCTTTGATTCCTTTTTCCTGCACCCTGACAGTAACCCCTCGCAAGGTTTAGCCTCCGGGCTGAGGTTTGTGAGGAGTTTACGAGCGAAAAATCTTAGTTAATCGGGGAGCATGAGCATCTGATTGTTCCACCCTTGACCTATCCTCTGGGCCAAAACCCTTCCAGTCTACAAGATAGAAGATTTTCCCTTAAATGGACTTTGAAACTAGGATTGTTTTAACTTCAAATTCTTCTTGTCCTTCCACTAAAATAGGTTCTCTGTTTCTCAATTCTTTCAAATGGGGTGAAACCTTTTTAAGAGGAGAAAAATGAAACCCTGGGTGTATTTGTAGCTGTGGTGGTAGTTTTAGTTTGAAAGTCATTGGATTCACTACTTGCTCCACAAGAAATGGATCTATAAATCGGGGTTGAAACTTTCTATTTCCTTTAAGCTTTAGGTTTCTTGTGCTTAAACAAACCCTGTCCCCTTTACTTAAATCTGGTTCTGGTCTTCTTTTTTTATCTGCACTTTGCTTGTAGCGTTCCTTAGCTTTCATTAAGTTCTTGGTGGCAGACTCGTGTACCTTGCTAAGATGCTGTACAAAGTTTTGTGCTACAGGCACCAACACTTCTTGCGAGGAAGCCATAGTATTTGGATGCCTTCCATAATACAAGTAGAAAGGGGAAAAACCAGCAGAGGCATTCTTAGCATTATTATGTGCAAACTCGATCAAGCCACTCTCCCTCTTGATCCAAGAGAAACAGTCTGAGATACTTTTCTAACTCTTGATTGGCCCTTTCAGTTTGACCATCTGTTTATGAATGAAAACTCATTGAATAACGTGTCTCAATTCCCAAACCCCTTGTGTAAGCCTTCCAAAAATAGGATAGAATTTGAGATCCACGATCTGTGATCAAAACCTTAGGAATGCCATATATCTTAATAACACTTTGATTGAATTGTGTGGCTATTTGTTTGCAGATGACTTCCCTTTCAGGGACATCTTGTCTTGGGTTAGCCAAGATAAAAGATTTAAACAATCTGTTCATACCTACACTGACACCTGATAGTAAAAACACTACAGAAGGGGTGGTCGACGTACATACTATTTTTCTTCAAAACCGAACAGATCCTACTTGGAAAAAAATGGGTAATCTGGCCCACAGACACAAACAACTGTCAAGATAGATTTCAGAAAAAGACACAAGGGTTCGCATTCACTAGGCCAGATCCAAGATATATCCAGAGACAACATCCAGGGATAGTAACATCGTACAGTGTGGGAAAACTGCGCCTTGAGTGGCTACACAGATCTACACTAAAGGAAGTGAAACAACACTTATCTTTACTTAAAGATGGCATTGATATAAGGGACTTCTTACAAGGACCTACTAAACTGTGTCATAAATGTTTCATATACTCCGGTATCTATGCTGCTTATAATGAAGCATGGAAGATTACGCAAGCAGAGTCTGCAGAACGTATTCCAGAAATTGATCGTATTATCTTAGAGAAATCTCTTTCTGTAGTTGACAATGGGTTAATGACTCTGTCATCCAGTATATATTCTTTGGACTGCATACTATCCTCTGCCATAGACATAATAGAACAGGACTTAGTCATGTTGCAACTTGGTCAATCACAATTGCGTTCTATAATGCTACTGGGCTGGACGTTGCAAAACCTTTGTTCAGGCTATGTGCCTTGGCGTCGAATCAACACCACGTCATTGTTTTCTGAATTTGACCTTACAGATAAACGAATCACACTGGCACAGAGGGGCACAGAAAATACAGTGCTGAGCATTGAAAAACTGGAAAGATTGCTATTAACTGTTTCTGAGAAACCAGTGACAGAGTGGATAATACATGGTACAATTACTCTGCCTATGACGATTTTCCATTTTCAGTATTGCTTAAAACATATACCAGCAGGACTATATGAAAGGTTGAATAAAGAATATATCAAGACATCCTAGGATTTACCTTATACACACAGATGTTGGAGTGGGGGAAAGAAGTGTTTCTTAGTGGTACAAATAATAATAATAATAATAGGGAAGCTTGTAAAGCGCCTGGTTATGCCCACCGGCGTGTCCCCGCGCTGTGGTGAGTGAGAATCCCAGAGCCCCCTACCCAGACTCAGGCGCCCAGGCTCTTTAGTGAAGGAACAGGTGTGTTTTGAGCTCTCTTCTGAACCTGGTCTCAGAGGGTTCCAACCGAAGCTCAGGCGGGAGTTCGTTCCAGCTCCTAGCTGCCAAGAGCCGGAAAGATCTGCCACCCATTCGGGCCTTCTTGACTTTAGAGATCACCAGCAGGCCAGTTCCAGTGGATCTAAGGGACCGGACGGGCCTGTAGATAGTGATGAGGTTCTGCAGGTGCCTAGGCCCCATGCCTTGAATGATCCGGTGGCACGTACAGAGGGCCTTAAACACAATTCTCTTCCTGACAGGAAGTCAGTGAAGAGCAACCAGGGCCCTTTTTGAAGCGGCCCTTCTAGGGAGCCTAAGTACCAAACGAGCCGCTGCATTTTGCAACACCTGCAACCGGTCAAGACTCCTGACCGTGGCACCTAAATACAGTAAGTTGCCATAATCTAATCGCGAGGTGACAAAAGCGTGCACCAGCGTCCTCCAGCTTCTATAGGGAGAAGGTCCATAGTTTTGCGTAGACCTTTGAGGACACCAAAGCAAGTCCCCACCACACGTATGATCTGAGGTTCGAACGTAAGGCCCGAGTCTACCCATACACCCAGGTTGGGAAAATGCACTATGCGGTTCACTTATATGTAGGGATATTAATTTGCACAGGGCCTGCGATGGTTCCACAAATAACTTATCCTGCCACCTGCAAGGTTCACCAGCTTCGGTGATTGATCCAATTTTTAGGCAACTTTCTAATGGAAGTTATATTGTGTTGAATGATCACAGCTGCTGTGGCATGTTGCCAGGAATAGCCTATCTCGTAACTGTGTCAGACAGGATCACTTGCTGTAATCAAGTATTGTTTCCTAAAACAAAGACAGACGGGGAGTCGCCGTTATGGCCGTCACTGAACATCTCTTCTATACGAATTGATACTTTAACCAGACTGAAAGCCATTCTTTTACAGAAAACTGTGCCACTGACCTCGGCCAAAGAGACGTATAATCTGCAAGTTGCAAGGACTTCTGCAGATATACATGCCCTTTTAACAACAAACTGCCCTAAACATTTCTCGGAAATGTTAGGTCATATCTTAAACATGTCTGATGTGAGTGGTATTGTACATGTATTTAAGACAGTTTTTTTCGGGACTGTTAGCACTTTTTCAAGCTGTCCTAGGCATATTTCCAAACTTCGTGCCCTCTGTGTTTGCCAGACTGCATCTCGTTTTGGGGCTCGCAGCAGGGATACTATTTTTGCTCCTTCTGCTCCGATATGGCAAGCCAACTCACCAACGATGCCCAGATCACCTTGGAGAACACTCTTCTGGCGATGAGGTGTTGTGAGCGCATATCCAAATTATGGGATTAACTTGTTTAAGAGAATTGAGTACCACATGGTTTCTATCATTCAGACCAATATGGCAAGATTGCATCTTGCCTGTTCTACGATGCCTGTTATGTGGAGAGGAATGGGTGCTAGACATCTGTCTGACACTCCCATCAGTCATGCTAATTGAAGTTGATACTTTGTTTGGACCAGTAATGGCTCATGCACTGTGTTATCCCCAGCGGCTACCAATCCTGATGAAGGCATTCATTGAGATCTCACAGATGCAACATGCTAAAGGTGAGGTACGAGGAACAACAGGCGCACAGGTACCATCTACTTCGAACATTGCTAAAGCGACCGACGCTGACGGTGATGGTTCACATCTATGTGCAGTTAATCTGCTTAATGAGGTAATACAACTTTCACCTACAATGGTAGACAAATTCTTTACAGACTTAGAAGACTTGATGTTTTCTCCAAGCCCTAACACTGACTTTTGATTTGGCAGGCAGTGTTCTGAGAGACTCTGAATTTGACCTTCATTTTTCAAAACAAAGTTCTAACTTTGGGACTCTATTTTTTCTGTGAATAATTTTTGTTTTTCCAAATTCTTATTTTTTCATTTTTTGGCACCAAGTAATCTGCTTAAAGAAGAACTATTCATAGAGAACTAGATTTCTTTGATAGACTTCCAAGAGACAATATTTGACCTTGTCCTCATACAAACAGTTCATATAATCTGCTCGACTTCTTTTCTGTATTGAAGAGCCATTTCATAAATGTATTTTCATGATTCATTCGGATAGCATTTTCAAATGTCAAAAATATATGCTTTGAATGAAACATTGCTTTAAAATGCGTTCAGCACAAATGCTCTATTTCATGTACAGCCAATGAAATTTTATGTTTTTTGGATGGGTTTTAACACATCATGATAGATATGTTTTATGTGATTAGAACTTAGTAATGTCGTACATAATAAAGTGGAGTGGGTGTTGTGTGGCGTTTTAGGCTCCGAGTGAATTTTCCCGATTTTTGCCCTTATATAGGTACGATTCACATTGCCCTTATATAGGCATAGAAATCAAGTCCTTATTTAGACATAGCCCATGCAGACCAAATACAGGCATGGCTACTTCTACCCGTACCAAACGTCACAACGATTTTTTGGAAAATCGGCTTAAGCAGTTAGAGAACTTCCCCTTGCTCGAATATTGATTTGTCCAAGAACTCATGTACTTTCCAAAGAACAACTATTCCCTAGGGGTTCTTTTCTGACGTTATTATGCCCGACTTTATGTCAAACTATGGCATTCCTATACACCTTCAAGGTATAAATATACCTCCACTTGCTCTAGCAAGACACAGTGGTTTGGAGCAGTTCGACTATCTACTTACTATAGCTATATTAGCAAAAACAGAACACATAAAGAAGGGGGTGGTATCGCCATCATTTTTCAAAACTCCTATGTATGTCAATGGATGGATCTTGACATTCCCAATTGTGAAGCTGGTTCTTTTAAGCTTAAGTTATCTTCGAATTTCACTCTATCTGGTGCTTTAATATATCGAGCCCCGGGCACAGCCAGCACGTGGGCTGCTTCGTTTCCCGAGCTCATTGCACCATATCTACTAGAGGCAACCAACTTTTTGATAGTTGGAGACTTAAACATCCATCTAAATGACATCTCCAGTCACACCAGTACCAACTTTTTAGCAGATCTATCGGCCTTAAATCTCACCCTTCATAATGAAGGTCCAACCCATAAGGCAGGTAATCTCCTTGATCCAATCTTCTTCAATCAAGATAACATCATTTGCAAACCACCGAAGCCTATTCCTTGGTCTGACCACTATTTAGTGGAATTTACAATAGCAACACCACAGCTGACCATCTCTCGTAAAGCTTCATCTGGTCCCAGAGTGTTAAGGAACTGGAAAAAGTTGGATGCTATGAAGCTCAATACCTGTCTTAGGGACACCAGGCCCTTAATCAACACAACAAATATAGGAGATGCTACAACTATCCAAAACTGGCTCAGTTCTGCCATAAATACATGTCTTCCTCAGAAAAATATAAACCAAACTCCACTCCATCCTCCTGCTCCCTGGTTTACTGATGCCCTTAGGCTGGAAAAAACAACCTGTAAAAATCTTGAGCGCAGATGGCGTGCACACTATGATCCCGCACAAAAATTATTATATAAAGCAGCCCTGCTGAACTACCATGCAAATTGTGCATTAGCTAGAGCCGAATTTGCTAAAACAACTATTGAAAATGCCCAAAATCGGCCCAAAGCACTTTTTAAAATCATCCGGGATTTATCTGGTTCATCCTGCCAACCAAAAGCACCCTCCCTAGACTCTGCACAGTGCAATGCTCTGGCAGAATTCTTTCAAAATAAAATCGACAAAATCTATGAGGAGTTCAAAGACCCAAATAGTCCTCCATCAGTCCCGAACTCCCCGGAAAGCTTGTCCAAATCAGGAAAAGTTATTAATCACCCCGTCTCAGCCACTCACCCCCAGCTTCTAACCAACTGGGTCCCCCTGAACTTGTTTTCATTACACGAAATTATAAAAACTATTAAGTCTGGCTCTCCCCTTGACCCTTTCCCCCCCCAAATCCTTCCTTCACTTGACACCCCTTCCCTCACGCTCATTTTAGAGCTTCTGAACAGTTCTTTGAGAGAGGCTGAAGTCCCTAAAGCTTGGAAACATGCCATGGTCTCACCTCTTCCAAAGAAATCTACCGCAGATCCAAACGACCCCTCTAATTTCCGTCCAATCTCGCTGCTGCCCCTTTTCTCCAAAATTTTGGAGAAACATATTGTCTCCCAACTCACTCACTTCACAGAATCCAATCACCTTCTTCACACATCCCAATCCGGTTTTAGGACAGGTTTTTCAACGGAATCCACCTTACTTGGTGTCTCTGAAACCATACGTCGGCAAGTGGATGAAGGGGAGACCGTGGCACTTATATTACTCGACTTAAGTGCCGCATTTGACACGGTCTCCCACACCATCCTCCTTAACACCTTGCAAACCTATGGTATCACAGGACCAGCACTGGCTTGGCTTAGTAGTTTTCTCTCTGAGAGAACTTTTCAAGTATTTTCGGCCACATCCTCTTCTCAACCCCATAATCAACCTTATGGGGTTCCCCAGGGCTCGATACTCAGCCCTTTATTATTTAATTTATACGTCAGTCCCCTTGCCCGTTTAGCCGAACAATCTGGGTTGACAATTTACTCATACGCTGACGACACCCAGATTGTTTACTCACTCTCGGCAAATGCACATTCCAACCCATCTTCCCTCCATTTGGGCCTCTCCAACATTGCCAATTGGATGTTTGAGAATAAGCTAAAACTCAATGGAGGAAAGACGGAATTACTTTTATTTGGAAAACAAACCTCCTTGTGGGGCCCACAACATTGGCCCTCTCAGATGGGGCCGACACCCACCCCCTCTACCAATGCTCGCAACCTGGGCATCATTTTTGATGAAAACCTATCTATGAAACAGCAAACGGTCAGAGTGGCAGCTACGTGTTTTACCATACTCAAGTGGCTAAGGAAAATCAGGTGGATGCTCCCCCAGAATACACTAAAAACTGTAGTCCAAGCTCTAATTACTTCTAGGCTGGACTACGGCAACATCTTATACCTGGGAGTATGCAAGGATGTTACCAAGAAACTCCAAACAGTGCAAAATGAAGCTGTGAGACTGATATGCATGTTACCAAAAAGATCCTCTACGTCATCTGGTCTCCGGAGTCTCCATTGGCTCCGGATTGAACAACGAGCAAAATTTAAAGCTCTATGTTTCATGCATAGAATTAAGGCCGGTAAGGCCCCTGCATATTTGAGCTCCTTGGTTAAACAATACGTCCCTACTAGAACTCTACGCTCCTCGACTCAACATAAGTTCCAGGTACCCAGGATCAATCGAGTTAGACAAGGAGGTCGCTCTTTTTCCTATCTGGCCCCCTTGTTATGGAACTCCCTTCCAATCCAACTCCGCACAAATGAATGCTATTTGCAATTCCGTAAGAACCTGAAGACATGGTTGTTTAACCAATAACTAAACTTCATCTGCTCAACTGTCCCTTTCCCCTTGTTACCTGTTTCAGCCTCTTTCTTAGCGCCGGGAAACCTTAGGGTAGCTGTTGCGCTCTATAAAAATAAATATAATAATATAATAATATAATAATACTTGCACGACAGAGCTCGCTACAGCAAGTGCCGAAGGAAGCCGACCCTCCAGCACTGATCAGGAAGCTGTCTCTTCTCCTGACGAGAATCCAGCTCCAGTGTTTCCAAGCTCCCCTTGCGGGGTGTTAGGAAATCGAGTCCCGAGACAGAGATACCAGACCTCCTTCATTTTAACTAAGGTATGGAGCTGATTAGAACCTAGAGAAATCTTGGATAGATTCTTGGCAAAGAAAACTCAACCTATGCTACACAATACTTACTTCTTCCCTTGTACTAGACTTAGGCTAGGTACATCGGGGTAGGCGTATTTTAGAAGCACCAGTTGAGTATTTTAGTCTCTGTATTTATGTATGTATTTTTAAATGGCTCAGAAACCATACAATGCTCTTACAGTATTATTTTATATTACTATTCTCGCTGTACGCATTATACTTTGCAGTCTGCTTAACGATTGTAGCAGTTTACTTCTCTTGTATGAGAAAGAAGACTGTTCAATAAACCTTTTTATTGAAAATGCCCATCTCTCTATTTCTCTTCAAACTCTGTTGAAACGAAGCATGCAAGATTGACTGAGTGAAATACCTATATATTGTTTCCATGACTCTAGAGATATGTTTCTTATTCTTGGGAAACAAAGTTGTCATGTTTATGCGGTTGTCAGAAACTAATCCCTTCTTGGGAATTCGAGAAAGTTTCTAGTGACCTCTGAGCTAGCTGGCACTCACTATTAAGTTTAGTATATTCAATAGAGACCTAGTCGACCTCAGTCCTACGTCTAATCTATAGGATATATTATTCCAATGCGCAGAACCTATTGGGAATATAGGAACTACACTACAGTAGTTCAAAACCAACAGGGATATACCCAAATAACCCTTCTAAACCTGGGTATCAGAAATAGTAGGAATAACCAACAGTCGGTATGAAGGAATAAATAATACACTAAGTTTGGTGAAGGTATTTTTAATTTTACCAAATACAGTAGATTGCGTTTATCGTGTGAAAACTGCACCCTTTTAAACTAGACACAAGGAAGGAGAAATGATTTAATTTCTCCTTCCTTTTCTGACTTTGCATGCGTGCTGCACTGCACAACACACATACAAAGTGGGAAAACCCTTCCCTCGTGTCTGACACAATATTTTATACAGGAAGGTTGTCCTTCCTGTACAAAACCGATGCTGGACTCACATACACACACACCCTAGCGCTCTGGTGCTAAGGTGTGTGCGTGATGCAGGGCCGCTGTAATCCCGCAAGGGGAAGGGAAGGAGAGAGCCATATCTCTGAAAATGTGGTGCTCTCCTGTTCCCTTCCTGTCGCGCAACGCAGCGCAGCCTCGCGGGGGGAGGGCTGCGCTGCATTGTGTGGAGATTTGGTAAATCTCCCCCGAAATGTCTTTTACAACCAGTTAAACATTGTGAATTCTCATTCCATTATGTTTCAATTTAGTAATTTTAAATATCTTTACATCCAACAGAAAACAAGCCTTGAATGTGTGAAATAATGAGGCGAATGCTGTAAATCTTCAATCATAGCAGAAATAATGAGCTACAGTATTCAGGAGAACATCAGCGCAGTCGGCGACAGATGAACCTGCACACAAACAGACAGATCCCGGATGAAGCATCAAGGGCATTTCAGTGATTGCAAGAGGCTTAGCTGTGCACCTCCACGCCAAAAGACGAAGATATGACCTTAGGAAAATTAAGGCAACAACAATAACAAACCACCTCCTGTATAAACAAGTGTCCAACACCAGCTTTGATCATGGGATCGGTATGATGTGATTACTGCAGTGCTCTGTTTTATAAAATGATGACAAGCCATCATTCCGTGAATTGTAAACTCTTTCTGGACAAACCAGTAACCAGAGAAGAGCAAAACAGAGCGGAGCCAGACAACTGACAGGTAAATGAAAGAGGAGTTCTTGTATCTACAATACAATAGACTGTCCTAATTTGCACTGGCCAGAAGGAAGATACATCTTTACCCGCAGGCGTGCATAGCCATAATCCAATCTGAAGGCACAATCGCCTACAAAGACACCGTCTACATATTAGGAGTGTGGCAAATATTTGGTGGCTATTGCATTTTATTGTTAAAACAGAAATCAAACGTGTAAAATACTGCACACATATAAAGTGTGTGAGAAAAACACAAGTGCTTTATCAGCCATGTCGGCCCATCAGGAAATGCAGTCATGGGATGTAGACAAATATATACCCGATCCACAAACACTAACCAAGAAAGAAGAATCAAACACATACAGCAAGAGCTTTAGTTTGACATCACTACTCAAGCTTCATCAGCACACATACACAGGGGAAAAGCCATTCAAGTGCAGTGAATGTGTAAAGAGCTTTAGTGAGTTATCAAACCTTCAAAGACATCAGCGAACACACACGGGGGAAAAGCCATTCAAGTGCACTGAATGTGCAAAGTGCTTTAGTGAGTTATCAAACCTTCAAAGACATCAGCGAACACACACGGGGGAAAAGCCATATCATTGCAGTGAATGTGCAAAGTGCTTTAGTTGCTTATCAAACCTCGAAATACATCAGCGAAAACACACAGGGGAAAAACCATTCAAATGCAGTGAATGTGCAAAGTGCTTTAGTCAATTATCAAACCTCCAAAATCATCAGCGAATACACACAGGGGAGAAACCATTCAAGTGCAAGGAATGTGCAAAGTGCTTTAGTCAATTATCAAGCCTCCAAAATCATCAGCAAACTCACACAGGAGAAAAACCATTCAAGTGCAGTGAATGTGACAATAGTTTTTGCAGCTCTTCAGCATTAAGGTATCATCAGCGAACACACACAGTAGAAAAACCATTCAAGTGCAGTGAGTGTGCAAAGAGCTTCAGTTGGTTATCAATCCTAAAAAGTCACCAGCAAACACACACGGGGGAAAAACCTTATCATTGTAGTGAATGTGACAGTAGTTTTCGCAGCTCTTCAGCATTAAGGTATCATCAGCGAATACACACAGGGGAAAAACCATTCAAGTGCAGTGAATGTGCAAAGTGCTTTAGTCAATTATCAATCCTCCAAAATCATCAGCGAATACACACAGGGGAAAAACCATTCAAGTGCAGTGAATGTGACAATAGTTTTTGCAGCTCTTCAGCATTAAGGTATCATCAGCGAATACACACAGGGGAAAGACCATTCAAGTGCAATGAATGTGCAAAGTGCTTTAGTCAATTATCAAGCCTCCAAAATCATCAGCAAACTCACACAGGAGAAAAACCATTCAAGTGCAGTGAATGTGACAATAGTTTTTGCAGCTCTTCAGCATTAAGGTATCATCAGCGAATACACACAGGGGAAAAACCATTCAAGTGCTGTGAATGTGCAAAGTGCTTTAGTCAATTATCAATCCTCCAAAATCATCAGCGAATACACACAGGGGAAAAACCCTTCAAGTGCAATGAATGTGCAAAGTGCTTTAGTCAATTATCAAGCCTCCAAAATCATCAGCAAACTCACACAGGAGAAAAACCATTCAAGTGCAGTGAATGTGACAATAGTTTTTGCAGCTCTTCAGCATTAAGGTATCATCAGCGAATACACACAGGGGAAAAACCATTCAAGTGCAATGAATGTGCAAAGTGCTTTAGTCAATTATCAAGCCTCCAAAATCATCAGCAAACTCACACAGGAGAAAAACCATTCAAGTGCAGTGAATGTGACAATAGTTTTTGCAGCTCTTCAGCATTAAGGTATCATCAGCGAATACACACAGGGGAAAAACCATTCAAGTGCAGTGAATGTGCAAAGTGCTTTAGTCAATTATCAATCCTCCAAAATCATCAGCGAATACACACAGGGGAAAAACCATTCAAGTGCAATGAATGTGCAAAGTGCTTTAGTCAATTATCAAGCCTCCAAAATCATCAGCAAACTCACACAGGAGAAAAACCATTCAAGTGCAGTGAATGTGACAATAGTTTTTGCAGCTCTTCAGCATTAAGGTATCATCAGCGAACACACACAGTAGAAAAACCATTCAAGTGCAGTGAGTGTGCAAAGAGCTTCAGTTGGTTATCAATCCTAAAAAGTCATCAGCGAACACACACAGGGGAAAAACCTTATCATTGTAGTGAATGTGACAGTAGTTTTCGCGACTCTTCAGCATTAAGGAATCATCAGCAAACTCACACAGGGGAAAAACCATTCAAGTGCAATGAATGCGGGAAGAGCTTTAGTCAGATATCAGACCGAAAACGTCATCAGCGAACACACATGGGAGAAAAACCTTATCATTGTAGTGAATGTGACAGTAGTTTTCGCAACTCTTCAGCATTAAGGTATCATCAGGGAACACACACAGGAGAAAAACCATTCAAGTGCAGTGAATGTGCGAAGTGCTTTAGTCGGTTATCACACCTTCAACGTCATAATCAAACACACACGGGGGAAAAACCATTCAAGTGCAGTGAATGTGCAAAGTGCTTTAGTCGGTTGTCACACCTTCAAAGACATCAACAAACACACACAAGGGAAAAACCATTCAAGTGCAGTAAATGTGCAAAGTGCTTTAGTCGGTTATCACACCTTCAAAGACATCAACAAACACACACAGGGGAAAAAACCATTCAAGTGCAGTAAATGTGCAAAGTGCTTTAGTCAGTTATCACACCTTCAAAGACATAAGCGAACACACACAGGGGAAAATCCATTCAAGTGCAATTAATGTGTAAACAGCTTTAGTCACTTATCAGACCTAAAAGGTCAGCAGCGAACACACACCCAAAAACCCTATCATTGTAGTGAATGTGACAGTAGTTTTTGCAGCTCTTCACCATTAAGGTATCACCAGCGAACACACACAGTAGAAAAACCATTCAAGTGCAATGAATATGGGAAGAGCATGAGTCAATTATCAGACCTACAAAGACATCAGCGAACACACACAGGGGGAAAGCCACTCAAGTGCAATGAATGTGGGAAGAGCTTTAGTAAGTCATCATACCTACAAATTCATCAGTGAATACACACAGGGGGAAAAACATTCAACTGCAGTGAATGTGTGAAGAGCTTTAGTCGATTATCAAACCTCCAAACACATCAACGGACACACAGGGGGGAAAAACCCTATAATTGCGGTGAATGTAACAGTAGTTTTCGCGACTCTTCAGCATTAAGGAATCATCAGCAAACTCACACAGGGGAAAAACCATTCAAGTGCAATGAATGCGGGAAGAGCTTTAGTCAGATATCTGGCCGAAAACGTCATCAGAGAACACACACGGGAGAAAAACCTTATCATTGTAATGAATGTGACAGTAGTTTTTGCAACTCTTCAGCATTAAGGTATCATCAGGGAACACACACAGGGGAAAAACCACTCAAGTGCAGTGAATGTGCAAAGTGCTTTAGTCGGTTGTCACACCTTCAAAGACATCAACAAACACACACAGGGGAAAAAAACATTCAAGTGCAGTAAATGTGCAAAGTGCTTTAGTCAGTTATCACACCTTCAAAGACATAAGCGAACACACACAGGGGAAAAACCATTCAAGTGCAATTAATGTGTAAACAGCTTTAGTCACTTATCAGACCTAAAAGGTCAGCAGCGAACACACACCCAAAAACCCTATTATTGTAGGTATCACCAGCGAACACACACAGTAGAAAAACCATTCAAGTGCAATGAATATGGGAAGAGCATGAGTCAATTATCAGACCTACAAAGACATCAGCAAACACACACAGGGGGAAAGCCACTCAAGTGCAATGAATGTGGGAAGAGCTTTAGTAAGTCATCATACCTACAAATTCATCAGTGAACACACACAGGGGAAAAACATTCAACTGCAGTGAATGTGTGAAGAGCTTTAGTCGATTATCAAACCTCCAAACACATCAACGGACACACAGGGGGGAAAAACCCTATCATTGCGGTGAATGTAACAGTAGTTTTCGCTTCTCTTCAGTATTAAGGTATCATCAGCGAACTCACACAGGAGAAAAACCATTCAAGTGCAATGAATGTGGGAAGAACTTTAGTCAATTATCAGACCTACAAACACATCTGCGAATACACACAGGGAAAAAACTATATGATTGCTGTGAATGTTTGAAGAGCTTTAGTCAGTTATCAACCCTACGAAAACATCAACAAACACACACAGGGAGAAAGCCACTCAAGTGCAATAAATGTGGGAAGAGCTTTAGTCGACGATTAGAGCTACAAAGTCATCAGCGAACACAGAGGGGGAAAACATAGAAGGGCACTGAAAGTGAGAAGGGCTTTTCTCAATTTTGGATCCCACACAGCCCTCAGTGAATACACTCCTTCATTTAACTCACATGGAAATAATCCCAGAGATGCAGAGATTCTGAAAAGAACTTAAGAACATCAAAAATAATATTGACCCATCTGAGTACATAGACAAGAGCTAAAGAGTGCAGTTATTGTGAGAGGAATGAATTACGGAAAAAGATAAAATTCAAATTATGTAGGACATTGAAATACCAGATGATAAAAGACATGAATAGCAGTAAAGAAGAAAAACAGATAACAGTATTTGCAGAATTATAAAAGTGTTTGTTTCCAGTGATTGTTCACTTCCGTACACATAGCAAAGTGACATGATGTACCAGGATACACAGTGGGAGACAAGCACAATGTGGATTAAAAGAAAAGAAACATTGTTGATTTTTATTTGGTGAAGAAGAGATACAAAGAAAAACATTCAATCGCACCTGACCACACTACCTGTAAAAGCAACACTGAACAATACTGGGACTAACAGCAGTATTTTCAGCTAACTTGCCGGATTAGTGATAAAACCAATAAACCCAACACACCCAGAGTGGACATGTTGTCAGTGCTCTGGAGAGGGGATGCTTCATTGGTAAAATGCATGTATTACTATTAACAAATGCCACTGCAGTATATGTAATGAAATAAAGCATAGCACATGTTTTCAAGAAATAACCTATTGCTAGATATAAAAGAGCATATACCTTGTTTTTAAGTAACGTTTGCTGCATCTTTTACAGACTGTTATCGGTTGATGGATCAGCTCGTGCCTCGGGCTCCTCTTCGACTGGGCTCTCCCTATTCATTTTGTGACTTGCCAAACTCTACTTTTTACCAGAATTGAGCCATTGTAAGCAGTAGACTCTGTTTGAAGAATGTGGTGAAATAGCAAAATCCCACGTCAAAAGCATATGTGTGCCAAGACGATCAGTTGCACTCCCAGCAACTCGTCTTCCACACTTGATTGTCCCTTGTTCTCAAATGTTCTGAAGGATTTGTCGTATAAATACCAGAAGTGGCAGTGACATTCATGAAGCTAAAGCTAACAGGAGTGTGTGGGAGATAGAGGGGGGGCGAGATAAAGAGAGCGAGAGAGACAAAGAAAGGGGGAGAAAAAGAAAGAGAAAAGGAAGGAGCAGACAAATACATGTCAATGTGTGATATCACGAGAGAAACGGGCTGAATACCTATGAATTTATATATTTCTTTTTAATACCTATAGACCCATGTCATGCCAATAAACAGGGAACAAGTATGGAAAATAGTGAAGGAGCCCATTATTATATGCAAATCACAATGACATCACATATAGTGATGTCACAAGAAGTGATGTTAGGCCCTCATAATTATTTTCACGTGAAAGGTTGACGGCATGTTTTAAAAACAAAAACAAGAAACATAAAATAATGTAAAAATACGTTTTTGGTTTCAGTTTTTATACAGCATGTGTTTTTCCCACTATCAGTTTGTAACTAAACTCGTAATTGACTGAAAGTGTAAATATTTTTAAACAGATATGTGGAACTTGGAAATTACATTTTTAAACAGTTTTCAGCGAAGAGACCCTAAGCCCCAAACTGTTTCACATTTACAATGTATTCAGCAATAGAAGGGCTAATTTTGTTAAGTTCTCTGTTCCTCTCTTGCGCCACTCACACAAACAAACACTCAGAGGCCGGTGTCTGCAGTGCTGGGGCACAAAGTAACAATTATCAGTCCCGGGTTAAGGAGCTAGGTGGAACTGTGTCCCTTTTCTAGATAATAGTGGGGGGACCCCTTCAAACTGTGGCTACCCCCGACTTGTGCCGTGCTGAAAAAGCAATAGTGAATTTGAGTAATTTACGATGAATTGAAATGATAGAAAGAGAAGAAGAGAGCGAGGTGCAGGACATATTGAAGAAAAAGAAAAAAGAGACAGAAGACTTTACCCTGTTCTGTGTACACACATTTTACGTAATCAAGTTGTGCTGTGCGTTTTGAACAGGCTGTCACCCCCTTTGTATGTAAATGAGCTTCTGTAACCAGACACCCCAGGCTCCCATCTCTTCTAGCGTGGATGATAATGTGAGCACTGTAAGGTAATCACAAACAAGGGCTATATTGAGAAATAATTGGCTTCCAGGTCTCACAGCTGTGGTTATGTAGTTCATTATTAGTTAATTTACTTTAATGTCCAGCAATTCTCCAGGTTACTTTTTTTCAGTATATCGCTTTATATCGCTCTTTGCTCTTCATCTCCATCAGTTAAAGGTGAGGTTCGATGTAGGATTTGTTGTTAGTGTCCCTAGACCATGTCCCAATCCCTTTGTCTTTGATTTGTCGGCATGTGTTTTGTCCACACACTGGCCTAGGATGGGCCTTCTCAAGGTAGAAGGCGCTGTAAAAGGAATAATAAATCAGATATATATGAAATTGTATGTAAACAAATATTTGCCTTTCATTTATCAGGCACCACCAGACTCACATCTACACATGTAAGTGAGCACCAGATTAAAGTGACTCCTCCCTATATAAATATGTTCCATCAGTAATCAGGCTGATGGTTCAGCTGATACTCACAGCAAATAAAGTTTCTGGGATTGCACGCATTGGACTACATTTTAATTGTTGAAGTTTCACACAGTGTCGCTGATGCGCTCAGCTTATAAGGTTTGTGGATATTGCCCACTGTAACCAGATCACTGAAGTTCACCCTTAAGTAGTAACTAGGTCAAAACATAGTATTATTGTCATGAAAACCTAGTCATTGCCTGTGTTTCATCCAACATTGCCTGTGTTTCTGTCTTTACATGAAGCATAATTGGTTTAGGAAGTGCTTGTTGGTTGTTTGGTACTTTGGTTGGGACAATGCTTATTGAAATCAGGGTACTGTTGTTCCGTTATGCCGCTTCATATGCAAATTCGTGAAGCACACGTTGGACAGGTGCGCTAAACTTTCATTATTCTACACGTGCCTAAAAGACTATAAAAGTCTTGCCAGCGGAAGGCAGAGCGCTTCGCTTCTTGGGCAGACCAAGCGTCACTACGAGAGCTCAGCCTTCGATTCCAGCCCCGCCCGCCGACTTCTCCTCCCGCTCTGCTTTTCGGACCGGAGTTGTGTAAGTCGCCGAGCCACTCACCTGATTCCTTCTTCGGACCCTGCAATCTTCGGCGGCCTTCTTCGGAGTCGCTCTTCCTTGGCTTCCGAGATCCCTCTCCAGTTCCGGTCCCCGGTCTTCACTGCTTGGCGGATTTCCATTTCCTGAACTGCCTTGGTCCCCGGCAAAAGCAATCCTACTAGCAACAAGGAAGTAAGATTTGTTTTTGTAAGCGCCGATGCACAGAGAACACCGGGGTAAGAACAAGCCTTGCTAAAGGCAAGAGTGAACTAATGCAAAGACTTAAGACTTAAACAAACGTTGATACAACCAAGGGGGAAAAGCATTTAAGGACGCTATCGTGCTATTGTTTCCTTGTACCTATGTAGTGCTCATGATAATTTAGGAGTGTTCAATGTATGTGAGTAAATAGCAGTGAAGTTTAACTGCATTACAAATTGAACAGTCGCTTGTAAGACATTATAACCCATTGTATTTCTAGAGGTTATTAGGAGGTTCTGTGTTCTGTTCTCTAGTTTTCTAAATCCACAGAACCAGTTACAGTTACAGCGTAAAGTGCAAGTTGTGTAAGGTAAGACCGAGTTATTGCATGCTGCTGTGTGTACTGTGTACTAACCAGTTGGGGACAAGTTGGGAGTTAGAGGTCAAAATTGAAGAAGGCGATCGCTTACTGAATATCTTATTGTTTCAAGGTGATAATACGATTGCATATAAGAAAAGACCTAGAACCCTAGAACTTGCACCATGAAGTTAGGATTGGGCTATTTCTCTCTACCGGTATGTAAGTCCTGAAATGTAAAAGATAGAACCTCAGGAGGTAAGAGTAAGTTAATGATAATTGTTATTTTCTGTATTCCATTTACCCAACAGTATCAGTGTTTCTTAAACTGTTCTGAGAAGCCCGGTAAACTTCAGGAGAGACGAATGGATTTCTCAAGAAGAGATCCTGTGTTGTTTTTCTCTCTCTCGCTTTCCCATCCCCATCCACCACCCCTTTCCGTCCCCTTTTCCTTTTCCCTTTAGGGGCCAACTAGTTGTGCCAAGTGTCTGGATTTCTTGCTACACTTGTTGGCTCTTGGAGGTATTGGGATTGGGCGGCTACAGGACGGAAACATCTGGACTCTTGCAGTGGCGCTCCTGACAATTATACAGGATTTATACAGGATTTATAATGCGCATGGCTGCCTCAGCGACGAGGCGTCCCAGCGCAACCACAGACCATAAGGGAGCAGTGGGAGTTTCAACAAGGGTCCTTTATTATTAAATAGCAGGGAATAACCATGTCTTTACAGACTTCCGGAACACCAACAGATTAGATATGACTCTGATGTTCACTGGGAAGGAGTTCCAAAGTTTGGCTACCAAAAAGCCAAACGAGCATCCCCCCGCCCTAGCTTTCCTTACTCGGGGGACACAAACCAAACCACAGTTGGTGGATCTCAAGGCACGCCCAGGCACATAGGGCTTCAGTAAACCCGAGAGCCCAATAGGGGCTTGGTGCATCAAGATTTTATGCGCAATGCACAGCACCTTAAAGTGAACCCGGGCTTCGATGGGCAGCCAGTGCAACTTTAAGAGCACATGAGCCACCAACTGCGATCTAGGCAGTGCTACTAGCATACGTCCTGCTGCATTCTGGACTCTCTGAAGGCGTTTAATACTTGCTCTATTTGCGCCCAGATATAGAGCATTTCCATAATCAAGTCTCGCCAAAATGGAGGCTTGCAAGATGGTTTTGCGCCCTTCAGATGGAAAAAGACCAAGCAAAGGTCTAAGGCCTCTCAGAAGCCCAAAACAAACCGCAGCAACAGCTCTTGACTGTTTCTCGAAAGTTAGACCGGTGTTGAACCAAACACCTAAGTTCTTTATCATCTTTTTCGGTAACAGAGCGGGTTTAAGATAGTCAGGCCACCACTGCTCCGACCACAGCTCTTGGTCTTTCCCATAGAGAAGAATCTCAGATTTACAGGCATTCAATTGAAGGCAGTTAGCCTTCATCCAGTCTGAGATCACCGCCGGATCCGTCCTAAAATTTTCCAAATTTGCACTGCAATTTTTGGAAAAGGCAATCACCAACTGGGTGTCGTCAGCATACGACACCAACAATAGCCCCCTACCTCTGGCCACCTCCGCCAAAGGTCCCACATAAAGATTGAAAAGAAGTGGGCTCAGGATGGAACCCTGCTGCACCCCATGAGATAAAGGATGGTCCTGCGAGTGAAAAGGGGAGACTGACACCTGAAATGATCGTCCAGTCAAGAAGGAACGATTCCACTCCAGGGCAACATCCCTGATTCCGATCGTCCAAAGGCGTTCAAGAAGGATCGCATGTGACCCCGTATCAAAGGCGGCGCTTAGATCCAATAGGACCAAGGCCGCGGAGTCTCCTTCATCCAGCCGGTTACGGATAGATTCCGTGACGACAGGGAGAGCTGATTCGGTACTATGGCGGGGACGGAACCCATGCTGAGAGGGGTCAAAGATGTTATGAGTGTCCATGTGTTTAGATAGAACTGAATTTACATGTGCCTCCACCACTTTCGCCATAAAAGGTAACTGAGATATAGGATGATAGTTACCTGGGTCGTTCGGATCAAGCGATGGTTTTTTTTAAGAGCGAGATCACTTTTGCATGCTTCCACTCCCTAGGGACTGAGGCAGATTTGAGTGACAGATTAACTAATTCTACTGCCACAGGAGAAATAAGAGGAGGAAGCTGGTGGAAATAGGCTGAAGACATTAGGTCCGCTGGCAAGCCCGATTTGATTTTAGCACTCAGGGCCCCAAACTCCTGCAGCGACAATAGAGGAAAGGCCGACAAACAATTGTCACCCTCAAATCATACCCTGTCAACACAGCGTTCGCAGTGGGGGTACTCTCAGTGGAAAAGTCCTGGTAAATGAGTTCCACTTTCTTTTTTTTTTTTATTTCAAATCATTTTTATTGAAGTTTTTTTTTTATTTCAAATCATTTTTATTGAAGGAGTTCCACTTTCTTCATAAAATTAAGTGCCAGGTATTTGCAGCGATGGTTCGACGTGACGGGGGAAAGATTAGACATCCCTGCAGTCTTCATGTTTTTAAGCAAGGTGAAAATGGTCTTCGTAGTGCTTTGGCAGAAGGCTCATAGGAACGGCGCCATGCACGTTCAAGTTGTTTACATCCCTTCTTTGCCTGAGTTAAAAGGTCGGTGAACCAAGGGTTGGATAACTCATGTCCCTTCCCACCTCGCTTGGCTGGAATGCAACTGTCCAAACCAGCTATTAGCCAATCGTGAAAGCTTCTAAGTGCCCCCTCAATATCTGGCGGAAACTGGGGGCCATGCTCCATTAACCTGATAGCAGGCCGATCCTGGTCTAGCTTATGCCAAGGCCGTTTCACCATTGTAACTGGGCGGGCTACATCAATCCTACCCTGCCACAGTAGGAAGAATGGAATTACTGAGTGGTCTGTCCATGTTAGTGCGACGGGAGAGGCAATTTTAAAAACAATCAAGATTGGAAAAGATGGGATCAAGTAAGTGTCCGGCTACATTGGTGCCTCCCGCGACCAGTTGTAGAAGCTGAAAAGCCTCTAGATCTGCGAGGAAATTATCAATCTCAGCCTTTCCTTCCACCTCAAGATGCAAATTCAGATCCCCCAAAATGGTGAAGTTGGCTGCTTTACAGGCCAGCTGTCCAATTTTGGTTACAAGGTCCTCACGGAATGTTCCGGAGGGCCCTGGGGGTCTGTAAATTAAAAGGCCCGACAATGTCAAATTGCTGTTAAGTATTATTTTAAACAGTGCACTCTCACAATCTAATATTTTTTCCTTAGACAGGCTAACGGCGAAAACAGCCTTGGCTATCACTGCAATGCCACCCCCTCTTCCCCCTTCTCTATTAATATTATAAAAAGAATAGCCAACCGGGAGGGCTAACCCTTTTTCTGCCACTGTATCATGAGTAAGCCATGTTTCAGTTAGGAAAAGAGCGTCTGGACACTCATCCATTAATAAATCAAATACCTCCTCATAATGACTTACCAAAGATCGACAATTAAGTCTGAGAAATTTGAATTCAGTGCAACTGGATGAGCAAGTAGGTTGCTCCTCAAGGACCGCCTTAAAAGCACAGTATTTGAAACGCAAAAGTAGGCTCTTGAAAAGCCCATGATACTGATGGACATTCAGAGGCCAGATGCATAAGTTGTTCTCGAGTATAACTACAAGAATGGCCTTTGGCGCGCCAGCGGCGTGCCCGCTGCGCGGGTACCTAAACGTCATCATTTGTAGCCAAGCAAGGAGGTGTTGCAAGCGAGGCAACAAACACTAGTCTGCTGACATACATAATGCAAAATGTCACTGCCCCTCCCTTCTTTTTGACATCTCCAGGAGTTCCTCCTCTCTTGTGGAAGAAGATTTTCACACATTATACTCGTGTCTTTGGCACTTCCTTAAGTGCAGAGAGAAAAGCCTCATGGTTAATGCATTGTTTGGGCTCTGAGGGACAAGAATTCTTTGAACACCTTCCTGAACTCTCTGATAGTGACTCCGACACTCTTAATGAATATGAGATCTGCATCAAAAAGTTGGACTTGCACTACCTCCCCAAAGTGAGTACTGTCCTTGTACGATATCACTTTGGGAGAAGGATGCAAAGGCAGGATGAGTCAGTCAAACAGTACATAACTAACAATTTGGCTTCCATGTGCAATTTTGGTGCAGCTTAAGAGGAGTGCATAAGAGATCAGTTCATTTTGGGATGCGCCCTTGACAAAACGAGAGACACCCTGTGGCAATAAGAAAAGCCATTGCTTCAAGAAGTGCTGACCATAGCCAAAATTCACGAGCATTCAAAAGCTTGTGTTGATTTCATACACAAAGACAGTTCAGGTGATAAAAATGAGAACATTGATGTCAAGGTGCTGGTAGATAGATCCTATAAACCCAAATCAAGCACCACTTCAAAGCCCTTTAACACAAATAATTTTCAGGGGAAGATCTTCAGGTGTGGCAACCCTGGCCATATGGCCAACTTTAAAGACTGCCCAGGCTGGAAGGCCATGTGCAAAACTTGTGAGAAAAAAGGTCACGTCTCAAAGAGCTGCAGAACGGGCAACAAGGATGAAAAAGTCAGGGAAGTTGAACTTTATGAAGAAGAATTGGAAGGAATCAATATTCTCCCAGTCACAGGGAATACTAATGATGGCCCTCATGAGCTAGTTTTGATCAATGATGCTCCCATGAACGTGCTCTTCGATTCAGGAGCCAAGGTAAGACTAGTCCCCAAAACATTTAATGAGCGTTATCTGCTGGGCAAAGTCACCATTTTGAAGCCAGACATTAGACCAAAAGGTTAAGGTGTGGTGACTATTGAGTTGCTGGGTTATTTCTGGGGCACAATTGACTTCAAAGAAAGAGTCATCCCAGGTAATGTAATGTAGTGTATTTTGTAAAGCGCGCAGCTGCCCCAACGAGGCGTCCCGGCGCTGTATAATGCTGTGGAAGCCTTCCTGGCTCTCCCTGTGAGATGCCTTTCCTGGGCACCCCCAAGGTGAAGCCAGGCATCCCAGTGTTGTAGGGGCCGTTGTGGAGATTAAGCAAGCTATTGCCCAGAGTTGCAGTGTGGGACCCATGATTAAAGTAGGCGCTGATGCGAGAATTATCGAGTCCGCTGACATTGAGCCCAAGACCCTGCCACCTCGGGACTTGAACCCTGGTACCGGGCCTGATCTCTGCTTCAGAGTCTGCCGCTCTAACCAGTGAGCCACACTTCTAGCTTATAAGTTGGTCCCATCAAGGTGATATACATATCTGCCTTGATCCTAATGAGAATCCCTCTGTCTGCCTAAAAGAATTACCACCTATTAGGGTTGTTAGTAATGCTAATCGAGACTGGATCAAGAAATTCCCTGAGGTCTTTGCTGGTAAACTGGGTTTATCTCAAACATTATGTACATCGGATAAAGGTCAAATCTAACAGTTAACGCTGTTCCAAAAACAGCTAAGGTCAGGAATGCACCTCTGTTAGTAAGGGAGAGCATGAAAGTTCAATTAGACAATCTCTTAGCCAAGTGGATCATTCGACAAGATGAAGCAACGGAGTGGGTCTCTCCTGTTGTTATGGCCCACAAGCCAATGGGGAGGCTGCCTCTGTGTAGGCTAGAGGGAGCTCAACAAAGCAGTTATTGTTGTTCACTACCCTTTACCCAACAAAACTAAAATGCAGTGTTCTCTTGTGGGGTCAAGTTATTTCTTTTCCTTGGACTTGACCTCCGCCTATCACCAGGTCAGGCTTCACTCCTCTTCAGAACATTCAGAACGTTCATTACTCTTCCCAGGACATTACCTCCTTTGTAACACCCTTTGGTACCTTTAGATTTCTAAGAATGCCTTTCGGACTGATTTCTGCATCATTTTTTCAAAGGGCGATGAAGGGCATTCTTGCAGGCTTTCAGGAAGTCAAGGTGTACCCAGATGATGTGCTCATCTTTGGTGTGGATTTTGAGGAGCATAATGGGAGGCTGAGGTCAGTATTGAAGAAGTTACGTGATGCTTACCGCACCCTTAGCTGACAAGTGCAAATTTGATGTCAAAGAAATAGAGTACCTAGGGCATTTTGTGTCCGCTGCAGGATTCAAATCAAAAAAGTCATTGGTAAACACCCTTTGAAATTTGCACACCCCTTTAAACAAAGAAGAGTTTGTAAAGTTTCTGGGCATGGCTGAATTTTATCTCAAGTTTGTTCTGAACTTTGCAGGGAAAACCTCTTGTCTGAGGTCTCTCCTCCAGATGGGAAGCACCTTTGTTTGGTCCAAGGGCAGTGAGGAACAGATGATGTTGAATGGTTTGGAGGTGAAGAACTGGAGGAAGGAATTAATGTGTGTGCGATTAGTTAAGGGTTGATATTCGAGAGTGAGTTGAGGGAACATCACTTGAACGATTTAGATTTGCAGAAAGTCCTAACCATGGTCACAGGTAGTTTGTGTGAGAAGAGGAACTGTGAAGAGGTCCTTGAAGTCTTTGGCAAGTTATGGAAGATCTGGCAGTGGGGGGGGGGGTCTCCTCATGTGTGGTAGTAAGTTGGTTGCATCCCTTTCACTAAGGGATAAGCTAGTAAAGAGTGATCACGCCTTGCACATGGGCATTGCCAAGACAAAGAAAATAATGAGGGAAGCATATTGTTGGGCTGCCATGGAAGTACATGTAGAGAGGTTGGTGCGTGAATGTGCTGAATGTGTGTCTTGTGACACGATATTGAAGTGCAGCACGCAACCCATGGTTATTAGGGAACAGGCTACTGGTCCTTGGATGGACATTTCTGTAGATATTTTGGGACCTGTGTAGGAAGGTGGAATCTGACTACATGGTTGCCCCCACTTTTTTCTGGGTGTTTTGATGGTTTTTGACTTAGTTTGGCTGGGATCCTGCTATTCAGGGCCCCTGCCTATATGCTTTCTCTCTAAATTGATTCCATGTACTATAGGTAAACTCCAGTTTGATTACTGGGGTACCCTTGTGAGTCCCTAGTATATGGTATACTAGGTACTAATGGGCATAGGTACCCCAGTGGCCTACCAGGGGCTGCAGCATGTATTATGCTACCCCTGGGAAGCCTTCCAAAATGACACCACAGGACTGCTACTGCAGCCTGGGTAAGGTGGTGCAGGCACCCCTTACTAAGATATAGGTTGCCTATATCTACCTTAAATCACTACACATAGAGACCTGTCAGTCACCCCCCAATGGCAGGCCTTATCAATCCTGAAAGAAGGGTGCTTGGTTTCATGTGAGATGGTGCCCATTCAAGAGCAGTGCCCCTCTGCAGCCTTTGGAACCTACTCTCTGGGGCTGTCCTGTAATGCAGCCTAACCATCTACTCTTAAGTGCATTATATCCTCGCTGAAAATGCGAACTTTGGGCTGGTTGCATGGAAACATGCCGTGTCTGGTGGAATCCTCCCCCCCGCCAGGTCTGGCAGCAGCGGTAGAATTCCACCCTTCTAGAGAGTGAGACATGTACACACCTGTATACCCAGTACCGGTTTAAAAGAGATCTGGCATCACAAAATGGATGCTGCAGCCACAGAGACAAGTCTGGCCTCCTGCTGCTGACCGAAACTCCGGCAGGGGATGCCTGGACAATAGGTTTCCTGTCACAGGGAGCTGTAACCACCTCCCAGACAGGCTTTAGTGTATTGAGGCTGGGTGGGTGCACTCTGAAAGTGCTTTGAAGTCTGCACTGGCGACACATTTGGTGTCCCTGTGCATAGTCCAATTCCAACCGGTTGCAGGGGCTACCAGCCCCCGCTCTGGCACGAAACTGGACAAAGGAAATGAATGTAGCCACCCCTCTTTCCGAAACCTCCCATAGGTGGGTCCCTAGAGTATGTCCAACCCCTTTCTTAGGTATAGTTAAGGAACCCCTGGCACCAGGACTTTAGATATCCCTGGACAAAACTCTGCAACTGAATCCTCGAACTTCGACGCTCTACTCAAGACTAGATGACTAAAGAATCTCCCTTGGGGTCAAGGAGTGACTTCCCTGCTTGGCAAGCACCAACAAAGCATTTGCCGGTCTGCATCTCCGAAGCTCTTGACGGACTCCGAAGTATCTGCAACCCAGGAAGAGGATTTCCAGACTTCTCAGAGGCCGATTCAAGTCCCCAACAAAGCTGAGACCCGCACCCTCACGAGTGACCTGGAACTGGAACTCCTGGACACCATGCACATTTGTAAGTGTATTGACTTCTCGACATCTCTTGAAGTTGTGCTTTGGGTTACTTGTAGCCCAAGCCCTGAGCATCATTTGCTTCAAAGATTGTGGGTCTACACTCCAAGAGTGTTCAGTGAGCCTGCTTCTTGCATTAACGCTTGAGGCTCCTTTGCAAACCCTGGTCCTTCAACTGGTGGGTCCCTGTGAAGGTAACTCTCATTTTCCTTGGGCTTCCCTGGTGCTCCCGATGTGCCCTGACACACCACAGAGTGTTGAGTCCCTCGGACCTTGGTGGTCCGCACAAAAGCATCTTTCTCCTTTCTGCATAGGTTGCTGTTGCCAAGGCTTGTTGGGTACAATCCGGGCACCGATACCGCAGCACTCGACATCCTTTGTGTGACAGCTTGAATCCAGCTTCTGGTTGTCATCGACGCCTCCTGGTCTTCATGGCTGAAGAGTCAAGCTTCACCTCTTTCACCTGAAACACCGACATTGGTGGGCATTCATCTCTCGTGCCCCCTGGTCACTGGCTAGTGACCCAGACTCTGTCCCCTCTGCTTTCAGGTTCTTCTCATCTTCGATCCAGGCTTGGATCACTGCAGACACTTTCCACTTCGACGGCAGCAGCACTTTGCAGCTGATCGCCATTGAAATCAACGGGACTAGTGCAAGGTGCCCACTAGAATAGTGGACAGCATATGCCAGGCAAACTTCTCACAACCTGTGAAGTTGAAGACTCTGGATCGCTATTTGATCATGTGTATTGATATGTTTTCCCATTGACCTGATATCAAGGTGGTTAATTCCGGTGAGTCTGGTGAAGTGATTGAGTTTCTAGAAGAGTTATTTGAACGTGAGGGTTTCCAGTTAACACTCTTGTCAGACAATAGTTTTCAGTTCACAACCTTACTCATGGAAGAGTTTCTGAGTTCCAGGGGGATTAACCATGAGAAGGCATCCCTGTACCATCCACAAAGCAATGGTGTGGTCAAAAGGTTTGCCAAGGTTCTTAAAGAGTCCCTGCAACAAGCTGTTGCCTGTGGTGAAAGTTGAGAGTTGGCCATGAGGAAGAAGGTTCGCGAGTATGGGGTCACTTATCGTTCGTCAACTGGTGAAACTCTTTTTCGTTTATTTAAAGGAAGGGTCCCCAACATGGAGGTCACTCCATGTGGGTAACGACCAAAAGAACGTTAGTAGATGAAAAGGTGGGGGGTATGGAGGGCTGAAAAGAGAGAAAGAGGTGATGAAAAAAGAAAGATCTTGTATGATAAAAGAAGGGCTGTGAATGGAACTGTGGTCGACTTGGGAGACTGGGTCAAGATCAAGTCTTCCAGATCCAATTCAGTCTTGCGTTTAAGGTTATCAAGGTTTTCAAAAATGTAATAAAGACGAGTGACCATAGAATTTGGAATCTAAGTCGAGTGGCGAAGTGCCAGGCGAGTGCTAGTTTTGATACTAACACTGCAAGTGGTGGGCCTGATTCGGGCTCTGAGGTGGAAGAGCCTGTTGCACGAGAAAGGGGCTCTGGGCCACTTCGCTTGAAATGTATTCCCTGACGTTTGCACGATTGTGTCTCTTAAAGTAAGCGCTTTCCCATTTGCCTTGCACCCCAGTTTTCTCTTTGCCTATAAAATCGCTTTGTTGAGTTTTTCAAAGATCCTACATGCATTCTCTATTATGTTCTTTGTATCCTTTTCATTCATAGTTGTTTCCTTTTAAGAAGGTGTCACGTCCTCTGTCATGATATTTTGGAATGTGGGGATTGTTGCTAGGCGGTGGACTGGAAATGGTCTTAGCTTGATGATGGATGGGGTCTCTGTAGCTGTGATGCTTGAATAAACATTTCTTGACCCCCCCCTATGATCCACTGCGCTTTCAGGAGGGACACACTTCCACAGACGTCCATGTTAAATCTAGCGGCGCAAAACCCACTAAGCATTCCTGCAGGTGTTGTACTTGATGGCAAAGGTTGATTGTCAGCAGTTTATGCCATCACAATAAAATCATTGATATTTACAGCACGTAATAAAACAATCACAATTCTTGTTCATTTAAAACAGCTTAAGCACAGATCATATAAATACAACACGTTGCTCATAATCCATGATCTGACGTAAAGTGCAAGTGCAAACAGATGACGTACATCACTATTAAAACCCATCAATTAGATAGAGCGGTCATTAGATCTTACAAAGCGTACCAGCTCACAAGCGCGTACCTAGATGCAGATACCGGCATCTCCGTCTGCTCGTTGCCTACTCAGAGCAAGTAAACCTGCTATGAAGCCTGAAAGCTGTCTTATAAAAAACAGAAATAAAAGAAGAGCACAAGCCTTCTGCGAAGAAGTTATGAATTATGTTAAAAAACGAGATTGACCAAAGAATTACAGTTTTGCTGACAGCCCGATGGAAATTAACCCTCAGATATGGGCCAATGGACGGCCAACAACTAAGCGATCATTTTATAGAGTGCAGGTGCAAGTAGAAATGTGCAACAATAGCTCTAGCTGCTCTGTCCAGTCAATAAGGGGCTCCAGGTCGTCCATTGTGCCCTAGTACCTTTAATGCCGGAGTCGAGTCACGCTCCATTTTATAAGGGCAGATATATCAAAGGACGAGCACAACCTTCAGAGACAAACAGAAAATGGCAAAACCATCACTACAATTGGTTTATGGTTCTGCCTGGCAAATCTCCGCACAATCAGTTCTATGACATAAGAAAAGTGCTGCACTGCAGCATCTCAGAATACGTTTTAGAAAAAGTGGACGTAGGTAGTACCTACGGATTTTAAGCGACATATCACACAGCAGCATAACACACATAAATGATTCGGGCCCCCTTATGTACGGGGACACGTGTCCGGTCGGCCTCCAGGGGCGTCAGTCACCCATGATTTAGTAAAGGCCACATCTGAAGAGTTCCTAATCTGAACATGAGATATAAAGCCATCTTCTCACCAGGAAACAGCAAGTCCAAGTACGGCCCCCAGCGCCGTTCACATTTTTCTTTCAGGTAATTAGTCGGAAGGATGCCTTTCCTGGCTTCTCGCTTGCTCCACATGAATGCCCAATATTTATTTTTAACCAGTTCTAGGGTTATCTTATTCATTAGTTCCAGATTATTCTATTGCTCTACTCAACTCGTGTATATTAGAATGTTCTTTAAGTGCTCGAACCAGGGTAAACTATTGTAATTCTGCATCGTCGCAGATCTTGCGGAACCATTCTATATGAGTTAAGAGCTGGAGTTGTCCACACTTGCACCGTGTCTCACGGGATGAAATCCTCCTGTGAACCCCAGCTCTGCTGTTGATTCTGTCTTTGAGGTGCCAGGACCCAGGTTTAGTACATGTCACAAGAAGATGTTTCCCAGTTTATGAAGAGCCTGAACTTTGGTAAAATCCCACAGTTAGCACCATAGGAGCAGGCCACCCGTGCATTTGTCTTGAATGCATCAGTGCTAGTTTTATTGGTCTCTTGCTGCTTGAGTTAGCAAAATATAGAATTGTGGCGTCAAGTTTGTTTCCGACTTTGCCACATGATCTTTCGAATGTAAATGGTCATCCATTCATATGCCTAGGTAGTCATGTTTTAACTTGCTTAATTGGTTTACCATGAATCCTGAATGTCAACAATAACTTTGATTTAGGATTAATTATCATATATTTTCCTCTCTATTGATTATTTACTTCTGTCCCTTACAGAATAGCTCGAAGCCTTCCAAAAGTCGATGCATTGATTTTTCAGTACGCGCTAATATTACTGTATCTGCATCGGAATATTCTCCTTCTTCACTATCAGAACATCAAGACGAAGATTCCTGAGAGAATCAGTTCCATTGATGTGAATGTTGAATAGAGCTGGGGCAAGTACGCAACCCTGCCCAACGCCAATGTTTATTTCAAACGTGCATTCTCCTTTTACACTAAACTTACTCTGGAATGATTGTTCCGGTGCAGATCCTTTCGGATACTCAAATAGTTGCTTTGGAACCTCCTGCCTCAAGAAGACTCTGAAGGACGGAGGGGCAACAGAATCGAATGCTGTTTTTAGGTCTCAGAAGACCAAGTAGAGCAGGGATTTTCCAGGGACACTTACTTCATACAGATCATTTACAACCTCAGAGCCAGGTCGATTCTGCTTTGGCCTTTTCAGGACCCGGCCTGAAGGTTAGAGAGAATATTGTTCTCCTCTGTCCAGGTCTCATGTTGTCACTGTAAGTGTTTCCCAAAGATTTTCCATATGTTGTCTAGTAGGGAAATTAGCCGATAGTTAGAGGGGTCATCTCTCTCACTTTCTTGTGAATCCCACAGTTATGGAAGACTTCCATGATTCTGGAATCGCACCGAGAGTCATACGGTGGAAAATAACGCTGTTAAAGACCCTGAAGCACTGAACGTCCGAACTGCCCATCCCCCCTCTCCTCTGAATCCATGCAATAACGCTTTTCGAAGGTGTGGAGGAGGCAAGCCCATGTCACCGCACAGTAAATCTCAGCCACAGGAACACCCCTGACAAGTGCTGATGCGGAGGACTCTGCTCTCGGGGACTGAGCGCAACAATTCCCTCAGTCAGTTCCTTTGTGATGCACAAGATGATACAATGAGATAAGGTCCTCTTCTGGGCAGAGGTGCCCTTCTTGCAGCCTCTACAGTCCACACCCAGGGTTAATATAGAAAAACAAGCATTTGCAATGCAATCGGTCTCGCCTTTGGGACCTTATACGTTTTTAACTAATGTGGGTGATGAGAGAGAGTGTATTGCACACATCTGCAGAGAAATGTTCTGTTTATGTTTCGTGCAACATCTATAAATTAGTTTCTTTTAGATCAAATCTGGACTTTGTATAGGAGAACGTAGGGGGTGTCACAGATTATTTGCTGTAATATTAGTGAGCTGCTGCTGTGTTACTATATTGAAAACAGTGGTAAAAGTTTAAAAGATGCTCAAATTACTTGGTATGGATGGATGCATGAATAATGAACAACTATGGGTTATTGACGGTATGAGTTGGTGAATGGGGAAAGTATTGGCAATAAAATTATGTTAAGGGTGAGGGTGAGAGGTTGAGAGGTTTACAACTGGTATTGATGAGGTATTTTCTTATTGTATTAGAAGACCGGTTTTTACATTTGTATCCATGCCACCGTCAGTCCCAGGCTCGGCTGCCGAGACCACCCCCTGTGCGACCCAGTAAACACTGCAGGTAGCCCGAGAGGAGGCGCAAGCCATTTTGCAAGTGCCGAGTTGGCCTGAATATTGTGCGCTGGTAGGAGAGGTAATAAAGGGGAGCTGGGCAAAATAGTAGATGTATACGATCGAGTGCATTCGATCGTATACATCTACTATTTTACAGACGATTTATTCTGGTTATATTTGTTTTCTTTTGTAGAGCATTCCCTTGAGAAAGGGCTTTTGCCCGAAATGCATCGGGATCTTTTGTTGAGGATTACAATGGTTGAGTTATAGACTATGTAGTGACACGCCTTTGGCTTTTATCACCATATTGAACTTGAATATGCAAGAATACTCACCACGTGAAGATTAAAAATTGTGAAATCATACATTCAGACTCTTGACTAATGTGTCTATGGAATAAGACTACGGTCCTCATGCTGTGCATCGGATTGTTCCCCTCCCAGTAGGGGGACCCTCGAATTTTCTAGCTTTATGCACACACTGCTTGGTCAGACAGTGTTACAACCCGGTTGCACGCTACAATCCATCACCTACACAAATCTGTCTATCTACGCTGTGCGAGTTCCCACTCACTTTTGAAATCTGTAATTGGCCCAAGAAGTATTCATCTATTATAGTTCCGTAAGGGCCCCAGAGTAGAATAAAAGTTTAACATCCAATCAAAAATCAAAAATACGTAGCGAAAGATACGTAAGGATAAATGTCAAATCTGTCAACAAGGAGACTAGAGAAAGAGTACATGATTATGCAGTTAATGTCCACTCAGGAAAAGCCATTTGGCCTGTTTCTTGAAATAGGCAGTGGGGGATTGGTTCTCATCTCCGTAGGAAGAGTGTTCCAAATTCTAGGTGCAAGGCCGGAGAAAGCATGTTTGTACATACTTTCCTTTTTTAATTTAGGAGGTTTCAAGAGTAGTGTGGACATACTTCTTAAGTTGCGACCGGAGCCAGAAAGAACAAGCTTGTTCGCCAGATAGGCCGGAGTGTTGAAATGCAGGGCTTTATGTGTGAGGCAAGCTATGTTGAAACAGATCCTGGCTTCAATAGACAACCAGTTGAGCTGCAAAAGGTCAGGTGTGATGCCCTCGTGTTTTTTGGAGCCTGTGATGAGATTGGCCGATGCAGTGAGCGTGGCTCTGAGAGGAGCCAAGCTCGCTTTAGGAAGCCCATATTCCAGTTGTGATATCACCAGGGATTGTACTGCAGGCTGTAAGTCTCAAAATTGAGCAAGTGTTCTCCCAAAAATGATTGTCTCAAAATTGGGCAAGTAACTCCCATCCCTAAGAAGCCCAAGTCGGATCTATCTGTTCTAACAATTTCCGACCGATCATCAACATCATGACACTAGCCAAACTCCACGAGAAATGCGTCCACAAGCAGTTATGCAACCATATAGAGAAATTTCAACTACTTGACCTTTATCAATCCGGTTTCAGAGCACTGAAACTGCTCTAACTTACATCGTGGATGACGCTTTGAAATCCCTAGATCAAAATGTCCCTTGTCTTCTGATCCTTCTGGACCTGTCCTCTGTATTCGTATTCGATACCATCAAACATGAAAACTTGATTAATCTTCTTCAACTTAAGATGGGTCTATGGGGGCCGGTCCTAAAGTGGTTTGCCTCTTTCTTACAGAACCGCACTCAAAGGATAAACTCAACTAGTCCCTCGCATCCAGTACCCCGGTCAGGATTGGAGTCCCGCAAGGATCCGCAGTCTCGCCCACGCTCTTTAACCTCTACATGGAACCTCTCACCGTCGGTCTGAACAATTCTCAAATTCATTACCACATGTAAGCGGATGACCCGCAACTGTACCTGAAGATCTCCTCTCTCGGGGATATTAAAACCTTAAATGAGGTTCTCTTGCAAACTCAACAATGGTTAACCCAGAACCAATCAGCGAATGGCTAAAACAACTCACAGCCCTTAACTGCACCCATCACGTGGTTGATTCCACTAAATCACTGGCCATTATCTTGGACAAATACCTTAATATGCAAACGCACATCAGCACCACCATCAGGGGTGCCAACTTTCATCTTAACACATTTAAGAAACTCAAGCCTTTACTTCCGCCAGAAGACTTACAGCCTGCAGTACAATCCCTGGTGATATCACAACTGGAATATGGGCTTCCTAAAGCGAGCTTGGCCCCTCTCAGAGCCACGCTCACTGCATCGGCCAATCTCATCACAGGCTCCAAAAAACACGATGGCATCACAACTAACCTTTTGCAGCTCAACTGGTTGTCTATTGGATCCGCTTCAAAATATCTTGCCTCACACATAAGGCCCTACATTTCAACACTCCAGCCTATCTGGCGAACAAGCTTGTTCTTTCTGGCTATGGTCACAACTTAAGAAGTATGTCCACACTACTCTTGAAACCTCCTAAATTAAAAAAGGAAAGTATGTACAAACATGCTTTCTCCGGCCTTGCACCTAGAATTTGGAACACTCTTCCTACGGAGATGAGAACCAATCCCCCCACTGCCTATTTCAAGAAACAGGCCAAATGGCTCCATGAGTTAGGATGGGTCTGCCCCAGTGGTGAATGAGAGATCTGCATGTTAATGTGAGGGAGGGGTACACCTAGGACCTGAAAAGGGCTGGGCTTTCCCCACACAATGCTGGTTCCACCCCCTGTGGTGCGACTGATGACCGTAGCCTGACTAGTGAATGGAAAGAGTGGCTGAGCACAACACAGTGCTCCAAAACCAGTTGCATCTGGTTTTCCCTTCACCCTGTAGCCACAGACAAAGGAATTTGATGTATACAAAGGGGCTGTGACCCCTTGAAAAATGTTCTCTACCTGATCCTAACTTGGAGGGGGGCCAGCTGCTGCTGGGCGCCAGGAGGACCGCCACTGGGGACTGCCTCCCTGCCTGGAGGGCCCTGTGAGCTGGCCCCTGGGCCCAGCCTTTGCCCCCTGCCTTCCTTCTTGTTACAGGATTGTGTCTCTGGACCTTTGGGGACTTCTGGGGCCCGCCAGTGCCTGGGGAGTACTGGTCTCTCCCTCTGAAAATAGCACGTTGCGCCGCTGGTGCGGCGACCCCTACCTCAAGGGATTCCCTGGCGTGGGGATCCCCCTTTATGCCTCTTGATCGAAACAGGTGCCCACCTTGCGTGTGGCCCCACAAATTGGCAGAATCTCGGCATGCGTGCCACCCCGTTTATTTGCCGCCCTTTGTTTGCTTACTTGCAGAACAGGTGCCCACCCTGTTTTATTTATTTATGTGACGGGAGCCCACCCCGTTCTGAGGAGAAAGAATTCACCGCCGCAGCCCAGGATTCCTGACAGTGCGAGCGGAGGCGACATTTCGGCAAACATTGATTTTTGAACTTGCCACTAACTTGTTTTTAAATTTATGCAGGTCCTGACATCTTTTTGCTTTCAGGGGTGAGCTGCCGGCTGGGGCTGATCGTGTTCTCGCGGGCTCCCAGCGGCAGCGGGCGCCATCTTGGCTTGGGCTTAGCTTCCCATCACAGCCCTGCCACTCCCCCGCCGCTCCGCCCCTATTTAGTAGCGCGTCCTTCCTCTCCCCTCGTGTCTGACCAGTGGCCCGGTGGCAGTGGGCTGATTGGTCTATACTTGGAGAGTTTGCTGCTTCCCTTACATCTCGCCCCGCTGATTGCGTGCGGAGGCGACATTTCGGCAAACATTGATTTTTAAACTTGCCACTAACTTGTTTTTAAATTTATGCAGGTCCTGACATCTTTTTGCTTTCAGGGGTGAGCTGCCGGCTGGGGCTGATCGTGTTCTCGCGGGCTCCCAGCGGCAGCGGGCGCCATCTTGGCTTGGGCTTAGCTTCCCATCACAGCCCTGCCACTCCCCCGCCGCTCCGCCCCTATTTAAACAGGCAATATGAGGCAGCGCAGCGGACGAGCGCAGCGGGCGCGACGGAGGCGCGCCGGAGTTGCGCCTGAGTTAAGCCCGTCCGCGGCCGGCCGGGGCCAGGGGCTCGAGATGCTGCTGGTTTCATCTCCTATTCTCCGTCCCAGTTATGCCTTTATTGGGTCCCCGGCAGTATTAACCCCTCTACAACTACCTATCTACAACATCTCGGCCTATACACCCCCCCTCCCTACTCCCCCCCTGGGACAGTGTCACATCTAGCCGCACTATCTTCTACACCTCCCCCTACTCCCCCTTCACTCCCAGCCCTCCCTGCTCCTCTGTTTACCACCTCGGCTGCTCTCCTAATCACTAGGTCCGCAGTAAATCATCAATACGAACTATTTGACTACATCGACTCTAACGAACCAGATCTCCTTTTTTTAACCGAGACCTGGTTCAAGACTGACTCCCTGCCCAATGTGCTTGCCGCCTTACCACCGACATATTCCGCCATTCGAGCGGATCGCCCAGAAGGCAAGCGGGGTGGAGTAGTGGCCCTAATAGCTTGTACTGATTTTAATTTTCAAATCCTCCCCTCCCCCCCTATTCCTGATGTTGATTACCTTGTAGCTCGTTCTACTTCTCACCAAGCCCCCCTCACTTTTGTCCTAATTTACCGCCCCCCAATCCACTCCTTCATTTCTTCCCAGTATCCAGACCCTTTTGGCTTCCCTGGTAATTAACAATTCATCTGTATTAGTTTTAGGGGATCTCAATTTTTGGCCTAATGATCCTGCCGAAAGCCCTCAATCCAAGGAGTTTACCAGCCTTATGAATAGTTTGAATTTTGTGCCGCTTATTCATAGTTCCACCCATTCACATGGTCATATGCTAGACCAAATTTGGACATTGAATGTTCCATCCACACCCCCCATCATATCCCCATGCTCATGGTCAGACCACTCCACTATTACGTTTTCCCTTGCCCTAGCGCCCCTGGTCAACCCTCCCCTTCTCAAAAACACCTGGGTTCGGAAATGGGGAAAAATAGACATGCCTTCCTTCTGCTCAGCCCTGACCAAAACTAGCCCTGATCTATCCGGCCTTGCAGCCACCTCTCAGTTGACCGCCATTAACAACTGGCTCACGGCGGCGGGTGATGAATTTGCCCCCCTAAAGCGGCTTTCAGTTAAACGGGCCCACGCAGCCAACCGTTGGTTCACTCCCGACCTTAAAGTAAAGAAACTAGCTGCAAGAAGGGCCGAACGAGTCTGGAGAAGAACTTATGACCCCGCTCAAAAGACGATCTATCTGTCTGTTTTGCAAACTTACAAAAAATGCATTCTGGAAGCAAAAGCCGAATACTACACCAACAGGATAATGATAGCTGAGTCCCAATCGAAGGACATTTTTTCCACTGTCCACGAACTTGCCTCATCCAGTAGAGCCACGGTTACCATCCCCCCTTCCCAGTCCCTCTGTGACTCGCTTAACGAGTTTTTTATAGACAAAGTCGTCAAAATCAAACACAACATTCCTCCGCCCTCCTCTACTTTTGTTAACCCCTCCCCTCCCCCACTACTGTTAAACTGACCAACTTTCCATTACTAACCAATGACACCCTCCTTCCCCTGCTTCATCGGGTCAAATCAGGCTCTCCCCTGGACTTTGCCCCTGCTTGTATCCTCAGGGAAGTCTACTCAGCCTGTCCCACTCCCCCTTTGACCCTTCTCAATGATTCACTTGCACACCATTTTGTCCCCAGCCCACATAAATCGGCGGTTGTCATCCCAATTTTAAAAAAACTGGACGCCGATTCCTCCTTCCCCTCCAACTACCGCCCCATTTCACTCCTCCCTTACCTTGCAAAAGTTCTTGAAACCCATATCACCTCCACCTTGAGCACCCACCTTGAGGCAAATCATTGCCTCTCCCCCTGTCAAGCCGGTTTCCGTCCCCTGCACTCTACAGAGAAAGTGGTCATCTCAGTCATGGACAAGTTGCGTGAAGGTATTGACATCAACCTTCCGCAAGCCTTGATTCTCCTAGACCTATCCGCCGCCTTTGACACGGTGGACCACTCCATCCTCCTCAACCGTGTCAGGGCGGCGGGCATAGAAGGCTTAGCCTTCTCTTGGCTGGAGTCCTTTCTCGCTGGGAGAACTCAAGCGGTCCGTTTGACTGGCTTTGCTGCGGCCTCTCGCAAGGTAGAGTGCGGGGTCCCTCAGGGCTCATCACTTTCCCCTCTTTTGTTCAACCTTTACATTTTTCCCCTCATTTTTATGTTACTGCAACTGGAGGTCACAGTGTTTAATTACGCGGATGACCTCCAGCTAATTTTTAACTTGTCTCACTCACCCTCATCTGCCCTGAACGTCCAGACAGTAATGACGTTCATTCAAGACTGGATGAACTGCAGCCACCTCAAACTTAACCCGGACAAGACCGAGCTGGTCCTGACCGGAGGTGGTTGCAGTCCATGGTCCCCCTCCTTTTGGCCCCCTTCCCTTGGTGTCCCTCCACTTCCTGTGCCCAAAGTAAAAACCTTGGGAATCCTTATTAATCCTCAACTCACTGTCCACTCACAAGTCAGTTCTGTGGTTTCTTCCTGCTTCTTTTCCCTTAGAGTAATTAGGAAAGTTTCCTGTTTTTTTTCTCCCTCTGCTTTAAAAATAATCATGTTGGCCATGGTACTGTCCCGTATAGACTATGGCAACATAGTCTATAATAGGGCCCCTGCATACGCGATCCATCGATTACAACTGGTGCAGAACCAGGCGGCCCGCCTGATCCACGGCCTACCTAAATATCACTGAGTCACCCCACTACTCAAAACACTGCACTGGCTCCCTGTGAGAGAGCGCGCCCTGTTTAAACTCGGCTGCCTCACGTACCAGGCTAGATCGGGCACTGCTCCTGAATTCATCTGCTCTGTCATTAAGCCATATTGTCCAGGCAGAGAACTCCGCTCGGCTCATTTGGCCCTCCTTACCATCCCTCGCTATAAAAAGCAGAAGGCGGGCGGAGCGAGATTCGCTGTCCTGGCTCCAACCTTTTGGAATTCCCTTCCGGTTGCCCTGCGCACCTCACCTTCTTACCCTCTGTTTCGGAAGAATCTTAAAACCTTCCTTTTCACGCAAGCCTACCTGACTTAATCTGTTTAGCTGCTGCCGCCCACTGTTTACCACTAGCGCCATGAAACCGCTGGGTAAACGAGCGCTGTAAAAATGCTTTTAAATTCAAATTCAATTCAAGTGGTCCATGTGGCCCTGTCCTGTACATATATCCCCTGTAAATTCTGCCCGTGCCTGTTGGCACATTGTTAAGTGTGTGTTTTTATCTAATGTGTTTGGTATAATACAAAGGCTATTTTTATATATAACCTTGTGTGGAGTTCCTTTTGTGGGGGGGGCCTGGGATGTTGTTGCTGGGGGTGCGTGCGCAAATACTTAACTTACATTGCCTCCGGGATAAGCCTTACTGCTCGCTTCACGTTGCCTAGAAGGTGAGCAGGGGTTAGCTTTGGCGTGCAACTCCCTTGCCCTGACAAGAGTGTTGGTTTCTGCCTTGCTTTGGCGCAAGCCTTAGCCAACTGGAAATCCCATTTCTAACAAGGCCCCTTTTACCCAAAACACCAGTACACAATATATGGCTGGCAGCCACCATTCTCACAACCGTTATACCCCCAAACACATTTAGGCCTCCTTTTTTAGGCAGGGGCAGGAGGGGAAGAGGCAGAAGGAAGGGGACAGGCCAGGGGCACTGGGAGGAGGAGGACCCGGTGGGCATCAACACACGGAGCAAAGCACAGGAACCTCTAGCGGGGACAAGCAACAGCAGAGCTTAGTCACCAACCTAGCCTCCAGACCGCTCTCACCAACACAAGGAAAAGTCCTCAACAAAGGACTGGGTTTGTCCCGACGTCAAAGTTAGACAAATTCAATCTCCATTGCGGGCTATCAGGTTTCTTTCAGAAACTAAAGCTTAAAGCTTTCTTTGATAGACAAGGCTACAGCCCACCCAATGAAGATCAAGGTAAAACAGGCTTACGACTAAAATCGACATTCACACCTCCTCCACACACCATCCCCGTGGAGATACTAACATTCACACAAGCTGTCTTCAACCACATTGAAACACTGGAAACCAAGCAACCCTACTTCAACATGAGTAGGGAGGAAAACCTTGCGCTGGAAGGCCTAAAGAGGTGGGAGGATATAGACATATGTGACTGGTGACAAAGAATCCTTGCCCTCGCTCTTGATATTTTCTCCTATGTCTCCTCAGGAAGTCATGGGAGAGATAATGAGATATAAGTCAGGATCACCAGAGGACCCGTGCCCCCCAAAAGATATGGAAGGAGGTGGCGCATAATGTTATCTATATGTTGTCCCACATAGGGAACACAGCTCTCACCTCAGGAACCTTCCAGATACTTGGAAGCACGCTATCCTCCTGCCACTCAGGAAGAAACCTAGTGTTGATCCAGGGGAATTAAACAATTACAGGTCAATTTCCCTGCTACCTACACCAGCCAAAATGCTGGAACAATTGTTGCAGCGCTAATTGGCCAATTTTATTGAAAGCCAAGGCATTCTGCATGACACCCAATCTAGGTCCCGAGCGGGTTTCAGCAGGGAGACGGCGCTTCTGGAAGTGGCGGAGGGGGTAAGGATGGCCACGGATTAAGGGGCATCAGCTTTGCTGGCGCTCCTGGATCTGTTGGCTGCCTTTGAAACAGTTAATCATTCACGGCTGGTTCAGCGCCTCCAGGACATTGGAATTGGAGGTGCAGCCCTTGCCTGGCTAAAGTCTTTTCTTGACAACCGCAAGCAAAGAGTCTCGCTACAACCCTATTTGTCCGAACCCAAAAGTTTATGGTATGCCGTGCCCCAGGGCTCGGCATTGAGTCCGCTTCTTTTTAATATTTACCTGCCACCACTGTTCACGCTTATAGCAAACTGGGACCTGAGGGCGATATCTTACGCCGATGATACACAGTTGGTGTTCTCTTTTAAAGATCAGACGGCGGATTATTTTAAAAATGTTAAAGGCTGCGTGATGGACATAGCTCTTTGGATGAATAATAACCAACTTAAACTCAATGCTGAGAAAATGGAGGTACTATTCTTCGGCAAGATCCCGCCAACAGCAGCGGATCTGTGGTGGCCAATGGAGATGAGCACCTTGTCCATTCCAGCCGGCATAGTAAAAGATTTGGGTGTAAAATGGGAGGCTGATCTCTCCTCGGTGCAGATACAGCAAGTAACAGCTGCCTGTTTCAGCAAGCTGAGACACCTGCGAATATTTCAACATTTGCTGCCAGAAGACTCCAGCCGGGTTATAGTTAATGCCATGGTAACATCTAGGCTGGACTATGCCAATGGCCTATAACTGTGTTTCTGAGCGTACCTAATCAAAAAACTACACATGATACAGAACGCAGCTACAAGATTGATTAGACGCGTTCCATTTCGTCATCAAATCTCTCAGCACATCAAATGGCTGCACTGGCTACCAGTGAAAAAAAGAATTGTATTCAAAGCCCTAACGTTAGCTAACCGGTCAGTTCACTGGAGGTGTCCCAGCTATCCGAGACAGCGTTTATATATCTACAGACAAAATCGCACCTTAAGGTCCAACTCCCAAAATTTACTTTGTATTCCCCGAGTTAAGAAAGCCCGACTCAGCGGCAGATCATTTACAGTGGGGGCATCTAAGTCTTGGAACTCTTTGCCCAACTGCATACGCCTGAATAAGTCTGAATCAGTACTCAGTAAAGCTGTAAAAACATGGCTTTTTAGCTCAGTCTAAACTGCTCTCTAGACCCGACATGACACCGCCTGGCTACTCGCTGCTGATTGCTTCTATAGCGCCGGGACACCTCTGCTGGAGGTAACTGTTCGCGCTCAACAAATAGCTTTATTATTATAAAACAAGCAGACAAAGGGGGAGGCGTTGTTGTACAGGATAAGATGTTCTACCAAATAGAATGCCGGAGACTACTGTCCAATGCGAGAAATTATCTTCCTCTACAATCTAATCCAACTCAGGATTTAAAACAAGAAATAAGATCCTTAGTTGACTGCGCTGAATCCTGAGGACATATTTCTAATCAGGAGGCAGACTATCTTACGAACAGTGAGGGCAAGATCCCCTATTTTTACACTTTGTCTAAGATGCATAAAAACAAAATTCCCCCTCCTGTCAGACCCATCGTCTCCGGAATAGGGTCCCTGCTGGAACCATTGTCATGCTTTTGAGACTAAAAACTTTGGTACAGAGCACTGAGACTTACCTGCAAGACACCAAGAGCCTACTCAACCTGTTAAAGGATGTTACAGTAGATGAAACAACTATCCTGGTAAGCTTTGACATAGAAAGCCTTTATACCAGCATCCCGCAAGATGACACCCTGGAAGTGCTTAAAAGAGCACTGGATGAGTCAGACTGGACATACAGGACACCCAAAGTGTTCATCCTCGAGTGCGCCAGATTGGCTCTGAAGAAGAATTACTTTGAATTCGAGGGAGCCCTGTACCTCCAAATCGGGGGACTTCGATGGGGAGTACCATCGCCCGAGTGTGGCCGGGCTTTATGTCCTCGATTTTGAGAAGAAATTCATACTGAATGACCTGAACCCTTTCTCTCCACATATCATGTTCTGGAAGAGATACATCGACGACGTCCTTGTCATTTGGCAAGGACCGAACGAACGATGTTCTTACTGACTTCATTTCCTGGATTAACACCTTCTCACAAGGTGCCAGGTACCAACACTCACACTACGAGGGAGGAAGAAGGTGATGGTTTTCTGTGCTATATCTCATCCCTCCTTTCTTTGCAGTCTGGAATGCCCTCTGAGGTCCTCTGGGCCTTTAAAGATCTGAATGTGCAGGATCCTGGCACCGCCCCCCTTGCCGGAACTCTACACCATATTGGCCCGTACGTTCAAGCCCCCAGATTGAAAACAAGGCCAGAGGAGGAAGACGCCACGCAAGCCGACCGGCAGGATAGGATCCCAGAGCCGCCAGACAGCCTTCCCGCTACAATCCCGGGAGCTAAACGCACGTCGAGAGCAGAGCGGAGGACGCGACCCACGAGAGGGAACCAAGACCGCCCAAGGAGGTGCCGTACCTGATCCAGCCCTGCGAAGAAGCGAGCCACGCTCCCGGAGGAGCGTGGCTGCGGCAGGTACGTGCCCGCCTCGGGAGTGTGTTCAGCAGACGTTCCCCGGGAGGGAAACCGGTGAAATGGGTGGAGGAAGGCTCATAAAACAGCACAAGACTCTAGTACCCCTCTATGTTACACGGGTGATGGACGGTGGTGTGCTTTACTCCCTCACTACCCTTCCCAGCTCTCATTAAGTCTGTTCAGACTATTTTCCTAACAAAGGTCTTTTTTCTTCTTTATTTTTCTTTGGTATGCTTCATGGGTCTCTGCGCTACGGTCCCGGTAATATTGAGCGGAACGACAAGACAAAGAACAATCTGAATTAATCACAGACGGAAGTGGAAATCAGAATCTTGATCTTCATAGGACTGTACAAATAGCGAACCACCTACAAGAAAGGGACTTCTTTTATAAACAATGACTGGCTGTTTAAGTCTTATGTGCAGTAGTGATCAATAAATACCATTTGAACTATCAGTCATTGTACTCCCACACACCTTTTAAGGCGCTAATAAAGATTGAAAGATTAGAAATCCTTTGCAGCCTCGAAAACGCCATGAATAATTGAAAAGTCTGGGACACGGGGGAAAGACGTGCTCATTTCCGGCTCTGTCCAGCACCGCATGTGTGGCACAATTGGCCGCCCAAGTGCACAGAGTGCCCCCCACCTGTGCTGCAGAAGAGCCCCCGTGTACCTGTGCCCCGAGTGAGCTCCACAAGAACCCCGTGCACGGTGTGTGCCCGAGTGCGTGAGACGACAGCTGCTGCTACACATTAAATTGAATGTTGCAGCGCATTCCTTTGTCTGCCAGCATCTGTTTTGAAAATCGCATTAGTTTCTTTGTAATTTGCTTTG